>NC_045777.1:9042890-10323203 GCF_008692025.1 Phocoena sinus
CTTGTCAGTATCTCCTGAGGAAACTTTTCATAGAATCAGAGTCTTGGAAGAGACCTCGAGAGATCAAAAAGTCCTGAAAAACAAGGGTTCTAAGAAACTCAAACTCACACAGTATTAAAAATGGAAAGAGCTGTAGTCATTGCCTGCTCACTATCTTTTCTTATCCCAGTGAAATGACTTCCGTTATTTTCACTTTCTCCTATGCAGCCCACTCTCTGGCCCTATAAACCAGTGTTCATGCTTTCTCTATCACCTTCATGATTTTTGTTTTATCTCAATACTATCTGTACCATTATTTACTTAATTTTTTCAAAATTGATTTCCAATGGATTCATCTTTTTTTCTTTACATTGGACTCAGCAATAAGACCCATGAAATCACGACTTTAATGTACTTTTCCCTTCGAATTCATAACAAATTAAAACCATAACTATTAAAAAAATGCATACTTCTAATACCTAAAATTATCTTGAATACAACTGTCTTATGCATATAACAAGTTGGGAATTAAAGTTCTAGATCAGGGGCTAGCAGATTTTCCTGAAAAAGGTCAAATAGTAAATTTTTTTGGCTTTGAAGGCCAAGAGGCAAAATCAAGAATATTATGGAGGTACTTATATAATATGAGAAGAAACAAATTTCCACATTTTCCCCCCAAACATTTAGAAATGTAAAAGCCATTCTAGCTCACAAATCATTAAAAAAAAAAAAAAAAGGAGGTGGGCTGAATTTGGCTCATGGGCCATAATTTGTCAATCCCTGCTCAAAATCATGTATCTGATATTTGTTTGAACCTTCTCTGAAATTTCTGTAACATAGAGTGGGACATAAAAGGACTTATAGGATGGTTGTGAAGATGAAATAGTTGAAAAGCGTTAAGTGTTTAATACACCATCTAGAGCAAAGCAATTACTCAATAAATATTAGCTGTGTTTTCATCTTTGTCATCATCATCTTTTTCTCTCTCTTGACCAGGCTGGTTAGCCACTGAGTACTTTTCCTGGCACACAGTAGGCACTCAGTGTGTGATAGATGATGTTATTATTTCAACTGGTTGGAGCAGCGCTTCTTAACCTTCTATGCGGATCAGACTCAACTGCGGGGTTATTTTTACAAACACACGCTAAGTCTCACCTCTGGAAATCCTGACTCTAAAATTCACTTAAGGAATAAGCTGAGCACTTGTGTTTTTTTGGAAAATTCTAGAGCAATTCTGATGATTCTAAACAGAAACCTGTGACTTAGAGCATAGTCTGGAGAACAGGGTCAGATATCCCAATCCCCAGATAGACCCACTGCTCTGTTTTATGGTCACATACAATTCAGTGAGTGCTCAGCCCCTCTGTTAATAGTAAATTCCATCTGTCAGTCAATCAACAACTGATGTTAACTGAGCACCTACAAGGTGCCAGCCCTTGAGCTAAGTTCTGGGGACACAGCAGTGAAGGAAGTAAAGACCCTGCAATATGATAGTCCCTCTTCCTCACCTTTCATTCCTTTGCCATGCTTGATTTTTTTTTTTCTTAGCCCTTTTCACCATCTTGCATCTTCAGTGTATATTGGTTCTGTCCCATGAGAGCAGGGACCTGATACATTTTGTTGACTGTCGCTCCCACAGCCTAGAAGAGTGCTTAGCACACAGTAGCTGTGTGTTCAATAAAGATTTGTTCTAACGGGTGAAGAGGGAACTCTGCACCTCCTTAGAGAGCCAAGCTGACGGCCAACCCAAGGCAGAACATGTCCCCAGCCTCCTTGGTGTCGGAGTTAAGAGTGAAGCATGTTTTCTGGTCCTGCAACCTCCCTGCTGTTTAATCGGAAATCATTGCTTTATGACTCAGTTTATTCTTTTATAAAATTAGTAAAACGTCTTGAGTATTAAATAGAATAATGCTCATTGCGGGGACTATGTTTAATAAGTAGCAGCTCTGTTGTGTTGGTTTTCTCGTCACCTGGAATTGAATGCACAAAAGACGGTTCTAGAGCTTTTCTGACAATCCCTAAAGAGATCAACTGAGAGCAAGTAATATGCCTATATTAGTACTCATTCTATAGACTGACAATATGCATCTGTTTATTGGACAAATAGTTCTTGAGCTTCTACCGTGTACTGGATGCAGTGCTGGGGTCTCAGGACATGGGGCAGATGATGAAACCAGTCATGGCCCCTGCCCTCAAGGAACTTACTGTCTGTGGGGAGGGGGGGTGGGGGGAGATGGATGGGCATCAAATAAACCAAGAATCATAAAATGCCAATGCTGAAAAGTGGCATCCATGCTGCTTTCAGGTTAATACTGGGGAGGAAGGTGGGATTTGACAAACTCTAAAGGGTCAGAAAAAGTTGTCCTGAGCAAGTGATACTCAGGCCAAAACCTGAACCATGTGAAGGTGTTATAACCAGACTTAGAGGAGGGAACCATGGCTGGACGGGAACCACAACTGAGTAAAGCCAGGGTGCAGGAGAGAAAATGAGGACCTCATCTCAGAAAGGTCGACAGGAGCCAACCACTCAGGGGCCTGTACAGGAATTCTTCTCAAACCTCATCTGCCCGTGAATCCCCTGGGCATCTCGTTAAAATGTCGCCTCTGATTCAGCAGGTCTGGGCCAGGGCCTGAGAGTCTGTATTTCTAACCAGCTCCCAGGAGATGCAGAGGCTGCCGGCACACAGACCATACCGTGAGTAAGAAGGTTTCAGGCCATGACTTTAACGTAAGAGCAGGGAGGTTTAGGCCAGATTTCCCTGAGATCCCTCTATACTGTATGAACTCATCTTGCAGCTGTCAGGGAGCAAAACCCTCTGCCTGGAGCTTGGGAATCTTTGGGAAGCCTCTAAGATTCCGTGGGAGTTGGTGTCCTTTCCTGGGGAGTTCACTGACACTCGTGTCAGTCCCAATTCTAGGTGGCATTGCCATGAAACAGGCCACTTCTGCCCAACAGAAACTCCTTTGCGTGGGTGTTGCAATTCAGAAACTCTGGGGAGGGACAGCCCATACATATTCTTAAAAATCAAGGCAGGCTTGCTAAAACGAAACATATATTTATATTCTATGCATACACACGTACATAGATAATCTTTGAAATGCAGTAATAGCCACACATAGGATTGAAATGAAATCTTACACACATTAAATCATCTCAAATTTAATCATTAAAGGATTAGGGACTGGGATGCTTTTGCTGTTGCTGCCAAGGCCTGAGCAGACCCAGACTTCTCTGTCGGAGCCCACATCTGGGACTAGACATCTCAGGACGGCCTGTCCACTGGGCAGGACCGATCCTGTGGGCGTGGTGATTGTCCCTGGCAGTGATCAGTGAGAAGCTAGTGAGCGGGGCAATACTGAACACACACGGGAGAGACGGGTACACGGTCCGGGGCAGACGAGTCTGGGGAGCAAGTGCCCCTTCAGGGCCATTCGGGAGGAGGGCGGAATGAGGAAAGCAGGTGCCTGCTCGATGCCTTCGGTGCATCATCTCCCCCAGGTCTACTAATTGTCTTTCTAAGACAATCTGGGTGACAAATGTCCCCAAACAAAGGCTGACGCCACCCGCCCCCACGCACGAAGCTCAATTGAATCGCTCACCTCTGCAGCCTTAAATCAAAGGTGGCTCCTATTAAGTATAATTACCTTTGCCGGCAGCTTGTACAACACAGCAAGTGAGGGGCTACTAACCAGGAACGGCTTCTACAGAGCATTATATATGCCTTGGACTAAATCAGCAGGACCCCCAGCTTCAGATACACGTGTAATTCAGCCAGGAGCACATGTATACTGCAGGTAGAGACCTGCACACACGCATAAACACAGCATTTCCTCCACGTATGTCAGCAGCCCGCAAACACCACTCTGCCGAAGAATAAACTGCGAGAGAAAAGGTTTCTCTGAACCTCGAACGTACAAGACGTGTTGCGCGGTCAGTTTTTCCACAAGAAGGCAAATTGCCATCCAACCAGTTAGTGTCTGAACAAGTCCCAAATCCAGGACAAGAAATCAGACAAACTCCAACTTTCTCACCCCCGGAAAGCAGGGAAGTGACACCCCTCCCGGCTGGCTTTGACACAGTCATTTTTCTCCCACTCAACCTCACCGCATCTTTCACTCCTGACATACAAAAACATTTTTATAAATCACGGGCATCTTTATCATTTCAGGCTCGTCAATTCCCATTTTGCCTAATTAATAAATAAATCAAAACCTGAAAGGAAACGAAAGGAAAGTTGAGAAGATTCTTTGGCCCTAACCAAAAAGAAGCCACAGGGAGCTAGATGTAGAATGTGGTTCTTTCAGTCCTTCAGGCTCATTCTAGGAGTTATGTTTCACCTCCGTTTTCACTTTATAGAAGCCTGTTTATTAAACTAGGTGCCCAGAAGCATAAATGAAGACCTCAAAAAAAAAAAAGTCTCTCTCTCCAAAGACGTTATACATTGCTATTCTAGTAGTCTTCAAACGGTCGGCTCTCCCCTCCACAACCACCGTATTAACTAGCATTTATTGAGCACTTACTATGTACCAAGCATGTATGAAGCATATCATGTATACAATGGATATAATCGAGATCGCGGCCCCACGTAGTATTAAAGGTAGTTTTTCAAAATTAAGAGACTAGTGGTTAGAAGGTTAAATAACTTGCCAAAGGTCAGACAGAAAGTAAATAAGTGCCTGGACTTGAACCCCAGTTTGTCATGTCATGAGGTCAGGTACATGTAAAGCATCTGGGACAAAGCTGGCAGGGAATGGACTCTTCAGTACCTGTTAACAAGTCTGATCATTATTGTTTCAGGGAACAAAAGAGAAAAGGTTGATTCCATTAAGGGTTGCAGCAAGCAGTGATCAGAGTGGCCAACTAGGAGCAAATCTAGAAACCTTCACAGCAAATTATCACTTATAAGAGCTGAGCAGGGGCTAGCATGTGCAGGAAACAAAGGACCTGGGTTCAGTAAGGATTAGTAGGAAAAGAAAACAGGGAACTATCGCTGATGGAAATGTCCAGGGCTACCTGGGGTAAACTTTGGGCAGATCAAGTGAGACCCAGGAACAAACAAACATACAAACAGAAATGAACTTGAGTTCCTAGTGAATCACAGATCATCATCCATCCATCCATCCATCCATCCATCCATCCATCCATCCATCAATCCATCCTAGGCACTCCATCTCTAACCTCTTAAGATAGGGGGCCGTGCCTCGTTCGTCCCTGTAGCCCTGGAACACAGCACAGCATCTTGAAAATAATAAAAATTAACAAATATCTGTTGAAAGAATAAAAGAATGACCCTCAAATACATACACTCCTTTCAGGGAACTTATCTTCCAAGAATCAGTTTGATCCTTCCAGCCTTCCTTCGCTCTCACAGTTTCCAAGCCTCTTCTATATTATTCCTGGAATGAGATTTTTACCCTGGAAGATCTACACGGCAGCATCAGTGTTGGCTCAGCAAAGTTTCAAGCTCAAGCCCTCACCCCACAAATTTTTCTTTGCTCCTCGGGAAGTCAAGCCTCTTATTTTTGCCATGCATTTCTCCCACTGAAAATTAAAACACCTCAGTCTCACAGCTTGGTTTGCCGAATGTATTGTTTGTCACAGCTCTTGTTTTCATGATGCAAAAACAATAGGAAGCCCTTCCCCTCACTTTAATATTTTAAAAATTCCTTTAAATAAAGCTGTAAGTTTCCATTGCTACTGTTTTATCTTGGGGACTCCCCGTTAACTTGTCCAATTCCTTCCCTCCACTGCAGGAGAGCAGTTCAAAGTACGTGCCTGAGAATTCAAATTGGAGTTACAAACCAGTATTCTGTTTATTTGTCAGAGTGCTGTGGCAGATTCAAAAGTTAAACCAAAGCACAAAACTCTTCTTGTGGAGTGGGTACTCAGGGGACTGTGGTCTAAAATGAAAATCAGATCATTGTTCAAAAAAGAGAGAGAAAAAAAAAAAAAACAACCCTCACACAGTGCATTGTAACACATTTGAAAACATCTCTGTGTTCCTTAAATGTTCTGCTAAGAGTACTAACAGGTCAGTCCACAGGAAATGCAAGAATACGTTATAGTTTAATCAGGGCACATAAAACACTGTCTAGAATGTTATGTTGCCCAGGGGAATGCAGTGAGCAGGGAACATTTACAAACTCCAGGTCAGTCTCCCCATTACATCACTGTGAAAAAAAGAAATTTATGAGGTTAAATTATATGGATGTTATATATTGGAACTGTTAGCCCATTCCCACATGAGAATGTTGGCTGAAATGGCTAGATTCCCTGAGAGAAATTTCTAAGGCCTTCTATTGTGGATGTTCTTACGGTAACTTTCCACAAAAAAAGTGAAGACTTATTTATTCTTTGAAGATAATGAAATGAATAAAAAGAAAGAAGTCTAACCAAAAAAAAAAAAAGCCCTAATTCCAATAGAGAGGGCACCTAAAATACTTATTCTTATTACTCTTCTCCAGAGATAATAATACAGAAGTTACTTTGTGGAACTTCCTCATGATTTATTTGACCTGCTCCTCATCTAAGTGATTGGAAACACAGATGTTGATGCTATAACTTTGCTTCCAGTAAATAATTCCTCAAAGGACTCACATTTGTTTAACCTTAGTCACAAGATGATAAAACTTATTAAACATTTATGGGAGCAGCAACACAATTTTGTTGGTTTACGTCTTTGGCAAGATTGGAAACTCATATCCCCACTTTTCCACCTTCCTTTCACCTCTCTAAAAGAAAAAATATCTTTGAGGAAGTTCCTGTACCTGAATTATGAAGATCCCCGCCCCCCTGCTTTACTTCTCCATCTGCGCCTGCAGTCTGACAGTAAACAGAAGGGCTGCCATGCTGATCTCAAAGAACAATAATTAAACCAAAGGGACAGCAGACAAGGTGCTCCCGTGGGATCGACAGGGGAAGAATAAAAACCTCACCAGGGAGCTGTTTTCTTATGATTGCGAACCTGCTTCTGAGATAAGCAAACATTCACAGGTGTGATGTGTGTGCATTTATTCACTGAACAACGCTCCCTAAGAACCTGCTCTATTCAGCCCTGCGGACATACATAACATGGGTATCTAAATGTCCCAAAGACTCCAGGAACCTTGGATAACTGTTCGTTCATTCATTCATGTATTCAACAAAAACACCTACTGTATTCCAGGTACAGCAAATGAAATGGTCCCCACGATTTTAAAGTCTGTCAGTCCCTGACATGACACAATGTAGAAAAGGAAACAGAAATTACAACTGGTATAGAGCCTGCTTCCTGATATTATCTGTCACTTATACATTTCTTATCTAGAGCTGATTTTCCTGTGCAGGGGACATGGGGTGTAACTACGGCTCTGTTTCCCTCTCACCTCGGGCTGTAACCAGTAGGGCAGGGGCAGTGCCAAAGGGGCACCCCTGGGGAAATACACCATGGCACTGGAAATACACTGTGTTCACAGGGAAAAGCCTGAAGAGTTTTGTGGTGATTTCATCAGCAGCTCAGCCTTGGCATGGACATATGCATATACTATGTGCACCACAGACACAGAACTCACCAACAGTAAGGGCTTCTTACTCTCGCCCCACCAGACACACACACTAACATCCACGACATATCTAATCCAGCTGTACATGAGACATATTCATGTCCACAACACACATAATATGAACAGATTTACAACTCAGATCCACGGTAAAACAGATCCACAGCGCGCGCGCACACACGTTCTAAGGAGGCTGCTGTTCTTGGTTGTGAAACGCATCTGGTACTACATGGACCCTCTAAACTCTGGGGTCCTATCTAATTAATATATCTAACCCCAGGACCAACCAGTAGGCCTCAATACGTGTTTGCTAAACTGCATTACAGTATAGTATAACCGTTCCATATGTTAAACTGGAGGATTGACTATTGTTAATAATTCAACTTAGAACACGGACAAACAAAAGTCCTTTCCCGACCCCACCCAGGCATGTTTAATACCTCATGGAGATTTAGCATCAGTAAGGCTATAGCTGTCCAGCTATGAAGCTTAATCATTATATACTCTGAGGACAAATGCAATTTCTTTTATGCTATTCACGGTTTGGTTTTGTTTTTCCCTTCTCTCTGTATCCCATCCCACCCCACCTCAAGGTGGCTAATGACAGTTTTCTTGACATACTAGGATTCAAGCCATGTTGATGACTGTCTCATTCATTATTGGGATTATTGACATATTTTATGTTCAGTTTACTTACTTCAAGCAGACATGTAGCAAGTGCCTACTAGGTGCAAACTAGCTAGTTGAATTTCTGGTTAGAGAAGTATACAACTCAGTAAAGACACCAAGAATGTTCAAAATATGAAATATTAGCTGTTTAAGTGATGTTTATTTTTCTTAACTCATTCTCTTGCTAAATGCAGTAAAATTCTCACAACTGTTATTCTCTACGTAAATTACTTATGTGACAATTGTAAAAATTCCCAAGAATATTCATTACAGGATTGTGTGTAATAGTGAAAACTTTAAAACATGCTAAATGTCTATTAACAGAGGAATTGATAAATCAGTAAAAATGTACATGCTTATGGTGGAATATTATAAAGCATATAAAAGAGAATTAGCTATATCTATTTTCTTAAATCTATCAACTCTTTCTCTCTTTTTTTCTCTACCTATGTACTTGCATACTGGGATAGAGACCCAAAAATAGAGTAAAAAAGAAAACCTTGTAAAACAAAGCATGAAACTATTTACAACTATATCTCAATAAAACTGGGAGAAAAAAATTAAATTTTTTAATTAAAAAATTAAAATTTTTAATTTAAAAATAAACTTAAAAAATAAACTTACAATTAGTAGATCATATTGAAAACAAAAGCAAACAAACAAAAAATTTTAAACATATAAAAAAGAATAATAATACTCCTACCTATACATATACGTGCAGGCAATACTGTAAATAATGTAAGATGTGCACACCAAATTCTTCATAGTGCCTATCTCTGGGGACAGAGAGAGGGAGAAAGTAACAATAGTTGAAGAACACCTATTATGCACCAAGCACTATTCTAAGTACTTAATAAGTGCCAACTTTTTTTTTTTTTTGCAGTACGCGGGCCTCTCACTGTTGCGGCCTCTCCCGTTGTGGAGCACAGGCTCCAGACACACAGGCTCAGCAGCCATGGCTCACGGGCCCAGCCGCTCCACAAGTGCCAACTTTTTAAAACCTCATTAATAGTGCTTGGAAGTAAGCACCCTCCTTACACTTATTTGACAGGACTGAGGTGCAGAGATTTTAAGTTTGCTTTTCAAAGGGAACAGCTTTATCCGTACAGTTTAATTCCTTTATATCTGAAATTTACTAACCAAGTGAAATAAGCCCACCTTATTACTGACAGTTCTCTCCTCTATTCCATCGGATTGATTTATTCCCATCCAATATCCATAAAGAAAATATTTATATTAAAGATGATAAAATAAGATAATTCCATTTCTCATTAAAATAACTGGTAATCAAGTGGCAAGGCAGTTTGCCAAACCTTGTATTACTACAAATGTTTGTTTCAAAATGTCACCCAAATTAAAAAATAAAAAAAATAACCCACCACCAACTAAAAACGATTGTTGATTTTTTTTCAAGAAAGATCCCATCATGATTTCTGTTATAAGCAACGTTTTCCCTCTGAGATATGACCCCTTGAATTTCGTGATCATCTTTTTTTTTTCTTCACATTATTCAGAGTACTCATTTAAATGTCACCTATAATTAAATACTTACAAGTAAGAAACACCTTTGGAGACCCTGACCATAAATATTACGAGGGACTCTAAAGGGGAAATCTGTGAGGGTAGCTTTGCGTTTGCTAAAATAAATAATGGGGTAGCGTCATTGCATGTGTTCCATATTTCTGATGGCCAGGAAGAGTCATGGAGCCTACAAGAGATTTATGGGGAACAGATGAGCAGTGTCTGACTTCAGGACACATCCTCAAGGATGCTGTAGGAAGTGGGTGAGCACGATTACTTACTGAGCCACCCCAGATGGACTGTGTTGGGGATTTTCATGGATTTTTTTTTTTAACCTCTGTTTAATAAAACAGGAATGGACTTATGAAAACGTGATTGTGTAAAGCTCAAGAGGTTCTAAAAATTGTTCTTTTTTTTTTTAATCTTCATAGTTTCCATTTTTTAAAATGGTCTTTAGATATTTAGATAAGGATGATTCTCTTTCTATCATTTTTTCCTTTCTTGCTTTTGCCACAATTGACTGACTTCAACCTGGAGGAAACCCTCAATTTCAGTTCATGCCCTTGATCTGCACATATTTATACTAGACTATGAATGTTTATGTGACTTTTTGCTATTAAACATTAAATGATGTGAAAAGCAACAAAACATGGTGTTTGAGTACTTGGGCTCTGATACGCAGACCCAGCGTTTAGTATCTTATTTAAAAGCTTGTATGATCTTCAAGTTACTTAAAATTTCCAAAACTAAATTTCCTTGTCTATTCAATGGGCCAATAATAATATCCGGTTCTCAAGATGTTCTGGGGAGAGACTTTATGTAAACGACTTTTATGTAGTCAATGCTGAGTAAATGTTAACCACTTAGTGTAGATTTTTGGTTTTGTGTCATCCAGGTCAATAAACAGTAGCCATTATATGACAGACCATTATGATTAGCACCATCTTCATCATTGCTGCCATCATTATTTTGATCACAGTCACCTATGGAGGCACATATGCTAGACAGAAAAGGCTTAGAAGTCTGATTACTGGGAAGAATCAGGAAAGAATACAGAGGGGATGGATTAAGGAAAAAAAGAGGAAACATTGAAGAGAGGATGAGAAAATGTGACAAAGGTAACAAGAAAGTGAAGGAGGTCCCAAAGAATAAAACCAGGTTTTCTGCCCTCTCCTCCAACAGTTTCCAAAATCTCAGAGAGTGTAAGAAATAAAGAACCAGGTCTGGGATATTCCTTTTGTTTCTTTCTTGTCTCTTGACTCTGGTACCGAGGGTGTCAGCCAGCTCCCTAGCGGACGGAGACTTTGCTATATATCTGCTGGACTGCCTGCCTTTCTCCTCTTAACCGAGGGATTCTCTGGACTCTGATGTTTCATGTTGTGACCAGGTAGACCGACGCATAAATGGGTGTGTTTCCCTGTTGAAATACATTAGGGAAAATTGTCCCCACCGTTTCTAAAAGCATAGGCAATTGCCATGAGAGAGGGAGAGCAAAGGAGACTCTACTCATATTTTTTCCATTGACTAAAAGCCAAAAGTGAAAATGGACCCTGGAAATAATTTTTTAAATGTTTAAATGCTTTGGCATTTGGAATTAGAGAGAGAGAGAGAGAGTGTGTGTGTGTGTGAAGAAGAAGAAGGAAAGGAGAAGGAGAAAAAGAAGAAAAAAGGGAGGAGGAGAGAACTTAGATATTTTTCTCCTATATCCTGTAATTTAAAGCCTTAGTGGGTGCCTAAAATTCAGATTCAGGGTCCTCATGCCATCCTATGGAATCAGAACCACTAGGCTCTGGCCTGGGAATCTGTAAATTTACATTTTAACAAGTTTCCCAAGTGAGGAGGACACCAAATAAAGGTTGAGAACCACGACTCTATTCCAGATGCAGAACCAGAACATTATTCCCAGTCCTTCCATATTTGCAAAATTTCCTGGGCCAGTAAAGACTTTCCAGAGTTTTTCTCTGATATCCTGGGAGGGGAAGTTCATTCTGGTTTTAAAACCTTTTGAAGTATTCATGAAAGCCTCTGTTTTCCGGGCGTTTCTTTGACCTGAGTGTGACTTGGCAGCCATAGCTCACAGCTGGTTCATGAATCCCTTGCCCCGCTCAGGCTCTGGGCATCTATAGCGTTCTCACATTTAGTCATCGTGCCCCAGCCTCATGGTTTGCGCAATGCCCTCCCCCCAACTATTGCTTTCTTTGTAATAATTCCCTCTTTTATTTACTTAATTTTATTTTAAAATGAAAATTTATGTCATTCAGTCAGCGGAAGGCCAATCACATTTGCCATAAGTGATGGTAATCAAACAATGAAAAATCCAAGTGTTAATATTTTGCTATTCACTGTTGTTTGCGAAAGTCTCTGAATCTGTGGTCTGCTCTTTCCGATAATCAAGTGGGAGAGAGGTGTTTAAGACAGGCTAACAGCAAGTGAGACTTTCTTCTTGATTAAATCAGAGGATTTGAACCAGTATTGAAAAAGGAATACTGTTTTCATTTCCTGCCTGCCTGCTACTTAAAACTATCTACCCCAGTGGTCTGAAAGCCCATAATGGGGCAACGGGGGCTTTAAAAACTTTTAGAGATGGGCTTACGTGCCTCATTAAAACATTGCATAGAGCACTGGTAGGCTTGGGAAGAGGAGATAGCCATTAGCAGTTTCCACTGGTGGAAATGATCATTCCAGTTAGTGTCTACTTTCCTGCCCCCAAGAGATGCACCTTTAACTCCTTGGGTTTTTTCACTTTCACTCCTACTAATCACATCACTGTCATTCATTCTGTCCAACAAGTTATTGAGCACCAACTCTGTGCCAGGCTTTTGGACGCAAAGCAAATAAGATATAAGATCTGTTCAGGGTCACAAGCTCAGAGCCATGGTGATGATTTTAATAATTTACCATTTATCGAGCACTCACTGTGGACGAGGCACAGTCCTGAGTGCTTTACAAGTGTTCATACTTTGCTCCTCCCAAGCACCCAAGGGGGACTTTTCATTGTCTCTAACTGATAAGGAAATCTAGGCATGGAGAGGGTTATTAATTTGTTAATATATACAGTGACTAAAGTTTCTTGACCGCTTACCATGTACCACCATGTACTAAGTATGTTACCTGATTTATTTCAATGAATCCTTGTAAAAACCCAGCGAGATGAGTCCTTTTAGTAGGTCCATTTTGCGAATGAGGAAATTGAAAGTTTGGGCGGTAGAGGTGCCTGAGGTCACACAGAAAGGAAATGACCCACTGGAGAGAAATGGAAGCCTGGTCTGTCGACTTCAGGGTCCACCCGGTTGCCCTGACACCGTATTGTCTGATGGGGGTGGGGAGATGCAAGTCCAGGACTCCATGAAACGTGCTTGAAAGAGACTAGCCTCTCCCTGCACGGTCAATTCTAGAATCAAGGCAGCTCCAAACACTTTCCCTTGTTCCCACTTTAGCTCAGAAAATGGTAGACTGACGACTTTCAGTAAGAACCTTATGTACAACTAGAGGAAAGAAGCAAAAGAAAGAATTCGGGAAGATAGTAGGATAAATACAGTCAGGCTTTTCATATACAGGTTTTAGTATACTCTTCTTTCTCACTCATACCCACCTGCAATTTTCTGTACATCTTGTCTACCTTTACACCAAGTTTCCCATCACCTGGACCATCAGTCTGGTCCAAGTCATCACCAGGTTTTGACTAGGTTGATACAGAAGCCTCCAAAATGGTCAATCTGCTTGCAGCCTTGGTCCCTGAGAAGTAACACGGCAGCCAGCATGATCCTGTAAAAACCTAAGTCGGATCCTATGTCTCCCTCGCCCTGTAAGGCTCCCCAGTTCAGTGAGAACCTTGGCTCCTTACGCAGCATCTCGGTTCTAGAGGTTTGGCGTCTGTCTATCCCTCTGTCCTCATCGCTCACCCTCTGTCCCTCGTCTCGTCACCCTGGTCTCCTTGCTGCTCCTCCAGTTCCTGCGGCAGCTCCAGCCCCGGACCTTCCCACGCACCTGGAACCATCTTCCCCAGAGACTTGCCCTGTGCTGTCTGCCACCGTACTCAGAACCCAGTTTCAATACCACCTCCAGGGAGAGGCCTTTCCTCACTATCTCATCTAAGACGGCACGTCCTCCTGTGACGCGAGACCCCTCACCCTCCTTTAATTTTCACTGTTGTACACACCACTCTCCGACGCGAGGCAACGTGCATCTGGGACCTGTCTGCCGCACAAATGTTAAGTGTGAAGAAGGCAGGCCTTCTGTCATTTTTACTCAAGCCTCCAGTTCCAGCGCCTCCTACAGTACCTGGTGCACGGCAGACCTTCAGTAATATCAGTTAAATAAAGGTCTGAGGACAGGCAGCAAAAATTCCCCAACACTCTCTGCTATCCCGAATCTCTTTGTCCTAAGATATCCCTTAACAGGCCCCAGCCAGTCTCCCTTCTTTCTTCTCCCAGGCACTTATCTGAAGGTGACAATTAAAAAGCGAAGAAGAAGGCGTTACCAGGAAACAGCCTATAGCCTTCTCCTGTTAGCTTAACAACCCCTAAGCTCTGCGGCCTTGGGCCTGAGGGGATGAGCACAGGCTTCTGGTGGGGGAGGGCTGGGGGCCTCTGGAGGCTGCGGGCAGGAGGACGCAGCACCTGGAGAGCACAGAGGGAGAGGGGTCGACCTCTGGGGTCAGAAGTGAGGCTCCCCACCCCCTTTGCCTCCATCCGGGTCTAGGCTTAAGGAGGAAGCCTACAAATCCATAGTATCAGCAGGCACCGTCTATAAGATGAATGAACAACATTCACTGCAGAAAGGTGAATCCCTGCTCTTCAGCTGAAGGCGGAGGACGTCACGATGAACAGAATACAAGCTTCTAACTAAAATCACCGTCTTTTTGTCATTAATGTTTCCTAAATTGATAAATATTCAAAGTGCAGCTATGATCGTGATTGGTACGGAGGTCTGCCAAAAAATTTTCGGTGCGTAAAAGAGATTCTTATACTCGAAATTAATTAATTAGTATACAAAGTAATACACTAATTAAAGTATTTATTCAGTCACTTATTTATAGCCTCATTTATTCATTCGTCAGGAAATATTTATTTAGTGCCTAATAGGTACCAAGGACTAATTCGAGTGCCTAGATTTCTCCCAGGATTCCTACAGAAGACAAAACAAAACAACAGAAAGGACATAAATTCATTTACGGAGAAGACGCTACGTAAGTGCCAGAGACTGCACCAAGGGTTTCATCTATATCCCATTGTCTGATCGTCACAACCACAATGTGAGGTGAATAACATCATGTCTCCATTTGACAGGTAAGGAAACTGAGGTGCCACAAGGTTAAGGGACTCCCCTTAAAGCACACTGGTGGCTAGTTAAGTAGGGAGGAGCTGCAGTTGGATCCCAACTTGGTTCTTAACATTTGCCTTTCCACAGCCTCATGGATGGCACCCATCCCTGCACCTGTCAATTCCTCCATAAAGCCTGGGCATGTGTTTTTACCTCCAGGTGTCACCTCTATTATTCTAAGCATCCTAGTCTCCATCACTGAGGGGCGAACTAAGTAGACTGAATGGATAAACATACCCAAGTCCACCACCATCTTTGAAATACAAACAAGTACCCCTGTTCTACTAATAACCCAATTAGATGACATCACTTTCTTGCTTGAACCCCTCCAGCGATCCCATCACACTTAGATGCAATTCTAGGAGGCTACACATGATCTGCCCCGCCTGTGTCTCCTCCTCATTTCCTGCCACTCTCCCCCGTCTTCATCTGCTTCAGCCCTAGTGGCCTCCCGTGTATTCCTCAAGCACGCAAGACATTTCTGGCCTTAAGGTGTTTATTGCTTCATCTTCCTGTAATGCTTCTGCCAGATCTATGCTTGTCTAGTTCTTCATTTTCTATTCAGGTCTGATCAAATGTCACCACCCGATTAACACTACCCCCAACCATTCTACGTAAAATGGCAACCTTCCATCCCTTTCTAACCTACTAATCCCAATTCATTTTTATGAAATGCCATTAGAACTATTCAATATTATGTACTTATTTGTTCGTTGGCCTCACCATTTGTTGTTTTGGTCTCACCCACAAGAATATTAGCTGGGTGGGAGTAGGGACTTTTCCTACTGCAACATTCCAGCACCCAGATCAATGCTTAGCACACAGGAGATGAACAGTCAACATCTGTCGGGTGAATGGACACATGAATGCACACACATACACACGAAGAGGAAGAGCTGACTTTATATATGGTAGATGGCACTAAGATTCTAGTTGGAGACGCCACAAAAGGCAGCATTCTCTGTCAGTGTTCTCAGTACCCTTCCCCCGCCCCCCAGGTTTAGACATCACAACAGATGCAAGGGAAAAATAATAGGAACTGAGGGTCCTTCCTTGGCAAATCACTATGACTCTTCTAGGTTAACTACCACAACAGATTATGCGCATGGGTCTTGGAAGCAGAAAGTTTCAAACCAACCTCGGTCACTGCATGACCTTGGACGAACTGCTCTGCAGGTTATTCAGATCCCCATCAGTAAAATAAAGATGATACTAGCATCTAACTCAGGAATGTTGCAAGACTCCACTCAGATGTTCCCTCCTCTGGCAGGTCTCCTCTGGCCATCCACACCATTGTTGCCCCAATCCTGCTCTCATATGTTTGTGTTTATAAAACAATTGTTATCATAGAGCTTTTTACTATATGAAAGTTATCTTTTTTTCCTTTATTAAATTACTTGTATGTTCTCTTGCTTCCCCCAACTGGAGGGTAAGATCCCCAGGGATCACACCCATCCTATTAACCTTGATGATCCAGGTGACCAGAACAGGACCCGGCATGTAGTAAGAACTCAAGAAATAACTGCTGCTTAAATGAATGACTGTAAAATTCATAACGTACTTGGTAAGATGCCTGCCATATAATAAGCACTTAGGTAGTGGCAGATATCATTATTACTGTTGTCGTTATGGGTTTTGTTGCTGGTGCTATAATTACTATTCCTTGGGAAAGAAACAATTTTTTTTTTTTTTTTGAGTTGGGGCAGGGCTCCAACCTATCCAGTATGAGTTTTTCTCAGAAAGGGCTAAAACACTACTCAGTGATTATATTTCCAGTTTTAAAAATCAAAACGCATCCAAGTCTGATTTCTTTTGACCCTGAACTCCTGGTCCCATAATAATTGGCAGGTTCCTCATTTCCCTTCTGGTATACATTTTTCATGGTCTGGTTATTTGGGGCAAAGATACAATAGCTCTGTTAGGTGTGGCCCCTAGCAGTTTTAGTGCATTCTCTCAGCTCAGGACTCATAACGTCCTTTCCAAAATTCTGAACCTTAAGAAGAACTATGATTACCCCCATCTTGTAGGTTGGAAAATGAGGAGATTTGAGCAGCTGGTCTAAGCATTACACATCCAAAAAAGTAGACCCAAGGATTTGAACTTGGGTCAGTCTGACTCCTGAACTCACATTCTTATTCTCTGAGTAAGGTTATCTCTCGAGCTTGCCCAGGGCCAGTTAAGTAGGGTGGCAGAGCTGTAACCAGAACCCAAGTCATTTCCTCCTATTCCATGGTTCCATCCACAGTCCAAAACCTAATCCCAAGGGAGAAAGCAAGAAGAAGGGCACAGCTACAAACCCAACTTTCTAATAAAGGAAAATAGCTAAAGGCAATTCTGATATAAAACGTGCTTATATAGCTTTTCATTTCGGCATTTTTTTCTGTACCAAGTGGTACCGAACACATAGAATAGATTTAACTCTTCTCTACAGCATCATCTTGGCCCAGAAGCTATTCATATCTCCCTGGGGTATAAGAGAGAGGCTTCTAAATACATAGAAAAGTCTACAGACCTGATTAATTGAAGTGATTTAAAGTCAGCCCCTTGCAGTTTATACAGAAATATGTATATGCTGCCGCTCCTACTTACACAAATCTCCCCTATAGAAGACCTTGACCTTCTGTTTTCTTTTTGTATCTCCCGCGTCACCAATCACCAGATTTCATGGATTTTTCATGGCGCAGAAAAACATTTAAGGAAGTTTCTTCTAGATTCATTACAAACACAATGGCCGCTGCCAACTCTGTTTTTATCTCATTCTGCACTTTGTAACTATTTTCATTAAAAATAATAACGTGGGGACTTCCCTGGTGGCACAGTGGTTGAGAGTCCGCCTGCCGATGCAGGGGACACGGGTTCGAGCCCTGCTCCGGGAAGATTCCACATGCCGCGGACCAACTAAGCCCGTGCGCCACAACTACTGAGCCTTTGCTCTAGAGCCCACGAGCCACAACTACTGAAGCCCATGCGCCTAGAGCCTGTACTCCGCAACAAGAGAAGCCACAACAATGAGAAGCCCGCGCACCGCAACAAAGAGTAGGCCCCGCTCGCCGCAACTAGAGAAAGCCCGCGCGCAGCAACGAAGACCCAACGCAGACAAAAATAAATTAATTAATTAATTAAATTAAAAAACAACAGTAACTGTGTTCTGCCCACCTTAATATCTAAACTGTATAATTTCTATAGAAATGACTTAGATGTAGCTTGAAGAAGAAAGCTCAGGGGTGATTTCAGAGTATTCACTCAATTCTGAAAGCACTCAACTAATTAAGACCAGTGATCTTAATTTTTGTACTAAAGGAAACTGCAGCATGCTGGCTTTCTTAAAAAACCCACCTTAGCGCCTAGCAGCTTTACGGAAACATGAGGTTTTTCCTTTGGCATAAACGGACACTACAGCTTTTCAATTAAAGTAGTCTTTGGAGAGAGATGCAGAAGAGCTAAAAAGCTCCTTAAAAATCTTCCCTGCTTCACTGCCTCTCCTGTGCCGGGTGGGGGGTGGGGGTGGGGGTGTACAGTTAAAGTGCAATGCTATTTTCTCCTTACCCTGCGAAACAAAGTTTTCGATCTTGAACCCTGAGCTGGCTGTGTTATAGATCTTGTTGAGGTTTTGCTTTTAGTTTTCAAGCCCATATTTGGTTTTCTAGAACTGTTTTTAAAAAGGGGATGTGCATTACAACGTCCTATATTTTTGTACATCCAGAGAGAGCTTTGTTAGACCCTGCTTCAGGTTGGGTAGTAGTTAGAGGGATATTGAAACTATTTTTTAACATTAACACAAATGGAAAGGAAACTCTCATTTAGATGAGCAAAATTCAAGACAAATCCTTTCAAATACGATCCAGGTATTTTTTTCCCCATGTAATTTCTCTAAGCTCATTATCTCTGAAACTTTTGCATTGTGCATTCCCTGTTGTTAAGCACAGCTAAATAATACTGATATATTAATAATAGGATTAGCTAGCCTTGCCTCCTGAATTCTAATTTCTAAAATTTTAAACAATTTTAGGCATCACTTTGGCATCACAAAATGTTTGAGAATGCCCAGAGGACATCTTTTTCTGTAGAGGAAACACAAAAGACCGAAAGAGGCAACAACTGGAAATTCCACATGGCTGTTTTAATGACTTTCGAATCCCTCCAAATTATTTAATCATTTCACCCATGGAGTTTGCTTTGGAAACAAATATATCAGCAATTCCCACTTGCATCTGAGATTTCTTCTCTGTGTGGCTGTGTATGTATACAATATCTTTGGAAAGGACCTGAGTCTGACGGTTACCCTCTGGCAAAACGAGTAACACAAGTACGGCCAAGCTGCTGAAGACGCTCCAGATGCATGTCCAAGTTAGATGAAAATCCTCTGAGTTTGCAGACATCGCCCAGAAGTGGATATCTGGTCTCTAAAGTCTCTGTTTTTTTATTATCATTTCTTAAAGACCCAGTGTGTCTTGAAACTGACTTTCAATGTTAAGCCTATCCCTTCTTCTGAAAACAAGTTCCTAAAACAAGTGACTTGACAGGTCAGTAGCAGGAAAAAAAAAAAAAAAAAAAAAGAAATTATAAATCCAGTGAAAACAGTGTAGTATGCTAGAGGCCTGTAACCGTAGGGTGGTTTTCCTCCCTGCGATATCCAGGTAATCAAGCAAACACTCTCAACGACCTATTTCTTATGTGGTTAGAATGACTAAGCTCGTTCATAATCGAAGAGCTGCTTGCCAAAGGTCACCCTCAGAAACAGGAGAATTTCTAACTTTAAGTGGAACTCAGAAAACTTAAAATAATTTTAAACATACAAATTGTTACAAATTACTGAAAAATAAATTTTAAAAAACCCTCTTCCAGGCTGAAAAGGTTCTAGGAAGGTAGAAGGATGAGATCTCCCTGATACAGACTGTAGGGGAAGACATTCTGTATTCATCCCAACATTAGAAAATGAAAATAAATTTCTCCCAAAGAAATAAAAATAAAGCAGCATTGTCAACTTGTGAAGCAATAAAATTATTTGTGTGCCAAGCTTCTTTTAATATCACTGTGATTTTTTTTTTCATAAAAAGTCTCTCAATTTGTTGTAATTAAATATGTAATGAAAAAGCACTGCTTCAGGGAAGCGATGCAAGACACTCTCTGTTAGTTTAATGCGTTTCCAACTGACTTTGCATCAAACGAAAATGATACTCTGTGTGTGCCTGGTCTTAATATAGAATTTGTTAGGCAATTTTGTGTTTTTTAAGGGGGACTTGGGTGGACACAGACACTGCCTTTGAAATAGCGGCTGAGTCTTCCCAGACCATGACATACTTAAATAAAATTGATGGTACAGATACAGTGATGGAAGGGAAGCACCACTCAGGACATTTAACTCGTGTCAGCTAATTACAGACCCGGCATAAACGTGAACAGGGCCTAGGTTTTCTTCCTGGCTGATTTCCCTAAGCTCAGCTGCGGTGATGAGCAGAAGTGCATCATTTCAGTGGCCTTAAATAATGCCAGGCTCAGTGCCCCTTTAAAACCTGCTCAACTGAGAGGACAATTCCCAAGCCACTGGAAAGATAAATAGATCAACCCAGGTATTATCCAGTTGGAGAAATTCCGTCAAATGAGTGAGAAGTCAGCTGGGATGAAATGAAAGCATAAGCCTCTGTTGGAGAGTGTGACAAAAGGCAAGACGTTACCAGGGACAGATCTGCTAAAGGTGCCTAGGAGGTATTTATTGGGTGTGAAGGTTTCCCGAATGGGTAGCAACAGAATCAAGGTGACTGGGAGAAAAATAAATGTAAGGTGGGAGAAAAATAAATGCAGAGTATTTCTGAGGAATGCTTCTACCCTCCTCAAAAGTCACCTCTGATATCCAACCCCCAAGCCTCAAGAAGATTTTCATTGTCGAGAAGTTTCTCATGCCCCCTCTTCCTTAGCTGGCTTCCACTAGAACTCCCTATCACTTGCAGTCTGCTGGTTAGGGTTAATGCATTGTGTCCTGATATGGCAGATTTAAAATGAAATCAATAAATGCCTAAAACAAATGGGCTTTTGAGATGTCCCATTCAATCTGGGTCTTTAAGGGTGAGGGGAGAGGAGGGAGAAGGAAATCATGAGGGGAGTGGGAAAAGGACCAGTTAGGCAATCAATTTCTATCCAAAACACTGTGTGGAGGATGTGATTTCAAGGTACCTGTCCTTTCTTTTTTCACGGATCTGCCTTAAATAACAAGAATAGCCTTGAACAGTTCACACTGCTGAGCCCCTATGGCGGTGGGGGTGTGTATTTATTTTTTCCATTCATCTGTTAAAAATCGTACTGTTTGTGTAAGTGAAGGGGTCTATAGCATGCGGTATTTAAATCTTCAAGATGGGAACTTGTCTTTCTGAAGTGTGCTTAAACAAAGTGAGAGTGCCAGGGTCGGGACTCCACCCCGATACCTATTCTCTTGAACCCCATTCCACTTGCCAGTGAATTAAAGGTAAACTTCACCCTGAGCTGTCTGACCCCTCCCTGCCCTGCTGGTTTACACTGCTGAAACCTTGCCCACTAATCCAGTCATTGTCATCAGGAGGTTGAAAGGGAGATCGCTCAGGTCATCTCCACACTCCACTGCAGTATTCCGAATTGTCCCTGCTGAATATGTTTCCCATGTAAATAACCTGTGCTATTAAGGTGCAAATTGCAACTTTTAAGTAATGATTGCTAATAGTCTAATGTTTACTGCCACACAAGGACATTCATGAAAACAAAATCTGCATTATTCATCTCCATATTAAATAAACAAAATAAATTGAGGGAGCTGTTCTCTCCTGCAAGACTTTCCTCAGATCTGGATTATCGAATAGCTTCTGAGAGTCAGCAAGAAGATAACATTTAATCTCTTTGAGTAGGCAGCAGCAGACGCCTATAATTTATATATACATTAGATATTCATATGTATATGATGCCCAAAGATTTTGCGTCCTCTTGCAATTGGCTGGCATTATATAAAAACAAGAGTTCAGGATGGTGAAATAAATTATATATTACACACGTGTATGTACAGAGGCTGCGACAGATTGTAGAAAATAGAAGGGTTACAGTGTAAGTCTACAGTTTAACATTTTTAACTACCCTGCGTCTTGTAAAACACAAACAACTCAAAACACTGTTCTGTTTTACTTTACCTTTCTGCCATCTTCTCTAACTTCCCTACAATGGATAGGGAGAAAAGATGCTGGTACAGAATCCTGCAATATTTTCAGGCAAAAGTAGATGCGTTTTAGTGGTGAGTGAAATATACATCCAAGGAAGCAATCACACTCACTCGTACATACACAAACCCCTGGGGTACTGCAGGCTGCTTTCTAAACTTTTTTCCTTGCCCGAAGTAATAGTATGGTAGAATAGCAAAGCTTTAGAAAGCCAGGAAGAATGACATTTCGGAGGGAAATGTTCTGACTTAGCTGTTTCCTTAAAGAGAACTGCCTACCTCACAGCCCTTCCCTCAAAGGAGGGAGGAATATAACCAATAAAGACTAACGTCCCCCATCACTTATAATATCATCTCGCTCAGTCTAACCGCATACCTGCTTTATTAGAAAGTTCCATAATTGATTCCTTGAAACGTGGAACTTAAAACTAATAATGCAAAGGAATCAAATTGCCTCGAAGAGTTCTCGGGGAAGAGAGTCTCAGTTCTGATTCACTCACAGGCTTTTTCGATGTTTCAGTATTCATTCCTCAAGCTAGAAATCAAGCTTTCAACATCAGCCCATGGGAATAATTACTTACAGTCGCGCATTGTTTAATTTTAAGCAGTGATAAAAGTTAGTATGGCCACAATCCTAGAACCCACCTTGTTCTTCTCCCTGGATGTTAACTGGCTAAAGAATCTCGAAGTGGCTAACTTTACTTGTGAATAACCACGTCAGCTAAAACAGAGTACAGCATCGATGACTTCAGACGAAAGAAGTATCACATGAAAAAATACCTGCTTTAGTAATATGTGAGTAAATAAATACCGTAAGAGGGGCCTCATTGTGTACTAAGTGAATTATTCCCTTTCAGCTTGACAAGGGCTTCCACTTCTTCCAGTGAAAAAAATAAAAGCCATGAGAACAGACACATAAAGACACTAGGAACACAATAGGCCAGAAAACTGAAACTACAGTCAGAACTTTCTAACACACACATACACACACAAACACTACAGTAAATAGATAAGCTAGCTCCAACAGACACCAGCTTAATGAAAAGGATCTAATTTAAAGAATGTGATACAGCATTGTGTTACGTACACCTGGATGCTCATTGATCAGAGCATAATTATAATCAAAGGAGTGCAGTTCTGAGCAATGCACTTTTTGTAATGAGCTGACCAAAGGAGACATGTCCAGTCATTCTGGTAATTTAAAATACTGCCTAGTTGTTGGCCTTTACCGGAACAACAGGGGGGAAAAAAAAGAGTAATTTTCAGGGCAGTATCACTTCTTGCTGGACTGTTGCCCAGGGTTCTCTTTTGGGACAACAATAAGGACGTTATCTCTAATAATCTAGGGATACTTAAATTTACATTGCTAGAACTGGAAGAAGCAGGCTCAGTCTTCCTGAGTCTAAAAGGCCAGTGCACACCCCAGTGCTGTTCAGATTGCAAAGCAATCTAAGTTTTAAAAAATAAGTGAGTTAAATGTAGAAAGGGACAGGGGTAGGAGGAAGAAATTGTTTGCAAAAGAGGTAGCTAGAGTTGAAAAAAGAGCACTTCATTGACTAGGCAAGTTCTAAATAGATACGGTACTAAAAATACCTAAATTATTTTGCTCTTGGAAATACATGAATCAAAGCTTTGTAAATGATATTTCCCCATGCAATTTGAACCAATCTATACACAGTTACGGATCTGCGCTCAGAAGGGAAGATAATTGTGGATATCTCAAAGCACATGTACTGCCATTCGTGCTGGAATCAGGCCACGATGGAGGATGAGCTTGGTGGTCCAGCATGTTCAGACGCAAACACCCACTTTGCCCAGATTTGTGACTAACTTTGGATTTGCTCTGAGGGTGGCTTTTCAAAGTTTATGAAAGTGTTCCACCGAACTTCTTCTCCCTAATGTTTCGCTCGAGTTGGAACAGAAGGAGATATTGTGGGGGGTTCTGCAGAAGACCCGCCTTGACTGATGCTGCCTAAGGCACCAGGGTAAAGACAGAAAGAAGGGGGAATAAAACTTAAGCTTTTTGCTAAAGCCCGATTCAACTGAAGGACACAAAGACATAAAAACGCCCACATTAAAAGCCAAACAAGATAATAATTGTGCATGTCTGGCTCTGAATCTAGAGGGCAAGGCTTGCGTCACTGGCACTCTGAGTTACCATGGTGAGTGATTTATTGATATATATCAAGAATGAATAGATCAAAGGCAGCGAGATGACAGGTGATCAATCACATGTCAAATCAAAACTAGCAATCAAGTGGAAAGCTGACTTTTCAGTGGGTGGGTCTGGGAGGAGAAAAATGAACTTTCATATCACACTTCCGAGAAGCAAAACCCCAGCATACTATTAAAAAAGCAATTAAGCAACCCAAAAGGAAAAAAAAAAAAAAAAAACCCTTTACAAGATCTAATGTACTGATCCATTAACCTGTTCCTCTCTTTTTCTTTTTTCTTTTGGAGGAGGGGTGGTAAGTAAGAATTCACATGGGATAGTTCCTACTATACAAATCAATTTACAAAGTTTGCAACTCACTCTGGGCAAAGGAAATCCAGAGCTGTTTCAATATCAATGGGGCATTTTTCTTCCCCTTTTTTAAGAGGAGGGAGAGTGTTGATTAGATTTCCAAACGTGGATCCTCTTAGAAAACATATTCAAAGGTTCGTTTCCTGGGGTGGTTTTTTCCACCTTGGTGATCAAAGCTAAACTCCTATGGCTCGCCCCAAAGCCAGCCTTGCAGCCCGGGGCTGGGTCACTGCTCACACTTCAGTGTCCCAAACCCCAGCCAGAGGAGACGCTGTCCCTCGAGGCCAGAAGCCACTGGCACTGACCACGCGGAGGGATGCGGGGGTGGAAGGACTGTCTCCCCACTCCGCACCCCAAATCCTCAACCCAACTTTGGCCCGAGAGGCAAGAAGCAGACTGGGAGAAAGTTAGGGGTGGGGTAGAGGGTGGAGGAAAAAAAGTTTAAGGAGGGAAGGCTTGGTGGGATAGCTTCCCCCAACACCCCCAATCGGAGCCTGGAAAGGGGAGGATTTGGGAGACTGGAGAAGGCGAGAGAGGATGGGGTTATGAGCCGGGCAGAGAGGGGCACCCGGAGCGAACTCCCCCGAAAGCCGAGGGGGGTGGCGTCCTGGGGCACCCGGGGCGAGGAGGGCGGGCGAGGAGCTCGGCGCACCGGGCAGCCCGGCCGGACAGCCCCGAAGCGGAGCCGTTTCTCTTACCTGCCGCCCGCTTGGGTGCCTGCTGTTTCCTCCTTGGCATCGCTCTACTTCGCTCCAGTCCCACTTCTGGCGCCCCAGCCCCGAGCCGCGCGCGGGGGCCCGCGGTCTCTCTCGCCTCTCTGGGTCTCCTCCGCCTCCTGCCCGGTGGCTCCTAGGGCGTCACTCGGCCTCTGTCCCCCTGACGATCCCCCCTGCAACTCCTCCACCACGGGCCAGAGACCCCCCTCTCTGGGTGGCAGACACGGACGGCTGTGCCGGCTGGTTGGAAGTAGAGGTTGGTTCTGCCTTGTTTGTTTGTTTGTTTTGGATTTTTTTTTCCTCTCTCTCTCTTTTTGTTTTGGCTTTTTGGAATTTTTTTTTTTTTTGGTTTTTTTTTTTTTTTTTTTTTTGGTGACTGTTGAGACACTTGATTTCTTTATTAAACATCCAAGACCGGGTTCGGATGGAAGGGACGAGGGACGCACACGCGCGCGTAAAGATAAGGAAAAAAAAAAAAAAGGCAATCCTGGGAAGGTAGTGGTTTCTTCTTTTTCTTCTTCCTTCTCCTCTTTCCCTCCTCCTCCTCGCCGATCTCTATGGCGGATTCGCGCTGGGGGCAGAGAGATCACTCACTGTAGGTTTGTGGCTGCTGTCGGATCCCCGTCTGTGAGTGATATGCTAGAGGACAGGAGCGGGTTTGGGAAAGACAGAAAATCTGGAATTCACACACACACACACACACACACACACACACACTCACACACTCACACGCACGCACGCACTCTCGCTTCCTCTCACACACACTCACACCCCCCACATATGCACACACACACACACACGCACACACACTCTCACACACACACAAGACAGGGCGAGGCGATGCCAGCAAACATCGATCCTGCTGAACAAACTGAACATTAACAAACTCCTCCTCCTCTCCCCGAGACCTGATGACAGGGAGAAATTTACTCCCCAGCCGCAGAACGCCAGGCAGAGGGAGTCTATTAAAGGGACAGTGTCCCGCCGGGGAGCAGGGCTGGGGGCGGGGACCCGGGCGTGCCACCGGGGCTGGCTCCGCCGTGCGCCCTCTTCTCTGGTGCGGTGCCGCGCCACCCCTTTTCCACCCTCCCCCCACCCCCGGGCTCGGGGACACCCCTTGGGGGAGGCGTGAGAAGGGAGGGGATGTGGAAGAAAGGGGGCGGGGTGATGGTAGGAGACGCAGGGGGCCAGGTGAGCTGAGCCGCAGGGACCATTAACAGGACCATTAACCATATTAGCAGCATGAGAACTTATGTTCCTTTTGGGCAGGGAACGGGGTGGGCACCTTGGAGTGATGACCACCATCCTCTAAATCTCTTAATCTAACCACAGAGATGTCCTCCCCACCGCCTTAAATTTAATGCCCTTGCCTCTCCCACCTTCCTGCTAGTCCCTGGACGGTCATAAAAACAAGAATCTCCCATCTGTCTCCTTGATAGTTTAATCACATAGTCCTCTTTTTGTTTTGTTTAAATAATATTTATTGAGCACCTACTATGTGCCTATTCTGGAGACACAGCAGCCATACAGAAAGGGAAGATCCTGGCCCTCTCAGTGTTTGTGTTCTAATGAGGAGCAGACAAGTCGCCCCCAGATATCCAGTCTTTGCTTAAATGTCACTTTCTCCCAGAGGCCAACCTTACTTAAAGTTTCACACACACATCTCCACTCCCCATTCCATTTCTCTATTTTATTTTCCTCTACTGGGCTTACCAATGTCACACATATTATCACATGTATTATATACAGTTTTCTATTTTTATTGTCCAAATTTCCCCCGTAGAATATAAGTTCTGAATAAAAGGTAAGCAAACCAATAAGATAATTTCAGAGTGAAAAGCTCCAAGAATTTGTTACAAGAGGGTTCTGTGACAGTGTCCGAAAGGGGGGGTAGCTCTAGCCTCAGTGCAGGAGATGTCATTTGAGCCAACATGTGGCAATGGCCCTGATATGGGCCAGGTACCTTTTGAGCTGCTGGGGACAGGCTGAACATGGACCCTGCCCTCAAGGGACTCTTGTTCCAGTTGGAGAGACAATTAAAGGGGTAAGTGAGGCCTGCTGGGACAGGGGTTGTACTTACAAGTGGGGGCCGTTAACCTGGACTCGGAGGAAGGGAGGATGTTTAGTTACGAGGTAGGGCTTCCTGGGGAAAGTCAAGTGAAAGCTGAGTCCTAAATACGGAGGAGTTATAGGCAAAAAGGGAGCTCTGACAGCATGTCCCCAGAATAAAAAGCCAGGCATTGTCTCAGTCTTTCCAAGGGCTTCTCCTTCCTGCATTAAAATGCCCTGAGGCCCTTGTTAAATGCACAGTTCTGAGGCCTTTTACTCTAGAAGAAAATGTTCTAACCCTGGCACTATTGACCTTTTGAGGCCATAATTCTTTGCTGTGGAGGCCACTGTGCATTGTAGGATGTTTAGCAGCATGTCTGGTCTCTACCCACTAGATGCCAGACTCTTCCACCCTAGTTGTGTCAACCAAAATTGTATGCAGACGTTGTGCAAAGTCACCCAGGAGGTAAAGTCATGCCTTAATCTCCTAATCAGAAACTTCCAGGGCCCATTGCCCTTGACCTTCTAAGTCAGAAACCTCTGGATAAGGGCTTTGGAATCTGCAGTTTGACCAAACAACTCCCAACCCCACAGGTGAATCTCTTGCTCATTCCAGTTTAAAAACTTCTGCTAAAAAAGCCCTTGTTCTTTTGGAATCAGACCTACCCCAAATTGCTAACTATAGAGCCAACTCAGGCTTAGATATTAAAGTAATAATTACAATAATTTAGGAGTTCAAGGGGTGACACTGTTGCTGTGGTCACTGTGATGGGTTTCACCAGTGCCCACTCCTCACTCTCACCCTACCATGTACTCACTGCACGTGAGGCCTGACCTGTACAATCTGTGGCGCCTTCTGCCTACAACCTACCTGTCGCTTTTGCCCTCGCTCGTGGGGAATTACCAAGGGTGGCCCGTCCCACAAATATTTTTCTAAACAGTTCTTTTGGGCCACAGGAAACTTTGTCCATCCTACCAGTCAGCTACAAGATGTTACTGTCACTCTTTGCAAAGTGCTGTTTAATCATTTTTAACATCCCTGCACAGGGGAGCAAATGCTTATTTCTCCCTCTCACGTACATGGTACAAATTGTTAAGTCACTCACCCGAAATCACCCAGGCAGCCTCCACCGATTACCAGCCCCACCCAATCCCAGCCTAGTCCTTAGGCAACTGAGGCAGAGAAAACCACACTTCATAGTTGGCTATGTCAGCAAAAGGGGTATTAGTACTAATTAATTCTAATTACCCAACACACCTTTATGGAGCTCTGTGATAGGAACCATAGCTTATTGAGTGAAAACCCCACAGTCCTGTCATTAAGGAGCCACAGTTATAGGATCAGGAGGTACAGAATTAGGTCTGGATGGAAAAGAAGACCAAGATTGCAGTAAGCTCACCTTGAATCTGCCATATTCTGCAGAAGCCCTATGCCCGTTGATTTGGCCTTTGCATTCCATTCAATCATTTAACAAATATCTGTGTTAGGTGCCAGGTATTGCCCTGAGCAGAGGAGACGCTAGAATGCATAAGGTAGGATCCTTGCCTTCAGAAAACATCTGTAAAATGACATCCAAGAGACTGGGAACTAGGAAAGAGGGAGTTCAGGAGCTGGACCCAGCCTTGGAGTAAATCAGGAGGGAAATAGGCAGGAGTAGTTGACTCTGTGCTACAGAATCTCTCCTAGATGCTCTCCAGGATTCTTCTCGAATTTTACCCCCACTCTTGCCTCTTTCTCAGTAGCTGGTTATATAGTCGGGGAGGGGGAGCTCACAATATCTTCTGGAAAAACTTTCTTTTAGCTGGCTACGAACTCATTCTTGGGCCCCCACTTTTAGAGTGTTCTGTCATTAATTTGTGTTTTTTCCTACTGCTACTACTGAAGAGTATATAGCTTGGTTATCAACAAAGATTTTGGCTACCCCAGTGGATGCATAACACAGTGGTACCCAGATGTCATTCAGTGGTGCAGACATAACACTGAAAAATGTTGAATCACATAGTGAAAAGGTTATTATTCCCTTTCAATCTGAGGAAGTGTCCGTTTGGTGCTAGTATGTCTTTTGTGCCTATCACTTGCTAACTTTTATTTTCAACCAAGAAACCACAGATCTCTGACTCAGAAGCTTAGGAGAGGCAAGAATACCTGGCTAGACTTTTTTTTTTTCTTTTTTTTAAAGGCAGACTGCCACGTGCAGTGCCTCATTTGGATGTGTCTGGAGTCTCGGAAGCTTGACTACCCTACGTTCTCCTACAAATGGACCTTGAGAGCTTGTTTGGAGGTTCTAGCAGGGGAGCTCAGCTACCTGTATACCCTTGACTGAAGAGCGGTCCTCCTCTATCGGGGAAGGTTGTCCTCTTCGACCGAGCGCACAGCTTAGGGTGGGATGCACGTGGAGCGGTGAGGAGGGAAGGGGACACCCGCCTCTGGTTAGACTTTAAAAAAAAATTTTTTTTTAAATTGAATTCACTTTGTTTACCTCTGTCTTAGAGAAAGATACTGCTCTCCATTTATAGTAGCAATCCATTTAGGGTAGCAATCGAAAGTTTAATATAATTCATGGGTTTTAAAAATAAATATACTTAAGGAACAACAGAGAATAAATAGTGGTTCAGGTGGGATGTGAAGACGGCAAAATGTGAGGAAGGTGGTATGGGCATGTCTAGAATTCGTAAAAGACTAAACCACAGACTCTGGCACTTTCGGAAACTTCTTCCAAGAGTTGGTGGCTTGGAATAACGCTATGCTTAAGTCTCCAGGGAACTTAGCATCCTAGGATCCAACCCTCAAACTCTGGGATGTGTAAAGGCATGAGCTGATCGGAATAACTCAACCATACCTTCCAGAACACTTATTCCCACACTGGCTCAACATCAAAATCACCTGGGGATTTTTTTGGTACGATAGAGAAGCACAGGCCCCACCCCAGACTTACTAAATTAGATCCCAGGGTGGAGCCAGAAAATCTGAAAATTTGAAAGTTCCCAGGTGATTCTGATAAGGTGCCAGGCACTGGAACCTTCCCTGTGCAAGGGCTGAATTTTGTAACAAGTGAATCAAGTTAGTAGAAGTTGCTGCATGCAAGGGACAGGCAGGGCATCTATTCTTGGATTCACTCAAAAGGGTGGTGGAGGAGCCTTTTCAATGCACCCTTAGTGGCCCATGAATGCCCCATTAAAGCACATACCTATTGTATTATATTTTTGGCGGGGGTGTAGTTTGCCTGTCTTACTGCTGGACTGCAACCCAATGCAATTAAAGCAAATATTTTCTGAGTGCCTACCTTACGCTAGTCACTGCTGTGATCGTTGGACGCTGGGGCAGCCTGTGAAATTCTTGAGCGTCTTAGTTTCTGTCATGTCTCCCATACAAGTTTCAGGGCTTTTGCATTTACTCTTCCCTCCAGCAAGATTCCTCCCCCCAGATCTGTTTTTCCCCTTTACTCTCAACTCAAACATCACTTCCTTCTGCCCACCCTATCTGTCCCACTCTGTCTCTCATCCTTCATGGCACTTACAACCACATGTAAGTAATTTCATGTACTTGCCTCTTTATTTTCTGTCTCCCCTAATTAAAACGTAAGTTCTATCACCTATATATCTCCGAGTCCAGTACAGGACTGGTGTTCAGTAAAAATCTGTGGAATGATTGAATACCGAGCTAAGCATACTTGCAAGGAAGGATAAACTTTAAAAATATCTTAGGGCTTTTGTGAGATAGGGCTGTATAGCATTTCAGCCTGTGTGCCTCTTTCCAGTTGATGCTGTCCTCCCCTCCCCAACTTCCCTCCCTCTTTTCTCTTCCCTCTCTCTCACCTATTGCCTCCTTCAGATCCTCCCTTAATTACTGCCTCTTTCAGGAAGCCTTCCAGGGTGGATCCCATGTGATTCAAACTTCTCTAGTCCATATCTTCCCCAAACAAAGAGACTCAATGTAGAGTATGACTCCAAATAAATATACGAGCATACAGGCAGACAGAATTCACCTTGAATATCAGGTAGGTTACCTTTGACGGCGGATATGAGGAGCCTCTGAGGGGCTGGTATTGTTCATAACTGGGGTGCTGGTTATGCTAGTGTGTTCAGTCTGTGAAAATTAATTCAGCAGCACGCTTTTGATTTGTGCACTTCCTTATCTGTACATAACGCTTCAATTAAAAAAAGCAGTGTTCTCAAACTTTGCGGCATATTATAATCAACTGGGGTGATTTAAAAAATCCCAGTGCCCTGGTCTTACCCCAGACTCATTACATCAGTCTGTGAGGGCGGGATCCAGCCATCAGTATTTTTTAAAGCCCCCAGATGATTCCAATATGCCGCCAAGTTTGAGAGCCAGTGTACCATACGATTTTGCCCTTGAGTATAGATATAATTCATTGCCTTCCTCTTCTGTCATTTAACTCATTCAGGATATCTCTCTTCCAGTAACTGTTTTGTGAAAACTTTAAGGTAGCAATCTCTGGTTATTTCCTACCCTCCCATGACACCTGGTACAGCATCACGGTGAAGGGGAGAACCGGACAAGAGGACATGGCAGATGGATCGTGGAGAGTGACAGCAAGAGTAAAGCAGGGTGTTGTGATAGAGAGTGCAGGGGGCAGGGTCCACTCAGGGTGGGGGTCACGGAAAGCCTTTCTGAGAAGATAACATTTAAACTGAGATCTGGAAGACACAAAGCAGCCAACCAGGAGCCAAAGCCTGAAATTGGAAGAGATTTCTCTGCTTCTATAACACAAAAATGCAGCTGCCAGGTCCCAGGTGGAGAGAGCCAGCCAGCCTGGGGAAAGGGGAGCAGAAAGGAGGCAAGAGAGGTGTGTCACGGTGGGCGGGGGGGGGGGGGGGAGTGTGCACATCATTGGTCATAATATGGAGTTTGAATTTTCTCCTTTCAGCCACTGATAAATGCTAATTAATTCATTTATTTACATCCTGAAACACCCAGTCCATTAGACTGGGTTTGCTCAACCAACACAGAAGGCACTATGTCTTATTGTACTTGGTGGAAATTTGCTCCCTGAAAACAGTCAAGGTAGATGACAAAGTTTGGGGATGCTCGGGCATTGGCAAGCTTGCTTCTGTGAATAAATCCTCCAAAAGTCATTAGCTTCTCTTTTTTTAAGAACTGTTTTGATGTGGTTAGGTGTAGCGTTTTGCAACAGCAATTAAGCATGATGTGTATTTTAAACAGGACAACTGCTGAGTGGGCAGGCTGGGGTACAGGAGCTGCTTGGTTGAACATATATCGCATTTTCCTTGGAGGTGACTACTTGCAGTTGGTGACAGTGTTTTGCTGCTGCTGAAGAATCCGGACCACGTCGCTGGCCCAGTAATCCATTGCTCAACTTCATTAACCACAGGAAGACATTAAGTGAATGTAAGGACCGGAACAGCCTGGAAACCATGTGATGAGCAGCCTTTAAGTTCTGGGCTCCAGTATATTTTATGCCACCTCAACTGTGCATCAAGCTCTCCTCCCTGGACTCATTAGAACTGTGTGCCCAAAGGTGCCCCTCAACTTTCAGAAGCAAATAGAGTATGATATAATTCGCTCTGAGAACACCTTTCTGTCTTATCAGGGAGCATGTCTTATCTATTATGATTAGGCATTAAGCGTCCTATTGTCCTGAAAATTTCATGAGATTCTACCCCTGCTTGCTAGGATTATGCCAAAGTGACTTGTCCTGGATGCTCTTTTTGCCCATCAATACAGCTTGTCTTTTCTCCTTAACTACTGCTGGGAAGGCCAACACAGCTAAGGAACCCACAGACGTCAAGTGCTTGAATAGTTCGGGACTGTTGCACATCCTCTTGTGTGTCTTGAAGTATTGCGTGTCTTGCTTTTGGTTCCTCAAGAAGCACACACCCCAAGATAAAGATCTGAGAGCAAGTAGTTTATCTGGGAGATAATCCTGGAAAACTCCAGTAGGGAAGTGGGGGAGTGAATAAAGAAAAGGATGCAGGCAACAGGGGTGTGCTATCAAGCAGGTTATCATAGCGGGCAATTGCAACTTAATCCTGCTGGGGGAACGCTGGGAGTCAGTGTAGATTATGCACGTCTGAGCTCTCCCTTCTGAAGTATGAGAGAGCTGGGGTATCCATCTACATCCCATCCTGAGAGCTGGGATGAGGGCCTCTCCCGGCCTTCCCTGCAGGCAAAGAACCACCACTCCCTGCTGGCAGTTAAAGCAGAGTGTGGAGAAGTGGGCCGAGTACCAGGCGGTGTCTGTTGCACTGGAATCCCCCAAACTGGGAGCTTCACGTGGGCAGGGACCAAGACTGCCTTATTCATTGCAATGTCTCCACTTAGCCTAGCTCCAGGTACACAGCAGGACTTCAATAAATGGCAGACCCTCAATAACCATCTAGCGAAGGCCCAGTGTATTTGAAAGCTTCACACCATGCCTCTTTTAGCTGCTCCCTCTGTTTTAGTCCTATTGTCTATAACGTATTTAGTGCTTAGAAGTCTTTTTCATTCGCTGGTTTTGTCAGTGTACTCTCTCCCCACAAGTGTGCTCACTGGAGGCAGGGGTCTCTCTCCTTGTTATATGGCTAGTAGGGGCATAGAGAAGAGTTCTCATTATTACCACAGCTCAAGCTTTTAAACAAGATGAGAGACGTGATCCAGCACTTAAGTGTGTTCTTAAGCATAAGGTGGGGGCAGAACATCTGAAATTAGGATTGTCCATAGGAAATACAGGACACAGAACCACTGTGTGCTACCCAGGAAGGCACTAGGAAAGAAAGGCAAATGTAGGTTTGAAGTCAGACAGACCTACATCTAAAAAATACGTTTACTATTTACTAAGACTATAACCTTGGGCAGGTTATATAGCCTCTCCGAACCTCGGTTTTCCTATCTGTAAAATGGGCATAATTACATCACCAATTCCATTAGGGGCTCAAAGAGGATTATGTGACCAAACATAAAATACTTAGCACAATACCTGACACGTAGAAAGTACTCCCACATTTTTAGCTTTTTCATTCTTTTTCTAGCATTTGTTGATTGACTATTGTTTACAGAGTGCTTTCAGCTGTACCAGAGGTTTAGTCTAATCTGTACTAAGGGATAAAACTAAATCAGCTCAATCCTCTAATCTGCAAGGGCACCAATTTACAGAAGCCAATCAGGGAAGCTCAGGTCCTCATGCAGAAAGTACAAAGGTGGCAGGGCACAGGTCCTGGCCATTGGCAGCAGAGAGCTCCTGCCACACAGCCTTCTTCTCTCCTTCAGCGTATCCTCTTTTCCCACTAAGGTTCATTAAGCACCTGCTCCATGCCAGGCCCTGGGTTGGGTGCTGGGGATGCAGCAGGGAAAAAAGGTCCTGCCTGGTTCTTAGGGAACTTAAACATCTAGGGAAAGACGGATAAATTAAACAAACGGTAATAATAGTAGTTAACATTTACAAAGCACTTGGTGCTACAAGCTATTCTAAGTACTTTAAAATATGAACTTATTAATCCTTAGAACAATTCGATGAGATAAATTGCTTTTGTTGTCCCCATTTTACATGTGAAGAAACTGAGGCACAGAGAGGTTAGATAACTTACCCAAGGCTATGGAGACAGCAAATGGGGAAGCCTGGATTCAAACCCTCCTGATACGGCTCTAGCTTGTATACTCATCCACCATGCATTACTCCCTCTCAGTGATGCTGCAGCCACGCAGACTTTTGTATCACAAAATGTCTAGTTACTGCATTGCTTTTCCCTGTTTATACTCCGCAGCTTAACAATTCTTAAATTTTAACCTGTGTATTGTCTCCTACAAAGTTAAAATAGATTCCTGGGCTCCATCTCGAGAAATCCGGATATAGTAGGTCTGGGGTGGGGTCTGAGAAGGTGTATTTCTAACAAGATACTGTGAATTCACAGACCACATTTTGAGTTGCAGGGTTCCAACGGGTGCTTTTACCTCCCAGGGGACACATCACAATGTCTGGGGAGGTTTTTTATTATTATTATTTTTTTTTTGCGGTACGCGGGCCTCTCACCGCTGTGGTCTCTCCCGTTGCGGAGCACAGGCTCTGGACGCGCAGGCTCAGTGGCCATGGCTCACGGGCCCAGCCGCTCCGCGGCATGTGGGATCCTCCCGGACCGGGGCACGAACCCGTGTCCCCTGCATCGGCAGGCGGACTCTCAACCACTGCGCCACCACCAGGGAAGCCCTGGAGAGGTTTTTGATTGTCACGATTCAGGGGTGTGCTACTGGCTTCTAGCGGGTAGAGGCCAGAGATGCTGGCAAACATCCTATAGTGCACAGGAAAGGCCCCTGCAAACAAAGACTGATCTATCCCCAAACGTTAATAAGGGCCAGGTTTGAGAACCCCAGGGTAGAGCATGGCCTCACAAACTTTAATGTATAAAGGGATCATCTGGGGACCTGGCTCCAAATGCAGGTTCCGATCAAGTGGGTGTAGAGTGCCTGGGATGCTGCATTTCTAACAAGCTCGAACTGGTGATGCTAATGCTTCTGCTCCAGGGACCACACTTCGAGCAACAAAAGCTAGAATATATCCTGCACAAGCACAGGTCTTGAATCAAGGCTCAGGGCGCAATGAGCTCCTTAGAAATAAAACCCAAACATCATCCTGAATTAGTTCAGAACAAAAGTAACTGAGTTTCAATAATCCTCCTTCAACTCCCACTGTAGCAAGTTTTGCCCTTAAAGATGATACAGGCAGGCAGAGGGGCTCAGAGGTTGGAAATCTCCGTTCCTCTCCTGGACGCAGTTACGGGCCGATTTAAAACGAGGAAGGACAGAACTTGGTCAGAACTGCTTTCCTTCAGTTCTGAAACATCAAGTAGAGTATATTGTTGCCTGGAATTGTGGCTTCTTTCCAAGAGCTGCACATTGCATCTGCCTGACTTTCAGGTCTGCAAATGCGAGATGAAAAACTGGCTGTTTTTAAAATGGTTGCTCTCTTGGGAAAGGGATATGGGAGAAAATGGACTCTCTGCGCCCAGCCCTCCAGAGATGGCATCCCGGCCCTTGTGATAAATGGCAGCATTAACAAGGTTTGGTTGAGAGGGGACCTACAGATTTATGACTTCCTGTCTCCGCCAGCAGATGTCATTATGGCTGACAGAACAGAAGGCCTTTCAAGAGCTAGCTGGGGTGGAGCTAAGAAGAGGGAAAAAAATTAAATAAAAGGCAGAAGACAAAAGTAGGGTTTGCTCAGTGGTGCTGTTGTTGATACTGTCATTTTAGGGACCCAGGGAAGTTTTACATTAAACCGAACATCTTATGATATCTTTGAGGTCCAGCTTCGAAGATTTAGGCAGGAACTCTCAGATGAAGGACAAACTTATTAGCTTCACTTAGATAAGAAAACCTGCAGGGTTTTGTTCCCGGTCTATTTGTACCTTAAAAGTTCTCTGGGAAGCAGTGAACGCTGCACTGGGTAAACGTATGTTTTACTCCGGAGCATCACGTAATGGGTGTTTAAATATATTTATTTTACAAATTCAGCAGCCTGTTCTGAAATTCCTTTGATATACATAAAATTTTACCCATTTCTAAATTGTTTTCTAGGGTGTCATTAGTATTTTATGGGCCAGATTTTTTGTGGTATTGAAAAATGATATAAATTTGGCATTTATCATTGGGCACCCAAACCCACATTAGTAAGTACCGCTGCTTATTACTTACTTAACAATAAATTACAGGTCACATTCCACATTTCCTCTTTCTAATCCTCACCTGAAGATATACCTTCTGTAGGTAAAGGAAGCATTTTTTTTTTCTAGCCGATTCTCTCATCTAATGGATACTTGAATGTATTCTGTGGGCTCAGGTAACCAGTGCCTCAAAGTGTGACCCAAAAGGAACAACTCTGGTGACAGATGCTAGGCTGTCTTTAGTCCTGTCATCAGCAAATTATCCCCCATCAGGACCACACGACCAATGTGCCTGGGCAGAAATAAAGAATCATGGAGACCTTCATGGAGGACAGCTACAAGGTCCTCTTATAAAATGAACTCATTTCAAGCCAAAACTTGATCCAGAGACTTCTATAATTAATCAATAGCTATGATGTTAATGCATATGTGGTAGTGAGCATCTGATTTTTGCAACGACACTGTAAGTATGAAAATGGCCACCCCACAGTCCCTTTTGCAAACCACTTTGGAGTGGCGGTATGGTGGTCTGCTTAAAACCCGGGCTCTAGGGCTTCCCTGGTGGCGCAGTGGTTGAGAGTCCGCTTGCCGATGCAGGGGACACGGGTTCGTGCCCCGGTCCGGGAGGATCCCACATGCCGCGGAGCGGCTGGGCCTGTGAGCCACACCTACTGAGCCTGCGCGTCTGGAGCCTGTGCTCCGCAGCAAGAAAGGCCGCGATAGTGAGAGGCCTGCGCACCGTGATGAAGAGTGGCCCCCCGCTTGCCACGACTAAAGAAAGCCCTCGCACAGAAACGAAGACCCAACCCAGCAAAAATAAATTAATTAATAAACTCCTACCCCCAACATAAAAAAAAAAAAAAAAAAAAAAAACCCGGGCTCTGGAGACTCATTCTCTGAATTCTTTTTCTGGCTCTTTCATTCACTACCTGTGTTATTCTGGGCAAGTTACTTAAGCTGTTCTGTCACCTGTAAAAGATGGACAATAATAGCACCATTGTCTTAGCATTTTTTTAAATGAGGATCTAATGCAATGATCATGAAGTGATTAGCCAAGCGCCTGGCCCAGGGTAGGAGTTCACTAAATTAGCTATTGCTGTAATGATTAATGTTCAAATACATTCCCTCTTCACTATTTCTCAGGTAGATGTGTAGAGACATGGACTAGTTCACTGGCCACCCAGAAAAGAAATCCAACAATAACAAAATAACAGTAACGTTGATTGTAGCTGTCATGTATTGAGTGCATAAGAAGCGCCAGACACTGTGCTAAGTGCTTTACGTGCAAAACCTGTTGATTTTAATCCTTAAAACAACCTTATGAGGACAAGTTATATTACTCCCATTTTACATATGTTAAATGTAACCTTGTTAAAACACAGATTGCTGACTCCTTTCCCTAGAGTATCTGATTCAGTAGTTTTGGGGTGGGGGCCCCAAGATTTTTATTCAAAAAATTCCAAGGTGATGCGGCTGCTGTTGGTCTGGGGACCACATCTGAGAACCACTGGTTTCAGTAACTTGTTCAAGGTTACATACACAGTGAGTCACTGGCAGAGTGGATTTTCACATTTAAAAATTTGAATATTTAAAAAATGTATTCTTTTTTTTTTTTTTTTTTTTTTTTTGTGGTACGCGGGCCCCTCACTGCTGTGGCCTCTCCCGTTGCGGAGCACAGGCTCCGGACGCGCAGGCTCAGTGGCCATGGCTCATGGGCCTAACCGCTCTGTGGCATGTGGGATCTTCCCAGGCCGGGGCACGAACCCGTGTCCTCTGCATTGGCAGGCGGACTCTCAACCACTGCGCCAGCAGGAAAGCCCTTAAAAATGTATTCTTAACAGATATCTATGTTACTTAAAAGTTCCTTATGTCAAACTTTTGAATTAATGGTTGATGGCTGAACTCACAGAGCATAATGTCCAGAGAGCTGCTTGTTTGAACTAAATATTCTCTTCCAGGATGCTCCTCACGGTGCAAAATAGTTTGCAATTCCCTAGAAGGGGAACGTTTCAGGAATATTTCAAAAGGAGCAGTCCTTATACCATCCCCACACAACCACTGTTGAGATCCACAGCCGTCCTGCTGGGGTGGAAGAGAATGCAAGGCCTGTGACCCACCCCAGCTGGACAATTCATTAGAAGTTCCAAGATGGAGCCCAGCCGAGCAAGCTACACCTGGATGCCATCTGTTTCTGAAAGACACTGTATTTCCTCATTCCCCAACCTGGAAGGGATCTCAAAACACAGCCCACTGGACACCCAAGGGCCCTGGCGATGTCTCCATTGAATGTCTCAGATATAGATTTCTCCACAGTCCACGTGAGTCTCTTAAAACTAGTCAGCCCAGGGGACCATTGGTATAAGCTGCATTGCGGAATAAGAACAGGGATGTGCTCTGGCCCACACTGGAGGGTTTGGGAACGTAGGAGAGAGACCTCAAGAAGCGCCTGGTCAGAGATGTGAATGGAGACAGAGGGCTGAAGGTGGAGAGCCAGGATAACATCCCAAGTCCCTTAGTGGGCACAGTAATGCAACAAAGGGTCATTAGTATCTTCCTCATTTCGCTGCAATTGAAAAGAACTGGAATTCAAATACATAGACAAGATGCAGTTCAAGAAACGGAAGCACTCAAGGACTTGAGAAAACAGATGAACTGAGGACAACAAGTAGTGACATTGACAGAGGCAGAAGATGGTTACTGGAAGATCAGGAATCTATTGCCGTGATCAGGAAGGAAGAATAGAGAAGACCTTGGACTTGCTTTCAGGAGACTGGGATTCTACGGCTAACTCTGTAGAGAGTAGATCAGCTGGTCCTTGAGGACCCTTCCTTTCTGACACGGGAAGATGCTATTTATTCATATATTCACTCAGTCATTCATTCAGCAAATATTTGCTGAGCACATATTATGGACCAGGGGCTGTTAGAGACTGGCCTATGCTGTTTTTTTTCTGGCAGCACCTGCTGAAGCTTAATGTTCATTCTGGTTGTATGACCTTGGGACTTGCACTCAACTCTGGATCAATCACTAAAGTCAGGGGGATGGAATATTGCTGATCCCGGGACAGATGCTCTCTTTGCGGGTAGGGCTGCCACCTGCCTCACTTCAATCACATTGTTTTAGAGACTTGGTTCTTAAAAGAAAAATTAAGGGGTTGTTACCAGAAAGGTGGCACATGGACGTTGGACAATCAAAACCCATAAAAATTCACAGTAATACCTAACCTTCTATTTTTGTGCCTCACTTTCCCCATCTGTAAAATGAAGAGGTTAAGATAAAGTGAAGTCCGCACATTTTTACTACAAAGGACCCCTTACTTGCTGTCCTCTGTTGCCCACCGTGGGGACCAAATTAAACTAAATTTGAAAGGTTTTGTCTATCATATATCCATTCATCCATCAATACATCCATCTGCCATTTGACATGTTTTTATTGAATATCCACTAGTTTCCTGTCTTGTTCTAGCACTGGGATTATAGCAATTGTAGTTCGCACAACCCTGGGGCCTCTGTATCAAACCTAGACTCATTTGTATTAGATAATTCAAATCTTCATTGTTTAAGCCACAGTTAGAAGTATTCTGCTACTTGCAGTTAAAAGCATTCCTAATTGATAAATCAGATCCAACAGAGGCTCCCTAAGCAGCTTTTAGTATGAAGATGTCCAGTGAATAGATAATTTCAAGTGCCACAAGAGTCCTGAAGAGGAGTACAGGAGCTTAAAACTGGGAGAACTAATCATTTTTTTAAAAAATGCTTTTAACAAGCAATGACATTTTACTACCATGTTAGAGAATTAGATCAGTTTGGCAAAATTTTTCTTAAAGGACCACACAGTAAATATTTTTGCTTTGCTGGCCATATTGGCCTCTGTTACAACTACTCAACTTTGCTGTTGTAGTACAAAAGAAGCCTCAAATGATATGTAAATAAATGGGCGTGGCTGTGTGCCAATAAAACTTTATTTACAAAAAAAGGCAGCTGGCTAGATTGGCCCTTGGTCCATAATTTACTGACTCCTGAATTAGGTACACACATTGAGTATGCGATAAAGAACAGGCAATCAAAAATAGTTTATAATATACTTATTAAAATATGGCAAATTTCTCAAAATTCTGCTTTTCAGATTCCCAGTGCCAAGTCTTCAAGCTCACACATTCTGCGACTCAGTGATTCCTCTACCATGCCTTCCCCTTCTCGCACAGAAGTGAATTGAGCGGTGGGTCAGCTGGAGAGCTGCCCAAAGTACTAATCTCTAACAAGTTTAGAAACACTAATGGAAGAAGTTGGAAAAATATACATTTCCCCTTCTCTGATAAAAAGATATAGCGCTGTAAAGTAAAAAAGGCAAAGATACAAAAACATAACATTTATTAGCCCTGGAATATTTCTGCTGAGGATTTTTGTAGCTAACATACACAGCATTTGTAGTCAGCTCAAAGATGGCAGTTGTGGTTAGCAGAAATTCCAGAACCACGTAATGTGTGGTGTGCTGTGATTTACAAGAGATGTGATTTATATTGTGAATATTAAACCTTTTAATATACCTCCCAAGAAGTTGCTTGGTTCAGAAAAGTCACAAAAGAATGCCAAAGGAAAACTAGAACTGCAGAAAAGTTGGAAATATTTTGTCTTACTTTTTAAAAGAATATTGACTCTGTTTCAACTAATGTAAGTAAATCGTACTGATTCTGAAAAAAAAAAAGTCTTACAGAAAAATCAGATTCTCTCCACCCTCAGTGCCTATATCTTGGGCAAAATTTGAAAGGACAGTGGATTGACAAGTCACTGGATTATTAGTGCATGTGGCTCTCATTATATTAAGGCCCACAAACTTAACTGCCTGTTGTATCCAGGAAGGTAAGGAACGAAACATATTGGATCTGAGGCAACAGGGAATGGTGGGGACTGAGGCAGACTGGAGAGCTTATGACCTGTCTAAAGGTGGCAACCACTATACAAAACCACTGTAGACTCCAGTCTATTGTTTTCCCCCTTAGGAAAGATCTCAAGATCTTTATAAGAAGATGGTAATCTAAACTTTTATGTAAAAAGTTCCCTACTGTAGAAATTTTGTGCCAACCAAGTAAAACATATTTGTGGTTCAATCATGCCTTAAACTGTAAGCCTCTCTCTCCCTTTCTCTTGCAAACACACACATGCACACATAAACACACGCACAAGCACCCTTTTCTAGACAAGAAACACTCCTTCAACCACTATAGTCAGGAGACGCCCGACGATGCTAAAGTATAGCTGTGCATCTTAGTTGATCCGATTTCTCAACTCTGCCTTTCCAGACAGATGAATTGTTGTAGAACATGGCATCCCTTCCCGTATCTCAGGCTATGGATCTATTAGTGTCACTATTTATGGAGAGGAGAGGAGAGAGTGATAATTTATACATACATTTGTTTTGTAAAAATTATACTCCCATCCTCTGATTGGCCTGAGTCCCCCAGAATATCACTTCTCTGTGATAAATAATGTGTCTGGGAGGGGAAATGCTAAATCGTCTAAGAATTTCAAATTTTTATATTGCCGCTTGTAACAAACTGTGTCAGCCACTGAGCCATGCAGTCTTTTCCCCTTCTCAAAAATGTCACAAAAAGAAAAGTGATCACAACAGTTTACACATGCCAAACAAACAACGTGGAAAGAGTTGCAATTGAAGTACCACCCCTGTAAAGAAACACAGTATTTAATCTGATTTTAGTTGAAATGTTGCAAGTCGATACCTTTTGTTTAGTCAGGACACAAAGCAGATATAAAGGAGGGTAGTGACAATAATCCTACTCAAGACACTTCGAACGTTGGAACTTCTGAGCCACTTTGGGGAGGAAAAAAATACTACACTTACTAATATTAAAGAAATATTATTGCATTTAGTGGAGAAAATGCTTCCAAGATGGTAATGAATAAGATAATACAGACGTCCCTCAGTATCCATAGGGGATTGGTTCCAGGATTCCAGCAGATACCCAAATCCAAAACTGCTCAAGTCCTTTATATAAAATGACATAGTACAGTCGGCTCTCCAGATCTGCAGGCTCCCCATCTGTGGATTCAACCAACCAAGGGGAATCAGATGCAGTATCTGCGGATCTGAAGGGCCGACTCCACTGCCAATTTAGTGCAGTTCAAACTTGAGCTGCCTTACGCTCCAGGAAGATACTTTTGGGCAATCAGTAGTTAAACAAAGAAACCGAATAGCTTGGTGTGGTGGAGCCCAGTGGTTTTTCCTATCTAACTTCTGTTCATCTTCCTCTTTCAGATAACACCATTTGCAGTATAATTCTCTCCCATGATCAGCCATCCATTTTTGTGATATTGATCCTTCCCCCAGCTTTAGGGGCTGGACTCTGACTGGCTAAAGCCAACAATCCTATTCTATCTCATCCCTCTGGCTACCATGGTTTGATTCATGATGGAAGAAACCCAGTCAAAACCAATAAAATCTGTGGAGAAGTTTTCTAGGGCTTCTGGGACAGAAGAAGTGTCTCAACTTTTTGAGATCCACCTGCGGTCTGTGTGGTACGAAGATACAAAGACATGAACAACTTTTTTGCTACTAAAACAGAAGACCGTGGAACTGCCAACAGGAATTCATTTGAAGCCTGAAGAAGTGGCTGGTTCTGTGGAAGACAGAGAGGAAATATGGAAGGGAACAAAGCTGGTCCTTGATGGCACTAGATCAAACTGTACCTGAAGCTAACCCTGCCCCTGGTCTTTTCAGTGATGCAAATTTATCTGTTCCTTCATTCTTTTTTTAAAATATACTTTAAATTAATTTATTAATTTATTTATTTTTGGCTGCGTTGGGTCCTCGTTGCTGTGTGCGGTCTTTCTCTAGTTGCGGCGAGTGGGGGCTACTCTTCGTTGCGGTGCACAGGCTTCTCATTACGGTGGCTTCTCTATGGAGCACGGGCTCTAGGCACACAGGCTTCAGTAGTTGTGGCATGTGGGCTCAGTAGTTATGGCGCATGGGGCTAGTTGCTCCACGGCATGTGGGATCTTCTTGGACCATGGCTCGAACCTGTGTCCACTGCATTGGCAGGCGGATTCTTAACCACTGCAACACCAGGGAAGTCCAACATTCCTTCATTCTTCAAGCCAGTTTTTGATTTCCAGTCATTTTCAATGGAAAGATTCCTAACTCACCATTTGGTTTTGTCAAGTTGATGATGACATATTAATACCTTTTCAATGAGTTATGCTGGGAAAATGGGGTCATACTGTGGGTTTCTGCTTCACTGTTTTGTTTAGTATGTTGTTTTTGATTGGAATGAATACCTTCTTAAATGGTTTTCTTTCTAGTCTCCTGTCCACACTTTATAACACAGATCAGGTACCACTTCCCTATGAATTCATTACTGAGTGAGAATTACAAACCCTGGAGTTTCAGATCTATTGAGGCTGCCCCAAGTACTGGTTAAGAGCATGTGTGTTACATTAGACAAACGTGATTTTGAACCCTGGCCCTGTAATTTACCAGCTGTGTGACTTTGGATAATTCACTAAAATCCTCTAAAACACTTTGCCCAATCTGTAAAAATGCTGTTAATAACAGCATCTTACCTCAGACAACTCTTGTGAAGAGGAAATAATTCATGGTGCGTGACACAGAATAAATGCTCAATAAATGCTGGTTGCTACTGTTGTTAGTTTCGTCATACTTATCAAGAAATCCACCGTATAGAAAGAGCCCAATAAATCGAATCTGCAGTTACTAGCCCAATAAATATTTGCTACATGAGTAATTAAAAAGTTGATGAATAGATGGTAGAATGAATACATGAGTGAATTAAAACATAATAATGAAAAAAATGAATGAATGAGTAAATGAATGAATGGGAACTGGAAACTGAGAAGTAAGACCGCAAGTAGAGGGGCTGGGCCAGGGGATATGATGGAGGAGGAAAGAGTGGAAAGACACTCTATGCTTTATGGAAATGCCCTTCCCATGATCGGTGTTCCCATGATCTGTGTTCCCATCAGGTAGAATGTTCTGCAATGCTGCTCCCTTCCTATGCTCGTTACTGCAGGTCATCTGTTGGGAGCTTTTTGATGGGCAGCTTTACAGACAGCATTAAGCAGCACTTATGGCCAAAGTCATCATACTCTGTTGAGCTCTGTGTTTAGGGTGTCCACATCATTTTTTTCCCTTTTCCATGGGTTCTAGTCAGTGCACAGATGGAATTTGGCATAGATGGCTTAATTCCTTCTAATAGCTCCCCACAGCCTCTGAGATAAAAGTCAAAGGACCTCAAGACCCAAAAGGCCAGTAGGAATAAGTAGGATAATGTGGACATTCACTGAGTACTTACTTTAGTCCAGGCCTAAAGACTTGGCCAGAGCAAGGGAGCTCACCATCCTGAATGGAGTACCTCATCCAGCCTTTACAGTTTTTTGTGGCAGCTACACTCATTAGCTCAACTTCGCTGATGCAGCAGCAGAGATACATAAAAACTGTGTTGTTGCATGTTCAATATCACAGGGCTGGGAAGTGGCATGGACAGTATTTTATCCCAGGCAGGCCATACCCGGAATCTCTGTGCAGAGGGCTTTAGACTTCATTACCCTCTACCTTGTGTCAGTTCCTAGAGCATTTGAAGCTATAAACTTAGTTGCCCTTCTGCTTCCTTCAGAACTCTCAAAAATGAACTCTACAGAAACGAGTTTCTTGCAATAAAATTCTTCAGATGTGGACACATTAGAGATACTTTGAGATAATTTTAAGAGTTCATATTTATAGATTTTTTAAAAGAATTTTTTTAAAAGTTCCCTATCTTATTCTATTGATCCTTAATAGCCAGTAGACAGACACTTGGACTCCTATTTGGACTCGGACTTCAAGGGTCCATATAGCATTCTTGGTGCAAGACATCTGAACTACCAGTCTGGTCCTCACAGCCAAGTTTGGCTGGGCTGGCTTTAGCTGGAATTCTGTTTTCAACACACTTTCATGTCAAACTGGCCAAGGAGCTATGCCATTTGCAGGGTCCCAGCCCCCAGCTTCACAGAGCAGAGTTCAGAGAAGGGATTTGGAGCTCAGAAACAATAGCTTAATAACTAGCACACTGGTAACTCACAGAAGTTCTCTTAATTCTGGGAGCAGGCTGCAATCCACAGAGATAGGTCTTGGGCAGCCACGTTTGTATTACGTGTATTTGTCCTCCACTGGCTGGAGTGCGAACACCTGACTCAAGTGAGCCAATCACATTCTGTTTCCCCAGAACTGGTACTGACAGATGGTAAGTTAGATTCTGTCACTGAACCCAAATCATATAACATCTGGGACAGCCATGTTCCACCAAACAGATTAAGCACAGAGAAAAAACTCTCTGTAGTGATCATAGTCTAAAGAAAGTGAAGTAGAAATTAAATGAAAGGAGAGAGAGAGAGAGAGAGAGAGAGAGAGAGAGAGAGAGAGAGAGGGAGGGAGGGAACCCTGATAGCTTTCTAGGTCTTGAATTCAGTCTCTTTCTGAGAGCTGGCTGTATTCCAGTTTTATGTGTTCTCTGAGATATCCCTACCCTTATAAAACATAACTGGACATTTTGCACCAGCTTAATAAGTTGGTTTCTATTACTCACACCCTAAGAGCACAGATTAATAGAACTACCAATTCTTTTTACTGCTCAGAGCAAGATTCAAATTCTTTTTGAGAGAACGTAGCTTACATATAACACAATAAATAATTTATTGGTCAAAAAGATGGTTGGCCAACTTCCTTGAAAAAAGGCAAGAAATGGGCAGAGTTATTTACTCAATGTTATTAGCAACAGGTGACTATCAACATTTCCGAGTTGTCTCTCAGCTTCTAATTTCCTTAAAAATTTTTTCCTTATAATTGGTAATTTTAAGAAAAATAATGGTAGTGGTCAAGGAAATTAGAGGAGGCAGAAAGTCAGAAATCAAGAGAAAAACTAACTGTAAGTCAAGAAGACAAATGGCCATTTTGATGAGAATAAGACACACTTCCAGGAAATGTCTTACCTTGTATAGGATATGGTAATGTTGCCGCCAGTGACAGCCTAACCCAATGGCTAGTATGAGAAGGAAAGTATGGAGTGGGAGAAGGAGAGAGTGTTCTCTCATTGTCAGAGAGGGAAACTTAACTCAAACGAGCTTAATAGAAGAGTAAAAAAACGGTTTTCCACTTGGATCTAAGAAGAGCATGGCTAGTGCAAGCTTTAGGCATGGCTGGATCCCGGTACTTGAATGATGCCACCAGGAATCATTCTTTGTACCTCTTGGTTCTACTTTTGCTTGTGCTGGCTTCATTCCCAAGCAGATTTTTATCCATATAAGGTTGCCAAATTTAGCAAATAAGAATGCAAGACACCCAGATAAATTTGAACTTCAGATAAACAACAAATATGTTTTCTTTTTAGTTTAAGTATATCCCATGCAATATTTGGGACACATTTATACTATAAAGTTGTTCATTTATTTGAGGGCTTCCCTGGTGGCGCAGTGGTTGAGAGTCCGCCTGCCGATGCTGGGGACACGGGTTCGTGCCCCGGTCTGGGAAGATCCCACATGCTGAGGAGCGGCTGGGCCCGTGAGCCATGGCCGCTGAGCCTGCGCGTCCGGAGCCTGTGCTCTGCAATGGGAGAGGCCACAACAGTGAGAGGCCCGCGTACCTCAAAAAAAAAAAAAAAAAGTTGTTCATTTATTTGAAATTCAAATTTAATGGGGAATCCTGTATTTTATCTGTCAACCCTCCTCCTATGAGGTGGCAAAGATGGCCACCAGCACTTCTAGACTTCTGTTCTATTAATGTAGCAGTCTCAGTGAAAAGAAGGCTTCTTTTCTAAAATTCAAATATATAGAAGTCCCAGGGTTTTGTCCCATTGAAACAATCCATGAACCAATCACTGTGGCTTAAGAAATGGAATAATGGGATGGGCCAGGCATGGTCTGTGGCATGACAATGGAAAAGATGTGTCAAAATAATAGTTGTCCATGAAAAAAAAATTACACAGACTTATAAGTGGTTGGAATGGAATATAGAAATAATTTTAGTTCGAGCTCCTCATTTAGCAGATGCAAAGGTGGAGCCTAAAGAGCTCCTTTGTCTTCTTCAGACAGCACAGTCATGGGGGAATCTGGGCTGGAACACCCATCTCCCACTTCCTCACCATCCAGGGCTCTTTCCATGTACCCCTGTGGCCATCGCCATTCTGATATCCACTGGATAAATCAATTAGCACCCATGAGGCCTTGCCCTCTCTCTCTTCTCTGTATACAAAGTGAACAGGTAAAAAGGAAATGCTTGTCAAAACGAATCTCTATTTGGTTTTCTCCATCTATGGGACAATTTCTGTAACACGTCAATCACTTTGTTGCGAAATAGCCCCTCCAACATACAATCCACGTTTTCCGATGACACCAGCCTGTCAGTCACTCACTAAATCAAAGCCAGATTTCATGCCAAGCAAAGACCAGGTTGTCAATTACTTTGTCTGCCACACATGCACCAGAACCACCTGACAGCTACAACTTTCTATTCTCAAATGGACTGGGTCTTGTTTGTATCTCCTAATTGAGTTCCTTTTTAGACTGGTAGCTTAGCAACTAATAAGTTATTTTCTGCGACAATTGGCCTAAATTTCATAGCTTTCTTGACCGTTGCCACTTGTTAGAAAATTGTTTCCCCTCAAGTGGCTAAACAGTAAATGTAAGATGTATTTAATACTGAATTGTTCTATTGTTTCTAATTATAAGCATTTTCCTACTGTCTAAAAGTAAACACAGGATATGTTATCAAATAGACATAACTTTAAATAACTGTAAGAAGTCTTGGCATTTTGTTCCCAAGTCTCAAATTCTCCATTATTGGTAGCACTAGATATTAGAAGAGGCCGATAAGATAAATATCCAGCACTTATTAGGTTGTAAATTATTTCACAGGCAGCTGCTGTGAGCGAGTCACTAGGAGGTTATGTACAGAATATAACAAGTGTTCTCATCCTGAAGGAACTTAGTTGGGGAAGAGAGTAGGCAACAAATTCTAAATCCATTTAAAGAGTACAGGGAATTCCCTGGCGGTCCACTGGGTAGGACCTGACGCTTTCACTGCCATGGACCCAGGTTCAATCCCTGGTCAAGGAACTAAGATTCCGCAAGCCGCACGGAGCAGCCAATAAATAAATAAATATAAACAAACAAACAAACAAATAAATAAAAGAAAAAGAAAACAGAGTACAAACAGTGCAAAATAAGAGAGAACAATAGAGGCACTAACAATTTTTAAAAGGTATCAAAATGTAGTCATGATTGGTATAGGATACCTTGTTCTTCCTTTGCCGGCTCAGCTTCTAATTTCCCTTCCTAATTTTGGAGAAACTCTCCATTGCCTGTAGCACATGAGAGACATCATGCCCTTACCTCCTATTATGGGAACTGAAGGGCTGGACCCTCACTCTGCCAACCCTCTGCCAGCCACAGGATGGAAGTTTGGTCAATCAGATGTGCTGGCCCTGCAGTGTTGACTCTACAGCTGTGAGAACATTTGAAGTAGCTCATCATAGTAGCTGCTTCTGTGTCCACGGGACCTGGTGGTGATATCTTGGGTGGACTGTTCCTGTTGAAAGAAGAACGTTAGGATTCTTGCCTCCTGGCTACTCCTGGGTTGCCATGGCTCTAACCAGACCCTCCAAGCACTTTGTAATTTGGGGTCTTTCTCATATAATTCAATAAATTTTTTAAAAATTTAAGACAATCAGAATTGGTTTCTGTTGTCTGTAACCTATAACCCTGACATTTTTAATCAGCATAGGCATAAGGATTCTCTTCTCACTCTGAGCAGCAATAATCTGGGAAAGCCCCACGGAGCATAAGGACTTTAAATAATCTTTGCACAAGTAGAAAGCAAGGGAGCAGCTGTTCTACACTGAAGCCCTGGTACGGAGAAGTAGAAGTCCAGTACATTGAAAAAAAATTTAATTGATAAAGAAGAAGCTTTATCACCCTCATCATGTTATTTTCAAAAATAGTAAACAGTAGCATTTAATAAAAATGCTGAACGAATGACGATGGAAAGAAAAGATGCCTTGGCGAATTTAGCTAAACCGAAGACTCCTAGTAGGTTGGTAAGAGATCAGCCTCTATCATTAACTCGAGGAATTATCGTAAAGGACCTAAAAATTAGCAGTGGTTCTTTCTAACTTTTATATTAATTTTCAGCATAGTATAATGTAAGATATACACCATTATACATAAAATGTTAGATCATAGCACTCCAGAATTCTGCAGAGACAGGGAGCACATCTGCAGCATCAGTGGATGAGTCATAATGCTTGTGGTCTTGGCCAATGGGAGACAGTCTCAATCTGGAAGTTTCCTTATACTGAAAGGAGCTGGCTGTAAAGCTCCCTTTGATTACTGTAGGAGAGGCAATTAAGCAGAGAGAAAATTCTCAGGGAGAGAGAGAGAGATGATGGTCTGTCTAGCAAACAGACAGGAGCCAATCGTGTGTAATAAGAAACTGGTGGTAGTAATTTTGCAGAGCATGTCATGGGATGCTTCTTCAGTTATGCAGCTGTTCTGGACTTTAAGGTGTGTCCTTTGAGCAACTGCAGTCAGGGAATTCCCTGTTATTAGTAATTGGTCTTCTGATAGTTCAGAGAAGACTGCTCTGGCATGGGAGCTGGATGATGGAGAATGTAAGCCAAGAGCAGAGATAATTCCATTAGATACATCTGGATAGTGGTTTGACCCATTTTGTAGTGGGGAGGAACTGGAAGTTACTATCAGAACCCACTCTATGTTGCTTGTGGTGTAGCCAACTTTTATTGCATTCTTTACTGTGCATTAGGCTTTGTTCTGAGGGCTTTACACACATCACCTCATTAAATCCTTCCAACAACCTGCAAAGGTAGATGTTGAGTGGGAGGTATTGATCAGAGGAAGAAATCTATTGTTTTGGGGAAGTTATTAGGTCTTATTAGTAAAAGTGGAATGTCTGAAGTCACTAAGACCTTCTGGAGAGAAAGACAAAACAAGGGGAAGAAACTCTACAAAATTTACATTCCAGTGATTGCAAAATGGTTCGAGCCAAGGAAAAGGTATGATATAATGGAGCTCAGAGTTCAGCTAGGGTCGCACTCTTTTGCTGCACTTCCAACATCATTGCCCCAGTGCTCTGGTGTTAATAACATTGCAACAACAACCAAAAATATACAGATGAAGAAAACAGTAATGAGACAGAGCCACACATGATCTAGTTATTTCTTCATTGGGCAAAGGTCCACAGGCGTTGGTAAAACCTTGTGCAAGAGAAAAAAGGATGACATCACAGAGAAAATAATTTTACTTATGAAAACTTGGAGGCTGTATGCTCAAGAAAGCTTCTCTGTAATAGAGCTGTTGCTTTCCCCGCTGACTCTAATTCCAGTAAGGGTTGACCATAACACCATTTCGTGTGGCCTGTTCTCCCTGTTGGTGTCACTGATTAGAACCTAGGAATGGGCAAGGTTGAACACTCACTCCCTTGGTGCTCCTGGATAGATCAGCCTGGATGTGGAGCAGTATGTGTAGTCTCTTGTTCTGATTTCTCTCCCTCATGTGGATGATTGGGACATAAGCAGAACGTACACAAAGGGGAGTCAAGAGTGAATATTATTATTAATCTCATTTTACAGAAAAAAGAAACTAAGGCTCAAAAAGAGTATATAATTCCCAATAATACAAAGCTGGTAAGCGGTGGAGGCGGAATTTAATGTCGGATCAGTCTGACTCCACAGCCTGAGGTCTTTTCTGTCATGGTGTATCCAAAAGACTGCTAGTTGTTTACCAATACAAGTTATTTCCTATGCTCCCTTGTTTTATGAGAGTGGAATGCCCAGATTTTAGTGGAACACACTAAATTTGAGACTACGTTTCCTAACTTCCCTAGTAGCTGGTTGTGGCCAGTTGAGTGAATTCTGGTCAATGGGAAGTGAACAGACATGATACGTGCTACTTTTAGCTTACGCCCCACAGAAGAACTAGGTGTAATTTCCCCTTGTCTCTTTGTCCTTTCCTAATGGCTACAGATGGAGAGGATGCACAAGCCAAAGATGGATGTCATGTGTTAAGTAGAGAGAGAGAGAGAGAGAAATATACTTCTACCTTGTAGGGCCTCTAAGATTTTGGGTCTCTTTGCTATAGCAGTTTAGGCAGTATCCTAACTGATACATAATATGATGTCTCCCTAAGGAATTTACCACTTTTGTATGAGGAACTACAGGTCCCTATCAAAGCTCATTTATTATTTTTTATAGTTTGATACAAAAGTATATGCATATATTAAGTATAGTGATGTTTAAGTGAAGAGTTTAGACATTTTATAATTTTTATTTTTGTTGATTTATTTTTTATGTTATTTTTATGAGGACTTGAGTTAAAGAATCATTTTAAAACATTAGTTTTACCTCTGTCCTGGGTAGACCTAAGAGACCAGGGTTCAGCAAACTACACCAGTAAACAAGGGTCTAAAGACCAAGCATCAGCAAACAAATCTAGCCACTATCTGTTTTTGTAAATAAAGTTTTATTGAAACACAGCCATGCCCTTTGTTTGCATATTGTCTGTGGCTGCTTTCTGCTACAAGGACAGAATTGAGTAGATGCAACAGAGACTATATGGCCCACAAGGCCTAAACTATCTACTATCTAGCCCTTTCTAGAAAAAGTCTGCTTACCCTTGCAGTGGATAAATATTACCAGGAATGTGCTGCTTGTCGTGGGAAGTCCAGGTAAGCTCTGGATATTTTCCCACTTAGCTGTGATACACGTTTCAACAGTAATTATCATAGTAGTTGCTTAAATGTGAAAATCTCTCGGAATTTTCATAAGTGGGTTGCTCCTCTCACTTGACTATTTTCCCTTGGCAAAATATCTTTTGGAGGAATTTGTTATTTTCGACCTCATGTGAATGAAGAAACGAGTAGCAGTGAGGCAAGATGTAACACCAAACTGGAATAGTTTTCTCTCTCTCCGAGCCACAACACCGGGCATTGGAATTTCAGATGGAAAAACCCAATGGGTTTTATATAGCTGCCCCAATCTTTGCTGCTTGCATATGTGGCATAAAGGAAAACCATGATGTTATCAGATTTTGCAGAAGTTTGTGAGCGCTAAGGGGGTTCATGACTCCAAACTGCCTTCCCAAGCCGGCACAGACTGAAGTGTCTGAAGGGACGCGGGTGCAGAGTGGATGCGGTTCGCACTGCCAGGGGCCTGCGGGGCAGGGAGACGGGCGAGCGGGGGAAACACACTTCCCATCGCCTCAGCACCTGGACTGTGAATCCGAGAGGACCTGGGGCAGGGGAAGCGAGAGGCAAAGACTGTAAATATTATTCAAATAAAGAAAGCTCAAGGTCAGAAAGCAACAGCACTGAAAGTGGTTTTCTTTTTGTCCTCTGAGATGCAGAGAAGGAAAAGGGAATTGCCATCTTCCTGGCTTCCTGGCCACTGTGCTCCGCTACACTCCATGTCTGTGAAAGTCCAGTTTAGGAGGAGGTCACACGTGATGCTGCAATCTCCATGGACACTACAAAGTTTAAGTTCTTGTTCACGCTCTATATTGTCACAGATCAGCTGGAGCTTTGTTCCCCACTCCCTGCATTCTGGGACCCAGGCTGATGGAGAAGTAAGGGGATAAAAGAGCTAGTTCTTAAAAGATGTCGCCCAACTGACAATTGCCATTTTTGTTCACATTTGATTGTATAAAGCAAGTCACATGACCAAGCCTGACTGTGTCACATTCTCCCAGGGAAGCATTACACACACGTCTCTCTACTGCATCCTCTCCTGTATTATCACCTGCTGTAATATTCATATAGGTCATTGTATAGTAAAGGAAGCTGACACGCAAATACAAGTTTGCCCTGTCTCACACAATCAGATTTTACTCTAATTCTCTCTCCACTATTTTTAAAATGACACCCCCGTTCTTCCCAGGTAGCTATGAAAGGTTGAGTTAAAATGTTTACATACATTATCACAAGAATAAAGATCACCCACCTTAAAGAGGCTAAACCAGGATGGTGTTAGCTGTCTGCATCCCATTCCCTAAATTATTTTCTAGAGGCCTGACAATGTATGAAAATAAGCAACATTTTGAACTGCTGTTCTGTGTAGGCTAGGCACTGGGCTCAGTGCTTTGTATGCCTAATCTCACTGACCCTTTACAAAAAAACGTATGAGAAATATATTGCTACCCCAACCTTATAGAGATTGAAGCCGCAGCTCAGAGAGGTTAAATAACTTGCCAAATACCACCCAGCCAGTATGACACCTGCTAGGTGAGCTCCTGTCGGCTTGTCCCTGAAGTTTCCTCCCTCCTCCCTTCCCTTTATATATTCTGGAGGAGACACCTGCCGCTCCAGTGTGGGGAGAAGATGGGGAAATACAGAAGAGACTCTGAATGCCCAGAGTGTTACTCTTATTTATTCTGAGGATTCCTCCTGCCACAAGTGTGAGCACTGATTAAAAATACTAGGTAGGGCTTCCCTGGTGGCACAGTGGTTGAGAGTCTGCCTGCCGATGCAGGGGACACGGGTTCGTGCCCCAGTCTGGGAAGATCCCACATGCCGCGGAGCGGCTGGGCCCGTGAGCCATGGCCGCTGAGCCTGCGCGTCCGGAGCCTGTGCTCCGCAACGGGAGAGGCCACGACAGTGAGAGGCCCGTGTACAGCAAAAAAAAAAAATTAATAAAAGTAAAAATAAAAAATACTAGGTAATCCAAACATAATTAGAAAGTTACATCTTCTGGGAGAGGCGGGTGGTAATACCATGGAAAGCACTCCCAATCCTACAATAAACAAGTTTGGGTTTAGAAATAACTTTAGAGGTTTTCTGCTACTGCTTATTTCCATTAATAAACATAATAAAATAGAACACAACCAACTATATGTACTATGTAAGAGAATAATTATACATAAATACATAACCCATACATAACATACTTGAATTTAGATGTTTTTGCATCTAGATTCACCTGGCTGGAAATGGAGGTTGGCAGGTAAATCTTGTGTTTGGGGCAGCTGGTTGCTGCAGTTTCGTGGATAAGGTCAAGCTGTCTACTATCTCCTCCACGGGAAAATGGGCGTAATTCAATCTAGAGTATAAGTTGTTGGGAAATGTGAATCAGATACACGGCTGACCATCGTGAAGGTGCTACTTGGAGACAATAAGTGCAGGTACAAATTTCTGACACGGATTGAATGGTGCTGGTCGAAGGTGGAGCCACTTTCCCTGGATGATTCTCTTCCAACCACCCAGACCTCCAAACCAGAAATCTAATGTTTGTTCTGGAAACCCACCGAGTTCCTTATCTGCACCGTAACTCTCCTGGTGGCTGTCACATACGCCGTTCCCTGCCTCTCTCCATCCCTTTCACCTGGCTCACCCCCATTCCTCCTTCAGGCATTGTCTTTACACAGGGCTTCACAACCGTGAGACTATTCACTTGCTGAGCCGGCTAGCTCTTTGTTGCTAGAGGCCGTGGGGTTCTCTCGTGCCTTGTAGCGGCATTAGAGCCTCTGACCTGTACCTGTGGCAGTACTTGTCTTCCCAGTGGTGACTACCAGAAGTGTCTGCAGACGTTGCCACATATCCCTTGAATGGACGTTTCGTTTCATTCTGTAAGCTCCACTACCCTGTGAGCTGCGTTCAGAGTTTGATCTTGGAAATGGGCATATACTAGCTCGGGTCCAGCCGGCTCTCAGTGAGTGGTTGGGTGGCTGAGAGGATGAACACTCAGAAATGTCTTCTGGCTTGGAAAGGGAGAATAACTTTGCTTCGCTGAGTGACCTAGGAAGACTCCTGTGTGCCCTTACTTTATGGGAAGTGTGATTCTCCCGGTATACATACCCGCAGTCTGACGTGTGAAATCACCCATTAGAGAATGCAGTCAGTGCGGCTGTGGCGACTCTTGGGCTTTCCAGAAAGAAGCTATGAGTCTTGAATTTTTCCCCTAGTGTCTGGCTTAATACAGGCACTGGAGTGAGAGTGGCCATAGCCCACAGATTCATTGCTCCCCAGTTTCACTGCATATGGCCTTAGAAAAATTATTTTTTGAAAAATGACCTAAAGCTTTCCTAAAATCCTCAGGAATGACACCTGAGGGGAGCATCTGAACGACTTCACATTCATTAACTAAACCTTCTTGTTAGGTTATCTTCCCTGAAATGCATTTGACAGTTAATGAAGTAGAAAAGATGGCAGTTGGAGAAAAAATAAAATTCTGTCAGATTCTGGAGACAGAACAGGGAGGTGGAAAAGCGGGAGCCTGGGGAGACATCGATAGATCAGCACCCCACACTGTGAGTATGTTATCGCTGGCTACGCCACCTCGGATCAGAGCCGGCTGCAAAGTTATGTTCCTGTCTGGCACTCTGTTCAGATCCTAAGACCATACACAAGTCAGGGAACCTAGATATGGTACTTGTCAGGGCAAAAGCAGCAGGGATACAGGGCTGACTGGCAGATACGTGAAACAGTGATCAGAGAAGAGAAAGAAAAAGGAAAGACATGTTCAAAAATATTTGGACTGCTTTAGACACCCTTCCCCATTTCCGCTGGATTGCAATTTAGCCCCAACCTTGCTTGAAGACTTAGAAGGTAAAACCAGCTTGCAGGCAGTCGAGTGAGCAGACACAGGTTTCCTCTGAAAACATTCGGTTTTAAATGACCTCGTGGGATGTTATTCATTTCCTGTTTCCTTCTCATCCACCCAGTGCCCTCTGTGAGGTACAGAAAAGGGCCGGGGATGCAGTAGAAAGGGTGGCACACTGGGGTACACCTCTGCCGTTACCCAAAGTATTATTTGGTTAATTCAGCTCAGTCCAGCCTTCCTGAAGTTGGGCAAACCTGTTTTCTTCCCCATGATGTATCACTTAGAAACACCGACTGCAAGGATTTCTTATGTTCTCACAAAAAAGGGAAGGAAACAGCTGGTAAATGTTTCACAGATGGCAAAGCTCTTGGCATCTCTCTCAAGAGAGGGCCACCCATGCAGATGGCTCATTATTTTAACATTTGGATTTTCATCTTATTAAAACATCTTTTTTTTCTGGTTTTATTTAGCATCATAAATTCTCTTACACTTTAGCAAGCAACGAAGCAATTTGAGGACGTGCAAGCTAAGGAACATCCTTCGGATAAAACATAGATTGGTAACATCATTATTCCCAGCTTTGATCTCCATGTGATGGGTTTCAATCTGATTAAAAATTCCAATGAAAGGGAAAGCTCAGAGTAGTGAATTTATCAAGTAAAAGTCCATGAAGTCCATATAGTAGCTGCATTATTCAGCAGAACGATAAACTGAGTGAAATTGGGGGAAATAGTTTTATTCAACGCACGAAATCCCTATTACTATGCAATATGCATGTATAAAAATATCCAAATGCACACTGGGTGTAGATTCACAAACACACCCTTTCCACATATGTAGAGAGGCTTCTGTACCATGAAGTACAGCAGCCAAAATTGAAACCAAGCAGTGCCAGTTCTTGGCAGAGCAGAGAGGAAAGGGCCAAGAGTTCAAAGGACAGTTCTCTGCCCGCTCAGACTTCAACGAGACTTAACCTGCATCTTCTGTCCCAATAGCTGTTTCTAAGCGCAGAAACAGGAAGACCGTTGTGTGGCTGGATGGAAAGAAACAACGCACCCTCGCTGCACTAACTTTGTCTGGAAAGCAGGCCTCGGTACTCTCCTTCCCAAATATTGCTCCCGAGAGCTGGGGAGAGTTGTGGTCACCTCAGCCGTCCTTAACTGTTGCACTGGGGTGTGGGAACTGTTGGAGATGCAAATGCAAGTGACAAAGCAATGTAATCCGAACAAACCGATCTATTTAATGTGGTGAGGTGCTGGCCTAGATACAGGATCCGTCGCTGCGCTCTCACAAATGGGCCTTATGGAGCGAGTTCTGTGCATGCCACATTGTAAATGTTTATTAGCAACGGTACACAGTGCGCATTATGGATCCACGGAGCTCCAAGCTGCCTCGCTTTGGGGGTTAAATCGAAACCCCTGAAGTGCTGAGAAAATGTTAAGACTTGCCAGCACCAAGAATGCCTCAGCTGAGAAGGTCCACAGGTATCATAAACGTAGGCTCTGCTCACCGACTTGAATCACCTCCGGTACCTCTAGCCTAAAGCATTAGCTTTGCACAATGCATTCTGTGAGCTACTGCCTTTTCCATCAGATGGAAAGCAGGATGGGAGGGGCGGAGAGTGTAGTTTCACAAACAAGTGTGGAGAGAGTGACGCTCCTTATGCATGTCCAGGAAGCTAGGAGCTGTGGAGAAATGAGAGAAAATTTTCTTTTACCATATTTCTCTGTAAGAGGATTGCTTCTGGGGGTGCCATGTTGCTTCATGGTGTATGGCATCTGCAGCACACATTGTATTCACAGGAGCACACAGTCCTCGAATAGAGCCTCCAGCTGGTAGATGCTACCCTCATTTTCAGACTCACCCACTTTGAGCGCTCTAAGGCTGTGGTTCTTAAGAAGTGTTACCCAGACCAGCAGCGTCAGCATCACCTGCACCTCACACAGGCCTCCCGAATCAGAAACTCTGCGGGGGGACCCCGGTAGCCTGTGTTTTAACAAGCCCTCCAGGTGATTCTGATGCACGCTCGAGTTTGAGAACTGCTGCTCTAAGCCATAATAGGGTGTCACTCCACCAGTGCCCAAGAATCTTTTTGGTGACAGACATCAAGTGTGATTCTTGTAAAATCCTGGCAGCAGAATACATCTGTCTATTTAACTGCACGCAAAATGCTTGTCAAGAAGGATTCCGGGAGCTCTTTTTGCAAAGGAAGTCTTCCTCTCTCCCGCCTGTGCTCCATCCATCTCTTTGGAGACTGCACATGCCTTCCATCCAAGCTCCCAGGTTACAAGCATTTTCAAAACGCCTCCACCACCACCCTTTTCACTCGATATTGGCAAATAAGACAGAGGAACACTGCACCTGGTTTTCTCCGTCTAGCTGGAAAGACTGACAGATTTCATCACATTTGTCACAGGGTCTAAAACTCCATGTGGGAGAAAATAATCCCACTTAGTAAAAACACCTCGCTGTACCTTTGAGTCAGAATGGAGGAGCAAAAAAAGTATTGTTCCTGGGAAAATTACAAGGCATTTGGTGTGTGTCTGCAGGAACGTGATGACTACTCGCCAGTCGCTGGTTTAGGTGGCTGAAAAAGCCTCCACAGAACGACACAGGGACTGGAATACATAGACGTCTGCGAAATGGCACGAGAGTCAAAGGAGAAATGAGTTTCCTGTGGTGCAGATGAGCTACTTGAAATCACTCCCATCTGAGTACACCTCCTTCTCCTCAAGCACATTGAAAACCATTTGAATAATGCACGTTATTCGGTTACAGTGTGTGCTCTGAAAGCCATTTAATGAAGGTAGATAGGCTTCCAAGAAGGTGCATTCTTTGACTAAAGTAGATTCTCCTGGAAAAATCTTTCCCCAACATGGAAGGCAAGATTTACTGAGTGAGTGGAAGAAGGAATGCTATTATAATGTCTTGTTTCATTCAATCAAATTGAATGGGAGTGACCCTGGGTTAAACCTGCTATATTCTAGGTGAACCTTACTCTATGCAACATATATATTGAAAAGCTGCAAGTTTTAGCAAATTAAACCATCTTTCCATTGCCTTGTTATATCGTCAAAGTTGCTTTATCTTTCTGATTGCTCCCAACCAGCAGTGGCTACCAGCTCCAAACTTTCTGCTAAATAGTTAATGATCTATAAACTGACACTTCATTTAAGTGGAGGAGGGCCGCTCTTATCTAAATAAAATTTCATACGTATTTAGGAGGGTTATAGGCACTATTTGCACAGGAGATAGATACAGATACATATATGTATAGTTTTAATAAAGTGAGATAAATATGTCTAATAAGATTGGTTTTTCATATGCAATTTATCTGGTTAACTGAGTCAAAATTACTGAAAAGCGTATTTGGCCCAAGGGATCTTTTAAATTTCACTCATCCTGGTAGTTTGGATTGACAGGTGGTATAGGGTCAGGTTGACAGTGTGAACCTTGGAGTCATACCCGGACTCAGTCCCGCTCTGCACCTCTCAGCTGTGGGACTGGTCCTCCCTGACCCTCAGTTTCTTTTTTATTAACATGAGTCAAGTAATTTGTTCCATCCCACAGCATTGCAGTGAAGAGTAATGCACTACGTGTATCGTTAGCACGAAGCTGGGCACACAGCGCAGCCCGAACAGATGGCAGCGGGTGCTATCATTTTTATGGAAAGACAAAGTCACAGGTATCATGCCCATGACAAACAGGGAGAGTGTCTATAAATACCCATTTGGAAAACCATGGGAACAATCTGATACCAGTATGGTATTAAAACAAATGCTAGTGGTTATATCTCCAAAGAGAGTACTCAGTAGAGTGAGAACAGCACTGACCTAAGTGAAGAAATGTGTGGTTATTGTAACATATAGAGTGAATCCCATCTTCTAACCCAACTCTTTAGTTTCTGAAATCATCATTAAATAATCATAGTGGTGGTGATCATAATAAAGGCCACTATCACTTTCATAGCACTTCCTATTGTTGGGAACTGCTGTAAATACATTATATGTATTAATTCATTTTAATGTCACAACCACCCAATGAGTGAGATGCTATCGATATTCCCATTTTGCAGAAAAGGAAACTAAGATACAGAATGTAAATGACCTTCCCAAGATCCCACAGCTACTCAGTGGTAGAGCCAGGATTTGAACCTAAGCATAAGGGATACATCCTCATGAAAGAGTGAGAGGGAGAAGGCACTGCAGGAGTGATCTGGTCCAACTGTCCAATCTTACAGATGGAGAAATTGAGGCTAGTACGTAGAAGAGTGCTTGTCATTTGGAGCCATGCTTGTCTTAGCTGGAGTTGCCATAACAACATATCCTGTGTGGCTTAAACAACAGAAACTTATTTTCTCACAGTTCTGGAGGCTGGAAGTCTGAAATCAGGGTGCCAGTATGGTGGGGTTCCAGTGAAAGCTCTCTTTGTGACTTGCACATGGCTGCCTTCTCACTGCCCTCAGATGGTGGGGGTGGGTAGGGGGAGGGAGAGGGAGAGGGGGAGAGAGAGATAGAGGGAGGGAGAGAGAGAGAGGGAGAGAGGGAGGGAGGGAGAGAGAGAGAGAGAGAGGGAGGGAGGGAGAGACACAGAGGGAGAGAGAGGGAGGGAGGGAAAGAGAGGGAGGGAGGGAGAGAGAGGGAGGGAGGGAGAGAGAGGGAGAGAGGGAGGGAGGGAGAGAGAGAGAGAGAGAGGGAGAGGGGGGGAGAGATCTTCTTCTAAGGCCACAGTGCTATTGTCTTATTTAACCTTATTTAGATCCTAAAGACCCTCTCTCCAGATACAGTCACACTGGGGGTTAGGGCTTCAATATATTAATTTTGAGAGAATATATTTCAATTCATAGCAATGCTCAATAAGTAATAACTGGGTTTCCACAAATGCGAACATGACTTACAAGCCTCTTTACCAGCGGAGCTGGGAAGAGAACCTGGCTCATTCCGATGTTTGTTCTCTGAGCAAACCACACAGGTGAGACTTCCTAAGAAAATCTATTTCCAATAATATTCTTTAGAGTCCCTGTAAATTTATTCATCCTTATCATTCCTTATCTGACTGTCTGTTGATAACCCTACACCACAGTGCTCATCTCTAAGGAATGAGTGTCTCAAAATATCCCGCAGGTGAGTGATCCCATTTCTTTTCTCCTTTAATCCTTCTTTGCTTCATTTTTTGCTTCTGTTTTGCTGGGTGTTCACTCTTCTGCACATGTCCTTACTTTCCTGAGCTAATCCGCACAGATCTGAGCAAGCTTCAGAGCTCAAGAAATACTTCTTGATTAACAGATCTCTATAGAAGGCATTCCGGATAGAGGAAGAAGATAACACACTCTGAATCAGATGGGAAACTTCAGGTTGCCGGTAACAAAGACAGTATCACGACAGATGTGAGCAACAGCCGACAAAAGGGGCATGTGACCTCATGTAACTGAAGCTCCGGGGGCCTCAGGATAAGCTTGATCCAGAGCCCAGTTCTTTCTATTTCTCAGCTCTGTCTCCTCTATTCTCTGGCAAAGCTCTCCCTCATGGTGATGTAAGGTATGCCGGGGTCTGGAGCTCCGTGCTTGCTTACTCTTATCCAGCAGGGGTGAAAGGTCTACCTCAAGATCAATTATCAAGATTAAAAAAAAAAACCCAGGTTTGAATTTTGTTGGCCTTAATTGGCCTGATTTGAGTCATAGGTCCCTCTCTGAACCAGTCCATATGGAGAGGAAGATAGAATGCACTGTTGGCTTAAAATTTAAGTCAGGGGTCAACAAAGTTATTCTGTAGAAGGCCAGATAGTACATACTTTAGGCTTTGAGGGTCACACTGTCTCTGTCACAGCTATTCAACACAGCCATTGTAGCCTGAAAGCAGCCGAAGGCGGCACAAAAATGAATGTATGTGCTCAGATTTGGGCTGCAGGCCACAGTTTGACAGTCCTGTCTTCAAGGAATCAGATCCTGACACTGGAACAGACCCCTTGCATTCTTTAAGTCCCCCTTGGCCAGTGGGATAGCTAGTGTAACCCTAATGAATCTTGGGTCCCAGATGGCCTAGTCCCTTCACAGAAGCTTATTCAAAGTTCAGTCTAGGGCTTCGCTGGTGGCGCAGTGGTTGAGAATCTGCCTCCTAATGCAGGGGACACAGGTTCAAGCCCCGGTCTGGGAGGATCCCACATGCCACGGAGCAACTAGGCCCGTGAGCCACAACTACTGAGCCTGCACGTCTGGAGCCTGTGCTCCGCAACAAGAGAGGCCGCGATAGTGAGAGGCCCGCGCACCGTGATGAAGAATGGCCCCCGCTCGCCGCAACTAGAGAAAGCCCTCGCACAGAAACGAAGACCCAACACAGCAAAAATAAATAAATAAACTACTAAAACACTCAGAGCCAAGCAAATCTACTTCAAGAATCATATAAAAAAACAAAGTTCAGTCTAGCCACCCATTAGGGCTTTTTAAAAAATTCCAGTCTTTTCTGAGGTCTCCCCCCAAAATATTCAAAGGCATTCAAGACATTAGTCAGGACAACACTTCTCAAAAACCTATTTCTTTACTCTCCAATTCTCTTGTACTTCAGAATTTCCCACATGACAAAGCCCCAGACTCATCATCGTCACTAGCTGTATACATCTTTCTCCCTTTTCTTTCTGGGTTCCAGGTCTTTAGTGTGTAGTCAGCACAGTCTCTCTGTCTCTTTCTGTCTCTGCCTCTGTCTCAGTCTTCCCCCATCTTCCCTAGCCTACAGCTTCCTCTGTCTGCCCTTTTCTCAATTCTGAATCACAAAGTATTTTGAACTTGGTTGTCAAAGATTCCTGAGATTGGGTGGTAGGGCAAGGGAGTAGGAAACACGACTCTGATACGTGAATGTATCTCGTTCTTGTCAGACTTGCAAATACAGAACCCAGGCTACAGTACAAATGGATTTCAGGACATTTAGTGGTGATCTCTTGGGAAGGGTGGGGTGACAAAAAAGAATGGGAAGTGGAATTTCATTTGAATCTGAAAAACTGCATTTCTTTTAAAACATTAAAAATGACATCAAGGAAATATGAGAAGGTGATAACCTTTGTTGTATTTGAGAAGTGGATAACCATGGTGCTTTATTTTTTATACATTTGAGATAGTTCATATTTAAAGATGAAAATATTTAAAGATGCAAATAATTAAATCAACGTGTTGAAGGAAATGGTGTCTGTGAAAGTGCTCTGTTAGCTTAAAATGCACTAGACTCTTCTCAGACTTAAGCAGCACCCAGGTTACCTGGAGACCATGTTAAAACACAGGTTTCTGAGTGCCACCCTAGAATTTCTTTCAGTCCAGCTTGGATGCGGCACAAGAATCCGCCTTCCTAACAAGTTCCGAAGTCATGCTGATGCTGCTGGTTCCAGGGACCACAATTTGAACATTATTGCAGTAGAGAGTCCACTCCATGAGGGCAAGGGTCATGAGTCTCTTGTCACATTCGTAAAGTCTAGCTTGATTCCTGACACTTGGAAAACATTCAATGCGTATTTATGTGTATGAATGATGCCTACGGGCTACATACGTGGAAAAAGTGGACATTGTCACAACTTAATCTGCTCTTTCTACCCTTTGATGAGTAGAAAGGATCCTCTCCCTTATCCTCAGGACAAGTGAGGTCGACTGAGAAAAACTGAGGCTCCTGGGAGGTGAGATTAGGGGAAAATCAAGCAAGGGAGGTGGCTATGTTTTTAGGTGAGCGAGAGGGCGAATGAGGGGACAGAGAAGGAAGAGCCAGAGGACCCGTTCTAACCTTCTCTCACCTTGCAGACAGAGCCCTGCAATCTCGGGTGACAACGATGCTGGCTGCAGCCTCCGGAAGCCTTGCTCTTCCCAACCTGCTACCCCCGCCTCTGAGCTGCAGCCTCCATGGCCTTCCTCCAATCCTCAGGTGCCAGGGGCCCGGCTCGCACAGCACCTCTAGACTCCCTGCTTTCTTTGCTTTTGCCTTGTTTATTCCCATTTAACCTGTACATCTCAACTCAACGGCACTTCCTCCAGAAAGCCTTTCTTCACCTCCTGACGGAAGTCAGAGACGCCAACCGCATATTCATGTAGAACGTGTTCCTTTCTTCATAGCCCTTCACAGTTTGCAATTCTGCTTTCCTTCTTTGTAATTAATGCCCACCTCCCCAAATTTGACTGTAAGCGTAATGAGGGCTAGGACCCTCATTTGTGTTGTATCCCCAACTGACAACCCCATACCTGTATGGCACACTAGGATTTTAAAAAAATCATTGCCCATGTCTTGTGCTCAACATATACTTGTTTTTCTCATTTAATATATTTTTCCAGTTTTACTGAGATTATAATTGACATATAACACTGTATTAGTTTTGGGGGACAACGTGATGATTGGATATATGCGTATGTTGCAAAAAGGTCACCACAGTAAGTTTAGTTAGCATCCATCACCTCACATAATGACAATTATTTTTCTTGTCATGAGAACTTTTAAGATCTACTCTCTTAATAAATACTTGTTGAATGAATAAATGAGACGTGAATATGTGCACCTTTCCCCATCCAACCTACGTTATCATTACATGAGGGAGATAACGGAGTACAGACTCTCTATTTCTGTATCCTTCCCTTCTTCTAGTCCAGTTTCAACTCTGGAGTTGCTTTTATCATTCGAAGTGCCCACTCCTATTTTAGGATTCTCTGATGCCTTACCTCTTCTGCCTCCAACTTCAGAAGCTGAGAATGAAAGACCGGACAAGAGTCGGCTTCCCACGGGGAGAAGGGGGAGCAAAAAGTAATAATAATACAAGCAGCTCTGAAAGAGGGAGCTGGGCTGAGACCCTTGTGGAAATCTCCAGTACAAAACGAGGAAGACAGGCCCCAGAGTATTAGTAAGACACAGAGCAAGGCTCTTTTGTTGTTGTTATTAAAATATTGTTTTGCTCGGTTTTCTTTTTGAAAGGGAATCTTTACCCTAGCTTGAGGAAGCATTTCTTTAGTGCCACTTAAGCCACAAGGGCTGTTGTGTAGAGCCAGGGGTTGAGGGATTTGGACTGTCTGATCACAGCCCATCACCTTTAATCCCAGTTTGTTTGTTTTCTTTCAATCATTGCCCAATTGGTGAATCATTGTCTCTACTTGCTTTAGAAATAAAATACTCACTCTCTGCTTTTCCTTTTCCAGGTGGAACTTGTGCCGGCTTTTTATATACCCCTTTAGTTTTTTATCTGCTTAGTGAAAAGAATACATGTTCATTTCAAACAACTATAAACATAGTTTATAGAAGTAGAAAAGTGTTTCTGTAATCCACCTTGCAGGGGTAACCAGTTTTTCCTTCATATCCTTCCACAATGTTAACGCAGATACAAATCTCTTAGTAGTAGTAGTATTTTTATAACAAACGTTGTAATGCCAAACACATTATTTTGAAAGTAACTTTTTTTATCACCGCACCCTTAGTTGCCACTTCATGTCAATTCTTACAGGTAACTGTATTCTGGTTAACAAAAATCGCATGTTCTACTCCATGTTACTCTAGACAGTATTAGATACTTTTCCTAGAAATGGCAGTAACATTGTTTTCAAATATTTCACTTTAATATGAAGTGAAGAAACTTGTTCAACCCAAGAAACCTGTCCACTTTCTCTTCCCTCTGTAAAGAAATGTGCCTGCTAAAGATGTCACAGCCAAAGGAAATTCTTTACCTAATAATTACCACCGGCTCTTTGGATATGGAAACCCCAAAATCATTCATTCCTTCATTCGTTTTTTTCATCAAACATTCAGTTTGCTTATAAAAAGTGCCATGTATTGTTCTAAACATTGTGGTGAAACACACAAAAGAGGTCTCTGCTCTTACGGGTAAATGTTTTACTGGGGACAAAAGAAAGTAACAAATAAAGTAAAAAAAAAAAAAAAGAAAGGAAATTTTAGCAACAGCAAGATGAATCCATCCATGGGATATTAAGGGGAAGAGTTTTCCAAAAGAACAAATAGCAAGGTAAAGTCTTTGAGGGGAAACATGGCACACTGAAGGAACAGGGCTGTAGCTTCATGAGCTCAAGGGAAAGTGGTACCAGGTGGGACCTGGGAAGGAGCAAGAGCTATTTCACGTGGACCTTGCAGGGAATTTGGTAATTTATTAAGTGTTATGAGAAGCCATTGAAGGGATCTGATCAGGTGAGTGACAAAATCTACTGTATGTCTTAGAAAGGATCACTCTCTTCCTGGGTTGAAATTACCTGGAGTAGAATGGGAGACCAGGGAGCAGGTGAGTAATGGTGTCCAGGTAAGAGAGACTCTATCGAGAGCAAGTGGATCAACAAATCCAGGCAGTACAGCTCTGAGTCTCAGAAATAAACGTCCATGGACTCAAAGGGTCAGTCAACAGATAGACTCAAATCAGCTCTGAGTCTCAGAAATAAATGTCCATGGACTCAAAGGGTCAGTCAACAGATGACAGACTCAAATCAGCTCTGAGTCTCAGAAATAAACGTCCATGGACTCAAAGGGTCAGTCAACAGATAGACTCAAATCAGCCAGATGAAAGAGAACCAGAAGATCAAGACAAAGGCAACATCAAACAGCCAAGAGCCAACATCGGATGAGTCTAGAGAGGATGGGACCCTCCAGGCAGCTGAGTCATTAAGGGTCAGAGCACCACAGAGAGCACCTAGTAAGATGTTGACTTAACAGAGGTCTCTGACCGTCACAGGCCTTTCATCTCTGGGCAGCAAAAGACCCTTGAGGCCGGCTCCACCCCCTCAACATATCTCTCTGGGCTTAAAGGAACAAGCCAGGGCTTCAGAGTGATCTCTGGCCTCTCTGGACAGGAAATAATATTCGTAAATCTGAGATATCTATGCTTTCTGGTCAGACTGGAGGTCAGTGCTGGGGTTACATCTTGGAAAGTCTTGCTGGGCCAACCCCCCATGCTGTTTACAACGTGGCATCCATGCTTCACTGGCTCAGCTAACTTCGCACTCAAACTATAAACCTAGCACCTGGAAATCTGAATGAATGACTCAAAGAGAGCAGAGTATAAGAATTGCCACTAAGGGAATGTTTGTGATTTAGTAGTCCACTTCCGGACATTCAGGCTCCAGAAATAGGGACCAAGAGGCACAGGTTTGTGCAGTGAGGCCCAAGAAATATTCCTGAGTGTGTTTTCCCAGTCTTGTATGCGAGACAATATAAAATCATATACATCTGTCTATGTATGCCGATGTAGGTGAGTGCATAAGAAAACTCTAGAAGTACACATTTCTGGTCAATGTAATTGGGGAGGAGGAATTCTGTATCTTCCTTTATATACGTTTATATTAGGTCGGTCATGTCAAATTGTCAGTTTTTGTAGGTAGAAAATGACTTAAGATTGGCAATTTCATAGAGTTAATTCTAAAATGGTTTGAAGTTTTGGAGAGGCAGGATAGAGAGGCTGCTAAAATAATGGGCTCTGAAACCAGGCCGAATGATTTCCAGGGCTAGCTCTGCTTCTTCCTATCTGTTTAACCTTGGGCAAATAGCATCACATCTCTGTGCCTCAGTTTTCTCATTTTAAAAATGGGGATAATAACAATTATACTTAGTTCAGAGGGCTTTCATGTGAACTAAATGAGTTACATGTAAAGTACTTCTAACTGTGCCAGTACAAGCCTTCAATAAATGGTAGCTACTACTTTTTCAAAGCGCCTATTACCTTTGAAATTAAAGAAAAAAATTAAAGAAAAGGATTTGTTTAGAGTATTCTTGAAAAACTCTTTCCTTCTAGTTAGGAGAGAAAATTCTAGGTGGGACCTCTTTGATAACAGGCTGTAGTCCAGGACCTTGAGCTTGAACCCTTGGCAGTGCTTGGTGACAGAACGATGGGAGGTGCAAAGCGGCATCATTACTCTTAGTGAAGCCCTTATACCTAGTGAATTCTCTCAGTCTTTTCTCAGGTGGGCTTTTCCCCCTCCTCCATCTCTATTTATTTATTTAGATGGTATAGTTCTGCTCTTTTAATTATGTCATCAACGCTTTTGTAAAGTCATTTACTGTTTTCCCCCTTTTCCTTCTTTGTGCACGGCTCTAAGTATAACCACGGAAACAAAACAATGCAGTCCCACAAACAAAGGAGCCCCGGCCGGGTAAGCAGAACCCTTCTACAGGTCTTGAGTCAACTGCTATTTCTTGCCTTCATGTTTGATAAAACAGCCCATGGCTCTCACAATAGCAAGGGAGGGAACCCTGATTAAACGGTATGCATTACTGTAAAAGGGAATTAAAGGCCATGCAAAGGTTTGCACTAAACCGCATTAGGCAAGGATATTCAGGAACCAAGTTGCCTGGGTGGTTTCCAGGCTGAACGCACAGGTTCTGAATCTGCAATGACTCACCTGCTCACGAAAGAATTGTTCTCCTGGCTAATTGCTCTATCAGTCAGCCACTCTCCTTTTTTCCCTTAAAAAGGAATAACGGGACTATATTTTCAGGATTGGGAATGGGATAGGGTGGAAAGGTTAATTAGAGAATAAGTTTGGGAATAAGTGTACAAGTGAAGAATGGAAATGGATAAGGATGTTTGCAGCACTAAAATTTGGGTGTTTTATTTAGAATAACTGAAAACAACAACAATAAAAATATTTACCGAGTGCCTACTATGTGCCCAATTACTGTCGGTGGCAAGAATTTACAATGGAAAATGAGACAGCCAGAGCCCTACCCACGTGGTCTTATGTTCTAGTGGTAGGAGTAGAAAAAACAAACAAATAAATGAATAATGATGATAACTTCAACTTCTGGAAATTCTATAGAGGAAACAGAATTTCCTGGGACAGGGAATGGTGCAATAGAGGTTAACCTGAGGTCAGGAAGGATCTCTCCCAGAGGTGACATTTGAGCTGAGACCTGAACTGTGAACCAGTATGGGAAATGCCAGGGTAGGAGTAATCTCAGCAGAGAGTGATAATCTCGCTAAATCCCTGAGCTGTCAAATGGCTTGAATTGGAGAAACAGGAAGGAGTCCAGTGGCTAACGTAACTTATTCTGAGTTTACTGATTCTCAGAACCGGAATGGAATCTGTAAGAAAACCATACCCGCCCCCGAAAACTGCGTGCCTCGGATCACCCAAGTCTTGGGTAGCAATGATGCAGGAGAACCCAAACCATCTGAATTGCTGGCAAAGGACCTTGTTTCTGTGTTGTCAAAATGCAGCACGCTGCACACAAATGATATATACTGACAGCTTGTTTCCAGTTGTGTCTGCACAGCTTTTCCAGTTTGCTAGCTTTGGAGTAACGTGAGCTTCAAGACTTGACCCCAACTCTTATTCCTTTTTGATCCTCAGTGTGTCCGTTATCTTTCTGGAGCCTCATCTAAAGAAACTTACTGGGCTGCCATGAGCTTTACACAGGTCACCAGGTAGTGTTTAGACCAGTACCTGGCATGGAGAAAACATGCAAAATGTTGACTAGCATCACTATTATTATCTTTGTTATTTTGTCAATATCCTCTCTGCCTCTGTATTAATAGTCTCCATTACAGCACATTGTATTGTACATCATTTTACATTTTATCACCAATATAGAAGGGGCTATAGCTTAACAAATGGCTTTATTATTTAAACACTTGCTCACTTATCACAGCACCAGCTATGTATCAATTATGGTACTAGGTCTGGGGAAATCAAAACATTTAAAAGTAATAATTGATCATTCGAGTCATGCTTATTGTCAGAGTCAGGGGATTGAGTCCTAGATCTGTGATGCGTTAACTGTGTGACTCCAGCAGGTTACTTGATCTCTCAGGGTCTCAGGATTCACGTCTGAACAACGGGGATAACAGCCACACAGCACTGCTTTGATGTACACTAAATGGTGTGGTACCTGGAAGCACTGACTCCAGAACCTGGAATGTAGTCACAGCTCCAGACTGCCAGTCACATTGGCCTTAGCCTTCAGGAAGCAATAATTTAAGGAGGTAGAAACAACAGATAAACAATCGGAAGAGGTTCATCGTAAGTTAGGCATAGTGCGGGTGCTAATTCCTGCTCCTCCAGAAAAGGTCTCACAGATTCTGGGGCTGGTTCTGAAAGTATGGAGAGGCATTTTCTGAATAGATGGGGGGAGGCACTCTAGCTAGCAAAAACACACCATGTGCCAAGGCATGGAAGCGTGAAACAAAATGGCTTCCTGGGGAAACGCTAAGTAACCTGAAGCAGCTGTTTTGTGCACTGGAGGATGGGGTAATGGATACTGAGAAGCAAGGCAGAAAAGGCTGTGATTCCTTCCTAACTAACGTGGGCTCATTATTTTCATGATCCCCGAACTGTCCTGCAGTAGCATCCAGGTCACCGTCCGGAAAGATTTTCAATCTTATGCAAACTCTTTTTCTTTCCTTCCCAACAGCTGAGATTGAAACAAAGGTGTTACATCAAAAGCTGAATATAGGGAGGTTTTGTGGCTATCAGATGTTAAATGACAAAGCACCACATGAGATTTGATTTTCATACCAATCCAGGGAACCCCAGCTTTGGCCAGACTCCCCCCATCCCCATCAGTAACATGGTGTCATTCAGCGCATTAATCAATGTTTGAGGAGGGGAATATTATTTTGAGAAAATCTCAAGGAAATACAACTGTGTCTGTAGCCAAAGCAGAAGGCAATAGTGTTTCTGGAAAGTAAACTGGAGAAGCTTATCCTCAGGTATAGGAAAGAGAGCTCATCAGGGTTACCACAGTTACCCAGGCATCTCAGAATAAAACAGGAGCAAAACAGCCTTCCTGAACGGGTAGCGGATGACGACCGCCACACCCCGACTATGACGTAGGCAGCCATTTGGCTGACATGGCCCAGGATCCACATCGGACACCCTGCTTGAATTTAATGATCTAATTTAAGGGCTGACAAACATATTGTTTTCCCAAGGGGCTAGAAATGGCCCTCCCTTTTCCTCAACCAAAGTAATTATTCTCCCAACTTGAAGCAATGGTAGTGAAAGCACTTTTTGTTTCTCTAATTCTCCAGTCAAACCCCCAGAGGCTGAGATTGTTTTTTGTAAGGCATTGTTCATGCACAGTGGTATAGAATTTCATTTGCCGCGTTTCAACTATTAAGAGCACAACGCAAAATCTACGCAATTTTAGACATGTGTCAATCTCAAATAAAAAAGGCTTTGTGCTGGCACAGGACGTCAGTGCTTTAATTAAAGAGATGAAGAATTTCCCTGAGAGAGAGCTGTACATGCTGACATAATACATTGTTAAGCTTCTGTGTTATGATACAACCAATGTTTTAATAATTTATTGGTATTTATTTAACACACAATACTGTCATACCAGATCTAAACCAAGAGGTCTAGGTTCCTCATTGATTCATGTCCATCGTTCTTATCAGTATCATTAGATGCTTCCTTAGAAAAGTCTCTTATGTGTGATAACATTAGCAAAGAACGCTTCTGAAACTTCATTAGGATAGCATTCCGATAGCACCTCCCGAGGACCCCCAATGGGATACTGCTGGAAGGATTCATTTGGCTTTGTCTTTGACTGTCTTTATTTATCAGCGTTTATCTCGCCATGAAATCACTGCTCTGTGAGTTAACATCATTTGAACACTTGGTCAAAACCTAGCCAGCTAAGAGAGTGCCACAGGCTGACACGGAAACCTGCTGGATACAGAATCTAGGTTGAATTCTTCTAGACTGCCTTAATCATTAATTCATCTGCTTGAAGATTCATTCATCTTTATTTTGTCATTACCTAATGAGTATAATGGAGACCATCAAAATCTAAAGGCTAATCATTTTTTAAAAGTGAGTATTTGATAATTATTAATAATAATGTCAACAACAGCCTTAATTTCCACGTATTCCCCCTTGAGATTTACATCTTAATTACACTTGCCATAAGGACAAATTAACTCCCCCAAAATTAAGCTCTAGTTTATTACAGTTTTCAAATCACAGGAGCAGGGCACCTTCAAGATGGCGGAGGAGTAAGACGTGGAGATCACCTTCCTCCCCACAGATACACCAGAAATACATCTACATGTGGAACAACTCCTACAGAACACCTACTGAACAATGGCAGAAGACCTCAGACCTCCCAAAAGGCAAGAAACTCCCCACGTACCTGGGTAGGGCAAAAGAAAAAAGGAAAAACAGAGACAAAAGAATAGGGACGGGACCTGCACCACTGGGAGGGAGATGTGAAGGAGGAAAAGTTTCCACACACTAGGAAGCCCCTTCGCGGGCGGAGGCTGCGGGTGGCGGAGGGGGGAAGGTTCGGAGCCATGGAGGAGAGCGCAGCCACACGGGTGCGGAGGGCAAAGCGGAGAGATTCCCGCACAGAGGATCAGTGCCGACCGGCACTCACCAGCACAAGAGGCTTGTCTGCTCACCTGCTGGTGGGGTGGGGGCTGGGAGCTGAGGCTCGGGCTTCGGAGGTCAGACCCCAGGGAGAGGACTGGGGGTTAGCTGCGTGAACACAGCCTGAAGGGGCTAGTGCGCCACAGCTAGCTGGGAGGGAGTCCGGGAAAAAGTCTGGAGCTGCCGAAGAGGCAAGAGACGATTGTTTTGGGGTGCACGATGAGAGGGGATTCAGAGCACTGCCTAAATGAGCTCCAGAGACTGGCGTGAGCCGCGGCTATCAACGCGGACTCCAGGGATGGGCATGAAATGCTAAGGCTGCTGCTGCCGCCACCAACAAGCTTGTGTGCGAGCACAGGTCACTCTCCACACCACCCCTCCCGGGAGCCTGTGCAGCCCGCCACTGCCAGGGTCCCATGATCCAGGGACAACTTCCCTGGGAGAACACAAGACGCGCCTCAGGCTGTTGCAACGACACGCTGGCCTCTGCGACCGCAGGCTCGCTCCACACTCTGTACCCCTTCCTTCCCTTGGCCTGAGTGAGCCAGAGCCCCCGAATCAGCTGCTCCTTTAACCCCGTCCTGTCTGAGCGAAGAACAGATGCCCTCAGGTGACCTAAACACAGAGGAGGGGCCAAATCCAAAGCTGAACCCCAGGAGCTGTGCGAACAAAGAAGAAAAAGGGAAATCTCTCCCTGCAGCCTCAGGAGCAGCGGATTAAATCTCCACAATCAACTTGACGTACCCTGCGTCCGTGGACTACCTGAATAGACAACGAGTCATCCCAAACTTGAGGCGGTGAACTTTGAGAGCAACTGTAGACTTGGGGTTTGCTTTCTGCATCTAATTTGTTTCTGGTTTTATGTTTATCTTAGTTTAGTATTTAGAGCTTATTATCACTGGTAGATTTGTTTATTGATTTGGTTGCTCTCTTCCTTTTTTAATTTTATATATATATATTTTTGTTTTGTCTCTTTTTGTGTGTATGTGTGTTTCCTTGTGTGATTTTGTCTGCATAGATTTGCTTTTCCCATTTGTCCTAGGGTTCTGACTGTCCTTTTTTTGTTTTGTTTTTTTAGTATAGTTTTTAGCGCTTGTTATCCTTGGTGGATTTGTTTCCTGGTTTGGTTGCTCTCTTCCTTCTTTCTCCCTTTCTTTTATTTTTTATTACTTTGTAATTTTTTGTTAATAATAATTTTTTCTATTTATTTATTTATCTATCTATCTATCTATCTACCTACCTACCTTTGTCTCCCTTTTCTTCTGAGACGTGTGGCTGACAGGGTCTTGGTGCTCTGGCTGGGTGTCAGGCCTGAACCTCTGAGGTGGGAGAGCCGAGTTTAGGACATTGGTCCACCAGAGACCTCCCAGCCCCACGTAATATCAAATGGCAAAAGCTCTCCCAGAGATCTCCATCTCAACACTGAGACCCAGCTCCACTCAACGAGCAGCAAGCTACACTGCTGGACACCCTGTGCCAAACAACAAAAACCCCCAAATTTAGCAGAAGGAAAGAAATCATAAAGATCAGAGCAGAAATAAATGAAAAAGAAATGAAGGAAACAATAGTAAAGATCAATAAAACTAAAAGCTCGTTCTTTGAGAAGATAAACAAAATTGATAATCCATTAGCCAGACTCATCAAGAAAAAAAAGGGAGAAGACACAAATCAATAGAATTAGAAATGAAAAAGGAGAAGTAACAACTGACACTGCAGAAATACAAAGGATCATGAGAAATTACTACAAGCAACTATACGCCAATAAAATGGACAACCTGGAAGAAAAGGACAAATTCTTAGAAAAGCACAGCCTTCTGAGACTGAAGCAGGAAGAAATAGAAAATATAAACAGACCAATCACAAGTAATGAAATTGAGCCTGTGATTAAAAATTTTCCAACAAACAAAAGCCCAGGATCAGACAGCTTCACAGGCAAATTCTATCAAACATTTAGAGAATAGCTAACACCTATCCTTCTCAAACTCTTCCAAAATATAGCAGAGGGAGGAACACTCCCAAACTCATTCTACGAGGCCACCATTACCCTGATGCCCAAACCAGACAAAGATGTCACAAAGAAAGAAAACTACAGGCCAATATCACTGATGAACATGGATGCAAGAATCCTCAACAAAATACTAGCAAACAGAATCCAACAGTACATTAGAAGGATCATACACCATGATCAAGTGGGGTTTATCCCAGGAGTGCAAGGATTCTTCAATATACACAAATCAATCAATGGGATACAGCATATTAACAAACTGAAGGATAAAAACCATATAATCATCTCAATAGATGCAGAAAAAGATTTCGACAAAATTCAACACCCATTTATGATAAAAACCCTCCAGAAAGTAGACACAGAGGGAACTTACCTCAACATAATAAAGGCCATAAATGACAAACCTACAGCCAACATCATTCTCAATGGTGAAAAACTGAAATCATTTCCACTAAGATCAGGAACAAAACAAGGTTGTCCACTCTCACTGTTATTATTCAACATAGTTTTAGAAGTTATAGCCACAGCAATCAGAGAAGAAAAAGAAATAAAAGGAATCCAAATCAGAAAAGAAGAAGTAAAACTGTCACTGTTTGCAGATAACATGATACTATTCATAAAGAATCCTAAAGATGCTACCAGAAAACTACTAGAGCTAATCCATGAATTTGGTAAAGTAGCAGAATACAAAATTAATGCACAGAAATCTCTTGCATTCCTATACACTAATGATGAAAAATCTGAAAGAGAAATTAAGGAAACATTCGCATTTACCACTGCAACAAAAAGAATAAAATACCTAGGAATAAACCTACCTAAGGAGACAAAAGACCTGTATGCAGAAAACTATAAGACACTGATGAAAGAAATTAAAGATGATACAGATGGAGAGCTATACCACGTTCTTGGATTGGAAGAATCAACATCATGAAAATGACTATACTACCCAAAGCAATCTACAGATTCAGTGCAATTCCTATCAAACTACTAATGGCATTTTTCACCGAATTAGAACAAAAAATTTTCACAATTTGTATGGTAACACAGGAGACCCCAATTAGCCAAAGCAATCTTGAGAAAGAAAAACGGAGCTGGAGGAATCAGGCTCCCAGACTTCGGACTATACTACAAAGCTACAGTAATCAAGAGAGTACAGTACTGGCACAAAAACAGAAATATAGATCAATGAAACAGGATAGAAAGCCCAGAGATAAACCCGAGCACCTAAGGTCACCTTATCTTTGATAAAGGAGGCAAGAATATACAATGAAGAAAATACAGCCTCTTCAGTAAGTGGTACTGGGAAAACCTGACAGCTACATGTAAAAGAATGAAATTAGAACACTGCCTATAAACTCAAAATGGATTAAAGACCTAAATGTAAGGCCAGACACTATAAAACTCTTAGAGAAAAAAGTAGGCAGAACAATCCATGACATAAATCACAGCAAGATCCTTTTTGACCCGCCTCCTAGAGAAATGGGAATAAAAACAATAATAAACAAACGGGACCTAATGAAACTTAAAAGCTTTTGCACAGCAAAGGAAACCCTAAACAAGATAAAAAGACAACCTTCAGAATGGGAGAAAATATTTGCAAATGAAGCAACTGACAAAGGACTAATCTCCAAAATATACAAGCAGCTCATGCAGCTCAATATCAAAAACACAAACAACCCAATCCAAAAATGGGCAGAAGACCTAAAAAGACATTTCTCCAAAGAAGATATGCAGATTGTCGACAAACACATGAAAGGATGCTCAACATCACTAATCATCAGAGAAATGCAAATCAAAACTACAATGAGGTATCACCTTACAACAGTCAGAATGGCCATCATCAAAAAATCTACAAACAGTAAATGCTGGAGAGGGTGTGGAGAAGAGGGAACCCTCTTGCACTGTTGGTGGGAATGTAAATTGATATAGCCACTATGGAGAACAGTATGGAGGTTCCTTAAAAAACTAAAAATAGGGCTTCCCTGGTGGAGCAGTGGTTGAGAGTCCGCCTGCCGATGCAGGGGACACGGGTTCATGCCCCGGTTCGGGAAGACCTCACATGCCGCGGAGTGGCTGGGCCCGTGAGCCATGGCCGCTGAGCCTCCGTGTCCGGAGCCTGTGCTCAGCAACGGGAGAGGCCACAACAGTGAGAGGCCTGCGTACTGCAAAAACAAACAACAAAACAAACTAAAAATAGAACTACCATACAACCCCACAATTCCACTACTGGGCATATACTACTCACTCCCTGAGAAAACCATAATTCAAAAAGAGCCATGTACCACAATGTTCATTTCAGCTCTATTTACAATAGCCAGGACATGGAAGCAACTTAAGTGTCCGTCAACAGATGAATGGATAAAGAAGATGTGGCACATATATACAATGGAATATCATTCAGCCATAAAAAGAAACGAAACTGAGTTATTTGTAGTGGGGTGGATGGACCTAGAGACTGTCATACAGAGTGAAGTAACTCAGAAAGAGAAAAACAAATACCGTATGCTAACACATATATATGGAATCACAAAAAGAAAAAAAAAGGTTCTGAAGATACTAGGGGCAGGACAGGAATAAAGACGCAGACGTAGAGAATGGACTTGAGGACACGGGGAGCGGGAAGGGTAAGCTGGGACGAAGTGGGAGAGTAGAATTTATATATATACACTACCACATGTGAGACTGATAGCTAGTGTGAAGCAGCCACAAAGCACAAGGAGATCAGCTCAGTGTTTTGTGTCCACCTAGAGGGGTGGGATAGGGAGGGTGGGAGGGAGACGCAAGAGGGAGGAGGTATCGGAATGTATGTATATGTATAGCTGATTCACTTTGTTATACAGCAGAAACTAACACACCACTGTAAAGCAATTATACTCCAATAAAGATGTTAAAAAAAAAAATCACAAGAGCAAGGAGAAGCTATCTTCATGTAAAAATTATCAGGCTTTCTTTCTGAAGGGCCCAAATGGCAGAGATGACGAGAGAATAAATACAGCTGATGAGATTTAGTGTGACATCAGTAATTCTCAAAGGGGCTCCAGAGCAGAGTGTGCTGGTATGGATGCTCACTGCTTTTATGGAGGTGACAGGCCTGACCTGTCAGGTACTAGTAACACCCAGGACAGACTAGAAACGTCACAAACTACTAACAGTTACTATAGAAGATATAAAAGCATCCATCTAATAGGGGGTGGCTCTTGAAAACTGGCTTAAACATGTTTTGAAATTCCTATTTCTTTAACAAGCCCATCCTCTTTCCTTATGGAACACAGAATTCATTTACAAAAAAAAATATAAATGGTAAAGTTTTATTTTATTCAGGACTATTTTGATTCAATGTTGTGGAAACCCAACTCACACTAGCTTTAGCTTTAACAAATGGGGGCATTATTGCCTCATGTGCCTGAAAAGTTCAAGGAACACAACCTTCAGGCATGGATGAATCCAGGTGCTCAAACGATGACCCTGGGAAACTGTACTTCTGTTTCTCAGCTCTTTGTTCTTCTGAATTGGCTCCATTCCCAGGAAGGGTATTTCTTCCCCATATGGAACTCCCAGAAGCATCAAATTTACCTACTATCAACCTTAAATTCAGTGGAAGAGAACCTCTCTGTTATGAGTTGAATCATACCCTCAAAATTCGCAGGTTGAAGTTCTAACCCTCAGTACCTCAGAATTTTACTTTATTTGGAAATAGTCATTGCAGATGTAAGTAGTTAAGGTGAGGTCATACTGGAGTAGGTGGAGCCCCTAATTCAACATGATTCATATCTTTATAAAAAGGGATAATTTAGACACAGATTTACACATAGGGAGAATGCCACTTCAAGACTGAGTTTTGCTTCCACAAGCCAAGGAACTACCAGAAGCTGGAGAGAGGACTGGAACAGATCCTTCCCTAGCACTTTCCAAGACAGCATGGCCCTGGTGACAACTTGATTTTTGACATCTAGCCTCTAGAATGGTGAGATTATACATTTCTGTTTTTTAAGCCACTCAGTTTGTGGTACTTTCTTACAGAAGCCCTGAGAAACTCATATACTCTCCTTTCCAGTGGTTCCATACAGTGTCCTGAGATTCACTCCAATTGGTTTGATTTGGACCACATCAATTTCTGTGCCCAGGTGGATGGATGGTCAGGCAGATCTGACTCACAGGCCCACTCCCAGAGCTGGGGATGGAATCAGTCCTACCCTACATACCTGTACCAAGAGTGGGCAAAGGGTAGTTCTCCAAAGAAAGATCAAAGCGGTACCACCAGAGCAAGGGAGGCAGGCAAAAAATAAAAGATGTTTGCTACAGCTAAGTTCATCAGAGAAGAGAAAACAATGAGGTTATTTTAGCTCAGTTTCTTTGCTGCAAATAATCAGCACCTCCTTTTCTATATGCCTGATAAACACCTACTCATCAGGCACGTGTAGGAGCATCTCTTCTGTAAGACCTTTCCTGCGTCCCACTGATAGAATTGGGAGTTGCCTGCCCAGAACCCCCCTCTCATATCTTGGCATGTTGCAATAGTAACCATAGTAATTAACCTTTTTACAGTGCTTAGGATGTGCATGCCACAGTTCTGAGATGTTTAACTCATTTAATCCTGATAATAACCCAATGAGGTAAATACTCTATTATCCCCATTTACAGGTGAGGGAATTGAGGATCAGAGAGGTTAAGTAACTTTCCTGAAGCTAACGTCCTTAACTAATAGGTGCTAGGTGCCAGAATGATGATTTGAACCAAATCAATTTAGCTCCAGAGTCCATGTTCTTTACCAGTTCATTATACTGTATCAAATAGTTCACTTTCTTCATTTCTCCTTATATCTGCTTCTTCTATGAGACCAGTGATTCCTAAAATGGAATATTTATCACTGGTGAACTTCACAATGATATTAGATTTCAAACATTTAATCTTAAAAAACTATTAGTAGTTACATATTAGTTTTCATGGGCATCTCTCTTACGATAAGAGAGACCTATTTTTCTTCCAGAGGTGCTATATACTTTCCTTCTTGACTTAATTTATTTAAATAAAAGAAGTTGATTAAAAAATATGGTGAGAATATTATAGTACAAAACTTCCAGTTATAAAATCACTAAGTCACAGGGATGTGATATACAGCGTAAGGAATATGGTCAATAATATTGTAATAACTTTGTATGGTGACAGATGGTAACTAGACTTATCATGGTGATCATTTTGTAATATATAAAAATATTGAATCACTATGTTGTACACTTGAAACTAATATAATGTTGTAAGTCGATTGTACTTCAATAAAATATTATAGTACACATAGCATGCAAACATGCCAAAATGTTGGAGGTGGTGTAGAAATAACTGAAGTTTGAAGCCCATGTGCTTAGATGGTAAGTTCTTTGAGGAACATCCTTTCTGTGTGCTCCTAGTTGTGGTGCCCAGTACAATGTCCAGCATATAGCAGACACTCACTAAACACTTGCTGAATCATTTTGTATTGATTTGGTTACTGGCAACATAAAATACGGGACTGACAGGCCTCAGTTGAATTCAATGCAATGAGTTGTGTGAAATAGCAGGAATATTGATCCTCTCAGCGTTACTGAAATTCAGCCAAGCACAACCATGATGGCCAGACATCTGCCAGCTGTTATTTGGACAAAGTATAATGAAAGATGGGGTCTCAGTTCAATGCCAAGTCCCTGGACAACTTTATTTCTCAGAAGCACTTTATGCCTATGATATATGTGTTTTCCAAGGAGGAGAAATTTTACAGACATGAGTTATTATTTGTAATTTGCTTCTTTAAATGACTAGTTCCTCATCCCTTCTCAGAATAACTTCAGATGAAAATTTTCAATGAATTTGAGGGAGCTTAAGTACAAAAGCAAAAAATCTTTGCCATGTTAGAAGGTTCAAATTTTAGGCTGACAGGAGTTAAAAAGCAGAGGGATTGTTTTTAAACTTCTCTTACAAATATGTCTCTTTTATAGCCATATCCAAACCAAGGCTGGTAAAGCATAATAGATAAGCGTGTGAACTTGGAGAAGTTAATTAACTCCCATGTGCCTCCTTTACTTTTCTGTAAAATGTGGATTATAATGGACTTTTTGAAAGGATAAAACGAGTTAATGTATGTGAAGCACTTAGCTTACTGTTGGGTAAGCACTTAGTTATAATAGGTATTGTTATGATTGCGATCATTAATGCTGTTGATTGAAATGGGTGTTTTCTTAGCTATATTAGGAGATCACAACCACCTATTGACTAGACAGAGGATTCGAGCTGGCTGCAGTCACAGCCATGACCTCAGATCATCCCACAGAAAGCTCTGGACAGAGGTGATCTTTCAGAGTTGTCATGCTTTGGTGCAAGAGGGACTATTTTTCGTGCCCTCATCAAACAGTTATTGAATTCAGGTTACTGCCCAAGAGGGGGTGTGACCTAGGGAGAGGTTTCTCTCTTCACCTAAGGCCAATTCCCAGTAAGAGTTCAGAGCCATCAGGTATCGATACTACTTGCAGCTGGTGAAATTGGACCTTCAGTCCTAACTGGGGGTTCCGGGCAGTACAGCAGTGTCCACTACAGTTCACCCCTTGAGCTCAGGCCCACTTCTTTATGTAAGTTCTGGAGGAAGCTGCTCTAGGAGTCTGGTGGGCCTCTTAGCCTCAGAAAAATTTATAAGAGGAAGATTAGCGGGACGAACCAGCTGCCATGGTAGCTGCTATTAAGGTCACAACTGATCCTTGCTGTCTCCTATTTATTCTTAGATTCCCTCAGAGCTAGCATCTCTGCCAATCTCGGCAGCTTATCTAGTGACAGAATCCAGACTCTCACGTTTGAGGGTGCAAAGCCCATGGTCACCATGACCTTCTCTGCCAGGATAGTGACCCCTCTTCTTGCCTGTCAGACCCTTGACACAAAAACTCAAAGTCCCCGAGTGGAACCCAAGACTTAATGTTCAAGGAACTCTTGCTATGCCCTCTGGAAGGATTGTGTATTAAACACTATATAAGACCTCAGTTAGTATTCCTGGCTAAGGACGTGTGGGTAGGAAGGGCAAAACCATAACTGGACTGTTTTTTCCAGTTAAAGTGAAATGTTACTCAGGTTAGAAAGGCTCTAAGATGAGCAAAGGGTTGATTTTCATCGTCCCACATTAAACAGATATTGGTGTCAAACTGCCCTCAGAAAAGGAGTATGACCTTGGCTGAGGTGGCTTCTAGCGGTGAACTGGTAAATGTTTAACAACTAACAATCTGTAAAAAAAGAAAACGTCTGATTTTTAGTGTTTGCTGATTTTCATGATGTAGATAAGGGGTTGGAAAACTCCAGCCTGTTGGCCCACCACCCGATTTTGTAAATAACATTTTATTGGAAGACAGCCACACCTTTTTTTTTTTTTTAACACATTGGCTATGGGTGCATTTTGCAACAATGGCAGAGTCAAGTAACTGCAACAGAGACTATTGCCAAGCCAGACATCTTTACCGCTGGCCCTTTAAGAAAAAAATCGCTCACTCTCTTGTATAAATACTCCCACCAACTCTGATTTCAAGCTATCAACTGAACTCGGAGTTGGAAAGTGGTGCCCACAATTAGCCTGCATAAGCCATTATGAGTCAGTTATAGTAGCATTGGCTGAGGTCAATTCCCACACAGAGCTGAGAACGAAGCTGGCAGCTGGTAGCACTCCCAGCAGAAATCTGGGTGGTACAGCATAGCATCCATTAAAATCCTCGTAGCTTCCCTATGAGGAAGATGCTCTCATTATGCCCATTTTCCAGATCAGAAAAACCGAGACTAAAAGTGTTAAATTCTCTTTGTCCTAAATCATAAAGCTAGTAAATGGTGAAGCTAAGGTTTAAATGCAGATCTATTGTGCTCCAATAATATTCTATACTCCCTGTTCAGCTGGTTAGCTTAATTTTACCATCCAATACCATTCATTCATTCATTCAACTACTATTTAGTGAATGCCTGCTATGTGCTAGACAGTATGACACAGCAAAAAGTAGGATACAAGGGAACCCTTCCCTTAGCCAATGACAGTGGATTTCTGGTATGTTTACTTATCTGAACAACTGAATCTGTCATTATCTCAAAACTTAGCTCAAGTTCTGAAACACTACAGTTTTTCACTGATACCTCTATTTTCTGATTTAATCCCTATTGTGCTAATGGTCGATATCAGAAAATGGAACTTCCTGGTCTCATGATTGTTTCATTTAAGGTCTGTTTTTCAGTCAGTTCATGATCCACTGATAATGATGGCATTTAGGGGGCCAATAAATCACACCTACCTCCCACCAAACTCACAATCAATTAATAAAGTGACACTAGATTCCAAGATGCGAAGATCAAAGTACGGTAGAAAGTACTGAAGAATTTAACCTCAACCTTCAACAACACATGACCTGTTCAACTGATAATTACCAGGCACCTAGTACGTCACAGGTCTCGTCCTGGATCCTGAGAATACAGGGGCAAAAAGAAGTACAAAATCGCTTCTTTCTTGGAGCTTACATTCTAATATAATCTGGACTCTCAAAACCTTCTCAGTCTGTACCTCAGAATCCACCCACAGGATGGTGGGTTCTCATTTGCCTGAAGGAAGGACCACCTCACGCCTGTTGAGTACCAGTACTGGCAAAGAGAGATGAGCTTTCAGGTCTGACCTTAGAAGACAGGCCTAGCTACTCACCCATGGACAGAAACCACATGAAAGGAGGATTAAAAAAGAATGCGTCCATTCTGGGGGCTAGATGGCCTAGGATGGAGAAGGATGGAGTCTAAGGCATGTTTATGAATACCCTTCCCTTATTTTTGATCAATTTAGATGTTGAGATAACTGAAGTCATGGAAAAAGATTCTAAAAGCATTACTCTAATACTGTCTTCTCCAGGGAAGAGAAACTCCCCATGGAGACAAAAAGAGAGGGAATAGGTTTTGTATTCTCTATCAAATGGTAGAAACAATGTCTTGTATGTAAATTAATTGAGTTGCCTAGAACTGACTAGGAACATAGTAGGTATTCAAGATAGTCTTATGGACGGCTTAATTCCAATATTCCCATTTATACTGTGGCAAATTTCAAGACTGAGGAATTGTCATTAAAGGTCAGGCAAGCATCCCTCTGTCCTGGGTCAATTATGAGTCTCAGGCTCCTTTTTTGATAATTATAGTGTCAATAATATTGATAAATATTTTGAGGCAAATGTTTTGTACTTGGCCGGGTAATACTCACTGTCTGCCTTGTTAAAATAACACGGCTTCTTTCTGGATGGAAAATACTCTATTTATAAAATGTCCTATTATCATGCTTCATGAGGAATGAGCTCTGTTTATTTGTTTCTTTTCTGGCTGTCTTTAGGAGATGATCTAAGGCTAATGGTGGAAATGCTACCAAAATAAATGGTTTCATGTAGTCAAATATTTCATCTGAGCACTCTGTTTCAGGAAACTTGGGAAGAAAACAAATGAATATTTTTGGAGCGTTCGAATTCATTCCTTAACTTTAGTGCTGCTAACGTTTCCGAGATACACTGAAAAATATATTTTTCAAGTTATCCACAAAGTCTACAATGCTTCCACCGACATGTCAATTAGAATATTACACATATTTTCTTCTGGAAAATCCTCAAAAGGATGCAGAAGATGACTTCAGATGCCTGAATAAAACTGGCTCTTTTCCACATGAAATGGTTCCACAGAATCAGAGTCTTTCATGAGAGTGATAGTCATCAGACCTGGTTTAAAACATTTCCTTAAACTGACATCTTGTTCTGAAAATAAGCAGATGTGATATTTGCCACTAATCCTTACAAGTTTGGACACTTTTGAAAAAAAATATGGTCATGTGGGTAAAATACAGGACTTTTCTTTGGTGTCACAGATTCTGACTTAGGTCAGACTTACTTGAGAATTGCTCTAGGCTTACATGGCAATCTCTCTCACACTTGGTCAAAGTTCGACAATAAGTCGCTGCTCCTAAGTGATGCTGCCAGGAAGAAGTCATTATCATTATTTTCCCCTGGGGCTTTGGCGTTCTTCTAAGAATCTCCTTTAGGTCCAGCTAAGTACAAAGGACTGTTTATCAGATATCTCCTTCCTGCAAGGAGAAGGAGATCTCCTTCTTTTTACACATCCAGAAATATTTGCGAATGCCAAAGTCATTCTTAGTCTTGCAGTTGGTATTACTCTGGAGATAAACAGAAATTTAAACATCAACAATAAATTTAAAATGACAGCCCAATAAGAGAGTCTGTATTGTTAGACATTTTTTTAAGATCAATATTTTTAGTGAAAAAAAAAATTAATGGCAAGGCAAGAGAGTGAATTTTCCTTCCACCGCCTTCTGGTGATCTCCAGCATAAAAAGTTACGCACCTGACTCTTGCAGACTTAACTTCATTGTCTTTTTCTAAACTTTGAATTACAATAGCTTCAAGGGAGGGGTCCAAAATTGACTCTAGGGGAAAAAAAAGACCCATTATCAACTGAGATTCCACAGGAAAAGTTGTCTATGAAAGGTGTTTACTGGCTCCTTGAAGGGTTTTATTCTATTTTGGTCTCTTAATTTATTATTATCTAATATAAAATAAATTTAATTGCTTTTCAAACTTATAAGAGTAACTTTCATTCTTTTGAGGTCAGAAAATATAGGTAATAGAAAAGAGAAAACATTCACAACTCTACCTGCCTGCATATAACCACAATTAATAAAGCGTGTGTGATTCTACAGATTTACATCTGTTTATTTAACAAAGTATTTATTGATTTTCTGTGGCAGGTGCTTTTCTAGATACTGAGAGTAGGGGCACCTATAAGGTGCTGCCTTCATGTAGCTTACATTCTGGTGGAAGACACAAAGACTAAACAAGTAATTGATGAATGACATAAAGACAGGGGATGCTAAGTGCTACTTAAAAAATGTTTCATGAGATAGAGAATGATGGTGGAGGGGTAGGAGGGCGACTTTAATCACAAAAGACTCTCTGAGGAGGGGACATCTGAACATGAACAAGAATGGATGAAGCTTTTAGAAGCTGGGAAAAGTCACCCTGGCAGAGAGCCCGTGCTAAGGCAGTAAGATGGAAATGATGTTGGTAGTTCAAGGAGAAGCCAGGCAGCCAGCGGGGGGGATGGAGAAGAGACTGAGATGAAATTCAGTGACAGACAGCGGCCAGTTAGGAACAGGCTTTGCAGGTCACAGGAAGTGGTTTGGATTTCATTCTCATCTGATCTGCTCTGTGCTTTTACAAGCTCAGTTTGGTTGTCATGTGAAGACTTTAGAGGAGCAGTAAAGGAAGCAAAAGTACTACTTAGGGAATGCTTTGATTAGTCCGTGTGAGAAGCAGAATGGCTTGAATTAGGGCGGAAGCTATGGCCACCGTGAGAAATGGTCATGGGGGGATTACAGCGGAGCTCTGGCTGCTAGGACTGGAGGGTGCTCTGGGTGTAGGAGGCGAGGTGAAGCTATTATAACACCACCTCTCACGCTTAGGAGAGGGTGGTCAAGCCAGCAGTAGGATCTGCCCAACCTTCTTCGTGGCCATACGGTGTTCGATAAACCATCATCCTGTCGTTCGTTTCTCCCATCTCCAAATGAGGAAACTTCAGATTTTTTTTTTTTTTTTATTTAGAAACACTGAAATGACTGTTTTGGTCCATAGAACTGTACACTCATCAGCTTATTTCCAAAAGCCATGGCTAAACGTTGAATTGTTGGACCAAAGAGTTATTCACCCTTAAGATTTGGTGCACTACTTGGCCCTCTGCTCTTTATTTTAAGGCAATCATGTGATGTTAAGACTCAGTTTCATAATTTTTAGCAGCAGATGCAATTTGGGCTTGTTTATTCTCTTAAGCAATGGCTTTTCTGGATAAAATGATAAATCGGTAGACAGCACGTAAGGAGAAGGAAATTTTCTGAATGATTTCGAAGAGGAGATGATCTTTGGGTTAGAGGATTTTATTTCTTTGGGTCCATGGCCGGAATTTCCAGCTGGCTTTCGTCATTCTTGGCTGCCGTGTTGCAGCTCACAGCGTGTCCTAGAGCAAGGCCAGTTTGTGCCGTCTTCCTTCAGGGATACGGTATGCGCATGTCCAGACCAGCAGCAGGTCAATCTTTAAAAGGCAGGTGGGATGTTTTTGAAAAAATGGGAGAAGAAGATACTAAAACACAAACAAAAAACCCCACCTTTTAAGTGGTTCCCCAGAATAAATGGCACAGCTAAAGAAAAAGAGAGAGAAGCAGGCAAAATGCATACATTCAGATCTGAGCACTGCCACTTACTATGTCTGTGTTCTTATCAAGGTTACTTCACTACTCTGAACCTCACTTTTATCATCTATAAAGTGAGATGTTAACTCTTAGCTTGTGTGGTTAACACATATAAGGGTGTTTGTCAAATGTGTTAGACACAAGGGTCATATAATTTTTGTAGCAGCTGTTTACCAAATACTACATGCTAATTTGTGCACCACTGTCTGGTATCTATCGTCTCATTTATTCCTCATAATAACACCGGGGGGATAATATTTCTATTTCATATTGCAGATGAGGAGAGTGAATTTTTGAGACATCTTGTGACGTGCTGAAAGTCACAGAGCTAACCAGTGGTAAAACTGGAGTGCCAACGCAGGGTATGTGATTGCAAAGGACCAACCCATCCCAAGCACATTCTTGGTGCTCGATTTTAATTTTAACCTTGATGGAATCTGGCAGAGGGTATAGTGGGGCTAGTGCAACTGAGGAACGGAGTCCTTAATTTATTTAATTTCAAATATTTGAAATTTGAACAGTCACATGTGGCTAGTGGCTACCTTACTGGATAGCATGGTTCTAAAGAATAAATCCTAGATTTGTTTTGCTGTTTGTATGAAAAAGCCAAACCATGCATGGCTGGCTGAGGTTTTCTTCCTATTTAAAAAAAAAAAAAAAAAAGATAGGTATTAGCATTACAGACAAGTTTAGAGGATATTAAGTCTTAGCTTGCTCACGGGGGAGGGGGGGCTCAGAGATACTGCAATCTGGCCTGAGTATAATAAACCCCTTTGTTACATTTAAATACCATCATACTATCTTATATACAGCAAAGCACTGGGATGTTTTATAGTAACAATGCAGCAGCACGAAAACCCCAGACAACTCTAAAAAAGGCGCTAATTATTATTATTAGTGTTTTGCTCTAACAATAAATGTCAAATGGAACCCTGAAAACAAATAACTACCTGTCACCCAGTGAATGAAAGGCAATTTTAGTAAAGTGAATTAAAACCCCAAACATCGCCAAGCCCAGCCAGCGAGCAATGCCAGGCAACTTAGCGGACACCTTGGCGAATGCCTTTCCTAGAGCAGCAGGGAAAGGATGTCCTTGGGGTGAATCACTGAGGCTGTGCCAGCTCATTAGGACCCAGGGCACCTGGAAAGGGGAGGTAGACAGAGCTAAAATGAGGGGGCAAGTACATCTCTGGGAGCAGGTCCTCCGTCACAGCAAATGGAAATTGGAGACTGTTAATGATGGAGAATCTTTATTTATTGGCTGGGCTGCGGCCACTTGAGTGTTTTCAGTGAAAAATTAAAGTTGGACAGCAGAGTGTGGATTTGTTTTCATGACATATTTCCCTTAGATTTTTTCAAAGTACATTCTGGGTGTCTCCCAAAGACTACTTTTAAAAATAAATCGCACATTTTATTTTTTCAAACTTCATTTATCTTTGATATCTGATTGACGTATTCAGGACAGTCTAACCCTTTCTGCTGAAGTGAGCTATGACAGTAGCTGCTGCAGAAATCAACATCACAGAGGCCTCCCCGGGAGGAGGGGCTGTGTCCTACCATATGCAAGTAAGGAGGATCTGGCCAGCTCTTGCTAGATGCTTATGCAGGTGGTGGGATCCATCTCTTGGGTCACCAGATAGATGACACTTAGAAGCTTGAATCAGCTCTCTAATTATTGCAGAATCATCATAGAAACCAGAAGACTCATGAAATAGGCGAGAGGCTGGGGACTGCCTCTCTATTTTTTTTACTTTGTTAAAAGGGCACATGAAGTTGAAGATTTTTTAGCCTTGTTACCTTGAGCAGCTTAGTTTATTCTATCTGGTCCAAGACTGACTTTTCTCTCTCTCTTTCTCTTTCTCCTTCCCTTTCTTTCTCTCCTGACCGTTTTTTTTTCTTCTATGTTTGAATTGATAATATAATCACACAGTTGTTCTAAACTCAAAATTATTCAAAGTTATTCAGAGTAAAAACCTTGCTCCCATCTTGCCCTTGGCTGTCCTGCAACCCTTCTCACAAGTCTCTTAATCAAATCTATCTTGCCTACACAAACAAACGCACATACATCTAAGTACATGCACGTACACACACACACTCACTCTTTTTCCTTTTCTGCATAAATGGTAAATTATTACACACATTGTTTTCCACCTTGCTTTCTTCTCTAACCTGAAGTGTTTTATCTTGAAGATCATTCCGTATCAGTTAACAAAAAACTTTTTTTTTAATGCAATGCACTCCAATATATGACTACAGCATAAATTATTCATTAAGTTCTCTGACTCTAGAGGCATTTAGGGAATTTCCAAATTTTTGCTCTTACCAACAACTCTGCAGTAAATAACCTTGAATGCATGTCATTCCACACATGTGAGAGGGTGTCTGTAGAATAAATACCTAGAAGGGGACTAGCTGGGGCAAAGGCTAAGTGCATTTGTAATTTTGATACATGTTGCCAAATTGTCCTACATAGAGCTTGCAGAATTTACACTGCCGTCATTCACAAATGAAAAGACCTGTTTCCTATACTCTTACTCACCAAGCGTATTATCAAACTTTTTGATTTTTGAAAGTTGGAAAAAGGAAAATGGTCTCCCAGTGAAATTTTAATTCACAGTCCTCTTGAGTCAGGTGTTAAGTATTTTGTAATATATTTATTTATAAAATATATTTACTCTTTGTAAACTGTCTATGCATAGTCTGTGCCTCTTTTCCCACTGTCTTTTCTAATTGGGAAAATTAGCTCATGGTCTGTTTAATGAGTAACTCATATTTTCTTCAATGGTAAAAGATGTGGGTTATTATTACGGGTAAAGGGAAAGAATTCTTCGATGTTCATTCATTCATTGATAGAACACATCAGCTGAATGCCTACTACCTGCCAGCCACTGTGTCAGGTGCTTGGCTACTAGTTCTAAGTGGGGAGACAAGCAAAAAAGCAAGGATAACCATTTGGGGTGAGCAGAGTGATGAGAAACGTGTGGGGCACGGGGGCACCAGGGACGGAGGCGGGGTATCATGGAAGGCTTCCTGAGGGACGTAGTTTAAAGACTGAAACCTGAAGGACAAGAGGTGGGCGGGCGAGACATAAGGGTAGGAATGGAAAAAATGAGGGGTGTTCTCAGTCAAGAAATGACTTGTGTGAAAGAGAGAGAAAAAATGTCTATAGGTCAAAGGAAGTGACAAGAATTCAGTATGATGGATGCAGAGATGAGGGTTGAGAGTAGTGCTAGCCTTAGTGAGGAGGGACAAAACTGTGAGTATTTTGAGGGTCAGGACTAATACCTATTCACATCGATGCTGTCCAAATACTTCGGACGCTCATGAACAAGATAGACAAGTCCTTTCCTTCATGGAGCCTGGATTTTAATGAGGGGGAAGGGGAGGGGATGGAGAGGCAGAGATAATAAACAAATAAACAACGGAATAATCCTCATTTTTAGTGCTATAAAAGAAATACGTGAGGTTGTTCTGGAAAATAATAGCAGGTGTTACCCAGAAAGGGTGTTATGGGTGGCATCCCGAGGGGGTGACATTCAAGCTTGGACAGACTGGATGAGAAGAAACAAGGACGCAAAGAGCAGAGCTGAAAAGCTAGTTTCCATCTCCATACCCCTCACCATGCCCAGTTTAGGTCTGACGCTCTGTGCCCACCTAAGGGATGTTCATTTTAATGCTTGTTCTCTAAATAGGGAGGGATGCGCTTAATCTGTGTTCAGAGGGAGCTTATTCAGACACAGCAAGCTCTGTCTCAAGTTTGTGAAACTATTTTAAGAGATTTGTGTATATTCCTGGAGAAACCACCTCATCTTTTGACCACGTCCACAGAATGCCCAGGCAGGGCTTGTATGCAGAGCAGCAAACGAGGAAGAACATCATAAATGAAAACAAAAAAACAGCGGCAGCAGCTGTCCCATTCGGCACAGCACTGCCAGCTGCATCCTGTAGGCACCGGACTGGGGCTACATCACAGCTTTCTAGACTAGCGGGTCTTTCAACCCTAACTCTGGAGGACACTTGTCATCTTCAAGGAGGCCAGCTACCTTCCATCATGCACCTATCAGTGGTTTCCTCATTCTTTTGAGCCTGAAAGCAGGTTTTTCATACATGCCTTATGTATGAATAAATAAGCAATGAGGTTCTTGAAACACAGAAGATAAAAAAAAAATAATGGGATACAGTGAGGATACTACAAATCTTACCTTGTTGATGCTGGCACCACTTGTGTCTAGAGCCAAAAATTACTCAAAGATGAAAAAGAATATCAGAAGAAACGAAAACTCCAGGACTGGAGACATTGGAACAAATTGGAGGTTACATTTCCAGAAAAGAAAAGCAAATAACAGTAATAACAACAATGTTTTACAACGTACTAGGCATTTATGCTAATCACTTTCACATCTTATTTTATGTGATCCTGATGTCAACACTGGTGGTAGATGGGTATATTATTTCCATTCTGTAGATGAGGAGGTTGTACTGTTTAGAGTTTTAACAACCAGGATAAGGCTCCACAGGTGGTAAGTGACTGAACTGCAGTTTGAACCCAAGAAGCCTGATGACAGCCCCACTCTTAATTACTGCTATGATGCCCTCCTGGGGGGCGTGCAGCTTCCACTGAGCATTGGAACCATTACTTCCACTAGTCAACAGGTCCACAAACTTTTACTGCAGCGATGCCAGATACTAAATACTTTCCGCTTTGTGGGCCATACAGTTTTTGTCCCAACTACTGAAGGGAGAAAGGTTTGCTAAGGGGAAGAATGGGAGGAAGAGAAAGGAAGGAGAGAGAAAGAAAGAAAAAACGGTGCAAATTGCAGTAACTTTTAGCTTGGTTTTTAGATAACTCTTGGTACAACTTACCAAGATAATTTAACAATATGCATAAAATTATTTAATAGTTTCCTCACTTTTCTTAAAATATTCACTTTGAGAAGTGTGCCCAAGCAAACAAATGTGTAAAGGTGTAAGTGCAAGGATGTTCTTGTATTATTACTTACAATAAGAGCAAATTCACAACCCTAAACATCCAGCGAATAGTGGATTGATTAAATCATACTACAGTGGAAAATAAGGCATCCATTTGAAATGATTATGTAAATCTATCTGCTGACACATAAAGATACTGATGATACATATAAAAGAAAACTGTAGGTCACAAAATATTAGGTTTCGTGTTAGTCTACTTTTGCAATACACATAGTTATGTGTACACACACACACACACACACACACACACACACACATATATATGCAAGGGAATGCCAGACGGCTACATAACAAAATATTTATATTGGTTGCTCCTGGATGATAATATTATGGAGTTTTATACATTTTTCTATATTTGTTAAAATTTATATTATTAGAAGATGTTCCTTTTATCAGCACAGAAATAGGTTCTAAAAATAGAATAAACCAAGATAATTTGGGGGGAATCTCAGCTTTACGCCATGTATAAAAAATTTCATCTAAAAATATCTTGAAAATACAACTCCCTTCAGATTCTTAAGAGTGTCTGGGTGCTTTCTTCCATCTTCTTCTGAGCTACACATATTGACTCTGTGTTTTCTTCTCTTTGGATGGTTAAATTCATAACCTCCCCACCCTCCTGCTATCGTAACCTGCCATCTGTCTTCTTTCTGACCTGCTGGGGGCTCACAAAAACATTAGTTCTCTCAAAAGCATGGCACTTGGGAACAATGTCGGGGGAGACATGGAATTTTTATTGCTTTTCTTCTGTTTTCCTTTCTCCAGGTCCTCCTTTTTCTCTGCCTTTGCACCAGTGGGGACCTTGCTCCCATATTCTGTCAGCCACCAGACCCATGCTTTCAGTGTGACAGTGACAGCAGCCATCCTGGTTGTGATTTATCTTCACAAGTTGCCGACTCACTCTTGGTAGCATGTCTGTGCTTGGTGAATAATAAGGAAGACCTACCATCCATCTAAGGGCAAAACGAGGTGAGCAGTTACATTTAAGTTTCGCTCTTCCCCCACCACTCAGCTTATTTCTTATTTTCTGATAGAAAAGGACCCATTGAAAGGCCTTTGTGGTAAACACCCAAATAATTGTGTCACAAAGACAGAGGATCATTTCTCACCAGAGTCAACGATAGTGGTGGGTCAGCTGCTATCCTGAAGTTGCACACTCTGCCTAAACCCTGGTCTCTTACTAGCAATTTCTCTGGACCTTCAGAAGGGACTCATTTCAATGCCTGCCTGTTAACTGTGGAAGGGCAGGTTATTGCACCAGTAATGCCGCCTGTAAATTGCAAGGAAACACATCCTCCACATAAAGCAACGTTTGGGATCTGGAGATGTCTCCCTTATATACAATGAAGGAAGGATGAAACACATAAATATGATCTCCACCGGATGTGACAGCAGTGAGACGTGGGGAAAAGAAGCTCTGGGGACAAACAGACCTGAGTTTGAATCTTTGTTCAGCCCCTTACCATCTAGCTGTTTGACTCTGAGCAAATTATGTATTTGCTCTGTACCTGCTCCCTCATTTATGAAATGGATCATTCACACCTATTTGTAGTATTGTTATGATGGCGTGGTAGATTGTATTTTCCAAGATGGCAGTGAAAATATTCCCTGTCCTGTGATTTCTAGAACATATCCACTGCCTCATCCAGAAGTAGGGTCTAATTTTCCTTCCCATGAATCTGGACAGGACTATGGCTCATGGTAACCAAAAGAATATGGTGGGCGTGCTTCTGTATGACTTTTGAGTGTAGGGCATAAAAGCTTCTGCTTGAAAGATGAGGCATTCACACTTGAAACCTGAGTAAGAAGTCCAAGTACCCTAAGGCTGCCATACTGAGAAGAAGCCCAAGCAGCTCTGCGGAGAAGCCATATGTGGGTGTGACTGTCCACAAACCCAGCTGAGGTCCCAGCCAACAGCCAGCATTAACGATCAGCCACGTGAGAGAAGACAGTCCGGATAGTTTCAGCTCCCACCCATCATCACCCCTAGTGTTCCAGCCTCCCCAGCCCAAGGCCCAGACATTGTAGAGCAGAGACCAGCCATCCCTTGTACCCTGTCCAACTTCCTTGACCACACAATCTGAGAGCGTGTGAAAATGGTTGCTTTGTGCCAACTAAATTTTGGGGTGCTTTGTTATGCAGCAATAGTAACAGGCAAAGAATGCTAGGAAAATATAATCCTATAAAGCAGGCGGCACATAGAACCCTTAAAAAACAGCAGTTCTAATTATTTCCATGACTTTATTCTCCGAATTAAACTTCAGGTATAACAGAAGGTAGTAAAGTATCAATACAGGGCCATTCACCTATAGGAGATGGAAGGGAATGAGTCTATTCAGCTTTCATTCAGTCACCCACGCATGTGAGCAGTATTTATTGGATACCAGCTGGACATTTGGATGTTTATTGGATAGCGATGTACCAGGCACGATGCTGGCTGCTGGGGATGTGCCAGCAACAATACAGACACGGATCCTGCCCACGGGAAGAGTCCAGTGCAGTAAAAAGATAAACAAGTAAACAAATTAGTAAGAAAATGGCAATGCTGGAAGAAACCAAATAGTGGGGGAAATGACATTTGAGATGAGAATTCTACCGATGGCTTGAGAATTCCTGGTATGCATAGCAATTTCCCGGAAGCTTAATAAAATTGCTGATTTCTGTGCCCCATATTTGCAAATTCTGTTTCTCTGGGTCTAATGCAGTGTTCTTTGGGCTGCATTTTGTTAAGAATTGCACAAGACTAGAAGCTCTTTGAGGCTAAGGACCCTCCTGCTTGGTCACGGCTCTGCACTGCAGCCCAGTGCAGGTTTTGTGCTATAGCGGCTATTTGTTTCAAAAGTTTCAAATGTACGTAATACTTTCTGAGACTCTTCAGAAATTCCATATGAAGAAATATAAGGATACTGCATCACATATAAACTCTATGGGCCTGTAACATATATCTGGTATGTAAAATATTTAATTTAGAGAACCACGTAGGTAATGCGAACTCTGAAATTTTTATAGCACTTTTTCTGTATCTGATAAAAATATTAATTTGTCACTGAACAATAATAAATGCATAAAATTTCACTCAAAGTATGATGCTACAAATATAACTGAGGTCCCTTTTGGCATCTCCCCTCCATGACGCCCCTCCCTTAGTGTGGTGACCTCTGTTTCAATTTGCTGTTTTCTCTTCTGAACTGTTTTCTATGGGCTTTCATGCATGTGAATGTACCTATGGAATACATAAAATATTGTTTTGTGTTCCAGCTATTGGTTGTTAAAAAAGCCCTTGTGTGGCGAATGAGGTTTCTGCAACTTGCTTTTTTTCTTCAAAAATATGAGGTTTGTTTATATAGGCACACAGAGATCCTTTTTATTTTTTTAACCACTACATTGCATTTTGCTCTTTCACCTTTATTTAGCCATCCCCTTGCTAATGGACATGTAGGTTGCTTTCAGTTATTGCATTTCCTCCAAAGAATGTGATGGACATCCTTGCACATGTCCCCTCGTGCCCACATGTGAAAGTTTCTCTGAGACACAAGCAGAGAAGCAAAAGGCTTAGTCAAGATTATAGGTATTTTTATTTTAAAGAGACATGCCATTCTATCCAATGATATAAAGAATATTCATTTCTCTGTACTTTGCCATCAATTAAGTTTTAATAAAAATATTGAATGAAACAACAGAATACACATTTTTCTCAAGTGCTCATGGAACATTCTCCAGGATAGATCATATCTTGGGTCACAAATCAAGCCTTGGTAAATTTAAGAAAACTGAAATTGTATCAAGTATCTTTTCCGACCACAACGCCATGAGACTAGATATCAATTACAGGAAAAGATCTGTAAAAAATACAAACACATGGAGGCTAAACAATACACTACTTAATAATGAAGTGATCACTGAAGAAATCAAAGAGGAAATAAAAAAATACCTAGAAACAAATGACAATGGAGACACAACGACCCAAAACCTATGGGATGCAGCAAAAGCAGTTCTAAGGGGGAAGTTTATAGCAATACAAGCCCACCTTAAGAAGCAGGAAACATCTCGAATAAACAGCCTAACCTTGCACCTCAAGCAATTAGAGAAAGAAGAACAAAAAAACCCCAAAGCTAGCAGAAGGAAAGAAATCATAAAAATCAGATCAGAAATAAATGAAAAAGAAATGAAGGAAACAATAGCAAAGATCAATAAAACTAAAAGCTGGTTCTTTGAGAAAATAAACAAAATAGATAAACCACTAGCCAGACTCATCAAGAAAAAAAGGGAGAAGACTCAAATCAATAGAATTAGAAATGAAAAAGGAGAAGTAACAACTGACACTGCAGAAATTTACAAAAAATCATGAGAGATTACTACAAGCAACTCTATGCCAATAAAATGGACAATCTGGAAGAAATGGACAAATTCTTAGAAATGCACAACCTGCCAAGACTGAATCAGGAAGAAATAGAAAATATGAACAGACCAATCACAAGCACTGAAATTGAAACTGTGATTAAAAACCTTCCAACAAACAAAAGCCCAGGACCAGATGGCTTCACAGGTGAATTCTATCAAACGTTTAGAGAAGAGCTAACACCTATCCTTCTCAAACTCTACCAAAATATAGCAGAGGGAGGAACACTCCCAAATTCCTTCTACGAAGCCACCATCACCTTGATACCAAAACCAGACAAGGATGTCACAAAGAAAGAAAACTACAGGCCAATATCACTGATGAACATAGATGCAAAAATCCTCAACAAAATACTAGCAAACAGAATCCAAAAGCACATTAAAAGGATCATACACCATGATCAAGTGGGGTTTATTCCAGGAATGCAAGGATTCTTCAATATACGCAAATCTATCAATGTGATAAACCATATTAACAAATTGAAGGAGAAAAACCATATGATCATCTCAATAGATGCAGAGAAAGCTTTCGACAAAATTCAACACCCATTTATGATAAAAACCCTCCAGAAAGTAGGCATAGAGGGAACTTTCCTAAACATAATAAAAGCCATATATGACAAGCCCACAGCAAACATCATCCTCAATGGTGAAAAACTGAAAGCATTTCCACTAAGATCAGGAACAAGACAAGGTTGCCCACTCTCACCACTCTTATTCAACATAGTTTTGGAAGTTTTAGCCACAGCAATCAGAGAAGAAAAGGAAATAAAAGGAATCCAAATCGGAAAAGAAGAAGTAAAGCTGTCACTGTTTGCAGATGACATGATACTATACATAGAGAATCCTAAAGATGCTACCAGAAAACTACTAGAGCTAATCAATGAATTTGGTAAAGTAGCAGGATACAAAATTAATGCACAGAAATCTCTGGCATTCCTATATACTAATGATGAAAAATCTGAAAGTGAAATCAAGAAAACACTCCCATTTACCATTGCAACAAAAAGAATAAAATATCTAGGAATAAACCTACCTAAGGATACGAAAGACCTGTATGCAGAAAACTATAAGACACTGATGAAAGAAATTAAAGATGATACAAATAGATGGAGAGATATACCATGTTCTTGGATGGGAAGAATCAACATTGTGAAAATGACTCTACTACCCAAAGCAATCTACAGATTCAATGCAATCCCTATCAAACTACCACTGGCATTTTTCACAGAACTAGAACAAAAAATTTCGCAATTTGTATGGAAACACAAAAGACCCCGAATAGCCAAAGCAATCTTGAGAACGAAAAAAGGAGCTGGAGGAATAAGGCTCCCTGACTTTAGACTATATTACAAAGCAACAGTAATCAAGACAGTATGGTACTGGCACAAAAACAGAAAGATAGATCAGTGGAACAGGATAGAAAGCCCAGAGATAAACCCACGCACATATGGACACCTTATCTTTGATAAAGGAGGCAGGAATGTACAGTGGAGAAAGGACAGCCTCTTCAATAAATGGTGCTGGGAAAACTGGACAGGTACATGTAAAAGTATGAGATTAGATCACTCCCTAACACCATACACAAAAATAAGCTCAAAATGGATTAAAGACCTAAATGTAAGGCCAGAAACTATCAAACTCTTAGAAGAAAACATAGGAAGAACACTCTATGACATAAATCACAGCAAGATCCTTTCTGACCCACCTCCTAGAGTAATGGAAATAAAAACAAAAATAAACAAATGGGACCTAATGAAACTTCAAAGCTTTTGCACAGCAAAGGAAACCATAACCAAGACCAAAAGACAACCCTCAGAATGGGAGAAAACATTTGCAAATGAAGCAACTGACAAAGGATTAATCTCCAAAATTTACAAGCAGCTCATGCAGCTCAATAACAAAAAAACAAACAACCCCATCCAAAAATGGGCAGAAGACCTAAATAGACATTTCTCCAAAGAAGATATACAGAATGCCAACAAACACATGAAAGAATGCTCAACATCATTAATCATTAGAGAAATGCAAATCAAAACTACAATGAGATATCATCTCACACCAGTCAGAATGGCCATCATCAAAAAATCTAGAAACAATAAATGCTGGAGAGGGTGTGGAGAAAAGGGGACACTCTTGCACTGCTGGTGGGAATGTGAATTGGTTCAGCCACTGTGGAGAACAGTATGGAGGTTCCTTAAAAAACCACAAATAGAATTACCATATGACCCAGCAATCCCACTACTTGGCATATACCCTGAGAAAACCAAAATTCAAAAAGAGTCATGTACCAAAATGTTCATTGCAGCTCTATTTACAATAGCCAGGACATGGAAACAACCTAAGAGCCCATCATCGGATGAATGGATAAAGAAGATGTGGCACATATACACAGTGGAATATTACTCAGCCTTAAAAAGAAATGAAATTGAGCTATTTGTAATGAGATGGATAGACCTAGAGTCTGTCATACAGAGTGAAGTAAGTCAGAAAGAAAAAGACAAATACCGTATGCTAACACATATATATGGAATTTAAGGGAAAAAAATGTCATGAAGAACCTAGGGGTAAGATAGGAATAAAGACGCAGACCTACTGGAGAACGGACTTGAGGATATGGGGAGGGGGAAGGGTGAGTTTTGACAGGGCGAGAGAGAGTCATGGACATATACACACTAACAAACGTAGTAAGGTAGATAGCTGGGGGGAAGCAGCCGCAAGGCACAGGGATATTAGCTCGGTGCTTTGTGACAGCCTGGAAGTGTGGGATGGGGAGAGTGGGAGGGAGGGAGATGCAAGAGGGAAGACATATGGGAACATATGTATATGTATAGCTGATTCACTTTGTTATAAAGCAGAAACTAACACACCATTGTAAAGCAATTATACCCCAATAAAGATGTTTAAAAAAAAAAAAAAATATTGAATGAATGATCAGCAGTCCAGAAAATCTGAAACTGTATGAGTGTATGCGTGTGACTCCTGGTATTTAAAGGTAGATATGACCCTTGTCCTGAACAGGCTTATCCCTTTTCTCTAATAACCCAGGGGTCAGGGATGGACTAATAGAAGATGTGCCTCGTGAATAGAAGTATTTCAGAGAACCTGATGAACACCCCAAAAAGTAAAAAAAATATTGTTTATTAGGCTGCCGCAGGGTATTGCTAAGAGCAGGGAGGGGGCTGGGGGAGAGGCATGATGCAGAAAAACATGACACAGAAACAGAATTCTTTCCTAATAAAAAAATCTCTCAAAGTTTTCTGCGAGGCCCTGTCAGCAGCTCTTCAAGCAGCACGGCTTATTTTAAATTTTATTTAAATCAACAAATTGTACATACTTGAACACGGAAACAGAATACAGGGAAAACACAAGCTGCCCTAACAGAGTGACGTCTAATAAACATTATGCTACTCAGAGATATTTGCTGTTTAATCACCCCATGAAAGGACGCATTCAGCCAAAAGATGTCAGATAGCATCTTGCTAAAGGCAATGGTGCCAGCTTTCCTAGCTTCCGAGTTCACGCGGCTAATTTTTTTTTTTTCTCTCTTCCCCATTTGCTTTTATTTATTTATTTTTTTCCCCCTGAATAGCAAGCTCTGAGATGCTCCATCTCTTGGACATTCAGAGGATAAAGCATTTGTGCTTTGAGTATTGATAACGATATCCATTCATTGAAGAGTTTCTCTGTCAGGACTGACTATATACTTTGTGGGGCCCAGGGCAAATGAAAATATGGAGTCCCCTTGTTCAAAAATTAAGACTGTTTCAAGACAGCGCTAACAGGTATGAGGTCTTTCTGAGTGCAGGCCCTGTACGGCTGCTCAGGTAGCACATCAGTGAAGCCAGCCCTGATTTGTGGTCACCTGGGGAAGGCCTCATTTTCTTAGCAGGAGAGTCCTTCCTCTTTCCCTGCTCCAAGAAAAGAAAAAATGTCCAGGTTGATGAGACTCCGTGAGATTTACAATGGTTGGCCCCTGAACGCTTTCTAAGGACAGACCAGCTAATGCCTGACTCTTGTTTTACTGGCTGGAGTAGGCAAGCTGGGAGCTAAATTACTAGGGGAAATAGAAAATATGTGAGAGGCAAAGTTGGGAATTATAGGCAAGAAGAAAATATAGGCAGAACTAGAAGATACTGGTGCTCAGAGCAAAACTTTAAGAGCAGATGCATGTTCGAAAGGCAGTTTTAAAAAATGAAGTTGTGCCCCAATGGTCTGTGAGGTTAAGTCCTCTTCCCTCAAAAGCTTCAGTAAAATCTCCTGTAGTCACTAAAGCAATGAGGAAAAATGTGGTAAGATACTGCATATGGTCTCAAAGTGGGTGAAAGGAGAGAGCTAAGTCTACCCATCTGATAATCGTTGTATTTGGGTTACACATGTTATTTCTTTTAATTCTCCCAACAAAGCTATAAAAACTTCATCATAGAAGGTCAGGTGCCCATTTTCTATTAAGTGGTTAGCTTTTCAAAAAATACTGATTTATAGAAGTTCTTTACTTGTTAAGGCAACCAGTTCTTTGTTACATGTGTTACAAATATTCTCCCCATTTGTCTTTTAGTTTTGTTTTTGGTGTATTTTTCCCCATGTGAGTTCTTTTTTTTTCTTATATTTGCATTAGTTTGCATAACGTTTCCACAAATTGCACGACTTAAAACAACAAGATTTATTCTCTTATACAGTTCTGGAGCAGCGGTCCCCAACCTCTTTGGCAGCAGGGACTGGTTCTGTGGAAGACCATCTTTCCATGGACCGGGCTGGAGGGGTGGGGGGGTAGGTTCAGGCGGTAATGCGAGCAATGGGGAGCAATGGGGAGCGGCAGATGACGCTTCGCTCGCTCGCTGGCCGCTTCCCTCCTGCTGCGCAGCCCGGGGGTTGGGGACCCCTCTTCTGGAGGATATAAGTTCAAAATCAAGGTGTTGGCAGGACCAGGCTCCCTCCAAAGGCTCTAGGGGAAATCCTTCCCTGATCCTTTCAGCTTATTGGTGCTCTCTGGCTTATGGCAGCATATCTCCAATCCTGGCCTTTGTCTTCACATGACCTTCTTCTCTGAGTGTCTGTGTGTCCAACTTTCTCTCCTCTTATAGGACACTAGGCATTCAGTTAGGGCCCATTCAAATCCAGTATAACCTCATCTTAACCCGTTTACATCTGCCAAGACCCTCTTTCCAGATAAGGTCACATTCATAGACACTAGGTGTTAGGACTTGAGCAAAACTTTTTGGGGGACACAATTTGACCCACCACAATGTTTACATAAATGAGTGCATTAATCTTTTTTTGTATAATCGTTCTTGAATTCCATTTCATTCTTTTAGAAGAAACTTTTTATTCTGTGACTATGGAAAAAACTCTTCCATCTTTTCTAAGAAATAAAGGTTCATTTTAATAGGTTACATTTAAGTCCTTGAACATCCGGAATAATAAGTGTTAGCGTAGTGTGTGAGGTAGGATTCCGTTTTTTTTTTCAGATAGCCATTCAGATGCTTTCACATTATGCACTGAATAATCAATCTTTTCCACACATTTTAAAATACCACTCTTGTCATATAATAAATTTCCATATTTATTTGACTTATTTGCATTTCTCACTCTGTTCTGTTTCTGCACCAGAACCACGGTGCTTTAATCATTGTAGTACTAGAATATGTTGCAGAATTTTCTTGATTCTTATTATATACTTTAACTGAACTTTTAAATTTATTTTTTCAATTTATTAATTTTTTATACAGCAGGGTCTTATTAGTTATCTACTTTATACATATTAGTGTATACATGTCAATCCCAATCTCCCAATTCATCTCACCACCACCACCGTCCCTGTCACTTTCCCCCCTTTAGTGTCCATACGTTTGTTCTCTACATCTGTGTCTCTATTTCTGCCCTGCAAACCGGGTTATCTGTACCATTTTTCTAGGTTCCACGTATATGCGTTAACATACGATATTTGTTTTTCTCTTTCTGACTTACTTCACTCTGTATGACAGTCTCTAGAATTGAACTTTCGAATTAGGTCTTCTAGTTCAAAAAACGTGTTAGCATTTCTACCTAAATCATTCAAAATATATAGATTTATTTGTGGCAGATGAAAACCATGCCAATATAAGTTTTTAAAAGTCTTCTCCTAAGTCCCTTAGCAGCAATTTAAAGTCATCTTCTTTAAAGCCTCGCCCATTGCCTTTTTAAGTTTAATGCTAGAAGGAATTATCTATCAAGAAAGGATATTGACTTTTATCAGAAGCCTTTCGGAATCTATGACGACACTGTCATTTTTCTTTTGATCTACTAATACAGGTTTTCCTGATACCGAATTGTTCCTGAATGTTAAGAAGTCATCAGGGTTTGAATTCTTATTTCTACACATAGTAACTTTGTGTCCTTGGGAAAATTACCTTATATTACTGATACAATTTTCTGTACAATGGGAATTATTGCAGAGCTGTCCTTTGTGCCTGCCCAGATCCATTCCCTCCCTGTCTTTGTGAAACAACGTACCCTTTTTCCTCTGGGTAGAGGAGTGAAGGCTGTAACCTTTCAGGAACTACTTATAGTATCTTGCCTGGGTTCGGAGAAATGCACTTAAGCTGGAATTGCAAACTCATATTCTTAGAGTGGCCAGGAAGTTAGTATAAATCAAACTTTCTGAACTTTGGTACTATTGGCATTTTGGGGTGAGTAATTCTTGGTTGTAGGGGTCTGTGCTAGGCCTTGTAGGATGTCTACTGATATCTACCCACTAGACATCAGTAGCACGCAGCTCCCAATACCCCGTGTGACAATCAAATATGTATCCAGACATTGCCAGATATCTTCTGAAGGCTGAAATTGCCCCCAGTTGGGAAACACTTGTACAAATGAATGAAGCCCATACTTCGATTGTGTGAGCCATGATGCCTGTTTCCCATAGAAGGCACTGGCCTTGTCTAAAGAGGGTAGCTGCTACTCAGCTGTTGCTAAGAGGGAATATGAACTCATTACTGTCAGATCTTACAAATCTTAAAGAGATGTGTAGTTTTATATTTTTTCAGATTTTTACATGTTGGCATCAATTTTTTACAATTTGATGTGGGCCAAATGAGAGACATCTGTGGACCATATTGGGCCGCCTGGCTGCCCAGGTGCAAGCTCTGGCCTAGAGAATTCCCCAAGATGCTGTCCCAGGTGTCTGTGATGCCGAGCAGTGCTCCCATTTCTCAGGTACATTACCCCCAGAATGCTGCCTTTCAAAACAGTTGGGCCGATCAAAGCAGTACTTAACCCTCTTAATTGATTAGGTTCATGTTGCCCCTTTAAACAGATAGTTTTATTTTTAACTTGTCCCTTGGTAACAAGTAAATTCCAGGGTGGGTAAAAGGAAAAGGATTATTTAGAAGATGCTCTCTCCATGGAGCCTTCAGTGGGAGCTCTCTATTTTTTCACCCATCCCAATGACTACCGACCATGAATATTTTCTTTGCTTGTTAAGTACTAGAACCTCCTTCAAGCTAGCTCACCAATGTGGCAACTTATTATAAAGATACAGAGGAATCTCTGGGAACCCATGGACAGCAAGTATAGTCAGACCCCAGAAGAGACCAGAAAAGCTGTCTTGAATCAAGTGATACTATTGTTTTCTTTGATGTATCTTTCATTATTCTTTTCCTTCTGGAATGGCTTTCTCCTTTCATAAACACATGGCTGCCCCACTCCTGGAGTTATAATTTGATCGTGCTTCATTCTGAAATTTCTGGAAGAGAAAGTGATTGCGCCAGCTGGAGGCAGGCGTCAACCCCATGTACGACCGACTATGATGGCATCACAAGCCAGATGATCCATTCTGTGAGAGCAGGTACTTTCTTTGGCTCCTGCTGAATCTCCAGAATCCAGAATTATGCCTGGCACATAGTGGTGCTTATGGTCTCTTCTTTTTTAAAAAAAAAATTTATTTATTTATTTTTAGTTTTGGCTGCGTTGGGTCTTCTTTTCTGCGCGCGGGCTTTCTCTAGTTGCGGCGAGCAGGGGCTACTCTTCCTTGCGGTGCACAGGCTTCTCATTGCAGTGGCTTCTCTTGTTGCGGAGCACGGGCTCTAGGTGCACGGGCTTCAGTAATTGTAGCACGTGGGCTCAGTAGTTGTGGCTCACAGGTTCTAGAGCGCAGGCTCAGTAGTTGTGGCGCACGGGCTTAGTTGCTCTGCGGCATGTGGGATCTTCCCGGACCAGGGCCGAATCCGTGTCTCCTGCATTGGCAGGTGGATTCTTAACCATTGCGCCACCAGGGAAGGCCAGGTCTCTTCTTTCTTTACACACACTCCTGGGGTGACATCCTCCAGACCTGTGACTTTAAATATCATCTATATTCTGCTGACATTCAAATGTCATCCCTAGGATGAAACTTTCACTGGAACTTCACTTGATACCCTCACCTAGATGAAGACATCTAAAGTTTAGGCACCTAAATTAAACTTGTCCAAAACCAAGCTGTTTCTCCAAAATATCTGGTTTTCACCTCTTGAGATGCATCTTTCCCATCTCAGTAAATGGTACCTTCATCCTTCTAGTTGCTTAGGCCAACATCTTTGCAGTCATCTTTGGTACCTGTCATTCCTCAATTCTAAATCATCAGTATATCCTTTTGGCTACAGAACCTGACCAATTCTCACCTGTCACAATGATCGTCCTGGTCAGTGATGATCACCTCTCAACTGGATTACATCAACAGCCTCCTAATAAATCTCACTGCCTCTCCCTTTGCTCCCCTGAATCTGGAATGATATTGTTAAAAGATCGGTTGGATCATGTCACGCCTCTTTTCAATACTCTCTAATGGCTTCTAACATCACTCAGAGTAAAAGACTAAATACTGTGAGGCCCACGATGTCCTGCAGCACCTGGCTCTTCTTCCTTCCTTTTTCTAGCTCCTCTTACCATTATCCCACTTTTTCACTTTTCTCCAGACACATGGGTCTTCTTGCTATTCCTCAGGAGTGTGCTCTACCCTGGGGCATTTGCATCTCCTTCTCCCAATGTCTACAACATTCTTTCTCCCAAATATGGTCATAGTTTGCTTCCACACACCTTTCATTTTACTCCTTAAATGTCCCTTTCACAATGAGGTCTTCCGTCACTCCATTTACAAAGCAGTATGCTCACTGCCCCCAGACACTCCCTATTCACTTTTCATGCCCCTTTTCCCCCCAGAGCATTTATCACCATCTTTTGGTTATTGGCACTTTTCCCCACTAGAACGTAAGTTCATAAGATCAAGGCCAATAGCATTTTCAAAAATATTTTTAGCTTAAAATGGTCTTAGATTGATTAAAAAATGTTGTGAAGATTCTACGGAAAGTTCCCATGTATACCTCACCCAGTTTTCCCTTTTGTTAATACCTTACATTAGTACGGTATATTTGTAGCTTTGATGGGTACACATGGTTACACTATTATTAATCAAAGTCCGTAGTTTATTCAAATTTCCTTAGTTTTTACCTAATGTCTTTTTTCTATTTTAAACTCTTATGTTGGGTACCACATTACATTTAGTTGTCATGTCTCCTAAGGTTCCTCTTGAGTTTACCAGTTATTCAAACTTGCCTTGTTTTAATGGCCTTGAGAGTTTTGAGGAGTTCTAGTCAAGTTTTTAAAAGAACGTTTCTCAATTGAGTTTATCTGATGTTTTCTCATGATTAGACTGGAGTTATGGGTTTTAGGAGGGAGACCACAGAATGCCATTTTTATCACAGCTTAGCAAATGTACATGCACTCCATGTGACACGTCACTGCGATGCTGACCTTGCCCACCTGGCTGAAGTTGTGTTGGTCAGGTTTCTTCACTGTTAAGTTACTATTCTCACCCCTTTTCATATTGTACCCTTTGGAAGGTGGTCACTATTCCTGGCTCACACTTATAGAGTGGGGAGTTATGCTTCACCTAATTGAAGACGAGGCATTTACATAATCATTTGGAATTCTTTTGAACAGGAAATGTGTTTATTCTATTCCATTTATTTATTTATTTATTTATTCAATCATTTATTTATATCATGGATATTTATTTTACACTTTGGACTATAATCCAATACCACTTTATTTATTTTATTGCTCTAATTATTCCAATTTGAGCCATTGGGAGCTCTTTTGGTCAGTGCCTTTGTCCTTTTGGCAAAAATACCATCACTGTGGGCTTTATTGAGCATTTCTTTACTTTTTGACACTATAAGATGCTCCAGAATCATCTTGTGTATTTCCTGACCCAGTCCTAGAATCAAGCATTTCTCCATAGAGCCTTAGTTCCTTTTACTGGATAACGGTATTAGAAACCAAGATCAGGGTGCTAGGTGTGCTCATTGCTACTGGGGTGTTATTTCTTTTAGGCCCTCCTACCTGATATTTATGTGGAAAATATGATGAACCCTGGCCCTTCACTCACATTGCACACAACATTAACTTGCAATGGATCATAGGCTTAAATGCAATTTAAAGCCACAACTGCTGTACCACCACAAGAATGGCTAAAATTAAAGTGACTGGCAACACTAAGTGTCAATATGGATGTGGAACAAGTGGAACTCTCAAACTTTAATGCTGGGAGTTTAAAATAATACAACCACTTTGGAGAACTTTTTGACAATTTCTCACAAAGGTAAATATATACTTAACATGCAATCTAGCAATTCCACTTCCAAGTATTTACTTAAGAGAAATGAAAATATACATCCACACGCAGATCCGTACACAAATGTTCGTGGCAGCTTTACTCATAATAACTTAAAAACTGGAAACAATCCAACTGTCTACACACAGATGAATGGGTTTAAAAATAGTAGTATATCCATACAATGAATCGATCGACACTACTCAGTATTAAAAAAGAAGCAACTTATGATACACAGATGAATCTCAAAGACATTATGCTAAGTGAAAAAGCTAGATACGAAAGAAAATGTACTGAATAATTCCATTAAAATAAATTCCAGCACAGGAAAAAATTACAGTGAGAGAAAGCAGACCAGTGTTTGCCTAGGATTGTGGAGGCAGCTGTGAGTGAAGGCAACTGACTACAAAGAAGCACAAGGGATTTCTTGGTGTGATGGAAGTGTTCCATGCCTTTATTACTGGGGAGGTTACCCAGGCATACACATTCTTGAAAACTTCTCAAACTGTACACTTGAATTGGGTGCATTTTACTGTATGTATATTATACCCTGATAAAGTTGATATAGGGAGAAAAGGGATTTGCAGAGGAGGCAACTTGTTTGGAATCATCCTCTATGTATCTCTCGGCACACTGTGTTTAGCTGCTTGAAGAAAACCACCAAGAAAAAGATGCTCTATAGGATACAACCATATTTGAAAGAACAGATAGAACCTGAGGAAGAGTGAACGCCAACATGGCACTAAAAGTGATCGCCAGCTACAATGTCATAAAATGTCTATTTAATGCAGAGATCACAAAACCGTTTTCCATGGGCTACCTAAAGGCTCAGAGGTATATCCCTTTGGCTCTTCACAACTCTTAAGTTAAAGAAAAATAAAATTGTTGCCAAAATTTTAATACTGGGAGATTTTACATAAAAACCTGAATTTGGGGATTTAGCTTATAATGTGGAGCCCTCGTTCTTCCATGGACCTACTACTTTAGTCAAGGCTTATGTGCTCCAATATAATGCTGTCAAGGGCCCCACGAGACACTGTCCCTAGTTTATGTTACCAAGTAGACCCTGGAGCACGTGAGTTTGTGCCCCCTGTAAAATCTTCCTGGAGCTTACCGAAGTGTCTCGCTTGGAACAACACTCACTAAATGCTGGTGAATGACGGGACTGGATTCTTGGCTGCCAACATCAGTAGAAAGGCCTAAAGTCTGCTCTGGGATTTGGGGACTTTGGTTACACATTCCTTAAATCTTCTGAAAATGGTGGCAAAACTAATGGAATTGTTCATTTTCTTTTCCCTTGCATCCCTTTTTTTTTCTTTTCTCCAATTTCTTCCTAATTTGTTTTACACCTCCTTCCTTCCTCTACTTCCCTACCTCTCCTTCCTTTCCTCCCACTTCATTGTACAAATGGTATTATAAAGTTTAAGAAACAAAATTAAGAATATTTAAAATTAGATTTAAAGAATGTAGACCAGGGAAATGAAACATTCAATGGATTGTGTTAGAAAAGAGAAGGCAGATAAATAGGCATAAGTTCTTATCAAATCTGGGTTTGTGTTTTCAGGAAAGTGGATTTTCATGGTGACTGATTTTCACCATGACTTCCTGTCCTAGGTCTCTTTGAATCCCCCTGATTATAGGTGGGTTTTTTTTTCAGAGAATAACTTGTTTTTCTCAAATTCTCAAAGTATTCATGACCCATGAATACCACCCCCCCTCCAAAAAAAAAGAACAACACAGCTTTAGCTAGAGCTTTCCTCTCTCTTTATGGCAATAATCATCGGTACTAATTTTACAGGTCCTTAACACTAAAAGTGGAATTTACATTCAACACTGGGAAAATGTCAAGAAAGAACAGCTTAAATTCATACCATTAGTGAAACTGAAACATACCTTAGCTTTATCAATGACATTTTAATTAATGAATACTAAGGAAATAATCATGAATGTATTGAAAGATTTATCCACAAGAATGTTGATCATTGCATTATTTATAACAATGAAAAACTGAAACCACTTATACGGTCAACAATAATGAATTACCTAAAAATTACAGTCTGTCAAGACAATGGTATACTATATTATGATACCTTTAAAAATGGTCCTGAAAAATATTAGTGACATGTAAAAAGTATCCTCCTATAACAGGAGTGAGCAAATTATGACCGTGGGGCAAACCCTGCCTATCACCTGGCTTTGAAAAATAGCTTTGTTGGAAGACAGCCACGCCCATTCGCTCTCTTATTGTCTATGGCTGACTTTGTTCTACAGTTGCAAGGCTGAGTTGCTATGAGAGAGACCTCATGGCCAGCAAAGCTGAAAATACTTACTATGTGGCTCTTTACAGAAAAGGTTTGCTGACCTCTGTTCTGTATCATTAAGTGATAAAATAATGCTATTTCAGAGACAGAAAGAGAGAGAAAATAGTCAAAGTAAACATACTCAAATGAAAAACAGTGGTTATCCTGAAAGATAAAATAACAGGTAATATTTATTTTTATCCCTTTGCTTTTCAGTCTTTTCCAAAATTTATATAATAACCATTACTATTGCCATCACATACAAAACATTTAAACATTTTTATAATACCATTAAAAAACGCCCCATTCTTTTCCCCACATTCTCCCAATCTCTTCTGCTGGTTACAGTGACAGCAGAAGAGTCTGGTTATTTTGTTGAGTGGCTGTAAAGGCACCGATGGCCCTCTAACCAGGTTCTATTCAGTATTATACCTGGGAGGATATAAGCGATAGGAAAAGAGGAACAGGGCAATAGTGCTTGGAGAAAATTAAGATCTGCAGACGTGACATTTCCTAGAAATCAGCCTGTCTGGGTTTCTCCCATAATTATTCACCATTTTGTTTACAAATGGGAAATAGCATTCTACCGCTCAGTGTCTTCCAAGAGACTGAAGCTAATTTGAAATAATCCTCCAGCAAAAGCACCAATAAAAGCATCTGGAACGCCCTGATGCCATCCCCTCTGGCTACTGACACAACATTACTGATACACAAATCAAAGTTGACTGCTCTGGTAACACTGAGTCCCCTGGCAGCAAGAGCTTTCAACAGAGAAGGTGTTCCTTTCTTAAGACAGGACCAACTTAATACAACATCTCATTGTAACAGGCTTAGTTAAGACATAAAAGGGATCCCAAACAGAAATTTCAAATCTCCTTCCTTTTTTTTCCTTAGATAGAATGGGCCTGCCCCTCCAAAATCATAAATAAATAAAAGAAGAAGAAATTCAAACTGTGCTTGAGAATAGGCCCATGAGACATAACGGAGGCTATAAACGTAATGTGATGTGAGGGCTGTCACAAGATTTCACTTGTCAGAGATAGTAACAGGAAACGTATGCCTGCCTGAAGTTTCGACCATTAGAGTCATTTCTTAGAGAAACAGTGCTTTTTAAAAGTCTCTGTTCAAATATAGAATTATTGAACTTCTGGATTTAAAGAGTCCTTAGAGGTCATAAATCCATTGCTGAATTGATATGCAAATCCCCTCACCTGTATCCCCTCTAAGACATTTCCTAGCCTTCATATGATCTCCTCCTAAGACAGGGAACTCATTACCTTAAAAAAGAGCAACTATTTCATTCTGAGCGGGCTTTAATTATACAAAAGCTGTCTTTGTAGTGAAATAAAATCTGCCTCCTGGTAATTTTTATTCTTTGATCATTAGTTTTGTTTCATTCACTCAAACATATATTTAATAAGTACCCTTTCAGGGATGGTCAACGTAGTGGCATTCCAAATAATCAAAGACCCTGCTCTCATGGGCTTTACATAGTGAGGAAAACAGCCAGCACACAATACACAATAGGCAAGATTATTTCGGATGTGGTCAGGACAAGGTACGGTGATAATGACCAGAGGGAGTGGAGTGGGGCTGCTTTGGACGAAGGGTATTAAGGTTGAATTGCGTCCCTGCTAAAAATATGTTGAAATACTAATAACCTTGGTTCCTGTGAATGCGACCTCATTTGGAAATAGGGTCTTTGTGGATATAATCAAGTTAAAATGATGTCATTAGGATGGGCCAGTAACTGGTATCCATATAAGAAGAGAAGAGACATTCACAAAGAGTAGACAACGTGAAGGCACGTGGGGAAAATGCCATGAGGACGGAGGAAGGGATTGGAGTGACGAATCTACAAGCCCAGGATTGCCAAGGCTTGCTGGCCGCGAGCAGGAGCTAAGGGGAAGGAATGGAACGGATGCTCCCTGAGAGCCTTCAGAGAGAACACAGGCCTGCCAACACCTTGATTTGGACTACTAGCTTCCAGAACTGTAAGAGAATATATTTCTGTTGTTTCAAGTACACAGTCTGTGGTACTTTGCCATGGCAGCACCAGGAAACAAATGCAGAGGGTCAGGGAAGGCCTCACGAAGAGGCAGCTTTCTGAGCAGATGAGCTGGCTTCAGTCAGGAAGAAGACTCTTCCGAGCACAGAAACCAGGAAGAGCAAACGCCCTGAGGTTGAAATGAGCTTGGCATGTTCCAGGGACAGAGAGGAGGCCAACAGGACATGAGCTCTGAACAAAGCGGGAAGTGGTAGGAAATGAGCCTGGAGAAGTAGGCTGGAGCTAAATCATAACAGGAAGTTCCCAGCTCACTCTATGCAACAAAATGCAGGTGCTCAGGCCCCCATCCTAGGGACGGACGGGTTCGTGGTAGACCCAGGCATTAACATGTTTTTAAAGATTTTGAGAACCACATATATAGATAGAGCTTTAAGTCTAGTAGGTAGTTTGGAATTTATTCTCTAGGCAACAGGAAGCCATCGGGTCTCTCAGCTCGTTTGGAAGCTCTACCCCTTTACAGTATAATCCTTCAGATATTTGAAAGCAGCCCTCACTGCTGCCTCCAGTCCCCATGCCCCTCCTCCTCTCCCCTGTCTTCTCTTCCAAACATCGCCAGTTTTTCACATGTAATTTGGTTAATAAGTATCTATTGCAGACCTAGAAGGAAGCCACAAAAGTAGAACACCTCCATATGCCTTAAAGTGATAGCACACATTTGTCTGTTAGCTTAGCTAGTTCAGTTGTTCCAAAACTTTCCTTCTGTCCCATGAGGCTTACATCCCATCCCCATCCCTTCTCCATGTGGAGGCATAGAGCAACGTCAGTGGTGGAACAGATGAGGACACTGCCCATCCCCACAGCAGAGGTTTTGTTCTGCTTTCGTACCAGTCAAGCATAATCAAATTGACTGATACCTAGAAGAGACCCAAATGCTCAAGAAATTTGGGGGTGGGGAAGAGAAAGGATTCCAGTATTCATTCAGCAAGTATTTTAAGGCTGTACCTGTTGAGGCAAGGTCTTCTCACTGAGTAGCAGGGGCAAGGGGGCTCAGGCAGTGCCACCCGTTGCTGTTGCTGGGGACAGGGACCTTAAGGCAGATGGATGTGTCAGAGTCACTGCAGCAGACTTCCTCTACTTCTTGGGCTGAGAAAAGAATAGACCAAGGAATGTCATTCATGCAGTAAAAGTTTGAAACCTTGACACTGCAATTTCTGCCCAGTGTATCCTTGCTTTTAGCTCTGAGGTATTTTTGGAAACCCTTTCTCAAAGAAGACACATAAGATAGCATTCAGACTGTGTACCTATTCATGTTTTTTCCTTTTCAGAGATTGGCAAGAACACTTGATGAACACAGATGCTTGCTGGCTCAGTAGGCAACAAATACTAAAAGATCAGAGCAACAAATTGAAAATCTGTGAGAAGGTAGACTGGCTACTTACCCACCTGTCTCTTCACCCAGTAGTATATAGACCTCTATATTGTAAAAGCCCTGTTTCATTGCCCAGGTCCACAAAATAACTAACTCTGGGAATAGTGATATTCATATTTATGAGAGGACCCCATACTCTCTTCAGGGGAATGCACTGGGATGGCTCAGCCGCCTGTTCACAACCTGGGTCTGATTCTGATTGATTGATGTTAAATATTTTCCATATTACTTCTTTATCTCGGGGCTCATATAGAACCCTAACAGAGCAGTGGAATAGCAGCTCCAAGACTCACATCCTTGGAGGACCATTATTGGGCTGTCTGTCCACCTGTCAGTGATCACTGTGCTGGTCGCCACTCTGTTCTGACCTGCAGGGGTGAACCCTTGGACCCCTTTATGCAGTGGCTCTGCCCTCACCCCCGCGCTAACTATGCTGATTGGTCCAAGAGCAGGCGCTGCCCAAAGTCGCTTCTCTAGGGACCAGGTTCAGGCCAAGGAGGAATTCCATCTCTCTTCTCTATCATTTAGTCTCACCGTGCTTCTATTTCTCTGTATCTCTCTTTTTTTCTCTCTTTCTGTCTCTATACTGCAAAAACTTAGGGATTGTCAACAGCCATATCATACAGTCTAGAAACTGGGAAACTGAAAAAGGTAACCTGAAGTAAAGGAAAATAATTTAATTTAACTTAATCCTATGCCATTAAGTTCTCTATAATGTACCGGTATTTGACCATTTTAAAACTGACCATGATTAATAAAAAGTGACATGTAGTTCTAGCTGTGTTATTTAGGATTTACAGTGGTATTGCCCTTTTCAATTTTCTCTATGATTGATTTGTTTTTGTTCATGTTTATTTTTCCTGCAGAAATAAACATTATGGTATCTTCACACAAATCCTGAATCCTTTTTCTTTAATATGAATTTCATCAGGGGCACGGCATACCTGAGGAAGGAAGAAACATCAATTTGGCCTTGCAAGAGGGCTAAGCTAGCTAAAGGACTATTCTGTGGTGGTCTGAAATTTTTGTTCTGAAATTTTCGTTTTAATTGAAGATCAATTCGAATTCATGCTAAAAGCTAACCCTCAGAGTAATGTGAGGCCTTGTAGCAGAAGCAGACATAAGAGTCTCTCAGAACCTGGGTAGAAAGGGAAGGTGAAAAATTAGACGGTGGGCGCCACACCAGTGGATGGAAGAGCAATGCTGAGATAGCAGAGAGCTGCTTACTGCTTAAGATTCAAATAGTAGAGGCACGTTTTTGGAGGAGATTATAAGCTATGACTATAAATGGGTACTGGTTGACAATTGAAAGAGATCTGGACACTGGCTGGAGGTTGAGGAAGCTCTCAAGCCTGTTAGGAAGCCATCATTAAAATCAAAGAATGTTCTGGTACCTGCACGGTGGCCTCTAGAAGCCAAAACGCAGTACTCCTTTCTAAAGCAGTGTGAAAAAATAACTACAGAATCATCCTGTCACAAAGTTGTTCCAAGCTTGACTTATAAATGGTTCTATGATTATATGCTGCTTTGGCAGACTCTTGGTAACCTCACTGTCATGAGAAGTATGCTGTTAGAGCAGGGGTCGGCAAACGAGGGTCCATGGGCCAGTTCTAGCCACCAACTGTTTTCGCACAGTCCGTGAGCTAAGAATAATACTTACATTTTAAAATAGTTGAAAAAAATCAAAAGAATGATATTTCTTAACATGTGAATATTATACGAAATTCCCATTTCAGCTCATAGGTAAAGTTTTTGGAATACACCAACAATTTGTTTACTTATTGGCTGTGGCTGCATTTCCACTAAAAAAGACTTGAGTGGTTGGGCGACAGAGACTGTAGGACCTGAAAAGCCTAAAAAATTTACTATCTGGCTCTTTACAGAAATAAGTGCACCAGTCTCTGTGCTAGAGTACCATTATCTTTACTTCTGCAAGACTTTTTTAGCAAGGTGTTGGGGTACATAAAAGGGAAAAGTTCGGTCTTCATCAGACTTAGGAAGCTTTGCCTGTTTTGTACATGCTTGTTAATAAATATCAAAAATTTTGACCTGAGATTTGTTTTCCTTGGAATCCGGTAGTGAACTGTGGGAGCAGACTCAGAGCTGACACCATGCTCTCTAACTGCTGGGAGTTAATGAAATTGACCAGGAAGAACCTAATTGTGTGAAGCCCAATTTGCTTAGATCACTTTGCAGCAAATGCCCTGAGAGGGGCAGAACTGAGCGCTGGAAAAATTACTCATTGACGTTTTAGTACCTGATTCCAGACCTCTCCTAAGACCTGGTTGCTTTACTGCCCTTGCACCCCATGAAGCATTCAATATCTTTAAAATGAATCCCTTTTGTTTTGGTTAAGCCACGTCCAGAAGATTTTTATCACTTGCAACCAAATAGGATCCTTATTTATAAACTCCTGAAGACCAACAGAAGGGGATAAAGATGCAAGAGTTGTAGTTGTTCATTTTATGGAACCATAACATCCTCCTGAATTATTTAGTTAACCATCCACCAGCACTTATAGCCAGGCACCTCTCATACTTAACCCAGAAGCCTTAGTTATTAAGGTGATGCTTTATACTCTTTGCATTGGGCAGCAACACAGCAAAAATACTGATACATTTTAGGTAAGCCTGGGGAGTATGTAGTGTGTTGATGGGTAATAAGTAACATACACCCTAACTCTTTGTAAGAGAGGCCCAGACATCACACACTTAATACAACCCAAATGCCTCATCCATTGTTAACAGATAGTTCCAAAGATTCAGCAGGTGATCAAACACACCTTCCAAAGATGTAACCAGGGTCAGTGCAAGAACCTTCCGTGGAGCCGGTGCTTCACTTCGCCCATTGTGCTCAATTTTCTTGGTCCCATTTGCCTTCCTTACCCTCTCACCCCACCATCATTACCGCCACCCTACTCCAAAGTCACCAATCTCATGTTTAGGTGACAATATCAGTAACTGTTTGAAAGATGTGCAGAGAAGACAGCCAGAGTGTGCTGTCTGCAATGATGTACCAGGTCAATAAACACCTTCGTGCACGCCTGTCCCAGTTAGTGGATAAATGAGTCCCTGCTTTAATTATTAAACAGGAGTTGACAAGAGTCAACAGATAGGCACTTTATGAGACAAAAAACATTTCCAATCCTATAATAAATTGAATTGGGTGTAATGTTTCCCTGACTCAATCATTTTCATCATCCCACTTACCAACAAAAACGAGAACTGAAAACAGTCTGCTAACCAACGGACATGTCGACTTTTAGGGTCACTACCCTTAAAGAACATTTGTGAATTTTCCAAAGATACACCAATTTGCTTCTTTGTACCTGTATGCAATGACGTTCGTCTTTCGATGAACTCCGTGGTGCCTCTTGGTAGGAGCACGTATGAGCCCAGGGAATTCTTTTTCTAGCCTACTCTAGAGGTAGAAACATCAGTTTCAAAAAGGCTGTGCTACATAGAGCACTCACTTTTCCTGCACTAATTCTAATAAATCCAGGAGAGAGTGCAGTGCAAAATGGATGGACCCAGGCTTGCCTCAGTATAATGGGGCTTTTATGCTGACATGCCCCATTAGGGATCACCACACACATCTTCCTCAATAAACAAGCTTACTGCTCAAGTAATAAAGTCATTTATGGAGAGAAGTCAGCCAAAAGACCAGGACTTATGAGAGGTTTTCAGGGAGGAATCGTACCGAGTTAGGTTGAAAGAGAATCCCATAGATTCATATCAAAAGACCAACTTTAACTGGGAGCCCTAATTTCTACAGTCCCATTACCTAAACTTTTCTTTGTGGGTTCAGAAAGAAAAGCTCATCTACTCTATCCCAAATAGGAAAAGGGAATTTGGTGACTTTAAAGCCAATTAAGCCCTTTCTGAATATTAGAGTAGTTTTCTCTTTTTCCAAAACACAAGAATTTCTGATCAAACAAGAACTTTTCCACTTTTAATTAGCCCCTTGTGTTCTGAGAAGAAAAGCAAGGGCGGAAGTTATAAAAATCTCTTATTTAAAGTCACCGTTACAGGGATTTTTAATTTTTTAGCTCTACTGATTATTAAAAGAAGATGTCATGAAGAAGCGGGCATTTTTCTTTCTCTGGGTTCGAGTATTTTCTGTGGTGAAAGTTAATTCTGTGTCTTATCTTAGACCTTGCAAATCTGGGAGATACAGGAAGGTTGACAAGGGGTAGATGTGAGATGAAAGAGAAAATTTCCTTTAGGACACAGTTGCCTGAGAAAGAGATTGGACGTTGCTAACATATTTTGCTGATCTTCACAATGTACCAGCTGCTCTTAATGGGATTCAGTATATGCTAATTACCACCACTGTGTATGTGTATATATATGTACATATAAGATATAGGATGTAGGATATATACACATTATGTATAGATATGTATAAATGTATATATAATGTATATACATATGTATATATAATATATATATGTGTTTGTATATGTATGTAGATATCTAAATGAGGGTATAAAGATGCCTGTACATTTTTTGGGGGGGGAGGGCTGCAATTTTACACCTTTTTCTCTTTTAATGAGGTATCAAATACATACAAGGAAAGTGTACAGAACTTTAGGGGTACAGTGAGATAAATTTTTACAGGTTTATACCTGGTTAGCCCATCATGCAGATTAAGATATAAAATGGTTCCAAGAGCTGAGATTTAAACCAGGTTCGCTAGTTCAAAGCAGTTCTTTCCTCTGCGTCCTGCAGAGGCAGGTAGTATATTAGCACTGACCAGAATCTAACCAGCGGCGAGTGTTCCTGTCCTAACATCTTAAATGGCTGGTGCTATTCTATTATAAATAGCTCTGGGGAGGTGGGAAGTTCCCAGTGAGCAGATGCTGGCAGATGTCGATCCAACAGGCAATCCCAGCCCCCTGCTTCCTGATGGGAAGGGGTCCTCCCCCAAGGGAATCTGAAATGCCAGCCAGCCCTTTCCCAGCCTCCCTTGCAGCTCGTCCCTGTGACGAGGTTCCAGCCGATGGGAACTGAGGGGAAGTCTGCTGGGGTCTCTGGAAAAGACCTTCCCTTCTGACAAAAGAGAGATTTGTGAGGGAAACATTCTATCCCTGTCTCAGCCAGGCATCTACAGACATGGTGCTCAGAGCTGGGGCAGCTGTCCATGAGGAAAGACGATGCCAATATGCAGAGGAGAGCGGGAAGACGGAGGCTGAGCCCTTGACAACGTGGGCAAATCCCCAAACCAGGGGTCAGGAAACCTGTGTTGCGAAGGGCAGGATAGTAAATATCTTAGGCTTTGTGGTCACACACAGCCCTTACTGCGTAATCTTCTTTTTCTTCAGTAGCAACAACGCTTCTTGTTTTTTGGGTTGCACAAAAACAGACTGTGGCTGGATCTGCCTCGCAGACCAGAGTTTGATGACCTTTCCTCTAAATGAACCCAGCAACCACCTATCTCCAGGGTTCTTACTAAGGAATACAATTTAAAAGCAAACGAACTGTTTCTTAAGCTTCTCTAAGTCAGATATTCTGCTACCTGCAACTCAAAAACACCTCAATGATATTTCGGCGCCCCTTTCTCAGACATTCCACACCTCAAAGAAGAAGAAATAACAGTGAAGGAAGTATTTGAGAGGCCAAGGGTAAATATGCTACAAGGGCGCTAGAACTTTCTTCTCAAAATGTAGTGGCTGCTGTTGCCTTGGAGGGTCTGGACTGGATGGAGGGACAGACAGATGTGGAAAGCAAGGGCCAAGAGCTGGGGGGTACGGAGCTCTTTGAAATCCTAAGAGAAAAAAAAATGTTCTAAACACTCCAAGCGCAGGCCGTAAGTAACAGCATTTTCCCACCTGAACCATGCAAATGGTTTGCAGCTTGCATCTCATTCCTTTCAACACCAAAACTGGTGACAGTTTTATGTGTCAACTCAACTAGGCTCTAGTCCCTGGTTATTCAATCAAACACTCATCTAGCTGCTGCTGCTGCAGAACATCTGCAATCAGCTGATTTCAAATAAAGGAAGTAATCCCAGCTAATATGGGTGGGCCTCCACTGATCAGTGGAAGGAGCAATTCTGCTCCAGACTGCATCAGCTCCTGCATGCGTTTCCAGTCTGCAGCCTGCTTTCTGGATTTCAGACTTGGCAGCCTCTACAATCCTATGAGCCAATTACTCAAAAGAGAGGACATACATACAGTTGATATTCATTATTTGTAGATTCTGTATTTACGAGTTTGCCTATTCACTAAAATTTATTTGTAACCTGAACATTCATACTCGTGGTGCTTTCAGTCACTCACAGACATGAGCAGATGGCAAAGATTTGAGTCGTCTGATGTGCTTGTTCCCAGCTGAGGTGCAGTGAGGCGATATTCTGCCTTCCTGTTTCAGCTCTCCTCCTAGAAGTGTCGCCTTTCGCAATCTATTTGGTACCACATTTTGTGCGGGGTTCTTTGGTGCTTTTTGTCAGTGATTTCACTGTTTAAAAGGGTCCCCAGGGATAGTGCCAAAGTGCTGCCTAGTGTTCCCAAGTGCAGAAAGTCTGTGATGTGCCTTGTGCAAAAAATACGCATGTTAGATAAGCCTTGTTTGAGCATGTTAATGAATCAACAGTATACTTTAAATAAGGTGTTTTTAAACAGAAACACACATAAAACAAGGTTATGTATTGACCAGTTGATGAAAATATTGTGATCAGAGGCTCTCAGGAACCTAACTCTGTATTTCCCCTAGGAACAATGTTGCTAATTCAGTGTTCATGGCAACTTTATAGAATGTAACTATCACAAATAATGAGAATCTGAGCATCAAATAAATATACGCGTGTATGTATGTGTATTATATACATGTATACACATACATACACACACAGGTTCTATTTCTCTGGAGAACACTGACTGATACAACATCTCGCCAAGTGTGAGCTCTCTAACTGCAGGACGATTAGGAAACTGTTCAATGTCTTCTATTCACCTCAGGATAGAAGCCATACTTGCTATCACAGACCACTCAAGGCCAGTGGAGCCTCACCTCTCCCCTCCCTGACACGGGCTCTGATCTCAGCTAAACGTGACCACGTGTAGCCCCTTATATGCGTCATCTCATTGTCTTCTTCCATGTTTTATTCACCTGCCTCTGAGTCTGCATTGTCAGACCCCTGCCCACTGCTTCAACCACACTTCACAACCATATTCCCCTCACTCGCCCTGCACCAGCCTCCCTCTTGCAACATTTCTGCACTAGCATCCCCAAGCCAGTATCCCTACACTAGCATCCCTGCACCCTCATCCTGGCATCAGCATCCCTGGTTTCCTATAGCCCAGTCCATCTTAAGGCATGTTTTTCTATGCTGTTTCCTTCCCCTATAATGTTCTTTCACCCCTTCTTTGCTAGTTAAAACTTACTCCTCCTCCATAATCCAGCTCGCACGTCACTTCCTCAGGGAAGCCTTCCACTGCCTCCCACACTAGGTTCTCTTTGCATTGTTTAACTTCCCTCTGTAGCTCTTGGCACAATTGCAATTTTTATCAGTGTTGGTGGTTATTTAATCAGTGCAGAGGTTCTTTATAATTTTGTTTCATGGATCCCTATGGCAGTCTGGGAAAGCCAGAATAATGTTATCAAATGCATGATATAAAATGCATAGGATTACAAAGAAACTTGCATTTCAGTATAATTGGTTATCAAAATATTTTCTTAAATGTAACATAGTAATAAATGTGCTTCTTTATTAAGACATTAAATAACAAGATCTAGTGGAAAGTCTAATAACTACTGTAATTTTGAAGTGGTGATAAGTACAAGTGATATTTTACAGCATCTGCAACAATTGTAGTGGAATATAAAATTACAAAATCTATATTGGTGAACAAAGTCACAGATACTATTAATTCTATTGGCTTTGTTGCTTAAATTCGGAATGGAAGGGAATGTGAGACATCATTAAGGTTTTCTGAAAGTAAAGACGTCATTCTTTTTTCATTCAAGTTCACAGATCCCCACCTCATCCCAAATTTCATCTATATTCTCTAGATTAGAGAGTCTGGATTTATTTCTGAATTCTCCACTTGATCATAAACTCTGAAAGGATGGCCACATCTGATTTTGCTTACCGTTATATCCCCAGTACTTAAGACATAGTAAGCACTCAATAAAAAGCTGTTTAAGGACAAAATGGAAGGAAGAAAGGGATTCCATTGTGTGCTTGGCTAGGTAGCCTTTTTACTCAGTGCTTTACAACTTTAAAACTCAGGTCAGCTTTTTTTTTTTTTTTTTTTAATCTCCAGTTAATCTTTCATGCTCACTCTCTGTAAACCCGTCCGGTTGGTTCTCTCTCTTCAGAACACTGTATCATGAAGTACTTCCTTCTGACCTAGTTCTTCCTGAAAGTGTCGATTTAATTACCTCCCTTCTCACTCATACATTTTTGAATGGGAGTTTTGTTTTGTTTTTAAGGGCAAGGGTTATGTCTGATTTCGCTTTCTGTATCACCAGTGTTTACCAATGCAGGCACCAGGATGCAGCTTCGTACTTGATGGATTTTTTTAAATGGAACTGAATTTCATTCTCTCCTTCTCCCCAGAAGTTCCATCTCTGCTCTTACCCTCATGTCACATGGGACTTGGGCTGCTCTGTGACCTGTTGACTTTGCCTTCCACCCTCCCCCACGTCCTCAATAGGTCCACAGGTTAGGGTTTATACAACTGCACATGCATGGATTGACCCAGAAACATACCCCATGGGCAAGAATAAAGACACGCATTTCATAAATCATAAAATTTACCTTCTTTTCGTCAGTCACTGACAAACTAGGCACAAATACATTCCTTGGAATGTGAATAATTTTTAAAATAATCAAAAGACAGCATATTCACTTGCATTTATCCCACCCAGCCGAAGAGAGCCAAGATTCAGTGGCCCCCGGAGGCTCCCAGCTTGAGTGTGTGGGACCAGAAACATGAGTAGAGCCTCTAACCTCCTGCTCCTGCTGTCTCTGCTGAGTTTGCCAGAAGGATGGACACTGGCTGATTGTGACTTAAGTCCGTTCTATTTGCCCACAAATATCTATCTGCTTGACAGGTATCTTTGTTGGAGGGAGGAGTAGGAAGAAGAGGAAAGTACTTCGGAACACACGTGGAATTAAAGCATTTGCTTTGGACGAAGGATCGCTTACAGACCAAGTATTTCCCAATCTAAACAAATGCAAACTGGGACTTCCCTGGCGGTCCAGCGGATGGGACTCTGCACTTCCACTGCAGGGGGCATGGGTCCATTCCCTGGTCAGGGAACTAAGATCCCGCAAGCCGCACAGCATGGCCAAATAAATAAGTAAATAAACAAATGCAAACCTTGTTCCCTCATTTTAATTGCTGTATGAATATATCGCTTTTTGTTTATCCATTTCCCCGTGGATAGACATTTAGGTTTTTTCCAGTTTTTCAGTATTACACAGTACATTAAGTTTTGCATGAATCTCCTTGGGATGTTTATGAGAATTTCTCTAATGAATATAACCTAGAGTGGAATTTCTAGGTCATGGAGTATGTACATCTTAAACTGCACCAGATATAGCCAAATTCTCCCCAAAATGCTTGTACCACTTACACTCCCTCTAGCAATATGGAAGAGTAGCTAGTGTTCCTCATCCAATATTTGATATTGGCAGACTTTTTGACAGTTTTGTGGGTGTGAAATTGTAGAGCATTGTAGTTTTAAGTTGCACATCTCTGACCAGTACCTTCTGAAAACTGTAGCTACCCATCAGTGCTCTTGATGCATTAAGAACATGGTCATAATCTGTCCAACAGCCTTGGAAGATAAGTATGACTCTGTCCTATTTTACAAATTTGCTTTCAACCCCACAGCTAATATTCCAACACAGCCTATTTAAAAGCACACACTAGGGACTTCCCTCGTGGTCCACTGGTAAAGAATCCGCCTTCCAATGCAGGGAACGTGGGTTCGATCCCTGGTTAGGGAACTAAGATCCCACATGCCGCGGGGCAACTAAGCCCGTGCACCACAACTACTGAGCTCGCACGCCTCAACTAGAGAGACTGCGTGCCACAAACTACAGAGCCCACGCGCCCTGGAGCCCGCATGCCACAACTAGAGAAGAGAAAACCCGCACACCACAACTAGAGAGAAGCCTGCGTGCCACAACAAAAGAACCCACGTGCCTCAAGGAAGATCCCGCGTGCCACAACTAAGACCCGGCGCAGCCAAAAATAAATAAATAAACAGTAAAGGAATCTTAAAAAAAAAACAAAGCATACACTTAACTACCCTGTAGTACAGGCACTTCCTCCTAATATCAACATGCAGGCCATCACTTATTACAAAGATTGAAACTCAGTATATGTCGCCATCAGTTGTTACTTCGCAACGTCTCTCCTTGCTCCATCTCTTTAAATTCCACATTCTCCTAGAGTCTCCCTTGCAAGCTGGGAGTTTCTCTCTTCTCTCCCTCTTCTTACCTTCCCCCGCTCCATAATCTCAATCTCTCTCTTTCTCTCTCTCATCTCTTCTCTTTCTTCTTTTCCGGTGGATTTTTGAGGGTTTATTTTTATGTTGTTTGCTTGTGGGTTTTTTTTTTTTCTTTTTTGATCTTCAGGGATAAATGTTCTTTGGATATTACTTGTGAGAGGATGGAGGAGTGATACGAGAGTCTTTCTGATACAGTTAAGGCAATAACCAGATAGAGTTCCTTGGGGGTGGATGATTGTGTCAACTGTATTGACTCATTTTTATTTTAAACTGGGCACATCTGCTGAGGGACCTGGCAGGGGGGACGTCTCTTTATCATTCAAGACTATCCTCAAGACGGGCTTGCATAGAGAGAGCCGGGCTTGATTTAGGGCTGTGTCCCAGTTGCCTGAATGAGGTCTACGGAATCAGACTTTCCATAATACACCCTGGATGAGGCATTCGGTGAGCAGGTGAATATCTGCTTTTGCAATTGCGCCTCACTAAATAATCTAGATAGATATAAAAACAGTGAATCCAGCTGCTTGTGAATAGTATAGATATTTGAGCTTTTGTGTGGTAACAATCCCTAGCAATATTTTTTTGTATTAAATACTGTGAATCCACTTCACCTGTCAGCACTATTCAAAACACGAAATGCTGTATGAATAGAAGGGATGTTCTGGGATCTTTCAGATGATTACTGTTGCTAGGAAAACCACTTCCTGATATCCTTGTGCTTGCTGTATGTGTCTCTCTTTGTGTACAGCTTACAGTGACAAGCAAATTCATAGCATGGTATTGGGGAGGAATTGGGAAAGTTGAGAAATGTTTAAAGAACACTGCTTAAAGTTAAAAAGGGGATGTCATCTAAAATAATAGTTAAGCGTTTTCCCTGCTTTCATGTGGAGAATTACAGCCATCAAAAGGAGAGCACTGGGGCTGCATTTGTGTTATGGTGGTACAGACTTCAGGGTCGTTCCAGCCATCATTTTCTGGAACCTCGAAACTGGGTTATGCTTTTCGGTGCCTGAGGAAATGACCGTCTTTTGCTCCGTGGGAATATTATGGCAATTATTGTTTCTGTAGTGTCAGCTCTGCTTAAAGTTGCAATTCTACTAGACTGATGGGAGAGAACTGCATGAACTCGCTCTGGGACAGAGCTGGGAATGAAAGCAGAGCCCCGTAAGATAAGCTCATTCACTTATTCGCTCAGGACAAGGCAGTTTTCCCAACTCTGCAACAGAGGTGAGACAGGGATCTCTCATCCTGGAAACAGAAACTTCCTGGCAGGGCCTGAGGCCAATGTGGCCTCAGCATTAGTGTCTAGCACAAAGACTTTCCCAAAACATGTATAAAATAAATGCATAAGCAGCGGGATTGGCACCTCACGAAGCTCTGGGCTGTACCGAGAGCCGCACATCATCTGTATAGCACATTCCCAAGTTGAAGGACCTGGGATCAGGGGTCTCATCCCTCTGGGCCTCTCTGTCCTCATCTGTAAAATGCGGATAACCTATTTATCTGCTTAATTCGGCTGATGGGAGGGCTCAATGGCAAATGCATGAAAATGACTCATGACAGCATCTGGCACATATTAGGGATTTCATTAAATATCACGTTAAAGGCCTCGGAGAGAAATGACCTGCGCTGACATCTAGTCCCATATTCACATCATTCCTTCTCTTGCTCAGACCATGCACCTCACTGATTCTTAACAGAATTACAGTCTAGATGTTGATTTAACAGTGTTTTCTTGAAATAGGTCAAACAAATAAAATTGCCAACATGGGTTACTGACTTTTTAGCCAATAATGTAATAATAATAATCTTAATAACAGTAATGATAAAATGAACATTTCTCAATCATTTGCTATTAACCACACTTTGTATTGATAGCTGAGCAGGACCCTATGGGGCCTTCCCAGAAGAGACCTCCCCCCGCATGTCCTCTGCCTGCCTCTTGTCTATAGAGAAACTATAGCATCCTAGGCCTTCCCCGAGTTCCAAAGAGTAAATTTAACCAGAGAAGTGAGAAAATACAGAAAGAGAGGAAAACAGTCAAACAAGACAAAAATAATAATAGTTTAGCCATTAAACAGAGTTAAGGACCTTCAGTCCCACCTCAAGAGCTATGGATGATATTCTGGGTCATGGCCTTTGCACTGTTTTCCAGATACTTCTTCCACCCCACCAGGTGGAAGGAGTTAACAGTATGCTGTCCACAAGCATGTAGACCCCCAGACCGGCTGGAACCAGAAGGTTGATGACACTGACTCCCAATTACCTCACCACCAACCAATCAGAAGAATGTCCACAAGCTGATTGCACACCCACAACCCCCCTCCCTCACTCTGTCTTTAAAAACCTTTCCCTGAAAGCCTCTGGGGAGTCTGGGCCTTTTATAAACACTAGCTGCCTGGACTCCTTGCTTGGCGCCTGCAGTAAATGCTGCGCTTTCCTTCACCATGACCTGGTGTCAGTCAGTTGGCTTTCCTGTGTGTGGCGAGCGGACCCAAGTTTGGTTCAGTAACAGTTTCACGTTCATTCTCTTATTGGAGCCCCCTCCCGCCCAGCCACTTTGACCAAACAAGAGTAGAAAGAGGAAACCGAGGCTCAAATAAACCTGAATGATTTGGCTATGGCCCTCAAGGAAAACAAGGTAGCGGCAGTGCCCACCCTTGTCCTCTGACTTCCCATCCTGTGTGTGTTTCACTGTACAAAACCCTAACCCTAACCCCAACCCAAAGCAAGAAATGGAGAAGAAAGGCGTGGGGATGCTTAAAGGTTGTTTGAATGATCTAGACCCCCATTCCTGTCTCTAAGATTCCATCCTGAGTGTGACACTAAAATTATCCTGTGTCTTTACTCCAGGAAAGTTTCGGGATAAACTGTGTCTGAAATTACAGCAGAGAATCAGAATATTAGCACACGCCTTAGAATCAGGGACTTTTCTGTCTACATTTCAATTTCCCAGAAGATGCAAAACACTCTCATCCCAGGCCCATTGGGCACAGGGACAGAGTGTGATGTCAGGTGAACTGTACAATTTTAGGGATACCAAAAAATGTAATTCTTTTCTATGTATTGCCCTTTGCCAGCCCCACCATAGAGCCTGGTGTTTCCCCCTTTAAGGAACTGAGAGCAAGCACCTTTCATCTGGGAAGGGCAAACCTACTGAACTGCTGTCTACTCATAGGACCAGACTCTTAGCTGATTTGTTCAAATGGAACACAGGACTGTTGCCTTTGGGGCTGCAGAGGAACCAGGTCTGGAGTCTGGGCTGCAGGTGTTGTGGTATCAGTGAAAGCAAAGATGGAAAGCAAAACGGGATGAAGGGTTCATAGAGATCAACTTCTTCCTGTTTCACGTGGTTGAAAAGAGTTGACCCTATTCTCCTTGGATCTGAAATCATGGCGTAGAAAGCACTTCAAGAATAGCCTTGGATGGCACGTGCAAGATGCCTTTACTTCGTGTGTGCCACATGTGTTGTATCTGCCTGCTGACTGCTGGGAAAATCAAGACAGATATAATCCGAAGTTTCCAGTCCACTCCCCACATACACAGATGTAAATTCAAGATCTCTCATCCAGAGACCCTGCCCCTTGCTGCTGCCGTCCTGGCACTGAAGATAAACTCTGCCTGGCACTTGATGGATGTGTCTGTTTGGGGCTGGGTGGGATCCAGAGACACCAGTAGCTTCTGGGCAGGGGTGGGGCGGTGATGGATGGCAGCCAGTTTATCTCGTGGCTTCCACTGAGCCAGGCTGCCTGGTGAGTCCTCCCCCAGAGTTAATTTGCAGTAAAGAGGACAAGGAGTTCCATCACATTCTGACAATCGCTCGTTTGTATCTACAACTAACATTTTTCGAGTGCTTCCTATATGCCTGCAATATGCCCTGTGTTTTCTATATGTTTTCTCTTGTGTGGAAACTGGTTTTTTCACAAAGTACGACCATTACAGTTTAAACGTTTGAAGTGAATGTTCATGGTTTCCCTACTGTGCTACATAAAGGTAGATTTTTAAATTTTAGTATTAAAATTAATAAAATGTAACCTTGCAATTCTACTCCCAGGAACTTTTCCTAAAGGAATAATCAATGTAAAAAGATAATATATCCAGGATGAGCATTGCAGCAAAGTTTGTAACGTAGAAAAATTTTAAAATAACCTATATACCCATCAACTGGGGATGTGTGTGTATCTGTGTTTATAAGTGTGTGTGTAGGTTTGTGTATGTTTATGTGCGTGTATGTGCATTTATACACACATACGCACATATATACATGTGTATACACACGCATATATACACATCTGTGCACATGTGCAAATGTGTATCTATATACATTATGTAGGAGGAATATTTAAGATATTTAAAACGTATTTTAAAGAGCAAACTTGTTAAAATTATTAAAATGCTAGCTTCATACGCTTTACTAATATGCATATTAATAAAAAACCAAGAAGGATATATATATATATATATATATATATATATATATATATATATATATATATATGTTACTCATGGTTATTTTTTCCAGATGGAGCAGGGAGGGGAATTTATGGGCAAAGGTGTTATCTCCTTCTACTCTACATATACATTTTTTAACACTAATAAGCACAAATGGATTGTGTAATCACTGTCTCCCAAATAAAATGATTTATATTCAGAGGAATAAAGGATAAAAAGGCATATTATACACAAGTTTCACTTCAGGGATATACCAGCCATTTAATTCCCACCAATAGTGAAGAAATTAACCAGTTTCAGGGGTATCAATGCTTCTGGTCCTTACTCATTTTATTTTCTTCATTTCCTTGATTAACTATTTTCATTCAGGGCATTTAACGTATCAAAATGGTGATTAAATATATAAAAGGAATCTTGGAAATAAAAGAGCAAGTAACTCAGGTAAAATTAAGCACTTTTCAAGGTCAATTCACTCATCTTTATAGGCTAACAGTCTATATATAAAGGCAGCAGCCCTCGGGTTAATACATAGCCCAGTTTGATGAAAACAGGATCAACAGAGAGCGTCTTCCAAATGGAGATGTACAGGGTACTGTAACTCTTCTTGCAATCTTTCCTTCCTACGGATGCAAATACCTGATGGCCATTAGGGAGCAGAAAGCCTCAGAAAGGCTTCTATGAATAGTCTGTACCAAGCTCTCACAGAGCTTCCCAGGCAAAGCGCCGACTGGGGTGGTGTGAGGGCTGAATCCATCTCAACCCACCAAGTGCAAGTTTTCAAGCGTAAGGCAAAGTGCCCTCATCTCTCTACACTTCATTTTCCTTATCTTTGAAATGGGAACAGTACTCATCTCTCTTAGCATTGGAGGTGACTGCACCACGTCTCACACAACAGTCAGTGACTGGTGCTAACAACATAGCAGAATTCGTAACAGTTCAATTAACATTTATTAAGCAGTTCTGTTGTACCATGGACTCTACTAGGCTCAGGGGGACGAAAGAGTAATAAAAATCCACCTCAGGCCTCAAGATCTTACAGTCTAGAAGCAGTTATTTGCCTTCTTTCTTAATAGTTCTTTATTTCCTGAGACTTCCCACCATATCACAGTCATAAGGCCTGTTGTAAATAATGTATTACTGCTACGAAAACACTAAACTTTTTTCACGGTTTTCATTTTTTACAAAGTTGAGGGCTTTAAAGGTTATGCAGGTGACACTGTCATTCATTCTCTCACTCACTCTTCCTTCCTTCCTCCCTCCCTCCCTCCCTCCCTCCCTTCCTTCTTCGCTCTCTCTTACAGCTTTATTAAGATAGTTTACATATTATACAATTAGCCTGATATACTTTCTTCAGTGGTAGAAAAAGATAAGCAGTTAGTTAGCTCAGGGAAATCACATATAAGCCAAAGTCTTTTATGCCCATGCCGTATTCTGACTTGGAATAATGCACTTTTATGAATACCATATTAAAAGAACAGCCTTTTTTATTCAGCTGTGGAATATCTTTTCTGTGGGTGTGTAGGGGAGGACTGGGCATCAGAAATCAAAGTGTATCACTGCAAACATACATAATCCATCAGGAGCGTTGAGGTGAGAAAGGTGATGATGCGATCCACTTATCTAATGGAGTGCTATACAGAGAGAGTTTACGAACATTCTGTACTCTCTGGGAGCTTTCAGAGAGTCTGCATGGAGACAAATACCACAATTACCTAATTTACTTGGTAGATAAGAGAATTAATTGCTGTTATCTACGACCAGCACAAGCAGGCTGCCACTGCTCTTCTTCTATGCTGGGGGAGGGCTTCCTGAAAGAGGCAGGGCCTCGGGAATGATGTGACGGATGAATGGGGAAGAGTGTACCTAGTCCAGGGTCACAGGGAATTCCAGGCCTGGGAGGGAGGCCATTATTCTGCCTGCTCTAATGTGCCCCATTACAGAGACACACACTTAGTGATGTCAGCTGTCGAGGCAACATTTTCTGTTCCCCTGAACCGCTGAAATCAAATTGTGGAGAACTCAGAAACATAGACACATGTGCGTCTCTCTCTGTGTCTTTGCCATTTTATCATTCTCCCTTTCCTGTAAGAGGGACCCATGGTGGATGATTCCTCTCTGCCTCAGATGTGTTTAATGGAGTGAGCCGATGGAAGGAAGATGCAAAGGCAGAAAAAGGACAATAATTAAACCAAAGAGCCAGAGCCCCACTGGGTGGCTGGGGGTGGGTGTGAGCAAAAGGCTCCATGCCAGCACTAGGGGATTGATGAGGCCACGTGTTATCACAGGAGTGACCCCTTCTTAGCAGCTAATCATGCAGCCTTACCAATACATTTCCTGGCTTGTGTGAAGGTTTCCAGTGTGCGGCCTGATGCTGAGAAGAGAGCAGTTTAATTGATTCAGGATCCAGATCACTCTCAGAAGGAAACGGTTCTCTATCTTCGGCACTACAGAAGGTTCACAAACCAAGTGTGAAAGAAATGTTATTTTTAAATACAAATTAATTTTTATATCAAACCTTTTTGCTGCTGGCTGGAAGAAACCATCTCAGTCAATTCATGGTTCCTCAGCCAACTCATAGCTGTGTGTCTAAGTTTGGGGACATACACAGAGCAAAGACTTTGGGATGAGAGAATTTGGTCTAGACCAAGATGGTAGCCGCTAGCCATGTGTGGCCACTAAAATAATTTAAAATTAACTAAAATTTAAAATTCAGTTCCTCAGCTGCACTAGCCACATTTCAAGTATTCAACAGGCACATGTAGCTAGTGGCTCTCATATTGGACCACAGGGACACAGAACACTTCCATCATCACAAAATCTCCTATTGACCACAGCTGGTCTACACTGTCATCTTAAGAATTTTCTGAGATGTCCTGGTTGTCCATTTTTCAGCAAGGAAACTGAGACTCAGAGAGCTTATGGAACTTGCCTATGGTCACTCAGGTTCTAGGTAGCCAAACTGGAGCTGATATTTCTTCCTGGGGGTCCTATAATTCTTTTGCCACTTCCTTCTGTTCCCCATCACAAGTCCGAGGAATCTGAAATTAGCAAGAGAATGAAGTACTCTCATCGCTGTGTTAGTTATAACATAAACTTCATGCCTTCTTGTATTGAGGTTTTCAGATACTCAAAGGTTCAGAATTTTGAAATTCAGTAAAGCTTATTCTCTGCATTTCTACTACTACAACTCTTCTCTGAGGACTGATGGCCTCTCAGTCTATTTGGATGAAGGTAAAAAGGAAAGTCCCTGAATAAAAAGCACATCAATTAATATAACAAAATACTGTCCAGCCTCAGTAGGTCTAACTGAGAAGGTCTAGATAGATGACGGCACAAAGTCAACTTAATTGCCTCAGAAGGCTTCAATCCTTCCAGTGTAGACAAATGACCAACTCTAAATCTCAGTGGCTCAGCCCCTGAAGTTCATTTCTCCCGCTTGCAAAGTCCTCTGAAGGTCGAGCAACTCTCCAGAGCAACCCCATGCCATGATTCAGTGGTCCAAGTTGCTTCATCCCTGTGACTCTGGCCACTGAACCAGCCAGTGGCTTTTACACTCGTCACCAAAGGGAACGAGAGAGCATGAAGGATTCTGCGGGGTGGGTGGGTGGGGGACCATCCAGAAGTGACTCCTTACCCAAGGTTTCATCCCCACAGCAGCACCAGTCACATCACCGGCCTCACTGCAAAGGAACTGGGAAAGGCTGAGGATGATATGGCCTAGCAGGTGAGCATTCTGATCTCTGCCAGGCCAATGAGTTAAGATCATTGATGGTAACAAAAATAGAAATATGGGATTGAGCACTTGCCTGGGACTGAGTGCCCCGTGTGTAATATCTCATTTAATTCTCACAACAGCCTTGTGAGGAAAGGGCTACTACTCTCTCTTTTAAAGGTGAGTACAGCGGAGCTTAGATGGGTTAAGAGATATGACTGAGGTCAAATGGACAGCAGATGGCAGAGCCACAGCTTGAACTTAGACCCGACGAATATTACAGCTTAGGGTTGGTTAGATGTCCAGATATTTTTTAATTTTTTTTTTTTTTTTTTTTGCAGTACGCGGGCCTCTCACTGTTGTGGCCCCTCCCGCCACAGACCACAGGCTCCGGACGCGCAGGCTCAGAGGCCATGGCTCACGGGCCCAGCCGCTCCGCGGCATGTGGGATCCTCCTAGACCGGGGCACGAACCCGTGTCCCCTGCATCGGCAGGCGGACTCCCAACCACTGCGCCACCAGGGAAGCCCAAGATATTTTTTAAGGGAAAGTAAAGTTGCACTCTAGAATAGTGCTGTCCAGTAGAACTTGGTGCAAAGATGGAAGTGTCACTATATCTATGTGACCCAATACAGCAGTCATGAGCCACGTGTGGACACTGAGAACTTGAAATGTGGCCACTGTAACTGAGGAACTAAAATTTTAATTTAATTTAAATTGCACTGAGATAGAAAATTGAATTAATAGTATTGTAACTTAACTTGCTATGTGTAAATGCTCCTTCTTCAAAAACAGAGTGAAGTTCTCTGAGGTCAGAGACCATAACTTGCTCATCTTTTTATCTTCTTTAGCATAGGTAGAGCACTTTGCAGATAAAGTTTGCTCAGTAAAAATTTATAGATTATCATTTGATACTGATCCACTGCAGGACTTTCTAGCTTATTGAAAATGTGGATATTCAGTGACCAATTCTGTTTGTCCGAAAAGGGTCAAAGGACTTTAAAACTCCATCTTACCAACAACTTGCTTCTTGTTTCCCTTCTACCTACATGATTGACGGTCAGTAATAAGACACGTTTTTGTATTTTCAGAAGTTGCCTCCAAGGTTTTAAAAATATTCCTGGGTTTTATTTTGTGGGGAGGAGGGGGAGGGAGATACCGAGTCTCCTATTTTCCATACTGATTTTTTAAAAGGAAAATGAAGATCTAGGTTAACGTGCTTTCACACCAAACAAGAGCAGAATGAAACAGAGAAACTAATGGATCTCTTTCTGTGAATAAAATGACAGATAAAATATCTATTTTGCTCACATATTTTTCTTTCACAGACAGGTCATTTCAGTAAATATCTTACCACCTGCACTTGTCTGTTTTCCAAGGTTTTGGGATATTTCCAATAAGTTCAGTTGGACTCTATAGTTGGTATTTATGAGGCTGTGCTTAAAGGGAAATTGCATCACGGATATCATCAGCTCAATTTTTTCTGAGTTTTTCTTGAATATGTAGTTGGCAAGCTCTCAAAACCCTTATCAGGTCATAACTCAAAGATACATGTGGCCTCCACAGCTAGGTTAATATTTACAAAGCACTCTTCTGCCCCCCAGCTTTTTTCTTATATGTCTCTCTCCCGTGGTTCTTACCTTTTTGCAGGCCTCTTAATATTGAAGATGAAGAGGCCAAGTCTACACTGACAGAAAATGCCTTCTGTGGTCTTCCCACAGAGAGTCTCCTCCAAAACAGGATCTGTTGGTCCTTAGAAGTGAGTTGAGGTTTCGAAATCTTCTGCGCCTGGGTTTCTCAGCATCCAAAGTATTAGCATTTTGGGTCACAGACTTCTATTATGGGGACTGTCCTTTGCTATGTAGGATGTTTAGCAGCATCCCTGACTTTGACTCATGAGATGCCAGTAGTACCCCCTCACCTGGTTATGACAACCAAAAACGTCTTCAGATATTACCAAATGTCCCCCAATTACTCTAGGTGACTTACATTATGTTTCAGTTCTCGGCTCGTGTGTCATCTCTGGGAGAACATGATATGGGTCAAGTTCTGTGCTTGTCACTCTCTCAGAATCTTTGAAGCATATAATCTCAGTCTGCAGCTACCTGTTCATTGATGACCAGCATCGCTGGCCCTAAATTATCACTGTGATACACACCACAAGGATACAGGTGAAGATTTTCCACTAAGTAAGAACTGCCTTACTCAAAAAATTACTTTGAGAATTGCCTTATATTTTCAGGGTTAATAAATACTGATTACTTCTCCCTTATCACACACAAAGGGTCAACAACACCTGTGCATTCATAGACTCTGCTTGCCCCTGGTGTGAAGTCGCTAACAGCAAAGCCTGGAGTTGAGACGACCAGAAACTTTCTTTAACGGGATGATGAATTAAGTGTCGTGGTGTCTCTTTATGGTGGAGAAATCCATTTTCAGCTTAGAATTTTCTGCAAATCGTGTCTCCAAAAGAACAAGGGAGGTCCCCCAATGGCCTGGGTTAACCTCTGATCCTCTGCTGATTTACCCCTTTACCAGATATTTCATATTTGTTGACTAAATGAATAAATAAAGGCTACGTACCAAGTTCTCTGCTAAAGCTGAAAACACAACGATGAGCAAATTAAGCATGGTCCCTGCCACCTCAGAAAAACAAGTCTGGTGGGAAAAATGACACTAACTGAGTGACTAGCAATTATATCAATGAATGTGTAGCTGCAGACTGAGATTATATGCTTCCAAGGTCCCCAACAGATGACACATGAGCTGAGAACTGTAACATAAATACAAGTCAACTAGCTGGAATGAGGGGAGAGCACTCCAGACACACAGGCCAGCAGGTACAAAGTCTACTGGAGAGAGGGATCAAGATGAGTAAAAACAACTGGGGAAACTCAGAAAGACAGTGAGTCTGGAGCACAGAAAACATGGGATGAGACTGTACAAGGGGAGACTGAGTTGTCACATGCTAGGCCTCATTCTCAGGAAGCCAACTGCTCTTTACTCCATCAGTGGACATTAATCCACAGACTTGAAGTAGTCAACGGAAAGATTGTACCTGAATTTCACAGGGATCCCTAGTTGCAGCATGGAGAATGAATGGGGGAGGTTATCTGGAAGTGAAGTGGGAGAGAGGAAACTCAGGTGGATGTCCAGGTGAGACAGAAGGGTGTTTAGGCTAGGAGGGTCCAATAAAGAAAGAGAGGGGAAGAAAAAGTGGTACCTGGAAATTGAACCAACAGGAGGTGAGGGATTCAACCAGAAGGCTCAACCAGGGCAGACTAGTTACAGCTGGTGTTCAACATGCTGCCTATAATCCCTGGGAGGATCAGAGAACAGGGTGGTCAGGATGCCTCTTAGGTTTTTACATGACTGGTGTTATCATCTGTCTAGAGAGTGAATGCTAAGGGAGAAACACCTTTGTGCTAGAAAATCATGAGCTTTGTATGGACATTTGGACATGTAGAATCTGAGGTGCCTGTAAGATACTGCAGAAAGAAGAAACCTGGTTTGCTGCCCTGCAAAGGAGGAACTTTACCAAGGACAAGAAGAATTAACCAGGGGTGATCATTTTGTAGAACATCCATTAGCCAGTTAGTACCTAATGTGAACTTTAAACAATTATTAAGTAGGAGCTAATTAGTTTTAGCCAATGACAACAGAATTATATAAAAAAAAATTATTTGTCAACCACAATTTCCCTTCTCACCCCCATTTCAGCTAGGTCTTTGATACAAGAAAGCATCCAGTGCACAGCTTTCTGTATGGGTCCCTGCTAAGGAAAGATGCTGACAATATTCGGAATGCTCTGTCCACTTCTGGATGGAGAAAATCCACTTATCATGTTGTGTCTCACCCAGGACATCTGTAGGTGAGATTCTCCTTTTCCTCACCTTGCATCTGCTCAGTATCTTAATCCCAAATTGTAGCAGTGAAACGCTGGCAACCTTTAAGGATATAATTTGCTTCCTATTACATTATTTCTTCCCGTACAGGAGAGACCAAGTGTTTGTCATTTACGGGTGTCATGTCATTACATTCCATATTGCAGTGTAATGATGTGAAATGATTAAATGACAAAAGTCCAGCTCACTGCCAAAAATTTAAAGTGGCATACTTTTATTTGTAGATTGGAAAGCTATTATTAATTCTTATATTGACTTTGCCAGATGAAATATTGCAAGCAGACTGGTGCATACAGAAATGGGGTGCCATTAAGTGAGGTTCGGCACCCCGATTCCCACAAAAACAGGAAGAGTTCTCCGATTCTAGCACAATCCTCAGGCTACACGTCCAGAGCTAAATGTATTAGTTTAGAACAGTCTTGTCACCTGACGAATGTAGAGTGACAGACATCAAAATACAACCTGACTGGAGTTTTTATTGAGAAGAAAAATGGGAACTCAGAACAGGTGGCTGAGAAAATAAAACGGCCCATACTCCTTTTGCCCCCTCCTGAACCACTTTTTTCCACTAGCACTTATTGCGAGATTGAATTTTATTCTTTTTTTAAAGGAAAAAGAGCATACAAAAAGCATTTCGGTTAAGTCACCAAATTACTGGAAGACTGCGGCTGGTAAAGCAACAATTTCTTCTTCTTTTTCCCCTAGGCTATAAAATCTCATGTGGAGATCTTTGAAAGAGGGTTAAAAATTACATCCTCAGAACTATATGTTTTTTAAGCTTTTAAAGTTTGAATCCACATGACCTCAAGTGTTTGAGGATTTGTGAAGAAACCTGTTCTCACCTGCCGTTTCTTTCAACCATTTATGGACTCCCATTCTGGTAACACATGCATTGCCCAATTCCAGTAAGAACCTTCCTGCAACCATAGTCGAGTGACTTTTTTTTGTTTGTTTCCTTTTGTTTTCCCTCCCCTGGATATTCCTTCCCCTCTTCTTGGTGGAAATAAGAGAAAGACCATATTTCTCGACCTGGTCATTTCTACTACTTCTTTTACCTAAGAAACATTCTTATTTTAGGAATTCTCCACCCTGACTTGGTTTGGCTTTTGTTTTACTTTTCTTTTAATTATTTTCCTTTAATGTCAATTAGCTTCTTATATTTTTAGCTCTGTTTATTACATGCTATTATCACTTTGGTGTAGAACCTTCTTTTGTTGTAAAACACTGTTGGGTGAAAGCTGAAGGGGGTGGGAAATACATTTAAAAACATAGCTGTTTTATTACCTATGGACACTTGCAAGGCCGCTCACCTGTGCTCGATCTTTTTAAAACAAGAAGGCACCAAACACTAATAAGCTCCTAGATTTACAGACAATGACCCTATGCCTGCCAAGATGGCCAATAATCTTTGCTTTTGCTGCAACACAGTGGGTATTTAGCACGTTGGCAGGGGCACAGAGAACATGGTCTTCATGGAAAGGGACTTGTAAATGGAAAACGGCTCAGGGAGCAAAACTGCCAGGAGCTCACTTGCCTTGTGGGAAATGCTACAAAGTTTCATGATTGGAAAGATAGCACTCTGGGGCTTCCCTGGTGGCGCAGTGGTTGAGAATCTGCCTGCCAGTGCAGGGGAAACAGGTTCGAGCCCTGGACCGGGAAGATCCCACATGCCGCGGAGCAACTAAGCCCGTGCACCGCAACTACTGAGCCTGCACTCTAGAGCCTGTGAGCCACAACTACTGAGCCCGCGTGCTGCAACTACTGAAGCCCGTGAGCCTAGAGCCCGTGCTCCGCAGCAAGAGAAGCCACCGCAATGAGAAGCCCACGCACTGCAACGAAGAGTAGCCCCTGCTCACCGCAACTAGAGAAAGCCTGCGCGCAGCAACAAAGACCCAACACAGCCAAAAATAAATAAATTAAATTAATTAATTAAAAAAAAAGATAGCACTCTTTCAGACAATCCGCACTGTGGGTGAAATTATTTGCCATTTAATCTGGATTTTAGGTGAATCACAGCATCTTTGTTTAGTCCCTATGTTGTCTCTATCGAAAAGTACAAAGTGGCCGAAAGCTTGTGCCTGCACTGCTGCAGTCAGTAAATGCTACTCTGTTCTGATCTTTTTTTTCCATTACTTCTTTTGAGACTTTTATTTCTACATCTCTTTGGCACGAGCTCTTATTTGGCAGGTAGTGAGAACTCAGGGTTCTCTTGGAAGACAATATACTGAAGAGCCCTGGAGGTTTTTTTTCCCTTTTATATATAGATGGCTTTGTCATTATGTCCTAAATCATGAATGTATATAATAGCTGCCAAGAACAGCTCAAATGGCTGGAGCAAGGACCCTGAAATAACAGGCTGGCTCCACCCACAACTACAAAAGAGATCACATTATGCATGTTCTGATCAGCACATATAGAACAATGGGTTAGGCTAAGACCTTTGTCACACTGTGATGGCCTCCGGGTATTACCTATATTTTCATGAAGCAATTCTGCTCTTCAATAAGTCATTCGCCTCCCCTGAAATCACCTAAAACCCTGGGCTTCTTCCTGATGATAATTCTGTGTTCACTTTTTCCTGCAGTTAACACCTGTTTAGGTGGTCATCTAAGCGCTCCAGGTGAGTAGTGAAGAGGACACACCCTATCCCTGTGGCCATGGAGCTTAGATCCCAATAGTAATGATTAAGAGAGAACAAGCCAATGAGCAAGACAATTTCAGGTGGTGAAAAGAGATGATCACACAGAGCGGTGTGATCAAGAGAGAGCTAGGAGTGGGGATACGATATAAATGGTGTAGTCACAGAAGGCTCCCAAGAGGAGGTAACATTTGAGCTGAGAATGAACATTGGCTGGAGTGCCCATCATTTTACAGTCTGGGGAAGCACCTTGCAGGCAATGGAATGGCAGGTAGAAAGACCATACGTTAGGAATGAGCTTGGGCAGGAAGCAGTCCAGCTTTGCAAGACGGCCTTGAACTACAGGAAAGATAAGAACTGAGATCAGAGTGGTCAACAGGGGCCCAACTCATGCAAAGACTTTCAAACTTAGGATGCAACCCCAGGCTTGCCTGGCCTTCCCTGGTCTCTGTTTTGTTTTCGGGGTGACTCACATATATCACTCCATCTTCAGTACAATAAGAAATACCACTGCAATATAAGCAAGTGATTCTCCAGTGATATTCTGGGGCATAAATAGGTTGCTAAATGTTGATCGATGTGTAAAATTTACCTTTACTACACCGAGGGACACATCTACTTATGGCCAAATCTGTCGGCTGCAACAGAGGAGTATAAAGGAGGCCCACGGTAGTGGGGAGCAGAGTACAGCTTACACTGATAAGAAGTCAGAGGGCCCCTTCCCTATTCTCACTGCTTTGAGCGAGGGTGTGCTGCACAGAGCCCGGGCCGCCATCTGAAAATCAAGACCAGTAAGGGGAAAATCTGCTCAGAAATTCTGACCCCAGCCTCAGGTCTCTGAATAATTAAGCCAGGGTCAGAAACCACCTACCTCCAGACTTCTTGTTATGCGAGAGGGGAAAATCTGACTTGTTTAAAAGTAACGTGATAAGTAAGAACTTAGAATAGGGTTCAGCTTGCCAAAGCAAGAGCAAGTATTTACTGAAAATGTGAGAACTCCGTCTCATGACTTTTTAAAAGAACTCAGTGGGGGCAGCAAACGGTTCTCCCCAGGTGGTGGCCCAGTGCCGAGACGGTCTGGGGGACTGAATGATGACAGTGAGGCACGGTGACACTGGAGTGACAATCAAGTTGTAACTGCTACTACTTTAGCACAGCTTTGACTTTCGTTATCCTTCTCGAGAACGCAATGAATCTTCCAGCGATCTAAAGAATTTTTTTTAAAATGGGGGGAACCTCTGATAGAGTCAGATTAGCAGAGATTAAAGACCCTTCCCAAAAAGCAAAATGTTAACCTCTGTCTGGTGTAAATGAGGCATGTTATTATCAAGATCCAGCCATCTGGAACCATGGTCCAGGCCCAAAGGACAACTTACTCAGCCTGCTTCTGCCTGCCCACTCCCAAATCAGTTCTGGTTCGAGTTCCCTGGATAGACCAGTGGTATGTGCCTTCCAGTTTCCAAATCCTACTCTTTCCCTAGTTACCTCTAAGACCTCAGATCCTTATTGAGTAACATGGAAAATTTGACCAAAGACTGTGATCTTCAAATATGTATGTGTACGGGTGAGGGGAGTATGTAAGCAGTAGATTATTTCACGTTAAATTTTGTGTAGAAATCCACTAGATAAAAGAGATGAAAATGGGAACATCTCAGATGAAATGAAGGCATAGCTCCAGAGTCCCACGGGCTCCTTCGCCTTCGCTATATGTGCAGTCCCCAAGGAGAGTGCATCTGGGGCGGAGACTCAGCTGACCAAGAGAGCTTTAAAGGAGAGGGAAAAATGCTCAGGTAACACAAAGTGTGAGGAAGGACAAGAAGGGTGGCATAAAAACACACCTGGAAACACGCTGGTGGTGGAGAAGGCATCTGGATTCCAATGTGGATTACGTGATCTTTGTTAAGGGTTCAGATCTTCAGAATTTGTTACCCCTACTTAATTCTCATTGGAGAATAGAGACTAAGAGATGGAATTTGGGGCCAGAAGGCCTGTGTTCAAAGTCTAGCTCTCCCACTTGCAAGCTGTGCCACATTCAGCAAACTACTTAACCTCTCTGAATATCAGTTCCATATCTATGAGATGGAGATAATCACCCAGGATACACAGAGAATTTAAATGACTTGTCCAAGGTCATTCATAAGCAGGAGACTTCGAGTTTCAAATTCTAGCTCTTTTGACTCTTTAAATGCAGTGCTACTTTTTCCAACCACAAGAAGACCCTGCTGCAGATTCATAAATGATGTGAATCTTGAGAAAAAGAGAGGGAGGAGGGGAAGGAGAAAGAGAGGAAAGGAGGAAGGGAGGAAGGCAGGAAAGCAGGAAGGAAGGAAGGGAAGAAAGAAATAGATTCTGTATATCATCTGTATTATAGATATACAGACATTTGCCAAAGAAAAATAATCTGGAATCTGTTTGAAATGGACATCATTAGTCAATTCATTGGATTAAGGCAGCTATCGATTTCCTTTTCCTGATGAGATGATTCTTCTGATTTTTGACAAACTTTAGTGATTACCAAGATGCTGAGAAATCAAGCAACTTACAATAAAATGAACATGGTAGCAGCAGCTTCAAATTTTACAAATAAGTGATTGAGATGATGTGTCACATCCTTGACTTATTCGCTGGTTAAACCAGGGAAGTTCTTGTTGCTAAATGGATGATGGCACGGCAAATGAATTCCAGTCATTTGACATAGATCTGCTATGTGCCTGGGTGAGGCATGCAGGATAGCTGATAAAATCAATATTCATAATCATTTGTTGCCAATTAATTAATAGGATCTATTGCATCAGAGAGCAAGGTCTCTAGGAAATAGGACGACACATAGATAACGAATTGATAGAGGTCCTGGAGATACAAGGCAAGAAGGTCAAGAAATATCTAAACCAGGAGCCAGGAGTATGAATAGTGTACGAGGCTACCTCACGTACAAAAGAAGAAACCTCATATTTTTCCCCTTCCAGTTGAAGAGACAACTTGGAGCCCTAACCCGATCTCAACCTTCCATATCTGGGCTCCTGTCCAGGACAACGTCATCAGTGACACCAACATAAACCTATCCATTCCCAGTATCTTTCCTACATTCAAGAGCCTAGATGAAGGGGGGTGGGGAGGGCTTACAATCCCTCCTTCATAATGAAAATAGCCAACAGGAAGTTACTTAACAAAACACTCACCAAGGGATGGAGTCAACATCAATTACCTCGCATCTTCAATTTTCATTCTAAAGGAGCATGGCTCACTTCACTTTTGAAAGTAATTTTAATGAATCCTTTCCAAAAATGATAGAGCTTGACTTTCCAACTTTACTTTGGAAGACACAGGACTCAAACAAGCAATTCTCAATATTATTAATGTTTCCTTGCTCACATGAATCTGGTAACAACAGAAGTGCTCTCTATCGGGATGAATCTTACACTCAAACTAGAGCTCACATTTGGCCGGCTTCGGCAGGTCGACCAAAAATAGAAATTGGCTTACGCATCTTTCTACTTTTAGGGTGGGTGAAGGTATGGATTTAGACACTTGATTTTCTTAGCTTAGGGAGCACTGTAGGCTAAACTGCTTTGGCCCTGAGGGACTCTCTGCTACCGGCAGCCCTGGGCAGGGTGCAGGTGTTAAAATTCACTTCTGACGTCCAGTTGACATGGCCTTTGGGAGCGTTTACAGTTGTCCCGGCCGCTCCTGTGGCCACAGAGAATTCTCCTCCTCCTGCTTCCTGCTCCTCCTCACGTTTCCCTCGCTTCACACTGAGCTCTACGTCCCAAGTCGACTGTTGGTCTCTAAGCCTAAGCAGGAAAGTAACGTATGAAAGTCTGGAAACAGGGAAAGCCAGGAGCACCTTTGATGCTCCAGAGTGAGCTACATACAGACATCCCCTCACAGCCGGTGGCCTCAACGGGAAAGAGAAGGGAATGCACCGGGGTAATACAAAGAGGGTCCTGCCAAAGAGAGGCGAGTGTACATGTTGATGGATAGCATGCAGGAGGGAACATGGTTGAGTAATGCAGTCATTGGGTCACACAGAGCTCAGGAGGAGATGGAAGCCAACATTTTGTTTTCATGTACAGATTCATTTTGATGCTGGCACCCCTAGAAGAGGGAGGATGATGAACAGACCGTACCTCCTCTTTCAACCTGGCCTTTTGAGACCTAAACAAGCACACAGGGCTGGATAACTTCTAGAAGCTAAAGTTCCACACCCCAGTACGAAAAGTTACTTATCGGGTTTCAGAATGTTCGATGACGCTAGCAAATTTGTTATCAGGGTAATGACTGGAAAAATACCATGCCCTTCGTTTATCCTGTGTCTGAAGTCATACACACCTGCCCTCCACGAATGTGGTTTCTCCCCAAGAACTGATGACTTCTTTCTCTATGATTTGACTTTCCACTGACCTTCCTGGACAAGGGAGGGATCCAGGAGACAGTTATTAATTCAACACGTATCTATGAAGCACATGCTACGCGCCAGTCACAGCTCTGGGCACCAGGGTGTGGCAACGAGCAGGGCGATTCCAAACCCCTGCCCTGCTGGACTTGACTTCTTCTCAAGGGTGGTGGGGATCAAGACAGTTGTGAGAGATGTTAGGCAAATAAGCAAAGTAAATGAGAATTTTGAAGGTCATGTGATGGAGAGGGAGTGGGGGGACCTTTGGGTCAGGAGCCTCGTTTTGTACGGCTGGACAGAAGAGCCTATCAGGAGGAGACATTCACAGGAGCCGAGAGGTGAATTATGAGAAGAAACCAACAGTGCCAAGATCATACGGCAACATTTCACACAAAAGAAACAGTTACCGCAAAGCCTCGGAGCTGGGAGCAAGACTGGCTTGGGTCAAGGGACAGACGAAAATGCCAGGAAGAAGAGAGACAAAAATAGCAAGAAAGAGGAGAGGGGTGGGGAATCAGGCAGGAGAGAGCTGCAGGACTAGATCAGGCCAGGTCCTTCAGGACGTGGGGAAGAATTTTAACTTTTTAATAAATGCAACGAGAAGGCACCGGAAGGTTTTAATCATGGGAGTGGTGTCTGTTTTGCATTTGAAAACTATCGTCCTATTTTTCAGAGAATGGAGGAATATTCTTCCCCAGCCTACAGCCATAGCCGATGGAAACAGAAACAGAAGTGGTCATCTTACACACTGTGACTCTTATCTCTAAGGAACCGGATTTAGGTACACAGTCAGTGTTCAGCCAATCTCTTCATGGGACTAATACTGTAACATAAGCGGTGGGAGCCAAGAGGACTGAGAAGTGACCCCCTGGGCTCTTCCCTCTTCCGAGTCTCAGGTGAATGCTTGTCTTGGAATTCCACCAGATAGTCAGGAGCTCAGCTGAGCTGGAGAGAGCCGAGCTGCCAGAAGTCAGAGTAGCTGATGAAGACAACAAACCCAAAGGAACAAAATAATGGAGGCTGATTCACTTAGTGCAATAAAACATAAGCAAGGGGCTAAACCAGAGAAAGCACCAACTCCCATCCGCTCTGTCTTCCCTGAAGCAGTGGCACTGATGAAGGGTCAGGTGGGTCAGTGCAGATGTCGGGGGTCTGGGTTTCTCACTGCTGGGGGAGCAACAGACAAAAGCCGCCTGCAGTTGAATGGATCTGGGCTGCGAGGAAGGAGAAGGGGAAGGGCTATGCTGGAAAAGAACTGAGTGCTGAGTCACAGTGGAGAGAAATGTCTTCAAGCTTCCCCTCTCCTTCTTCTCCACAAGGTGATCCTGGTAGAGGCTTCTAAGGAAAGCCTCTCCTGAACCACCCCCACCCCGCTCCACTAAAGAGGTCACCAAATGGAGGTATCCAGGCTAGGAATACAGCTATGCATAAGAGCATGGCTAGCCAGGGAGGCTGAGTCCTGTACTGCAGCTCCTTTCAGAGAAGGCAATGCACTGGCTATGCCCCAAGCCTGGTGGGGGGAGGGCAGCTTCCCCCGAGCCCTGCCAGGGAAAGCCTTTGTAGTTATCCGTGGTCAGGTCTGAGAAGGTACACATAAGTGTTTAGCCAGGAGCCAGACTCTGAACAGACTGCCCTAGATCCTTCCTATAAACCCCCCCTTTATTTTCTAGAGTAGATTGAGTAGTTTCTGTTGCTTGCACCAGCATCCTAGCCAAAAGATCCAAAAATGGACCCAAAAGTGACAGAGAGTCAAGTACTTAAGCGTCTTGAGGGATGGTAACAAGTATAGGTACTAGGAAAATGAGCACCACTGCCCACAGAAACATGCCTGGAGATACCCTGCAGACTCTGAATTGGGACGAGAGTTTGCGCCTGTCAAGTAGTAATGGCGATTCGAAGAGCCCAGCACAGGAGCCGGAATTAGAGAATATGAAACGTGAGCACTCTGGCCTATCTCTGAGATTACCTGCTGGCATACTGTTTGCTAGAGATTTCTACTGTGTAACAAGAATGCTAACAGGTGGGGGACAGAGGAGGACAGAAGAGAGAAGAGGTCCTGACTATCTCTCCAAACTCGTCTCCTCCCTCTCCCCCCTCCTTTGCTCTGCTCTGGTCTCTCTCGTCTTCTCCCTGTTGCCAGACAAGCCTACACCTCGGGTCCCCTGGATCTGCTCCCTGTGCCTGAACTGCTCTTCCCTCCAGCCCTTACATGACTTGAGCCCTCATTTATCCAAATCACTGCTCCAATATCACATCTTCCAAAGGGCCTTTCCTGACCATCCCACCCAGAACCGCAGCTCTATCACTTTTTATCCCTTAACACTGCTTTATTTTTTTTCTGTGTAGCATTTATCACCACCTGACATTTGATTGATTGATAGATTGTTCTTCGTCTTCCTAAGCCCGCACTAGAACAGGAGCTCAACAAAGGTAAGAACTGTTTAGTTCCCAGAGCACTGCATTCTCAAAGCCTGGAGTCATTCCCAGTAAGGAGTGGCGCTCCAGAAATATTAACTACATGAATGAATGAATGAAGAAAATAGTATAGGAGAGATAAAAAGTAGGAGGGGGAATAAAATATTGTCTCTAATTAAAGAAGCAAAAATTGATTACATAACCCAAACACATAAATTAGAAAAATCTCTCTATGTGTTTTACATTTAAAATTGGTCTCTTTGGTTTGTTTTATTCATTCATTCATTCCTCTAATAAATATTTATTGTCTAAACAACAGATCATATTCTGAGGTGACTGGAGAAGGCAGGATCTTAAAGGTGAAGACTCCCGAGAGAGGATAGTTAGACCAAAGGAAAAGATCCACAATAGGAACACTGAAGAAATTCTCGCACATCAGGTGTGTCTGAGCATGGCTGGAGTGAGGAATATTTTTGCTCCTGTATCAAAACTAACAGTATGTTTTTTGGATGTGAGAAATGGAGTAAGGGAAAACCACATCACAGTTGTTTATATCATGAAATAATGTCTTGGAATGGTACAGCCACTGTGGAAAACAGTATGGCATTTCCTCAAATAATTAAAATAGGATTAACATACGATCCAGCAATTTCACTTCTGCGTATATACCCAAAAGAATTGAAAGCAAGGTCTCAAAGAGACATTTGTACACCCATGCTAAGAGCAGTATTCACAGTGCTGTAATGTGGAAGCAATGCAAGTGTCCACCAACAGATGACTAGATAAAGAAAACGTGGTATATACGTACATGGAACATTATTCAGCCTTAAAAAGGGAGGAAATTCTACAACATGCTACATGGTTGAAACTTGAGGGCGTTATGGCAAATGAAATAAGCCCATCATAAAAAAGATAAATACTATATGATTCCACTTGCATGAGGTACTTAGATCAGGCTGGTTCAGAAAGTAGAGACAGAAAGTAGAATGGTGGTTGTCAGGAACTGGCGAGCGGGGAGTTAGTATTTAATGGGTAGAGAGTTTCAGTCTTACAAGATGAAGAGTATGGAGATGGACATGGTGGTGGTGGAACAACATTATGAACGTATTTAATACCACAGAACTAACTGTCCACTTAAAATGGTTCAGTGGTAAATTTTATGTTATATATATTTTGCTATAATAAAAAAATTGAAGGATAAAACAGTCGGGCTGGTACTGCAGCTTTGTCAAGTCATGTTGAACCGGTTTCTTCTAATATTCTATTCTTGTCTTTGTGCATAGCTTGAGACCTCGTGGTTACAATGTGGTGACCGCTGCACTTAATATAGGAGTGACATTGAAAGTATATTTTAAATGGTACAGACCTGGAGGCTCCTGCTACTCCAGGTTTTTGCCTTTGCTGTTGTTGCTGTTTTGAATCAGAAGAATGTCCAGTAGGCTTGGGCAAGGCACCAGAGCAAGAAGGGCACTTGGGGGACACAGTGAAGATGTGATTTAGCAACCAACACGGAAGTAGTTCAGCGTCTTCACAACTGTGCCACTGTATCGGTGGATTAGCCAAATGTCAGTCCTGCCTCTGGAAATCAGGCAGAAGGAGAAGGAAGGCAGAAGGGCATGGGGTCCTCTTTTGGCAGGGCTCTGTGATTTTTTTCCTTTGGGAAGGAACATTCTGCCTAGAGACTAATACCCAAATCTCACTGGGTAAAAGCAAGTCACATGACCATGGCTAACTGTAAGGGGCGATCCTCTGAGTTTTCCAAAACTCTATCATCGAGGCTGGCAAGGGAAAGCGGGAGCTATAAATGGTTTTTGGAAAGCCAATTCCTAGTTTCTGCTGCAGGTTACCATTATGGCTTGGGAAGGACACAGTAAAAGGCTGATTCACCTGTCCCAGAGGTGGACAAATTGAGAATGAGGATCTCAGAAAGCAAAAAGCCCAACTTAAAATAATGCATTATATTTTGAACCCTGAATGCCTGACAATACATTTCACGGCTCATTTCCCGCTCTTTGTGAATGCTAGTAAACACTCGGAGAGAGAATTCACACTTTTCATGTCAAATATCCTTGCAGTCCTCCCCTCCTCCAGCTCGTCACCAGTTAAACAGACCCTATGAGGACAGTCTGTTCGCACTATAATCTCCTGCGACACTAAACCTTAATCTGTCTTACAATTTCTATTGTTTTTCACCAAAACGTTATTCCAGAAATATTTTATAGAGCACATTCATTTTATTGGCCAAGAATAAATTGTATAATCAGAGGCACACTAACCAACGCTGGCTCTCCCTTCCCAATCCAAATTTAAGAATTTCATGTGGATTACTCATTGCCATCTATCTACCTAATTCAATGTCATTATTTTTCTCTGGTCTAGGCAGAATTTCCCCTTCCCTGAAATGAGCTTATCTCATAATAAGGTATTGGAGGAGGGAGAACAGCACTGGTGGAGTTCCTGTCACTGAAGTCCACACATCCACTCCCAAGCCTGGAATTAAGGAGCTGTCAAGGTCTTCCATTAGAAGGGAGAACCCATTTTTTAAAAAAGGATTGCAACTTGCCATTTAATTTTATTTTTTAAATCACAAAAGAGTCTGACTTTGCAAATGGTGGCCTCTCTAAATATTTGGTTTGCCTTTGATTCCATCCCCCACTTACTATCCAGGTCACAGTTCATGTTACTTCCCTTCATAGGCTCTCTCTGTCCCCAAGACTGAGAAAGGAACTTTGTCTGAATGTCCTAGCCCTCTACCCTCATTCCTAACATCCCAGCAAGTATGCATAAGAGTACCTATGCAGTGCTGTCCGAAAGCACTGGAATGCAAGCCACATATGCAATTGGGAAATTTTTCGTAGCTGTGCGTAAAAAAGAGTAAAAAAGAAACAGGCAAAAGCAATTTTAATAATATATTTTATTTAACTGAGTAGATCTAAATAATATCATTTTGATATGCGATCAATGTAAGAATAGTAATGGGATATTATACATCCTTTACGTAAATTCAGTGTGCATTTCAGGCTTACAGCACTTCTCAATTCAGACCAGCCACATTCCAAGTGCTTGACAGCCACGTGTGGCTTGTGACTTCTCTACTGGGTGACACACTTCTATTGTATTTGGATATGCATTTGTGTTTCTTCCCCATTGCCCTCAAGAGCAGAGATTATATTTACCTTTCTCCGCTGAGCACCTAGCATCCAGCACATAGTAGAGACTTAATAAATGCTTGATGAAAACATAATTGAACAATCCCAACTCTGCCACTAACCATGTGCCTTTGGGTTAGTTGATTTCTCTGGAGCTCACGCCTTATTAAAGGAGAAGATATCATATTCCACGATCGCCAAGGTCCCCATAAATGTAAGCATTCTAGGTCACAATTCAGTTCTCCTTCCCTCTCTCTCTCTCTCTCTCTCTCTCTCTCATTTAAAGTATCTAAATGCATGCCCTTGATTTTCATTGTGTTTCGTGGCTAGGGTATACCCGAATTTACCATGCTCTACATTTTTACATTTTCCCAATTGGTCTTTGAATCTTGGAGACATTTTGGATTGTGATACTCTTTCCTTTTGAAAATAGTGTTCATTGTTTTTCTTTTATTGTAAAATATCTTCATAATAGAACATTTGGATAACACAGAAAAGTACTCAGTCAGCAAATTGCTTGTATAGCTACTACAGAGAGATAACACAGTTAACATTTGTGCATCTATCCTTCTGGTGTATTTTCTCTATTTATTAGTAGTAATATGTGTATCAATGCACATTTGTCTCTCCTTTTAGAAAAATGAGGGTCATAATATATATAATTTTTTAAAATCATCCTTTGTTATTTAACAGTACTTGGGAACGTACACTCAAGTCATCAAGTATTACTTTAAAGCATAATTTGCTGGGTGCAACATATAGCATCATTTGACTATTTGGAGTTGCCACCTTAAACAACTGAAGGAGCAACATGTGTATATCTGGGGGATGATGTTTACCAGTGGAGAAAATAGCAAGTGCAAAGGCTGAGAGTTAGGAACAAGCTCAGCATGCCAAAGTGGCTGAAGAAGCGGCAAGGTAAAGATGCAGAAAATGAGGTCAGTAATGGAAGGCCAGATACTGTAGTGATTGTGGTGCTTTCCTCTGAGGGATAAGGGAAGCCGCTGTAGGGTTTTCAGCATCACAAGTGGTAGTGGGGTGGGGGGGGATGGTACTGGCATTTGGTGGGTAGAGTCCAGGGATGCTGCTAAACACCCTACAATATCCAGGACAGCCCCTAACAACGAAGAATTATCTGTACACAAATATCAAGAGTGCCAAGATCGAAAAAACTTGCTCTTTAGAAAGAAAAGAACAGTAACAAGAAGACCAGCTTAGAAGTTGCTGAAAGGCAATATCTAGGCTTGAGAAGTGGTGCTCTGGACCCAGGTGGGGCGGGGGTGGTGGAGGTGCAGACAGTCAGATTCTGTATGTAGTTGAAGCTGGAGAGTTGTCAGGATTTGATGATGGACTGGATATGGACCATGAGGGAAAGAAAGGAATCAGGATTGACTTATGTCTGAGGTCCAAGCAGTTTGAAAGGTGGAATTTCCATTGACTTGGATGGGGGAGCCTTCAAAAGGAGGTTTGGGGAGAAGATTAAGAGTCTGGATAGCAGACATTTAGAGATGGACTCAAGGCGGCTTGAAGATTGGTCGGAAGTGAGAAGCAAAGAAAGAGCAGTGGAGGATGACTCCAGGTGTGTGTCCTGGGCCACTGGTTGGGTAGGAGAGTCATCCACCAAGCCAGGGAGAGGGTCAAGTCTGCACCTAGAAGATGGCTGGTTTGCCTTTAGACATACTGGGCTGAGGTACACCCAAAGTTAAGGATAATAGCTATTCCGTCACGCTCACCTGTCTCTGTGAGTACCAACTAAGATCATGGACGAAAACCACATTGTAAAGTTAAAGTCTCTTGTACACGAAAGTTATTTTCAAAGCCATATTACTTAATAGGCCTTTGGGCTCCTCTACCCAATTTCCTGGGAAACCATAATGTATGTCCTGTCACAGTTTGCCCTTCAAGATTCTGATGAGAGTTGACTCTCTGCCATTAGGAAAAACACATATTTATTTAGGGTGTTTAAAAATTAAGTTTATAGCAATTGAGCTTCCCTTTATTTGGCCTCAGGGCACATTAACATTCTTTGAACTACACTGTTAAGAACATTTTAAGGGTTATTTTTACATCAGTAAAAGGCTTTCAAAGCCAGAGAGCACACAGGATGTATCATTCTCAAGGAAGACCAACCCTAGGTAACGCTGGAATAATTTTCTTATATGTGGTAGATAGGACTTATGGCTATTATTCATTGAGTCATACTGATAACTCTGTAAGAGTACATTTTCACCTTCCTCATTCCATGTAATCGTCACATAATCCTATGAGGTATGTTATGTTATTCTTCCCATTTTGCTAATAAAGAAAGTGGGGCTTAGAGAAAGGAAGTAACACATTCAAGGACCACTGGGGAGAAGAAAATCACAAGCTGGGGAAAAGATGGAGTACGAAGGGATCCTAAAGATCATTTGTTTGTCAAACCCTCTACTTTACCGATGAGGTAACTGAGACCCTCATGAGGCTAAGTGACTTAGCCACGGTTCTATAACTAAAAGGCAGAAGAGGAAGCCATGGGCAAGCACTAGAGGCAGAAGATGGCCTTTTGTGTTCTTGGAATCTACAAGCAGCTTACTACCACAGGACACAGGTGGAAGGAAGGGAAAGTCAGCGGGATGATGAGGTTGTACAGGCTCAAAGATTCCAGATGAGTAAATCACCTAAGGCCGATCTTCAGTGGCCTAGACTCTATCCTTCACTCCAGTATTTCCCAGAGCACGTTCTGCAAACACTAGCTCCCTAAGAATTTACCAAGTGTTCTATGAAAGCCTTCAGTGGTTGTGAAGATTTGAAAAATGCAGGGGGTCCCAGAGCTTGCAGTGGACATTATGACTCTCCCAGGGACAGAGCTGGAATACACAGGAGTTTCTCAAATTTACCTGACCAAGGAATCCACGTCCTCTCAGAACTCACGTGGAACTAGCATTCCAGGGAACACCAATTTCAGTCAAGCTGCTGTGAAGGGCAGTTGTACATGAATATTTGAAATGAGAGTGAGAATGATGAGGCACTTTTAAAAAATTGGAATTTAGCTTAAAAATCTGATTTTGTCAGCATTTTCCTTTTATTTATTTATTTTTCCTGGTTTGTTGCACTGTTTCACACCCACTATTTGCAGTAGGTGTCTGATAAGAGATTGTGTGAAGTGATGGGGGAAGAGAGGAAAGGGCTTGCAAAGTTTCAGAAATTCCTGGGAGGCTCTATGGAGCCTAAAGTCTCTTTATCTGTTTGCTTGTTTATTTTCCCAATATAGAGAGATACCAAATACAGACTTGAACTCAAATCTATAATCCATTCTCTTGAGCCTACCTCATGCATGAATCACAAGGCTGATTCCCTTGCTATGTAGGACATGGTGCTGGGGAGGGCTATCTATCTGTGGCCCCATGAAGGAAGGGAACATGTACATTTTTACAGCACTTGTCATGCCATATTGCAGTTTGTTTATTCGTTTATCTTTTCCTTCTGTCTCCTGGACATGTAACTTTGGCTAAACTATTTAACCTCACGGTTAAGATCATGGCAGGAAACGTGGGGACTTCAGTGGAAGCACCGTGACTTGACATCTCTATACACTTGGCATCTAGCGCAGAGCTGCCCATTACTTCATTTATCCAGTGACTCTTTATTTTTTGCTTTTTGATTTCAGCTTTGAGGTTTAGTTGACATATAAAATTGTAAGATAGTTAAAGTGTACATTGTGGGGCTTCCCTGGTGGCGCAGTGGTTGAGAATCTGCCTGCTAACGCAGGGGACGCGGGTTCGAGCCCTGGTCTGGGAAGATCCCACATGCCACGGAGCAACTAGGCCCGTGAGCCACAACTACTGAGCCTGTGCGTCTGGAGCCTGTGCTCCGCAACAAGAGGGGCCACGACAGCGAGAGGCCCGCGCACCGTGATGAAGAGTGGCCCCCGCTTGCCACAACTAGAGAAAGCCCTCACACAGAAACGAAGACCCAACACAGCAAAAATTAATTAATTAATTAATAAACTCTTACCCCCAACATCTTCTTAAAAAAAAAAATAGTGTACATTGTGGCGCTTTGATATACATATAAGTTATGAAAGGACTGCCTCTAGTTAGCACATTCATCACCTCATATATTTGTGGGTTTGTTTTTCTTTTTTTTTCTTTTGGTGAGAGCATTTAACTTTTACTCTTAGCAAACTTCAATTATGCAATACAGTGTTATCAGTTATAGTCACAATGTTTTCCATTAGATCCTCAGACCTTATTCATCTTATACCTGAAAACTTGTACCCTTTTTCAACCTCTTCCTATCTCCCCTACTCCTCCAGCCCCTGGCAGCCACTTTTCTACTCTTGGTTTACATGAGTTTGACTTTTTTAAAATAAAATATTCCACATATAAGTGATATCATGTAGTATTTATCTTTCTCTGTCTGGCTTATGTCACTTAGCATAATGCCCTCTAGGTGCATCCATGTTGCTGCAAATGGCATTATCTCATTTTTTTATGGTTGAGTAATATTCCATTGTATATATGTACCACATCTTCCTTATCCATTCATCCACTGACGGACACTTAGGCTGTTTCCATATCTTTGCCATTGTGAATAGTGAATCTAGGGGTGCATATATCACTTGGATATCCTGTATTCATTTCCTTTGGATATATATACGCAGATGTGGGTTTGTTGGATCATATGGTAGTTCTATTTTTAATTATTTTAATAACATCCATATTGTTTTCCATAGTGGCTGCACCAATTTACATTCTCACCAACAGTGCACAAGGGTTCCCTTTGCTCCATACCCTTGCCAGCACTTGTTACATCTTGTCTTTTTGACAATAGCTCCTAACAGGTGTGAACGGATATCTCGCTGTGGTTCTGATTCCCATTTCTCTGATGATTAGGGACTTTGAGCACCTTGTCATGTACCTGTCAGCTTCCAATGACTATTTTTGATCATCTATTATGTGCCAGGTGTAGTGATCAGTTCTGGGTATCTACTAATGAAGAAAAGTGAAAAGTTAATGGTCCCACGGAGTTCACAATTGAGTGGAGAGAAAGACAACAAGCAATGAAACAGTGTATAATGACAAATTCTGACTATCATATAAAGGAAATAACAGGATTAAGAAAGGGGGTTTATAGTAAAGAGTTTGACTTCATTTTTGATGTTTGACCACTGACAGCATTCAAGCCCCACAATTCTTCCTTCCTCCATTGCCCTACATCTGAGCAAACTAATGAGAAAGTTTGGGTGCTCCCTCATTTAGCAAGCTGGCAGGAAGTTCAAACCATGCAAGGCCAATCTGGGAGGGGGAGCCCTTACCCACTCCCATACCTCCTAACCACCCTAAAATGTGAAGCCAGTTGCCCCTCTCTGCTGTCTCAAGCCACTTAGGACCTGCTCAGGAGGCTGCACTGCTTTCCCAGAGAGCCTCGTTATATGAACGATAAAACTTTTCATACTCCCTCATGTGTGGGGCATAATTAGTTTCAACATACAAGTCAAACTTCGGGTGGCAGGTCCATCCCTGTGAGATAAGCACAACAGAATTGCTACCCAAATAGCACAGCTCTAACTAATATAATATAAATAATATAATATAATAAGAAGTATATTTGTAATTTAGATGGTTTTGATTTGTCTAGCCTTCTTACAGTCATGGCATAACTTTTTAAGGATTCCAGAAAGAAATCTTAGGCAGATTTGACATATATAAATATATATTGAATATATAAAATCAATATATAAAAATACTTCCAGATATTTCTTTTAGAATATTCAGATAGTACGTTAAATTTATCTCCCAAACTAGGATCGGCTCTTCAGATAAGTCGGCTCTGCGGTCTGGAGTACAGAAGGTTTCCACAGCCCAAAATACCTACTGCAAAGATACATTACTGAGCCCACCTTTAGACTCACTCTCAGCGGCTTTCTGAAATAATTTGTTTTAATCATGGGAAGGCATCAAATTACCTGGGGAAAGAGAACTCTTGAGGAAGACCACGTGAGGAGCAGCGGTCCCAAGGAAGAGCATCCTGCCTGGTGTTAGAAAGCCTGCTTTCAGGCCCCAGCCCTGCTGGTTTCAATCTGTGAGGCCATGAACATTTGTTTTCCTCCTCTTTAAAAATTATGATTTTCTTTGCAGTTTCTTTTTACTTATATTTTAACCTGCTTCATCTGGTTGAATGTGACAATGTGTGTGACCCTGAAAAGTCTGATACAGAAACAAAGAATCACTCTTGTAACTATTTTCTAATTATCCCATCAACAATAAAGGTTACCTGGTGGGTGAGTCAAGACAGGTTAAGAGAGCCTGAGGTGTTGCAGTGTGGGGTGATGCTGTAAACAGAGCCCAGTATGAGTTTAAGATTTGGAGACCCAGGGACCAAAGCCTGGCTCTGCCCATTCCTCATTTTCCTTAGGTACAAAACAGGGATTTTAATAGTAACTCCCTGGTAGGTTTGTTGTGAGAAGTAAATGCAATATTTCAAGAAAAGTTCTGAGTAAGCATTCAATAAATATTAAATAATAATAATTATTTTTTAATAATCATTTTGATACTTTTTTAAAGAATAGGGAGAGACCAGGAGACTTTTAAGAGCCAGGCTCTAAAACTAACTGTGCCCAGATCTATCATCGTAACACTCAAAGGTCTCCATGGCAATTTAAAAATGAAAATTGAGAGAGAGCGAGAGAAGTTATTTCAAAACATTTTCTATAAAGTAGTGACATGAGTGGGCACAGAAAGATTTACTTTAAGAATATTGTTGATGCTTTGTGTAATTTATTTTTAAACTAGGATAAAGTACCTAGCTAAGCAGAAAAGGACTCTCAAAGTCAGGTATTTGAATAGTGTCTGTGGTGGAGCGGTCACACGAATGATATACATTTGCTTTGTAGTCCCGGGCTCTTTAACTGAGCGGACTGGCGTGTTGCTCACAGAATGGATGTGTGGAGTGCAGTGAGCGCCAGGCACTATTACCCCCCTTCCCTCAAAGCTGTGCATTTGAAGTGTAGGTGAATACAAACCATTTAGGAAATAATTGGTCTGACCCAGTAGCAGAAGTAGCCATTTTGGCAGCAGTGAGAGAGGTGTTACTCAGGTGACAGGAGAGAATGAGGCTAAGATACAGAACGTAAGATTTCCCCAGTTTTAAACCTGTCAGCATAAGAAATAAAGAAAAATTACAAACACAGTCCCAACCTTTTTCATGCTAATCTTTTCAGATCAGTTTTAAAAAAAAAAATTAACAACGAAAAAAGCATTCTGTCTCATCATTTAACTAAGTTAAAGCAACCGAGTTAAGATAATTATCCTTTTTCTGTTTTCTTTTTTCTTTCTGGTTTTATTACTTCTATATCAGGGATTAGCACACTATGGCCCAGGGACCAAATCCAGCCCACTATCTGTTTTTATAAACAGTTTTGTAGGAACACATCCATGCCCAGTCACATATGCATTGTTCACAGCTGCTTTCATCCCATGATGGCAGAGTTGAAGAGTTGGTGCAGAGAGCTTATGATCCACAAAGTCAAAAATATTTTCCATCTGGTCCATCACAGAAAAAGTTTGCTGACTTTGTGAACTGTTGTCATAGGTCAGTCAAAGCCATTCCCATTTCTTTGATTAAAATCCTTAAGTGACGTGTGGGTGCCTCCAGGATAAGTCTAAATTTTAAACGTGGTTTAAAAGATCTACAAAGTAGCCTCTCCCTACCACACTAGCTCCATCCCTCCGCAATCTCCTCCACATGCCATCTTTTCCAGAAGCACAGAGGAAATTTAGTTCCTCCAATAAGTCACATTCACTCTTGTCTCTGGGCCTTTGCATATACTGTTCCTTCTACATATAACACTCTTCCCCACTGCCCCTCACTTTCTTTACGAAGGTTGTTTTACAACATTTTTTCATTGCTGGCAAGATCTTAGATCGCTCTATTCATGCTGTTTCTTCAGGTATAAGTTCTGCTTGTCTTTCCCTTATGGTTTCAGCATTTCTCAAATGGTGATTATTGATGGCTCTCCATTTTTATACTTGAGATTCTTCATCTATCTGTGCCACCCACTGAAAGAGCACCTGGAGTTGTGGCTCTCATTTTGGTTAGAATTGGTAAGTGGAGGCATTTTTGTAGCTGCTCTCCTGAGCACGATGACTCTGTATCTCGCTCTGGCACAGTCTACCACAGTCTCCCTGTTTGCTCTGTTTCTCACCCCTCCCCACCCCCAGTCAATGGCTTTTCAAGCGTTTCATTCTACCTACACTGATTAACAACTCAAATTACGTTTCTTAATGAACATTGGAAAATTCATCTAACAAAAGTGATTTCCTGTTTGATCATTGTTGCATTCTCACGCAATCTAATTGGAGAGAGAGAATAGAAATATTTCAATATAAAAATAACATGCGAAAACCTAATGCAGAACCTAGAAGTAAACTGATAAATTACTGTTTTATGGAGTACCCTTGTGCTAAACTCTTTAAGATAAACTGGATTTGAATCTCATCTTTTTGGACAATAATTATTATTTTCCCCATTGTACAGAGGGAAGTGAGTCTACAAGAAGTGTACAGGATTTGCCAATGTGATCAAGCTGTATTAAGCATAGGTCCTTGGACACCAAAAAGAGCTGCCTCCCTGTAGATGCTCCGATATGCTTCTCTGAGACGTTCCAACAGAGAGCGTGTTTGGTAGAGCAGGGCCTTTCAAATGGGGTGGGGCAATTAATACATGTCAATTTTTTTTAAAAAAAAATTCATAAACATCCAAACGTTAGCTACATAACCACGATATTACTCCCTGATCTAATGTTCTCCAAGTATGCTGCTGCTTCTTAGAGCTGATTTATAAATGACATGCCAGAGACTAATGCAAAATGGTAGTGCTTTCCTGTTCTACTAAAACACATTAGGAGGATTACTGCCGTTGATTTTTACGTACATCAGATCTTCTAGATTATCACCCTCCACCCAAGCCTTTGGCCCACGGCATGCTACAGAATTACTCAAAAAGCAGCATACTCGGGAGTTCTGATTTCATTCAGATTGGAAGGATGCAGTAATGAAATCACTCCTTATAACATGTTTCAGGTCTATTAAATAAGCACATTGAAGGATTCCCGTTTCATCTGAAATGGGCTTGTCAAGGTAACATAATTGCAGTGTCTGTGCATCAGGAAGAACGTAGCCTTCTTGGGATGATTTTAAGAATTAATTATTTAAGTTTCCTATTTCCACTTAATAATCTCTACAGATTAGTGCATTACACTTATCCTTTTATGATTTGTAATTTGTCTAATTATTGTTCTTGGTACTGCCAAGCATGACATTCTTAAATGTGTTCGTTCCAATCCATGGGAAGGATTGCTGAGCTAGGGGAACTGTAGGTAAGAAAAAACTTTGTAGGGCCAATTTACTAATAAAACCTGGCACGATGCTTGCTGCAAAGATGCTGCCTGTCAAAGGCTTAATCAGGGGGAATAATCTTGCCCACTGTTGCATCCGGGAAAGTCATTGTTTATGACTTCAGGGAGTACTGTCTTGTTAATTCAAGAGATAAGCTGAAAGAGAACCCTTCTAGAAAAGTACATAAAGGGCTAGGGACGGGGGAGGCTTATTCAGGGTGCTTTTCACTTGTTCCACATCAGTGAAATTTAAAAGAACTACAGAAGGTCTTCTACACTGAACTGTGGGAGGGGGCGAGGGGGCGGTGTTGGCTTATCACCTTCAGCCTCTCTGCTCTGTCTACGCTGCTCCTGACCACTTAAAACTTCAATTTGCATCGGGATTTAGGTCAGTAATAGAGAAGCTACTGAATGGATCCTCATTTCTTAAAGTGTGGTTCTCAGACCAGTAGTATCAGCATCACCTGGGAGCTTATTAGACAAACAGAATCTTGAGCCTCACCTCAGACCCCTTGAACCAGAATCAGACATTTAAACAAGATCTCCAAGCTATTTATAAGCACATTAAAATTCGAAAATACTAGCTTGAAGCATTCGTCTCCAAAGTGGGGTACGTTTCCCCCAAAGGGTGCCCAAGAAGATTCCTTGGAGAATATAAACAGTAATAAGAACTTATTTATCTTTATATACTTATATAATTTCTATTTTGGAATTTTAATAATAGTATAATATCACATAGCAGTACCTGAATAAAACTTATAAATAATACATATTGGTTGTACATGCTCAAAATTTTCCCTGGGCTCCACCCTGACCCACTAAAACAATCTCTGGGGGTGGGCATCAGAAATCTGCATTCCAAACAGTGTTCAGGGACCATTCTGTCGCATGCTAACATTTGCGAACCACTGTGTTAGGCCAACTTCCACCTACTGTGTTTGGAGTACGACATTAGATACTGTTTATTTGCTCTCCAGAACTTAATTATCATGTCCATTGTTTTTCATGTGGCCCAACACCCAACCAGCAAGACTTTTATTTTATCATTATGGCATTTTTATCATTTGTACATCTTTATACAATTTCATTAGATCACTTAATAAAAACACTGCTATTATGATTTTGGAATATGCCCTTTACATATGTGTCACAAGCAACAACAACAAAAGCAGGAATATCTCTACATACCTCCCTTCTCTGGAGTTAGTTGGTATCTAGACTTGCGAGCCTTACTCTCAGCCTCCAAGACTGGGAGGTAATAGACAAAACCAAATGGAGCTTGGAAACCAACAGTGTTCAGAAGGCTATTCATACAGTGTCATTTCTTAACATTCCTCTCCAGTGAGGTGAGGGACCAGGTGTGGATTCTACAGGTGTCTTAAATTTGAAGGATATCAAACCCCATTCCTTATTTTTCAGGGAAGACCAAGAGACAATTTTGGCTAAGGTCAGACACCACTCAAGATACCCCTAGTTTTCCTATTTGTTTCCCACTGGGTTTAAAGAGCATGCAAACAGCAAGCAAACTCTTCATGAGACCCCACTGTGCACTGTAGGCTCACAGAGATAAATATTTTCCTTGTGTAGAGTAGCTTGAAGTAGGATATGGAAGAGTCACATAACCAATTAAATATGTTATAATGTGTAACATGAAAAAAATGCGATCTGGGCAAAAAATATGGGCGTACTCAATGAGACAGCAATTCCTTCTTCCTTGGCAAGGTAGTAGTAGAAGTCAAGGAAGGCTACACAGCAAAGATTCTCACTTGCTAGGCTAGCCTTGAAGGATGAGTGAAATTTTATCACTAGAGAAAGGAGAAGTGAAATAAAAAAGGAAATTCATTATTTCTAGGATCAATTCCTGCTGCTTCTCATATCACCTATTTTATATAGTTTTCATAGAATGCAATGTGGGATGGGCTCATACTATCATTATCATCATCATCAACAATATTATTAGGTCTTGACTATGTGCCTTGCACATGTACTTTTACATGTATTTTCTAATTTAATCCTCAAACCGCCCTGGGATTATATTCTATCATTACTCCTATTTGACAGATGGGGAAATAGAGGAACAGAAGTTGTAAGTAACTTGCCCAAGGTCACAAAGCTCATAAGATGTATGATGGGATTCAGACCTAGCTATCTGGACTCATGACATCTCTCAAGATGACTAGTTGGTCACTGACCCCGTTAATGAGACATACATCTGTTGATAGAGCCAAGTGCCATTGCGATACCAGTTATTGAATTAACTCTTCAAGCAAAGTCTACGAACAGCTGCCCCCGCTTGACCAAGTTAAAGTGCTTTTCAGAAAGCCGGCTTGTGCCCTATCACTTTTGTTCCTGAACAACGTGATGTGTCGTAATGCTGCCAATTGCCTAGCAATCAACTGCCAACTTTGAAAATAAACCCTGCTGCTGTTTCGAGAGCAATAAGGAGGAGCCCTTGCTGGTTTAGAGTTGGCAGGAAGCTGTGGATCCCACCGCCATCTAAATGCAACCTAGGGGAAGTTAATTGGCCTTGCGGTACTTGGCTGGTGACCTATACGGGCTGCAAATCTGGTCCCCATCCTCTTTGGATTACGGATCTGTGTCTCTGGAACTGTGAATATGGTCCTTTTTCTGAGCACTAAATTTCTCCTAAAATTTATTTTCCAAAACATTATTTTTAATGTTAAACAACCCCAAAATGCATTTTTCATGTTTACTGCCAGTGCCTAAAATTACAATGCTGTGAACATTTTTAGCAGCATACCAATATCGTGATCCATAATTTAAAAGGTGACTTTAGTATGGCAATAAATTTCACGAGACACTGAAACCTCTGCAGAAAGTATACAAATTAGGGGCCAGCCATTCAGCCAACATTTGGGGGGATGTGGTTAATTACTATGCTTCCACGATCAGAGAGAACTGTGGAAGTGACGTTACCTGCTCCATGGTGGACGTGTTGGAGCAGGAAATAATGAGGGACTGGGTTTGCAAACTCTCCTTTAGGAAGATGGCGGTGATGTTAAGTGCATGTAGTGAGAGTGATGAAATCAGGGTAAGAGATATATGCCTTCACAGATTTTCCCCCATTTAAAAAAGGAAAAAAATCAGCAAACACACACACTCAGGCTTTGTTGCATTTACCAGAAGGCGAATGCTGTGTGTTGGGAGTGGGGCTATTAGCTCTTGCTGGCTGAGTTTCACAGTTTGAAATTAATTTTTTTTCCTGTATTTTCGCCCTCCTGAGGTCCTGACCAACTGCCACTTTGTTGGTGAGCTTTTTTAATTTTCAAGGAAGGTAGGTGGTGTGTGAAACAAATCAACTGCTCCTTCAGAAACCACATCTCCATGGCTTCTCACTTTAGCTTCTGCCAAGCTGGAGGCAACTCAGGTCTTTTCTTCTCCAAAAGGTACAAGGTCCAATTAGGAAGCCAAGTGAATATGGAAACAGTTTCATCAGGCAAAGAAACGGCACAATGATCACTTTCTTAGCGGAAGGTGGTCGCTGATGGAGGCTGGGGTGAGACTCTGAACAAGGAACACGTACCTTGAAAATCAACACCAACGTCACCTATTCCCTCTGTGTGATCCTATGAAGGGACTGGGTGATGTCAGGAAATTAATTACCAAGTGCAAAGCTCTGATGAAGCCAAGGGAATGAGCACAACCCTACAAGTTGCAGGGCTGAACAAAACCATACAATACGCACACACAGGTGCACACGCGTACGCACGCCCCAGATTATGTGTTCAAGATGGCTCCCCACATTGTCATCATTCCTCTATTTAGGCTAATGATGCCTGAGACAATCAGAGCTATCACGGCTCTGAAAATGATAAGTACCATATAGAAAGGCCCCCCGGGGAAATTTGGCCTGTTAAGGCTTTTCAGGTCTGATGGATTTTTTTAATCTAGCTGCCAGATTGCTTTGAAAGCTAAATAGATGCTCATCAACAGGCTGTCAATGGTCAACAATTTCACATATTTTGCTTGTGTTGACATTTTTGTTTCAATCTAATGGGCCATTTGCCAAATGGCTGCCCTCCTCATTAGGGACTCTTAGCACATCCAGCAAGTATTTTGGGGGCTGGTTTAGGTACAAAACTGGACGGCCCTTTGTTTCTAACTTTTTTCTCTGAAAAGATCTGAATTACTTGATGGATGTTGAGTTTTTTGGGTTATTTGTAAACGTCTTCACTGGAGTATAATTGCTTTAGAATGGTGTGTTAGTTTCTGCCGTATAACAAACCGAATCAGCCATATGCATACATATATCCCCATATCTCCTCCCTCTTGCATCTCCCTCCCACCCTCCTTATCCCACCCCTCTAGGTGGACACAAAGCACCCAGCTGATCCCCCTGTGCTATGCGGCTGCTTCCCACTAGCTATCCATCTCACATTTGGTAGTGTATATATGCCAATGCTACTCTTTCACTTCATCCCAGCTTACCCTTCCCCCTCTCCGTGTCCTCAAGTCCATTCTCTACGTGTGTGTCTTTATTCCTGTCCTGCCCCTAGGTTCTTCAGAACCTTTTTTTTTTTTTTAGATTCCATATGTATGTGTTAGCGTACGGTATTTGTTTTTCTCTTTCTGACTTACTTCACTCTGTATGACACTCTCTAGGTCCATCCACCCCACTACAAATAACTCAATTTCGTTTCTTTTTATGGCTGAGTAACATTCCATCGTATATATGTGCAACATCTTCTTTATCCACTCATCTGTCGATGGACACTTAGGTTGCTTCCATGTCCTGGCTATTGTAAATAGAGCTGCAATGAACATTGTGGTACATGGCTCTTTTTGAATTATGGTTTTCTCAGGGTATACGCCCAGTAGTGGGATTGCGGGGTTGTATGGTAGTTCTAGTTTTGGCTTTTTAAGGAACCTCCATACTGTTCTCCATTGTGGCTGTATCAACTTACATTGTGACTGTATCAATTTACATTCCCACCAACAGTGCAAGAGGGTTCCCTTTTCTCCACACCCTCTACAGCATTTATTGTTTGTAGATTTTTTGATGATGGCCATTCTGACCGGTGTGAGATGATACCTCATTGTAGTTTTGATTTGCATTTCTCTAATGATTAGTGATGTTGAGCATCCTTTCGTGTGTTTTTTGGCAATCTGTATATCTTCTTTGGAGAAATGTCTGTTTAGGTCTTCTGCCCATTTTTGGATTGGGTTGTTTGTTTTCTTGATATTGAGCTGTATGTGTTGCTTGTATATTTGGGAGATTAATCCTTTGTCAGTTGCTTCGTTTGCAAATATTTTCTCCCATTCTGAGGGTTGTCTTTTCATCTTGTTTAGGGTTTCCTTTGCTGTGCAAAAGCTTTGAAGTTTCATTAGGTCCCATTTGTTTATTTTTCTTTTCATTTGCATTTCTCTAGGAGGTGGGTCAAAAGGGGCCTTGCTGCGATTTATGTCATAGAGTGTTCTGCCTATGTTTTCCTCTAAGAGTTTTATAGTGTCTGGCCTTACATTTAGGTCTTTAACCTATCTTGAGTTTATTTTTGTGTATGGTGTTAGGGAGTGTTCTAATTTCATTCTTTTACTTGTAGCTGTCTGGTTTTCCCAGTACCACTTATTGAAGAGGCTGTCTTTTCTCCATTGTATATTCTTGCCTCCTTTATCAAAGATAAGGTGACCATATGTGCATGGGTTTATCTCTGGGCTTTCTATCCTGTTCCACTGATCTATATTTCTGTTTCTGTGCCAGTACCACACTGTCTCGATTACTGTAGCTTTGTAGTACAGTCTGAAGTCCGGGAGCCTGATTTTTCCAGCTCTGTTTTTCTTTCTCAAGATTGCTTTGGCTATTTGGGGTCTTTTGTGTTTCCATACAAATTGTGAAATTTTTTGTTCTAGTTCTTTGAAAAATGCCATTGGTAGTTTGAGAGGGATTGCATTGAATCTGTAGATTGCTTTGGGTAGCAGAGTCATTTTCACAATGCTGATTCTTTGACGGATGTGTTTTAAGGGGTGTGTGCCTATGGCTATCAAGCATGTGTATGTATAAGCACGTGTGGTGGGTATCGGCAATACAACTTCTTGTATACATAGCTGAGAATAGAGGATGTGCTACATGATCAAATACAAATTTAGGCAAGTTGGACATTAGTTAACTTTATTGATAGCAACTGAAAGTCTGAACTCCTTAGAAACAAATACCACATCAAGCATCCTTTAACATCTTGGCTCCTGAGGGCTATAACAGTCTTCTTTGTAGCATGATCTTTGGCACTTAAACAGGAGAAATTTTGCAAAGATCTAGGCACTTCCTCAGTATGAGAGGATACCAAAATGCTTTTCCCCCCACAGCATCCTCCAAAATGTTCCCCTTTGCAACAGGACTTCTCAGTAGATTTGCAATAATCACTCCCTACTTCCTTATCATCTGTGCAGGTTGTTGAGCTATTGTAGGTCAACTCCCAACCCACCCTTCTGTATTCCTGTTTGAGAGAAAGCCCTAGTTATCTTCATCTAGTGCTATTGTTTTAAATTTCATCTATGGTCATTAACTTCCAAACTTTATCCCATGCTCTGATTTTTTCACTGAATTCCATTCATATACCCAGCTACATATTTGATTTCTCCACATATTCATCTCAAACTTAACATATCTTTAAAAGAACTTTCTAAATATCAATACCTTGCAAAAATGTTTCTCCTATATTTGTCCATGTCTTGGTGAATGGCAGTACCATCTACACAATTTTTCAAGCTGAAGGACTGGGAGTCTTCCTATAGTTCTCTCTTGACCTCATTCTCCACAGGCCATCCATCAGCAAGTCCTCTGACCACAAAATATCCCTCATCTCTCTACTTCTCTCCATCTCAACAACCACCAACCAAAATGTCTTACTTGAACTACTGCAAATGCCCTCCTAATTTGTTCTTTACTTCTACTCTTGACCCTCAACAATCCACTTTTCTTAGCAGCAAAAGTTATCTTTAAAAACAAATTCAGCAGATCATGTTAATTTCCTCCCTAAAACCCACCAATGGCTTCACAACATTTGTAGAACAAAATCTCACCTCCTTACCAAGTCACCTTGCGGACCAACCACACCTGCCTCTCAGTTTCCATCTCCCACCATCCCCTTCCCTCTAATGCTCCAGAGATGTCCTAGAACATGACCAGCTTGTTCCTCTTAAGGGCTCTACATTTTTTTCTCAGCCTAGAATTCTCTGCCCTTAATCTTCATGTATCCTGCTCTTTCTTGCCCCTCAAGTTTTCCCTCAGAGATCCCTTATTACCCTATCCAGAGTGTTCTACCCCCAAGCACTATCATTTTACCCTATTTCAATTTCTTCCATCACTGACCACTACCTGCAATTGTCTTGTCTATGTGTTATTATCTTTCCGGTTTATGGGATTGTCTTTTGAGCTAATATATAAGTTCTGTGAACACTGTACTGCTCACTCCTGTATCTCTGACATTTATGCCGGTGACTAGAAGGCATAAGTGCTTAAAACTTATTTGTTAGACTTACGGATTTATCTGTATAATGCAATTTAGCAAAGAGCTACATATATTCTTTGCCATTTTATAGAGTTTTGGATCTTCATCAACTAAATTAAAAACTCCTTGAAGGTAAGGACTCTGACAATTCTTCACTAAAATCATTACTAATAATTGCTTATTAACAAATTGACATGTAAATAATGCCATCTTTTAGGATATTTTTCCTAAAGGACAGTCATAGACAACAGTAGGCAAACTGAAAATAAAATAAAAACTTTGCATGTAGGGGGAGGCCAATGCATACTTAAAATATACAAAATTCAACAAAGGAATTCATAGAAAAAGAAAGGAAAACAAGGGAATCCAGGGGAAAACCATACAAATCATGTGGTACACATAGAAGATGTGGTTATGAAGAGCATCATAAAGCCCAGGAAGTTAAGACTTCTAATGAGTAACTTATTCACTCATTCAGAAAATATACATAGAGGTCCAACTACATGGTGGTCTCTAGCTGTAGAACAGTGAACTAGAGACACTGTTCATGACCTTCGAAGATGATTGACTAATAGAGGAGACAGACAAGTGTTCAGATAATTATAATATACAGTAAATAGCAGTAGGATGGATAATCACAGTGCTTGTGGAAAGACCCAAAAGAAGCCCTCATCCAGGCTTGATGGTCTAAGAGAGCAACCCAGAAGAAATGTCCGGCCACACGGTGCTAGTGCTATGCTCATCCCATTTTAATGCACTTAACAATCACCTAGGAAGCTTGGTAAAGTGCAGAATTACAATCCTCTCCCCAAGATCCTGATGCAAATGATCTGTGAATCACACTTGGAGTAACTACGCTTGGTGAGTAGGATGAAATTCTTTGGAATTGGACCTTTTGCTCTGAGTCTCAGCTCTGCTCACATACTCTGGCTGTCTGGTCAAGTTTCCTTCCCTCTCTTACCTCAGCTCTCCCACCCACATAGAAGCATTCAGTCAACATCTGCAAGTATCACCATCGTCATCATTAACAACCTAACAAAGGAAAGGAACATGTTACAAGTAAAACAAGCAAAATCTGGAAAAGCCAAAAGGCATGTGAGGAAATTCAGTGTAACTATGGTTTGAATGACCCACGTAAGAGAACAAGAATCCTAACCAGTGTGTATAGTATAACGTAGCCTAGACCAATGGTCAGGAAATCTGGCCCACTGCCTCTTTTTGTAACTAAAGTTTTATTGGCACACAGCTTCGCCCATCCATTTAAAGATTGCCTATGGCTGCTTTTACACTACAATGGCAGTTGTAGTTGTCTAACAGAGATGAGCAGTTGTGACAGAGACCACATGGCCTGCAAAGACTGAAATACTTACGATCTGGCCCTTTATAGCAAAAAGTGTGTTGATCCCTGGTCTAGAGAAAGTGTGGCATAAGGGGTTGGGGTATGGATTCTGGAGCCAGACCCCTTGGGTTTGAATCCCAGCTTTGATACTTACTAGCTCTGAGACCTTGAGTAAGAGACTTAACTTCTTTGTACCTCAATTTCTTCTTCTGAAAAACAGGGATAACGAAGGTACCTTCCTCATGGAGTTGTTATAAAGATTTTAATCAATTAATAAATGTAAATTCTTTAGATGAGGGCCTGGTATAGAATAAGCAGTCCATAAATACTAGAAATTATTATTAATAAAGGCTAGGGCCTTATTCGTTGACTGAATTTGAATGGTTTATGAAAACGGGCTTGGATGGGGTATCTCTGAATCTCCACTAAGGTGGAGAACATGAAGGCAGAACAATCTGCTATAAATGAAGTGAAAGAGTTACTAACTTACACATCACCGATTGTGCCCTTCTTAGTCTTTAGTATTTTATATATATGCAGGGAAAAGCAACGAGACACTTCACAAAGGTCTGGCAAAAAACAAGTCATCTACCCCAAATATGGCCAAATTCTATTTGTGTAAAGATAGCCGTTCATTTTTTATTCCCACACATATAATTTCATTTTCTTGGCCTGGCCACCTTCCTGTCTGTTGCCTCAGCTGTGGTGACAGTCTCTTCATAAATACCGTGTAAACTCATTTTTCATTTTTAGTTCCTTTCTCCTCATGAATCATATATCCTGCCTTAGATGGCTTTGTTGGAAGGTATTGCAAACAGACCTGTTTTATAAATGATGTTGAATACAAACAGAACTTTGAAGCGAGACAGACAGATCCGAGTTTGAATTCCTGCTCTGTCCTTTACTTGCAAGTTGACTAACTTCTCTTAGCCTCAGTTTACCCACCTGCAAAATGGGGATTATAATTATCTCCACTTCATAGGCTTGGCACTGGGGAGTAAGTCAGATAATACATGTGCAACACCTGCCACCCGTAGAAATTTCCCAAGAAGTGATAACTACAGTTATCGTTATTAGTAAAATGCAACACAGAAAATTTTGGTTGGTATTTTTGTGTAACACTGTGCTGAAATGCCTCATTCCAAGTATTCAGCAAGTGAATAGATTCTGCCCTCTTAGGAAATGGTATTTTTTTCCTCAAGAACATTTAGGTGCTTTCTGACTGTTATTAAATTAAAAGGTTTATCCCTCAGGAGAGAAAACAATCAACTCCCACACCAATTCTATTTATGAAACAAAATGCTTTGGTTTTGCCCTGACTAAAATCCTCCTTCATGTACAATCTCTTTGAAATAGCAGGGTGTTTAGAATAATTTTCACACAGTGCACATGTATGTGCTTGTGTGCATGTGTGTGTGTACATGCATTTATGTGTTTATTTCAGGGCTAAGTTGATATTTGGGGCTTGTCTTGAGAGCCATCCTTCATCTGCTCTTGGATGGAAGCCAAGATCATGGTGGGAGGTGGTTCTTGGCGGCAGGAGAGCTTCTGGGCCCTTATGGTGTGGGTGCTTCAGTGCTATGTGGATGCGGATAGGAGGGAAGCTCAACAAGAGGCAAACAGGACCAAAATGGGCAACGATGTTTGTTATCTTTCCTGGGGAAGTTCAGACATAGCCAGACACCAGTCTTCTAAAATTCAGATGAACACAGAGGCTTCTATGTGGTTATGTCCGCATCTGTGTACCTCCCATTTCTATGGCATATGTTAAGCTGTCAGTCAAGAGGATGTCACTCCTGGGGAGAACCAAGTATCTTTTTGTGTTTCTGTTGATGTAACCCACACTTTATAGTTCAGCTTAATGGAAAGATCATTTACTTGGAATCAGGAGTCATGAACTTGGTTCTATTTCTCCTTCAAAACTGACATCAGAATGTTCTTATCTGGGAATATTCTTATGCCCAACCTCATACACAGCCTTTATCAGGGTTGGGTCACTTTCCAACACAATTGCATATTATGACAGACCTACTGCATTAGAGCTCTTACCGCCTTGTTATTGTCTGTTTGTCCTTCTTTGGCAGAAGACACTCAGTCTTTTATCTGTGAATCCCCATAACCAGCTTAGTTCAAGCCTCTGGAAAGTGCTCAGGAAAAGCTTGGTGAATGACTGGGGCATGAGAAAGAAGAAAAGACAACACCAAACAGAGTCTGAGGCATGGTTCTAATGGTACTTTCTGGATAAGGTGACCAGCTCATTCCAGTTTACCTGGGACTTTCCCAGTTTTAGCAATGAAAGTCCAGGCAAACCAGGATGGTTGGTCCCCCTATTTCTAGATGAGGATTCTTGCACAAGCTATCTTATCACCCTGTGTCACACTTTCTTCTCTTTTACCATCAGAGTCAGTATCTTCAGAACTATCACTCACTTCTACCTGAAGTAGCTGGCTGTCGACGGTGTCTGCCCAGTCTTCCATTGTTCCCTCTGGAAACAGCACCCAGTTCTCCTTTAGGGGCCATTCCTTCTCCAATCTTAGTCCAAGCGGTCGACTCACCCTTGGCTCCAAGCTTGGACACATAACCCAGGCCTAGCCAATCAAAGTGATCTATAGTTTTGGCTACCATGATTAGTTTGGAGATTATCAGGAGACCCAAGCCAGGCCAAGAAGACACAATCCTGAGACCTTTGCTGGAAATACAGAGGAAGATGTGTCCTTATTTCACCAAAGCTTTTAGCTGGTAGGCTGTGAGTCTGATGCTGTAGAGGACAGCCACATAGTGGAATGTACTGCTTGAATGAGCCAACCCAGAAGGAAGCAAAGCTGAGAGATGGAGAGAGGCACATCCTACCATTATCACTGAGCCCTCAGATCAAGCCCTGCCAGATTGGCCCTGGCGGGTTTTGTGATAGGAATATACTTTTGTGCTTTAGTTCTTTTAATGTAGAACCAAATTTGAAACCAAAGAGTCCTAACATAGTAAATTACAGCAATACAGGATGTTAGAAATCAGATTGTATATGTTTCACTTCCCAGTTTCTGAATCTACCTTAAATTTCCAATATTTAAAAAATCTCCCTTTCTATCCGTGACCATACAATTTTGCACTTTTGTGCCTGAGTCAAATACTGCCTGTCCAAATAGTGGCCGTGTAAAGAGTAGTTTCCCGCTCACAAGTGTCTGCTCCCCCCCCTTCCCTTCCTACTGAACACGTAATGTAACCAGACACAATGCATTTTATCCCTTCACTCAAGTCTTAAAACAAATATAACAAGAGGTACTCATGTTGTCCCCATTTAACGGGTGAAAAAACAGAAACTTCCTAAGGTGGAGTAACTTAATCAGCATTACACAGCCAGCAGTTCCAGAGATGTAAATGGAGAGGAATTATAAAATAATAAAAATGTATTCTTTTATTTATGCATTAAGCAAATGTTAGTAAGTGTCTGCTCTGTGTCAGAAACAGAATGTACTGAAAATACTAAGGTGAACAAGATAGTCACAGGGATTTGCATTCTAATGGGGTGACATAATACCCAAGAAACCACAGGAATATCATTTCTGGCAGTTATAAGAGCCAGGAGGACAATGAAGGGGATAGTCAGTGCCTGGAGAGGGTTGAACATTTTACATCAGTTTGTCAGGATGGCCTCTCTGAGGAGGTGACATTTGAATGGAGACCTGAGTGATGAGAGGGATGAGACCAAAGCACGAACTGAGGGGTGGAGGGTAGTATTCCTGGCAGGTGGTTGGAATACCGACCTGCAGTGTGTCTCACTTAGATTAAGTGATTAAGTGCTTGTATATGAAAGCACTTGGTAAATTACGAAGCGTGTACCATCACTCATTTTGATCAGTCTTCATTTTGAGTCAGACCCCTAGAACTCTTCCTGGGGGTGAGGCTCCTGGATTGAGGCTCAAGTTTTTTTGAGGTCTTCCAACACCATCCATCTCCTTTTTGTGGCATTTCATTTCTGAAAGCCAGTTTCCTCATCTGTAGAGAATGCACGTAAGGCATTTCACACAGTGCCCGCGTACAATAAGCATTCAATAAATAATTCTTCACCATTATATTTAATTTCAAGAATGCATGAGAAGGACTCCTGTGGGGAAATGTTCTCTTCTTTAACACTTGTCTATCTTGATAGGTGTATCTGTTAAGATTCTTTGGCTGCTAACGGAAGTCTATTTTGGCTAAGTTAAGCCAAAAAAAAAAAGAGAGAAAGAGAACTTACTGGAAGAGTACGCAATAGGCCACGAAATCAAAAGGCAAGTTTAAAATTAGGTCTCAGAAAGTACAGGAACCAGGACTGCTCCATGAACATGCAGAGACGAAGCCGATGAATAGGGCCAAGATACACTAGGGTTTGAGTCATTCTTTTCAAGATTCAAATTGCAAGGAAATGGAACCATTTGGCTTAACTTGGGTCACACGCCCATCAATTGGTCAAGGAGTGATGGGGAAGTTTGGCTGACAGTCACTAACACTGTAATCAAAGGGAGAGAAATGTGCTCCAAACGTAGAGCAGAAGTAGTGAAGATTCTGAGCAGACAAAAAGGCATAATGACCATTAGCATGGGCAAATTTGACTCTAATAAAGGGATGTGGACTTCCACTGCCAAGGAGGAAAACTGTTTGGAGTTGTAAATATGATACAGGAACAGACAATAAGAATATATAGGATATATCAGTTTTTAGCATCCTTTGCAGAAGTGGTACTGTATAATTATTAGGAGCACAACCACTGGGGTTTGAGCCCCAGCTTTTCTGCTTGCCGGTGGTATGAGTTTGGACAAGTGATCTCTCCCTCCCTATCAGTTCCCAGAGCCTCATCTAATAACTGAACCTGCCTCATAAGGCTGTTGTTAGAATTAAATGAGGTAACACATGTAGAGATCTGAGAAGAGTGTCCAACATGCATTAAGTGATTGATAAATTTTAGTTATTCTTACCATAGTTGATATTATTCAATTATACATATTATACAGTAGATAGGCTCTTGCTGCTTTCAGATTCAAAAGTGGTTCTGAAGAGTACTGATGTGCAGAAATCTGTAAATTTTCTGAGGCACCAACTGGTACCGTCACTTCAGTGTGGTTTTCTTGTTCTCTAATATTATAACGTGCTTAAACCTTGGTTTCTTTACAAAGAGGACCATAAGAAGAGTGAAATCTCTAGAAGAACTTTGTAAGGTTGTTTGGCATCAGGATGCCTTCAGGAAGCACTAGCTCTTGATGGAAGGACATCAGGAGAAAGCCAGGAGCATGAACACTCAATTTCAAGAATCACTGTCAATACTCTATTGCATATAATTTGGTTTGCTTAACAAAGGTAATCATGTAGTATATTTAGGAACAGCAAAACCACCACCGACAAACACAGAACATGGAAAAACGAAAAGATAAGGAAGGAAAAAATCCTCCCCTCCCCTCCAATATTCTGATTTTTCACATCTTTCGTGCCAATAATTAACCTAAATTGCAGCTTTTTTAGAATTTCTTCTCAGTAGCTTTTCCAAACCAAGTCCAGTCCTGCACTAATTTGACCTCACGTTCAGGAGCAGAGCAGTGGATCAAGCTGGGACTGTCAGGACTCCAGGAGTGGAAATACACATTCTTCCGTTTGGAATCCTTCATGGAGCCAAAGGCGAATTCAACTAGGGACTCTTCCAGGGCCAGTCAGGAAATGAACAAACTCTGCAAAGTCGTAATGTCCTTACTTAGGGAATACAGGATGGGATTCCATGTTGTTGGAGCTCCTTCTCTCACTCATTGCTGTATGTTTGCATTTCCTTTTTACATGCCAGTGGTCAAAGTGAATAATGATATATTTTTGTTGTTCTTTAAGGGGAGCCCTTGAAAGCCATTCTGAGACTGGGGTCCAGAAATCTCATCTTTGTTTGATTCTGTGTTTAGTGGGGATTCAAATCCCAACTTAATTTAATCCTTTGACTTATCCTGCAGGTACTGCCTGATTATATTCCATTGCCACCAGTAATAAGATCGCAGGGACAGAATCTTGCTATTAGCTCTTTGAGAAACAAAAGCAGGACAAAAACTGGCACTGGTATTAGTCAATGAAACCTGCTGTAAATGAATGACGACCTCCGCCAGCATTTTCCCTACTGCCTCGTTTTAATAAGCTATCAAAAGGCTACATATAAAAAGTTGCAGATTCCACTGATCTCCAGAAAACCTCCAATTTCAACTAAAATGGAGAACCTGAAATCCTTTGGCAATAGATAAGTTAAAAGAACAACCCCCAGTAACAGACAGGTTCTGGTAATGATTTGTTAGTGATTTTGATGATTTGCTTATATAATCATTCTTCTTAGGGTTTTATGGTAGTTGGTAATTTTTAATGAACATAGAAATAATATATAGCCTAGTGAAATGGGAAAGATTTCCACCTCTGTGATTAGGCTGCCTGGGTTACAATTTTCTTGCTAGACTGGTAACCTGACAGGAGTTAATAACCTCTCTATGGCTCAGTTTTCTCACCCAGGAAATGGGAACAGTGACACTAGCTCACAGGATTTTTGCAGGATTACATGAAATACTGCATGGAAAGCCCCTAGAAAATTTGTTAGCAGAGAGAAATTATACAAGAAATATTACCTGTTCTTACTATTAAGAAAAAAATACAAGAGTGGGAGAAAAAAATAACACTCCTTGTTGAAGAGCCATGATCTATCATTTTGTGCTCTTCCTTTGCTGAGATTCCTTAGCTTTACGGACTACAAGGAAAGTGGAGCAAATTCTATGGGGAAAAAAGGAGAGTGCAAAATCCAGTTGACAAGTAAACATGTAAAAAGCTTCTCAAACTCAATATTGATCATTAAAACAAAGGAATATCAGATTTTCACCGAGCATGTGAACAGAGATGAAAACTATTTTAATACTCAGTGCTGCTGAAGGATGGTAAAATGATGTATATAAGTATTAGGGGTCTTCCTTGCAAGCAGCAGTGACCTGTTCAGCCTGATTTTAGCAAGAAGGTAATTTGTTACAATGTTATTGGGTCACTCACAGCATTTCTGGGAAAGCTGGAGAATTAAGTCCAGGGTTAGAAGCCATTTGCACGGCCTCAGATGACAAAGAGAATTGGTCCAGCATTAGGTGCTGCCCCACGGCCGGCCAATATCCCACGAAACTGACTGCTGCCTCAGCACCCTGCCAGTTGCTCCCCCAGGAACCTGAACTGGAGCTCAGAACCCCGCAGCTGCCACGGGGATGTCCTTACAGCCCCTTGCTTCTTTGTACCACCAGCTCCCTTTTAAATTCTGGGCAAGCCCGGGCATCTCACTGGAAGAACCTAGATGACAAAACCGCTTCAAAGCAGCATGGGGAAGTGGGCGTGTGACTTTTCAGCAGCTGTTGGGGGAGACAGCCTCTACCTCAAAACTAAGGGGATTTCTTAAACATAGAAAAGGATTTATGGTATATAGGAAAAAAAAGAACAAAGCATATATACACCAGCAAAAGACAGCATCTTGTATTACCTGTGAGACTATAAAGTAGCTTATTCTTTATCTGAGAGCAATTTCACAGTATGCTACAATAGGCTTAAAAATCATTCCTATCCTTTGACTTTATAATAATCCCACTTCTGGTAATTTATCCAAAGGAAGTTATCAGAGAAGCAAGTACTCATTAACCAAAGCCTTATATACTGATCCAAAACAGTTGACAATACTCTCAATTTTTTTAACAATTGAAAGATGATTTAACAAAGGTATATTATTTTAAACTTTATTTGAATTATGTTGTTAAGGGGAAAAGTGGGAACAATAAAAACTTATATTTACAATGTAATTGTGAGCTGGATGCTGTTCTAAGAGCTTTACATGAACCGTCTCACCAAATCGTCACAACAGTTCTATGAACCACAGAAGTGAAGTGCTGTTTTCAAAGGGAATTTAAGTAAATTGCCTCAAGGGGAGAGGAAAAGAAAGAGAGGTATTAGAAGTCTCCGAGTGGCAGCCTAGACTCTGTTAAGGTGGTAGGTACATCTCTCTTGCTGTGTTTGAGAATCTTCCCCAAGCATACTTTTGTTTCAGCAGCAGAAAGTAGAGTTGCCATCTGCTGCTGTGAAACATTGATATTTCTGATCTCCCTTTAGAAACGGGATTCTTTCCGTCCCAAATGCTAAACAGATAATGCTTATTTCAAGCCTAAGCCTCACTCCTCACTCATCACCCTCTATAAAGAATTACTATTTTTTGCTCTTTTATAAAAAGCACTTTTTAATTTTAGAATAGTTTTACATTTACAGAAAAACTGCAAAGACAGTATAGAGTGTTCCCATATACCCCCAAACCAGCGTAACATCTTCCATTGGTATGATACGTTTGTCACAATTAACAAACCAACAGTAAACCACTATTACTAAGTTCATATTTTATTCAGTGTTCCCTAATTTTTCCCTATTGTCCGTTTTCTGTTCCAGGATCCAATCCAAGATATCACGTTACACTTAGTCATCATGTCTTCCTGGGCTCCTCTTGGCTGTGATAATTACTCAGACTTTCCTTACTTTTGATGACCTTAGTTTTAGGGAAGACTAGTCAGGTATTTTGTAGGATGTTCCCCAAATGAGATCTGTCTGATGTTCTTCTCATGAATAGACTGGGGTTATGCATTTGGGGGAGGAACAGCAAGAAGTAAAGTGCCATTTTCACCACATCATATCAAGGGTTCATTCTATCAACACAACTCATCACTGTTAATATCACCCTGGGTGGCTTGACTGAGGTAGTTTTGGTCAGATGTTTCCACTATAAAGTTACTCTTCTTTCCCCTTTTCCACACTGTAATCTTTGGAAGGATGTTACTACACACACCCTACACCTAAAGGAGTTAAGTACCACCTCTGTGAGAGCAGGGTATCTATATAAATTATTTGTAATTCTTCCACAGGGGGTATTTGTCTATTCTCCCCCATTTATTTGTTCATTCAATCCTTTTTATATCAGTGGGAACTCGTGGATATTTATTTTATAATTTGGGCTAATACTACTTTGTGTATTTTAATGCTCATATTGTTTGATGTGAAACACCAATAATGATGGTGAGTAAAGCCACTGCCCAACCCCAACCCAAGACACCTGAAGACCATTGAGTCAACACCCAACAAATATTCATTGAGCACCCACTGTACACCACAGTGAAATGGACTTCTTGTGCAGATAATAATGCAATTGGTCATTGACCTTTCTGTTTGTTATTCTTTGTTTAAGATCAAGCGTTTGATATCATCATGGAACCAATTTGCCCAATGACTGGCTTCCATAACACTCCCTATAAAGATATCCTCATGGAGTGGTCTCTACCTCACATTCATTCACTGATTCATTAGTGAGATCAAAAGCTTTTCCTAGTCTGCTGTCCAGCACTCCAGGTCAGCTACCTTTCTCACTCCTCACAATGTGTATTTCTTATCTTTCACCTACTCCTTATGTGTCTTCCCCTTCAGCATTGACTTTGTTCATTGAATAACAAGTACTTGGAAAGAAGATTTTAATGCATGAACTCATTCATCTTTCTTCTTCATTTTCAAACTTACAGACCTGTTTCTACCACTACTCCCTTTCATTCTGCCTCCTATAATGCAAAGCCAGTTTCCTCATCTCCAGTCTTGATACTCTTCCTATTGCCTTAAAGACTAAGTCCGTTAATTGCCCAATGTCGCTTCTTGTCTTTTTAGTCTCTGTCTGCAAACACGTCCATCTTCACAATTGTTATCACTGCTAACATTTTTTGAATACTTAACTATGGGCCAGATACTGTAATGTGTTTCATTTCATCCTAACATCAACCACATAATGTAGGTACTATCATTAACCCCATTTTTACAAAACAGGAAATAGGCTCAACTAGATAAAGGAACTTGACCAAGATCTTGTTTCTAGAAAGTGGCAAAGCCAGGATAGACATTATAGCAAGGTGCTGCAGAAAATCTCCAACCATGCCACAAACATATTAATTCCTGCCTCTCCTTCAAAAAGTCAATGTTCAAGTAAAATTAAAAAATAACCATATTAAATCCTCAATCCCCTCCAGAGGGAATAGCAGTGGAGCCAGCAAAGAGAACAAACAAACCTTACAAACAAAAATGTGGATTATCCAAAGTCTCTAGGCAGTAAGTTTTAAGCCAAGTGAGCTGGGAGAAAACAGTACGCTTAAACACACACATAATGACAAATATTTCAACAAATGACATCCTCAGGGGTAAGGAGTGTGAAAGGTCATCGGAGGGAAGAAATATATCTTGGGTCCGCAGGATGAATGCAAAACTAAGAAAACAGGGCTTTGATTCTGTCCTCAAATCCTTCTGATTTCTCTTCTTTTCTTCCTTTCTTTTAATGACAAAAGAAGCCTTCTAACCGGCAAGGTAAATAGTTCATGGGTTATTTATTTTATCTCTATTCCTAGTTAAATTGAGTTCAAAATAATTAGATAACCCTGGGAAAGCTGTGGCTGGTACTGCTAATTCCACCTAATGATTTTCCCGTGAAGTTGCCCAGTGAAAGGGGTTATCTGTTAAAACAAGCTTTAAACTATTAATAGAGTGAAATTACAGCTTCAGCAGCTAACCCCAGGTAATATGGCTCGGGTAGGGTATTAAGACTCAGGATTGGGGGCCAAGTTGTTCGTTTCCCCCAAATGACCTTTCTGCCTCACTCACAGTTGACTGTACCGTACCAGATGTAACAGTTAACTTGCTCCCGACACCTTACACTATTTGTGGCCTTAATTGAGGGACCTAAACAAACAAATTAATCACCCTGGCCCATAAAAATGACAGAATTCATATGGTAGCATTCTTCATTCTCTCCAATTTGTTTCCCTGAAATCCCCACAGCAATTTATTTGCTGAATATGCGAGTTTTTTCCCCCTTATGAAAATTACAAATTGTTGTCAAGGTTAACGAGTTAATATTCTCATTCAATATTTATTTTATGGGGAGACGGAGGAAAGCGCGACTGTTCCTGTACTTCTTTCCACTGCAAAGTCTGGTTTCTTAATCAAAATGACAAGGACACTGTCCTTTGTATGATACTCGGAATCATCGAGACTAAAAAATGAGCTTTATTAATCAACAGACCCTGATTAATTATTATAAAGTGCAGTGCCTACATTTCTGTACATTTTAATAATTCTTGCAGAAGGCTAACAATGTCCCTGGAGATTTGGAGTCTTTGGGGTTTGAATTTTTCTAAGCAATGTCACAATAAATAGTCAAGAGTAGCAGTGTTCTTTCTCTAATCCACTTCGCTTCAAACTGGCAACCCAGGGAAAATCTTCTTTTTCCTATTTCCCATCTATAATTCATCATTTGCATACAAAGTAAGGAGCCAAGAATCAGCGGTTTCATCAGTTTTCAAAATACCAAGGGACAATGAGGGTGATTTATCGTAGGCCACATGATCTAGTTCACATAATCAGAATATTTCTGTGGAAAACAGCCTGACATGACTTTGTGATAAGAGTGACCACACAAAAGATCAACGGAAGAAAGGTCAGGGGTCTGAGATCTTCCCGTGAGCCACCACTCCCTGACCCCTCTTCCCAGACACGCCTGACCCAAGTCCCTGTCAACAATGGGATATTATCCATCCTAAGGGCTGCAGGCGTGCACACATTTTTTTTAAGACTTCTGAACCATCCCTTTAATAGATCACCAGAATACTGACTACAGCTGTGGAGGTATATTCTCTGTCTTGACTGGGCTCACATCAGGGTATACACTGGACAAAACTCATGCCACTGTACACTTCAGATTTTTGCATTCCACTATATATCAATTTGACCTCAATTTATATTTTGAAGAAAGAGCTTATAGAAGAGAATTTAAATAGCAATGTATATATATCTATAACGTAATAATGATATGAGCATATAGAAGTATGTATGTTTATATATATGTGTGTGTATATATAAAGTCATATATATTTGCATGTATGTGTGTATATATATATATATATATATATATATATAATGCCTATGACCAGCAACATTCTCCTGTTTCTTGTTCTCAAAAATAAATCCGAAGTGCACATGGATGTAAACTTGCTAAAAGAAGGAATGGTGGCTTCCACGTCTGAGATTCTCTTGGGGCTTAAATGATTCTACCCCTGAGCATTTTGTAAGGTGACCATGGGGTTGGCAGATCCTCACGGCCTCTGATTTTTTTTTTTTTTTTTCCGGTACGCAGGCCTCTCACTGTTGTGGCCTCTCCCGTTGCGGATCACAGGCTCCAGACGCGCAGGCTCAGCGGCCATGGCTCACGCGCCCAGCCGCTCTGCGGCATGTGGGATCTTCCCGGACCGGGGCACGAACCCGTGTCCCCTGCATCGGCAGGCGGACTCTCAACCACTGTGCCACCAGGGAAGCCCACGGCCTCTGATTTCTGATGCACTAGAATAGGGGTTCTCTGTTCTCTACTATGAAGATGATGAGGAGGAGCTCCAAGGGTCTGATTGGAAGGCCACCACAAGAACATCTTTGCAGCAGTTATCAACCACGGTGTTTCTACACATCGGCATGTTACAGTGTTGCGAAGTGGGTTTCAAGCTAATCATTGCCAATAATAAGGTCCTAAAATGTGTAATGATCTAAAATATAATGGTAATGAATTAGAATAGGTACAAGCTTATGTCTGCCTACATATGGCCTGGACCACCACATTCATGGCAGGAGTACGCCCCCGTAAACATGGTAGGATCATGGGATTCTCTGATTTTGATGCATCAGTTTATGTGGAAGGAAAAGCGTATCTCTGAGTAGGACCCAGGCAGATGTGTCTGAGGCAATGTTATGAATTTTCCTTCAACCAAGAAAGGTTTGGGAGTAGTGGAGTGTTCCTTGTGCAACCCAGGGTAGATGTGGTACCAAGAGACAAACAAACAAACAAACAAACAAACGAATGAATGAATAAATAAATAATAGCCATACTGTGGTCAGAACAAGGAGGATACAGGTGTAATCTGCACAGCTAGCAACCAAGGGCCAGATGATAGCAAAGAAGTTCGTACATGCTGCATAAATAGAGGATGAAAACAAAGACAAGATCCCACACACCCAACTCTAATTCCTATGTAATCTTCTGGAACTGAAAAACAATCTTGAGAAAGAGGAGAGAATCCTGAATGGAAACTTTTATTTTCATCATTTGACCTGATAGGGACTTGCATCAGTTATGAATTAGGTCCAAAAGTATATAATAGAAAATCACAATAACAGTGACTTAATGAGATAAAGAAGTATTTATCCCTCATGTAAGCAATGCCTGTTGGTAGGCATTCTGGGGCTGGTATGATGGATTCAATATATCACCAGGAGCTTGGGCTCCTTTCTTTCTGTTTTTCCATCCTTAGATGAGGTTTCCAACTTCAAGCTCTCTTTTGGAGTCCAACAGAACTGCTAGAGCTCCAACCATTGCATCAGCATTCCAGGGGGAAAAGAAGTAGCAGCAGGAAAAAGGCAGAGAACAGTTAGATGTCCCATTTTTAGCTTCCACATATCAACTTGCACTTTCATCTCATTGGCCGGAAGGTATTACATGACCATTGCTGGATTCAAGTGTGGCTGTGGAATGTTGCTTTTCAGCTGGGCTCACTATGACCCTGAATAAAATTGGATATTTGCCGCAAAGGAAGAAAGGAAGTAATAGATATCAGGAAAGCAGCGGGCAATCTACAATCAGTAGTCTCCATCACAAGCCTCACAGGAGAAATTAAGTTGACTTAGAGAACATCAGAGATGCTATGTTTCTTCTTGTAAATTTGAGTTTGTGGCCTGAGATCTGTACCAGTCTCATCATGGATGATGTCTCCCCTTGAGTAGGAGAGAAAAGAATGCAGTCATAGACAGAGCACATGGATTTGGGAATAGCACACAGTCTCTCTTCTCCAATAGCCCCAACTATTACAACGTGTCATTTGTAGTTCTAGCAGTTATGGATTACTTTCAAGTTTTATTTCTTAATAAAATTCTTTTGAGCTTTCATCAAAGTCTAAATGCACCACTGGAAGTCCTATAAGTGACTCCACCACCCAAACTAGATGTCATCGTGAAAAAAAAGGATTAAGAAACCTGGTCTGCATGTTCCAAAGAAATACAGGAGAGGGATAATGTGATCCTACTCCACCGTGCTCTGGGAGGCAGTCCCTCTCGCCTTCTCAGGGCAGGAGTTTCCATTACATGTACGGTAGAGTCCCGATAAAACATATGTCAGATTTCTTTATGAGGCTCAAGCATTGTGAGTTCAGGACCCATGCAGGTGCCCAGGTCAGAGATTTGTGCCTTTTCCTGCACAGTTTTACTACAGAAGTTCAGTAGGTACATCTTAGGGCTCTGGAATCCCAGGTCTCCTCACCATACTTACATCTTACCCTGTAAAAGTACAATTTTGAACCACAGATAACAAGTAAATGAGATTATGATGTTAGCTTTCTCCAGAGAGAACAGCAAGTCCAGGTCATAAAACTACCATATGGCAGATTTGGCAGTCTTTGCTGAGCGCCATGGATTAATTATCACATAGACAGAGTCCGGTCCCCATTTGCAAGCGCCTTGGGCCCCTGTGGCAGGGATTGGCAACCCGGTGAAGGCGAGAGCTTGTATTATGTTTGGCAGGGACACGGTGTGACCTTACTGTGGCCAGTTCTGTCATCTCTTAACATTTCGCTCGTGATTAAGTTTATCATTTCAAACAAACACAAAATGTCAGGTCTCTGGGTCTATTTAGCGTAGAGAGCCAAAATAGACCTCTTTGATTTAAAGGGGTCCAGGCCAAGGGAACAATCTGATTAGCTCTCCCATCTGACTTTTATTAGAGCTATCAGATAATACAGTGAGGGCAAAACCCTTGTTCCAATTGGCTGATGGCCACAAACCAGACCCACAGGGCACCCACCATGTTTCCCTTGACATCTCCAGGTTACTAACTCAAAGCAATGGTTACTGGGTTGATCCTCCCGAAATTTCACCTCTCAGCCTGGCACCTACTGGACCTGAATGACTTCTGTTCATATCTATTCTGATTCTCCATCAGTTGAGGATGCCTGCACCTCCTGGACTTTCTGTCTGTTCCAACTCTCACTGATGAGGACAGATCAGAGGGCTTATCAACCTCTCCCCATCTGGGGCTTCAGTCGATATTCCATTCTGTCAACAGATGCCTTGATACCATTTGACACTGGATGCGGAGTGTTTGGTGGTTTACTTCTCAAGCACTTCTTCACTCAACTGGACACCACCAAGTGGAAGGGAGGAGGGGGAAATGCTCTGCATCAGCTTAGTTCTAAGGATGTTGCTGTAGAGATGTAACCGGTTGAGATCTGTACTCAAGGAGCTGGACACTTCCATCGGCTCTGCTTTCGTCCTGATCTCTGGTTTGTTTTATGATTATACCAGTCAATATCACAATAACTACAGAATTCAGGCGATGATTTTTTTTTTTTCCAACTGGAGCAGAAGTTAAAGCCTCAGGCTGCTCTGAGCTCATTCATTTATTTATTCAATAAACATTAAAATGCCTACTCCGGCCCCATCCCCTCATCAGATCATTACGGGGATCACCCTCTCTCTCTTTGTCCTACAGCCAAATGGGCTTTCTCTGAGTGTTTCAGATACGCCGAGGTCCCTCCCTCAGAGACTTCTGTCATATCTCCTCATTCAGTGCCCTCCTTTTCCGTTTTATCTGACCATCACTTGCCTACTTTTATTCATCTTTCACATCTCTACTCAAGTGTCACTTTCTCAGAAAACAAACTGGGAAACTCCATGGTATCCCTTCACAACTAGAAGAAGCAGCAAATAACAAGGGACAATGATCACAGTTATAATTAATAAATTGTGTGATGAATTTTTTAATATCCACCTTCCTTGCTAGCATGTACACTCCATGAAAGCTATGACTATTTTTTTTAACAGATCTTTATTGGAGTATAATTGCTTCACAATGCTGTGTTAGTTTCTGTTGTACAACAAAGTGAATCAGCCATATGTACACGTATATCCCCATATCCCCTCCCTCTGGAGCCTCCCTCCCACACTTCCTATCCCACCCCTCTAGGTCATTGCAAAGCATGGAGCTGATCTCCCTGTGCTATGCTGCTGCTTCCCACCAGCCAACTATTTTACATTCCGTAGTGTATATACATCGACGCTACTCTCACTTCACCCCAGCTTCCCCCTCCCACCCCAAGTCCTCAAGTCCATTCTCTATGTCTACCCCTTTATTCCTGCCCTGCAACTAGGTTCATCAGTACCATTTTTTGTTTCTTTTTCAGATTCCATATATATGTGTTAGCATACGGTGTTTGTCTTTCTCTTTCTGACTTACTTCACTCTGTATGACAGACTCTGGGTCCATCCACCTCACCACAGATAGCTCAGTTTCGTTTCTCCTTATGGCTGAGTAACACCCCATTGCATACCTGGGTCGCATCTTCTTTATGTGACTCTATTTTGATCAGTACTGATCCTCATTGCCCGCCCCGGTGTCTTACATGAAGCGGTGCTCAATAAATACTTGTTTATTGATAAACTGAGTATTTACATGTGTTGCCCAGAGGGCTGCTCTTGAGGTGGTGAATGAAATGGTCCCAGAGGAGCCCACAGGTAAGGTGTGAAGGGTAAACAAAGGATGGAAAAGCAGTGTGATACCTGTTATAATACAGTACAGGTCTTGTAATGGGTAAAATGTTGGTATTAAAATATGTGGGTTTTCAGTGTCTTTCACCACATTCCTATACCCCCGCAAACACTTTCAAGGAGACGGTAGATACAGCCTAGATTTTTTTTTTTAAAGCCAGTTTTCAATTCATTGAACTTGTAGAACAAATAATACCGTGAAAGCCAAAGTGCTTTTGATTTTCAAGAACCAGGCTTTTTTTCAGGAGAAATAAAGAGGTTTTATCAGAATTCTAAATATCAATGTTAGAACTTAGAGGACTGGATAAACACTATGTTTCATAAATAAACAGAAAAATAGGGGCAGATATATGAGGATGTATTATTCTTATTCCAACTTGAGAAGGAAACTAAAAAACAAAAGTAAAATGGTTAGGAGAAGAGTTTTGGAAAACAGAAAAGCCATTGGTGGGTATCCAAGAAAAAGCTCTTGCCTTTCTCCCCACATGAGAAACAGCCTTTGATGGGAGACATGGGATGTGAGACACATGTCCAGATAGATCTGGGAAAATTCTGGGTCAAGAGGATTTGTAACTCACTTCCTCTAGCATAGCCCAGTCAGCCTGCAAGCCTCTTAGAGAAGGCTTGTCCCATTCAGCACAGAGAAGCACGGCGCCAAAGAAATGTGGCATGCAAACAGTCTATTAGCAAAGGCTAAGGGACATCTCTAGATGCAGACTTCTAAGGACAGTGTCATAGACTACTGATTGTGCCAGCCAAGAGTTCCTGAGTTCCCAGCTGCAGAGGGATGCAGAGAATGGACAAAATGGACAAAAAATGCAGGGATGACAGACATGAGAAGGAGATTCCAGAACATGATCCCCAAACACCAGATGGAATAACCTATCCGCAGTGGAGGTCAGCGGGGCCATAGGGTGGTGTGACCCTGAAAGTTCCTCCCTTAATGCCAGGATGACCTTCTCATCATACTGTAACGCTCCCAAAATTATAGAACCAAGAGGGGAGGGTGATGGGTACAGAATCTTGAATATTACTGAGATTTAATTTGGAAGTGATGGAGGTCATGAGATTAAGAGTTTCTAGCGATAAATAAGGGCCCCTGAGTTAAAATTTTCTTTTAGCTGTAAGAAAATAAATCTACATTTTTGCAGCCCAGAGTCTATGACCATCAACATTTGAACCTGTTACAAGTTGCTGTAAGAGCTAAAAAAAGGAATAACTAGGTCTGTCCATGGGTGAATAGAAAGAAGATATTTGAGTTGGGTCAAGAAACATAATTAAGAGTGTGCCAACTTAAGGCAGTGGGAAGGTAGAGGGAACAGCAGGTGAAAGAAGAATGAAAGAGCCAGGCCCAATCAGCGAAAAGGGGATCAGAGTGGCCAGAGCACAGGGCTTTCCAAAAGGATGAGGCTCATCTGAGGAATGTGGACTCCATTTGTAGCCTTTGAAAATGGACATTTTTACAATGGAGAATAAAGTCGGAGTCCTCTATAACAGTACAGAAAGCAGAGCAACTTCTCTAAAGGATAGTTTGGCTTTATCGCTCAAGGTTTAAAAGCACATGGTCTTAACCGAGAAATTCTACTTCTGGAAATTTGAATCAGAAGTGTTTGCTTGCCCATGTTCACAAAGCTGTGTGTACTTAAAAATTATTATTGGAACAGTGTTTAAAAGAGGGAAAAGAAAGTCAATAGTCTAAATGTTCGTTTTAGGGGACTGATACAGTAAAGAGTGAAATATTACATAGAGGTTAAAAGGATAAAGAGTCATTACTATTCTCTGAAGTTGAAAGATCTCCAAGGTATAATTAAGTTGCAGCTTCATCCCTTTAATAACTTATGTCCCGAAGCAGTTTATTTAACCTCTTTGTGCCTCTGTTTCCTCATGTGTAAAACAGGGATAGGAATATGGACCTCTCATGAGGATTAAATGAGTGGATACATATAAAGGGCTTAAAACAATGCCGAATGCATATTAAATACAACATGTATGCATGATTGTTATTATGTATTAAGATAGAAAAACAACATAGTACAATATGTATCGTGTCATCCCACCTGTGTAAAAAAAAAAAAACTTGCATGAAAGTTACATAACCAATATTTATAATATCTTTCTGAAAGAAGATACAAGAAACTATTGGCAGGTGATATATCTAGAAGTTGTTAACAGAGGCTAAAGACTGGCCGGGAATGGAGCCATTTTATCATTTTATTCCCATCTGTACTATTTTTAATTTAAAACAAAGTGCTTGCATTATTTGTAAAATGACCCCCAAAAAGCCAATAACAAAATTAATGATAATGTTTGAAACATTTATTTACTAAATCACTTTGAGACTGATCTACATGAATTCAACAAATAAAATATTTAATGGAAAATTGTAGTGAGCAATGCAATATACAGGTCACGATGCTGTGACAGGTTTGTAAATTCTCAAACTCAGAGAAAATGACCATGGCCCCGTTTCCCAGGCTGGCACTTTTAAGGTGGAAATGGCTTCCAATTATTATTACTAACATCATTAAATATTATTAATAATCATTGTTAAATATTATCCTTATCATTTTAGTTCTGCAACTTACTAGCATAGCGACCTTGGCAGGTTTTATAACTTCTTTGGCCTCTTTTTCTTCATTTGAGTGTAACAATTGTTCCTACATCAGGGCAGCAGTGAGATAATGCATGTTAAGCACTTTGCACTAGCATATAGTGCATGGTAATAATAATAATTTTATCCTCATCATCTTATATTAACCACACTCAGGGGCATTTTCCCCTACGTCTTAAGACCATTCTCCTGAGCCCCATGCAAAGGAAGAACTGATTCAAAGAAAAGCTTCTGAACAATTCGAGCTTCTTTCTTACAGACACCATTCTCTACATCCATAGATGAACCCTTCTGGATAGTGGGCAATGGAGAAGACTGATGTAAAAAGGAACAGGCCATAAAAAACTGACCTACTATTTTCCAGGTACTTTGAAGCTCTGGAACCCTGGCAAATAAATATGCTTGGGTAAACTGAATTTCCAACTCCCAACAAAAACCAAACCAAACAATAACAATTGCTTTCTCTGCTCTGACAGAATGCCCCACACATCCCTGTCTTTGCATAAGATGATATCATCAAGACACCATCATTCAATGCCAATTTATGAGAATCAGCAATGCAAAGTAGAAAATTAAGTCACGGTGGGGATGTAGGACAGGGGTATAATTAACACTGACAGGTGCTTGGATTTTTTAAAACCAACATCAGGAAAACCACACAACTACAGTGTAATGTAAAACATTCTCCTGAGCTGGCAGGGAAGTGGACTGTGCAACCCACAGGGTCTCCGTTCCAACTCTAATTGCTATTATTCTCTGGGATGTGATATCTTAATCAGAAACAATAGCTTGTCTAATTGACTGAGGTTGGGAGGAGGCCTGCTACCTCTCGCAGATAACTGAACAGCGAGCACAGTAAATGAGTAATGCAGTGAAATTAAGAAAGGACAATTCAGACAGTGAGATCAGTTAGATTGTGAACCATCACACAAGCGGAGGCCCAGAAGCTTCTTCACTTGAAATACTGAAGACTAGAAAGGTGACACAGAGAACATCTTCTGAGGAATTATCTTTTATTTTCAAGATTGGATGGTCTATTTTCTTTTTCAAAAATAATGTGAAATAATTGCTCATCTTTATAATGTGTCTTTCATTTAAGGAGCTTAAACAATATTCACATACAGCATGTTTGAATCTCTGGTCATCATGACAAAATGGTTTATTGTAATCTCAAATTTTCAGATGTGGAAGTTAGGACAAAAGTGATCTATTATCTCCAATATGCCAGATGTATAATCATACACAAACTGAAATATAATATAGGAAGGATCCTATATGAGAAATAATGAGTCTAGTACAAAACTCTTATGTCCCCAAACATACATGAGGAATATTCAGTGTAAACAACACAGCACAGCTATTTTGATTCAAACCTTTTGCTGGCATGTACCTGGACAAAAGAGAAAACATCTTTTCTCCGAAAGTCATTTTGTTAGAGAGTATTCGCTTATACAGTTTGAATATACTTAATCTACAAGTCGGACTGCAAAGTCAGAATGCAGTTTGAAAGCAAAGGACTGAGAGCCAGGAGACCCTGCTTCTTCCTGGCAAGGCATGTGATTTTTTTAGTCAGGTCACTACATGTCTCTGGAGTGACATTTCCCTTATGTTTGCACTGCCAAGGACTCCTTTCTTTTTCTCCCATCCCAGAAGAGCCACCCTTATCTGTCACACTTCATTTCCTACATCATCGACCTATTGCTCCTCACCCCTTATTTTATTATTATTGCTATTTGCTCATCACCTGCCAATCAACTTTTGATTAGGAGATAAATATTATTATTACACCCAAGTGAACCAACAACCTGATCTGTTGAATTACTCTGGGTTAAGCATCCATGAATGCAGTAGAACATTACAATCAGTCCATGCGTCTCTGTTCCTCCCTATCAGGGCTTCTACAGGTCCAGGGGTCCCAAGCTGGGAGTACTAGACAAGGTTCCTCAAGCTCAAATGAACAAAGAAGGGATGATTAAGCACAGGGTATACCTGAGAGCCTCCTCTTTCAAGAACTCCATTCCACCACAGTTGCCAAGTGGGCGCCCAGGCTTAGGGTTGAGAGACCTTCCAACTTTTAGCCAGAAACTGGGATTTTTATGTGAAGCTCATGATGTTTAAATATCGGCCACCCCTGTGTTCATCACCTCTAAGATGCCATCATTTTAGACGCATCTTAATTTCTCGGAAGTTAACTTTTTTTCAAGTGCTTTCTAGAATCAGTGAAGTATAGCAGGTTTATGTTTTTCTAAATAGTTTATGATGTTTGCTTTACAAAATTCTAACTTATATGTAAAAGGATCACGGGACTGAGCTGAGCCACGGTTTTGCTTTCTTAATTCTTGCCTAGTCCACACGTTCTCCAACAGCCTTTGTAGCTCTAATACTTGATTATTTTACTCAGTCAACAACATTGAAATGATAATAAACAGAAACCTTTTAAAATATAATCTTCCCCAGGAAAACCAGTATTAGAACAGATTAACTAAGAACTTTGTAAGTCCTCGGTAAGACATAGCAAACACACCCCCCTTTAACTAAACATATGTAGAACTAAATGAGAGTTGGTTCCAATTTGGTTCACTGACGTATTATGCTTCATATAAAATTAGGAATTTATCTATCGTTACTGAGTTAAACTTTATATTTTGAAACCACGATTTGTGTTTTCAGGGCTTAAACATTTTCACAGCACCTCACAGCACTTCTACCTCCCAGACTCCTGACTCACATTGCCTCACAGGCCCTACACAAAGCACTGGTCTATTTCACCCTTCAGGTTAGGACCTACTGTGTGTCAGGTGCCAGGTGATTGTATGTGTTATGTCGTTTCATCCTCACATAGTACCCTGAGGGAGGTGTCATGCAGCTCTCATACTTAGATGGAAACTGACTCTTAAAGAAGTTAAAAGACTTGCCCTGAGTCACACAGTTGATAACATTTGGCCCTTCCTTATTCCTCTGGCCATCGCCATGCTCTCTGTGCCCTGGAAAACGAAGTAGTACTCACTAGCACAAAGTGTTCTTCTTCCCAAAGCTTCTGGTTGAGTTTGGCCAATGGGGAACATCAATAGGAAGTTAGAAGGAAGGAGGAGAGAGCGATCTCAGTATATTTTCCCTCAGGTTCCCTTCCTGAGTAGTCATAACAAGCTGATGGGAACCCCCTTGTTATGAGGTGGTCCTCTCCACAGAGCCCTCTGTCCTCTGAGTCTGATCATCTGTCCTTTCTCTTGCCTCTTCAGGCACAGGGGTTATAGCCCTCAGGTTCTCCACTATTCCTGGAGGTTTCCCTGTAACCTGCCCACAGCTTTGTAAATAGCCTCTTTATTAATAACTCTCTTTAAAAAATATGCATGTTGTAGGTGCCAGGCTGAGAAAGTTCCAAGGACCAATCAGAGATTCAAATCTAGGTCCCAACAATGCAGAATCAAAAATTCTTTTCACCAAACCGCAGAACTTCTCAAATGTCTCCTTAGAAAGACTCTGAGCGTGTGGTACCCCGCTGGTCTGCTTTTAAAAGAGGAAGAAAATAATTTCAAACAGTTGATAGTTGCTTCCTGTGGCGTAACATCAAATACCACTTCTTTGAGAATCGCCTAGTACCTTTGAACTCTTTAGAAAAAAAACGTTATGTAAATCCAAGATATTAATAGTATATCATTTTTGCCCAGTGATAAAAGCGTCAGTGACACAAGGCTACTACAGGATAAAACCATTTCAGCAGGAGAACATCTTTAGGGAACAGATTCTACTACAAAGGAACTCACTTTGTATAAAAAGTATAGGTTTGTTGAATTCAAAAACGTGTCAGAAGATTTACTAATGCAAGGAGGCACACGAGATTATCTGTACCTTGAGAATGGAATGTTTCGTTTCCTACGGCATTAGTCAATGGCATCATTAATTGCACAGGTGGTCACCTGGAACTGCTTCGGGCATACCTCAATATTTGGTTCCAATAGACATTATAAAATAACTTTCCTTAATGCCGATAATATTCCTCTTCTATTGCTTTTTATTCATATAGCTTCTATTCATATACTAACTAGCTCACCAAGCAATTCTGGGTTCCAGTTTATTTTTCTGAAAACTAATGATAATATTATAATAATAATAAGTAAAACAACAAGTATTTTTGATGAACACTTACTATGTTCTGTTTTCCCCCTTTTAAAAACGGCCCATGGTAAGCCATCTATATGCATTTCCACAATGTATGTATCGTATTTAATATTTACATCATAGAATCGTACTAGTATCATTATCCCCAAGTTACAGATGAGAAAACTGAGAGCCAGTGTGTTTATCTTGCCCAAGGTCAGACTGCTCAGAGGTAAGAGAACTGAGACATCAATCTACTGCAAAGCCTGCACTCTTAAGCGTTTTCCAGAGGTACAAAGTCAAATGCAACCTAAGACCAGGTAGGTACACAGCACTGATGGTGCCAGCTGGGAGCAGAACAGGGAGGGTTATAAAATTGGAAAGTAGATGCCCCACCTAAAGGGAAAGCCACTGTTCAGCTCCAGCTGATCAATCATTTCCATAAGAAATGAGGACACAGTGTAGCAGCCATGTCTTTGAAAGCTTTTCAAGAGAAGTGGAAATCCTGAATTTTTATATATGAATCTCCTAATTTCTAAATGCGGGTTATCACCCAGTAAAAATAGTTTCGGTGTTCAAACTAAGCTCATGGACCACAGGTCTGTGGCTTGTGCTTTTGTCTTAGCTCCCTGGTAAACAGAGAAGGCTCATTTCTACAATCCTTCGAACATCACCAAGGCCCTGGAGTTAGTTACAGCAAAGGTGACCAACCCATCTTCGTTTGCCGGGGACTTTCCTGGTTTCAAAACTGTAAGTCCAAGGCCCCGGGAAACCCCAGCCCCAGGCAAAGTGGGATGAATGGTCACCTAGTTAAAGCAGAGAATTGGCTTCTGGCATCTACAGAACTCCAGAAGGTCAAATAACCTGACCTTTAGAATGTGTCCTTTCGGGGGAATTTCGCTCTCCTTGGAGGTGCTAATTTGCTAGAGCTTTCGGTCTCCACTTCAAAAATTAAACTGCCCATGAAGCCAGGATGTAACAGCCCCCCAAAGCGAGTTTCCGAGAAACTCTCTCAGTGAGGAAAGGAGGGCACCAGAAGGCAGGCGGACGTCCCGAGAAAGCTGCTGGTTGTTGTTTGTCAGAGAATCCTAATTCGAATCCAAATGGGAGCTCGCCATTATCGGGGACTCACAGCTCCAGGTAAACAGCTAATGAGCAGGCTGCCAGTTCCATTTTTATCAAGAGCCCTCCGAGACTCAACCGTGCCATTTCATAAAATATGCAGGTGATGGTGCGGGGAGAGGAGCAAAGGCTTTGAAAATGATTCACACAACCTAAAAATGATGTTGAAAAGGGAGGAATTAAATATTCACAAAGTGAGAGAAATTAAGGCATATTAACTGTTAGAATGTGGAAATGAAATGAGTAGCATGTACAGAGTTGATGAGAACTGCATGATTACAGATCTGTCAAAAGTTTCTAATTCTGACACCGCGCGATGCGGAGGTGCTAGTTGGCTGGTTAAGGGCAAAATATTAGGTATGGGACAAGCCGCACGACGCTGACAGATCAGAGTCAAAGGGAGGAAGACACAGCAGTGATTAACATCAGGCTCCGCTCTGCGCTGAGGGTGAACTCCACGTTCGCAAAATGAATACTGATTACGAGCACAGAACAGACTTTAAGTTGGCCAGACGCTGGTGCTGAATGTGGCTATTAGGTCTGTAATGAGGACGGCACAAGAAGGCCTGAAGGCCAGAGAGGCTAAATTCTGTGAGGTCATCCCACCCTCCACTTTTAGGGGATGGGAAGCCAAGTTGTGGCCCATCCAAACTAGAATTAGCAGTGATTATTATATAATATGTAATGATGGGATTTAAATGGCTAACACATTTTCTCTGCTGAGATCATTTAGACATGATTCATACAAATGATTAAATTAATAGATCTTCCTCTTTTCCGTCTGCCAGGCAGCTTAAACTAGATTTTCAACACAGACTGATCCTAGTGAAATCATATGAATAGAGAGATTTACGGAAATTGCAGGAGGAATTGGTTCCATGTATAAGGGCACACTAGGGTTTAGAGAAATTCACAAATTCACCTCAAGGATGAACACAACTCTTGGCCCTTTCTCCTTTTTCTTACCTACCTATATTTTTAAAGGACGTTTTAGAGGTAAAGATATAAAATCACTCTCCTCAAAAATAAAGAGATACAAATAAATAAATAAAGAGATACAACACCAAAGCCTAAACAAGTATTTATAGAGTTGCTTTCCTTACATCTGAAATGCAGCCGCTTTTCAAAGAAAACAACTGATGTATGTAAAAATAGATTTTAAATAATAACACGGAGCTGATTCAGAGAATTTTAAAATTTAATGCCAATGGAAAACAGTTTAAAAGATGATAGTATTTGCATATCAGGTATTCATGATTTCAATGCAGCATAGAAATTTCCAAGAGAAAGTCAAGAAAAGATAAATTGGAAACAAAAAGAAAAGCTTAGAGTCATCTTTAATAAAGCATTTCTCTGCTAACATTCCTCCTTAAATCCCATCATTGCCATTGGATTTGGGTTTTTTCCTCCTGCAGAAGTATAAAGCAGTTATTAGGGACCTGAGGAACTGCCAGAGACCCACCGTGTTTTCTGAGTGGAGGGTTTTCTAGTCCCATCAGCTGCACAACATACGAGCAAATTAACAGGCACTTGGGGAGGAAGTCCACAGTGTGAGGCTCAGGCATGTAATAATTAACATAGCCTTGCTACCTCCGTGGCATCTTGGGATGAAAATATTAATCATTCACAGCTGTGACTGCCTCAAAATCTATTTTATGGCTTTGACACATCCATGAATAATGCCACTTACTATAATGTGCAGAATATCAGAAAGAATATTTTTACAGCATGGCTGTTCTTCTATAGTACACTGTCAAAAGTCTGGTTCCTGCAGCATCTATGGAAAAAAGAACATAACACAAACCTACTTCTATACTATACTTTACTGAGCACCTACTATGCGCCAGGAATTCCATGTATTTTTTGCTCACGCCTTACAATGGCACTATGAAGGCAGTGCTGTTATTGTCTCCATTTTATAAATGAAGAAATGGAAGACTGAGAGGTGAAGGTCAAACTGTCCAAGAAATAAAGGCAGGATATGAATCTCAGTCTGCTTTGGTCCAAAGCCCATGCTCTTCCGACAGCATGAAATTCAAAGGGAACTCTAAATATTACTGTGACATTGGTTTCCACAGAACCCTCACCTTCCTTGGTCTCTGGGGGAATCACCTTGGCAATTAAATCATTTATAGAATTATTCAGAATGTTTTCTCCACTGCTTCGTCACTTTCATCACCCTTCTTTTTTATGTTTCCTACCCTTGATGTGAGCACTTAGCTCGAGTTCACACCCTTGCCAATTCATTCTCCACACTGTAGTCAGAGTGAGTTTCCCAAGGTAAATCTAGTTGGGGGGCTTCCCTGCCTAAAATCGTCACTTCACTTAGGATAAAATGGACAATACATTGCCTACAACAATCCCAGGCGATCTTGAACATCCTTTGTGCCACCCTCCCCCACCAGCTTCATCTCCTGTATCCCCCTTTCGAGATCTTTTACTAACATCCAGCAAAGAGGAGGTCTCTGCGTTCCTCAAAGCCATCAATCTCATCCCATCTCAAGCCCTTCCATATGACTAAGATGTTTCTGCCCGTAACACTGCTTTTCTAACACTACTGTCCCCAGTCCCGTACGTTGGCTAATTCTTTCTCATTCTTTGGATCTTCCTTCACTTTTAAATTTCATATTCTCAGAATTGACACCCCTAACTCCTTAGTCTACTTTGAGTTTTCTAGATGCTCTCAAACTCTACCCATGTTCTCCCTGGCAATTGTCACCATCATAGTAAACTGTTCTTTGTATGATTGTTTGTGGCGTAACATCTGGCCCGCATGAGAGATTTTTTTTTTTTTTTGTGGTACGCGGGCCTCTCACCGCTGCGGCCCCTCCCGCCACGGAGCACAGGCCCCGGATGCGCAGGCCCAGCGGCCACGGCCCACGGGCCCCGCCACCCCACGGTACGTGGGACCCTCCCGGACCGGGGCACCAACCCGCGTCCCCTGCATCGGCAGGCAGACCCCCAACCACTGCGCCACTAGGGAAGCCCTCCATGAGAGATTTTAAACTCCATGATGACAGAGACTATGATTTCAGGGTCAGGCACATAGCTGGTGCTCAGTAACCGTGTGTTGACAGAAGGAAGGAATGAAGGAAAGACGGAATGAAGCATCTTCATTTTCGGCCAGGATCCTCTCCACCTGCACCTTCTCCATTGTCTTAATTCAACAGGGAAGGCTTTCCTTGCTGACATTCACACTCTTGGCAACAGCCAGGAGTGACTGCATCAGGAGCACTGACTCCCCCCAGGCTCCCAGAACTTCTGCAGCACACCTGTCTCAGGTGGTTGTAATATTGTGCTGTAATTGCTTGTTAGCACGGTGCGCTCCCTCCCTCTTAGACTATGAACTCCCCAGAGCAAGAACTCACATGGTATCTGTATCCCTTCAGCATCCAGCACAGGGCCTGAGCACACGAGGTGCTCAGTAAATGACTGTTGAAAAACGATTTCATTAGGGAATGACTCAGTGGGTAATTGAACAAGTAACTAGGGGAGTTAGTAAATTAGGGAGTTAATAATAAAGTAAGTGAAAGTGAAAATGAAAACAATTATTCACCCAAGTGTTTCCTAAGGTGTAGTGACCATCCCATTGGTGAGACACAGATAATTTTGAGGAATACACAACTTTTTAATTTTAGTTGCTGAGGAATGACAAAATAGATGTTAGAAAAAAATTAATTTGCACATTCTTTATATCATTGATATTATTACTTGGGACAATTCGAGTTAAGTAAAAATATTAAGTGAATATAATATTACCATTACCAAAAGTTACTTGGAAATGGCAATAATGATGAAATTGGTATTATAAATGAGTGAGCCTTGGGAACATATGGTTTGAAAATGAGTGGGGGGAAAATGCCCTAAGATTTCATGAGCTTTTACTATGTACCAGGCACTGTTTTAAGCGCTTCATCTATATAAACTTGTAGAATCTTCATAATAGGAGTGAAAACCATCCCATTTTACAGTCTCTTCTCACTCTATGATTCTCTCAGAAAGAGTTTCACATGCTTTCCCAGGCAACGGGGTCATGACTGCTCCAGAACCAACCAACTCTCCTTCTCTTTCCAAATTGTTTTCTCATACTTCTTTCTCTGCCTGAAATGCTGTACCTAATGTCCTTTGTACGAATCCTATACCTGAGTTCGGACTTGGCTCCTTGGTAGCTGGGGGCCGCCGGATAACCTTCCTGCTCTACATCTTCCTTTCCTTCAGGAGTCAAGTGCAGGCAGTAACAGCCCACCTCCTTGGGTTGCTGTGAGGAGTAAGTGGGATGAATGTATCGCAAGCTAGCGAAGCACCGTAACTGGCACGTTAACCCTCAGCATGCAGCGGCTTTTATCCTGCAGTGGGGTGAGCTCAATCCATATACTCAGGAGTACAAATAATACATTTATTTTCCTAATCCTAAATTTAATTTCATTTTCAAGCCCTGTTCCGCCAGGTGGTAGGAACTTAATTGATTCAGGGTCTCACTTCCTCCCTTTCTTTGAGGTTGAATCTTAAATTCCAGAGATGGAGTTTCAGGTCACTGGCCACGGTTACTTATCTGTATGCATATGCAATTATATGTCCTCATTTAATCTTGGTCATGAGAGTTAAAGGTGTCTCTTCTCACCACAACACACAAAGCCCCAACAGCGATCCTTGCAACTTCCAGGCCGTGTCTGAACTCTGATTCTCCCCACTCTGTACTATGGTAAGGGAAGGCTGGGCACTGCATCAGACCATCTGCCTATCATCCTGCATCAGTCCAGATGTGGTCGCAGAGAATATTTGTACACTGAGGCACTTAACGATTGCTGGAAGGATTGCAGTGTCACCTTCTAGGTGTGACTTCTGAAACCACACGGCAGAACTGACTTGCCAGGGAGCTGCAACCTCTGCAAACATCAGAAATATGAAGAATCAGGAAGCTGCCCCTGGAACTATTGGCTTCAGGACCACTTCCTGATTCAGGATGAATCCATAACAGCTGGCTCCAGAGCCATGCCTGTCATATTTGCACTGGTAATAACACAGATGCTCCACACGCTGCCTCTTGATACCCACAAAACCAGCAGCTGGGTACTAGGACTGCTTTTAATGCTGCTATGGAAACCCCAATCTTCCATGACTATGCATTGCAGAAGAAACCACAGAAGTGACTTCAACCTCACGTCCGCCTTCTACTTCTTAGGAAGGTGCAAGGTGGGGCAAGGATGAGGAAGGAAGGAAGAACTTGAAGACAACTACCAAGGAGTTTCTAAGATACCTGGCACCTTAGGTCTCTTTCCAGCCTTTGTAGGCTCTGTACAAATTCTGGGTTCATAAATTTTGTCATGCAAGCCCTTTCCAATGCTTTATCCTCTCAATGTTCTCTTCACAACCACTCTGCTGGCATTACTATCTCCCCATTTTACAGGTCAGAGAACTGAGGCTGACATGAATAAAGTATTTTAATGCCACATAGCTGCAGGGATACAGTCAGGTTTGTTAATTATAAAACTTATTCAACTTGGATTACTGATACAAAATTAGATTAAAAAGTGAATATCTATTTGGAATAAAAAATCAGGACAAATTATAAATTTTAAAAAGCTAACAAACCACAAAATCTGGGCAAATAATATTTTATTAACTGCCTGACATCTCTAAAATACTTTTCTTACTTTTTCTTTTTTTTTTTTTTTGCTTCATGCTCTTTGATTATCTCATCAAGACAAAGACTTTTATAAAACATTTTTCTATGGAGAAAATAGAAAAATTACTTAGTTCTTCCCTTAGCATGGTTGATCAAAATCTTTTCTATTATTGGTAGTTTACAAATATTTATGCAAGCTTTACAACTCATTATTGGTAATATCCTATAAATTTTTAGGATAATTGTCAAATTTGGGAAAGTTTCTTCCCTAGGTGAACTATAGAATTTTAGAGAAATTTCAAGTTTTTTGTGTAGTGACTAATCTTAAATTCTTTGAATTAAGGACTCCCAGTTACCGGTTTGTTACTGATGCTCTTACTTAATGGTGCATTCTGAGTTTTATGTTTTCTCATCTATGCTAGAATTTTGTGCCAAGTCAGCAAGAAATTTAAACAGTGAAATTATGAGAATTTTTAAAATTTCCATTAAAAATAATATACGGCGCATCTATAATTATGTATGTTGTATTAATGAGTATACTCCTGAAAGAACAGAACTTCCAATTGGACGAAGTGTTGATAAGAGTCAAATCCTCCACTAGTGTACATAGCTGGTATTCAGAAGCATATTCCACAGACTAGCTTCTCACTCCTTATATGCTAAACCATGTTTCTCTTCTACTGCCCACTGGTGGTGCAGACACTTTAGGATATATTCACATTGGAGGACTGCCACTGACTTTGCACCTCCCCACCATAGCACTGCGTTTATTGGCACAGTGGTTATAGGAGTGTTCCCAGAAGTCACTCCTACACCAGGACACCGGCTGTACCTTAACCATAAATAAAAGTGACAGAGGGGGACATAAAGATATTACATTAAGCACTCAATAAATCGATCATCTCATATTTCCTATAACCAGACCTTAAAATGACAATGGCCATTCTAATGCCACCTAATTCAAAGGGAAGTAAGAGTGGGAAAAGACTGCATCTTAACCAACTGTGTTTAAAACACTTTACTTTCACAGATGTTAATAGATACATATCACCATGGCAACACACTGGAAGGACCCCCTCCCAGGGCCTGAAATGTGCGAGTCTCTGAGGGTTAAGCGTGCTTGGCCTCAAGGTATATCGGTGCAGCCAGAAACCCAGATCTAGAACTCCTAACTCTGCAACAGGGCCTCTTTCCACCATGCCTGAAGACCTCCCTGTTCCAAGAAGCATCTGCATAGTCTGGGGACATCTGTTTGCTTTATATTAGCCACAATTAATAATCAGAAGCAGAGACACGGCCACTTAACGTATATCAACCACTCTTCTGGGAGTGAGCTGTCATCCTCCAGGTTGCTTTTCCCGAGATAGGGAAATGGATAGGTCACTAGTGTCTGTGAATAGCACTCAAAAGGTATCACATTTATTTTAGCTGCAGCTTCGAATCAGTGGCTATCTGCATTATGAAGAACATCATTCTATAAAACACATTTGGTCTTCATTTTTCAAATGCTCCTGAAGGGAACATATGGTAATCTGTTTAACTCTATATTCCACAGAGATACCCCATCCACCAAACCCTCATGCTATTTTTATTATAAATTCATGTCCTTTTTATACCCTAAATATTTCCCCTTTCTGCTTAGATGGGTAAAAATACCTGAGGCTGTAAGACTACCCTGTTAACCATCAAATTCATGAGTCACACCCTCCAGTCATTAAATACAAGAGAAATGTTATTCTCAGAAGATTAACAAGTGCATATTGGCACAGACCCATGTTCTTCTGGGTTTTAGACATGAGCTATTTTGAAGTTATTTGCGTTTTACCAGCACCCATGCTAACATAAGCTCTCTGTTTGAACTTCCGAATTATTCTTCTCCTTTAGAAGATAACCCCCTGGGCTTCCCTGGTGGCGCAGTGGTTGAGAGTCTGCCTGCCGATGCAGGGGACACGGGTTCGTGCCCCCGTCCAGGAAGATCCCACGTGCCGCGGAGCGGCAGGAGATAACCCCTGCAAGTTTTCCTCAATTGTCCAGTTGTTTTTTTTTTTGCGGTACGCAGGCCTCTCACTGCTGTGGCCTCTCCCGCTGCGGAGCACAGGCTCCGGACGCGCAGGCTCAGCGGCCATGGCTCACGGGCCCAGCCGCTCCGCGGCATGTGGGATCTTCCCGGACTGGGGCACGAACCCGCGTCCCCTGCATCGGCAGGCAGACTCTCAACCACTGCGCCACCGGGGAAGCCCAATTGTCCAGTTTTGAGGCTATATTTCAAAGTCTGATTATTTTCCCAGATCTGAATATTGCTCCTCCTTGCTTCTACTCCCCCATCAACAGTGTCATTTAAAACACTGATTTCACTTCTTAAATATCCCTAAGCTCACTGCCCATCCCTACTTTCAATGAGAGCTCAGTGTGGAATATGACAATGGGAACTGCAGGCCTTCATTCCAGTGATAGTTATTATTGATGCTCAGGCCATAAAACAGAGCTGGCATTTAACTGGAAGTTGCTTGCCAATGCAAGGAAGGAAGCATAGTTCCTAAAATTTGGTTTGTGAGAGAGGAAGAATTTCTTTATAAAAAACCAATACAGTTCTTTCTCCCAAAGCAGGCATAAACATGATATATAACCTGCCTTTCTTTACACATATCAGCATTTACAAAGGATGGTCTATGACCAGGCAATTCTCTGTGGTCAAACATATTTAGAAAACACTTCATTTTAAATCCCTCTCTTGGTTTTCATAATGCAAATTAGTGTATTTAAGGCTCTAGAAGTCCTTTGCTAAAACAAACAAAATCTAACTTTAAAAAAAAAATTTTCCCAATTGCACTTGATCATATGACTCTTTTTCCTTTAACATCCACCAAAACTAATGTTCCACAAAGCACTTTGGGTAATGCTGCCATAATTAATATTTTCTGATTTTTCAATGGCATATTATGCTTTTAATGAATAGATTGTATGCAACTGAGGAGCATCTCAATAGGTTTCAGAAGATTCGATTAAACTCTTTTTTTAAGTTTGAAAAAAATAATAAATATGCTTGCATAAAATAATGTAGAAATTTTATGTAAACCTCAGAATTAAGTATCAAAATTCAGAGTCTGAGTTCTGAAGACCTTGAATTGCCTTTCAGCAACATCTCCCAATCATAATTAACAGAATTAGGCAACTGATTAACCAATTATTCATTCATTGTTCACTTATTTATTCTTATTTATTAAACAACCACTTTATATACACTACCAAATGTAAAATAGATAGCTAGTGGGAAGCAGCCGCATAGCACAGGGAGATCAGCTCAGTGCTTTGTGACCACCTAGAGGGGTGGGATAGGGAGGGTGGGAGGGAGACGCAAGAGGGAGGGGATATGGGGATATATGTATAGGTATAGCTGAGTCACTCTGTGATACAGCAGAAACACGCCATTGTAAAGCAACTATACTCCAATAAAGATGTTAAAAAAAAAAACAACCACTATGTGTCAAGCACTGTTATAGGCACTGAGATACCATGAATAACATGTCTATAGGGAATTTGTAGCCTCTTGGAAAAATAAACACTTATAAATAATAACACAAATACATATTTAATTTTAATTGATGTAAGTTCTATAGAGGAGAAGAGATTAGTGCAGTGATAATATGAAACAGGAGAAAATGATCCAACTTTGAGGAGAAGAAAGATGTCAGGGAGGGCTTCCTGGAGGAGGTAACATTAGGCCATCACTGAAAGGGTTATTTGAGACAGATCAGGATGAGGCAGCGCAAAGAGTATTTCTCAGCCCCCACAAAACAGAATATGCAGGAAGGAGTTGTGCTGACTCAAAGAAATGGAAGAAGGCCATGTGGCTGGAATCTGGAAACAACAAGAGAGGAAGTGTGGGATAAAACCAGAGAGGTAAGTGGGGGTCAGGCCTTCTAAGGCTTGGAAAGCCAGTACATGTATATGAATCTTTTAATCCCAAGTTCAGTTCAAAGCATGATTCATCAAACCTTCCAGTTTTAAGGTAAGATAAAAAGAGTTCTTGGTTTGGAAAATAAAATGGATTCTAGCCTGAACCCCTTAAGCATTACTTTTTATCATTAGATAAAAGATTACATCCAAAAATGATAAGAATTAAGCAGCCCAAATAAAAGAGGTTCAGTTATACAAGATGAACCGAGCCAGTTCTAAATCCAAGAATTCAGCGGTCATGAGGCGAAAATGTGCTACAGCCTATCCAAAAGCTGCATCTTGCATAAAAGCAACCAAGAGACCCATCACATAATCAGTATAGCCCACAGGGGAGCTGTGGCCCCAAATCCACTTTACCTTTTATCCCTCTCTGATACATCTGAAATATACTGGTTCTAATCACAGTAAGTGAATGAGGAGAAAAGGTAGGATTTCCGTCTCCTTAGCACAATACACTACACTGCTCAGAACAAGCCATCTTTATAAATAATGCCGTATTATCCCAGTCACACTGTTTGGATATTTGGGACTTATTTAATGAAATGGTTGGCTTTAAATATTTCCAGAAGTAGGCTTTTAAAATTCAGAGCATTTGTCTTCAAGACTAGAGGTCAGGATTTTTGATCAAATAGTATGCCCTCGGACTTGAAATACTGTATATGACCTCTGACTAGAAGGAGGATGGCCTCCCAGAAGTTAGTAGCTAGTTCTGGGGGAAGAAAATGCCTGTGTGAGGTTATTTAGGATCAAAAATACTACGAATAAAATTGCCTTAATTCTCCAAACTATTCCATTTGTCTCCTTTATCACTGCAAAATGGCATGTCCAAGATACTAGGCACTCACCAGTGAAACCTTCCCTTTCCTATGCCTCTCTGCCCAGATCCAGGCAGTCCTTGAGTCTTGTTGGATCTATCCAACAAGATCTATCTCCTCCCCTCCCCTTCTCAAGCCAACAAAACCAGATCAGCTACTTTCTTAGGGTGATGAAAAGACCATGGGCTTCTCTATCATAAAGATCTGGGCTCAAATCCAGGTTCACATTTCAGAGAAGTTGCTGCCCTTCTCTAAGCTTTGTTTTCTACAGAATGGGGATGGGGTCAGGTTCGAGCGTGCAACCTGAAGCCAATCTACCTGAGTTCCATTCATGGCTCTCCCGTGTGATTTTGGAAAAATTATTTAACCCCTACAAATCTCAGTTTCCTCATCCAGAAAATGGGGATAATAATAGTAGGTCTGTTGTGAGAACAGTGAGATAATACTGTAAAACACCTAGGACGGTGCCCGATGCTGAGTGAGCCTTCGGTGTTGATTAGATCATGAGTATTAAGACAAGATGTGGTCCCACTAGGGCTCGTCCAGATGGCATCTCAGGAGGACACTCAGGTCCTGCAGGATCACCTTCTCCTAATGCCACGTGCCCCTCATAACGTCATACTCTGGCCCCAATCTACCACATTTTGTTACACAGATGCGCTAATCCCTGATCCCCTGAATCTCCCCCTCCTTTCTGTTCCCCTGGCTGTACCTCAAGGCAGCCTGCTTTCACCCCTTTCCTGGTTTGGTAGCTCTTTAGGTCAGGGACGACGTCTTGTTTCATGTACAGGTAGTTGACAGTAAACACAACACATATTTTTTTTGGCAAAAAATATTTGGCGCATGTGTTGCCCTGCCCCATAAAGCTGCATCCTCACTGGATTAATTCCTCACCCAAAGAAATGCAGGACAGCAGGGCAGCTGTGTGTTGAGCTGCTGTGCCTGCTGCAAAAACCAGCCCCATACAGAAGGATCTGACATCCCCTCCCCACAGCCTGAAGACCACCGGACCCAAATTCACCCTAGTCATTGGGAGACTCAGGATTCAAGTTGCCCAAAATCAATCCGAAGGGGGACATTCACATTTTGAAATTTTACTAGTTTTTACTAGGTTCCTCTTTCTACCACACTAGAACAATGTGATCAAACAAATAAACTTTTTTAGTACAGTCAAGTTTGGGGTTTGTTTTTTTTTAATTTTTATATTGTTGGTGAGGCATATTGTGAAAGCAGCATATGATAGTGTTTAAGAGCAGGAATTGGGGCTTCCCTGGTGGCACAGTGGTTGAGAGTCCGCCTGCCGATGCAGGGGATGCGGGTTCGTGCCCCGGTCCGGGAAGATCCCACATGCCGCGGAGTGGCTGGGCCCGTGAGCCATGGCCGCTGAGCCTGCGCTCCGCAACGGGAGAGGCCACAACAGTGAGAGGTCCGCATACAGCAAAAAAAAAAAAAGAGCAGGAATTGTACTTCCTGGGTTGCAGTCCAGACTCATTAGTACCCTCAAGCCAGTCACTGATCTTTCAGTCCTTTTCTCACCTATAAAATGGGAAATAATATTAATTTTTCATTAAATTGTCACGTAAACGGTTAGAATATTGCCTGGAACATAATATTCATCCATTAGCTAATGACGTTAGTAGTTACTTCAAATGACAGTCTGTAGTAACCACGTGTACAACTTGATTCCTCCAGCCCCCAAACTCGGTCAAATCTTACTGTTAGGTACGCTCTTGTAAGCTTCCTTTATAGGCTGTGTGTGTGGGGGGGGGGGGGGGGGGCACCTGCTCTGTGCCACGCACTATTCCCCATGGTCGGGATATAAGTGTCAAAACGGACCATGTTGCTGTTTTTCTGCAAGGGGAAAAAAAATTTAACAAATATATAAACAAGATAATTTGGCTTATATGCACCATGAAGTTCATAGTGCAGAATGATGTGACAGAAAACTAAGAGGGACACTTCTGATAAGTGGTTAGGGGTGAGTTTTCTGAGGTGACATTCACACTGAGATCTAAGTATAGCAAAGGAATTATCATGCAAACAGACAGGAGAATAGAATACCAGAAAGGTCGGAAAAAATACAATTAATCAAGTACTTATCTGAATAACATCTATCTCACTCATGTAGACCAAAGATCAGGAAACTACAGCTTCTGGGACAAATCTAGCCAGTGGCCTGTTTTTTTAAATGAAGGTTGATAAGGATGAAGACACGCCCATTTGTTTATGGGCTGTCCACAGCTACATTCTTGCTACAAAGGTAGAGCTGAGTAGTTGTGAGAGGTCATATGGCCCTTAAGGCTAAAATATTTATTATCTGGCCCTTTCCAGAAAAAGTTTGCCAACTCCTGGTGTAGACCGTAAGACCCATGAGGACAAGGGCCACATTTGTCTGCCTGTGCCCTGCTGTTCCTTCCCTCCTAGTTCCGTCTGACCTAGTAGATCCCAGTAAATAGCTAGAAAGAGAATAAATGCAGGCTATCTTGCACCTTTGCCAATTTTTTAGGACTTTATTTACAATGAAATCTTTGAAATGATAGTTTCAGAGCACACAGCCTTCCTTCAAGAGAACATCTTTGGTTCCCAAATGTTTAGAGAAGCAGCAGTGCGACATGGTGGCCCAGGTAACAACTGCACATTTATCTCACCATATGAATCTCCTGCAAAGGACTTAATCAAGATGGGTTCCAGGCTGAAATGAGACAGTGGTTCTGTAGGGTGCCAGCCAACCTGGCAAGGATGGCAGGACAAGGAAAACACCTCTCTGCCGGCTTCGAAGGCAACTCACCCTATGTATGGTATTAATTCAAAGCAGCAACCCTTCAACTTGGCATGTGCCAGGGTTTGTCACCCTTTGCACTATCAACATTTGGGCCAGAGAAGTCTTTGCTGTGGGGCTGTCCTGTACACTGCAGGATGTTGAGCAGCATCTCTGGTCTCTACCCACTAGATGCCAGTAGCACCCCTCCTCCCAATATGATAATCAAAACTGTCTCCAGCCTTTGACAAATGGACCCAGGAGGGTTGGGTGGATGGAGGAGTGACCAAATCCCCCTCAGCTGAGAAGTACTGGCATACACTGAAAACATCCTCCTCTTTCTGTGGGAACTTCTAGATGTTGGAAGCAAATACTCTCAAAAATGAATATTTAGAGAGCTGTAATATGCAATAACCACCCTTTCAATTCAAATCACCCTTGTGTATTTTCACATCCACCTAGGTGGGGGGTGGATGCCAGTTAAAAATGACAATGTTGATAATTCCTAATAACATTATGGAGATTAATTTTCACGACTAGGAGCATAACTTTTTAACACCCTTATTGGAGTATAATTGCTTTACAATGGTGTGTTCGTTGCTGCTGTATAACAAAGTGAATCAGCTATACGTATACACATATCCCCATATCCCCTCCCTCTTGCGTCTCCCTCCCACCCTCCCTATCCCACCCCTCTACGTGATCATACACAACCAAATGTCATATAGACAGCTAGTGGGAAGCAGCCACATAGCACAGGGAGATCAGCTCGGTGCTTTGTGACCACCTAGAGGGGCATAACTTTAAAACTTGTTCAATTTGATCCAAGGCTGAGAGTCGTACGCCCTCTTTGGGGTTGGGGTGGTGTTGTAGCAGCTGTTTTAAAAACGCTCAGGCACGAATGCAATCTGTGTGCTGTGACCCCTGCACAACTCATAGGCCAGGCATGATAAGGAATCTCAGAATTCTCTCTCTGCTGCTGACAAAACCTCAACTAAATCTTCCTGTCTGCCCGTAGCTAATGCTCCACAAGCCGCAACACCAGGAGCAGATGCACACGTGGATGACATTTTTTTTTTGCAGGGAGGACCCAGGAGGTGAGCCCAGAACAAGAGAGAGAGACAAGGAAGTAGAGAGTGTGGCAGGCAGCTAGGTGGATTCCGTTTTTTCAACAAAAGGGTCATTAACATGACCTCCTTGGGAAAGGAAATTCGAAACAGTGCCACCTTAGCCTAAATGGATATTGAACCTAAAAATTCACTGTTGCTTAGGGTGCTTTATACCCCCAACACCAGTGTAACTTCCGATATAGTACATTTCTTTATATGTCAGATAATTTCAGCAACAACTTCCCTAAGAAAGAATGGATCATAGGTTTTAAACTAGCAACCCATAAATATATATAGTATATATGTATATATGCATATACGTACATACATATATGTAATAATAATATATGTGTATGGCTCACAGTTTGCTTTTAGCTTCGAATTGTCAACATTTAAAAAGAGGTTTGCATGAAGAGAATTGGATCTGGCTTCTCTTCACAATCCAGAAGATCTGCTCTCACCTTCTTAAAGGTTGACGATTCACTGGATATGAGCAGCAGAGAGTGTGCTCCCCAGTTTACCACACTCCCTACCACTCCCCAATACTAATCCTTGCTTATTTCACACGTTCAGGCTAGCTGCCTGGAGCCATTTGGCATGTCTGTTTGCAGCGGCTTGTATAGATTAATTTTATCTTTGTATTTGGCCACTTCCTGCAGCCAAACCAAGTCCCTTTTCACTTTCAAATAAGCTTGTTCCAAACGCATTGCTTCCATAAAAGTTTATCTGACTAAGCTTATCCAAATTTCTTCCTCCGACTATTTTCTCCACCCAAATATATCATATTTCATTTATGGCAGCACTTCCCCAAATGCACGCTGTGGACCAAATACATATTGTGTACAGGAAATATAAGGATACTATGGTTCAATTAATTAAGAAACTTCAATAGTACACAAGGTTAAAAGTGTCTTTGCGTCAGTACTTTTCAGAGTCTATAAGTGCAAATGTGCTCTATGACTTTCCGGGGGAGGGCGGGGGCACAGTACATGAGCACTTCCTAGTTTTCCATGGAACTTCAGAAAGCTCTACTATCATGTTTTCTTGCCTATAAAAAAATGTGTATCGATAGTCTCCAATATTTTTGCTAATTGTTTTCAACTACAGATAAGTTTCAGAGAAAGGAGGGGTAAGCCATCAACAGAGGTGGGGGAAAGGGGTAGAAAGGGGAGAAGTTTTGATTTTTCATAGTAGGATCATGAAAAAGCAAAATGTAATCACCGTCAACATAAACACCTTTACATAGAAGAGAAGTCATTTTGAACACCTCCTAAAGTAGGAAAAATAATATCTCTATCAAGGACCACCCTTTCCACTGAATGCATTTGGCTTGTAAAATGTATCCTGTGTTTTTCTTATTTCCTTTATTTCATTGAAGATCTGTAAAAACTTTGTCACAGACTGTCACCAACGTGCAAAACTGAATTTGGGAAACATTGGTCTACATTACGTTAAATCTGGCAACAACACAAACTCAAAAACCACTGTAAAAATAGTTCCCACATGAGAGAAGAGATGCTAGGTTTCCAAGGGAGGGATTGCTATGAGCTGTGGAAACACACTGACGCAAACAGGGAGAAAAGACAAGGGTGAGATGAAAGTGGATTTTCCCTTGGAGTGGCTTTTGGAGATTCCCTTCCCTTACCCTGATCTTCCATTGAAGTCACACTGGGGACGGTTTGCACTCCTGCAGGAGCTCCAGGGGCTGCCCTGTACGGCCCGGCATTGATGGGAAAGAGTGATGATCAGGATGCAAAGTGGATAGATGACCTGAGCGGTTTGTGTCAGAACAAGAAGCAGCAGAAGTGGTACTTTGTAAGATGAGCCAGCATAGTCTAAAACCTTGAAAATATGTCATTTAAACCATTTCAAGATGAAAAAAGATGATGATGCTTATGTCGATTTTAAGGAGTAAAAATGCAAGATACAAATATGTCCCAATTATCCACCATATGGATGGTTTTGTCCTGTGACTGTTTTTTTGTTTGTTTTTGGCCATTTGACCCTTACCAGTTGATTGGGGTGATAAAATATGGAGCCTCCAAATAATCCATTTTTATTTTAAGTAGGATTTTTTTTTTTTATTGCTCTACATATTGGTTTCTCCTATAGAGATTAATAAATCCTTGAGAGCAAAAACTGAAACTACACATTTTAGGATCCTCACTGCCTGGTGCCTAGTAAGTTCTTGCTAAATGCCTTTGTGAATAAATAAATGAATGTGAAAATAGATGAATGAAGACCAGAAAATAGCAAACTTAATTTTTCATTTTGCATTTTTTAAGTTAAACCTTTTAATTTGAGATAATTATAGACTCACATGTAGTTGCAAGAAATAATACAGAGGGATCTCATGTACCCTTGGTCCAGCTTCTCTTAATGGTAACACCTTGCAAAACTATAGCACAATATCACCACCCTCATACTGATATTGATGCAGTCAAATATGGAACACTTCCGACATCACAAGGAGGCCTCATGGCAATGTCCTTTTGTAGCAACTTTCCTCCTGCCCTCACGTAAAAGTCCAGGTTCCCTGCTCCGTCTCTGTTGACACCAGAAAGGGGGAGGTAGGGCTCCTCATCACTGCCGGGTGGGTGCGAGTTCCAGCTCTCCACTGGGCCTCACTGACACCCCCAGGGGAGAGGGATGGAACTGCTGCTGGTGGGCAGTGGTTGAAGTCCTGACTCTCCCAGGGGCCACCTCTGACCCCAATCAGGTGTGGGCTTTGAGGCACCTTATTACAGTCTCATGAAGGGACATCTCAGCTTCCCATTGGCCTTTGCTGGTGTACGTGGTGTTTGTGCCACATTTCTTTTGGTGGTTGTTATTTAAAAGTTTTCTACTTTACTAGGCTGCCCCTCTCTTGGTCCTTTGGCTGGAGAGAGCAGGGTTTTGTTGGGGCTTTTTTCCCTGCACCTGCTGGTGTTTCTGGCTTCTTCAGCTCCAAGTCTGGGATGCATGAAGCGAAAAGAAAACCAAGGAACTCACCACATCATTTCTTGAGTCCCGAGGTCCCTAGCTGCTCTGCTTTCTTCTCTTTGCTTTCTTCTCTTCACTTTTCAGTCTTTTTATGTTATATACATATAATGTGCAGGGTCTTTAGTTGTGCTTAGTGGGAAGAATAGGAAAAAATGCATCTACTCTATCTTTTTGGAAATGAAAGTCCTCGTTTTACATTTGAAAATGGGATATTTTTTAAAAATTCCCTGACTTGTAATAGATGTTCAAGAAGAACATCTTCAATGTTCTTGAACACTGAAGATGTTCTTCTTGAAAATTCCATGTGTTTTTATCTAAATGGGCACTTATTCTATTATTATTTTAGTGCTCATCCATCTACAAGCACTACTAGTTGAAATCTAACTGGTGAGTCAATGTCTACCAGGTGAGTTGATCTCTAACTGGTGAGCCCCAGAGCCAATTTAATATATAATACAACTTCTATTTCAAAAGCAAATTCCCACTCATCCTGACTTTTTTACTTACATGTATAAAATGTACATATTTACATTTTGAAATATTACCTTTCCAAAGATATCTACTACCCCCTCTTAAAGGCAAACAGTTTACTGTGAATTAACTTTTCAGAACATAAGAGAAAAGAAAGTTCAAAAACCTCTAGTTGGAGATATTTGTTTTGATTTTACTTCCACTCTATTTTAGCTAGAGTTCACAAAACAACAACACCACAGAATGCATTTTCTCTAATTTTTCATCGAAAACACGCTTTTTCTTTCAAGAAAGTTCACAAATGTGAGACAACACTGAAGCCCTTTCAAAATAGGGAAGGAATTTTCAAAACATAGATCCATATTTGACATTCTCTCATTTAAAAAATAATTTTATTTTAGCACATGGGGGTTTCAGCCCATATGATGTTTCGATTTGCCAGACTCTGAGGTCAGAGCAGGGATAACAGTGACTGTGGAAGGAAGTCCTACAAAGAAGATATTTTGCTTTTCCCACTTCCACGTCGGGGCCTTGCCTTGATCCTTCCGCCTTTGCATGGGCCCAACCTACCGGCAGTCTCACAGGAAAAACACACAGCTCGCAGTCTAAGGATTAGAAGTAATGAAGAGAAACAGCTTACAGTCTTAGAACATGGTAGACGAAAAGTGAGGCCCCAGGGTTGTGATAGGAAATTGGGGGCTGAAAACTGAAAATGACTTTTAATCATAAAGGTACAATTTGAATCTTCAGATACTAGAAACCTAGCTCAGAGAGTCACTAGATTAACTAAGAGCAGCAGGTCCCTCCCCTCTTGAAATGCACACACACACGTATATGCACGCATTCGTATCATGATTTTTTAAAAAAATTTCCAAGACACACCCTAGGTCAGCATAACTCACAACTCCATCTTCTCTCTGTGGTTCCTCTTTTTGTCTCTCCGTGCACAGTCTTAAATCATAATCCAACCAATAGATACCCTCAGTGATATCTACAGTGTGTTGAACTCACCAGACAAGATCACATTACCATCTACAGACTGTCTTTGCTGTTCAGGTTCAAAGGAATGACCTGTTCTTGTCAAAGGATGATTCCTAAGAGTGGAATCAAAGTAACCACTGTCTCCCAGGGAAATTTCTCTAACCCTAACCTCTCCACTGTCTGGGTTAGATGGCCCACTATGTGCCATCAGAATCCCTGGGCTTGCCTCTCTCATACAATTTATGACTTGAGCTGCTGAGGGCTGGGGGGATTGTCTTGCTGGACGTGATATCCCCAATACCCAGCACAAGGCCTGACATATTGTTCCTGTATAATATTTAAAGGAATGAATGAATCTGCTATCAACTGGTCAATCTGGGAGAAAAAAAAACAAAAAAAAAAAAAACAGAAATGGAAAACCTTTAAGTGACAATACCCTGACACCACATAAAGGGAAGAGTGACAGGCAGGCCCCTTGCTACGCTTTTCCAAGTAGATGGTTATTATAGCCCTGTTTATGATGCTGAAAAGTTGGAAACAATCTACTCCATCAACATGGGAATAGGTGAATGAAATGCAGGATATTTAGCAGGTCAAAGGAAATGAGCAAGATCGTTCTGTACCGACATGGGAAGACCTCAGAGAGACTGTTGACGGAAAAAAGCAAGTCGCAGGGCATGTACATAAGATACTTTTATATAAAAGTAAAAAGAAGTCCAAGCAATTCTATAAGTTCTGGGTATAAATAACAAAACTATTATATGTATTTTCTCAGGGAATATAACATAGGCACAATTTATTTAAAGACAAAAATGGTTAGAAGGCCATATTTCCAACTCATAATGGTGGTTTCTTTAGGGGAAGGGAAGAGAAGTGAGGGTGTCAAAGGACTCTAGTACCATCCTTATCGTTCATTTTGATTTAGAAGGACAGTTCTTTAATTACTTGTATTACTTGCATATGTATTTTTTTTTTTTTAATCCACTAAAAGTTGGTACATTCCTAGACTTGAAATGTTTGCAAATTGTGACCCCAGCGCTCCAGAATATCTTGGTAGGATTCGTAGAATTTTCTTTCCCTTCTCCTTCTTCATTAAAAGCTGAGAAAAGCATTTGTGAAGGATATTGCTTAGGCCAATCCTTCTCATTTTGGAACGATCTCATTGTTTGTCGACTGCCAGCTTTGACATTCTCTCTCACTTCCCACGGTCTGGCAGCCGAGCAGGAATCTGGAGCCAATTCGATTCTCCCCCTCTGAAGAAACAGCTTAGCAGTCTGCACTGTGTTTGGAGAGAACTAGTAAAATGTGCCATTTTTTCCCTCTATTCCAAATGCCCAAGTGTGTGTGTGTTAAGATGGGAAAAATCTGCCTCATGGCAGAAGTGTGCTATCAGCATCCTCTTCAAGAAGAATTAATTTTTCGATACGTCTTGCTGTTTGATGGGAAGGCTTGATACTACAACAGAAGAGTTTCCAGACTCCACCCCTTACTTCCAAAAGTTTGCAATCAAAACAGACCATATGAACACAAATCTTCCATAATAATTATAAATGTTGATTGCGAGCTATACAACTCAACAACTCTCTAAACAAAGTTCTACTATTATCATACCCATTTTACAAATTGAGTAAACTGAGGTTAAGTGAATTGCAGAGGGTCATATCCTTGATATGCAACAGAGTCCAGTTCAAACCGTGGCGTTCTAGATCCAGAGAGACCCAGTACCTTTTAACCATCCTTCCATATTGCCTCACGTCACAGTCTCCCCTACTTGGTGCTTAGCAAATAAAAGATCCTCAATAAACGCTTCTTGAATGAATTAATGAACAGTTTATACCTGACAGACGCTTGACTAAAGGACCTCGCACAAAACCAAAGGCACGGCTAACCACCCCCCCAGGTATACTGACAACGAGCGGCATAACCTCACCCCGAAAATAATCATGGGATCTGGAGTCACAAAGACATAGATATAACCCTTGACTACTCCACTTGCAAACTTAGATAAGTTTCTTAGTCTATATAAGCCTCAATTGCCATATTTGTAAAACAGGTGAAGTGTGGTAGGCATGACTCTAAAATGGCCCCCAAGAGTCTCACCCCTGGTGCTACAGCCTCTGTATGATGCTCTCCCCTTGAGTATGGATAGAACCTGGGAATATCATGGGATATCATTCCTGTAATGAGTTACTGATCAGTTGACTTGGAATTAATCAAATGGAGATTAGCCTGGGTGGGTTCGACCTAGTCAAAAGAGCCTTTAAAAGAGGATGAAGCTTCAGAGAGATGATGTTGCTGGCCTGGAAAGAAAGCAAACCACCATGTTGTGAACATGGGGACCACATGGCAAGGAACTTCAGGTGACCTCTAGGAGGTGAGAGTAGTTTCTGGTCAGCAACTAGCAACGAAAGGGGTGTGTCAGTCATACTGCTACAAGGAAATGAACTATGCCCACAAGCAGTGAGCTCAGAGGAGGACTCGCAGACTCAGACGAGAATCACAGCCTCCACCAACACCTGATCTCAGCCTGGCGAGACCCTGAGCAGAGGGCCCAGTTAAACCGTTCCTTGACTGTTGATCCATGGAACTGTGAGATAATAAATTTATGTCATTTTAAGCTACAAAGTTTGCATTAATTTTTACATAGCAATAGAAAACTAATACAGACTGTCATACATCATATAGTAACTTAAAAATTAAACAAAATAATAAAGGCAAATTGCCTAGCACATATATGATCACAGTATATTTTAGCCCTCTTTTCTTGGAGAATGTGAAGCTACCCACATACCACTCTGAAAGTGAAGGTGATGGCTGGAGTTTCGGCCTCCATCTTGGCCCGTGAGGACAAGAGCCACACTAGAGATGGCGAGTGCAAAGTTGGAGGGAGCCTGGAGCCCTTGACCATCACATAAAACCACATCAGCTTGGACCTGTGTACGCAAGCAACACCTTCCATAACTGACTCGCTCTTCCAGCGTTTCCCTTTTACTATCAGCCCAACTCAATTCTGTTAACAGGTCCTAATCAGTGAGGTACAAACTCGATTTACTGACTCACCATCAGGCTCTCATCAGCAAAAGTATTGACAATGCTGACCTTCTTCACAGGAGCAGGATACCCTGGACTTTCTAGAACAGAGGAATTCAAGTGATACCATACAAAAGGGTTGTTCCACTTGTTGGCCAAGAATTCTGAGGAAGAGAGTTAAGATTTCATCTGTGCAGGAGGTGAGAGTAAACAATGAGAGAGATAGAGGTAGATGTCAACGTAGAGAGAGAAGGAAGGCACACGGCATTCCTCAGTACCGTACCGCTGGAATCCTCGGGGTCCCCAGCGTACTTAAGAAACCCCCTTCATCAGCATCAGCATCATCTGCTCCGTCAGAGGACGAGGGTCATCAGCAAAGAAGGATCAGATTCTCTCACAAGCTCATTTCAATGCTTAAACTGCAGGCCTCTCTTTTTTCTGGAGAGAATTTCTATTTTATCATTAAAACTGCTGACTGCAACCCCACTACCGCATGACTATTTTTCACACACACAGAAAAGGAGGTAATGCAATCAACGCAGCACCAATATTAAATTACTGTAACTCATTTACCCTGCCGGCACGTCATTATCCCTCTCCCTTCACAAGAGCTTGCACACGCACACAAAATCTATAAACTCTTTCCAGGAATACAAAAGCATCCTCTATGATGTTGATAAGAAACAGGACAGTCACTCTCTCCTGACATATTTGTTCTTTAAAAACAAATCAATGGCACGGGGATTTGGCACCTGAATGCAGAACAACGGCTTGATGAGGCAAAGATTGTCTTCATTAAGAACATTAATATTCATAAGGAGTAGAAAATCTGACACAAGAGAGGACTCACTAACCTTTTCTCATATTAGATTTTTACTTCTTAACACAATTACAGTCCGGCAATGACTTAATTAATGCTGCTTTTCGTCAGACGCCTTTAAAGAGCTGTCAATTTGGTCCTGCAGAGGCTGTCAACGAAAGAGAAAGACAGTCATCTCGGTGAAAAAGACACAGGAAGAAATTCAAACACTTAATAATATTCAAAGTGCTAAGCAAAGTCACATATCAACTGGGATTAAGGAGAATTTTTGTCTTTTCCTTCCATCTTGTTGAAGCCAGTCTTGGCGATGGTGCATTGGGAATTGACTACTGGGTTGAGAAGGTGCAGAGAAAGATGCAGTGAAAAGTGTAGAGGTGGAAGGAAAGACCCTCCCTAACTTGAAACTGTGGCACATCAACGACCTATAACCTGGGAGGACCTGGGCGATCGGCTCTCTACAGTCATCGCATGGAGCACTGGACTTGAAAAGCGAGCCTAGTGTCCAAACACCTCTCACTACAGGTGAGGAAATGAGTCAATCCTATGTATCTCTGACCCAGATCTTGCAAATTTAAGCTCTGCCGGCCAAAATTTCACCTGCAGGTATTTTTTTCTTAGAAGGTACAGTGTTAAAAATGATTAAAGTATCTGCCGAGATATAGAATTTCAAGATGAAGGTCTTTCTTTACAACTTGAGTATTTAGCAACCCTGTCCACTGCTCCTCATGGCCATGGCCTGCAGAACTCGAGAGCTGGTGGCCCTCTCCAGCTTTACCACCATCCCCCCAGCTTACACCAAGTCGGCTTCACGCCTCTCCCTGACCGCCTGACCCCTCAAGGCCCAAGTGATTGACCCTCTCTCTTTACCCAACTTGACTTTGGCCTCTCTCCTAAAATCACCCCAAACGTTCCCAGATGTCAACACCTGTGCTCAACCACAGGATTAGCAGTTTGAACAAACGCTGCTGTTTCCGAGGGTATTTCCTCTGGTTATTTCTTGGCTAAAACAATGTATCTTGTCACACGGCTGGAATACACCTCCCAGTTCTTAGCCTGCATCACAGCACTACTGACGTTTGGGGCCAGATGATTCTCTACTGTGGGGTCTTTCCTGTATATTAGAGGCTGCTTAGCAGCATCGCTGGGCCCTACCCATGAGATGCCAGTAGCAACCTCCTCTATCGCTTCAATGTGACAACCAAAAGTGTCTCCAGACATTGCCAAGTGTCCCTCAAGGGACAAAGTCACCCTTGGCTGGGAACCCCTGGCCTATTGGTCCCGCCTCGATCTTCAGCCTCAATGCCCCTTCCTCAGAGAGGTCTTCCTGATCATTCTAACTCATTCTCCCCCGATTCTCTACTAGGGCACCCTTGTGCATGTCACACACCGTTTGTTGTTGGGCTTTTTTTTCTTCTTTTGTTTAGTGACTAGATTAAAAGCAGCGTGAAAATAAAGGCTACTATAAATAGTATCTGAATAACTGATTCAGCATTTCATAATCCACTGTGAGGTCAATTATGCCTCGTCAGCAATGTGTTGTTAATCCAATCTCCTGGATGGCCCTGGGGGAGAGTCACAACATCGCTGTTCCTTCTTGGTTAAGCTATCAGTGACTCAGGTCACACAGACATGACAAGCAAGCACTCTTCCTTATGACTGTGCAATTCTTCTTTCAGTGTTCAAAGGTGTCAAATACTAAGTCCCATTTGTTATATTCTGGACACCGACTTCTGGTTTGGAAAAATGAGCAATCGTGTAGAGCAATGACAGTGTGGTGAAGCCTTAATTTTTTCCTGCCTGAAAAGCTACTGATGCAACTCTGTGTGTGAAGACCCAGAGGGAAACCTGCAGATTTTCTTTACTCTGGGAAGAGTTACTGAAGGGGCACCACTTAGCCATGCAAGGAAAGTCCAGCAGCTACTTTACCATCAGAGCTGGTTACCGGAGAAGCAATGGTAAATAGGGACAAGGTGACTGATGCAAAGAAAAGTTTCCTGACTTTTTCCTTTGGTGACTCATTATTTTTAGACCTTCTCTGATTCACTGAGGTATTCTTAAGGTATTTTTACAGGCCTCAAAATGTGGTCACTGAGAAAGAGGGCCACCCTGGCTGGGGACCCAGAATCAGCATCAGTGCCTAAAGGTCTGTTGGAGAAACCTGCCCAGGGCATACCACGTGACTAAGGCTGGCGAGACCTCACATTCTGCCATTCCAACTCAGCAGGCATACTTCCTAGAAACTGCTGGGCACAGAAGGGAAATCCAAGAGGGATTCTAAGTTTGGGATATCACTTTGGTCAAGGCTAAAACCTTAAGCAGCTAAAAGGCCTCCTTTCAGGGGTGGGCAAAGCCACATAGGTGGGTGGGACCTGTTCTCAACAGTGACACCATGTGGAAGCACCAGAAACAGCAGCAGCTAGGACCTGAGGTTGGGTTCCAGCCTTCCTAACCACCATTTCTCTCTCCAACTGGCTTTTGAAGCAAAGGTGAGTCTGTGAAATGGCTGTAACTCCTGGGACTCAGGAACAATTCATGTGGGCATCAGAGGCAGAGTATGGGGTCAGGGAAGACTGCATGAAGGATACACTACAATTTCTACTTCGGAGTATTTATGTGGCCTCAAGCAATTAACTAGAACTAATAAAAGGTGTAGCTGTTTTTACTCCTCAAGTTATAGAATCTCATTATACCAGTGTGGCTTTCAGAGTCTGCAATTAATCTGGCTCTGGTGTCAAAGACAAAGGAATGTGTTGTAAGACCACTAGGAAGGATAACATAGATTTTAAAGTTTCAGAACTGGACTTTTGAGAACTTGCTGCCCTGCTGTTGGTTTTTTTCCCAATGCATTAACCCACTGATTGATGGAGCACATCCACATTCGGGCTGGCCGGTCCTAAGTTACGGAAGCAAAGGACTGATCACACTTCCCTTCTCTACCTAGTGATGCAGGGCTGCATATATAGGTTTTGCTGTGACACAGGTCTGAGTTCAAGTCCCAGTTCTGCCACTTTACTAGCTGTGCAGTCTTGAACAAGTTCCTCAACCTCCCAAGCCTCCATCTCCTCAACTGTAAAACTATGATAATTATTTCATCCCAGTTAGCTTTTACCGAGAACTTCTTACAAGCCAAGCTATGTGCTTTTCAAGCAGCATTTGATGTAATCTCATAATAGCTACGAGGTGCAGGCACGTACTTTCATGAGCAAAAAGCGAGGGTTAACAAAAGTGCAGCGAGTAAGCTGTGAGGTCAGGATGTGAACTTAGGCTGCCTTAGACCTCGTGCTTCAACTCCTACTCTGCACTTCTGTGATGGGGTTTCATGATCATCAAATGAGATCAGGTATTTACGTATTAAGTACCCTAACATGTATCCCTAACGTGTAGCACATAGGAAGTGATCAATAGATGCTCTCCTACTCTTCACACATTAATCTCCTGCTCCTAAACATCATCTCCTTCTTATCCGTTTCTCTCAGCTAACAGTAGAATCTCTTTGTTCAATTATTTAACCACGGCCTAATTCTGCATGCTTCTGTCTTAGGCCAAAGTCTTCCTTCTAAGAACTTCTTTTTCTTCCTTTTGTTCAAGAAATCATTCTTATCATTCTTTGAGCCCATGTACTCTTACTTATTCACACGAAGACAGAAATACAACTTTTCATACAATCCTAACATAAATGTTGGCGTTAGTTCCTGTCTAACTTGAATGTCTGGGGCCCATAATAGCACCTTTGCCCCTAATAAGACCTCCTCATGTTGGAAGTGAGCCTTTCTGTGTAACTGCATATATTGAACTGATTTTGTAAATATATTGAAAGCTTATAGTTGACTACCAGTGGGAGTTAATTTGGCCTGGAATTCTCTCCAGGGGTTCAAGTCATATTTCATCATTATTAGATTCTGCAGACAAAACTATTTGCCTTTAAAACTATCACTGGGAAAAAAAAATAGCCTCATTTTCTCACTGCGGTACTACCTAATCCTTAGCAGGCCCAACACAGTGGGGCAGGCATGAGGTCACTGATCTTCTCACTCCGCCATACCTCAACTCACAGAAATCTCATGCACGGGTGGTCCAGCAGAAGCCTACGGGGTGACCCACATTTATCATTGAATGAACTCACTTATCTCTGAGGACCTCGTGTCTTTTGGAAGTCATGGGAAAGACTGAAAACACCTTTCAAAGAAAACTTAATTTACTTAAAGAAAAGTGTATGTACCCCTTCAACCATCTTTTTGTGTCTATTCCATGGACAGGATGATGGAACAGACAATTTCAAGCCAAGGAGCTTTTCTAAGACACCTGTCTGCTGATAACTGATTATGAAATACAAGTGTCTTGAATGCCCAAGAAGAGGGATTACAATACATCCACTGCAACAGGCTGGGGCAGAGATGGATGTTTGCACAACTGGGTTAGGCAAATTCTCCCCTCCTTAAGGGAATAAAGAAAGGTTGTCAGATCTAAGAAAGAGAGTCATCTTCCTTCTGGACTCTCCTTGCCTTCCTCAACATGGAATGTGAATCATGTATCAGGGAAGTTGAGAGAGAGAATTCTCATTCTATAAAGTGGGTTGAAGGAAATTTGGGGAGAGAAATCAATGTAAATATTGATAAGTGATCTGCTCACCTTGGAATTAGAATGCAGATAAAAAGAATACACTTAAAATGCAGATCTTACCACAATTTTCATAGTTATTAGCAGTTGTTTGTATTGATATATATCTATATAAAGTCAGAAGTAATAACAGATATTATGTATTGAATGCCTACTACATGCCAAGTAACACTCTAAATTATTTATGTATCCTATCTTATTTAATCCTGACAGCAATCCAGTGTGGAGGGAATCACTATTTGCACTTTATGGATAGGGAAACTGAAGTCAGTTCTCTGTGACTTTAAGGCTTATACTCCTAAATTTATGCTATATATATAATCTCATTTCGCACACGCGAATGTGCGTACACATGTACGACTGTGTTCACACTCCCAGAGGCTCGTGTATGTCTACAGATTGCACTCTGGGAAGTCTCAGATAATGCACAGATGCAGAAATAGTGAATAACTGTGCACTGCAATAATCCTCAGGGTGGCTGTCAACGAGCCTTAATTTAAAAATAAACAAAGTGAAACAAAACATGCAAATACGGTAATAGCTGCATTCTGCATTTACACTTCGTCTCTTTCATAAACAACTCTGAATCCTGAAGCAGAGAAGGGTTTTGTGCTTGGGTGTGTGCAGTCCTCATCGAAATGCCTCACACAGCTTCTGAATCAAAAGCACTCCATGACAGGATGCATTACCTTTTAGCTGCACCCCGTTTGGGATGCCTTTCTGAAGCAGTTATTGGAGGTAGAGATAAAAAGTGAGCTTTTCCGTATAAACTTGTGCTAACTCTTACATTCGCTTTTAATGAACAGGTCATATGCGGTTCTGAGGGTGTCTGCATTTTTCTTTCGACCTCATTTCTTCCCTTCAGCTGTAATGAGAGGGGAAGAGAGAAGCAGAGAGCCTCTCCAAGTCCTGCAACAGTTCATAAATATCTCTTTAAATATGAAACTGTCGAAACCCTCGGTGGCTATTACTTATTTATGAAGCTCCCTATCCAAACTTCTCTCCATATCATGACCACTCTCTGAACTCACACAATGATCTTTCAATATGTCAAACACTGAACCCTCCTCTCTCAAATCCCATCATCCTCTCCCGCCTCTTTGCAATCACCTTTGCGTTGGCCCAACTTCTGTTTCACATTCCTGTTTTAATTCAGTGCAGTGTTCAATTTGCCATTGATTCTGCCACATTGCCTGCCCTGGAATCACGCATGAACATAGGAAATCATCCTTAGCACATGCACATATTTTCCAACCAAAATCCTTTTGTCAAAAGAGAGAGAACCACCATGTGTTACCTGGCATCTACCCAACAACGTACTTTACTAAAAAGTAAGTATACAGGTCTCCTTTAAAACAAATTTGTTTGAAATACAGAGAATTATGAGGAAGAAAATTCAACGATCATAAGTACTGTCATCTCAAAATAATTTTACATATTTTAGTGTGTTCCTAGGTGGTCTTTGCCTAAGCATTCTTTTGCACAGTTTAGATTATACTATATGTTGTATTGTGAATTCTCCTCTTAACAGTAAAATATAAGATTTTCACATATCGATAGAAATGTTTCCTAATCATCAGGAAAGAAGACGCGCCAAGAGGATATGCTTATTAAAATACAAACAAAATAACATAAAAGAGGGTAGAATACTAATCTTGCGTGCTGCAGCTCGATCACAAGTCAAACAACATTCTTTCTAGTCGCAGATACAGTATATCTGGTATGTTCTGGACTGCCTGAAGAGCTGAGTGTTGTCCTGATGATTCACACTTGTTCTGTCTGGTTTATAATCTCTATCGATATTTTGTTTGACTATAATAAATTCCATGAGGGAAGGGACCACATTTGTCTTATTTTCTCTGTATACCCAGTGCCTAGCACAGTGCCAGGCACATGGTAGAGCTTAGGAAGTGTATGTCAAATGAATAAATTATTTATCTTTTTCCTGCCTAACCCTCAGGTGAGTATTAGATGCCAATCAAGTGGCATTGGTATTAGACTCAGAGAACAGGAAAACAAGGGTGTTTCATTTTGTAGTCAACATAACAAGAGGAAAAAGGGATTCCTATCTAACGTAGCACTGTTGTTTTATTTTTGCTTTTTTTTTTTTTTTTTTTTTTTTTTTGCGGTACTCGGGCCTCCCACTGTTGTGGCCTCTCCCGTTGCAGAGCACATGCTTGGGACGTGCAGGCTCAGCGGCCATGGCTCACGGGCCCAGCCGCTCCGCGGCATGTGGGATCTTCCCGGACCGGGGCACGAACCCGTGTCCCCTGCACCGGCAGGTGGACTCTCAACCACTGCGCCACCAGGGAAGCCCAGCACTGTTGTTTTTTAAATTATTCTGCCTGTTTAGAGAAATAAATAATTACAGATTCTTTTGCGCATTTCAATATGTTTAATCTCTGAAAGATTGAACCTGATCAGGGAGCCCTTATAAACATAGTAAACTTTCTCAGTTGCCTTTTCAGGAAATTCTAAGACTTCTTCACACTGGGCTGATGGTAATTAATACCATCCCCACTGTGCACCTGAACACTTTATTATTCCACAAAGGAGAAGACAGGAAGCAGCCTTACAAAAAACAGAAAGCAGAATTAGATGACATCATTAAATGTTGGACACTGCACTGAACTTTGGGAGATGCTTTACAAATCTCAGTGCATGACAAAGGTTTTTTGCACAGGACTCCAGATGTAGAAAGAACTGTGGCTCTTTTCCAGACATATTTACCAACTGTGCTTTACTTTTCCCTTTAAAAATAGTAAGGGATAAAAATAGTACCTACTTCATAGAGTTACTGTAGTGGTAAATTAATTAATATCTTAAAGGAGTAAGAACATTGCCTGGCACAGAGGAAGTGCCCCCAAATAGTAACAATTCTGACCCTTAATATATTCATATATTTTTTTATTATTTCTCATTATAATATATATTATATCTAATATAATATGTCTTATATTATGTAATTATATATAAATGTAATATTATATAATTCTATATATCATATATAGAATTAAAGAAAATATATAATTATACATTATATTATATATTATAAATATATTAAAATACATATTTTATTTCATTATAAAGTTAAAATATTTTATTGTAGAATTAAATATTTTTAAATTCTAAAAACATTAATAAACATGAAACATTTTTATTGTTGATATTTGGAAAAAACAAAAAAGAGTAAAAAAAAAAAAAAAGTCACATTTAACCCTTCACCAAAAGATAACCACTGCACTTACAAACGAACATCTCTTTACTTCAGTAAAAGTAGTGATTCTAAAATGTTTACAAATTCTTTAACATTTCTTGCCTCAAAACCTGGAACCTAATTTTCCTCATCTTGAATGAGGGCCAGACTTAGTGATTCATTTGTACCCAGTAAGAAGTGGAGGAAGTGATGATGTGCGACTTCTGAGGAAAGCTGAGTCACTGCTAGTTTTGGGTTATCGTTTGGATTGTCACTCTGAGGGAAGCAGGTCACCCTACTGCGAGGACACTCAAGCAGCCTGTGGAGAGACCCATGGCACGAGGAGCTGAGTCCTCCCACAAACAACCAGAACCAACTTGCCAGCCATGTGAGTGACCCAACGTAGAAGGGGCACCTTCCAAATGCAGGCCCAACCACATCTTTTTTTTCTTTTGGTAGTTTGGCACTTGTTTATTCCAGCCCTTGTGGCCCGTTTGGGGGGTGAGGGGGGAGCAGGCCACAGGAGCCCACAGGGACAGGGGTCTCGTACCCTCTGTGGCTGCTGCCTGACTATGCCAGGCGGGGCAGGGCAAGGACTTGGGGAGCCCCTGGATTCTGCCCGTGATGCAGTCTGGGTGCTCTTCTGGAAGGGCTGGTTTCCACTGCCCCAGAGGACTAAGCAGCGGGGGAGGCCCTGGTTTCTGGTGGGTGTCACCTGGGGGCCCTGGTCGGGGCTGGACTGGAGGATCCTGGGGCTCCAGGGCCCCCACGCCATTGGGGTGCTCCACTCTCTGGAACAGGATGAGCATCTCACAGGGTGGGGTCTGCGGGAACAGGTCCACGGCCACAGCCTTGACTGGCCGGAAGGGACTGCCCTTCACCCGGTTCCACGGGGCCCTGCAGAGGTCCACACCACCCACATCTTGACTGTAACTTCATGAAGGGCCAGGAGCTGGAATCTCTCAGCTAAGCCACTTATAACTTCCTGACCCAGAAAACCATGAGACAATAACTGTTTATTTTTGGAGTAATTTATCCCACAGCATTAGATAACTTATACAATGACTAACTATAGTCATGTATAATTTCTAGAATTTGTTAGTTTTTTTTTTTTAACTAAGCTCCACTGCTTTTCATAAACTTTGATTACAAATTCTATATATGGCTTCATCGCTGTGAATATTTTAACATATTCAATCTTTTTTAGGAAGTTCTATTATCAATGGTTATGGGGGAACTAATTCTGTCACTTTTTGTGTGTTGATTTCTCATGGGGGTTCATATCCAATAGTTAGTGGACTCCACACCCAGGCACAAAGCAGGCTTGGGATGTAGATTTCTTATGGTTGGCTCCATCCATCCATAGCACTGGGTAAACAGTAAATTTCCTTAAGGTTGGCAAGTGGGGGAGTTTCCTGAGTTCTCCTTTTACTACTAATTGGTGGCTTTAGACTTTATGCAACAAGCTTATTTCTAGCTCCTGCTCACCCTGCGGAATTCAGGCCTCATCCCACACACAGACACAAAAATCCCAGCTATAAAGTCTTTCCTAGGCCCCTGTGAGGCTCTCCCACCCTTCCTAACACACAAACACATCCAATTCTGTTCTGTGTTCTCTGAACAAACTCTTCTCAAGCCTCCTTGGTTTCTCCTTCTCTCTGTTGATTATCAGAATATCCCAACTATAGAGCCTCTTCCCCTTTAAAAGTCTTGCATCTCAAAATATTACACTCACTGAGACTTTATTTAATTCTATTGACTCAATATTTTTTATTTAAGCCAAATATAAAATATTCCCAAACGTGTATGCTTACTTACAAACTTCTCTACAAGGTCTGTTTTTCCACAAATACTATTTAACTCTCCTATTTGTCACTTCACGACCACTACCCATGATCTAGTATATTCGTTAATATATTAACACCAAAAATTGTAGCAGATATTCTGTACTATTGACTCAAATGCCCTGGTGGATGAGAGGCAGTGCTTCTTGTCATAAATCATGGTTTACTCTTCAATTTTGATTGTAATAATCTACCTGCTGTGCAAGGTGTCTGTGGCCACGCCATATTGCTGTTCTTTCTTCTTTGGATAAGTGGATGCCTTAGCCTAGTCCTGGACATCTCATAACATGTCAGCTCCCTCCCTGAAGCACAGCTTAGGGGCTGCCACACAACGTGCAGTGGGTCTCAGAAGTACACGGTGAGCACGAGTGTTCCATTTTCATTGAGAACAGCTGCCCATCTGCTGTGGAGAAGAGAGGCCTCAGGGTTAGAAGGGACGGAACGGCTCAGCCTTTAATGTTGTTGCAATATTGTTGACAAGTGCAGCATCATAAATTTGAATCCATTAGCTAAAAGGATCCATAAATATTTGAATAATGGCCTTTTCAGAGTTTTACCAGTCTATCAAACTTGTCACATGTCCACTTTTTACATTTTTCCTACTGCTGAAAAGGGCTGAACTGAATCTCATGTATTTTATCCTCGCTTTCAAAATGGAAATGCTTTGCCAAGCAGAAGTTGATTAACAAAACCACACGAGCATCTGGTGGTGGTAGAGGGTATACTGTCCACTAAACTTTGCTCTCCCCTTCCACGTGGTGGCATCCGGCCAGCCAGGGCTCTGCTTCCTAGCCTTGCATCCAGAAACGGCCGGATGACGTGTTCTGGCCCTTGACATGTGAGCAGATATGACATGAGCCCCATTCAGAGAGGGGTTTTATGGAGCCCATATGTCTTCTCTCTTGTCTCTTTTTCTTGCTAGAAACGGAGGAATCTGAGGCAGTGTATGGTGGAGCCAGAAGCCAGAAGCAACCTTAGATCTCGAAACACCTCCTGGAATAAAGTAATCCACATGCTTACCATGAACACCAAGACTGGTCTGTTGCATGTGTGAAAATGCACTTCTACTGCATTCAGCTATGGAAATTCTGGAATTGGTTTCAGGAGCCAGCCATACTGCACTTAACAAAGTGACCTATTTTAAGTTAAAATAGTAGCAAAACTACTGATTTTGTTTGTTTGTTTTCACTTTGGAATTACAGATTTCTTTGTTGTTGTTGTTTTCAGAAGAGATGTAAACTCTGACAGAGTGACCCCTGAGTATGTTTCCAGAAGGTGGAGTATGGCCTGGCTCTGTCTCGTTTGTTTTAGATCATGAGTCTACCGAGACTATCTGTGCAGACACCTTGGCACCAGGCAAAGGCACCAAGCAGTTAAGTACTTAATATGTGTTCTGCCACCTGCCTGTCTGATTCCTAGAGAATTAAGAGCAGCTCTCAATCGACAACTCCCAATAACAGCACGATGAACTCTCACCAGGGAGTTCAGTCTCACACTGTCACATTGGTGGTTTTGATGGTAGATCATTACATGCAGTTCAACCACATTTATAGGCCTTCTCAAGTCTATCCATAGATGAAACATCTCAACACAGCTTCATCCTACATTCCCCTCCCAAACCATTACTGTAAGGAATAACACTCTACTGCTACCCTCTCTGCCTGTGGGACCATTTTAAAGGTTGACATTCATTGAGTTTTTACAATGTGCCAAGTCCTGTGCTAGATGTGCTATAAAGGTTATTCCTGCTAATCCTTATAACAGCACCGTAGGGTTTCTACAATTGTCTCCAGGACAGGAGACTTAGGGAGGTTAACTAATGTGCCAAAACTTACACAGCTGGTAAGTCGAGAAACAGGGATTTAAATTCAATTTTGCCTTGTTCCAATTCCACAGGCTATGGGAACCTCACAGACAACATTAGGAACATCCACACAATAAACTGATTTTCTAACCCCGGGTTTCTCAACCTTGGCTTATTGAACTTTGGGCCAGATAATTCTTTGTTGTAGGGGTCATCTTGTGCACTGCAGGGTGTTTCGCAGCATCCCTGGCCTCCACCACTAGATGCCAACAATACCTCCCTGGGTTGTGACAACCAAAAATGTCTTCAGACATTGCCAAATGTCCCTAAAGGAGAACATTATCCTCAGCTGAGAACCAGCATCATAGCCTAATGTTAGAAATAGATGTTCATCCCTTAAGGAACTGAGGCAGTACCTTCTTTCTGATTAACAAAATGATGTAAGTGTCCATGTCTCCATTTTCACTGTGGCTACCAAGAAGCTCAAAGACAAATTTAAGTTTCAACGATAGCAAATAAGTATTTCCAAAGTCCTGAGCAATTTCCATTCATCCCTAATTCTTCATCTACTCTGTCTTTTCCCCTTCCTTCTTTATTTCTCTACTTATACTTTTTCCCATTATGTACGTCTTTCTCTACTTGAAGTTATTTGAAATACTTCACAGAAGATCCAAGGTAAAAATAAAAAACATTTTTACACCGATTTTGAAATCAACTTGCTTAATTATTTGATCAAAGGTGAATCTTTCTAGGAATGATATTTTTTATCATTTAAACAGAAAACATAAATGTTTTCTCTTTAAATCTTTTCAATAATTCTCTCTGATACCAAAAAAAATCAAAGTTGGACTAAGAAACTGAAATTTATTGACATTTTCTGGCTCTCAGAATCATATTTTAAAATGGGTTCAGGCATAGTAAAAAAATAATAATAAAAAGAATAATTTTTAAAAAGAAGCTAGCAAAGCTTTGGAAATTTTTTTTTCTTCCTGTGTTCTCATTGCAAATGCTGAAAATGATTATTTCATTAAAATATTTTTATTACTAGGTTTAGAAGGAAAAGATGTTGTGATAAGATGGATACCTTTCTAAGATGTTTGTCTAAGATTCTGCTACCACCCATGCTCTAAACTGATACACAAAGACAGATCCAGCTAGTTGACAAACTCCACTTTTAGAATTCTACCACATGTTTTCACAAATGAATTTTCCAGTCTGTCAATTAGTGGGGAGATAAAAATTGGGTCCAGAACAAAGGATGACTCAGAGGCTCATTTGGATTTGGGATTTCTGGTTCTGCTTTGACAGATTTGGAAGAAGAGGCAAAACATTTCCTGTAAATACCATCGCCGGGATGGATTCTCACTCGCTCTTTCCTTCATCAAACAGAAATCTATATTGTGCCTTGAGTTGAGCCCCAGAGAAATTATCAATATTCACACATCTGGCACAAATCTGTTGGAAGGAAAAAAAAATCATGATGCCATCTGTATTCCTTCCCTCGTTTTATAGCATAGCTCCAGTATCCTGTAGTCATTTTGTCACACAGTCTTGTAAATATAAAGTTATATTACTTGGCTTGTTTGAGGACAATGTTCATCATAAGAGGAGGATGAGGAGATGATGTCACTGCCAGGAAAAAAAAAAAAAGAAGAAGCTCGCCTTTCCCAATCCCCCACCTTCCCTGGAGTACGAAGGAGCCAAATTTCATCAAGTTTGGCACAGTTGTGGGAATTAACATGACTGAAATGTATGCCAGATTTCAAAACAATTTCTAACAGTTTCTGTGAGACCGTGTAAGCAACTGAAAATTGACATGTTGTGTTGTGCCCGAGTCAGCCAACTGCTGTCACTGCATAATTAGATTTTCCTGCATGAGAGGAGAATTTTCTTTAAAAAATTATGAAATAAGGCAGAAACTAATATAAAGTGTAAGTGGGCCCGTTATTTGCAAAGAGGTAGCCTTCTGCTGAAGAATGACTCTGGACATACACACGTGCTCCCAGAAGAGGCCAATGGCCCTGGCTTTCTGTGCTTCATGGGCATGAAATGCCCTTTGCAAAGGGAAGAGGATTTTCAGCACAGGCCAGATGGAAGCGGGCCCACTTGGCTGCCCAAGGACTGGCTGAAACCCAGAACTAAGAACAGATTTGGAGCTAATGAATGTATGTTACTTCCTTCTAATACAGGATAATAGATGTGGCAGAATATGTGGGTGTCCCCAATCTTTATTCTCCTGTCTTCAATAGTGACAGTAGTTTTTGTTGAGCATGAGGTCACTCAGCGAAAGACTACATTCCCCAGGCTCTCTTGTACCTCAGTGTAATCATCTAACTGGGTCCTGGCCAATGAGACATAAGCAGAATGTAAATTTCCAAATTCTATGTCATTTCCTTAACAGGAAAAGCAGGCACCCTCCTTTTTCTCCCTTCCTGTCTTCTGAGGGCAGTATGGTCGTAAGCCATCTTTGACCATGAGTTTGAGATTCATACCATGTGGATGTGGGCTGCTCCCTAGATACAGCAGAGCAATAAGATAAAAAGAGCCACATCCCTGATACCTTTCAGTTGCCATACCAACCTTGGATGACCTCCTGGAATGTTCCATGAGAGAGAGGCCAGTTACTGCTTTGATTAAGCCAGTGTAATTTTGGATGTGTTCTAACGACAGACTTTTCTGTATCCTAACCAATATTGCACACTTGGAGATGAACTTCAGAGTTTATAAGAGCTCTTGCAGGCAGGAGAGTGTTTATACCCCTGGACACGTGTAGTATCTTTGTTTCCTAACCGTCCCCTTCAAAGTAGATACCCTTTTCCCAAATGACCTTCTCTCTCTGAAAGGTAAAACATGACTCAAAATATCATTCATTCATTCATTCATGATGAGGTGATTACAATTATTATTACAATTTTACAAAGGAAGAAACTATAAGTTAGAGAAGTGTAGTAACTCTTCCCAAATTACACAGCAAATAATTTGTTTTTTCACATCATTGAAATAAAGCAGTGGAACCAACACTAGAACTCAGGTCTGCTGACTTCAAAGCCAGTGGTTTTAAAATCTCCTTTACTCCTCAACTATATTTTATATAAGGTTTCTTTGAATTGAATTTCTGAGTAAAAGTTTCAGTGTGTTTGCAAAAAAAAAAAAAAGGTTAATCTAAAAAATTAAATTAAAAAAATCTTACGTAAAGATTTTTTTCTTGTGGCCAATAACAGACACCCTTAACTCAAACTGGCTTACTTATTAATGGGGCCTTATTGGCGTATGTAACTAGAAAGTCCACCGCCAGGACTAGTTCAGTTCTGGCTTGATTCTGGGCTGGAACAATGTCCTCAAAACATAATTCTTGCCATCTCTTACCACAGCTATTCTTCAAGTTGACTTCACTCCCAGGTTCCATATGATATTTCACCTTGTTTAATTCCAGCAGAAAGGAGCCCTACACTACTTGGTCTGATAGGTTTATGCGCTTGTCTGTCAACTAATAACTACGTGTCCTAGAGGATTCAGGGCTCTGATAGGCCAGACATGGATTACCTCATAAATCCCAACCAGGCCACAGACTCTTAAGAGTGGAGGAAACATGGCTCTCAAGAGGCCAACAAGAGTCCTGCCCCAAAAGAAAAGGAAGTGGATATTGGATAGGCAACAACAACAAATACTCACTGTGCGCCTCTTTACAGACTCAAAGCTGCCCTATCACAGGAATCTGAACTTACGTTTTATTACGCTTTCCAAACGCTGGCCTAAGCTATTGCTATTTCTCCATAGTATCCTTCACTGATTCCCAGTCCTACCCACATACTCACAAAGTATACACAAACGGTACACACACACACACACACACTCATACACACACCATTCATTCCTCTGCCCAGTGCTGTTCTGATTTCCCTAAAAACCACTTATTTTCTGGAGGCAGCCAGCACTTCCAAGGGTGATACTGCACCATGGTGCTGGACTCAGATTACTAGTATTTGTAGTCCAGATCTATAATCTCAAGCAAGTAACCTTAGTAAGCCTTGATATCTTCATGTGAAATGAAATCACAATCATTCCTACCTCATAGGGTTGCTACGAGGATTAAAGAATTCATATAACACTCTAAGCACACGATCTAAACTCACAGTATGTGCTAGCCAGTATAGGTGGTAGGTCATGGAGGCCCCCTCTTTAGTTCTCCTTCCTCTAGGGAGCCTTAATTTCTCTGGAACAATCTGGCCTAAACTGCCCTTGTTTGAATTTCCATAATACTTAGAATTGATACAGTATGTATTGGCTATAAGGCATACATCATCTGCAGTGATAATCTGTCAGCCCAGCAGTCCAATCCCTGTGACAGAGGTTGTCCCCATTCTCACACTGGGACTTTAACCCCTGTTGAAGTCTATAGATCTGGAGTTAGACAGACCAGGGTCTAAGTCGGAGCTTTACTATTTACTAGCTATGAGATCATGGGCAAATTATTTAATTTACGTAAACTTCAGTTTTCTCTTCTGCAAAATACAGTTGATGTCAAACATAAACCAGGCAATATATACATAGTACTTTAGTGTGGTTCCAGACACATAGTAGGTGCTTAATAAATGGCAACCGTTGTTCTATATTACACGTAGTTTCAACCTGCTTCAGTGCTTCAATCCTCCACCTTAATCATCCTAATAAATGGTCATGGAATTCGTTTAATTGATCTAAAGACCTCTTCTATGCATGACCGGATCAATCCCCAGACATATTTTATAAATACCATTAGTATATCAGAGTAGAAGTCACACTCAGATTGACTAAAACATTCTAGCAGTCAAGTTCAGAACAGGGATAATGACAGAGAACTAAGAAAGACTGAGTTCCTCTTACGAACTGAAAACGCAATCGAGATTAATCTGATCATCTCATTTGTTCTTCCAACAATCTTGGATAACAAAACATCCTAGTAAGCAGTGGCTTAAAACAACAAAAATGTTATATTTTCACAATCTGGTAGGTGGCCTGTAGTTTCTCTGGTGGTTTTATCTGGCATTCATACAACTGCATTCAACTACACAGGCAGGTGTGTGTTCTGTAATGTTAAATTGGCCTCACTCATACATCCAGCAGGTACTGCTGGCTGTCAGCTAGAGCACCTTGGTTCTCCTCCATGTGTTCACTTATGTAAGCCAAACTGGCTCTCTTGCAGTATGGTGGTCTCAGGACAGAGTTCCAACAGGGCAAGCCCCAATGGGCTGGCTCAGTCTACACAACCCATCACAATGGGCAATGATGTTCCATTGGCCAAAGCAAGTTACATGGCCAAGACCAGAATTAATCTACTCTGTCTCTTAATGAGAGGTGTAGCAAGGAATTTATGGCCTTTTAAAATCTGTCACAGAGAGTTTAAACAAGGTAGCATGTGGTAACCAAGTGGCAGAGTTTAGAATCAAATTCAGATCTGAACGTCCCTGTACTCTTTCCAATATATCAAAAGGCCTCAGAACAGTCCAAGAATGATGGTTTTCCATAATCACTCAGATTTATACTTTCTTTCTTGTAACATAGATTAGAGTCCTTACCAGGTAACAGCATCATTTCTAGCTCTGGGGTAGAGCAGTGTACAAGAAAAGCAAAAACTGGGCCTTCAGAAAGCTAAGAACATGTAACAACGTCAGATTAATAGGATGGGGGTGACCAGAGAAGGGGGAAACTCTAGATTGATCGGCCAGGAAAGGCTATTCTTGGAAGACGTGAGACACGAATGGAGAAATGAAGGCAGCTATGGGAAGACGATTCTAAGGAAAGTGTCCAGGAAATGTAAAATCCCCAAGGCAAAAAGGAGCTTGGTGTTGGAAGGGCAGAGATGAAACAATGTTTAGAGCAGAAAGGGCAGAGGAAAATAGTAGGGGAAGACTTGTGAGAGGCGGAAACTACAGTTTATGGGATCTCAGAGGCCATAAAAAGGTGTTTGAATTGTATTTGAATTGAAGCAGGAAGCAACTGGAGCATCCTGGGCAGGGGACCAGTGTGATCTAGTTTATATCTGATCTGGGTGACCCTTGGTGAGACACTGTAGTTCTGGCCACCATGTGGTATGGAGATTAAACAGCAGCAAGAGGGGAAGCAGAGCTCAGCTGGAAGGTTAAGTGCTGACAGCAGCAATGGGCACGGAGAGAAGAGGAGGTTCTGTGATGTGCTTTGGTATAGGGTTTATAAGACTTTCTGGTGGATTTCCTGTGGGATGGAGGTTAGTAGAAACAGAAAACTGTAAGTAGGATTGAGGATATCAGCGAACACCACTCACTGGGGCCACAGGTCATCAACAAAGCATGAGCCTACTTAATCTTGAAACTGAACGTCTTTGTTTCACTTAGTTTTCAAAAAGCACGAATAGGAGTCTCTTTAAAAATTATTGTCAAGTTCATACAAGTGTGGTAGGTGAAAAGGACAAAATGCTTTAATGATGTCCAAAGGGAGGAAAAAGGAGTCAGAAATGGATACTTTCTCTCTGCTGAGAATGCCTTAATCCAGTTCTCCCAATCATGTTCTCGGATTAGAATGCAGGCACTCACCAGTAAACTACAAGGTAGTCAAATCCAACAGTGAGGGAAGAAGAGATGAACATCGTGTTGTCTCTACGGACACTTAATGGATGGCCCGTTCAGGTACAGTGCAGCGATCGTGGCCTCAGCGCTGCTCCTCAGTAAAACTGAGACACATGAGCTCCTCCCTAAACTGCTTTCCAATCCCTATACCACCCCCCAAGGAAATGTATATACCTTAGCCTCAAAACACTTAAATTAACCCATATCGTTCAGGGGGCACCTGCACCTTGTCAAGGCAAGAGATCTGGATCCCCGTTTTATCTAATGAATGACATCCTGAGACTTAATTCCCTGTTGTCTGCATATTTTTCCTGCATAAAGCTCCCCAAACAATAAACCATCTTTTCTGTCTTGTCCATCACGTATGGGCTCATTACTTCACACATCATAATTATAATCAACGAACAAAACTCAAGGAAAAAAAGCCAGACAATGAAATGGTACTTCTTCCTTAACATCAGTGCAACGTTATGTGATTAAGCGTGTAACAGTACGGATGGGTGCTTGGGATGATTTCTATGTAGCTCTTTTACATTTTGCAGATTTTCTGAACGGGTCCAACTACCTAAGGAGGGGGAAAAAAAGCTCTTTTTACCTTTAAGACTTTGAAGTCTGATTTTTTAAGTGCACAGATAAGTTTAATGCCTAAATTGAAAAATGAGAAGAATACCCGCAGGGAAAAAGGAGCTTATTGCTGCCTCCCTGAAGTTCATCAAATGTTGTCACATATTTCTCTAACATTTTTGACTTGGTTAAGTGCAAATTTAGGTGAACACACTCTTTTTCCCAGGGTTCATGGCAACAGAAATATAACATGTATTTTCTGATTAATGAGTTCAGCTCTACTGTCTAAGGGATCTTAGGCAAACAGTGTTTCCTAGAGGCAGAGGACTGGACAAAATGACGTCACATTTCCCTTATTCCTTGACTTCGTTTTTGCTAACTTTTTAAGCACTCATTTCATATACTTTCTTAGGTATATTTGTGGCATACAATAACCTGAAATCCCCATTCTCAGAATTTAAATCCTCAGCAACTCTACGTATAAATGTCTCCCATGACTATGGAGAAAATATAAATTAGGAATGAAGTAAATGGATGAATGTTAATAAAGCTCACCTTTACTCTCATCAATTAAGTTATTATACCAGCTGGAAAATCAATGAATTACAGTTCATATGATTATTGAAACACTGCCACGCACACAAGTCCAGATTCTCCTTCAATGTGTGATTTGGGGCCGCAGTGCCTAGTTCACGGATGATAGGTCAGATCCCCTTGCTAGTCTCCCTTTTCATTTTGTAGTTATCACTCATGCCACTTCATACGGCTTGTGGTTATCAGGGAAAAACTGACAATATCTCTCAGGCCATGATGAAACCAGTCTCAACTAGGAAGCTTCTGAAAAGTGGACCCTAAATAACAAGGCTGCCTCTGAGAAGACAGTGTATATAAACTGTGAATATCTCACTCTGCACTCTAAATAGTTCCCTGAATCTTTGTCTCCTATTAGCTACGTGGCCTTGAGCGTGAAGCTGAAACACTCTGAGCCTCAGTTAACTTACCTGCTAAATTATGGGGTTATAGTAAGGATTCAGTGAGTTGACACTTACAAAATTCTCAGGGCGATATTTGGTAAGTGTTAAATACTAGTACTGATGGGGCTGTTGTTATTATTATTATCTCTTCCTTTAGCGAACTTCCTGATCCAGCTGTTTAAGCCCCTCCACCGAGAAGCCTTCTTGACTCCCATCAGCGAAGTTAGGCATTTCTTCTTCCATAATTCCACACTTCTTCCAGTCCTTAAGTAATTTTTATTATAATTATTTGCTCTTACATTCATCTCCCCCACTGACCCCTGTCTACCCCTTTGGTTGATGTCTTTCCACAGTAGAAATAACATCTTCTGTGTATCCACCCTAGGTACTAGCATATCTCCTTGCACATGTGAATGAAGAAATGAATTTGCTCTTGGAAAATCTACTGGTAAAAAATGTAGGTGGGTGGGTTCAAAACATCAGTGCAAAAACAATAAAGCATTCTGCTTAGGCTTAACAGCTTTAAAGTTCATTTGAATTAGAATATCGCCGTTTTGCAAGAATAAAAGAATGAGTCTACTCAAGGATCATCAATGGCTACTCCATCAGAAAAGAAAATAGATACAACTATACATTGTATGTCTCCTGATGGATGTACCGATACTACCTCTAAAATAGCCCTGCCTTTCACACAAAAAAATCAAGCCTCTTTATCAATCAATTTACAGGAAATACAGTGGACAGAGGAACATGTTATATGACACTATGATGACGAAATTAGTAAAATTCAGACTGTGAGAATCTCTACTGGGCACACTCTAAGATAAATGACCAAGTAAATTTCAGGGGGAAAAAGAGAAGGAGAAAGCTGCAGATTCAGAGACTTTAAGAGACAAGTCAGTCAATTGCAACGTGTGGATTGTATTTGAATCCTGAGTCAAACAAATTCTAAAAATAAATTGAACACTGACTGGATATTTGAGAATTATCATTAACTACCTTAGGGTTGATAAGGTTATTTTTTCAAAATGCCCTCAGCTTTTATAGATATATACTGAAATATCTACAGATGAAATAGTGTTACATGTCTAAGATTTTCTTCAAAATAATCCTGGGTGGGTAGAAATTTAGATAAAACAAGATAGAGTAAGAGCTGAAGATTGCTGAGGTTGGGTGACAGGTACATAAAGGTTCATGGTACTGTTCTTCTGTGAGTGTGTTTATAATTCTTAATTATAAACTTAAAAATCAATAATTCCCTGTATGTTAAAAGAAGTTTTATGTTTCCTCTAGATCTCAAACACCAATATGATTTTGCTATCCAGTGGACCAGATGCACTTATAACGTAAGTGTCCAATCGCTGTTTATTGGATTGGATTTTCTTGTTTGTTAATTCTTTGGTATAACAGTACATTTATCAGCTGAAGAACAGAGTTATTGTTAAATATTCAGTAGTAAATGTAAGACTAATAATTACATTAATAATAGCTAATAATTAATGAATGCTTACTTCCTTGTCACCATGAATATTAATTTACACGGAGTTCTTGCAGAACTTCATGAGCTGAGGTACGTTATAAGACACCATGGGGATGCCAACCACCAACACAGAAACTGAAGCTTTGTGGGATGAAGTTAACTTACCCATGATCACATAATAAACGGCAGAGCCAAGGCCACACCAGATCTTCCATACTTCAAAACCCATGACCCCTCCCATCTGGAACCTTTCCTTATGGGTCAGGTAGGGTAGGTGACTCAAAATAAGAATAAAATAAGATTCCTTTTCATAAGAAGCACTACAGAGACCTGATCTTAAGTCAAATGGCTACAGAGAGATGGGTAGAGTGGGAAAAGTTTTCCTAGATGAACTGAGATGAGTACTGGAGAGGATGGCTGAGTTCACACAAGTGTTAGAACAGGTCTAAGACAGGAAAACAAGACAACCAAAAGCACAGAGCAAAGATTCATAACCTGTGGCCCAGCCAAACTTTTAATTTGAACTGCATAAGATTTAAAATATTTTGGAATGACTTTCCAACATTCAAAACTCATAAAATTTCACACATAAATGTGTATTTCTGGGCTTTAAAAAAATTGGAAGCTTTGGCAATGCTAGGCCCATGTTTCTACATAGTCATTAGAAGTTCCGAAGCAGGGGAGAAATTTGCTGAAAGTAACATTTTAGGGACTAGCATGGAGACTGCATTTAAGGAAGAAGATGCTAGAATCAGAAATGCTTTTTAAGTCTGGACTGAAATAATGAGGTCCCAGCCAGCTCAGAGGCATAAGGGACAGAAAGAAAGGGGGAAAACAATCCATGAACAGAAGTGGCAACAAGACTTGGCGGTAGAATGGACTTAAGAAGTAAAGGTATGTGACCTATACCAAGTCATAATTTGCTTCAGATCATCTAACCTCCGTGACTGGAAGATGAGAGGTCTGGGGAGGAAACTTCATCATATCAGGATCATTAGAAACCAGGGAAGATGTTAGTTTTGTGTTGTAACCTTCTGGGAGATGGTGACACAAGAGATCAGCACAGAAATGTATTTAAACTAGACAGCAATGTAGTAACCACACTGATATCTTGTAAATACTTAGAAATAGGGAAACAGGATTTGTTGAAGAGGGAGGAGATGTAGAGGTTGGGAAACTGTTCAGTTCTGCAGTGACAGTTTCAAAAGACACGAGACCAACCTAGTCAGCCCTCCGCTGAAGAATTTTACAATGAGGTCAGAGAAAAGAGATACAGAACAGGCAACTAGAGGCTCATGGCCAGTGTAGATCTGATGAAGCCAAAGCAAAGGAATAACAGTGTGTCCAGGGAAAGTTTCTTGAAAGTATCACTTCTTTAATCATATCATGAAGGAAGAGTAGGTACAGCACAAAAATGTGGAATCAGTATAACAAAGTTTGCACTGATCCAACCAATATTGGATGAGTTTCTACTAAGTAAAAAACACATACAATATACCTCTCCATGTGCTTTATTCTTCCTCATAATGCTTGGCAATGCCAGATATCATATTGTACTTGCTTGATTCTTGCCTATCTTCCCCGGGACGATACAGGCTCCATGAGAGCATCTCTCGTTTACCAGGGTATCTTCAAGGCCTAGAACAGTTCCTGAAATATAGTAAGTTCTCAATAAATATTATTTGAAAGGGTCCATCCTCACAGTGTTCACAGCCTCAGGTGAACAGAAAACTGAGCAAGCAATTATAATATGTGACCAGCATGCGTAGTTCAGGAGGCTAGGAGAGCACAGAGGTGATGCCCTGACACGTCAACTGAAAGAAAAGCTATTGTAAAATCCCTAACTCCCAGAAAGAGAAACAAGAGAATTTACTCTCATTGCATATTTATTAAATGGATTGTACCAAAAGACACAACCCCATGCTAAAAGGATGATGAAATCACATCATTTTTCACTTGTCTCCAGCTAACACAAATCTTATACACGGGAAAAAATGCCGCATGTGATCTTGTCACTGAATTTACTGGTCCCTAGTATCACTTAAATGAGGGTGGAGAGAAACAAGCTGGACATGAACAAGTCCATGTCATTCATGAGTTGTACAAAATCATCTCAGCATTGGTGGAATTTAGGGCACTGGATGAAATTTTTGTGTGTGCACGTGTGTTTTCAATGAGAGATCATTCTAGCCTTTATGAAGGAAGTCAGTGGACAGTTATTATGCACTCTGAAGGGCTGTAAAGCCCTTCCCCTCTCACCTCTGCTAGCCAGTCTGGACATCAGGGCAAACACCAGAACCCAGCTTATCAAAATGTTTCTGTTGCAAAACAGCAAGAAATTGTCAGATACGGATGGTGATGCTGACTTCTCGATAGGGGGAAAAAAGGACCTAAATTAGACTTCTATAAAAAGAATATTGCATATTTATTTCCACAATAACACACAGGAAAAACGTTAGTCAAGAAGCAAGCAATTGGGTGAATAAATAAGCTTGTCTTTGTTCTCATCAATTAAGCTATTACATCAGTTGGAAAACCAGTGAATTATAATACAGATGTTTAATGAAACACTGCTGAGCCTATAAGTCAAACTCCTATTTTGTGGTGTGATTTTGGCTGCATAGTTTTGTGTGTGTTAAACCGTATTTATTAGCTGATACCCATTATTACTTTGAGCAAGGTATAATTCAGTTGTCAGGCTCCATCGCAGGCAAGGAGATTTAATCAGTAAGAGCCGCTTTGCGACTGAGTATAAAACAATGTGGGTTTCATGAAGCAATCACGGCAGTGTGAAAAAATGGGATTAATTAGTATTGTATAAGAACAGGCGGCATGCTCATTAAAACCTTGTGAGGTGGCTCTTGATAAACTGCCACTTGATAGGACCGCATTAATGTGACAAGGCAAAGACTTCATTTCCAAATCCTTTCTGATTGTATCTTGCTTTTAAGTTACCTGGAATGACCCTCCTTGGCATTCTGAATACAAAGATCAAAATGACTGCCAGGGACCCAGGTGCCACCTGGACTGAGGAAGCCGAGCATAGATGGGGAAGCTTCAAAGACAACTTTTTTTGACTTGCAGTCAAACATGAATCAATAGCTGTAAATGAGGCAGCGCCAGGGGCGGGGGGCGGGGTGAATTTGCATTCGCACTCCGAAGGTCGGGCAGAAAGTAATTTGACAATTGGCAACCCACCTTAATGAAGGCCACATACAAATCCTCTGTTTGTTTACCCAATGCTGGCAGTGTTTGGAAATGTATACGTCCTGAGGAAGATAGCAGGGGCTCAAGAGAGCCTGGGGGGCGGGGGGGAGGAGCTATCAGAGAAATAAAGGAAGGCAGTATCTCCGAGAGCCTCTCTGTGCACTTCTCTCTTCGCGCACACTGACTAATTATTTGGGTTTCCAAAATGCCTCTCTTACTTCCTAAAATGAATAGTTATTTTTTGCTTTGTTTTGTTTTGTTTTCACAGCAAAAGCGTCTGCACATGAAGAAAGCCCTGTGAGAACAATCTGCTTTGGATAAGGAATACTTTTCTGATGTGCTTTAGACCTGTTTTCATCCTTGGGCATCTGATATGATTCTCTTTCAAACCTGTAACAGTTTGGGTTGGGTCTTCAAGCTGCAATCGTTTTGGGGAGGGGGTTGGATTTCAAGCTAACATCACCAGATCTTGGAGGATCTTCTTTTACCTACACCCCGCCAGCTTCCATTTTCCTGGTGACTTCTACTAACACAGCATATAGGGCAGCTGTATAAAGAGCAGGTATTTGTTGGGTCTATTTCTAGGACCGAAAATGCACTCAGAAACCTCAAAAGTTTCTGTTCCTCCACCCCCAACTATATATATATATATATATATATATATGTGTATGTATGTATAAAGCTTGTTAAATCTGACCATCATATTAATTTAATGCTTTCTGTCATGAAGCTCAAGGTCGTGGCTCACAATTATAGGTTGTTTGCAATTGAATTTGGGTAATTCCACTGCAGTCTGCAGATTTGAGGCACCGGGCAGAAGAAGTCAGGCTACCTGAGCAGACTAGATAGGATTAAGCGCACTGCTTTATCAAGTGATGTGTTGCAATATTATTAATTTAAACCCTAACATCTCATTGTTATGATCCGAGCTGCATGATGTAATGCAATATGACAGCCATTGAGTTCACAGAAAATGGAATTCATCTCTCAAAATTTCGCACAAAATAAAGGCACAGAGACAGACAAAAATAAAGGGAGAAAGACAGACAGATAAATACCTTTAATTTTTTTTTTCTGTATCCAAATGAGTCTGCCTCTGTCAGGCAGTGTTAGGAGTATTATATATCATCAGCCCATTTGCCCAGAGATCTCCGCCATCTTATTTATTCCTCTGTTAGGGAAAGTATTGTATATGTTCCTATTTTGTTTCTTTTATTTTAGCAAGTGAATCGCATAGTATAACACTGTAAGTAGTGGTGCAAGCATCACCACTTACGCATGACACAGTAATAGGAAATCTTCTGTCCCTCTTAGCTTGATGAGAACCTCCTGCAAAAACTGTACAACCCCTTCAGGTAGTAGCCACCTACTTGATTTATAATCCTACAGTAGCGGAAGAGGTTAGCTGGGTAATTTAAATCACTAGATTTCACTAATGAACTAGGGCCAGAGAGAAAGCACTTTACATTGTAAAGGCTCCATTTCACCTTCCTTATACCCCACATACTTTATCTCCAAATTTTACATTATTTATATAAAGAGGGAAATGGTTCTCTCAGAGGAAAATGAGTGAGCAAAGCATCTCTGCTGATAGGTATCCCCTACAATTCTATGCAATTCAGATACCCTCGCTCAGAGCAAGAAAAATAATGCTCGATTTAGCACAGAGATATGTTTATATCATATAAACAACAAATAATACAATATTTTGGATGTATTTATATTAAAAGTTATTTGTTGCCTATCTGAACTTCAGATTGAACTGGGCATCCTGCATTTTATCTGGAACTCTAAACTAAAGGGAAGGTGGAAGGGCAGTGCACTTACCCCAGGGAGGGCATTACACAAGACGCCAGGAGAAAATGCTCTACAAAGCTTGGGAAAATTGACCATATGTAGAAGCCTTCTGGTGTCTATGTTTCTCAGTGGAACATTTTTATTCAGCAGATTACTAAAGGCTTCATTGAGCTTGGAAGTAAACCATTGGTCACTTTTTTCCCACATGGATAAGCAAGTTTTAAATGATGTTTCCTTCACATTAACCTCAAAGACACTTTTCTACTATTGCATTTGGTTTAAAGGAAATATACAGTGCTTCTTGGGCTTCCCTGGTGGCGCAGTGGTTGAGAGTCCGCCTGCCGATGCAGGGGACACGGGTTCGTGCCCCGGTCCAGGAAGATCCCACATGCCGCGGAGCGGCTGGGCCCGTGAGCCATGGCCGCTGAGCCTGCGCGTCCAGAGCCTGTGCTCCGCAATGGGAGAGGCCACAACAGTGGCCTACAGGCCCGCATGCCACAAAAAAAATAATAAAATAAAATGGTTGATTTTATGTTATGTGAATATCACTTCAATAAAAGTAAATAAATAAACTAAAAGCAGTGATCTTAATAAGAAGATTGGGTTCACTAGTCTGCCTTTGGATTTATTCTGAACTTATTACCAGCTGCAAAAAGAAGATCCTCCCATATTCCAAGATGCTTACCAACTGTAACTTACACATTCCTGTAAGTTATTAACTCAAGTAATATGAATTGAGCCTCTTATAAAAGGGTCACAGGTAGCCCTTATGCAGATTAGAAAAAGGTGTCCTATCTGGGGTTGCTTGATGAGCTGATCCCCCCTCACTACCTGGGCAGGACACCTGCGTGCCGTCCCAGGCTGTGCTCTCGTAGGCAGCATCCCCTGCCTACATTACTCCACGTCCTATACGGGACCGGTACTGTAATGAATCTTAAGTAACACTGGGAACAGTAATGAATGCAGTAATTCAATATGCATGCTTTAGAGCCAGACTAATGGGGTTCCTTACCAGCTGTATGACCGTAGGCAATCCCTTAACCCCTGTGACCTCGATCTTCTTACCTCTAAAACAGGGATAATAATAATGTCGATCTCCCAGAGCTGTTGTGGGTGGGGTGGGGAGGTTAAGCTACTCTAAGGCATGAAGAACAGTGTCTGGCACCCACCAGGATAGCTAACCATAAAGACTGGTGACACTACATGCTGATGACACTGCGGAACAACTAGCTCTTTCACACATTTCTGATGGGAGTGCCAACAAAAGCTATGCCACCACTGTAGAAAACCATTCAGCAGTTTCCTAAAAAGTTAAATCTACCTACTTTATGGTTCAGCAATTCCACTCCTACTTCTTTACCCAAAAGAAATGAAAACCAATGTTTACAGAAAGACTTGAACAAGAATGTTCACTGCAGCTTACTCACATTAGAAACAATGAATGGAAAACAGCCCAAGTGTCCATCAGCAGTAAACTGGATAAACAGGTTGTGTGTTCACATAATGGAATAACAGTCAGCGATAAAAAGGAATGTACTACTGATACACAAAACAACATGGATGAATTTTTTAAATATTATGCTCAGAGAAAGAATCCAGTCCCTAAAGAGGACGTGCTCCATGATTCCATTTTTATGAACTTCAAAAACAGGCAAACTAATCTATGGGGATGAGATCAGAATAGTCTTTGCCTCTGGGGGTCAGAACATGAGGGAACTTTCTAGAGTAATGGTGGTACTTCAGAGTTGGAAAAGGTTTCTGTGAAGGGCCAGTTTGTAAATATCTTAGCCTTTGAGGTGCACATACAGTCTCTATTGTAAAGTCTTCTTTGTTTGTTTGTTTGTTTGTTTGCATCACCCTTTTAAAATATAAAAACCATTCTTAGCTCACAGGCCACACAAAAACACTCCGCAGGCTGGGTTTGGTCCAAGGGTTGCAGTTTGCCAAACTCTGCTCTATATAGGGTATTGGTTACAGGGATGTGTGCATTTGTCAGAAGCCACTGAACAATACACTTAAGACCTATGCATTTTACTGTATGTAAGTATTTTTCAATAAAATATGGAACAGTGCCTGGAAGTTAATACTGAAATAAACATTAGCTAATTTTATTTTCACATAAATGATATACTTCTTTATTTTTTAGTTATAACAAAGAAAACATCATTTTTCCACATTGTAAAATAAATTCAAGCAATATATTTAAGCCTACATTATGATTCCCTCCACGCTTTACCACTGCCTGCACACACATTTCCAACCACTTCCTCCAAAGAGAATTTGATTTACTAAGGCAGTTTCTCAAACCTGGGAACAGTCCAATCCAGAGGCTATGTTCTCAGAACTCTAGGGGTTTTTGAACCCGAGTCAGAGAAACAGGCATCTGTAATGGTAGGTAGGAATGGTAGGTAGTTCCTAGGTAGGAACTAGCTCTCCTTCCACAAGACCATCTTGCCTTTAATTAGTGTACCTCACATCTTCCTTCCTAATTAGAGTTCTTACCAGTGTCAGCACTGAGAACTCTTTTGAAAGAGAATTCCTCGTATTTAATATCTACCAGGTAACAATTTGAAGCATTTTCCAAAGAACAAGACATTACGTTGAGAGTATTTGCCGTACATTCATATTTATTTATGCACGTATCAGCATCACTTTTCACTCATGCTGAAGAATACTATCCATGGAACCAGCAATTCAAAACTGCTGAGCAAAGCAGTAATAGAAAGTCTCATGAGGAAAGTTTCACATGGAGTGGAGGGTCCTCATCTGTTTCCAGCAATAGAATCCGTGGTATCGGCAGTGACAAGAAATAAAAAAGCACTTTGCTAAATGAAGCATAAGAGGACACTGGAGCGTGGCTACCACAAACCATATTATTGCACTTTTTCTTACAATTCCCATCGGAACCAAAGTTGAGACTCTGGCAAGTCTACTGTCCCTAGCTAAGTTTGTTTCCCTTATTTATTTATTTATTTAATTCATATTTTTGGCTGTGTTGGGTCTTCGTTGCCGCACGTGGGCTTTCTCTAGCTGTGGTGAGCGTGGGCTACTCTTCGTTGTGGTGCGCGGGCTTCTCATTGCAGTGGCTTCACTTGTTGTGTAGCAGGGGCTCTAGGCACGTGGGCTCAGTTGTGGCACGTGGGCTCAGTAGTTGTGGCTCATGGGCTCTAGAGCGCAGGCTCAGTAGTTGTCGTGCACAGGCTTTGTTGCTCCGTGGCATGTAGGATCTTCCAGGACCAGAGATTGAACCTGTGTCCCCTGCATTGGCAGGCGGATTCTTAACCACTGCGCCACCAGGGATGTCCCTGTTTCCCATATTTAAATTAGTCATCTTTCTTTTGTTCTTTCTCTCTCATATACATATATATATATATATATATATATATATATATATATATATATGTGACAGACAATTGGGATGAAGAAATAAATTGCGTAATTAATTATATTAAACAAGATTTTTATTTTTTGTTATATCTATATGCCTATTGTCGCATGCTATTTGGAAAAGTGCGAAAGGAGAAATAGGTGCCGACTACTGTCCTTGGAGAGCTTACAATCCTGTTGGGCAGATAAGGTGAGCATTCTCACCACCATCATCACATTTATCACCATCTTCACAACAGATATGATTATACCTGCCCTTGCACTAAACACTTTAGACACCCTGACTCATTTTATCCTTATCCTCACCATAATCCTGGGAAATAGATACTATTTTTACACCCATTCTACAGATGCAACAACTGAGGCAAGTCAGAAGGTAACTAACCCGGCCAAGATGCAGCCCCAAACAGTAAGTGATGGAGCTGTCGTCAGAACTCAGTTCCACCAGCCTCCAAATTCTATGCTTTTTACCCATGACTCTTTACTGTGCCTCCAAATACAACTGAAAACATAAGTAATTGTGGACTAAGAAGTAGTATCTAAAATTCCAGAAAAGCATTCAAGATGACCAAGAAGTAGAATAGTAAAACTGTATAAATTAAGACTTTAATTTCACTTGGAAGTAGGAGTAACTTCTGCATATGCAAAGATAGGTGAGGATGGCATTTCATAAGGAGATCCCAGCTTCTCTGGGATAGATTCCTGGAAATGTCAATTAAAAAAACATTAAGTTCTCACAAGAGAACTTCAGTCCAATTAAAACAGCTTCAATTCATTTGCTGTCAAGTATTATCTTTTTACAGATACCATGATCTGTTAAAATTGATCAGAACATGATGAATATTTCAAAAACTCACTCTTCCCAATGGTGGGAACAGTGATATGTCATAGAACTTTGGGCAACTACTCATATTACAATACTGCAGGGAGCGCTACGATTTTGCCTGGTAAATGGAGTCAGGGTACTGGGTCTCAAATACAAGTTGATGCATATTTTATGTGCATGGAGACCGACAGGAAGAGAAAAGTGTAGTAGGAATGAAGGCACGCAAAATAACGATATATCCAGCCTAACCTATAATCCCATCTAAATGAAACATCTAACTTGTTTCATTTCTCCCTTCCGTGCTCTGTAACTAACAACAGAGTAACTTTCTTAAACTGCTAAAAGGGATGGTGGGGAAACCAGCTGAGTGCTGAGAAGGGCCCTGCCAGCCCCACGGCTGGAAGGACCATCGCCGGCTAAGGACGTCTCCACAGCCTCCCCTTGAGAGGGACTCTGGGGAGAGGAGGAAGAGCTGTTCTCCTTGGCCTCTGTTACTATGGCAACCTTCCCCTTTGTTTCCCTGGATCCACAGCTGCCGCCTCATTTAGCGACTGGCATTCAGGTGAGGCAGCTGCATGATGGCATGAGGAAATGAGGAAGTGGAAAAACAAAACTGCTTGAAAAAACACACATGCATACATCACAGCACCGAGAAGGCATTGTCACGACGAGTTTCTGGACTTCCTTCCACTTTTTTTTGGAGCCCGTCGGCGTCACATATTTGCAATCGTTGTTGAGTAACGCGCTTGGGGAATGTTCTCCTTCTTCAGGCCGTCGTTGGGATGGGTGCCCTTCACACGTTCTTCTGTCGTCTGCAACACTTGGTTCTTCCTTGCCCCTTGGGGAGGTCTCAGCACACAGGTCACTTTCTCAAACAGGCTTCTGCTGACACCACACCGTCCTCAACACCCCCGCTGCCTCCCTCGTGGCCGTACGCACAATTCATAACCATTTCATTGACTGTCTCGCGCTCAGAGTTTTTGCTCTGTCTCCCAGCGAGATTACAAGCTCCATGAGGGCAAGGATGCTGCTGTTCTTACACGAACTAATATTGAACGAAATGTGCCATGTAAGTAGCAACAAATGAATATTGGTGGAAAAAATGAATAACGTGGTAATTTCGAAAACATGATATAGGATGCTGAGAAACCAAGTGCTGGTCTAGTAGCTGAGAATCTCTCTCTCAATTCTCTTTTCTCTTACGTGAACAATCAACAAAAGAGTCATATCAAAATCCAAGAACACGACCTGAGTCGCACCTCCACTTACTCTCACTGCAGTGTCTGCTTCTTTGCAGAAATTTCCTACATCTTAAGGAAGCTTAGTTATATATTTACAAGTGAATAGTACAGGGGAAGAAAGAATATAAAGTTGGCTTTCAAGGAGCAGGGGCAAATTGAACTGCAGAACACCTGTCAGGTATTTGCCCACTAGTTTGCAGCCACGAGAAAGGGGGGACCTCAAGACATTTACATTCTAGATGCTGAGACGGTGAGTCCAAGGAAGAAATCTCTACCATACAGGGAAGGAAGGGAGGAAGCTGGCATAAGTGAGAGAAAGAATAGAGGGAATGCTGCAAATGCACAGCATCCTTCCCCCCATTCATTTACTTGGTTTGGGGGATGAGAGAAGGCCTAGAGATTGAGTTCAATCACCAATGGCCAATGATTCCATCAGTGATGTCTACGTAATGAAGTCTCCACAAAAACCCTAAATGAAGGGGTTCAGGGAGTTTTCAGGTTAGTGAATACATGGAGATGCCTTGGGAGGTGACATGCCTGGAGAGGGCATGGAAGCTCAGCCCCCATCCCCCATATTTGGCCCTGTGCATCTCTTCCATCTGGCTATTCCTGAGTTTATTACTTTGTTTCCCCAATATCCCATTCCTTGGAGACAGCCCTTCTCCATCCCACAGGTAAATCTAACTCAATTCATATGGGGGATGAGAGGGACCACAGCTTCTCTTTGTTCCAAAGATTGGTGACCCAGGTCACACCAGATAGACCTTTCTTTTCCTCTGGCCACAGTGACTATATTTCAATGGGCACACGACCCAAGCTAAGCTGTCCCTGAGACTTTTTTATCAAAAGAGACCTCAATAAAAATAATCTGTAAGGTCCAAGCCCAAGAATCAATAAAAATACTACTACTAAGTAAGTCGTCAAACCTACAGAGCTGTGGTTCTCAACCAGGCACACCTGGAAGGTTTTGTTTTTGTTTTAAGCACACATCTGGCCTACTCTAAATAAATCAAATGAATCAGTATCTCACGAAGACTCTGGAATATCTCTTTAATAAAGAAGCTGTTTTATAGAAATGCTAGATTCTTCTGGGAAATTAAACTAGGCTTTTACATTTTATACAGATCCCCAAAAATGAGTATGTAGAATAAAATTACAGATTTATTCATTCAACTGTTAAATCGCTTAAAAGGTAAACATTCATATCATAGAGCTGTAGGTTGGGGAGCAGATTAAGAATGATAGGAAATAGCCACGATAGCCAGAATTCTTTTGGTTGCAAGTGACAGAAAATCCAAGTCAAAGGGTTACGTTAAAAGGGGAGGATTGAGGGACTTCCCTGGCGGTCCAGTGGTCAAGACTTTGCCTTCCAATGCAGGGGGTGTGAGTTTGACCCCTGGTCTGGGAGCCAAGATCCCACATGCCTCAGGGCCAAAAAACTAAAACATACAAAAAAGAAGCAATATTGTAACAAATTCAATAAAGACTTTAAAAATGGTCCGCATCAAAAAATTTAAAAATCTTAAAAAAAAGTGGGGGGGAGGATTGCTTGGATCCTATATTTGGGAAGATGACCCTTTAGGAAAAGCTGGTTAATGGCATCCGGGCTCTTTCATTTCCTCCATTTTAGGCCAGCTGACCTTTGCTTGGATACATTCTTCAGCACGGCAGGGGAAATGACCCCATACCGCCTCCTGCCCAGAATCCACTGTTGAATGTGCTCGGCCCCGGGCGTCCCCGGGAGTCCCGACCAGCAGGACAAATCCTTGTGAGTCCGAGGAGGAACCTGTAGGGGTTGAAAAGAGAAGAAGGGGCAGGAGACGCGAAAGAATGGAGGCAAGACAAAATCCTGATCAAGCCTCAAACTTTTATTGTTGCAGTAGCTGTATTTATACAGTACAGAGAAAGGGGGGCGGGATCCAGAATAAGGGAAGTACTTGGCAAATTATCATTGGTGCTGCGTGCGCGGGCTTTCGTTTTTAGGCGCGGGCTTTTATCTCATTAAGCAGGAAGAGAAGCAGGATGTCGGCCATCTTCTAATGGCGAAAACTTCTTGGCTCCCAACAGTTGAAGCTTATCAACCCCAGCGGAAAAAGAATTCCTCCTCCGCACTGACTACCTGTCAATTCCAGAGAAAACCTGAAACAGCTGAGCTAGTTAGAAGTTCATGCCTGGACCAAGCAGGGTGACAAAGAGCTATTATGAGGGGCCCATTCTTGGTCACATTTCATAGAATGGGGATCACAATTAAAAGTCTCACCAGAATGCCTGGCCTGAGGAAGGAGAGATGAGTCCTACTCCCACCTCAACCTTGCAAAGGGATGATAGGAAGATAAAAATCAACATGTGATTACTACAGTCATGCCTGATTGAGCTCACACTGAAGATCTTCCTTCATTTTTCATCCTCTATGACCTATCAATCACTTCCTAAATGTCTGAAGTCAATAAAAAAGAAGTGAATTCGATACTTAACCTACAATGGAAAAATCTTGTTACTGGCCTGGAGGGCTGTCTAGGAGCTCAGAGCCTTCTTCAATTAGAAATGAGTCTTAAAGGGCAGCATATCTGAATGCTCCATATCACTGAGACTTTGCAAACATTCACCCCTCCATTCTAGTGAATTTGGTCTTCTTAAAGATGAACTGAGTCCAAGAAAAGGGTGGTTGGTATTTGACTATATCTCATGTGATTTATGCTAAAAGCCAATCTAAAACCTTTCAGTGACACCTAGATTAAGAGTCTGGGAAAACTGCCCTGAAGAAATGCCAAATGTTGGTTTCCAAACCAGTTTACAAACGGAAAAAATACAATTCGTACAAATAGTTTCATCTACATGAAGATTTTCAGCCAAGAAGCTCTGCAGAATGCACTTTACAAATTAACTCTGTTGGAATGACACTTGCTTCAGAGAACCCCCCCCCCGCCCTTCACAACCACTACACGTACACTGGAAACCTGTCGGAAAGCACATGGTAAGAGTTCCAAATGGACCAGGATTTAGGAATAAAGAATATGTCTGAAACTGTGGGAAGAATCTTAATATCCCAAAGTTTCAGGAAACAGAACCACTCCACCTGATTGGCTCTGTTAGTCTCCACAGTCGAACCATGGACTGGCTGGCAAATTACGCAGACAATGAATGAAGTGGAGCTCTTTAATAAGTGACTGAGTCCACCAGAATTCATACCATTCTGCAGTGCCGAGTGCCCTTTGATTGCAGCATGGATTATGTATTCAGGTGACAGCAAACCCGTGAGCTATAATGCTTGCATGAAATCTATCAAACAACAATGCATCATGGAGTGAAGGTTTTAAATCAGATTCAATGTAACCTGAATGAAATATGAACTAAGGGCTTGAACCAAACCCATAAGGTTAAACCCAAACTAATTCAAGGTATTTTAACTCCAACATTTCATTTTACAAGTAAACCAAAGCTCTTTATTTTTAAAAAATACTAATTTATACTATTTTCCAAAGAAATTATGGATTTGCTTTGTAATTCAAGACAGTAGAGTAAAACAGCACAAAAACCACTTAAAGGAGACATTTTAGCTCATTTTTTCATTATATATTTATTGAACACCTAATATGTACTATCCTTTCTGTGTTCAGGATATAGTGGTGGACTTAGTAGATTATATTGCTGGCCTCATGAATCTCAAATTCTAATGGAGAGAGACATACACACACACACAAACCTGGAAAATAAATAAATGCATGTCAAAATGTCAAACATTAGGTCCTCTTAAAGCAGGGGTTGGCAAACTATGGCCCACAGGCTGTTCCTGTGACTAAAGGTTTATTAGAACACTGTTTACATATTATCTGTATGTCAACTTAAAGAAAAATGCACAACATGAGTTATGAATTTAAGTTTTATTCAGGGTCTTACTGAGGACTTAGCCTGGGAGACAGCTCTGAGGAACACCTCCGAAGAGGTAGGGGAGGATCCAGTATATATGTGAATTTTTTGGCTAGGAAATGCTTGTAGTCAAGCGTACATCTTGGTAAAAGATGACTGCTAATCACAAAGAACATACCTCAAGCTAATGCTTTTAGTGCTTTTCTATGTATAGGAAGATGCAAGAATCTGGGGGTCCTTGAAATTCTTCCTGAGATATGCATCTAACTATCTGGGGACCCCTTTATCTAGAGTACCTCATCCTGTTTGTTCATCCTGAATTCCCCTCAGGGCGCACTGCTGGTAGGGAACTGCAGGGGTGGGCGTTGACTTAACCCTTGTATAACTGGTTCATGAGCCTATTTCTCCTGTTCTTTTTTGTTCACATGTGACTGCTTTTGTGCTACAGTGGAATGTTAAGTAATTGGGACACACATTGTGTGCTCCATAAAGTCTAAAGTATTTGCTGTCTGAGCCTTTACAGGAAAGTTTGCTGGCTCTATGAAGGAACAAGAAGGGTGACAGATGACATGTGCCTGGGGTGGAGAGTTGAGTATAAGGTCTGGGGAGGACTCACTAAACCAGTGACGTCTGAGTTTGAGATCTGAGTAATGAGAAAAATCTAGCCATGGGAAACAAAGTGTTTTAGACAAACAGAACAGTATGGCGATTTTGGTTGGTTTTGTTGTGTGTTTTAGTAAAGTATTGCCTTAAAGGTGATGAACAAGTTACTGGGCTATAACAGTAAGAAAACCTCAAATGGTAAAAAGAAAATACACAAATTTTCAACTTGTTCCTTGTGCCAGGTGAGAAAAGCATTTTCAAGTTCTCTTTGCATTCTCATTCAAAAGAGGGAATAAGTTCCTTCTAATTCAATAAGCAACTCTACAAAGAAGGAAAGCATTGGTGCACTCCTGGATGACTGCCTTGATTTTGCTGGTAAAGGTAGAGCTAAATCCCTGCTTTCCTTAGGGAGTCTTTCTCCTTGCTTTCCCTTGTCTCCAATTATGATTTCTTTCACCTTCATGCCTTTGTGCTGATATAACACATCTGCTCAGAATATTGCGGGTATATCTTTTTCCAGAAATTGTATTCCAATACCATTTGGGGAGAAGCAGAAGGATCAAGATCAGTGTCTGTGAATAAGATAACAGGGGAATCCAGAGCATGTATCGGACAGCTCTTGTTTATTTCCACCCGTACTGTAGGTGGCCATTGTTGTTGCAAAGGTGGATGCATTGCCGGCCAGAGAGTATTGCTTTTCTTCTGTAATGTTCTATGTCTCCAGGTGGGTCACTTCTCAATAAAGGTTAAAAAACCAACTTCACCTTTTGTGCAGTATCTTACATCAATGTCCCTTTAACTCTCAATTCTAATACGGTATTTGAGACCATTTCGGGTGGAAATCCGCACTTAGCAAGCGTGTCCTTGCCTCTGTAAGAAACCTCATGCTCCAATTTCAGATATTTTCATGATACTTGTGGTGGTCTTGGATGGATAAATTAAATCTGCTTTTCTCTTGATTGCCTTGCTGGCCCTCTTCGTAACTTCACTTTGTATTCCTTTCTGTTCAATACTTTTCAAAGTACTGAGAGTTTAAAGAGGTACAATAAATCCCAGATCAGTTTTTAATGACCACGGTAAGCCTGCTTGTAATATGTCAGTAAGCTGAACCTAAAAGCCAATGGGGAATAGGCCATTTCTGCCTTAGTAATTGCCTCCACAGAAAGATTTATAATGTCATTATCTGAATCTACAAGAAATAACTCACAGAGCTGAAATACCCTAAAAAAATATTACAATTCTCTTAAAATCTAGTCATTCATAAATGCTAAATCATAAAATTTTTTTCAAGATGTTTTATGTTAAAAGTAAAACCCAGTAAAAATATAAATGCTCGTTTCTTAATCAGATTCCTCATTTTATATGTAACTGTTTGTAGCTTTGCAGTTTTCTGGGACATATTTACAAACCCAACATTCGGCTGCCAGAATCCCCAACCACTATGAGAAACCATGGTGTCTGAAAAGGCATTTCTCATCACCTTTTTATCTCTGTGTGATAGCAGGGAGTGAGGAGGAAGAGGGTTAGTTAGTATGGCAACAAAATTAATTTCAGCAATAAAAGTCACCTTTTCCCCCTAATTTCTCCCTGAAAAAATCACACTAAACTTCCTGCCAAATGCACCACAGAGCTGTTTTAAGCCATTTCTTGCAGCTTTCCTTTCACCTTAGCATTTCCAAATCAAGAAAAGATCAGTCACTTCTTTCAAATAGCAGGAAACATCCTCCCCAATTTGTCCAGAGTTTAATAAAATCCTGGTATTGCCATGTCTCCTTGTCTCCCCATGCCATAACACAGCAACATTTACACTCATTTCTGCAGTGCAAAAATGTTCTTTGGAGTAGAGAATCTATTACAGTTTAAAAAGGACACTTGAGATGTTTTTCATAATTTGTAAAATCACATTTTCTCCTTTTAACTACAGTAATTTCGTGCAAACGTGAACATTGAATTAAAGTTCTTTTCAGGGTTTTCCCCCTTCTTCTGGCAGCCTACTCAAGATTGGGATTTTATCCATATTTTTCATATCTAAGATTGCAGCTAAGTCTTTGTGTAGGGGAAAAGGGGGAGGGAAGCAGGTGATTTAAAAGCACTTGGAATAGAAAAGGAATCTTGTGTCTTTTGTTTGCCATTCCTGTTGCCACCTCATGAGTCAACCACCATCACTCCATCCCTTGATTATTATTTTCCACTTTGGCATTTTTGTAAATAGTAACTCTTAAGTATCTTGAGGTATCTTGATTCAACAAATCCAAAACTGAACTAACCTTCTTCCCAGAAAAGAGCCGATCTCAGTGAATCATGGTGCCCATCGATCTGTTTCCTAAGAACCATAAACCCAGGCAGAAAGGCAAAGCACCGTGTCTCCCATTCTCTTAGCACCCACATCCCAATAATTACCAAGGAAAGTACTGCCTCTATATATGAATATTTTCTTCCATCACTACCACCACTGACACCTTAGCAATTTCTTACCTGGACTGTTAAAACCACTCCTGATTATCCCATATGCCTTTTTATCCACAAGCCACACAAGAGCCAAGGCGATCTTTGAAAAAGCCAAATCCGATCACAAGCCCCTCCAGTGGCTTTCTGATACTGTCTGGATAAAATTCAAAGTCCTTTTCATGGCTTCCTTTGCAGTATGATCCCTGATGGACTCTATGACTTCATGATACTGTTCTCTCCACCCTCGGCCCATTCCAACCGTCCTGGCCACCTTCTGGTTCTTGAGGTACATCCATGTTCTCTTATCTCACTGGCCCCACAAATGTTAGTCCTTCTACCTGGAACAATCTTCTCTCCCTCTACCTTTTTGTCTTACCCAGTTCCTTCCCATAATGTGGGTCTCAGAAAAGTCTTCCTTAACTCCAGGTTCTTGGAGAGCTTCTCTTGTGATACGCTGTCTTAACCTCGTCTCCTCTCATGTACCATTCACCACACTTGGCATCACTTGCTAAATCCTGGTCCCCTCATCTGCAAGCAGCATCGTGGTAGGGAATTCAGCACTGTATCCTCAGCTACTAGTGAAGAGGACCTCCATAAATAGCTGATGAATGAACCAATAATATAACAGTTTCATAATTCATCTTTCTATGTCAATCTCTACCTCATTCATCCATCCCCTCGACAAATGTTTATTGAAACTTATAAATACCATGCACCATACTAAGTATTAGGAGGAACTCATGACAAGCTAGGAGTAAACAAGACAGACAGAGTTGGTAGTGGGGAAGCAAGAAAAAAAAGAAAAGAGTATATATAATATAATTTTAGATAGTGATAAGAGCTATGAAGAAAATACACCATAATCATACCATGATACTTCAAGGAGGTAGAATGTGAGCTGAGAGCTAAATGCCGAGAAGGAACTGATCATGGAAAGATCCAGAGCAAAAGAAGTTCAAGCCAGAGTTGTAGCAAGTAGAGGGTTCCTTTGGTAGAAACAAGATTTGTGTGTTCAAGAAAGACAGGACGGCTGGGGCACTGTGATTTGGGAGCACAGATGCCTAAATGAGGTAGGGGCTGAATCACACAAGGCCGTAGAAGCGGCAGTATGGAATGTGGATTTTATTTAAGTGCGATAGGAAACCATCTGACAGTTTTAAGTGAGGGAACAACATGATAAGAGTTTTGTTTTCAAAGAATAAGTCTGTCTGCCTTTTGGAAAATGAATTAGATGGGGACCATGAGTAAAAGCCAAGGTAGTTAGGAAGCTGTTTTAATTTGGATGAAAGCTTCAGTAACTCCCCAATGCCTATGGAATAAAACTCAAATTTCATCACATGACATTTAAGGTCTCCTAAATTCTGGCCTCTGCTACCCCACTAGGCTTCCTTCTACCTAATCCTTGATGGTCCCTCACTATATCTGGTAGGCACATGGCACCTGGAATCCACCCTACATGTTTTCTCTCTAGCCTCTATTGAATATAGTTTCCACTTTTTTCCAATTTCTCTGAGACTATGTCCCCTTCATCAAAGCCCATCTTCTATCTTAAGACTTCAGAACACTCTGGGCCATAGAAAACTTTCTTCCTCCTGAACCTTTTACTTTAAAAAAAAAAAAAAAAAAAAAAAAAAGCAGATATACCTCTTGCCACCTCTTGGATTACTGCTTTGTATTATCATTTACCTCTTGTTTAGTTATTTCATTTTCCATGTGCCCGCATATGTCCTATTTCCCCAACCACACTGTAAAACCCCTGAGGGCAAAGACTTTCCTTATGCTTCAGTAGACCCCCCACAGTGCCTGGTACCATGCCATCCCCGCAGCACTGCACTCTATACGTTGATCTGCTGTGGAGAAAGCGCTAAATGCACTTGTCAGAACTGAGAGAAACATCAAGTTGCCTCATGACTAGGTAAGTAAAGGAGTTGAAAGGAGACTGGTTTTTTTTTTTAAGACTCTGTTTTTTAATAGCTTCTCTCCTGGAAGGCTCTTTTCTATAAAAACCACCACGCTTTGAGTAGAATCAGAATCAGATACGGAATGTGAAATAAGCTTGATGTGCTGTTGATCATTAGCTCCGGAAGTCTAATCTGGCTCGAGATCAGAGATTTAGAACTAAGCCCCTCAGAAGGAGCAGCTCAAAGAAGCCCAGTAAGGAAAAGGTTGCATGCTTGGCTTGGCCCTGGATAAATCAGATGTTCACACAATGTGAGGTTTAAAGGTGGATTGTGGATAATAGGATTGAAGGCAGAGAAAGGTAAATCCTGGTGAAAAGAAAAAGACATCAATAAAGACTGTTGCATTGCACGTGAGAACATCTACAGAACCATCTGTCAGAACCACGAATTACAAATTCACATGAAGGAAGGGTTAGAGATCTCTAGTCCACTGTATAAAGAATGTGGCTCTAGTGGTTATTGGGAAAATACCATTATTTTTTCTACAAGAAACAAAGAGGCAATTCAGGAAAGATGGATGGGAAAAGTCATAAATTGCTTCCCTGGGATTAAGGAGAAGTTAGATCCCCTCCCACATCTTCTAAATCTACAGACTTGGAAGACTATGAATTGTACAAGCTCTAGAGCAGCCTCTCTTAATCACGGCATTACTGACATCTGGGGCCAGATAACCCTATGTGCTGGTGGGCCGTCCTGTGCGCTGGTGGCTCCTTAGCAGCATCCCTGGCCTCCACCCACGAGATGCCCATAGCACCTCCCCAACCCAGTTGCAACCAAAAATGTCTCCAGATGTTACTAAGTGTCTCCTGGCAGGAGGGGGGCAAAATCACCTCCAGCTGAAAACCTCTAGGCTACAGTCAGACAGACCTGGGTTTAAATTTCAGATTTGCCATTTCCTCATCTGTAAAATGAGGATAAATACGACGCACCTTAAAGAGTTTGGGTGAATATTTAATGGATGAGGTAAATAAACCATGAGCACACTTCTGGCGCACAGAAAAGCCTCAACAAATACTAGCCATCACTAATATCGCTGTTATTATTTACTGACCATGGCCCTGGCAGATAATCCCACACCCTGATTATTAGTTTTAACTCTTTTAAGTGATGTAAAGAAAAGGCAGTTTATTCCATGTGATATTATTTCTCTTCCCTGCAAATGAGGAATAATGTACCTCTCACCCCGTAATTTCTCACAAGTGAGCCCAAGACCCCTGAATTCTCTTAACCTCAGACTACAAATAACTTGGGTGTTAAGGAAATCTAATATTTGCCTTCTTTTTAAAAAAATGCTCATTTTTTTCTCACCTTCAATTTCCAGATGAAATAGTAGACAAATGTCACACATACCAATTATCTAATTGTGAAACTGATCTTTACTTAAAGCATCCACGTTTTTGACATAAATAGTCATGAAGTGGTAAGTTTTCAGCATGATTGTTAGTCTGATTGCCGAGTGCCGGATACCAGAGGCTAATGAGGTTTTAGCCTGAAAAATTACTTCAGTTGAGGGAAAATCACTTAAAGTAAATTAAAATAAACTATGTCCTCAGTGCTGGCCTTAGGTAATCTCCAACTTGTGTGTTAGAATTAGTGATATTGTGGAGAATGAAAAATGGGGAATGAGATGGAGTACAGAAAAAAAATTATTTAATTTTAGTTCTTCCATGATTGACTTTGTTTCATACTGTTTTTAAACTGAGGAAGAGATATGAATGAAAGAGTATGAATGGTGCTTATAATATTGTGACTTATAAGAAATATATATTTGGTCATTCAGATGACCAAATATATATTGCTCATATGTATTTGATCTTCATCCACAGTTCCTAGCTCACAGCTTCCACAACCCTTGGAATGTCCTGTTGAGAGGGATAAAGGTGTCTTAGGTTATGTGAATGAGGTGACTTTTAGAAGCACCTAAGGATGGAGACTTGTTGCCAGAAGAACCAATCAGGTGATTGGAAGTTTGGTACTTTCAGTCCCACCCCTTGATTTCCAAAGAGGGGAGGGGTTTGAGGTTGAATCAGTCCCCATGGACCAATGATTTAGTCAATCATGATTATGTAACAAAGTCTCCATGAAAACCCAAAAGGACAGCTTTTTGGTCCTTCTTCAGAGAGCTTCTGCTTGGAGAAACAGAATGCTTCTTTGTGAACCATGCCAGGCCCTATGCTCCAGGAGGAGAGAAGCTCCTTTGTTTGGGACCTCGCCGGACGTATCTCTCGATGTGATGATTGGTTCTAACCAATTAATCAAATACAAGGAGGGGGTTGTCAGAGCCTCTGATTTACAGTCAGTTGGTCAGAAGCACAGGTAAAAACCTGGACTTCCAACTGGCACCTGAAGTAGAGGGTGGTCTTGCAAGACTGAGCCCTTTCTTTTGTGGAATCTGATCTTATCCCTGGGTAGATAGTATTAAAATTGAGCTGAAATCTTTGGACACCCTGCTGGCACCCAAGAACTGCTTGTTGGTGTGGGGAAGCCTTCACACATACGTTGGAATTGGGTCCAGGAACGCTTTACAGGCCTCTAATTTGTAAATAAACTCCTTTTCTCTTATATGTGAACTTTATAGTTAAGCCTGCCAACAAATAGCAAAATTGTGCAGGTAAACACTGTTTCCACGTAAAACAATTAGATAAGCAGAAATCCTAAGACACTCAACCAAAAAATGTATCTGTTCATCAAGGTGGTTCTTCAAGACTGGCAAACATTTTCTGTAAAAGGCCAAGTAGTACGTATTTTAGATATTGTAGGCTGTACACTCCTTAGTTCTGCTGCTGCAGCACAAAAGCTGCTTTAAAAATATGTAAACAAATAAGCGTGGCTGCGTTTCAATAAAACTTTACCTGCAGAAAGAGGCAGCAGGGTGCATTTTGCCCAAAGGCCCTACTGTGCCAACCTGAGATCAATGCAAAACTCCAGTGAATGGCTTATCCTTAATGCCAATGGTCTTTATGATTATATCTGACTTTGTGCAAATACCCTTAGGGAAATGATAAACACCACCAGAGACCTTTTTTACTTTCATGTGACTGCACGGAATGGTTGAAAAGGTTGATCCTCACTTAAACAGAATTATTCCAATGTCTTTGCAGACTAAATAAGCCTAGTATGGAGCAGCACATTTAATTTAATTTTTCCCCTCTAAAAATAAAAAGAAGTCGTATTAAGAAATCCCATCACTCAATGCTGAGAGGAAGCTCCTTCAAGTCTTCAGTGCCATAGTAATTACTAGCAAAGGACCCCTGATGAGAGATCATTGAGAAATGGAAAATGTATCCCAAAACTAATAAAAACCCAGTCAATTGCTATTAGATATCTCTAAATAGAATGCAAGGAGGAGAGAAAGAGAATTACAGGGTTGCTGCAGGCACCCAGCTCAAAGAGAAAGTCTAGGAAAGGACTTCAAGAGGATGATTGTGGGCAAAGACCCTTGGAGGCACAGAAGGGGATCTACAATTTCTCCTAGGATGTGGGTTTGGAATACAGTTCATAGTCCTAATATATGGATGTTAATGCTGCAGGTCAGGAAAGTAGGAAGGCAAGAAAGGAGAAAAATGTCATTATCTTGAAAGTAGCCATACTCATTGAAATAGTTTATAATTTTAAACTGTACATGGAAAGAAAGAAAGAGAAAGAAGAAAGAAAGAAAAAACATAGAAGTAGAAAGGGAAAGAGGGAGGGAGGGAGGGAGAAAGGAAGGAAGGAGGGAAAGAAGAGATAAGCAGCTGGGCAAACCATGAAATCAGAACATATAATAGAGAAAACTTATACCTAATTAATATGGACGAATACTGGGGACCAGGCATGACTCTTTACATAAGAAGTAGTAATTGTGTGCTGGGCTAAAGTATTCCTCATGCAGGAGACCTTGAAAGAAAGTCTTTATGCGGTAGAGATGGTACAATGACTCATGACCAGGTAATGCACCCTTCTGTATCAGAAGGGAACCCTCTGGGTGATATCATGGAACTGCCTCACCATCAGAAAAGAGATTCCTGCATTTTCTCTTGGGAGCACCTCTGGGTGGATTTGTGAATTTATTTATTTATTTATTTATTTTTGGCTGCATTGGGTCTTCGTTGCTGCGTGCAGACTTTCTCTAGTTGCGGCAAGTGGGGACTACTCTTCGTTGCAGTGCGCAGGCTTCTCATTGTGGTGGCTTCTCTTGTTGTGGAGCACAGGCTCTAGGCACACGGGCTCAGTAGTTATGGCGCACGGGCTCTAGAGCGCAGGCTCAGTAGTTGTGGCGCACGGGCTTAGTTGCTCCGTGGCACGTGGGATCTTCCCAGACCAGGGCTCAAACCCGTGTCCCCTGCATTGGCAGGTGGATTCTTAACCACTAAGCCAGCAGGGAAGCCCCTGGATTTGTGAATTTTTGCATGTAACAATCTTTATTCTAACTAGAGATTATGAAACACAGAAACCACCGAAGTTCTAGAGAAAGTGGCTTTTACCACGGTTGTGATTGCTCACCAGGTATCCATGTGATCCTCAACACTTCTCAGCCTCTTTGGCAGACAGGCTGGGGCCATGTGACTGGGCTAAGGTCAGTAGAATTCTCCTGGAAAGGATGTGTCCTGTGCACTGTATGTGCACAGGAGTCTGGCACTCTAAAATGACCCGTTCCACCCTCTATTGCTCTCTCTCTCTTTGTCGTGGTGCCCTCAGAGGACAGATGCTCCAGATGCATAGCTAAAACATGGGAGCAGCCCAGATCATGAGTGAATATTCAGGAAGAGCCATGAGGGAGACTCACTCAACCCCCAACTGACTGTGACGTAAGTGAGAAATGTACCTTTTTGTTATTGTATTGTATTTTCAGGGTTTACTGGTTACTTCAGCATTGGTGAGCATTGCCCTGGCACAGCTAATCATCCCACTCTAGCCATACCAATTAGAATCCTTTCAGGTAAAGGTGATAGAAAGCCCAACTCAAACTGACTTGAGCAAAAAAGGAATCCAGGCACGCCTGGGTCCAGAGCTTAAACAATGTAAATAGGAATTCCATTTTCTCCAGCTCTTGTCTCTGCTTTCAGGGTCCACTGGGGACCTTCAGAAGCCCTAGGCTCTTCCCAGTGACAAAATAACTGCAGCACCTTCAGATCCCATCTCCCCATGGAAAAATCCTGAGCAGTAGATATGGTGATACACATAAACCTCACACACAAACCTCAGGATTTACTGTGACTGAGCCAGCTCAGCACACCCTGAACTGGAAGTCATTCTTGGCTAAATGCAATGCCAAGGTCAGCTTTGCCTGAGGCATATGCTCTGTCCCTTCAGCTGAGGGAGAAACCTTCTTTAGGACATGTAGACTGAGTCCAGAAGAGGAGGGTTTCCCCCAGTGGAAACATGCCTGTTGTCGGAAGGCAAGGGAAGAACTGGAGATGTAAAACTGTGATCTCTAATGACCTACGGTGGAAGGCACTCACAACTCTTGTATTCAGTTGGAGCCCAAAGTGTCGTCCTCTAAGTCTTCTCATTTAACCCTCTCAATTTGCAGACTGGGGAACTCCAGTGACTGAATGCTTCTCTCATGTTTAAGGCTACATTAGGAACGTAGTTACTCACAAGAACAATGTCGATTGTTTATCCAAACATATCAGTTAATGCTCATAATCCATATTTTAAAAATTGCTCATTTACTTTGAGACAGCAGAGTAGTTGAACAGCACCAGCTGTGATTCAGAGAATTTTTTCTACATCTTAGTTTGACCTTTACCGGTCTCTCTAAGTGTGACCTTGGGCACTCTACCTGCCCTCTCAGAATCTCAGATTCTTCCCTGTTGAATGGAGTAAAAATGATTATTGTGTAAGGCTGTTGTAAGGATCGAAGAATAATGTACAGAAAGAGCCTGGCATGGTGCCTGATACAGGCTAGGCACTCAGTAAGAGTTCGTTTTCTTTCATTTTTTATCATTTTCATTATTCTGCTTCCATGGTGTCTGGTACCCCATAAACTCTCAACAAATAAACTAGCAGTCATTACTGATAGTTTTATAAATGTATGCAGAGTAGATAAAATAATTAGTGAATGGATAAAAGAAAATGGAAGGAAGGGAGGGAGGGAAGGAGGAAAGAGAAGAGGGAGGATAGAGGAGGGAAGGGGGAAGGAGAAAGGAAGTGAATAGATTTCATTCACTTAATAAATATTCTTGAAGGACTCTATTATGTGGCAGTTATCATGAAGAGTGTACATTGATAAAAGAGACTTAACCCCTCCCTCCTGGAGTTTACAGCCTAGTAAGAAAAAGAGGTGATGAACAATTACACATAAAAATAAATATATGTGCATCTATTGAGAAGATAAATATCAAGGAAACTAAAGGGATGCAATATTAAGTAACCGTTCATATACCTGGTAGATAGAATGGTCAAGGAAACCTCTCTAAATAGGTGACAATTAAGCCAGGAGTTAAAAATTAAATGGTATCAGTAGTACTGACACTACTATCATTCACTAAGTCTAGTGTAAAATTGTAAGTACATAATTCAAAAATATTTATAAAAGTTAACCACAATAATTATTTTTAATAAATGTTAAACTCAGTAATATCCATGCATTCAATAAACATTTATTAACTACCAATATAAACAGATTCAGCCAACTGATGGCACTGCATCTTGAAATGAATGTGATAAACGTGCGAGCCAACTAAGATGAAACAATTCTTACCAATGTCCACATAAGACAGCACGAATACATATGCAAACAGAGCATATCTCTTTATATTTCTATTACAAACTGTCCAAAAACTTCTCTGCTAACGTTAAAGTTATTACTGTCTACCAATAAATGATAATGGAATGATGTCTTTATTTTGTGCATTTCCTAATTCCTTCTAATAAAATATAAGCTCTCAAAGGACACTGCAACTTTATGCGTGTCTCCCCACTACATCTCCAGCACCTAGAAAAGCACTTGACACATGCTAGGCACTCAATAAATTGCTGTTGAGTGAATGAATTAATGCACGGATAAATGTGTTTGTGTCTCCCCAAATATATTTGCATTACAGACTTGTGATTTCACACTGGGTTTAGTCAATGTTTTTTAATACACTGACACTTAACAATCAAGACTCAGTCTTACTTATGCTAACAAATGCTGATTCCTCCTAATACACAGTATTGCTTTTCCCAGCTCTTAATATTAGCTTCTCATTCAATCTTTATGACATATATTTCTGAATAAATAAATAGGTTTCCTTGTGTACTAGCATCTATTGTAAAACTGATCACTATGGTTTTATTTCATTAGGGGCTGGATACAGGATTAGAAACCTTCTAGGAAATAAAAAACCATGACAAGAGCATACAAATAATTGTGGGAGTGGAACCATACTCTGACAAAATACATGAGTCTCCACATGGCTAAAGCCCCTGCAAGGGTCATGGAAAGAGGGAGGTCAGAAGTAGACCTTCAATATTCTTGAAGAACCAGTCATAGTTGAATTGGTATGTTTTAGTTATTTGGGCAACCAGAACTGCAACCTGAATAAGATACTGCTGCTCTAGCAGAACAAAAGAACCATTAATGACACCCACTAACCCGTGTAATTCTCATTTACACCTCTTTATTACCTTCCATATCCTCTGTGTGATGCATTACACAATCCATTAATTGTTAACACACACGCAAGTCAAGATCTTTTATTATGCGAGGTCATCAGTCAGTGATAACAGAGATATTGATGTATTAGGTTCTTCATCAGAAGTTGAGCAACATTTCCATTCAAGATGATAGACCTTTAAAACGTACTCAGTAATATTGACTCTCAGTCTTCTGTTGCTTTTCTCTGAATGTGCATTTAGAGCTTTATACATCTTATCTATCCACCCACACATTCATTAAACATTCAGGGTTAATTTTCTACTCTTACAGACAGGATCATGCCTGTCTTGTTCACTGCTGTATCTTGAGGATCTAGAACATAGTAGGAGCTCAATAAGCTATTGGGATTGAAAATAAGTGAATAAGAATGTGGTAAGCAGAATTCTAAGTTGGCCCCCATGACCTTCATCCCGTGGTGTTACTTCTGTGATAATGTCACCTTATATGACAAAGGGATTTTGCAGATGTAATTAAGGATAATAATCCATCAACCTTAAAATAGGAAGATTATCTGTGGGGACCTAATGCAATCACATGAGAGCTTGAAAAGCAGAGATTTTTCTATGGCTAAAAACAGAACGGGAGGTCAGAGAGTTTCAAAGTATAAGGAAAAATCAAAGCACTTCTTTACTGACTTTTTAATAGCTTTATTGAGGTATAATTGATATATGAAGAACTGCACAAATGTGAAATGTATAATCTGATAAGCTTAGACATGTGCAAACACCCATGATACCATCACCATAATCAAAATAATACATATAACTGACAACTTCCAGAGTTTCCTTGTGCTTTTTTTTTTTTAAGACACAACGTAAGATCTACGCTCTTAAATTCTGAAGTGTATAATTGCACATTGCTAACCACAGGCAGGTCTCTAGCACTTACTCATCCAGCATAACTGAAACATGGTACCCACTGAAGAGCTAAAGCACTTCACCCCCTAGCCTCCGGCACCCACTATGCTGTTCTTTACCCACTGAAGAGCTAAAGCACTTCACCCCCTGGCCTCCGGCACCCACTATGCTGTTCTTTACCCACTGATGAGCTAAAGCACTTCACCCCCTGGCCTCCGGCACCCACTATGGTGTTCTTGGCCTCTACGAGTCTGACTATTTTGGATACCTTGCATAAGTGGAACCACGCAGTATTTGTCCTTCTGTGATGGGCTTATTGAATTTAGCATAAACTCAAATTAATAAATTTCCTCGAGGTTCATGCATGTTGTTGCAAATGGCAGGATTTCCTTCTTTTTGAGGCTGAATAATGTCCCACTATATGTCTATACTGATGGAGGAAGCCATGAGAGTTCCAGAGAGTGGTCCCTAGGACTCAAAGTGACCACCGGCTAACAGCCAGCAGGAAAGCAGAGACCCCAGTCCCACAGCCACAAGGAACTAAGTTCTGAATGAGCCTGTAAGAAGAGTTTTCCCCAAGGGCTCCAGATAAGACCCCAGCCCACGTAACACCGTAATTTCATTCTTGTGAGACCCTAATTGCAGAACCCACTTGAACCCACAAAGACTTCTGACTTACAGAGCTGTGAGATAATACACAGGTGTTCTTTTAAGCCACTAAATTTGTGACTATTTGTTACACATGATAGATAACCAATACAGGGGAGACTTGAGGAAGATATCAGTAGCAGCGACAGCAAAATATTCTAATCTCCTGAAATCCTTACATAAAAATAAATAGAGCAATTAAATAGCAAAACCACGGACAACGTATACAACAAACGCAGGTAATAAAGCACCTACACAAATTCCAAATTTCAAGTGGGAGGATGAGGAAAAGAGCCTCAAGTCTTCAGTGGGTCAGATAGCACAAAGGAAGCACAGGAAAGAAATGGGATGTCTACAGACCTGAGAATAAGAGAAACTCTAAACAGACAACGGGAACTCACTAGGTCTAACACAGTGGGCCAGTTTGAGGCCAACAGGGAAAACTGGGGGTACTATAACCACTGTAAGAGCCAGTGAGTGCAACAGGCCACTGTGAGTTCTGAAAGAGGCAGGAGCTATCTGGGCCACATGAACCCTCAGTGGCAACCAGCCAAAATCCCCTTCCAGGACGGGGCCCCACACTGAGGAGAAACTGCTGGGAAGAGAATCAAAATCATTGTAAATCAACTGTACTCCAATAAGAATTAAAATATATACACAAATAAATAAATAAAAATTTTGAAAAATAAAGGTTTGGATAAAAGTGTTTGTGTGTGTGTGTGTGTGTGTGTGTGTGTGTGTGTGTGTGTGTGTGTTTGTTGGGGGAGGGGTGGAATAAGAGCCACAAAAATCTCAGAAAGTAAGTCACCATACTTGTTGATGCACATGAAAACAACAGATGAGGAGGCTCTATGAGATTAGAAAAATTATCCCAAGCCACGTTTCCTTCTAAAAGTTCAGGAGAACTAATTTCATACAAAAATGACAACAGAAAAGTATTGAGGTCAGATGCCTTGCAACATTACAAGAGAAAAAAGAGAACCAAGAACCAATAACATTCTTACAGAGATGAAAGGAAGCCAGAAAGACATACCCACAAAACAGATCAAAACTGTAGCCTACAACATTATAGAATAAAATTATACCAGACTGGGGGAGAAAAAGAGCACAGATAAGAATTAGATAACTCAGAAATGAGGTAAAAGAAAACAAGACATAGTTACAAATAAAAAAATATCATTTAAAAATGAAAGCTAAACTAGAAAAAATACAAGATTAAAATAAATGTAAGAATTAATACCATATATGGTGTCATGAGATAAGTAAAAGACTTAAAATTAAATTTTTAAAATTAAAAAGGAAAAAAGAAGATAAAATATTTCAAGAGAGAGGACAAATACTAAAGATAGGCAGAGAAGGTCCAAACATCGATGGAAAAGAGGAATTCCTAAAGAAGAAAATCAATGGAAGGGAACAGAACAAATGCCAAAATATGTAATTTAGGAAAATTCCTGAAATTTAAAAATATGTATTTGAAACTCAATATTGAAAGGCACACCATACACCTGAAAATAGCAACCTGGATTGATAATATCCAATATTATTCAAATAAAATCTAACGGACTATAAAGCAAAAATATATATATCATTTGGATATTAAGGCAAAAAAAGAAAGTTATTTATAGAGGAAAGAAAATAATTGTATCAGGTTTTTGATGGCAACATTTTATGCCAGAAGAAAATGAAGTCCCATACTTACGATATTCAAGGAAAGAAAATGTAAGCCTAGGATTTTATATCCAGCAAAACTGGCCTCCATGTATAAAGGGAACTATTACCAATGTGCAAGAACTCAGGGTAAAATTGAACCTCCACAAACTACAAATTATGGATCAGACTCGGTGTCAAAGAAGCAAAGGAAAAAAGTGGGTCATGTGCTAAGCCTTTTGAGTGCTTCTGAAGAATCTACTAGATAACGAGCTTCAGACAAAATGACTAGAGGCATCTCTGAAAGGACTGGTTATGGAGATTAAACATACTGTTACTTACAGGTTTAAGATTAAGGAAGGCTAAAGGGGAGAATACAGTTTGCAATGACCATATGCTCAGACCATGTGGTTATAATACAACAATCATAAAAAAAAATGGGAGGGAGTGTAAAATGAGGAAAATATGTGAAAAATAATTTTAACAGTTTTAAGTAATCATATTGGCAGTAACATAACTAACATAACTAACATAACATTAGTATTGTTATGCCAAGGTCGTGTAATCTGTGAAATCTGAACATAAACTAATAAGTAATTATGAGACTTTCCAATTTTATTACCCCTTATGAACCCAAGAAAAATTCTCAAAAAAGAAGAAAAGAAAATATAGATATAATACAGAAGAGGTTCAGCAAAATCCCGTGGTCCTGAGTGTGACTTGGAAGTATCAATAGCAACTCATATGGTATTTTGTCTTCTTCTTGGCTCTCTATACTGTAAAAACCAAAAACCAATGACCAAACAAACAAAGTGAGCATCCCTAGCACACAGGTCGGGGGGACCATTCCATATCTGGGGCAGAAAATGTAGAAGATGAGTTTAGAATATCTTACACCATAAAGTGAAGGATTTATCAGGGTCATGTCAAAGGACTCAGGAGCCAACTGGAAAAGACTCCCACTGGCAAAAACAGAACAATTGGAGCTTCAATAGGGCAACAAATGCAATGGGTTGAAACCCATTATGTATCACATTATGTTATAATAATATTAATAATAATAATGAAACTAAGTGGTATCCCTTTGGAGGATGATAGAGAACCAGTTTAGTGTCCCAAAAACTTATAAAGAGAAAGAATTCAGTATTGATCCTGCCTTTCCTACAGGAACTCCCAGGAACTCAAATGGAAGATGAGGCAAAGTATCTCTTTCTAAAAGTATTCCTAGTTATATATAAAAAAAGAATTAATTCAATAGAATATCAACATTTTGCAAGTCACAGTGAGTTATCAGATGTAAGGATCATGCAACAACAGGTGTGATGTCAAGACAGAGACAAGGCCAGACATTCTATGCCTCCTGAACACATCGCTGCCAAGAGTCTTGCCAGAAAAACTGAACTCAAGTCTGATCAAGTCTCCGGACTCAACTGTCAATTTGCAGGAAATACAGTGAATGGAGGAACATGCTGAGCTGCACCAAGAGAATGCCAATTCCAAAATCCAGACTGTGGGAAACCACAGGTTAAATGGCCTGGGTTTTCCACAATTGAACTGCGATGAAAATAAAGTTATAGAGGAGGAACTTGTCAACTAAAAGATACTTAACCATAAGCAAAAGGAAAAGACAATTTACAGAATGGGAGGAAATATTTGCAAAAAATGCAACTGACAAGGGTTTAATTTCCAAAACATACAAACAGCTTATACAGCTCAATATCAAAAAAAAAAAAAAAACAGACAACCCAATCCTAAAATGGGCAGAAGACATAAACACATTTTTCCAAAGAAGATATACAGATGGTCAACAGGCACATGAAAAGATGCCCAACATCATTAATTATTAGAGAAATGCAAATCAAAACTACAATGAGGTACCACCTCACACCGGTCAGAATGGCCATCACCAAAAGTCTACAGAAAATAAATGCTGGAGAGGGTGTGGAGAAAAGGAAACCCTCCTACACTGTTGGTGGGAATGTAAATTGGTGCAGCCACTATGGAGAATAGTATGGAGGTTCCCGAAAAAACTAAAAATAGAGTTACCATATGATCCAGGAATCCCACTCCTGGGCATATAACTGGAAAAGATGAAAACTCTAATTCAAAAAAATACATGCACCTCAATGTTCGTAGCAATACAATTTACAATAGTCAAGACATGGAAGCAACCTAAATGTCCACTGACAGATGAAAGGATAAAGAAGATGTGGTATATATACACAATGGAATATTACTCAGCCATAAAAAATAATGAAATAATGCCTTTTGCAGCAACATGGATGGACCTAGAGATTATCATACCAAGTGAAGTAAGTCAGACAAGAAAAACACAAGTATCATATGATATCACTTATATGTGGAATCTAAAACCAATGATACAAATGAATGTATTTACAAAACAGAAGTAGACTCACAGACATAGAAAAAAAAGACTTATGATTACCAAAGGGGAAAGCAGGAAGAGGGATAAATTGGGAATTTGTGATTAACAGATACACAACAAGTGTGTAAAATAGATAAACAACAAGGACCTACTATATCGCACAGGGAACCATATTCAGTATTTTATAATAACATATAATGGAAAAGAATGTGTAAAAGATTACATATATATATTACGGAATCACTTTGCTGTACACCTGAAACATTGTAAGTCAACTGTACTTCAATTTAAAAAAAGATATGTAAAAGACACACCAAAAACAAGAAAAGTCAAGGCCTATGGATAAACAGTTGAGTGATAAAAGTATGTGAAAATTCATGGAAATTATCACTATAAAAGTCAAGATTAGGAGTCAACAAATTTTGCTGCAGTAAATACTTTTTAGGCTTTGAGAGCCAGGTAGTCTCTGTCATAACTACTCACCTCTGACATTTTAGCGCTGAAGCAGCCATAGACAATAACTAAATAAATGGGCATGGATGTGTTCCAATAAAATTGTTTACAAAAATAGGGGCAGACCAATATCTGGTCAAGATCACGGTTACCTTGGAGGAGAGAAAGTGAATTAGGACTGGAATAAAATGCCTGAAGGGGTTTCTGGGGTGACCAGCAGAGTTCTGTTTCTTGAGCTGAGTGATTGTTCATTAAAAGGGGTGTTCAGGTTATATTACTGCATTAAGCTATATAATTCTTACATGCGGTTTTCTGTGTTTCATTTTAAAATAAAAAGGTAAAATCAAGTGAGTCATGTAGAGAATGACTAAAGATCTGCTATTCAGTTTTTTCTATGAAAGATAACAATCGCCTTCCCTTCCTGTAATACTTTTTCTTCAGAGAAGCCAAGTGAGCCATGAGAATGGTGGCCTAGTGAGAGTTGGGCCATGACAACATTGCCAGGATTTGGTTCTAGTTTCACCGGTACTGAGTGTGATGGTTAGTTTTAGGTGTCAACTTGGCTAGGCTATAGTACCCATATATAGGGTCTAAATGTCACTGTGATGCTATCTTTTAGATAGCATCTAAATGTCACTGTGATGCTATCTTTTAGATGTATTTAACATTTCCATCAATAGACTTTGAATAAAGCTGGTCACGCTCCATAATGTGGGTGGGCCTCATCCAACCAGTTGAAGGCCTAAGAGAAAGAAGACTGCGGTCCCCTGAGGAAGAGGGAATTCTGCCTCCACGTGGCCTTCGGACTCCAGCTGCAACATCAGCTCTTCCCTGGGTCTCCAGCTGGCCAGCCCACTCTGTGTGTTTCAGACACAACAGCCCCACTGTTGCACAGGCCAATCCCTTAAGATACACATCCTGTTGATTCCATTTCTCTGAAAAACCACTAACTGTGTAACCTTCAACAGGTTACCTACCTTACCTGTGCTCTGGGTGCGTCATCACTAAAATGGTACAGTCATTGTAGCAAACACAAGAAAGAAAATATATGCCCAATATATTGGGAGGGTTTTCTGAATAGAAGACAAACCTTCCCAGGAAAGGCCATTTGACTTTTCCCCCACTGTCCTGACATGATAAAAGGATGCCTAGAGGAGTAGCAGCCACCCTGTGACCATGAAGATGAAAACCATATGCTGAGGACTGTGGGTGAGCACAGACAAAGGAACCTGGATCCCTGATGTCAACACTCAGCCATCACACCTGGTCGTGAGAGAAAACTATTAGGCTGAGCCAGAAAATCACTATGGTTCAACTTAATAAATATCATCCTAACCTGCAGTTTTATGGTCAAGCACAAAACAACAGACACCACACTGAGCAAATGTGTTTTACGGGGAACAGTGCCTAGAACATAGATGTTGTTATCATTACCGTTATGTGCTGTCCCTCCATGTGGGATGTCCCACCACAGCTCAACGCGGCCGCAGCCACAGATCCAGACAATCATATTCTCAGCCTCAAATCCAGAGGAAAGAAACTGTGTCTCTCCCTTGAGCATCCAACAAAATTCTAGTCAGCAGCGATGGGAAATGCTGTTCTAGCTTAGAGCAGTTAGGGCCCAGGTCTGATGCTAAGAGTTGGGGCTAGAAGTGACCTGATTTAGCAAATAAAAACATAGGATACCCAGTAAAGTTTGAATTTCAGGTAAAAAAAATGAATGAATTGTTTTCAGTGTAACATGTCTCCCATGCTATATTTGGGAGAAGTTGTACTAAAAAAATGCTTTGTTTATCTGAAATTCAAGTGTAACTGTGTGTCCTACATTTTAGGACAACATGACTTAGGGCCCATCACACCTAAACATTTGAGCTGAGAGGGTGGTGGGAGCTGTGATTCATTAAATAAAATTCTGGGGCTGTCTTGCCAAAAACAGGTGAGTGGATGCTTGGGAGGGTGGGACACAGGCACACACACACACACACACACTCTCTCTCTCTCTCTCTCTCTCTCTCTCTCTCTCTCTCTCTCTCTCCCCCCCCAAACATTTCATTTTTCGAAATAAAACAACTCACAGAAACTGCAAGCTGAGTATCTGCAACCTACAGATACGGGAAGACAGTAGGGTCTGAAAAGGCAGGACGTCAGGCATGCACAAAAAAATCCTACTTGGATACATGGTAGTTGTAATCCAACTACACCGATGTTTATGACAAAAATTTCCATTTCTTTTCCTGCAGTCATTCAATGGCTGGCTGAAACCCCCAATAAGACATAAAGGAAATCACAGCAGAGAGTATTAAGATTCAGAAAGAATATAATTATATGATAGGTGTGTGTGTGTGCTGTAAGCTTGCACATATCTATCTCTTTCTTAAAAATAGATTGCATAAAGAAAATCTCTGATTTCATTGAAAACAATAATTATGTCAGTTATACTAAGAAAAGGATTATAATACTCAGAATTTGGAATACTTGGTAATTCACAGCCTAGTATTCTGCATATTTGTTGCAAACTAGAATACTCTGGTATGTTATATAGTGTGTGTGTATACACATATACATATACACACATATATGTATATCCTTCATTTCTCTCTGGTATTAGCCTGTGATCCACTTGGATCTAGCAAAAATCCATTGTAGAGATGATAGAATTAACAATATTATGTGAGTTTCAATAGTCTTAAATTAGACAGCTCTTAGGATGCCAGGATTCAAGTCCTTTGATTTTATATAACTGACAACTTCTGCACAGTATGTTAGTCAGACTCTACAACAATAAGAACAAAAGGCATCCAGTACTGACATTATTGCAAATATATATAGCATGTACAGTTAATTCTCTCCCTTTACAAATTCCACTAACAGCCTAAGCATAGCCTCCATTCTCTCATCCTTTGTGCAAACTCAAGCTTTGTGATAATGGGGGAACTGGATTCAGCGCTTTAAAAAACATGATATTCCAAAATGGACAAAAAGAATTTGACATATGACAACTGAAAATTGTTTTTGCTTTAAAAACTAGCTAATAGGAAATCTGTTTTTAAAGCCACTAGCATTGAACTCTCGAGAAACATTGCATTCATTCATTCATTTCATTCATTCATTCATTTTTCCATTCATTCATCCAGGATCAATTGAGCACTTATTTTGTGCCAGGCACGAAGAACTGGGACACAGCACGGAATAAGTCGCACTGTCCACCCCTCTGGGAAAGACTGCCCCACTCTAGACCATCAGGGCTGCTCTGCTGCCACAATCTGTATAGGGCTTCTATGTTTTGGTGTCTTGTCCACAGAGAAATGCTAAGAGGAATTCATTGTAATGAAACAGAGATAGATTATGCCTTTGCTGTCCAAAAAGTGGCAAATGTTCCCCTCTTGTGCACAGTGCTATTTTAGGTGAGACACAGAAGAGCACTTCTAAATTTTTATTAGTTATCTATTTATTTTCTATCAATGCATACCTTCTATAAGGGTTTTCAATTTTTATTTTCTTTTAAAATAGATTTTTAAGTTAGTTAAGATAGAGTTAGAGAAAAGAATCAAGTGAAAAATAATAGAGGTGACACATGGGTGGGCAACATTGACTGTAAGTGACTTACAAGTGGGAAACACTGCTCTATGTAATTCCAGGAACCCCAGGAAGAATCTTGCCTGCCTGAATTTCTCCTGGCTTGTCTGCTTGGGGCTGAGATTTCTCTCATTTAGGACCAAAATCACACAATCCTTTGGCAGATATTGTAAAGTAATACATAATTGCAAGTGTTCCTGGGAGAGAGAACACACTGGCTTATGCTTACATAAAAGCATAAACGTGGACAACAGGAGGCTTTCTGACATTTCGGTATGGGACACCACTGGAGACCTGAAAAGTGTCTGGGAAGGGGATAAAGGGCAAGAGAAGTGGTGGGCAGGTCTACACGGAGCAGGCATCTTCCCTTTCCCTCAGTTTTGGGTGTGTTGAAGTAGATAAAATATTGGCATTGAGTGTTGGGGCTCTGCAATCATTTAGTGATGTACAGAGCGACAAAAAGAAACTAGAGCACTCTTGGTTCTTTACGGAGGGCACAGTGCTTTACACACTTCCTCAGGCTTCCGCTTCTGAGTGTGGTGTGGCCACAGTCCACGTTGTTCATCTGAGGACAAATATGCTCAGAGTCATTAAGTAACTTGTTCAAGTCACTCAGCAGCCCAAATCTAAGTCTTCTAATTACCTATTCTGTCCTCTTTTCTATGTTATGTTTTCAAAATTATTGCAAGAAAAACAATATTGAAAATAGAAATGGAATGTTCCTTATAATTCTTTCTTCAATCACTGTTAAGCCTGTACTGTGTTTTTTCAGAAGTTTTTACTAGGCTAATAAAGCTTGATAGATAACTTTAGGGACTGTTACATTTTTCTTTCTTTTCTTTTAAACTATAATGATTTATATTCAGGATACCCTTCTATGCCCACATTTCAGATGTACCTCATTTTGGGGTCTCAGCTACAGAATATCTCACTCTATGGATGTAACATCACGCATTGAGACAGTCCTGGTGAAAGGCACTTAGGTATTTTCAGATTTTTCCTATTCAAGTAATAATGCAGTGACCATCCTCACACATATCTTTTTCCATATTTGCATAAGTATTCCTGTAGAATTAATTTCTAGCAAATCTAGTGGATTTACTAGATTAGAATATATGATCACTTTTAATATTTAGTTTTAGTACATATTATCAATTTGTAATACTTATGATCAGAATGAACTGCATGAATCAGCAACAACACAGAGTGATATTTTTTAATGAAATAAAATATAAGAAAGTAAAATCCAAACAGGAAAAAACAATAGCAAGTAGCACTTATCTAAAACGCTACAGCTTGCAAATATTTCGGATACTTCCAAATGAATCTTATTGATCTTACTGGCAAAGGAATTCCTCCTGAACCCTGGGTCTCAAAATGAGGTAGATGGCCACGGCATATGTTGAGCTTCGTAAGGTTGAAATTTCTGCTATGTACCAGGTCTCTACCCCCTGGCTCTGTCTATAGCAAAATTGTTATGCTTAATGACAAGGTTCTTTGTATTCTTGGGGAAAATTATGAGGCCTTACATATACAGAAGAGCAGGCTGCTCTGACTGGGAGCATTTTAAGGTGTGTGTGTGTGTGTGTGTGTGTGTGTGTGTGTGTGTGTGTGTGTGTGTGTGTGTGTGCCTCGTGCGTACCATACTGGGTGTCTCAAAGGCTCATTTCTTTGAACTCTAATTGATTTGCTAAAACCCAAGTTGAATTAAAAAGACATGAAAAAATCTGCATTATAGGCATCGTTCACTCAAGAATGATACATCACCAAACTGAAGAGACGTGGATAATTAGGTTGTTTATGTTTATGTGTTTGGTGGATTTTTTTTTTTTTTTTGCTTGTTATCACTTTTTCTTCTTCTTTTTTAATCTTCACTCTTTCCACAGTCAGTCCATTCCCTACATTTAAAGGAATCTGATTCATCTAATTTAATTTAGGGAATACTGTAGCTCTTTGCTACTCTAGAATGGCCCATGGGCCTGCAACACCAGCATTCCCTGGGAGCTGCTTAGAAATGCAGCATCTCAGGCCCCACCCAAGAGTTACTGAATCAAAATCTGCATTTCGAAAAGCTCCCAGGTGATTCATGTGCACATTCAAGTCTGAGAAGCACTGCTGAAAACCTTTCCTCCATTCATCCGAGACAGAAAATTGATTTTTTAAAAACAATAATAACAAAATAAAGAAAACCACAGATAGGACCCACGCTAACCTGCACCGACAAAAGCAGGAGGAGGGAAGAGAGGGAGGGAGGGAGGCAGGGAAGAAGAGAATAAAAGGGCTAAAGATCTAGCGATCTAGAAACATAGACCTGATTTCAATGACCACTGTGAACATATCCTTTTCCTCTTCTTATTTAAGCACCAGTGTTTCATATTTCTTAGAAAAGGGGGCTAAAGTATATATACCATATATTTTGTATAGGTGAGGTTTTAATATGCTAGAGAGTCCCCAGTGCCTAATGAAAGCCTTTTAAGTAAATCTCACGAAGCTCTAATCTCACAGAGGCGCCCATGTTCTTCTCTGCTGTTCTTATTTAATTTTTAATAAGAACAATTCCACGCAGCTCGAAAGCGCGGCTCAATTAAGAAATATTCCTACCAGGCATCTTTGAAATCTTGCAGAATTTGCTTCCTTCTGTTTCTTGATGACCCTCAGTTTGGTTGTGTGGAGGGGGTTTGTGGGGAGGAGGCGTACAGCTGAAGCTTATTTTTTAATTGCAAGTTCAATTTCACACTGTTCTTTATGAGACGGCAAGACCGATTTTCAAAGACAGAAACGCAACTCGTGTATCTGCTACCAGAAGGCTACAGTGGAATATCTCAGTATTATTGTATTTTGAAATTTCAAGTGGCATCTTTGATGTGATTCCTTAGGCATTAGATGTCCTTGAAGTTCTATCGAGGTCATGAGAAATAATTTTAAAAGAAACAATTGTTTCTGAATCACAGAACCTCAACTCCAAGTATCTTAATCTAAACTTAACTCTCTTATAATGCCATATGGTTTCTATCAGAAGAAATATTGCCTAGTTCCTCCTGGTAAAATTTACCTGGCATTAATTCTTCCTTTCTGAAGACCTGTTTCTGGAGATTTAAATCTAGCCGCAACTCTTCACTATACGCACATATTTTCCGGCTGAGAATTCATGTTTACATCCCCATCTATGCATCAAAACACATACGTGCACGTACACACGTACGTGTATGTAACAGCAACAACAGCAAATCGGACTGCACGTGTCGATTAATTTCAAAAGCCCGAAAGGATAATATATAGTATACAAAATTAGGTATTCATTATTTTTACTTGTAATACACCTTTTGCCTGAAATGTGAGGAAGCTTACTAAACTAAGCATAATATAAATGCGATAATTATATATAGAATCATGAGGGGAAAAAAACCAGGTAAAATAGCAATAAGACAGACATGAGCTTACATCAGAGCTATAGCTACACTGATCACTGAGTTTAACTTTGCCGATCTTCATAGCGAAGACAAAAAGGAAAACGTATTTAACTATATGTCTCACAATGCATCATAGGACAAAACATACAAATGCACCAGACGTAAAAGGCTTTCATGGCCCCAAAGAAATTTTCACATGGATCTATATTGTGGGGACTTCAAGCAAACAGCCAATGTCTTCAAATATAGCTATACTAAAGACAACATACAGCAATGTGGATTTCTATTTGAACAATCTTCACAATAATAACTCAGAGGAGGAATTTCTGCAGGTAGATGAGATAATGCTGTCCAAAGTATGTAACATGGGGATATGTCAGAGACCTTGGAACAGACGTGGTACAAACGTCTGCTGTCCCTTTCAAATACCAGGTGTTCCTAGCAAATTCATCAAAGCTATTTTTTGGTTTAATAAGGTGCTAACATTCCATGTGACTTTGCCAGAGACTCACTGTCTTTAAAAACCAAATGTTTCTAAGTAAGGATTAATTTCCTGTTGTGAAAACTCAAGAGCTTGAAGATTTATTTAATGCAGCCACAAAGCAGTTTTATAAAAATAAGCTTATTGATTTATAATAAACTTACCCATTTTAATGATTTTAGTAAATTTACCAAGTTCTGCAACTTTCCCCATAATCCAGCAACGGAAAATTTCATCAACCCAGATGCACATTTATAGTTCATCTCTTTTCCAACCCCTAGCTCTAGGCAACCACTAGCCTACTTTCAGTCTCTTTGGATTTGCCTTTTCTAGATATTTCATATAAATGGAGTCATACAACACACAATCTCCTGTGTCTTCCTCCTTTCACTTAGCATGATGTATTTGAGATTCATACAAGTTGTAGTATGTATCAGGGCTTTCTTTTTATTGCCAAATAATATTCCATTGTGTGGATACACCACATTTTATCTATCCATTCACCAGCTGATAGACGTTTGTGTTGTTTCTAATTTTAGCCACAAAGGAGCTTACCCACCTGTAAGAAAGATTCACAGAGCCTACAGATAGGGCCCATATTTTGCTCCGAAAGTACTTTGGATTTGTTCAAGCACTTGGAAAAACAAAGAGCATCCAAAGGCCCCAGTTTCCAGAATCATGTGACATGCAAGAGAGAAATTAAAAACAAGTTTTACCATATTAAAAAAAATTTTTGTGCACGCCCCCTTTCTTCCCCTTCCCTCAGGTAATTTTGAATAACTGCAAGGGCTAACGCTTATTGAAGGCTTACCATATTTGAGGCATATTGTAATTTTACATGTATTATCTCATTTAATTCTGAAAATAACCCTATGAGGTCTGTATTATTTTTGCCTCCTTTTCAGTAAATGAGGAAACTGAGCCCTTTGACAACTAATTAATCACGATCATGCAGTTAGGAGCAGGTGATAGGCAGATGCAGAACTTCACAGTCTGACTCTAGAGCCTGTGTGTGTAATCACTGTACTGCACTGCCTCTTCATATGTCAATCTAGACCTCCCTTCTTGATCCCCTCAACAGCTTAGAGACTCCTGTTAAGTATCACTTACACACTGGTGCTTCTTCAGTACGCTCACTGCCCTGGTAATTAACATTCACTATTCATATGTCCTTCCGGTCTGCAGGTTCCATGAGGACAGGGAACTGGACTTAGCCCTGTTTTCTTCTCTGTTGTACTCCAGTCCCTACCTCATGTGGGCCTATAATAGGCATTCAACAAATATGTATTAAATAAATGAGTCATTTTTAAAAATTAGCATAACTTCCCAAAGTTTATGCCAGCGTGTTTGTTAATTGCCAAGCACTTCCAAAAAATGGTATGACATTTCCATGTTAGATTACTAATATCAGCACTTAAATATTGAAGCATACTTGCCAGATTAAAAAAAAATTGATTTCAGTGTATCTGATGATTTTTAAAAAGTTCTTTGAGGTGAATTAATCAATGGGTTTGTTTCTGTTAATGGGTTTGAGATATACTAAAACTATGTCACAAGCCTAAGAGAGGATGCTGTCCTTCCTGGTTATCAGTTAGGAATGTTTTTGCCTTCAAGTTACAGAAACCTGCCTAGTAGTGGCTTAATCAGTAGGGGATAAATATTTTACAAGACAAAAATTTGGCATCAAATAGTCCAGGCCAGTGCCGTGGCCAACAATGTCATCAGAGACCCAGGTTCCTCTACCTTTTCCCTCTACCATCAGCATGATGGTGATAAATGGTGTCTACAGCTCTCAGTATATGATGAATGACAGAGACCAAAATAGGAAGAAGCCAGAGAAGGTGGGTGGGTAGTCAAGCACCCAAAAGTTTTCCCAGAATCATCCTATATAGTATTCACTCATTTAATACATATTTACTGAGCAGTTACTATGTAAGCTCCAGGAATAGAGGAGTGATCAAAGCGGACAAAGTCTCCCTGCCTCACGAAGCTTATGTTCTAGACAGTCTCAAGCAGCTCACATTTTCTGAGCGTTTACTACGGTCTAGGCCAGGATTTCTCAGTCTCGTACCATTGACATTCTCTGCTGTGGTGAGGGCTGTCCTCGACATTTAGACTGCTCAGCAGCACCTCTGGTCTCTACCCACTAGACGCCAGTAGCACCCACCATCCACCACCACTCCAGCTGCGACAACCAAGAGTATCTCCAGACATTGCCACGTGTTCCCTGGGGGGGAGACTTGCTTCAGATGAGAGCCACTGGTCTAAGCATTTTTCTAAGTGTGTCATATGTCTCATCTAATTATAACAACCCCATCAGGTAGGTATTATTACTATTCCCATTTCAGATATTTTTTTAAAAAAGCTTTAACCAATGAGATGTTAAATAAATTGTCTAAGGTCACAGAGTTGGCACCAATGCCCACCTTCTTATGCAGTCCACTCACTGGTGGAGGGGAACACCATGGCCACAATTAGCTGCATTGAAGGCAAGAGGCAGTGATACCAGGGCTAAATGATCCTAAGTCTAATCCACTGCCTTCATACTTTAAATGAGTAAATCCAAGTTACTGGCTTAGAACAATGCCTGAAACATAGTAAGAAATACTTCAGTTACAGCTATTATAGGCATTATTATTACCTGGGTCTGAGCATGTTGCCACCAAAAAAAAAAAAAAAATGAAGGTTTATTAGCAAAAGAAAAGCTTGGGCTGGATGCCATGACAAAATGACAAATAATGTACATTATATAATAGCATATAATAGTGTCAGCAACATCCTGTTTCCTAAAGCTGGGGGATCAATTTCATGTAATAGCTCTACTAAGATATTGAAATATAGGTAAAATAGGAAGGAAGTTAAGACATAGCCCTCTCTTTATCATTTCAAACTGGAAATCCATCCATCATAAGAACTTAACTGCATACTGTAGGTCTAGAAGTCATAATATGTTACAGGCTTTAAAAAGCATTAAAAACCTGTGTTTTATTCAGAGAATATTCAGCTTGCTCCATCTGTTGTTTCTGTAACATGAAGTCAAAAACCAAGGAGAGAATCATGAAGCAGATAGAGACAGGCGCCAGTCTAACCACTTTCCCACTAGAATAAGAACTAGTACCTGAAAATTGTGCCCAAACCAGCTTGTTGCCCCTAAAACTGTATAAGAACTTATTCATTCATCTAGCAAGTATATATATATACTTTATAATAAATTTAAATTTATTTAAATATTTATTTTAAATTTATATAAATATATATAATAAATGTATATGTTTGTAGTGAAGAGGGTGAGGTCTTAGAAGTAAATTAAGATTGTGAAAGTAATATTTTTACGTCTTAATCAACAAATCATTACAGGTGATCACTTATTGAGAAATATCTTTGTTGCCTAAGTAATATGGAAATACTTAAAGGAGCTTGAAAGGACATTTTCTTTTACTTGATGAGAAAATCAATTTTTAAAATAATCAAAGGCAAAGATTTCTCAGGTACAACACAAAAAGCACAATACCTTTTTTTAAAAGAAGATAAATTTGCCTTGATCAGAATTAAGTACGATGCTGTCAGGAGAATGAAAAGACAAGCCTTTGATAGAGAGAAAACATTTGCAAATTGTATATCTAATAAAAGACTTGTACCCAGATTACATAAAGAATACTCTAAACTCAATAATCAGAAAGAAAACAGACCAATACAAAAAAATGGGCAAAAGGTTTGAACAGATAGTTCACCCAAGAAGACATATGGAAGGATGGCAAATAAGCACATGAAAAATTGTACAACACTGCTAGTTGTTAGAGAAATACAGATTAAAAATTCAGTGAGGCATTACTATATTACTATTTAAATATCTAAAATTATAATGCTGACAATACCAAGTGTTGATGAGGTAGAACAGTTAGAATTCACACACGGCTGGTGGAAATGTAAAATGGTATAGGCACTTTGGGAAAAGTGTTTGGTATTTTCTTAAAAAGTTATAAAGACATCTACCATATGATGTAGCCATTCCAATCCTAGGTATCTACTCAAGAGAAATGAAAACATATGTTCACACAAAGACTTATGCCTCAATGTTCACAGAGGTTTGTCTGTAGTCCCCCTGAAACTGGAAATGGCCCAAACAAATGACTGGACAAATAAATTATGGAATATCCATATATTCAAAGACCACTTGGCAATGAAAAGAAATAAGTTATTGACATACATTGTAACATGAATGAATCTCAAAGTTACTATGATGAAAGAAGCCAAACCAAAATAAAAGAGTATATATATACTGCATGATGCCTTATACATAAAATTCTATAAAATGCAAACTAAGTTATAGCGACAAGAAGAAGATCAGTGGTTTCATGGGGACGGGGGTAAGGAGACAATGGGAAAAATAGGAGAGAGTACAAAGGGGCACAAGGAAATTTCTGGGGATGATGAAATTATCCTGATTTTAATGATAGTTTCATGAGTGTATGTGTATATATATACACACACACACACACACACACACATGCCAAAACATCAAATTGTGTACTTTAATATGTATAATTAATTGAATATCAATTATACTCAGTTTTAAAAAACATACTGTGAGAACAATAACAAAGAATATTCAAACTTCTCATGCATTTGGCCTCCTTACTGTTCCTTAAACACAATACATCTCAATCTGCTGACCAAAGGCTTTGCATTCGCTCTTCCCTCTGCCCAGAATGCTCTTCCTCAGGTATTCAAAAAGCTTGTTCCTCATGACTTTTATGTCTTTATTCAAATATCACCTTGTCTACTTATAAGCTTAATTCTTTCCCCCAGGGCTCCCTTTTCTTCTTCCAAGCTTTATTTCGTGGCTTCCCACTTAACATCTGACATACTTTATATTTTGCTTATTTATCTAATCATCCGCCTCTGCCCTCTAGAAGGTAAGCTCTCTTAGAGCAGGGAGTTTTTGACTGTTTTTACTCCCTGATATATTTCCAGCACGTGGAATAATACCTGGCCTATATTAGAAGCTTCACAGTATTTGCTGAAATAGTATTGATCCATTTAAGTCTTTACTTTTCACGTGTTCACAGGCACCTTATAGGAGCAATTTTGTTGTTACACTACAGATACGTATCATTAGATTCAACTATGGAAAAAAGGCAATGACCAAAATTCTTTTCTTTTTGACTTATCAGTTCATACAACAAAATTGTTTGAAAACCAAGAGTAAATATGAGATAATGGATGTTATAGCACTTTAAAGCTGCAAAGCACTACATTATTATTAAAAATAAGACTTATGAATAACCCCAGGCTAATTTTCTGAGTCTGGGGTAACTTAATTCTGAGAAAGTCACTTCAAAGTATCTGAACCTCAGTTTACCCACCTGTAAAATAAGGAGTTTAAACTCAACAATATCTAATATCTTTAGGGAATTTAGTGTAGTGCTAAAGAATATAGATTATTATTAGGCAAACCTGGGTTCCACAGTTTCCACATCTACAAAATGGGGGCAAAAAATTGTCCCTGCTTATGTGGAATGCTTTAAGAACAAAGTGAGAAAATACCTGAAAACTGTCAAGCATATGGTAAGTACTCAAAAAGTGTTATGTATTCTATCACTGTATTTTTCCCTTATTGAGTTTTTGATGCATCTTTAACTTAACATCAGTTTTATCTGATATTCTACTCCCTTCTACCTTCTAAGGTGGGGGGGGGATTTGATTTTAGTTTTGATTCTAATCTTTAAAAATCTTGAAAGTGAATGAGTTAAAGCGGCTAGCCAGTAAAACTTAATTCAGTATAAGTGCTACCAGGTAGAAAGTTTCCAAAATACATTGAGTTCCACCCACCCATCTGGGCCTGGAGAGTCAGAAAGTTTAACCACATTACACACTGCTCTATTTTAAATGCCACAATGAACAGCACAGGCTTAACTGCAATTAAGTAGTCCCTGCTGACCACCGAATATACAGCACATCATGTCAGGAGAGGAAAAACTGTCAGATTAGTGGAAATTCATTTTGGGATTGCTGGGTAATTTCAAGAGCTGACAGCCAAAGAAAAATCCGTGATCCCTTGTGTGTGCCAGCATATATCATTCTTTAACAGCAGTTGTTTGGAAACTCATAATGCAGCAGTATTCCAGATTCTAAAGTTCACTTCTAGACCAAAGCTGGAAAATAAAACATGCAAAGAGGTCCCTCTTGTACCAATCTTAACTAAACAAATAGGAGGTGGGCTCATAAAGCTGGAATAGGCTCTTGTAGCCAGTCACTTCCGAGCTAAGGACTGGAGGCTATTTACCTAGATAACACTTGGATGTTAGTTCAGAACTCTGGACGGGACCTTGTTGATTTGGAGTCCTTTGCCTGGATGGACATTTTAAAAACAGTCTTCTGGAAGTTGCCTGGCTTTAGATGAGACTCTGCAAATTCTTCAACTACCAGCCAAGCTAAAGCTTTCTATGTGAGAATCTTTTGATGGACAAAAAAAATTTCACTTAGTAGATAAGTAGTAACCAACATATATTAACTGTTCACTGTGTCCCAGGCACCTGTATTATCTTTTTTTTTTTGCATTACGTGGGCCTCTCACTGTTGTGGCCTCTCCCGCTGCGGAGCACAGGCTCCGGACGCGCAGGCTCAGCGGCCATGGCTCATGGGCCCAGCCGCTCCACAGCATGTGGGATCTTCCCGGACCGGGACACGAACCCGTGTCCGCTGCATCGGCAGGCGGACTCTCAACCACTGCGCCACCAGGGAAGCCCCTGTATTATCTCTTAATCCTTACCTGGACATTATGAGGTTGGCATTCTTATACCCATTAAACAGATGAGGAAGCCAAAGCTTGGAGGGGCACAGCAATACAACTGCGGTCCTACCACTATTACAAGGAATGACTGGGATTGAATTCTATGTTGTCTGCTCTAGAGCAGCAGTTCTCAACCAGCAATGATTTCACCCTCCAGAGGACATTGGGCCATGTCTGGAGACATTTTGGTTGTCACAACTGCTACTGGCATGTAGTGAGCAGGAGCCAGAGATGCTGCTAAACATCCTATAGTGCAATGGAGAATTATGAGCCCCAAATATCAACAGTTCTGAGGTTGAGAAATACCATTCTAGGACAGTGACTGTGAAATGTGGCCCCTGGACCAGCATCAGCACCAGCATTACCTGGGATCTTGTTAGAAATGCAAACTATAGGGCTCCACCTCAGCTCCACTGAGAGGACGGGGCCAACAACCTGTGTCTTCACAAGTGCTCCACGTGATTCTGATGCAGGCCAAAGTTCTCAAACCACTCTTCTAGGGCCATCTGAACATGTGGGCGGAGCTCCACTGCTCACCCTACATACTCACAAGTCCTCAAAGTCCAAGTCAAAGTGAACATCAAAGTTTGTGGCTTGTGGAATTCTACCCGTCAGAATTCTAGATCAGCTAGACACCCTTCCTTGTTTCCGAAGCGACAAGAAGATGCCACTAGCCCGTCCAGGACCTTCCTGTAATGTGCAGGAACCAGACAGTATAATGATGAATTCTTTAGGAAGACCTAGGGCTCCCCCCATCAGTGCTTCTCTGGACTCAAAGGTACTCTTATTAGCAACACATAAGTGAATGTATATTGGCCCCCCACTTAAGTCAGATTCTCGGAGAGATGCTTATATATACGTCATCTCAATTATTATCGTTAATAAGGACAGTGATGATTACTGTTTCTGGAGGACATTTACCTGCATGATCTCATTCTGCAATACTGCCTTGGGAATTAAGTTTTGTAATCATGCCCATTTTAGAGATGAAGAAACTGAGACTTATGACTGTATGTTAGGGACAGTCCATCTGATGCAGACATACTATACATGGTTTGCCAAACATTAACCAGCATTAACTCTCATGGGAGTGAAAAGAGCACTGGGCTGGGGTTAACGGAACTTTTGCCTCTAATGACAATTTCTTCCATTTTTGTAAAATGGAAGGTTTTAACTAAAGCCACTCTAATTTCCTTCCACATGTAATCAGTTATGATTATGGTGGGTTATAATTGTTCTATTTTCTTAGGATCAGCACAATAAACGCTATAACTGTTTACACTGATATTTACATTGATTTCATTACTTTGATATCAGTTTACATTGATACAGCATTTAAAAGTTGTCCACGTGCTTTCCCATCCACAATCTCATTTCAATTCACTGCTGTTCTGTGAGGTACAGAAGGAAGACATGTTGATTTCATTGGACATTCGAACACTAGGATGGTACATTGGTTGCAAACATTTATTGGATCCTTGCTACATGCCGGGCAAGTGCTGAGTGTTTTAGAAGGCTTGTCTTTTTTATCCTCACGGTGAGCCTATAAGACAAACGTGACTGTTCCCACTTTTTTTTGTTTGTTTGTTTGTTTTTTGCGGTATGCGGGCCTCTCACTGTTGTGACCTCTCCCGCTGCGGAGCACAGGCTCTGGACGCGCAGGCTCAACGGCCATGGCTCACGGGCCCAGCCGCTCCGCGGCATGTGGGATCTTCCCAGACCGGGGCACAAACCCGTGTCCCCTGCATCGGCAGGTGGACTCTCAACCCCTGCGCCACCAGGGAAGAAGCCCTGTTCCCACTTTTTAGATGAGAAAACTGAGGCTCTGAGAGAAGTCAGGACCCGAGGAGCCACACCGTTAAGCGCTGAACCTGCATTTGAACCAATGCCTGACCAACCCCCAAGCCCAAGGCATGGTCTAGCCCCATGAGGCATGGTCTTCCAGGAAACTGAGGCACAGAGAGAGCCAGGACTTCCCTAAAGGCATTTTTCGAGCTGGAGCCTAGAATAAAATCCAAGCTGCTGCTCCCTGCCTGTGGTCCTGCTACCAGAACACAATTAGACCTGACTTATCCATTTCTGGGGTGGGGATGGGCATGGAATCATGGCCTGGTTCATGCTTGCCATGACTAAAAAGATGCTCACCTTCACCCTGCTCTCTGCATGGGGGTGAGGCGGGGGTGGACCTGCATAGCGCTTGCTCCCTTTAAACGGATGCACTAGCCCCTTGGGAGATGAAGCTCGTTGGTTCTGTCACTTGTGAGTAATGCACCGCAGCTCCCTGGTGGGGAAAATGCCAGATTATACAATAGCGTGCATTGGTGTGCAACTGTCTTTAGAATAACAAATCTCCTCTACTGCTTGTGAGCATTACACTTTAATAAAACCGAAACAGGGGTCACAAATCCCAGCTCTAGCTAAAGGGCGAGCCTTAGAAATTCATGTTGGTTACACCCCTTACCATACCACCACCCCCCAAAAAAACACACACCTTTCATAATTCACAGGGAATGAATGGCCCAAACTGGGGCTTTATTTACCTTTGTTTTTTGGTGCGGGTGTAACAGGGAGTAGAATTTCTCAGCCTCAGCAATGTTGGCTGTTGACATTTGGGGCCAGATAACTCTTTGTTCAGGGGTTTGGGGGGCCGCCCTGTGCATTGTGGGCTGTTTAGTGGCACCCGTGGCCCCCACACACTACAAAACAGAACCGCCCCCAGTCCAGTTGCGACAACCAAAAATGCCAGATGTCCCCTGGGGGGACAAAATCGCCCCCAGTTGATAACCACTATGTTAACGAGAAAACAAAGAGGCCACGGTATCATGGGTGGGTGATAGCAGAAATAATGCCTTACAGTTGAAGCTTTTCTTTCCTAAAGAAAAATCAAATATATTTCCTCTATGGAAAGCATTCAGTGCCAACAGTATGCAACAGGAAATAGATTTCCCAGCAGCAGTGGTCTTAGTTCCGGGAAGCCCCTTCCTCCCGTTGGCCTTAGGGAGAGGTGTTGGGTCTTGTGAATATTCGAATATTCGTGATGCTGGGTCTGGAAGGCAGCAGGAGGGTGCCAGGCGGAGTGAAAGCCCCGGGGGCAGAGGCCCGGACCAAGCCGCTGCCCACCCATCTCAGCTGCTCTCACACCACCTTCACCCGTCCCAAACTTAGAGGTGAAAGCTCGTAGGTGAGATACAGAGGAACCGAGCAGAGCGACAGGCTGGAAATCGCACGCTCTGGGGATGCAGAGAGGACGGGGTGCCTTCCCGCCTGCCTGCCTGCCTTCACAGCTGGGGGAATATGGTAGAAATAAGTTTAGGCACTTTCTTCGCAAATGGATACTAAATCGCTGCTCACCTCCACGATATGTTCCCCAACAGGTATTATGTGTCTCGCAGAGGTTTTAACATTTGGAAATCACTGCCAACATTTAAAAATTGGGATATTGGGCTTCCCTGGTGGCGCAGTGGTTGAGAGTCCGCCTGCCGATGCAGGGGACACGGGTTCGTGCCCCGGTCCGGGAAGATCCCACATGCCGCAGAGCGGCTGGGCCCGTGAGCCATGGCTGCTGAGCCTGCGCGTCCGGAGTCTGTGCTCCGCAACGGGAGAGGCCACAACAGGGAGAGGCCCACGTACCGCAAAAAAAAAAAAAAAAAAAAAAAAAAAATTGGGATATTGCTCATAAACATGCAGGTGTCACGTCAGGCTTCTCAAGAAGAATTGGCTCTTGTGGATGCATTAAGCCAGAAAGCCTGACTGACGACCTTAAGCTCGGGCTGGGTGGTGGCGCCCCCTGTCGGCTGGGAAAGTATTTTGCTGTTCGCCATGCACCCTCCCAGGTCACGCAGGGTTTTACACTGCCTGCCGGGATTCCGCAGGTAATTGAATTAAGTGCCCCCATCCTGTGTTTTTTAAAATGTCTTGCATTAGGCAATATTTGATATATTAAAAGTACATTTAACACATAGATAATTTAGGAAGCATAACAAAGCATCCGTGAATATGCCACCTAACTTTAAAGCTAGAACGTGACCTTGAATATACTCATATTTTCTCTTTCTCTCTCCCTCTCAGGCATACATTATTTAGCTTTTTGTGTTTATCATTCTTCTGTCTTTTTTGTTTTTAGTTTTATCACATATGTATGCCATCTCTAAAAGACATGTTACTTAGCTTGTGTTTGAGTTTTATAAAGATGATACCCTAGTATATGTGGTCTCAGGTGATATGTTTTTATCACTCAGCTATATGCTTCTAAGATTTACCCACATTGTTGCAGGTAGCTGTGGCTCTGTTACTTTTCACTGCTGTATAATATGCCAACAGTGTGGTTTGTTTATTCCTCATTTTGTGTTGTTCCCTCCTCTGCATTTTACTTGGCTCACTCCTTCTGAGGGATCAGCTTTACAATGACACCTTCTCAGAGAGCCTTGGCTGCCATTTGTGAAAAGGGTACACTTTCCATTATTTTCTGTACAAGCATTCAGATTTTTTCTTTCAAAACACTTGCCACACTTTGCAATCTCTTTTTAAATTTGCTCGTTGCTGTTTATCAATAGACTGTAAGCTCCCTGAGGGGAGGATCTTGCCTAGAGGTCTGTTGCTGTCACTTCAGCACTCAGCATACTTCTTCACACATAACAATGAACACATGTTTTTTTTCTTAAAATGTGATAAATATTCTGTTGGCGAGGAATTGAGAACATAGCCCCTGAAAAATGCTAGCTGGCCTCCTACACTAGAGGTAGAAATTCAATATGCGTTACTCATGGTGCCTGGGTCCAAGGTGCTTGGTAAATGTTTGTTAAGGGCTGTGAGTAGAAGTGATGTGTGAAAATTCTACTTCATGACCTTGAAAGGAATGGCTTTGCTCACTGCTCTCCATTTACTTCTCCCCCCTGACACAAATGTGGACATGGTGGTGAACCATTTTGGGCCAGACAGACAAGGAAGCAGCCCTAGCAATGCAGGAAGAAAAAGGAAGAAGATGTCTGGGAGACAGACACTGTGGGATTGCCACACCAGCCTCAGGCTTAGAGGAAAATGAACTGCTCTCTTGTTTAAGCCGAAGTTATACTGGGTCCCTGCCAAAGCAGGCAGACCTCCAGGCTAATGGATGTACTCCACTGGTCGGACACTGCTGGGAGGGAATTCTTGTCCCCCAAGGAGATGAACCCAACCACCCAGCAACTCTCTGACTCTACCCTTTTATCTGTTGTCCCCTTGAAAGTAATGAGTGGACCCCCAGAATCCAGGGTCCCTCCCCCAAGCACCACCTCCTTCCCTTTCTCCAAGTTTCCTCACTCTCTGATACTTTCCTTATTGATAGCATTTTAAGATTCTCTCACTACTTGGTTCTGTTACAACCCTGGTGATCGGACTTCATTCTTGGAGTATTAGAGGAGCTGAGAGGAAGACAGGAACAAAGAGAAGCTAGAACAATCCAGTTCTAAAGCTGAATTCTAAGATTTTACCCAGAAATTTCTTATGAATCTGCCCCAAGACACAGAATAGACAGTCAAGACCCAAGAGAATCTAGCATTTCCCAAATCTTTATGGTCTAAAAATGTTTAAAGCAGATGTAACCAGGCACCCTCCTTGACCAAAATGAAATCTTAATAAACCACCTGTAGCTATGATAATGAAACTTCCCAGAGGACCCGCCAAAACAAGCCATTTGTGAAATGTACACCAAAGAAAGTGAAGGAAGTGACTTCTTGTATGGGATCATTATTTATATACCAGGAAAATGCTGAGGAACGTGTGCCAAAAATAACAGTTTTAGAAGAGCTGGCGGCTGCTGATCCATCTGACAGTAATTAGCTATCGGGAGCTGTTGTCTATTCAGACCGCTCCAGTCGATATGATGAAGCCAGGCCATGTTAGGAATAAGAGAAGTCTTATTCTTCAGTTCCCTATTATGCCAGGGTTTGCCTACAGCTCATCTAATAATGGTATCAGCTCACGGAGAAATAAAATATAATCATAACAACAAATGGCAACCATGTTTTGAGTGATTCCTACGTGCCGGATAGTAAGCCAAGTGTCCTACACGTATCACCTCCTTACAATTTCATAAGAAAACTATGATGTACTCCCCCATTTCCATTTGGGGAGAACCAAGGCTTGGAAAACATAAACAACTTGCTGAAGGCCACATTACTAGCAAAGCATAAGTTCAGGATTCAAAACCAGTTCCATCTTCTTAACAGTTCTCAAACTCCATCCATTTGTGTACCTCATACACAATTTTTGCCGTATCTGTGTAACAACTGTTATAAAGATATGAAATACTTTTCTTCCAATCAACTTTCCTTTTATTTTTACCTAGCTAAATTTATTTAACTGAAAATGATTTATGAAAACCATAATGTAAAGCGGCAAGTATCACTTGCTTTAACTAGATAACCACCTTGCTTTAGACAGATAACAGATAATATCACATTATAAGCATAAAGATGCTGTTAATTTTTATATAGACTTAGCTACTGAAGAGTCTAAGCCTGAACTGTGCTCTTGTTTTGTTTAAAAAAGGAGAATAACAAGTGATAAAGTGATGTTAAGTGCTATACTACACTAGAACCAAGTGAGACTTTCTCCCCAGCCCAAGCAGAAGAACCTGAAGGGAATTCAAGGGGCAAATCATTCCCACTAGGATTGTCAGTGTTACATAATGATGGGCGAATGTATCCCCAAACTATACTGAGTATCATTTTTTTCTTTTTTAAGAAATACCATATTATTATTTACTCTCATTCAAGAGGTATATGCTGGGTACACAGACTTACTCTCCTGGACGTTTTAAGAGTCTACATCAGTTACCTAGAAACCATGTTAAGTCCACTGCTAGTTCCTACTCATGTACTAAAACTCTGAGAAAAGCAATGAAAGTCAAAATTAGCTTACTCTTCTTCAAGACGGAGTTATCCATTATTCATTCATTCATTCAGTGAGTGCTCACTGAGAGCCCTACATGCTGAGAATAAAGTGGCGGGCAATATAGACATTGTCCTGCGCTCACATAACCTACAAAACAAGATAATGGTGTGATAGCAAACTGGAGACCAACGTTTATCTAACAGCAATGGAACAATCGCATATAAAGCCCGCCTGCTCCTTAGATGGAACATGAAACTGTGATATTAGACAGGTTGACAGATGTGAAGAAGGAAGGATCATTACCTGGCCCCTTTCAGGGAGTTATCTGGGAGGGACAACAGGCAGGGTAACTGCCATTGGTTTACTGGTTAGAGAAGAGCCAGCCTCCTGAATGTCTGACCAAGATCTGAGTTTCACCACTCATTTTATTTCCTATGTTTCTTCCTCAAGTAGAAGAGTCAGAGAACCCTCTCTCATTGCCAGAGAAGTAGTAGTGATCAACCAATGAATGTCGGGAATCAAAAAGAGCTAGCCTCAGTTCTTGGCTTTATCACCTGCTAGCTATATGACCTTGACATGTGCCCTTCCTCTCTAAGCTTCTTCATCTATAAAATAAGAGCATAATGATAGCCATCTATGGAGTTATTATAAAGACTGAATGAGACAATGCACTGAGCCATGACCACCTGATAGCCAGAGACAAGTGTCCTTCAAGATTTTACTGCAGCCTGAAACACCACTCAGGCAGAAATAAGCCCCTGAGCTCCTAATGGGCATAAAATGCAAAAGAAAACAAACCCACTGAGATCCTCGCTTGGGGGACTCCATACTGCCTTGCTCCTGGAGAATACTCATAGTCACCGTGAATCATGCTCCAGGGAGTCTTGGCGTGTAAGAATATGCCACTTGTCATTTGCTACACCGGTGGTTCTCAAACAGGAACTAGCTTGGCCTCAGGGGACATCTGACAATGTCTGGAAACATCTTGGGGAGTGCTCACGTTCTTGAATAAGGTGAACTGCACCAAACCAGTGTCTGGTAGTGAAGTAAATCCCTTGCATTTGTAAGTCAGGGAACCTGTGCCCTAATGGAACCAGCTGATGCAGATGGGGATAACAAGGACATTTCAAAGGAAAAGAAGAATCAGACATAGGAAAGTTTGGGGAGAGGGAAGAGATGGGGCTTTGGAGAAAGATGTCTGCTAACTTGAGTGTCTACTCCACGAATCTAAGGAGCAGTAGATTGTTTGGCAATGAGACGCTCCTTTCAGTGGAGTCCTAAACAGGGACCTAATAAACCAGAGAGGATCACATATAGTCAGAGACGTTAATGAGTAACCCTGAAGTATGATTCAGTAAAAATTTCACACCTTTTAAGGACCTTGGAGGGGAGGTAGTCTATGGCTCATCCAACTGCATGACCTTTGAGTACAAATAATTACAACACCATGAGGTAAGTACAAAAGCAGAAGTGGGTGCCAAGGAGGAGAGGCAGCTCAGACCCCGACTTGATGACCTCCACTCAGATGGGGAGGGAGGGCTTAGAAGGCAGCAGGCACAGTGACAAGAACCTGGTCTTCAAAGGAAGTACTGCCTTCACCACTCAGATGGAGAAGTTCCTTGTTCTCGGCAGGTTTCAATGTCAGCATCTGTAAAAAGAGAGGCTGAGAGCATCCTCTCCTCATGGCGCTGATAGGAGGACGGGGTGAGATAAGACATGCAAAGTACACAGTGAGGACGCCACCACCAGTGGCCATGATAATGGCTTGATATACAAAGTCCCAGCTTGGTTTTAAAATAGGCACTGAGCCCAGCAATGAAACCAGGGCAGAATAAAGGCTGTCGGTTTACAGGGTTACTACTGGTCTGACAGGTCAGTGAGCTTCTGATGGGGCCTTATGCTCCATATTTGAGTTTTCTAATTGGGGGAATGAGGTCCAAGCCAGGATAAATCACAGATAAGCAAAATTTCTGTTTTCTGTATAATTCACAAGCCAGAATTTCCAGTGAAACTTTGGAGCTTATCCTGCTTTTCCTTAGGATAAAAATATTCTTGAAACAGAGAAATTGTAGACAGCTCTCAATGCCTTCTGGGTAATCATGTCTTTAAGGAAAACTCCTGAGGCTTATTATGAATCAAACTGCATCTTAGCCATGTCCTTGGAGAGAAGTTTTAGATGGATGGGTGTTGGAGTGAAAGCTTCCAAAAGCCGATCTCGTTTCAAAGGAAAAGAATATGCTTTCAATTTTTCATGGTGTACAGTGGATTATTTTTATACTCATTCCTGAGTTTTTCATTGGAACACATAATGGCTATCTACTGTCGCAACAGTGAAGGAATTTTCCACTCTAATACCTGTGATCTTGTCTCATCTTTACGATGTGCAGAGGGAACAAGCGTTTGCCTGGAGTTAGCAACTTTTGACCCATCTTCTCCTGGGAGCTCAAGACTCAACAACAGCATTTAGCCAACATTTACTGAACCCCTTCTATGGGTGTGATGCACTGTGCTAGAATCTAGAGTTGCAGCGGTGTGGAAGACATGGTTATAACTAGGGTGACCTCTGGGGAAAGTGGCAGGAACCAGGATCGGAGGTGATAGTCTAGCCAGGGTCTCAACAGGAAAGAGATGCGCATTTCAAATGTGCCATTTAAGGAGCATTCAATAAAGGGATTGCTTACATAGACGGAGGCAGCGTTTAAGGGAAGCAACAAAGTACAGAACTGTACATATGAAATAGTGACAGGGGAACCATTAATAACCCTAGGCCTGAAGGCACGAGAATGAAAAGCACCATCAGAAGCCAGAGAGGTGACTACATAAAGAGGGACACTGAAAGAACCTGTAGCCTTTGTCAGAGTGACAACCATCCCATGGACATAGGGCAGGGGCGGAGGTAGAGGAATGGTACCCCACCGGATCTTACTTGGTGCCCTTAATGGCCGAGCTCAAAAGGCAACTGGAAGGCGAAGAACTCATCGATGCAGACCCCACCGTCAGCCTCCCAGAGCACTGAGCAGGGCGGCTGGTATATGGATCTAGAGAAACAAATGAAAGACATCTGGCATGTGGTCCAAAAGGACTACATTCTTTACCTGTGATAATTTGATGTTGTACAAAGAGAATGCACTCAAGCGAAGAAGGAGAGGGAAAAAGAGATGAGGGAGAAAGAAAGAAGAAAGAAAAGCAACAATAGGTCAAGAAAGACAAACAGGCGATTACATTCACAGGAAGTGTGTCCTTGCAGAAAGCTATGGGAACGCCAAGAGGAGCCTGACCTCAGGCGTGGGGAAGGCCTCCTGAAGGAGAGGTATCTGAATTGAAACCTGAAAAGCTGGTAGGAATCAACCAGGTAAGAGGGTGGAGAAGGGCATTTACAAAAGCCTCAAAGTGAACCGAGGTTCTTAGAGGTCAAAAGTAAGTTTGGGGAGAAGAGAGAAGTAAGATTGGTGAGGTAAAGAGAAAGACGACCAGAGAGAACCTGTGTGTGACAACAAAGAGCTCAGACTTCACCCTCAGGAAAATGGGGAGACACAGAGGAGAGTGACAGGAGTAAACTGGCATTTTCACGTTTTCCTCCAATTTCACTCCCAGGAAGTACATGTGATGCAGCCAACCTTCCAGCAAACACACACCTGTTTGTCCCCGTCTTGACAAAAAGAAAGTGTACGTGGGAGATTGGTTTGTCTTTTTAATCCATGGCAAAGATCCAAAGGGCCAAAAAAACAGAGGTGGCTCTTTTCGTGAGGCGAATGTTTCCATGAGAAAGGAAATTGCTGATGTACATGCCTGAATAGGGATACCAACATTTCGAAAGGCAATCTGACACACCTTTGGCATTTAAAAAATAGAAGTCTTAAGCCTCAGCGTCATGAACCAAGCCCAGATTAATGAACTTTCAGACTATAGGCTCAAGGAATTAGAAATAGGTCAGCCTTGCAAAGAATATTGAGAAATCACTGAACAACAGCAAATCAGACTTCTCAATCGTTCCACCCTCTCTTAACAAAGGGACCCTCCCCATCTCCTGGGAGTCTCTGTTTCATCTGACCTCTCCATCTGGGGGGCTGGGAGAACAAATATAGACTTCCTGCAAAGACACTACCTTTGATGCAAGACACAGGACATACGTAAATAGAAGTATGTTAATTCCTCATTGAGTTCATCACTTGCAGGCCACCAGTTCATGGAGGAGGGCTGATTCTCATTACTCAAGTGCATGTCCTTTGCATATTTGCTTTTTTCATTTGATGTGTTTATGCAATAAATGAATCATGCAATATAGTGATCTGATGGATAAAATTCCCAGGTCATCGCTTCTTTTTATCTTTATCTTGGTAAAATTTATCCTTAAATTGCAAGTTTGGAAATAGGAACTGTCTTATCACACCCTGGCACTGATAAACACTGGCAGGATGCCCCAAATCCTAAAACAGACATGAACATGATCCAGTGGATGAGTCCATGTATCTTTCAAAGGACAGGCGGGCTCTGATGATTTTACCTTTCTTTTTCTGGATCCCCTAATTTTGCTAAGATATAAACATCAGCACTTACCTGATGCCATTTCTAATAAACAACAATAATAAACAAGATTATTCTCAAGCTGCGTTCTCACCCCTTTGCCTTCATTATGCTGAGTGTTTGCCAACATTCAGGTTCACATTTCTGCAAAGGACTATTCTGGGGGTACCACGGCTTTGCCACGTTCAGGTTTCTACCCAGAACGGCTATTCGTTCTGGGGGCAAATGATTCTTCCCCCACTCTCCTGTCTTGGCCCAGTGATGGGTGTTGGTCACAGCATTCCCTTCCTCTTCCTGACCACTGAATGGATACAGTCTGGGCAGATAATCCCATCATATTCCCTGGCCACAGAAGTTGGTCCAGGGATGGCCCTGGGTCTAGAGCTAAGGCCAGTCAGAGAAGCAGGAATAAGACTCTAACAGTGAAAGCGCAGACTCAGTCACAGCCCTGAATTTACCTATTCCTGGAACCAGTCTGCTCCATCCTTCCCATGGTTTGGTTAAACAAAGCAATAAATGCCCCTCCTTGGCTTAAGGTAGTTTGATTTTCTATAGCCTGTGCTGAAGGAGCCCTGATGAGTATATCATACACTTCATGCTTTTTAGGAAATAAAATTCTCCACTTTCTCTAGATATCAAATTTCTTTACCCATAGAATGCCCGCAGAATATCAGAGCCCCTGGTACAGCCATGGAGAGTGAACGGTTCCTCATCCCCCAAACCCTCTTCAACTGATCACCACAGATAAGCACGAGGGCTCTGGTTTTGCCACAGGAAGGAGAGAAAGAAGGAAATGGTATGGCATCAGTGCCTCTGAGCTAGATTTGATCATCTCTGACTAGAGGGATAAAGACCAGGAACTGCAGGACCTATTCCCATGAGGAAATGTGGGAGAACACAGGCTCCTGGCCCTTGCCTTCATGCCCAAGGGGCATAACATGGGAGAGATTTGGAGAGGCTGTGGTATTTCCCTTCTTTACCTAGAACCCAGGGTCAACCCCATGGGCATGCGACCTATGCAGTCACATGGGGTCCCCTTGCTTGATAATGTTCCGCTGTTGCAGTCTTAAAATTTTAATTATGTTTGAAGAAGCCCCACGTTTTCATTTTGCCCTGGAATCCACATATTATGTAGCCAGTCCTGGGAGAAGCCAGCACTTGTTGGCATTCCAAAGGTACTGAGGAGGTGGCTTATACACAAAGGGCACCATCAGTTGAGGGGTGTAATGAGTAGGAGGAAGAGAAAAGAGCATGTAGGATGGCTGCTGACGGAAAGCAGTACGACCCCATGAAAGGCATTATTTGGGAGGTTTGTAGAAAGCACTGGAAACACTTGCCTTGGTTTGAAAAGAGAGAGTGGACTTGGATCCTACAGTCAAGCTGGTGGGAGTTTTTAAATGAAGGGATAATATAAAGGCAACTCACTAGGGGCAGAATCCCGGGAATCGGACTGCCTGGGTCTCATTTCTGCTACTTCATAGTTGTGTGACCATGTTCAAATTACCTAACCTCTCTGTACCTTATTTTCCTCATCTATAAAATAAAACTAGCAGTTGTACCTATCTCACTGCAGTTTGTTAAAAATCATATTAGATAATGCATGCCAATAGCACGGCGTCTAGCGCACAATAAATCTTCAGTGAAAGGCTATCACTGTTGTCGTTATTGTTGTTAAGCATAATTTGGGAATTAGCAACTGTACCTCCTACTTTGTGCTAAGCAATGTTCTAAACCAGTGATTCCCAAAGTCTCAGGAAGGCTTTACACTCATCAAAATTACTGAACTTCCCAAAGAGCTCTTATTTATATGGCTTAAAATGATCAATATTTATAATAGAAATTAAAACCAGGACAGTTTTAAATGCGTATTTATTAATTCATGTTATAATAATAAGTTAATAACAATAATAATAGTAAGCCATTACATGTTAACATAAACACCATATGCTTATAAAAATATAACAATTGTTTCCAAGCAAAAATCATATAATGGGATGCATGCTTTTGATGTCTGGTTGTAGAAGCCAGCTACCGTCTCACATCTTCTCCTGCACTCAGACCATCGTGATAATGTTTTTCTGCTTGAAGTAAGTATACGAGGAAAATCCAGTCATATATATATATATATATATATATATATATATATATATATATATATATATAGTGAGATAAGAGAAGGGTATTTTAAGAAGATTTTCAGATAAGTATGGATATTCTCCTCTGATATCACACCAAAACTCAACAAGTAATGGTTCCTTAAAGGTTCATTGCAGTGTGGAATCTGAAACCATATCAATAAGCTTTTTATACTCTGCTACATTAATATCCATTTGGTCTATCTTGCAATTTGAATGGACCTTTTACCCACACATGACTTTAGAATATGATACGTCAGTCATCTGGAAAATATCAACTTACCAAATTGCAAAGATATTCCAGATGTTCGTGCATTTCATATCACCATCATTATCATCAGACAGAAAAGTATTTACATATGGGAAAGCTGTTAAGCTCAGAGTGGTGGATTCGAGTTTTCCGACATTCTAATTTTTGCTTGAAAATAAGAATTTTATCTTTGGCAACAAATACCATTAGTTATTTTCCTTGAAGTGATAGCTAATTTTGTTCATTTTCAAAAAACACTGCCAGATCCTGAGGTCTAAATAACCATCATTTGTCAGTCATTCTTCCTAAAAATGGTGTTTCATGAAAACAATGGCTACTTCAGTTCCCATCTCAATCACAGAAGTGTTTTTCCTTAGAGACAACCATCATCATTCCTCATACAGCAGAAGTGCTTTATATATGCTTCCCATCTCACCACACATAATATTAAAACTGTCAAGATTTAATAAAAATTAAGACATGTTATACTTCACCAAGGACACTCTTAAGTGCAACCGGTGTTTTGTTTATTTTCTTGCCTGCAAGTGTGCTGTGGTGAAGACGACCATGACTGCTGGGACAATGAGTGCCACCGCCTTAACTCAGGCTAAGGTTCCGGCAGGTCTGCCCACCATCGTTCCTGTACCATCAGTGCAAATGTCAACTCAGGAGAGAAGGCAGAGAAACTCTTAGTATTACTATGCAAATACTTTTGACTCTGTGGACCCTACGTCTCTGGGACCCTCAGGAGTTCTCAGACCACTGCTATTTTAAACTGCCCCCACACACTCAATCACCGCGGGACCTCTATGACATGAGTGTTATTATTATCCCCACTTTACAAATAAGAAGTCAGGCAAGGTGAGCTTACTTAGGACCATACAGCCGCGAAGAGGAAGGAGTGGGATTCGGCCAGAGTGTGGGCTCCTAACCACTATGATGAAAGAAAGGATGTGGTTTTAGCTGCATGTTATTCCCAGCTTTTTGAGACACATGCTATAGTTATGAGGGGAAAAGAGGGGGGTCGAAGGACATAAAGTGAGACAGACTGACGAATAAGGAGAAAGATCAGAAAGAGGAAATTATCTCTGATGAAAGATTACCATTTATCCATGAGATGAAGTTACCTTCCTAGAAACAGCCAGAACACAGCTCATTTAAAATTGCACTGATGTAAAATATAATTTAGATTTTTTTTTTAAAAAAACAGGTAATATAATAATAAGTTTGAACTAAAAGCCTGGGATGATAAACTCTGGTCAGCATCAGAGCTCAAGGAGAAGGTGCTTAGGGCTGAGCCAGGTTCTCAGCGAGCAGTACATTCCTTTTTCTTTAAAGGCAATTTATCAGGACTTATCCAAGCCTGTAAGAGCAATCCCTTAAGACCATCCAATTTCCTTTATTTCTAATTGCATACTTAGCAGGGCAACCTTCTGATAATTAATTTGGCTTCTCAGGTAAGTCAATACCGGGAAAGAGACTGGTTGAGTATTGTGCTAGCTCTGGTGCCTGCTGTAAATGAATAAATTGGTTTGTGGATTTATCAGTCCACCTCCCAAGAGTTCAGTTTGCAAACACCACTTTTCCTAGGGTGCGCTGACATTGGACTTGTAGACCTGCAGTGCCATGTGACCGAAGTGATCAGGGCTGTCTTAAGACTTTGTAACTCTGGGCACACTTACTTTAGGGGTCAGCATCCTAAGTTCCCTCAAGTATGTTAGAATACAGTCACTCTCAGGGCTGCTATATTACGCAATCCCACATCTGAATGGAGATCCCTGGAACTACTTCGATTCCATTTTAAACATAACTTGTTGTGTTAAAAATAAAGGGAAAGAATTTTGAGAAAGATCCGTATTTAGCTCTAAGTCACTTATTTGATTTGCTTTGGGCCATAAGTTCCCAGCAATCATTACATATGGCAGAGAATGCTAATTGCCCCCAGGATCCATTCTCCAACTTTTCATTTTCATAATAGAATCCCACACCCCATCCCCTAAGTTTTAGAAGACACAGAGTCACCGTACTGGAGGCTTTTCTGTACTTCTAACTACGGCCATATTTTTAAGTCTGGTCAACTGAGCAGGCATGACATGTGTGAACTTCCACATCCCGCTCCTTAGGCAGAAGTGACTTGATTTATTTTCTCCTCATTCCTTCTTGCTATGAGCTGGAACTGGTTAATCAGGTCAATGATACAGACAAGGACAATGCTTCAGCGGCTGGCAGACCAATGAGATGGAAGGAACCTGGGCCCCTCTCCCTGAACCACCCACATACTCTCACACTGTTGCATGTGAGAGAAGTAAACTACTGTTAGAGTTTATTTTGAGGTCTCTGTTACATAGGCTTGCTCTACACCCTAACTGATAGCAGGGATTATAGGGAAGTGAGAGAATCAAGTTATACATGTCTTAAAACATAGTGAAGACTTTATGACTGCTAAATCAAACAAAGTCAGTATTCTTTCAGCTATCTCCCAGCCTGACACTGTCTAGCCCCGTGCTCCTCTCTGACCTTATTTCCTATTGCTCTCCCTATCACACACTTTCAGCTACCCTGGGCTCCTTGTTTTTCTCCACATGAGGCATCCTCCCACCTTAGGATCTTTGCATTTGCCTTTTCTTCCCTGTAAATAGCCTTCCCTCATGAAACCATGGCAAATCCCTCCACGTCCTTCAGGCCTTTGCTCAAATGTCACCTGTCTGAAGCCTTCCCTGACCACTCCATTTAAAATTACAGTTACCGGTCCCTCCCTTACCTGGGCCATCGTGTGGGTCACCTGCTCCCCCACTTCCCACCTCATTTTCTCTATGGGACTTATGAACATAAGATTCTCTATATCTTATCTATTTTATTTATTGTCTTCCTACTTTCATCACAAAGACAGGTATCTTTGTATTTTGTTCACTGCAATAACCCCAGCGTCCAGAACACAAGAGAACCTAGTACATGCTTAATAAATATTTGTTGAATTAATAAATTAATTAATTTTTTCTTTACATGTTAAATTCACTTTTAATTTCTTCTAGGTCTCAAATATTTTAGAGGTCCTTAAAAGGTGTACAGGCCATAGGCACTGTGTATAGAGTGCCTAATGCACACAGCCTGATGCATGGATACATGAATGAGAGGGGCATCCTCCTCCCCGTTTCCCAGCCCGCAGACATTAAACTCTCCGTACTCCTAACCCAAGGGAGCAGACACTGTCTGTGCTCTTCTCACACCCCCATGAATCCCTTTTACGTACAGTCTCTCTGTGCCCTGTGCACTGCTTTCACCTCGACTTTCTGTGAGCTTCGCCTGTAACTGTGAATTTTTTAGGGGGCTGCCACAGGCTATGGGGGTTGCTTTGCCACATGAAAGAGAACCAGAAGTTCCTGGGTGTTGATGTCCCTCCCAACTGGCTCTCAGCCAGTTGCCAACTGGAGGAGGAGTCTAAAAATCCAATTCTTCGCCACCAGTTGGGAGAAGATCTGAGGTGTAATTTATACCCCAGAGCTCCCCACAGGACGAGGCTGAGGCTGGGATTTGCCTGAGTTCACACCTTGCTTGCCTGCTTTCCCTTCCCTCCGCTGCTTCCCCCATCTCCTCACACAATCCTTCTGGGAGTACATGCTCAGTAAATCCCCTTGCGCGTGACTCTCATCTCAGGCTCTGCTTCTGGGGAATCTGACCTAAGGCACCCCAGCGGCCTCCCACACACACATCCACCTAAGTTCCCTGAGAGACGAGCACCACTGTGACCACTGCTGGTGGCAGATGCCTCCCTGCACAGTGGCTGAAGTGAGACTTCACAATGCTCTGCCCGATGCAAACGCCCTTCCGCGTGCACAGCCATCGCCAGGCAGATGCCTGAGAGGACGGAGACATTACAGGATGAAGCAGGTACAGAAGATGACCACATGATACTCAGAAGCCCCGAGCTTGAAAGACAATGCCAGAACATTGAGAAATGGGTTCAAGCTCAACTCACCTACAGATTCGTTACGTGACTCTAGACGGAACTCCATTTGATAAATTCAAGCTATCTTGCCCTCCAAGATCAAGTTTGTATTGAGCTTTTGATTCTTCCAAAGAAAATGCACCACTGCATAGGTCTTGTTTCTAGCCTGCTTGTTTGAATTAAAGGCTTGCAGCATTTTAGTTTATGATATCTCTGGGGAGGAGTGAATAGGTCAGTGTAATTAACTCATCTGATGAGAGAGGTCTTGTTTATTTCCCCTACAAAATAACAGGTGGTGGTGGAGCTCCGATACATTATGGTGATATGAAATGCATTTAGAATAAATCATACTAAATAAATAGGGAGACAAAAATGATTTCAAGGTACACTTTTTATTGTTTTAAATTAAGTTTTGAAAGTGAACAGCTGCGTACCAAAAAGCCACAAAGCTGCTACCTACCCCCAATCTGCTCTTCTGAGAAAGGGTTAACGGCATTCTCAAGTTCAACCCACTAGGACTAATAGAAACTTGAGTGTTGTTTTCAAATTATTATCCAAACAATCACGGGGTTTCTGAGAACCCTCTTTGGGCATGGGAAATGGCAGTCAAATCAGTTTGCGTAATCAGTTAAAACAACCACACACGATTCATTTTACCGAATCCACAATGACATTCATTTAATAAACAAGTAAGAGCATCACCATGTGCTGGGCATTAAGTAAATAAAAACAAATAAAGGGCTTCCCTGGTGGCACAGTGGTTGAGAGTCCGCCTGCCAATGTAGGGGACGTGGGTTTGTGCCCCAGTCCGGGAAGTTCCCACATGCCGCGGAGCGGCTGGGCCCGTTAAGCCATGGCCGCTGAGCCTGCGCATCCGGAGCCTGTGCTCCACAACAGGAGAGGCCACATCAGTGAGAGGCCCGCATACCGAAAATAATAATAATAAAAAAACACAGGTTTTGCTACTGGAAGCTCACAGTCTAAAGTAGTATGGTTGGGACTCCCCTGGTGGCACAGTGGTTAAGAATCCGCCTGCCAATGCAGGGCACACAGGTTCAAGCCCTGGTCCGGGAAGATCCCACATGCCACAGAGCAACTAAGTCCGTGCACCACAACTACTGAGCCTGCGCTCTAGAGCCCGTGAGCCACAACTACTGAAGCCCACGTGCCTAGAGCCCGTCCTCCGCAGCAAGAGAAGCCACCACAATGAGAAGGCTGCGCACAGCAACAAAGAGTAGCCCCCGCTCACAGCAACTAGAGAAAACCCACGGGCACCAACCAAGACCCAACGCAGCCATAAATAAATAAATTTATAAAAAAAAATAAGTATGGTTGATAAAGAGGTATTTCAGGGATTAAGATGGTAAAGTATATCTTCCTCCCTCCAAAAACTTTATGAAATTCCAGAAATTGATTTGGTTTCATTTGTTTGTTTTTTGCAATTAAATGAATCCTGATATTAGAAAGCAAGTAGAAAAGATAATGTCCTTAAACCAGAAATGTGGAAGAATTCCTGATAGTGAGAAGATTTGATTGGCGCTGTGGAGATGTTAGACTGTAGGAAACCTTGAGAAGGAGGAAATGGTGTAAGGGAAGAAGCGAGAAGCGGAAAAAGAATACGGAAGACAAATGGAAAAGGAAAAAGGCTCGTGTGGGGAGAGTTGGAAGGGCTGAAAGGAAGCGCAAGGGCTGGGAAGAGGGGAAAGGGTGGGGACAGTGAGAAGACAGAGGGAGGCTGAATAAGACGGATGTGACAGCTTCTGTAACAGCTGGAGCAGCAACAGAACTCTAGCCTCATGGGCCACAGTCAGGAGCCAAGGGGCCCTGAATACACTGAATAGTGGCCCTTAAAGATATTAGGTCCCAGTCCCTGGAACCTGTACATGTTACCTCATATGGAAAAACATGGTCTTTGCAAATATAGTTAAATGAAGGATCATTAGATGGGGAAATTATCTGGGATTATCCTGGCGTTCCCTAAATGCATCACAAGTCCCTACAGGAGAAAGGCAGAGGGAGATTTGACGCATCGACAGAAGAAGAGAAGACAATGTGACCACAGAGGCAGAGACTGCAGAATGTAAATCCAGAATTTCTATTGTTCCTCAAGAAGAAATTCTAGAAGGAGAGAAAGAAATTATAAAAATAATAATAATAATCTCCTAGAGCTGAAGAAAGAAAAATACCTTTAAGTTAAATGGGCCTTTGAACATCAAGCAAGATAAAAACAAATAATAATAAAAGACTCGCCCCTATATAAATTATGGTGAAATTTCAGAAAAAAGACAAAAATATAGCAATTTGAAAATATACAGCTCAAGTAGTTTTACCTAAAAAGGTTAAAATTCTGATTGTCATTAGTTTTCATTGACAACATCGTAGTCTAGAAGACAGTGCATCTAGAAGGAAAAGATAACAAACTTAGAAACTTGTACCTAAGTAAACTAGCACTCAAATGTTTTCTAACATGTAAGAAATCAGAAACTTTACCATCCACAGGGTCCCTTTGATTGTCTTGAAGATGTACCACGGGAAAATTACCAAAGAATCTATGCTAGAGGAAGGTGACATACAAGGAGAGGGAAACAAGTAACAATAAAACATAAGGTCAATTTTAACAATTAATGAGTTACCTAAACATTTTTAATAAGAATTTGGGACTGAAATCCCCAAAACACCATTACATGGAAGGTTAAGAGGTAAGGCTGGAGGACAGAGTAAACCATGCTAAAGTTTTTCTCTTGTTCAGAGGGAAGACATAAACACCAATTAACTCAAGATGTGGCTGGAAAAAATATACCTTCATATGTATGAGTTAAGATTTAAAGATAAACATCAGAAAAATGTAAATAAGATATATAACTGTGAAACTACACTAAAGAAAAACTGAAACCTAGTAAATTCAATCCACTAATGAAAGTCAAAGTTTGGAAAAAGGAAAAAAACACATGCAGTAAGTAAGAGATATAATATACTGGCATATAAATATTCAGTAAATAACTATAAATGAGTTAAATCCATTTATGAAAAAAGCAGATATTTTAAAATAACAAACATTTAATAGAACATAATAATATTCAGTATGCGTGAAAAATAGGGTGACATAGGCAACAAAGAACCAAGAGAAATATTTTTAAGATGGCAGAAACTTTAGCCAAGTTAAAATGCTGATGAGAGGGAATGGATAGAGGGAAATGAGATGAGAAAGGAGGTAACGCATAGATTGATGTCTCTGAAAGCTAGGAGAGATTGGATCCAAAGTCAGATGGAGGGATTCCCCTCAAAGAAGAAGAAAAAAGCCTCCTGACTATTCAGACTTACAAGCTGTGATTGGAGTCAATAACCAAGATTTTTCTAGTATCAGCATCCTGGGAGGGTTCTTTATAATAATATATTTTCTCATCAGAACATAATGAATGTTTATTACTAAGAAGTTAAAAAAGACAAATATTACAAAGGAAAATATAAGTATTTCCTAAAGCTCCATCTTTCATCCACTGTTATTTTAAGTAAAAATCAATGTAACTCAATCTTTTGTTTTTTTTATGATCAAAGTTGCTAAATACTACCCTTCTTTTGATTTCTTTATGTGTCATCTTTCCACTGAATAATTAAGAATACAGCTGTTCTGATGGAACAAGAGCCATAATTTAATATTAATAAATCTTAACTCTGCTTGGGTTATTCAAGATTATTAAAAAGTATAATTCCTGCTCAGCCCACAAGATCTCTTCCAATCCCACAGATATATCAGGCCCCTGCTGAGATAGTTCTCTCTCTCTCTAGAACAGAGATCAGTCCAAAGAGATACGTATGAGTTCAGAGGCAAGTCTTCCCACCCTGGAGGGCTCATGACAAGAACATATGTCTCAAGGAAAAATCAGTCTTAAATGAACATCAGTGATAGATAGTGATCAAGAATATGAACTCAGGAGCTGAACCCCTTGGCTTTAAATCCAAACTCTACTGATCCAAGTCCTCCTTGAGTGTGAAAGTTCATATTTATATTAGCGAAGATCTATTGAACTCCTACTCTGTGCCAGGCCTATACTAAATGTTTTTATGGGCTAGGTCTTTATCTGTTCATTCATTCAAGAAATATTTTTCATCTCTTCTTTGTATTAAGAACCAATAGGTCTGGGAATATTAGAGAGAACAAAATTAGGGATTGTCTCTAGTCTACTAGAATCTGTTGTCTAAGAAGGGAGAAAATCAATAATCAAATAATCTCTCTTTTAATCCTCAGAACAGCTCTGTAAGTAAGGTACCATTATATCACTTTGCAAAGGAGGTGTCAAAAGAGCCCAAGGTCCCAGCTAGTTAACAGTTGAGTCTAGCTCCAGAGCCCACCCTCATTACCACTTCCCTATACTGCTGATGGTGGTGGGTGTTGGAGCCTCAAGTTTCTTCAATACCTGGTTAGTGAGGGGGCCTTTTGCCACCTTTCTGAATTCCCTGCCCTTGGGATCCCCTGGGCTCATATCGCCTGCACTCTAGACCTGACACTACTCATGAGCTACTATCTGGAAGCCCATTCAAGTGGCCAAATCTTCAGCAGAGTTTGACCAGATTTTCTGTTCAGTCCCTGTCTTACTCAGCATAGGAGAACTCCAAAAATCAGACTGCATTTGAGTAGCATTTTGCATCTTTTTCAAGATTCAAAATAAGGAAATATCACCTTACATGTTTTCCTTTTGATTCATCCATATCTTTTAGGACCTTCCCTCAACAGCTCTGCCTCCTTCCTAGCTGGGGCTGAGCTTCATCTGCTACATCCTGTTGTGGTCACTTCTGGTTTCCACATACCTGTCCCACTATTCTGGAGGATCTTCTGACTGGACACTCTCTGGGAAACCCAGCAATAAGAAAAGACCATTACCCTCAAAGCTCTCCCCTCTGTCATTTTCATTCAGCACACATTATACCCAGCCTGCATGGCTGGCACGCACGCAAATTCTACAGGATCATAAACTTTGAAGGACCCAGGCCTTGGTTAAATCCTGCCTCTGCTATGTATCTGCTCTATGACATGACCCTGGACTGGTTCCTTAGACATTCTGACCTTCAGTTTATCATGTATAATGTTCAGATCAATCTTATAGCTCCCAACAGATATGGTAATCATGAATAATCAAAGAGATACACTAAATTAAATGCTAACATGGTGCTTGACAAAGAACATGCTCAATAAACATTATCATCATATTATAATATTACCATCATTATTACTATTATTTATGTTGGTCATTTAGATCTTTAAACATGAAAACAGTGTTCTCAGTGGTGGTTTGGCACCAGAGAAAACCACTCTTTCTCTCACAGAAGGCCTTTTTAACTCATAATATAGTTGAAATGTGGTCACTTTTTCCCCAGCTTTATTGAGGTAGAATTGACAAAATTGAGATATTTAAAGTGAACCATGTGGCTATATGATGTACATATACATTGTAGAAGGATTCCCCTCCTTGGGTTAATTAACACACCCATCAGAAAATGTGGTCACTTTTAAATAAAACAGAAATATAAATATATTGAATAAAACACGATCTCTCATTCATTCTGAACATTATTGCTTGAAGGAAAACAGGTATAATTTGAGGATGAAAAGAAACATGAGTAGGAGAAGGAGATGAATGTGGCACTTTTATAAGGCCTTCCTACTCAAAGTGTGGTCCACTGATCAGTAGCATCAGCATCACCTGGGAAAAGCATAATCCCAGGCCTCACACTAGACCTGCTGAGTCAGAATGTGCATTTTAAAAAGTCTCAAGGTAACGCCTACACACATTAAAGTATGTACTTTGGAGCATGTTCCTGGGCTTAAAGCTGGTGGTGTACTCTTTATGAAGTCAATCTTCACTTCTGAAATTCTGGATTCGCTTTTCCTAGATCTGTGTTTCACTAGCATAACTTTTATACTAACCAGCAACAATTAAGGTGTTTTTCAAATTTTACAAATTAAAATAAAATGTAATGTTGGTGAGGAGGACGAGAGGAACAGAGACAGAGAGGAACAGGTCAAGACATTTTTCTGAGTTTACCGGAGCATAAGTCTCAGAGGTCACTCACTGTGCCTGGGCCCTGGTTGCAGAACAGGCTAGCAGTGGGGCTGAGATTTCAGTCAGATTGGATTTCATCTAGAGCCTGTGTTCAGTCTTCTAAATCCTATAGTGGCAATTTCCATGTGGCCAAGAAAAGATGATCCAAAAAGGAGGATCTTTATAAGCCAGTTGATGCTCCAGGCCTGAGTCAGCTGGATTATTTTTACTAAATCTTAAAGAAAAGACCATAAGTCTTCAAATCTTTGAGTCAGTTTCACCTGAAGGTCTCACTAGTGAGAAAAACTGGGGGCAAATATTCCCTGTCATAGAGTCTAATAGTAGAGGCAGATTGTAACCATGATGCTCTCAGTGCAGACAGACACTGGGCTGTGTTTCTCACATGACATGAGTGATTGTTAAGGACAACATATGAACTTGTGGGCACTAATTTTAGGCCTGGCCCTGCCCTACACACTTTGTACACATAAGGGCATTTAATCACCAAAACTGCCCTTATAATTATCTCATTATTAACCCATTATTTTTAATAGCACATTAATAGTAGTATTAGTAGTTATATAGATGGGGCAGTAGAATTTACAGAGGCTAAATAAATTACCTAGACTGAAAGACAGTAACTCAACATTGGTCAGGCGAGGGCCCCAGTCTAGACTCGTGTCTTTTCTGCTTACAAGGTTTCCTCACCTGGTGACCTTGGGGAGTGCAATGGAAAGACCACAGGATTTGGTCCAAGGCCTGAGTTCAAATTCTACTAACACCATCTATGAGCTGGTGGACAGCGTCACACAGAACCAAGATCTTAAAAGGCTTTTTCAGGCCAGGGTTCAATGTTCAGTCCACTCAGAGGCCAAATGTTCAAAAATGGGTAGGTTAGTAAACCTTCCCTGAGTAAGATTCCGTACTGTTAGTTATGACAAGCATCAATTCTACCGAATCCTGCATGGTCATCATCGATGGGAGCGAGTAAAGGCAGCATAATAAATTCAGGAAGTGCCAAGATGTTCTCGTAAATAGAGAACTTGGACTGGATCTAGTGCCAAGACCTATTTTGTTGCTCAGGAAGTGAGAAGAAATTAAAAATAAGAATGTCCAGGGCTTCCCTGGTGGCGCAGTGGTTGAGAGTCCGCCTGCTGATGCAGGGGACACAGGTTCGTGCCCCAGTCCGGGAAGATCCCACATGCCGCGGAGCAGCTGGGCCCATGAGCCATGGCCGCTGAGCCTGCGCGTCCGGAGCCTGTGCTCCGCAACGGGAGAGACCGCAACAGTGAGAGGCCCGCGTACTGCAAAAAAACAAACAAACAAAAATGTCCAAATAACCCAAATTTCCTGTTTCTCTTATGGAAATCTGTCAATGCTGGGACCACATTCAGATGGGACAAGCAAATTATGCTGGCTATGTTCATCACTGTAGATTCCAGCTTGGCACTGTCCCCTTCACTCTCTGTTCTGTGTGTGTGTGGTGTGTTTTTTTTGTTTTGTTTTGGTTTTTGTTTTTGTTTTTTGGCCATACCCTGCAGCTTGCGGGATCTTAGTTCCCCAACCAGGGATTGAACCCAGTGCCACAGCAGCGAAAGTGCCAAGTCCTAACTACTAGACCACCATGGAATTGCCACTCTGTTCTCTGACACCTGCCTGATTCACCCACTTACATCAGCCGCCTGGCCCAGGGAAATAACTGAATTTGCAACCCAGGCCATAAACAAGAGACCTCAAATAGCCAATTCAGGGCTAGCTGGAGTGAGGTTCCTCCTCCCCACCCACTCTAGAACCCAGGCTCAGGAGACCAAAGTCCCTGGTCCATAAAGGGCATGTCATATAATCAAAATGTAACACATTTATCATTTCGTTTTCAAGGAGTGACTGCTGGAATTATATTTTCCATGTAAAACAATAACACAATTCTTAGCTGATCAGCAAATACATAGGAGAAAACAGCTTTGTAATTATTTTGACAGTGGTTGGACTCAAAAAGAACCCATCAACCCCATTTCATGAGAGAGAGCACTAAGCAGAACTGAGCAAATATTTCACCTGAGTCTAGTCCAGCACATGCTACCTCGAAGTTGACTCCTATAATGAAAATCTGTCGGTCGCAAATGACTCATCATGTGAAAACTCTGCTGATGATGTTGGAGATGAGGGTGATACATGTGAAAATGAAATTAATCAATATGACGATGAAGATCAGCAGTCCATCACAGCCAAGCTGCTTGATAATAATGAAACTGGGGAACAGACAGGGCTCAAGAAAATCATGAAAGTGCAGGAAATGTCAGTGATAACCGTGAATCAGTAACTATTGCTAGAAATGGAAAAACAAAGAGTAGGCAGACAATGGAAGAAATATTGTCAGGAAACAACCGCATCCATTGCTACCTCCCCAGACCAAGCCAGCAATCTCTCTCCCCTGAATTATAACAATGAACTACAAATTTGCCTGTTCCCTACAGGATGTTATCCTCACAGAGGCCAGAATAATCCCATTAGAACACAAATCACATTGAGGCACCCGTCTAATCAGAATCTTCTGCTGGCATTCGTGTCACTTGTTCATAAAAGCCAACATTCCCACATGACCTAAGACACTTGAATGACTGGGCCCCCCATGACCTGGCTCACCTTCATGTACTCCAGGCACATCAATCAGATACACAGTTTCTGAAACGCCAGCCGTGGTTCCTTCCCAGAGCACTGACATGTGCTGTTCCGTTCTTCTGGAATATGCTTTCCTCAAGCAACCTCAGAACTTATTCCTCACTTCCTTCTGGTCTTTCCTTAAACGGCACGTCTCGGTGCAGTGCCCCCTAGCTAACCTGTCTGAAATTACAACCCTTTTCCCAAACACGCTACCCTACTTTCTTCGCTCCTTCACTTTCTTCTTAGCATATCACTCTCTCAAACACAAATATTTTAGCCAAGCACCTGGTTTGTTGTCTGCCTCACTAGTTAGACTGCAAACTCCGGGATGTCAGGAAGTTTTGCCTATTTTGTGGTCTGTGGTATCCCAAGTACCAGAAGAGTGTCTGGGGTGTAGTAGGTGCTCAATAAGTATTTGTTGGATACATGACTATAATTCAGAGATAAGCAGGAAAGGGATGATGATAACACCACATTAAAAGGATTTGTTAAATTTACCACCTAGAAATATGTCCAGATAGTAGCACCCTCATCTTCCAAGAGGACTTGTAAAGGTGGTGAGACAACACCAGTCTTCTCCCAAGTGAACAGATAAAATACAGGTTATTGAACCACTAGAGCAAAGAACTAGGATGGGAACAAAGGCATCCTGGCCACCCTCGCCTCCTCCCCTCTGCAGTAGTTATATGGTGAGTCGTAGCCTGAAATCACCAGTCCCCCCTTCTTCATCAAGAATCAAAATGGACTGATTTGCAATTCCACTGAACAGACATTTATTTACTGAACTGAGCTTGCAAAGACATTAAGGCTCTGATGTGGCAGAAGAAAAATTGTTAAGTTAGTCTTGGAAGGAGTTTTTCTTCCACTCATTTGTGAAGATTAATGACAAATATTGGGCATGAATCTGATTGTACTGTATTGGCACACATCTTCTGTAAAAACCATTAATGGTGGGCTTCCCAGGTGGTGCAGTGTTTGGGAGTCCGCCTGCCGATGCAGGGGACACGGGTTCGCGTCCCGGTCTGGGAGGATCCCACATGCTGCGGAGCAGCTGGGCCCGTGAGCCATGGCCGCGGAGCCTGCGTGTCCGGAGCCTGTGCTCCGCGACGGGAGAGGCCACAGCAGTGAGAGGCCCGTGTACAGCAAAAAAAAAAATTAATGGTAATTTGGAAATATGTGATGCTTATCTGCAAAGCTATAGCAAGAACAAGGGTTAAAAACTAGAAAATGGTGCATTTGCAAGAAGTCCATTCTCAAAATGTCTTATCTGCATCTGGGCAAGTCCCCCTCCTCTATCTGGGAAATGGATTCTCTAACAAGGTAGATCCCTGTCAAGATAGGTACATGGGCCAGAGAGGGGGGACCACATGAGCTGATTCACCTCAGAGAGCTGTATATCGAAATTGGTAAGTATGATCATTATCCTTTCTTGTTTCTTCAGCTCAGAGGAGGTATCTTAAAGGTCCAGGAAGCCCTCCTGATAAACCAAGCTTGTGACTGTGCACAGTATGTTTGCTTCCACGGTACTCTCTACAGCACTGTTTCTCAACCTCAGCACTGTTGATATTTGGGGCTGGAAATTTTTTTGCTGTGGGAGGGCTGTCCTGTGGACGGTAAGATGTTTAGCAGCATCCCTGACCTCTACCCACTAGATGCCAGTAGCACTACCCCAAACACAATCAAAAATATCTCCAGATACTGCCAAATGTTCCCTAGAGAACAGAATCATCTTCAGTTGAGAACTACTGCTGTAAAATGATCTTTCCACAAATTGAATTCTATTTTCACCACCTACAGTTAAAAATAATACATGATTAAGTTTTATAAATGTATACATATGGTATGTTTGATAGCCACCCGTTCCTCCCCTTACGCATTCCTTCCACCATAATTCAGGCTCTTGGGAGCTCTGTCCTAATCAGGGGGAAAATTAGATTGCAAGAAATAGAAATCCAACTCAGCTGGACAAAGTGAAGAAGTGTGTCTTAAGTAGGCAGAAAAATTTCTCAGACCAAAGGAAACAGAGGAAGGATTTCCAGGACTTATAGGATACACAAGCAGTCGATCACTTTCTTCTCTCCTCCTGCACGTCCTTCTCTGTCATTTCTCCCCCACTATCATTTGTCCTCCACGTAGCAGTAAGAGTGATTCCTTTAAAATATAAATCTGGTCATGTTATTCCGTGGTTTTCCATCATGCTTAGAATAAAATCGCAAGTTCATACCATGATCCCAAGACACACCTAATCTGTTCTCTGACCGTATCTTGCCACTTTCTCCCTCTGTCTTCTCTAACCACAAAAGCCTTCTTGCCACTCCGAATACACTCACACCTCACGGCTCTTGAACTTCTCCTCTGCCTACAGTGTTCTTTCTCCAGATATCCACGTGGCTTACTCCTTCACTTCATTCAAGTCCCTGCTGAAATAGGACATTTTCAGAGAGGACTCCTAAGGCTATCGTATCCAAAAGAGCAACCCTCCCCACATAAGTCTCTGTATCCTTAGTCTGTTTTTCTTCCTCCGTAACTCTTAACTCTATAACGTAAATTCTAGCAGTGTTATTTGTTTATTGTCTCTCCCTCACCTCCATAAAGCAAATTCCAGGAGATGAGGCCATTTCACTCTCACATCTCCAAAGCGTAGAACCACAGAGGCTGGGACTTGTTCTCAATCAATCGATGTTTGTCAAATGAATGAACAGATTTATCATGCTTCATTCTCAGAAGATGGACTCCTATGTTCAACACCCTTACAGGCAGTTCATCAAAGATATTCTAAAATGTCAGCTTAGGACCCTGACTTTATGAGAATCACCGATTTAGGGTCCACATCAGTTAACTAATCCAGTGTCCGTACCATTCTAAACTTGGGGAGAGAAACTATCTGATCTGGCCAATTTGTTTGGATGCCCACTTCTTGTCCAACCAGCTGGAGTCAGAGAGCAAGGCTTCTAGGGCTAAATCTTCTAAGCCATAAACAGGGCAGATTCTCTAAGAAATGGGGTGTGGAAGGAGCTTAGGTATTTTGGGTATTTTCAACCAGCCCACTGTCATACTCTAAGAGCCTTCAGAATGATCTTTCTCAAGGAGCCAGGGAATGAAGCTCCTTCACAGAGTCTAAAACTCAGAGTCATGTTGGCAGGGCAGAGTAGCTAAGGTAATACTGAGGCCAACAACGTGGCAAGTGGGTGCTAACCCCGACCCACCACCACTACCTTCAGATCATTACTAGGAGTTTTAATCTTGAAATCAAAGAAAGATGCCAAGATCAAAGTCAAAAGAGTCTCATTAAAGAGAATATAATTAGTCTCAAAGACCAAGAAAGCAAGCAGAAATTATGTCCAAACGTGCAATCAGACAGGGTCTAGGCTGAAGTGTGGTTGGACGTACGTATGGGAATGGGCTGTGGGGGAGAAGGGAATACTGACACTCAGATAGGGAGACTTAAGCCTATGGGTTGAATATGAAGAAATAGGAAGCAGAAGTCTTACGTATCATTTGATAAAAGCATGGGCAGAACAAGGTTGCTTAGCAGCAGCATGATGAGGACCTAACTCTGACCTCTGGAGGGGATGTCTGTACGCTGCCTTGGTCTTACATGTCTTTCCTGGTGTGAGAAGGTATGTGAAGGCTGATCTTAGCAAAAGTCAGTGATGTGGCTGGGCACCAGGCCCAGAGGATTTCTCATGGTCCTAATAACTAGCTTCCATCATGAGTCAGTTCATCATGTATACTATTTCTACATGAATGTTATTAAAATGACACTTAAGGCATGTCACCCCTTTGTTCAGAAGCCATGAGTGACTCATTGATGCCTACTGGATGAGGTACAAATGTTTCAACCCTGCACTTACCATCTTCCATGATTTATACTAAAGAGCTTATTGTACAAGAACCAAAGAACACAAAACTGACTGTTATGTGTTAACTTGTGCCCCCTCCCCCCCCAAAATGATATATTGATAGTCCTAACCCTCAGTACCTCAGAACCTGACCTCATTTGGAAAAAGGGTTTTTGCAGATTTAACCAAGTTAATAACACGTCATTTAAATGAGCTCTAATTTAATGTGACTGGTGTTCTTATTAAAAAGGGAGATTTAGACACACAGCGCAGAGGGAAGACTATGTGAAGACACAAGGGGGGGAAATGGTCATGTCACGACAGAGACAAAGATTGGATTGATGCATCTGCTCAACCAAGGAACACCATGGATTGCCGGCCATCATCAAAAGCTAGAAAAGGCAAGGAAGGATTCTCCGTAGAGCCATCAGAGAATTTCACACTCACAGCCTCCAGACCTATGACAGCATTAATTTCTGTTGTTTTAAGCTACCCAACTCATGATACATTCATCCCTCGGTATCAGCAGGGGATTGGTTCCAGGACCCCATGGATACCAAAATCTACAGATGCTCAAGTCCCTTATATAAAATGGGAGACTACAGTTGGCCTTCCATATCCAGGAGATTCACTTCTAAATTTCAACCCACAGTTGGTTGACTCTGCGGATGCAGAACTGTGGATAGAGAGAGCTGACTGTACTTTGTTGCAGCAGGCCTAGGAAACTAATACAGCAGGGAAATGATGCAACAGGATTTTTGTTGTTGTTTAATTTCACATGGCAGTAGAGTGACCAGTTGTCCCAGTTTGCCCAGAACTGAGGGGTTTTTCTCAGGAACTTTCAGTGCTAACACTGGGAAAGCCCCAGGGAAACTAGGGCAAATTTGTCACTTGTAGGCAGAATTCCAGGGAGAAAGTAGACCAGTTTGCATAAAGAACCAGGAAGCTCCTCTTCTTAAGAGTCAAAGTTAGAACTGTCAGGGTAGGACTTGGTGGCCTCGACCAAGGCATAATGGCAAGAAAGGGTAAAGATACCCCAAAGATAAATTTAACAAGAAGGTCTATAAATTAAAATTGGTAAACTAGTCCCCACAGGGACTGAATCAGGAGAGAGATAAAAGAAAACAGTATTTCCATCTTGGAGACATGGTGAGAAACAGAAATTGTCCATACCTGGTCCTCCTTGGGCAGATTCACCAAACTTTCCCCAGAAATGAGTACTTCTTAAAATTTTATATTTGTTTATAGGATAGGTAGAAAGATATCTTGTTTTAATGTGAATTTCTTTCTTAATAGGGTGGAACATTTTCAAATGTTCACTAGTCCTTTCTATCTCCTCTTTTGTGAGTGAAGTATTTGATTTTTGCCCATTTTCCCCCATAGGTCTTAGTTTTTAAAAATTGGTTTGCATGAACTCTTCAATAGCAAATATATTTACATCTTTCGTGCCATATATACTGCACATATATATCCATGTTTAAGCTATGCCTTTTAATAGTATGCCTTGTGTTACTTTTTAAAGTGCAGAAATTTTATTTAAATTGTTGATATTTCCTTCATGATTTCAATCACTTTTTTTTTTAAGTTTAGAGAGTCCTTGCCCACACAGAGAGAAAATTTAAATGGTTTTTAATTTTTTAATAGAAAGTTAATATTTTATCTCTGGAAATAGGGACCCATCTGGTTAAAATACTTATCTTTCCATTTTATTATTATTTTTTAACATCTTTATTGGAGTATAATTGCTTTACAACGGTGTGTTAGTTTCTGCTGTTATCACAAAGTGAATCAGCTATACATATACATACATCCCCATATTGTCTCCCTCTTGCGTCTCCCTCCCACCCTCCCTATCCCACCCCTCTAGGTGGACACAAAGCACAGAGCTGATCTCCCTGTGCTATGCAGCTGCTTCCCACTAGTTATCTATTTTATATTTGGTAGTGTATATATGTCCATGCCACTTCGTCCCAGCTTACATTTCCCCCTCCCCATGTCCTCAAGTCCATTCACTACATCTGCGTCTTTATGCCTGTCCTGCCCCTACGTTCTTCAGAACCATTTATTTTTTTTAAGATTCCGTATATATGTGTTAGCATACGGTATCTGTCTTTCTCTTTCTGACTTACTTCACTGTATGACAGACTCTAGGTCCATCCACCTCACTACACATAACTCACTTTCGTTTCTTTTTATGGCTGAGTAATATTCCAATGCATATATGTGCCACATCTTTATCCATTCATCTGTCGATGGACACTTAGGTTGCTTCCATGTCCTGACTATTGTAAATAGTGCTGCAATGAATATTGTGGTACGTGACTCTTTTTGAATTATGCTTTTCTCTGGGTATATGCCCAGTAGTGGGATTGCTGGGTCGTATGGTTGTTCTATACTGGCACAAAAGCAGAAATATAGATCAGTGGAACAGGAGAGAAAGCCCAGAGATAAACCCATGCACATATGGTCACCTTATCTTTGATAAAGGAGGCAATGGAGAAAAGACAGCCTCTTTAGTAAGTGGTGCTGGGAAAACTGGACAGCCACATGTAAAAGAATGAAATTAGAACACTGCCTAACACCATACACAAAAATAAACTCAAAATGGCTTAAAGACCTAAATGCCAGGCCAAACACTATAAAACTCTTAGAGGAAAACATAGGCAGAACACTCTATGACATAAATCACAGCAAGATCCTTTTTGACCCACCTCCTAGAGAAAGGGAAATAAAAACAAGAATAAACAAATGGGACCTGATGAAACTTAAAAGCTTTTGCACAGCAAAGGAAACCATAAACAAGACGAAAAGACAACCCTCAGTGTGGAGAAAAGGGAACCCTCTTGCACTGTTGGTGGGAATGTAAATTGATACAGCCACTATGGAGAACAGTATGGAGGTTCCTTAAAAAACTAAAAAGAGAACTACCATATGACCCAGCAATCCCACTACTGGGCATATAGCCACAGAAAACCGTAATTCAAAAAGACACATGCACCCCAATGTTCACTGCAGCATTATTTACAATAGCCAGGTCATGGAAGCAACCTAAATGCCCACTGACAGACAAATGGATAAAGAAGATGTGGTACATATATACAATGGAATATTACTCAGCCATAAAAAGGAACGAAACTGGATTATTTGTAGAGATGTGGATGGATCTAGAGACTGTCATACAGCGTGAAGTAAGTCAGAAAGAGAAAAACAAATGTTGTATATTAACACATATATGTGTAACCTAGAAAAATGGTACAGATGAACTGGTTTGGAGGGCAGAAATAGAGACACAGATGTAGAGAACAAACGTATGGACACTAAGGGGGGGACGTGGGGGGGGAAGGTGGTGGTGGGATGAACTGGGAGATTTGGATTGACATGTATACACTGATGTGTATAAAATGGATGACTAATAAGAACCTGCTGTATAAAAAAATAAATAAAATTCAAAAAAGAACCTGCTGTACAAAAAAAAAAGTAAAATAAAATTCAAAAAAAAAGAATATTCTAACCGTATGCTCATTCTGGACTTGGTGTCAATTTCTAGTTAACAATATTTCTGATATTTAATCTATTTCCAAATGGAAGATGTATATATAGTCATAACTTTTCTTTTTTTAACCAGATTATCCATCACTAGAATTCAAGGTTTTGATATTCTTAATATGAAAACAATAAAAATTAAAAGATCTAAAAAAAAAAAAACACAAAACAAAAAGACTAACCTCAGAATGGGAGAAAATTTTTGCAAACAAAGCAACTGACAAAGGATTAATCTCCAAAATATACAAGCAGCTCATGCAGCTCAATACATAAAAAACAAACAACCCAATCCAAAAATGGGCAGAAGACCTAAATAGACATTTCTCCAAAGAAGATATACAGATTGGCAACAAATACATGAAAGGATGCTCAACATCACTAATCATTAGAGAAATGCAAATCAAAACTACAGTGAGGTATCACCTCACACCATTCAGAATGGCCATCATCAAAAAGTCTACAAATAATAAATGCTGGAGAGTTTGGAGAAAAGGGAACCCTCTTGCACCGTTGGTGGGAATGTGAATTGATACAGCCACTATGGAGAACAGTATGGAGGTTCCTTAAAAAACTGAAAATAGAACTACCATTTTATTATAATAAAAAGTTGTGTTGTGTCCTTACTTATTCTATTAAGTAGCTCTCACTCTTCCTTCCTGTGGCTGGCACAACATAAACCAGGAACTGGATTAGGGTGAGGGGAGTGAGGCGTTTGGAGCACAAAGTTTAAGGGGGCTTCACTCTCAAGCGTGGAAGGATGGGAGGATTAATAGTTAATTAACTAATCATCATGTTTGAAAACATGCATGTGACACTGAAAACCTGAAGAATGACAAAGGGAGAATGCTATTGAAAATAAGAAGAGGAGTAAGAGAATAAGCCAACTTTCAAAACTTCTACCAGAAAATCAACTATACTCCAATAAAAATTTAAAAAATAAAAATAAAAAGCTTCTACTATTTAAAAAAAACTATATCAGAAATAAAATTGAGGGGAATCGTCAAGATGGTGGGGCTGTGAGGATGAATTGGAATATGATTATTTCCTTGTTAATGGATGCAGTAGATACTGGAAAATCACACTAAACATCGCTTGCTTATCATTTTGTACATATAGAATAAACTTTTTAGGGATATATTTCACTATATGCTATATTTCACATTTTTGGTAAGTGATATCTTTGGCTAGAAGAGAGCAAAGGCATTGTGACTCAAAACACCAAAAGTCAAGATTCATAATGGAATACAGTCCATGCTTTATCCCTTCCTTACTAACAGAAGAATAATCATCAGGCAACAAAAACTCAGGCCTCCCATGGATTGCAATTGCTCTCTGTCCTTCCGCATCTAGTCTCCCAAATGCCGACATGGACTTGAGAGAGCTGGCTGTGAGTTTCCGTCCACTCTTCCCTCTCCACCTGCATCACATCCTCCTTCTGGGAGTTTCCTTTAAAGTTAGAGCTTAAGGGCTCCTATGATCTTCCACGTTCAGGAGTCCAGAGTTCACCTTTTAAAGGAGGAACGATTATATAGCATCTTTTATTTTTATTACGATTTATATAATTTATCTAATTATTAGTTAACATGTATAGGGCAGTATTCATAGATTTGATGTGTTATATGTTCACTATCTGGGATTGTGGCTCATGTTTTTTTCATCTCCCATTAAATTCCCCTGAAAATAATTCTCATGTTTTCTGCTTATGTACCCTCAGCCTCTATCAAGGACTAAATAATTCCCATTGATAATTTTTTTCTTTACTATAAACAGCATTTTCCTGTCATGTAACTTTGTCGTATAGGAGAGACCAAATCACTCCCTGCATATTTTTCTAGAATACAACCTTGGCATATACTGAAATCTTCTATCTTTACAGAGTACTCTGGGCCAATACTGTGTTAGGCGCTGGGAATTTGGGTTAACAGGACAGACCGACATGATCTTTACCATTAGGAAGAGTTCCAAACTAAGAGTTTAGAATATGTTTTAGTGAATACCTTCCCTTTCCTGGCCTAGCAGTCTTGCCTACCAGCACCGTGGCACTTAGTTTGGAGACAGGAATGATCCACAGGCTCCTAGAAACTTTGGTGTGGTGCAAACAAGCTTACCTCTATTGTTTCCTGGCAGGAAGGAGTGGTGTAAAACAACTCTACAATTGTAAGCAACAATTTCCAAGAGAGATGCAAGACATTGCTGATACTGTCAACACCTTGTTGATTAACTTTCTTTGGAAGAGCGTCTATAGCAACTAATCAATAACAGGGCCAAATCTTCTCTCTATTACTGACTCTTTGGTTGATTGAAGTTTAAAAAAAAAACAAAAAACTTATGTTTATGTAATTTTTAACAACTACCAGAACAAATCCTGAGTTAATGTTTGACAATCCAAATCCCTTTACAGGCCTCCTAGGGATTGCAAGTTGTTTATTGATCAAATCCTTGTGTTTGGCAAATGACTTTCTCTATGAAATAGGGGGGAGAAATTCCAACAGTTTGAATGAGTTAGTCTTTTCTTCCAAGGCCAATAAAAAAATAATTTATACAGGATAATTATATGTGAATCAGCAAGGACAGTGAGACATCTTCACAGGAGAAAATCTAAATATTTGTCCAATTAAAGATAGTTAAACTGATTTCCTGTCTGTTAAAGAAAAAAGTAAACAAGAGACATAGTACATTAATTCTAAAAAGAATGGCTTGAAAATGAAGATTTAAAATCTTCCCTGAGAAAAGGAATGAAATATGAAGATTTTCACCTATTTTTTCTTTAAAATGTCAACATATGTTGAAATTACACATTTATAGACATGTACAACTTGAACGATCGGACAATTCTTCATTGAATTTCGTTCATTAACTATTACTTTTAGGCAGCAGCAACACCAAAATAATCAATAACCTATACAGCACCAGCACCAACCAATGAAAACAGGCGCTCCCGTGCAAGCATTAACCCTTTGGCTGCTTGACTACTAGGGAGTCTTAAGATAGGAGCTTAGGTGGCGAGGATAGGGTAGGGACATTCAGAGGGGCTTAGGAAAGGACATATATACAAACTGGTGTGGCAATGCCAATCATCCTTGTTGAATATCAACTCTACTTTAAGTTCAAATTCAAACCTCATTACAAAGGATATCACAGAACCATCCCAATTCTTTTGCTGTGATATTTTGTCTTAAGTGATTCTGCATTACCATAATCCTAATTACACACTTTTGGTTTAAAGGTGAAGGAAAGGAAATAACAGAGGTGCAGCCCCTTTTAATGTCAATGAGGAAATGCAAAAAAGAGAAAGACAGTTTAATACCATGTAGTGGTCGGTACTACCTCTTCCTTTTTCGAGCTCTTAAATCTTTTGGTGGGCTGCATTTAGTCTGGATGGTATATTAGTCAGGGTTCTTCAGAGAAACAGAACCAATGGGATATAAAGAAAGAGAAAGAGAGAGATTTATTTTAAGAAGTTTGCTCACACGATTGTTGGGGCTGAGAATTCCAAAAAATGTGTAGGGCAGTCTGGCAGGAAATTCAGATAAGAGTTGATGTGCAGTCTGTAGTCTAAATTTGCAGGGCACGCCAGCAGGTGGAAAACCCAGGTAGGGTTTCAATGTTACAGTCTTGAGACAGAATAGCTTCTCCCCTTGGAAACCTCAGACTTTCCTGTTAAGGCCTTTGACTGATTGGATGAGGACCACCCACATTATGGATGGTAATCTGCTTTACTTAAAGTCATCTGATTGTAAACTGTAATCACATCCACAAATATAGATGCTAGGAATTCACAGCAATATTTAGACTAGAATTTGACCAAAATCTGGGCACCACAGCCTAGCCAAGTTGACACGTAAAATTAATCATCACAGATGGGTATTTTGGAAGTTTAATAGTAGGCAGGATGATGGAGATGCTACTACATGGCAAAACCAAAAGCCCATGACTAATTCTGTATCTTTAAGCATGAACTCTACTCCAGGCCCAGGGTCAAGCACAACTTTCATGTATACCTCACAACAGCCCAATGGGATAAATAAATAGTGATTATTCAACTTTGTACATGACCAAACAATGGTTTAGAGAGATTAGGCTGCTTGCTATACTAGTCTCCTACTATTGCTGTAACAAATTAATACAAACCTAGTGGCTTAAAACAACACAAATTCATTATCTTACAGTTCTGAATGTCAAAATCCAAAATGGGTCCTACTGGGCTAGAATGAAGGTGTTAGCAGGGCTGCATTCCTTTGGAAGGCTCTAAGGGAGAACACGTATCCTTACCTTTCCCAACTTCTAGAGTCTGCCTGCACTCCTTGGCTTGTGGCCTCTTCCTACATCTTCAAAGTCAACAGCACAGCATCTTCCAATCTCTCTCTCTGACTCTGATCCCCTTCTTGTGATGATATTGGGCCCACCCAGATAATCCAGGATATTCCACCTGAAGAACTTAATCATATCTACAAAGTCCCTTTTGCCAGGTAAGGTAACATATTCACAGGTTTCAGGGATTAGGACACCAGCATCTTTGGGGGATCCATTAGCCCGCCTGCCACACTTGGTCCATCTCACAAAGCTAGCAGTGGTGGAGCCTGGATTCAAATCCAGTTCTGTCTGACTCCAGAGCCTACACTCTGGACCATGGTAGCATTTCACCTCTCACAAATAGCACACAAACTGAATTAAATCATCAAGGTGATTATTTATTTCATAAGCAGGGGTAGGGACCATCAAAAGCACTGGTCATCAAGAATTGTAAGCAGATTAACAAAGTACTGTTCAATAAGTTAACCAAAGGCACAAGGAAATGCTTTGTTATAAAGAATGTTTCAACATCATGGGATTATACTTTTACGAACAATTGAAAAAGTGAGTTCTTCAGGCTTCCAACACTAAAATGAAGCTTCTCTGATCACACAGATTAGCTATAAAGCCAAATTTGGAAGAGACTGAATTAAAGACAGTTTTTTGTCAGAAGAAAGAAGGGAGATGAATAAGGACACGTTAATGCCAAAGTTATGACTATTGTCCTCACACAAAATGCCCCAAAATCTCAAGGATCAGTTTTCTAACTTGACCTGCTCTAAGAAGTCATATGGATAAAATTCGATTTGAAGGATTTGAAAAATAAAGCTTGGAATCTCCTGGCTTGTGACAGAAAGAAGAGGGATTCATTTACTCGGGTGAGGTGGGTTCAAAGCAGACCTCTAAAAAAGCACGAGCAGAAGAGCCCAAGGAGAAAACTGGAAAATAATAAAACAGACAGCTCCACAAGAACTCACTGCCCATTCTCATCTAATGGTTTTTTCACTAATTTCTCAATCAAGTTGCAAGACAACATTTAAAATAAATGACCATGGAAACAGCCTGTTCAAAGGGCATGAAACAGAGTGCCATGGGCAAGAACGCCTGTGCACAACTCAAATGCACACAAAAACCTTACTTTTCAATAACTTGATCCCTACTTCCATTTTCTCTGCACTGAAACATATTTTGCTATTGATTTACAGATGCGATCAGCTCCAAAATACTACTTCTGTTCTTATTTTGTAGGAAGGAAGATTAAACAATAACGAAGAGAGAATTTTCATCTGCCTTCTAGGAACACTTCCAAAGAAATACTGTTTGCTGAATACCAGACACCAGTGGTTCTGAACTGGGGACATTTGCAATGCACACTTGGCAATATCTGGAGAGTCTTTTGGTTGTCACCACTCAGAAGGTGGGGACAGAGGAATGGAGGGCGCTACTGGCTTCTAGGAGGTAGAGGCCAGGGATGTTGCTAAACATCCTAAAATGCTCAGGACAGTTCCAAGTCAAAGAATTATCCAGCTCGGAATGTCAACGTTGACAAAGTTGAGAAACTCTGATATATATAGTGTAGCAGATAAGGATGGGGTTCTGGAACCAGATAGGCTGTGTTTAAATTCTGGCTCTTCCCCAGGCTGGATGGAAAACCTTGAAATTTGTCTCTTCATCTCTAAAATAGATAATAAAAGCAGCCACTGTGCAGGGTTCCTGCGAGGATCAAATAAATTAATCTAGGTAAGGGCTTAGCATATAGCCTGGCACAAATGATACACGTTATTAGGTACATCATAATATGATACTAATCTCACTGACTAAAGATTATTTGTCACGTGCCTGTCTCCCTCAATTACCTCACTAAATTGTAAGCATCCTACAGGCCAGACTTGATCTTAATCATCTGTGTCACCTCAGCACCAAGCACAGGGCCTAAATAGACTTAAAACAAACTGGGAGGCCAAGACTCAACCCACTGAGAGCACTGAGTCGTTATCATTGGTGCCAACCCCAACCTGCTCAGCCTTTGCCACTTCAAGCCACGCTGGCCTGATGCCTTTTGTAACTGAGGGCTTTCTCTGACCTCCAAGTCTACCCTGTCCGCAACATGGGAGGCCCAAAGTGCCGGAGAATCAACGCCCCGAGGCAGCCTTCAACGAATGACTGAGAGAAACCGGTGTATAAACACCCCAGCTCCCTCACCCCTGGGGTGGATAACTCAGAGGTGTGTGTTCTACTGTCTCTGCCGGTTCCCCAGCAGGTGTACGTTCCAGGTGTCCAGAGTGGTAACTCCCTTGGTGACACACTTTCCCACCCTGGTCTCACCTTTTTACTCCCCTACCAATGTTTCTTGGCTTCACCTCCAAATAAACTACTAAACTCCAATCCTCATCTCACAGTTGACTCCTGGGGAAACTCCAACTAACACTCACTATAAAAGTTGGATGGATCAAGTTGCCAGGAAGGTGATGTCCCTGACTTAAGTATTTTTACGTATCACTAGGGCTCTGGCTTGACTCCTGCTCGTATTTCATCTCTCAGGGTATGTGTCCCCATCCACAAGACGGCAGGGACTGAAATGGGAAGTGGAAGAAGCATAATCCCTTTTCCAAATGATGAAACAAATAATTCTCCTCCACGTCTGAGACTGGTATTAAATGAAACTTGAGGTAAACTTCCGAGCACAGCTTGGGGCTGCTCTGTTTCTAGGGAAATACATACTTTTAAAATTAAGCTTGAGGCTAAAAGCTTCGAACAATAAATCTCCCTGAGGCACACTCCTCTAGGGACAAATATACAGGGAAATTTTCAAACAGGGTGCTTGGTTTATCACTTGGTGTCTCTTTTCTTCTGAGGAAGGAAGTCCCTTTATTTCTACTGAGAAATCGAGTCCACCTGGACCTCTTTCAAGGTTCAAGAGTTCTTCAGCTGTGCCCTACCTCCACCTCTTAAAAACCTCAGATCATTTATTTTTGGAAATAACCTTTTGGGAGTTGAAACAGATAGTGTATCAGTAATCACTGTTGTTCCTTATGCCCCATCCTCATGACATAAAGAAAAAAGGGTCAAATAAAAAACACAAAAACCATTCTGCTATGTAATTAAAATACATCCTCAAATCTGTTCTCTTATCCTTCACAGAAAACTGTGTAATAACAGTAATCAGAATTTCTAGGCATTTAAATTTATAACCTCACTGAGCAACTCCATAGGTAACATTTTGCCCATTTTACAGATGGAAAGTTTGAGAAGTGAAGCTTAAAAAACTGACCAGGGTCACATTACATAGATAGTAGATAGAGCTAGGATTTTTAACCCAGGAGAGTCTGACTTTAGAATTCTACATTCAGTGATTACCTTATGTGAAGCTTAAGTATGATTTAACTGATAAACATCATATAAGTAAAGGTGATAGTAATTCCACTGATATCTGGCATGGAGACAGAGAACATATGAAAACTGAAAGGCATCAGCGGGAAAAGTCCAGTAAATAGGGAAGAATTCTCATAGGTTTGTCAGTGAAATTTTCCATCTAAGATTCTGCATACTCTTTCTTATATGTATGTCAAACATGCAAGCACCTACAACAGAATCTTGGAAGAATCTAATCTGTAGGAAGATGAAATTAAAGCCAGGACAAATTGAATGAATAGGACAATTAAACTTTCACTACAGAAAAGGACCCGTGGCCCACTGTAGCAAGACCAACACAGGGACTGTAAGACCTCACAGCTTCCACAGAAAGGAACATGCTGAACTCTCTCCTTACATTTCCCACCTGCCTCTCACTTTGAGCTTGGTGTCAGACTGCCCTGGTTCAACTCTGAGCTCCAACATTCACTAGCTATAGGGACCAAAGAAATTTCCTCATCTTTTGCAGGCCTCTTTAGTTTTCTCATGAAAATATAGCCAGAGATAATACCTTTTTCAAATTGTTGTTGTGAAGACTTAATAAGAATTCATACAAAAGGCAAGACTCAGTGGCCAGCACATAATAAGCACTCAGAAACCTCTCAGGAGTATCCGTCTGCCTCCCCCTGAATCCTGAGCATGCAAGGTAAGTGCACAGTCACCTCCGGCCTCAAGCTCTACCCAGCTGTCTTGGCGCTTAGCTTCCCTTTAAGCCCAGAGCAAAGGAGAGAAACCCTTGTTTTGGGAACTGGTGGGTGCACTGAGGTCCAGGGAAGGACTATTACATTAATAATATGACCATGTATAGGACTCCAAGGCCAGGGGGTCCCCTCTTTCATTCCCAGCCTCTCCGGGATGGGATTTCACAATGAAGGACCTAGAGGATAATCCAGCAATGGGGCAAAGTGCTCTCATGGTGCTTTGGGGAAAGCTGAGCAGAAAGAATATGCTAACAACAAGGAGAAGGCATATTCAGGTCTGCATCTGGGAGACTGATGGGTGGCCCGGAATCTAGGCCTTTTCTCCAGAGGTTCATAATAATATCCTCCATTGACCAAAGATACTTTACAGAAAGGATTCCTAGCCCTCATCATAAGTCAATAAAATGCTGCCAGTATGCCTATTTTACCGATTCAACTGATCTCAAGTTTCAATTAACCTACCAGCATGCCCTAGCCAGGAAGGGGTGGATTTGGGATATGAATCAAGACATCCTGGTCCAGAACCCTACAATTCTCTACTTCCTCTTCTGTGTCTCTCTTGAGTGATTAGTGTTTCTATAGATATACCTGAAAACTGTGTCGTAGACACAGAGATGCACCACCCAGATCTTTCTTCAGGGAAAGCCTTGCTGCCCAGCTGTCTCTCCTGGAGTTCAGGAGCTGCCACAGCTGTGAAATGCCAGCTGACCCCAGATTACCACCTCTGAGCAGCTGGTGTAGGGACAGAGTCAGTTGGGGAAACGATGGCAAAGGTCTAGCCGCTTCTGCCTGATGCAGGACACTGTGATGAGCAATACCGGCCCCAGAGCTCTCCCTATTGGGCCTGCCTTCCAGTTCTACCTCTGCCTCTATCCAATCTCGCGTCCTCCCCTTCTTTTTATAGGCACTGATCCCAGTAAACATCTTGAACCTCCAATTCTGTTTCAGGATCTGCTTCCAAAGAACCCAACCTGTACTGCAGAGTAAGGCCTTTTAAGCCACAGAAAGGTGGGCTCAAGTATTGGGAAACAAATTTGTGTTTTAGAGTCAAAAGAGCTCATCCACTTTCTGTACCAGGCAAGCCAGGTAACCCTACTAAACTTACATGAAAATAAAGACTAATATTACTTCACAGGCTCAATCAAGACAATGTGAATAAAAATCACAGCACATCTCATAATGGTCATCACTGTTACCCCAACAGACTCACCTCATTCCATTATGGATGAGTGGGGAAAGGTTATTTTGTGGCATGGGAAAAGTTTCCTTTCTTACCCAGTGACTCAACTGGCCTCTCTCTAAAGTAGAGCAAATGTCATTCTTTTCCAAAAGTCTCCAAAATCAGCATCCCCAGCTGAGGTAGGAAAGTAAAGAACACTGTTATTCTTGTAGAGCAGAGCTGTAGCATATAATTTAATCATTAAGAGGCAAATTAACTCTTCTAGCAATACTCTTCTAAGTATGTGTGGGCAAACCCATTAGCATTGAGCCAGTAAATCTTGAAATGTCTTTGCAGACAAACTATGATATCAAAGGCCAGGGGTGGGGTGGGGAGTGCCCTTCCCAGGTGGTTTGACCTCCTATGGAGACATGTAGGAGGGGCAGGGTGGGGAGCTGAAAGGATGCTGGCATGTTGTGACTTTTTCATAAACCCTTTGAAAATAACAAGTGCCAAACTTCCCCTACCTAGAGCCAACAATAAATCTATTCTTTTCCCAGGAAAACCATTCAAGAGCTTCTGGTTTCCCACTCACTCTGTCTTCAGCAACTCTCCTGAACTCTGCTGAATTCGTTCAGTTTGGATTATTTGTTTTTGTTTTTTTGGAGGGGTCCTAACTGGGAGCCTTACTCTGTAAGCAGAAAAGGTGTCTTCCAATAGTATACTTTGTAGCTATTTATTTAGTGGGGATTTCAGAATAATGAATATGAAGTTGGCTTCGATTCTGTAGCCAAATATATATTTATGTTATTGACTCAAATTCAAGCTGACCAATCGGGTTGGCTGTCTCTGGCCTTCAATCCTTCCAAGGCTTGAGTGTTTCAGTCAATACGTTGATCATTTACATGATGACCCTGCTTAAACCATTTAATAAAATGTAAACAACATGAAAGTGTATTGGAAGTCAACATAACTCATTACTGCTGCCTATACGTTCATCAGAATCCTGAGGGGGGGGGGCCTGACCTGATTGGAGGTTTCCTCCAGAGTCATACAATAATTTTAGCTGTGAAAGGAAATTTTATGGCATGTAAGATTAGCCCACACTCATGCAAGGTCAAAAATAATAGAATCAATAGGCAAACTCAATACCGTTAACATTTTGAGAAAATTACTCCCAGAAAACAATGTCAACAACAGATTGAAATGAGTCTCCAAAGTCGTCCCATTGATTTCCTTTCACTTTGGTGGCAACCTAACTCTTTCTTTTATGCAATATGGAATATTTTTAGTCTTTGTTTTTTCAGCTCTGCTTTAAACATGGAATATTTCTGTTGCACTTTTTTTTTTTTGACTGATGTCAAACATTATATGTGTCAGAAAACTTTATATGGTTGTTCATATCAAAGAGAACAGAATATGGAGACTTATTCCATCATGTAAAGCCTTTAGTCGTTCTTTAGGGCTCAAGTGATAAGTTCAGGAGTTATTTTAATTACAGCAAAAGGCATCCAAATGCAAAGGTAAACAGTGCCGTTAGTAAATTAAAAACTAAATGAAAACCTTACAGGAAAACACATGGCCTTGGGAATGGTTTTACATTAGATGTATTGAATGCACTGCCGTCATCCTTGGTGTGGGAAACGGAGATCATGGTTTGACAAGAGATCCATGATCTTTAGTGTTGAGTGAAAGAAGAGCCAAGCATTAGCAGTGGAATAGCACCCCAGACTTTTCTGCTGGAGTCTTGACTCACTCCAACTACCCCAGACTTTCCTTCCCCAATCTTCTCATTTTAGTCAACGGCTCCATCTACTCCTCCATCACTGACTGACTTATTCAAGCCGAAACCTTGAGAATTATCATTAATTTCTCACTTTTCCTCTTTCCCACAGCCAATCCATCAGCAGCTCTGGGAGTTTTACCTCCAAATTACATCCTGAATCCACCCACTTCACTCCATCTCTGATTGTTCATTGCAACAGCCTCTCTCCTGTTCTCTGAGCTTCCATTCTCTACCCAATAGTCCATAATGATCACTTTAAATCACAGATCTGATCACATTGTGCTCACCTTTAAAGATTTTTTGATGTGGACCATTTTGGTTTTTATAACATCTTTATTGGAGTATAATTGCTTTACAATGGTGTGTTAGTTTCTGCTTTATAACAAAGTGAATCAGCTATACGTATACATATAACCCCATGTGGACCATTTTTTTAAATCTTTATTGAATTTGTTACAATATTGCTTCTGTTTTATGTTTTGGTTTTATGGCCCTGAGGCATGTAGGGTCTTAGCTCCCCAACTAGGGCTCAAACCTACACCCCCTGCATTGGAAGGCGAAATCTTAACCACTGGACCGCCAGGGAAGTCCCTGTGCTCATTTTTAAAACTCTTTCATAGGTGCCCATCACACTTAATATAAAATCCAGACTTCCTTACTGTGGTCCACCAGGCCCTCCATGGTCTGCACCGTGCTACCTCTCCTTCCTCACCCTCAGCCTCTCCACCACTACCTTTCCAAGCTCCAGCCCCACCGGCCTCCTTTTGTGACTTTAACTATGTCAAATTTAATAACATTCCAAGGCCTTTGCCTAGAAAAGAGGGGGAGAGGGAATCAGAGTCTATAAATCATTTTCTCTAACATATAATCTTTTTGTCCTCAAGTGTCATTACTAGTGATAGCATTTATCAGTTGAAGGCATCACTGCTCTTTTTGTTAAATTTTCTTTTGGAGTAATTTTCCAACCTTTCAGAGTTTCTCTTCAGTCTCAGTGTTCTTGCCCCTTTCCCCAGATACACTGGGGAACCATGGAAAAGCTATGTTCTCACAGTTGAGGGAAGGTGTGTCTGGCCCACGAGCTCCCCTTCCACATTGGTTCCTCCTGTTCACAGTCTTCGGGTATCTCCCTCCGTCCTACTGCAATGACTGTCATGCTCAGAGGGCATTCTGGGCTGGTATCCACCAAGATGGAGTTGAACCCACCTACTCTTTTGGGCTCTGCATTGGCACCTGGTGTTAGTGATCATGGATCTCACCATTGCCTCTCAACATGGCATGAAGTCCCAGTCATCTAAACTTTCTTTTCCTGAACCCAGTCTTCTTCCAGGCAAATGGAACATATAACATTTCCACATACTCTTTGGTACAGGGGTTGACTGCTCCCCTGTCGTGCTTGGGGAAAGGGGGCGCTGTGAGGCTGCCCAGGCTGACTGGTAGTAGTATCCTGCCCCAAACCATGTCAGAGGCACCCTTGTGCCCAATACAGTACTTTCCTGAAGGGTTCACATTCTTCCAAGACTTCAAACTAAAGAATTGTGTTCTAGGGCTTCCCTGGTAGCGCAGTGGTTAAGAATCCGCCTGCCACTGCAGACGACACGGGTTCGAGCCCTGGTCCAGGAAGATCCCACATGCTGGGGAGCAACTAAGCCCAAGTGCCACAACTACTGAAGCCCATGCACCTAGAGCCCGTGCTCCGCAACAAGAGAAGCCACTGCAATGAGAAGCCCGCGCACCGCAACAAAGAGTAGCCCCCGCTCGTCACAACTAAAAAAGAAAGCCCGCGTGCAGCAGCAAAGACCCAACGCAGCCAAAAATTAATTAATTAATTTTTAAAAAGAATTGTGTTCTAGACCCCAAGTCCTAGGTGACCTCAAACCTAGAACCAGGATACTCCGGCCACAATTCCTGCCATCCTCTATCCTGACCACATTTCTGGGCTCCTCCTTCTGTCCTCTGAGGGCTTTTCCCATCCTGTGTGATCAGAAATTTCTCTGAATTCATAACCTCACCTTTCCCACTCTAAGTTTTACTTTGTGGTCTTCCCACAAGCCCTGGTCCTTGAGGTGTAAAAGCCCAGTTTGGGAAATAGCCAGAATAAGAGTGCTTTCCTGTAAAAGCCTGGCTTTTCAGACTATGTTCTTACTAAATACCTATTTTGAAATTTAAAGCTAAGAATTGTAATTAACATAATTATTCAATAAGTGTTGCTTGAGGATTTAAAAAAATTTTTTTTTATTTTGAAGCCACCTCAAAAGTGCAGGAAAGTTACAGGTACTACTTGGAAAAAAAGAACTATTTTCCCCTGAACTAGAAGAGTATGTTGCTGACCTGATGGCCCAAACACTTTAGTGTGTATTTCCTACAAACATAAAATTATCTTACATAACCACAATCAACCATCAAAATCAGGGAACTAGCATGATATATTCCTGCCACCTAATCCTCAGATACCATTCATGTTTCTCCAAGTGTCCTAAGAATGGCTTTTGTAGTAAAAGGATCAAGTTCAGAATCGCCTGTTGCATTTAGTTCTCATGCCTCTATCCTTAGTCTGGAATAATCCCTTGGTCTTTCCTTGATTTTCATGACCTTGATATTCTGGAAAATTATAAGCCAGTAATTTTGTAGATCTCCTCTGGTATTCCTGCTGTTCCCACCCTTCTTGCCTGTGAGATATTACAGCATCATTTGAAGCTGTGGGTAAGATGACAGACTCTAAAACAGACCTCCGGGGTCATAGTCTATCTCCATCACCCCTGACTATGTGGATGTGGGCAATTTATGTAAACACCCTGGGCTTCAGTTTCCTTGCCAGTAGAATGAAAGTAACCACCATGCCTACTTCCTGGGCTGTTGTAAGGATACTCTCCTTCCTGCATACTCAGAGACTGAGTTGTCTGGGAATATATGACCCCTGGCTGCAGCCCTGACAAATGACCAATAGGTAAAAGCAGTATCAATACCCCAGCTCCCTTGCTCCTGACTGGGGCAGTTTGAGGTGGTGTCTATATGCCAAAGCTCCCCTGTGGGTTAAGTCCAAGTCACCTTCCCCAGGACTCCTTGAGCCTGCCTGATTGCTCTGCCTCCTTTTCTTCCTGGCCTCATTTCACCATTCCTGTTCTGGTCTTTCCTGAGAGTACTCCTTAACAAATTGCTTTCACACAAATCTTCATCTCAGGGTTTGCTACTGGGGAACACAACTTAAGACAGTTCCCATCTTTTGAGAGAGCAGTATGCCTGCCATGTCAAGAACAGAGAGCACACAGACCAGCTCAGAAGCTGCTGGAGTTGTCCAAATGGGTACCATGTGGGCAGTGGACACACACAGCACATATTTGGAGGTGTAGTCTACAGGACTGGCTTCTAAATAGGATACAGGGAATAAAAGAGAGACAAATCAAGGAGAAATCCTTAGATGTATGCAAATTGTTTGACATGAGGAGCAGAGCAGAACTTTAGCTATGGAGAGCTGATATTCTTAGAATCTCAGTTAATAATACGAAACATCGTCGGTAACAAGGACTGTAGACACACAATAGAATTTAATCTCTGGTACCACCGTTTCACACTGGGAAATTACAATGCCTCGAATTTAATAGGTTTCATTTTCAGAGTGAATAGTTTGCCTTCACAATCTCTCACTGCCAGTGATGCTCTTGCAGTCCTCTTCCTCCTTTATAGTCTAATCCCTTTGATGACCTCAGAAAGGGCTTCAATATCTTTTCATTTTGGCAAGGCATTGATAGTACAGGGAGAAAAAACATTGGTGTAGGTATTGGAAGACTTGAGTTCCAGTCCACCAACCCCAGAACTTGGGTGGGTCACCTAAAATCTCATCCCCAGTCTGCTCAACTGACTTAATAATTGCATTCTGCAAATATTTATTGAGCATCTATTTATCAGGCTCGGTTAAAGATTAAGGATACAACAGTGAAAACAATCATCCTAGCCCCTTCACAGAGCTTATAGGAGGATAAAATTCCCCCTCCTTATCTACAGACAAAATAGATGTTTACGATAGAAATGTTTTGTTAAATTACTGGGACAGGCAAATGCAAGTATTATTAGTATTTGTGCTGTTTCTCTACTTATGATTTCTTACATGTTTTCCCCAACTTCCTTGTATTATCAATTACAATTCAAATGCTTTTCCTATGCATTCTGAAGAAATGCTCATGTACGGTTGTGGCATAATCCTCCATCTGGAACCTTTTAGGCCCCATATATTTTGAAATTTAGGTATTACTTGAATCTTAGGTAATTCAGAGCAGATACATTAGGTAACACTCCCTAAAGGGACTAGGGCAGATCCCTGTAATCAAACTCAATATTTCTGCAGTGAGCCATATAAATATTCCCACTCAGCAGGATGAATACAACGTATATATTCATGGCAGTTTAATTCAATTTTGGTCATCAGATTATTTAAAAATTTTAAGTAAACGAAGTTTGGTTTGCAGGTGGTTTTTTGATTTTGGACTTGCATTTAAGGAATTGTGGGCCTAGAGCCCATATTGTTCAAAATAAGCAGGACATGGATTGGGGCTTAAAAACGAAATTTATCGGGCTTCCCTGGTGGCGCAGTGGTTGAGAGTCCGCCTGCCGATGCAGGGGACACGGGTTCGTGCCCCGGTCTGGGAAGATCCCACATGCCGCGGAGCGGCTGGGCCCGTGAGCCATGGCCGCTGAGCCTGCGCGTCCGGAGCCTGTCCTCCGCAACGGGAGAGGCCACAACAGTGAGAGGCCCGCGTAACGCATAAAAAAAAAAAAAACGAAATTTATCAAAGATATTCATTATAATTACATTTGTATTTGATCTATAGATGACCCAACTTTATAAACTTAAAGCACCTCCAGGTTCAATAATATTTCATTGATCCATAAAATACTTCTAAGTATTTATATTTATCAGCCTCATAGAAAGCTATATCTGATGTAGAAACCACAAAAATAAATAAATAAATAAAGGCAGCCTAGCTCTGATATCCTGGATCATAATTCGCATGAACGTCAGTAGTCAGCTATAATATAATCTCTAAGGCCCCAGGAGGGACCAATGAAAGTTGGCATGACGGAATTGGACCATGCCATATGGTGGATCAGCTTTTCACATGCTTGAAATGGCATCATCCAGAGAGAGCTCTTTAGAATTCACACTGGGGCCAATGACTTCCACTTAAGACCATCCCCCCCCCACAACACCTAGAGTAAATGCTGACTTCTTCTCTTGGTCTGGCACTAAATGACTTTATCATTCTGCATTTCTATGGATGGCCAGTCACAACGGCCTTCTAATACACAAAGCTCCCGCCCACCTTTGCTTGACTGTTCCTCCTGCCTAAAACACTGAACAGGTCCTACTCCTTACACACACTGCTCCTCTTCATCATCCAGGTTTCAGCTCAAAGGTCACTGACACAAAAATATCCCCATCCTTATTGATCACCCTACTGATTCCATGTAGGCTCACCTGGATAATCTCTCCATGTCAATATCCTTACCTTAATCATGTCTGTAATATCCCCTTTGCCATGTAAGGAAACACATTCACAGGTTTTGGACATTAGGACATGTACATCGTTGGAGGCTGATCATTCTGTCTACTACACATCATATTCTCCAAGGTGTCAACTAGAGCTCCAAGCAGCGAATCCACATTCCAGGCAGCAGAAGAGGAAGGAGGGGAAAGTATCACCACAACTACCTGCTTTGAGGAGCCTTCCCAGGAGTTCCCCACTGTCATATCCCACTGGCTAAATCTAATCATGGTCTGTTCAAAGGAAATACAAGAAAGACAAGGAAATGTAGGTTTTATTCCAGGGGGTATGTGCTGAGCTCAAAATGAAGGTTCGTTACAAAGAATGAAGGGCGGATGGATACGTGGAGCCCCCGGCGGATGGATACGTGGAGCCCCCCAGCAGTCTGTACTGTACTCTCCTGCTGGGATGTAGGTGTGACAATGGCAGGAATCATCTCTCCGCTGCCTGTTCTTTCCCACAGAGCTTGAGCAGCATGTGAGCTTCAGCAGGTACAACGAGCTGTAGAAATTCAATCTGAAGCCATTCCTCATGGAAGCCAAGCTCCTTGGAGACAGGAACCTTGTTTCTCATGCTCACCTCTTATTCCTAGTGCCTAAAACAGTGTCAGGCACACAGTAGACTTGCGATATTTGTTGACTGAGGAGTGAATCTTATCTCTTTGATGTCTGGTGCAGAGGGTTTCAACCAGAGATAATTCTGGCCCCCAGGGGACATGTGGCAATACCTGGAGACATTTTTGGTGTCACAACCAGGATATGCGTCTCACTGGCACCTAGTGGGTAGAAGCCACGGATGCTTCTCAACATCCTACAGAGCACAGGACAGTGAATTATCCAGCCCCAAATGTCAATAGTGTCGAGGACATGGTGTCAAAAGTTCATGGACCCAAGAATTCTAAATGTGCTTAAAAAACGACTATCAAGAACTCTGCTAAGGTGGGCAGAAACAGAGACACAGATGTAGAGAACAAACGTACGGACACCAAGGGGGGAAAGTGGCAGGGAGTTGGTGGTGGTGGGATGAATTGGAAGATTGGGATTGATATATATACACTAATATGTATAAAACAGATAACTAATAAGAACCTGCTGTATAAAAAGTAAATAAAATAAAATTCAAAAAAAAAAAAGAAGACCTCTGCTAAGTGCCTGGAGTAGACAGAGCCCCATTGCCTTCACGTTAGAATTTAAATTCTGTGGTGTGAAGCATTAAGCCCTTTGTGGTGTGGCCTACACCTGCACACCTTGCCTCATGCCTCCTGAAACCTCCATGTCCATCTTGCTGGAGCAATACCACCTCCTTGCAGGTCACCAGACATATCTCTACATCCATGAGCTCCTTTGCTCAAGAAACTTCTCCTTATTCACCTGTTTATATTTTTATATGTCTTTAAAGAACGATTTTCCTTTTGGAAGCTTTTTCTAAAATATTTTTTTTCATCTTCCTGTAATACTCTTATCATGGCATATCAGTTTTTACTGGTGTGTTAGTTTCCCAGGGCTGCTGTTACAAAGTACCAGAAACTGGATGGCTTGAAAAAAGAGAAATTCATTACTCCCAGTTCTCGAGGCTAACAGTCCAAAAGGAAGGTGTCAGCCAGGCCATGCTCTCTCTGAAGACTCTAGAGGGAGGATCCTTCCTTATCTCCTCCAGCTTCTGGAAGCCCCTGATGTTTTTCAGCTTGTGGCAACATAACTCCAGTCTCCGTCTCTGTTTTTACATGGTGATCTCTCTCTTCTCTCTTCTTATAAGGACACCAGTCATTTTGGATTAAGGGCCCTCCCTACTCCGGTATGACCTCATCTTAACCAATTACATCTGCAAGAACCCTATGTTCAAATAAGGTCATAATATGAGGTACTAGATGTTAGAATTTCAACATATTTTGGGGGGGGACACAATTAAACCCATAATAGCAGGCATAATAACAATTAAACATACTGGTCTTTGAAAAGAGAATGAGAGAACTTCAACTATATAGGTTTAAGCAAAAGAGGAGAATGTATTCGTTTACATACCTGGACACACCAAGGGGTAAAGCAGCTTCAGGCATAGCTGGATCCAGGAGCCCAAATGCCATCCTAAGGGCTTGATTTCCATCAGTCTCTAAACTCTGATTTCTACTGTGCTTGGCTTCATTTTCATGCATGCTTTTTCTATGTGGCAACCCCCAGAAATTACAGAATTACAGTACCTAGAAATCCTATTGGGGCAAGTACAGCTGATAAGAACTTGTCTTCCTCTGGTTCTGCAATTCTAAGATTGAATACTATTGTAATACTTTGGGTCAGATGGCCACCCGAACCTACTGCAGTGCTAATCGGCTCAGCCTGGTCACATGCCCTCCCCTGGAGTTGGGAGTAGTAATGAGGTCAGCCATCTCTACAACTCATGGCCTAAGAATGGAGAAGAATCGTATTATGGAAAATCAGAAGAAGTAAGAGTTGTTGAAATAGAAAAGACAGCAAATATTTACTGCAGATAATTTTGTTTCCTCTTTCCTGGGAGATGCTAAGCAGGTTGATGTAAAACATGACATCATTCTTGTTAAGAGTCTGTGCAAAGCACAGAATCACCCGACAGACCACCTGACACACAGTAGGTGATCAATAAATGTTTCTCGAATCGAACGGGGATTTTTTTCTGGTATTTTTATGGCCCTCGTGGGCACCTCTTCCTTTTTTTTTTTTTGATCTAAGTGTTATCATGCATGCTCTCCAACTACATCCCCCTCTTTTCTTACCAGTGAAAGTAGTAAGACATTCTAAATATAAACCATTTTCTCGTCTCTTTTTGCAAAAGTATGACCCTACCGTTGGTGGACCTAGAGTTATTAGGTAAAGTTACACAGCTGTTACTATTGTGATTGCAATGTTTAAATGCCCACCTTCCTCTCAGGCCCCCACCGACGTCTTCAGAAGATATGTGATTTACAAGCAAGAAGAGTATGCTCAGAAAATCCCAATCAAAGGGATTTTGCTCAAAGTTGCTCAAAGAATATGTCAACAGCAATTGGGTTCACCAGCTTTCACCAAGAGATCATAAAAGAGTTTGTGATTTTAATCAAAGTTTGTCATCCACCCAGAACTTAAGAAATGAATTTCCATCAAAAGGAAATTTAAGCTTCTGAAAGTTACTTAGCCCTAAAGCCACAAGGGTGAACTCTGGGTCCAAAAGGAAAATAAAAATCAATCATGACAATTATTTTACTAAATTATTTTAAACTGCAGTGTATCGAGAAGGCTCAGGTAAATGTTGGCTGTCACACCAACAAGCAGTGCTGTCCCCATACTTGACCTTTTTCTTGTTAAAACACATGTCAATATGCAAAACAGAAGTGTTCCGTATCAGAGCCAAATGCACTCTCCATTTCTAGAGGTTTCCCAAAACAATCAGCAGAAAACGGAATTCAAGGGACTATTCTGCTTTGTTAGAGACATGAACAAACAACCTTTAAAAATTGTCTTATTTGAGGGTTTGCAGTAGAGGGAGTGCCACAATCCCTCGGCCTGATGGGACAGGGGATGGGGGTGTTTCCAGAATCAGGAAGAAGGAAAAGCTATGTGGAAAAGGCTACCTTGATTACAGTGGCATCGAGGAAACAACCAGCCAAGACAAACCCAGAGGAAGGGAGCCTAGGAAATAAATATCCCGGCCTCACTCTCTTCCCTCTGATTTCTTGCCAACTCGCCCAATAGAAAGCTGGAGGGCTGGAGGGCGGGGGAGCAGGTTGCCCCTAAATATCAGAGGGGGAAGTGGATCTGCAGGGGTGAACAGATGTCTGGCACACTTGATGGATACATATGGATTTCTCAGCCCATGGCATGTGGGGAAACCAGAGGTGACTGTTACTAGATACAGCCCATGGCCACACCCAGAGGAATATCTGACAACAGGAAAGAAGAAACGATTTTTACAGCAGACACCAAGACATTCCAATACGTGGATGGTTCATTCGAAGAGTACAAATTCTCTCCCCAAAGGAAGTCAAATAAAACTCATATGGGGGCTTTCCTGGTGGCGCAGTGGTTGAGAGTCCACCTGTCAATGCAGGGGACACGGGTTTGTGCTCTGGTTCAGGAAGATCCCACATGCCACGGAGCGGCTGGGCCTGTGAGCCATGGCCACTGAGCCTGCGCGTCCGGAGTCTGTGCTCCGCAACGGGAGAGGTCACAACGGTGAGAGGCCCGCGTACCACAAAAAAAAACAACTCATATGGAATGGGACCGGTTAGGTAGGGACCCAGTTCTCCAAGGTGTCAGAAGATATCATTGTAATATAGATACCTCAACAATTTAATAACAAGTAGCCCAGGAAAGTTTACAAAGAATTCCATAAGCTCATCTTAGACAGGCAGAGACATGTTTGGGAGATTTATTTATAAGGTTTCTCTCCAAAGTGTTTAAAATTCATTGGCTAATTCATGAAACACACAATAATAATAACTGACATTTTATTGAGTTCTTACTATGCACCAGGAACTGTACATGCAAATACCACTTTATCCTCACCTTAGCCTCATGAGCTAGTATGATTATTTCATTCTCATTTTGCACAAGACAGTTAATAATTTGTCCAAGTTTCCACAGCCAGTAAGATTTGGTGCCTGGCTTAAAAGCAGGCACTCTGGCGCCAGAGTCTGCATTCCTAACCAGACACACAGCCCCTCTAGTCCATGTGTGTAGCACCTGCCACGCGTAAAGCAGAATGCAAAGATGATGTTTAAAAATCAAAAGAAAGAACCACTATGGCGGCACTTCAGTTAATCTAAGTATAGAAAAGGCACACGTGGTGTGTTAGTTTTCTAGTGTTGTGTGACACATTACCATCAGTTTAACAGCTTACAGTGAACCCACTGATCAGCTCCTGGTCTGTAGGCCAGAAGTCCAGGCAGGGCATGGTGGGTTTTCTGCTCAGGATCATACACGGCTGAAACCCAGGGACTGGCTGAGCAGCATTCATATCTTGTACTAGAGACGGATCCATTTCCTACCTTATTCAGATTGCTGGAACTGAAGTCCTTGTTTTCTATGGCTGTTGGCAGGGGCCACTCAGCTCACAGAGGCCACCCACATTCCTTGCCATGCAGCCTCTTCCATCTTCACAGCCAGCAATGGACACTCTCCCTCATGTCAAATCCCTTTCATTCTTTAAACCTCTTTCTTCAGGAACAACCCAATTTCTCCTTCAAGGGCTCACCTGATTGGGTCAGGCCCACCCAGGACAATCTCCCTATCTTAAGGTCAACTGATTACACATCTTAATTTACATTGGCAAAATCTTTTTTTTCATAGGAGTGATATTTCATCATATTCACAGGTTCCTCTCACACTCACGGGGAGGGGATTATCCAAGGAAAAGGTCACAGAGGATCATACTAGAATTCTGCCTACAACCTCTGGTATTAACATGGGATGAATACAGAGCCAATAATATATACACAGAAACCATTAACCTTTCAACGCTGGCCTAAGACTATACAGGGTCCTCCCTGCACTCAGCCACTGATACTCAAGTTGCTAGATTTCTCTGAACCTCAGAGGACTTCCTTTCACTGCTGTTGTAAAAGCCATAGTATAAGCCTCAAGCGGCTGTGAGGGGTAAAGATTAACTCCATGTGACTACCTACCACAGCACCTGGCAAGGAGGAGGCACTGAGTAGCTCTTAGTTACTAGAATTAACAATAGCACTGCCGTTAATATCTTTATTGCTATTCATATTTGAATTATTTAACCAGAACTGAGATAAGCCCACACTAAGTTCAAAGCACAGCTGAGAAAGTCTCTGTGGCTTGTGTGTTTTAACATGGATTCTGGGAGCAATAACCCTGGTCACTGATGCATCAACTCAGGAATAAAAGCAAGTGGCCCCTGGCAAGAAAGGAATGAGAATATCTCACATTCCAGGTCCATGTACAAGAGATGTATCACTCTTTATAGATTCCTCAGAAAACAAGAGCACAAAGGTTTCCAGAGAGGAAAGCCTGAGATATTCTAATATATGGACAAAAATATTTGTAAGATTCTTCAAAGCAAATAGTCTCTGCCCAAAGCAGACAAGCAACTGAAAAAATTAAAATGTCCCCCTCTATTTAACTATCACGAGCTTCTCATTTACATTTGCTTTTATTTCAACAACATTGTATGTCAGGCTACTTCCTACAAGATATAACTTATTTCAGTTCCGTTTGCTTATCAGTCAAGGGAGAGTACTAAAGGAGATGAGGTGGGGCTGTTTCATTTGGGGGGGACTATGTCCTTTCTGGAAGCATCACCCTCTTTAACTGGTAAGGACAAGGAAGCATTTTCTGATTTTGTCTAGAGCAGTGGCCTCCAAAGTAAAAAACAGGAAAAATAGGCAACATTAGACCTTCTATTTATACTTATTTTCATGCTAAAAATAAGAAAGAAATTAAGCTTTGCTGTATTTTGCGGAGCACGGGCTCCGGACGTGCAGGCTCAGCGGCCGTGGCTCACGGGCCCAGCTGCTCCGCGGCATGTGGGATCTTCCCAGACTGGGGCACGAACCCGTGTCCCCTGCATCGGCAGGCGGACTCTCAACCACTGCGCCACCAGGGAAGCCCAAGCTTTGCTGTATTTTAATAAGCAGCTTGGCACTCGTCTCACTTGATCTGAGTCAGTTGCATAAGGTGTTGCAGGAATGCTGAAAAATGATGGGAATCCTACAACCCAGCAGAATTCTTTTTTTAAAAAAATTTTTCAATTTTACTTTAGTTATTTTTTATAGAGCAGGTTCTTATTAGTTATCCATTTTATACATATCAGTGTACACATGTCAATCCTAATCGCCCAATTCATCCCACCCACACCCTCCCACCGCCACTTTCCCCCCTTGGTGTCCATACATTTGTTCTCTACATCTGTGTCTCTATTTCCAGCAGAATTCTTGTTCCTTCTAGCCTACAGCTTCCTGAGGTTTTTCCAATTCACACATGCCCAGTAATACGAATTCACAGATTGCACTACCTGCTCTTAACTACAGCAGCTCTTACAAAAAGGACAAGTGGCTTAAAAATTCCTGCAAAGAAATCTGAGTTGAAGGAAATAGCAACAATGCAAAGTATCTACATTCAACAAGAAAACAGCAGAACTCCTCCCACTCCTACTATGAGCTTTTTGTCAGTTATGCTGTGATGTTAAAAAAAAAAAAAAAAGTGATGATCAACTCAGATCTGCCAAGAATTCAAACCCCAAAGCCCACAGAGTTATTAAGAAGATTATTTTAAATATAGATTTACATTTATATCCATGGCCCAATATTTTCTGAACTAGAATATAGTCTCCAGAAGGACAGGGACATTATTTTTTTAAAACACTACTTCCTCATATTCTTAGCCTGACACATGGTAGGTGTTCCACAAATATCTATTAATAAGTCACTGAACCTATAATGGCGAATGGGGCAGGTTATATTCTCCAAGGATATATCCAACAATATCTCCCTTCCCACATGTGGCTTACAATGTGATCTTGTTATCTGCTCATTAAGAGGCATAGTCTAATTCCCCACTTCTTAAATCTGGGCAGGCTTATAAGTGCTTTGACTGACAGTTTATGGGGGAAGGAATGCTGTGTGACTCCTGAGGCTAAATCAGGAAAAGCCATGCAGCCTCTCCATCTGGTCTTCTTGGTATGCTTGTTCTGAGGGAAGCAAGCTGACAGGTTAGAAGTCCAGCTACACTGAGACCACCATGGTGGAGAGGCCACATGAATGTGTCCTGGTCAACAGCCCCAGCTGAGTCCCAGGGCTGCCAGCCATGTGAATGGGACCCCTTGGAAGTCCAGCCCGTCAAATCTACACATGACTGCAGCCTTGGCCAACACTGGACTGCACGAACGAGGGACTCCAGAAGAGTACCATCCAGCTGGACCCTTTCTTAATTCCTGACCCAGAAAATGTGAGCAAAATAAAATTGTTGGTTTAAACCACTAAATTTGGGGACAATTAGATACATAGCCCAAAGTAACTGGAACAATGGCCCTCATCCCAAGTACTTGTTAGGTCTTGGTATGCTTTAGAATAATAGCATGAAGCCACCAAAAGTCATGAAACATGTAAAATTTAGCATGCAGTTCACACTTAATACTAATTTTGTTTAGTGAGAGCAAAGAGATTTCTTTTACAATTAATTAATAAAATAATTAAATTACAAGTTATTTATTTTTGTTTAATCTTACTCATTTAAACTTCTAGCTTACTTTTTATTTATGCTTTACAGTGGACATAATATATCAGTATTTTAGTGCAAATACGTGATTTGTAAATAAAGATATTTTATTTACAAATAAATAATGCATGGGGGTGCATGCTCAAAATATTTTAAAATCAGGGTACATGATTAAATTGCTAGCCACTGAGAAATTAACAAAATAAATCAAACCTCATCCAAGTTTCTGCATAAAATTTCGGAGGGTTCTTGGACTTCTGTCACCCATGCCTGAAATCCCATCTTGAGTACTTTAAGCAACCCAATGCTTGAGTCAACACTTAAAGACATCCGCACCTTAGTCTGAAATACTGTCATAAGCCAATCCAGTTCCTTCTGGAACACAAGGTAAATTTATCTGAAGATGTTTTATTTGGGAATCTTTCAACAGCAAGTGTCAAAAAGCTAACTTGACTGGATTTAAGCAAAAAGGAGCCTTTATTGTCTTATATACCATTAAAGCTAAAATGATAATCTACCCTCAGGCAGAGCTAGATCCAGCAATTCCAAAATTTCATCAGGACTCTCTCTTTATTTCTCATCTCTGCTTCTCTTAATGTGGCTTTTTTCTCTGGCTAACTCTCCCTTCACAGTAACAAAGCACCAGTCTTCATCCTATGGACTTTGTGGTCCTAGTGAAAAGACAGTTTCTTGTTCCCAACTGAACCCATTAAAGTGCCTGGCACCACTATAATTGGCCATACTTGGGTCAGCTGTCACACCTGGAGCGGAGGAAAGAGTCATCTCTCTCCAAACCTCATGGATTGGGAGGAGGAAAGCATGATTTCCCAAAAGGAAATTCAGGTGCTATTACCAGAAGGAAGAATGGACTTGGGGCAAGCAAACAACAGATGTCTATTTCAAGGGATACCCAGAGGGAGTGATTCAGGCCACTGAGCCCCCAACACTCTCAGGAGCCATCCTGAAGCACAAAGTCTGCCATGTGAGTATAGAAACGAAGGAAAAATCAAGGAGTCCCGGAAAGCCAGAAGGTCACACAAGGACAATGGAAACAACTGACTTGCTGATTCAGAAGGACTGGTGATTCTTGTACCTTTCAGAGTTTGAGAGCCCTAGGGTTAGAACTGGGTTAAAAAGGATGCTCCTGCTACATCTCCCTACAAGCCTACACACTTGAGAAGAGAACATTAAAGGTAGCGCTTATGAACATCTGGAGTCAAATCACAGAGGTCTCCTTCCTGTCCCACCACCTGGTAGCTGTGTAGCTGTGTGGAAGCTCTTTAAAGTCTTTGTACTTCATTTCCTCATCAGGAAGACAGAGTTGATTACAGCACCAACTGCATAAACTTCCAGCTAGCATTAAATGAGATTATATTTTCTCCTAGAGCTGCATAATGCACCAGTTAAGACGGTAGGGAGTGGAATCCACTGCTTGAGAGGAGTCTCTGCTCTCCTGCTCATGGCCAAGTAAATGTGGGTGATTTATTTAAATGCTTTTAAACTGTTTCCTCACCAGGAAGAAGTAAAATTGATAACAGTACTTGCCTCCTATGGTTTTTATAGGACTGACATCCCAGGTGTTCTACACTGTTCCTGGCAGATAGTAAGCACTCAACACATGGTAGCTGCTGGTCTTATGGAAGTTCTTCTCTCACTCAGTTGTAAGTCCCATAAGGACAGGATTTTTGCCTATTTTGCTTGCTGCTACAGGCCTTAGAACAGGGCCTAGCACATAATAGATGCTCAATAAATATGTGTTAAATGACCAGTTAAATACTTGTCATCAATTGGAAGTATACTGTCTCAGTCCTCAGCCTTCTCATCTACAGCTTCCCATGTTTCCCAAATTTTCTGATAGGGATTCTTTATTCAATGAAGAGTAATCAAATACATATTTTATTTCAGACACCAACCTACACTCTGGGAATAGAACCGTAAACAAGGCATGCATAACATCTTCTCTTAGGAGTTTATATTACACAGAGAGAGGGAGGGGGACTATACTTCAGGTGGTTGGTGAGCTGTATGAAAGAAACAAAGTCCAGTGATGACAGGGAGTTGGGGGGGTTCATAGTTGAGATGGGGTGCTCTGGGGAGGATCCTGAGAAGCTGGCTTTTGATCTGATTCCCGAAAGATGGGAATAAGCCAGCCATGGAAAGAGCTGATAGAAGAGAACTCAGGGTAGTAATCATGAGGTGGATTATGGATTGAATTACATCCCCCCAAAAAGATACGCCGAAGTCCTAACTCCCTGTACCCGTGACTATGACCCTGTTTGGAAACAGGATCTTTGAAGATAATATCAAGTTCAAATGAGGTCGTACTTGATTAGGATGAGCCCTAATCCAATCGTGTACTTATAAGAAGAAAAGAGACACAGAGAGACCACCATGTGACAACAGAGGCAGAGATTCAAGTGATGGGTCTACAAACCAAGGAACACCAAAGATTGCCAGCACACCAGAAGCTTGGAGAGATGCATGGGAAAGATTCTCCCCTAGAACCTTAAAGTGATCACGATCCTGCCAACACCTTGATCTCAGACTCCTAGCCTCCAGGACTCTGAGAGAATAGATTTCTGTTGTTTTTAGCCACCCAGTTTGTGGTACTTGGTCACAGCAGCCCTAAGAAATGAATACGGTGGGAACAAGCTTCTTGTTCAGTAGACAAAAAGGAAGAACAGGGATGCAGGACTACAAAGGAGAGAGTAAGAAAGAACAGAGTTAGAAGGGGGCGCTTAGGCAGGACCTTGTCAAAGCAGGACAACCAGTTAGCCTGAAGATAATTAGCCCTGTTAAGAGCTTGAAGTGGCTTTTAATACCTTAGCAAGCAGCATCATTTAAATGCTGAAAGGAGGGAGCATCGACTGTGTTAAGTGAGCCCAGAAACATCCTGAGGAACCAGGAGTTGCTCAGAAAGCATGTCAGATGCTAAATTCGTCCTTGTGCCTTCTGATCTTTCCGTCTCTAACCATCATCTGCCAATTGTTCTCCCACACCAAATTCTCTGTACTGTTCCAGAAGCGATGCATAGATTTCCTATGAATGTGAATATATACACACACGTAAACATACGTATTTTGCACATTGTCCTAAATCAGTGGATCATACTTAAGAAACAGGTACCAGTTCCTGCAACCTACGGTCAACCTAGATTTTGAGGGTTTTTTTCCCTCTTTCTCTCGTGAAGCATGGAAATACTGCATTTTGTATGTTTTTCCGCACTGTGATCATTCTGATTTTGTGACTGTGTATTAGTTACCCTGGCAACATGGTAGACTTGGATCTGATTGGTCAGGTTGGCAGGTTCACTGTCAGAGCCGTGGGCCCAGTTTTGAGTGGTGGATATGTGCATGTTAACCAGAGCTACACAGACAAGCTTGGCCAAGAAAACCTGATCCAGCAGAACTTCTGCATCCCTTCTTCTGGCCAAAAGGACCTTTCCTCCACCTGCTGTGAAAGTCCCTTGCACTGCTTTTGGGAAGATGCAAGGACTTGTCTGTATCTTTGAAATATCTGTTAGAAAATGTGTTCAGTATTGGTATGTTCAGCCTGTAGTGCAGAACACATTTATTTGTAATGAGAAATTAATTCTTGAGGAAGCTAAGGGAGAATGGTCCAACTGCTGGACCATGGGATTAGAACCTGCTACACAGCCTTAATTCTGACTTGCTGTGCAATCTGGAATGAGTCACAAACTCAGCCAAATGCTTCATTTTCTGTAAATAAATTTCATTCATAAAGAAAGAGCCTTCTCTTAAGAATGAGGTCCCAAGAGCGTAGTATGCTAAAGTTTTAAACTGGGACAAAATTCTAGCCCAGTTTATGCCAACAATATTGAATCACTTATTTATTCAATTTACCAGGTGCATTGTTTACTTATTAGAGTCTGGCTCTATTCGTTTACCAATTACCTAGGGAAAAAACAAACTTCTACCTAGAGCTGAAAATTTTTATTAGCCAATGAATAAAGAATCCCAGCACACAGTAAAGTACAGACTGATTCCTAACAAAGTAATAACTATATTTTTCTTACTTGCACAAATTTCTATGCAGCCATACCTGGCTCACTTTTCACAATATTTGTGTTTTCAAAAGCATGTCATTGACACCTAGATCTACCACCCTCTCTACATCAGAACATATTATGTTTAACTGTAGTATATAACCACCATAGTCTTAAATTAATAGACGTAAAAGTCATTGGCAAACAGTCATTTTTCACCTGGGTTAAGTGTTACAGTATGTTCAGCTCCAGTAATGTGAACATTTAGGCTGTCCAATTTCAAAGAAAAATATCTGAAGGGAAAAGAGACAAGAACCACATTCCAAACAGTCTTCCAAAAACGACGACTGCATAGCAATGATTAATTCCTCTGCTAAAGTTACTGGGGGGAAATGTGCCTTCTGAAACTCCTATTTTCCCCCCATTGAGAATAAATGCCTTGTTAATTGTGCCTAGAGCAAGGAGAGAATCAGAGTATGATCAAGGAACCAACCAACTTTTTCAGGATTTAACCAATAAACCAAGTGATATTAGCTCTCAAATATCATGATATCTACGATATCACCTTGCGTGCCTGGGTTTTGTTAGCGAGTCTTGTTTGCAAGGCTATCACTAGTTCACACCGAATAGACTTTGTTAATAAATTCCATAATTTTCCTACACAAAGCACAATTACATAGCCTGAGATTTGTGTGAGGGGCATTAATTTGAGTGTAAATATTTAAAATGTATCACAATTTTTATAATCCTCTTTTGGTATGTTTTCACTGTAGATGTAACATACTGAGAACCCCAAAATGGAAGTGGCCTGGGCCTCTTGATCCCTGAGAGGCCTACTTGCTCCAGTATTTGTGCACAAGGAAAGCTCTTCAGGGAATGATCCTCTCTTGGGAGGGAGATGGGGGTCTTCGGTAAAAAGAGGTTTCCCTGTTGGGCCCCAGCTTTGGGCCTCTCCACCCTGCTGGTTCTGCACTCAGAAGCCACCCTCCCCGACCTCTCCCTTCCTACAACTCTGGGCCACAGACAAGTGCCCAGAACATCAACTTCAGATCTGGGGGGAAGATAAAGCAGAGCAAGAAAATGAAAACCACAATGTAAGTCTGTGGGGATAGCATTCATTGAAAGGAAACAAATAATAAGGGCAGGGCTGGGAAGCGGGGGATGGTCAGAAACAACAACAAAACCTCATTTGGAGCCAACAGAGATAATCTGAGGGAAAGCAAAGAATGGAGCCCAAATGAAAGATTCTGTGCAAATCTAGGCAGAGGTCGTGGTGGCTGTGCGAGGAGACAAAAGAACGCAGGCATTAATAAAAGAGACGGACAATGAAAGCGCATCACAAAGCCTTGCAGTTCCACATACAAGCCAAGGTACATACACACGCCCATAAAAGCAGGGAAGTGGGGAACAAAGGATGTCATAGCAACCTCAGCGAGCCCCGTCATGCTACCCACTGCAGTGCTCGTGGTCATCCATCAAGGAGCCTCCCATTTCCAAACCTGGAGTTCACATGGGGAGGGAGGGGCCGCCCCAGTCAGAGGGGTCCAGGCCCCTGCAGTGCACTCTTGTCTCCCTTTCTTCCTTCCTTCCCCCATAAAATCCAAGCTAGGTCTGTGCCAAGCCTCCCCCTCCCCTCTCCCAACAGCTGCTTTTCTGAAATACAGGGAAACATAATCCGGACGCAGCATCCTGACACACTCATGTCCCCAGTTATGTTTCCCCAGTTGTTTCAGATCTGGGTAAAGCAGCATTCCCCTGTGCTCTCAAAAACTCCCCTGTTCCTTTGAAAACAAAGACAAGATAATAACAAAAGAAGGGGAGAAAAAGCACATAAATGCATTTTGCTTGATCGTGTGAAATCAAGCACCCCACTGTTGGAACTCATTTGGGATTGTGGATTTCCAGTGGGATGTAAATCTCATTTACCTGTGCCTAATTCAAAAGAGAAATGCTCATTTCCTTCCACCTCTATCTTCTACTTAAATTATAGGTCTCTTCTTTATTAATAGACCATCATTTCTTTCTACTTTCTTCTGGTTTGAGTGGGGGAAATACTGTGACACTGGAAAAAAAGAAAAGATGAGTGTTTCACCAGCAAGACTTGGAAGGCAGTGGAAAATAAAAGAGAACTTTTACAAGAACCTAATGGAGATATTGACATGTGTGTCTGGAAATCTAAACTTAGCAAAGTGTAAGGCAAGAACAGGCTTTCTCACTTTATTTCCGTATCTGGAAAGTTTCAGCGGCTGGTACCATATGAATATTTATTAACGCATTGTGAATCAGAACCTGTGATTACTACTCAACTATCTTTTTACCTTACAAGCTTCAACTAAGAAGAATAAAAACACATCTGCTTTTGCTCTTCCCATATTTTATTCAATGTTTTAACAGCTTTGCTGTAAATATCTCATCCATTACGATTCAGTTGTGACTATATCAGCTTCACGTCTCCTGTTTTATTACTGTCATTGCAGTGAAACAACACACTGTTAATTCTGTTAACTAACAAGTTCATTGTTCAAGCTAGTCAGCGATCTACTGTTTGTTGGGTCCTCATGTTAAAAGAGAACTGGTTATAAATCAAAGAAAGGCTTGAGTGAGGCGTGTTCCCTTTGTTCAGATGAGTGGGTCTTTATTTGAGATTGTCGTTTAATATGCTGTCATGGAAGAGATGAGTAAATCTGGAGATAGGGCCAAATCCAATCATATTAGATGAAGAGGTTGCACAACCCTCAAAGAATTCGGCTCTGGAATATGCAAGCACCCCTACAGCTTCAGATTCGCTTCCTGAAACCTGCACCTCCTTTATAGCTCCCATCCAGTGTAGACCTTGTAAACCTGTTTTCTTCTAGATTCTTTCCAGCAGAAACATGTTCATATTTCTTTTCCCCTAGGTGTGATTTAGTCTGTCTGAAAGTGGGGTCTGACAGATAAGAAGGTGGGCCCTATAGTCCAGCAGACCTGCTTTGCTTCCCAGTTCTGGCATCTCCCAGATGAATGGACTTGGATGATTTACTTACCATCCATGAACCTCATCTGTAAAATGGGAGCAGCCACCATAACTCCTCATCAGGTCGTTGCGATAATAAAAGGAGCAAATCTTTGTAAAATTCTGTACCAGTCAGGATTCAGTGCAGGAGACAGAAATCACTATAGATAGTTCAAGCATAAACTGAGTTAATTTGGGTAATAGGTATGTACCAATTATCTATTATTATGACAATGTTGAAACACACACATGCACATGCACACACATCAGCTTAAAACAAGAGCATTTATTTAAATAACAGGTCAGGGGACTTCCCTGGTGGTGCAGTGGTTAAGAATCCACCTGCCAATGCAGGGGACACGGGTTCGAGCCCTGGTCCAGGAAGATCCTACATGCCGCGGAGCAGCTAAGCCCGTGCGCCACAACTACTGAGCCTGCGCTCTAGAGCCCATGAGCCACAACTACTGAAGCCCACACTCCTGGAGCCCGTGCTCCGCAACAAGAGAAGCCGCTGCAATGAGAAGCTTGTGCACTGCAACAAAGAGTAGCCCCTGCTCGCCACAACTAGAGAAAGCCCGCGTGCAGCAACAAAGACCCAATGCAGCCAAAAACAAATAAATAAATGTTTATTAAAAAAAAAAAAAACAGGTCGGCAGATAAGAGATTTGGGCTTGGCTGGGCAGGGCTGGGCATTTCTTCATGCTATGTTCACTCAATACCTTGCTGGTGGCTAGTACATCTGGGCCAAATGTGTGACTCTCAAGCAGGATAACCTGGGCATTTTCCTGGCAGAGGCAGGGGAGAAAACAGGGTACTTCTTGGATAATATATGCTAGTATCCCATTGATCAAAGCAAGTTTCATGTTCAGCCCACAGACAGGGTTGGGGTAGACAGAATGCCCCACCCAGAGTGGCTGGATCTTAGGGTGACCAACCACTCCGATTTTTTAGAACCTGAGGAGGTTCCCAGGATGCAGGACTTTCAGTAGTAAAATTGGGGCAGTCCTGGACAAACTGGGATGCTTGGAACTCTGTTGGCACCTTATAGGGCAAGAAAATGGATGCATGGAGGGTCTTACAAAAGGGACTAATAAAAGTCTTATAAAAGGATTTAGAAGTTGCCTATCAAATCGTTGGAAAGACTGGAAGAGAGACTATTAGTTTGAAGGTCCTGGTTCTGTTTTTGCTGCTATTACCACTTCTGCTGTTATCCCCACCTAAGTGGCAACCAGACACTGGAGCCTGGCATCTGGCTGTCGCACTGTGAGTGCTTGCTTGTTAACTGTCATGGGCACAGAAGGTATCTCTGCCCCACTCCCACCTTCCAGATCTCCCACAGGACAAGTGATGAATAGAGCCTAACTCTAACCCAGAACTCTGACCACAGGGGAATCTGGGAATTATGCTCTTGAGCTTCCCAACCACCCAGAAAGGGGGGAAGAAACGGAGTGAGAGAGGCTGGCACCAAGCCTCTACCACGAAGGCTTCCACGAACATGTGGCTCATGGGGAATGTTGTCGGCTGTGATAGTGGTGTCAGATTCATTCAGACGGATTCACTGATATGGCCTACTAACTAATACCCAGGCTGGTAACCCTCTCTCTAGTTTAGCTAAAATTAAAGGCAAACAGGTTACCTCCTAAGGTATCTGATTCCTAGAAAGCTACCCTCAAAAGGGCAGAATCATTATAAAGAAAGTGGTTTCTGTAGCATTTCAACTTCCAGGGACAATGTGGGAATTTTAAGAAGGCACAAGCCTTTTTTCACCTTGTTTTGTTTTAGCTATTATTGGGTTTTCCTCTTTTTTCTAATTTCTCTTCTGAACATTATCTGGGTATTCTCAACCTCTGAAAGCTTTTCTTCAAACTCTGGGTGAAGATTTACAGCAGTAATCATCACTTTAGCCCAGCTGACTTCTTTGTAATCACATAGTTACAAAATAAATAAGAAAAGAGAATGAATTCTGAGGGCATCTGAAATGAGCACCACAGTCCCTGGCCTGTATCTGACCTATTTTTAAGAAAAAGAAGAAAAAAAAAAAAAAACCAAAACACCACATTATCTTAAGAAGGTCATTTGAGGACTTGAGGACACAGGGAGGGGGAAGGGACGAAGTGAGAGAGTGGCATAGACATATACACACTACCAAACCGTAAAATAGATAGCTAGTGGGAAGCAGCCGCATGGCACAGTGAGATCAGCTCAGTGCAGAAACTAACACACCATTGTAAAGCAATTATACACCAATAAAGATGTTTAAAAAAAAAGAAACAAATAGAGCTGGAACAATTAGATATTCACATGCAAAAGAAGGAAGTTGGACCCATATCTCAAAATATACAAAAATTAACTGAAAATAAAGAGTAAAAAAAAAAAAAGGTCATTTGAGTCTACTGATTTCAAAACACAAATGAGCTGAATTTATGAGGAAAAATTCTGGTTCATTAGAGATAATTTTTCTAAAATACAGTTCCTTAAGGAAAACATACCTTAGTTGTGATTCTAAATCTGTCTCCTGAGAAATCTTGGATGCCTGCTGATCATTTTGAATTCTTTGCCACCCTTAACTTTCTGGCTACATGTTAGAAATCATTTTAAATGAATTGAATAAAATTCACAAGTGTTATATGCCAGCAAATGATGAACTCACAGGAAATATGACTCAAATCCACTTTTTTTCATTTTGTTTTTTTCTAATAATAAATAGAAATAAACAAATGTGGCTTTAATGACATCTTGGAGCAAAAGCTTTTATTGATATATTACCAGCTGGAAGCATGTAATGCTTTGGTGAAATAAACTCCATTCTGCATATTTATAACCAGGTTGAAAAAGGCGTGTTTGTTATTTTGTGTGACACTTCCTAATGATAGTGAAGTTTTATATATGAAGATATACATGCGCCATCATAAAAATGAACAATATTTCAGCTTACAAGATCTTTCTTTTGGGGCTTCCCTGGTGGCGCAGTGGTTGAGAGTCCGCCTGCCGATGCAGGGGACACGGGTTTGAGCCCCAGTCCGGGAGGTTCCCACATGCCGCGGAGCGGCTGGGCCCATGAGCCATGGCCGCTGAGCCTGCGCGTCCGGAGCCTGTGCTCCGCAACGGGAGAGGCCACAACAGTGAGAGGCCCGCGTACCGCAAAAAAAAAAAAAAAAAAAAAAAAAAAAGATCTTTCTTTGATTGAAGATGCTTTTATACTTACTTAGTTTCCAATTACTTTTTTAACCTGTGCTCACAAACTTACAAATACCTTTTCCTCATTCCCGTAAAGCCATGAACATATGCTCCAAACTGTGTCAGTTGAAACAAAATGTGGGGCAACTGTTTAGAGTGACAAGTCCTTCTTTGGACAGCTGAGGTTCTCATCATTAGCTAATTAAGTTTGTATCAGATCAACCTCTTTGGGTTGCAAAAACTAGAAACTGCTTTGAGAAAAAAAGGAATCCACTGGCACAGAAGTTAAGTGTAGAGGGCTGGTTTCAGACACAGTGGGCTGAAGGCACTCAAATGATGTCACCAGAACCTGGTATCCCTTCATCGCTCAGATTTGCTTTCTGATTTGTGTTAGGGTCTCTCTACAAAGTCACAAAATGGTAACAGCTCCAACACACACACACACACACACACACACACACACACACACACACACACACTCCCTCTCTCTCTCTCTCTCCCTCTCTCTCTCTCTCTCTCTCTCTCTCTCTCTCTCTCTCTCTCTCTCTCTCTCTCTCTTGTGCGTTCTCTCTCCCTCCCACCTCCTACCAGTGGAAGAAAGTCAAGGATCTGTCTACGACTGGCTCACATGCACAATCCTGAACCAACTATTGTTACCAATGGTGTATTAGCTATCTACTGTTGTGTAACAAATTACACCTCAAAACTTAGCAGCTTAAAAGAACATGCATTTATTATCTCCAAGTTTCAGTGGGTCAAGGATCCAAGCAAGGCTTGACAAGGTCCTCCAGCCCAGGGTCTCCCACAGGCTGCAGTCAAGGTGTTGGCCAGGGCTCGAGTAATCTCGAGGTTCAGGGAGCAGGATCCACTCCCAGAATCACCCAGTGGTGCAGGCAGGATTCAGTTCCTTTCCGGGCAGTTGGGCTGAGGGCCTTGCTTCTTCATTGGCCATCAGGCAGAGGCCACACACTATTCTTTGTTACATCGCCCTCTTCTAAGGGCAGTTCTAAGGGCAGGTTTCATCAGAACAGGCAAACGTGAGAGAGACAGATGGAATTCACAGTCTTCAATCCTAATCTTGGAAGTAACATCCCATCAATTTTGCCATATTTTATTCACTAGTAGCAGGTTCTGGGCCAGCTCACACTCAAGGGGAAGGAATTACACAGAGTGAATACCAGGAGTTGGGGATCATGGGAGCCATTCCAGAAGGTCCTACCACAAAGGGTAATGAAATCTTCTGATCAGTTTAAATATGAATTTTCCATGTTACAATATAGGCTTTATTAACAATTGTTTCAGTCTGCATAATAATTCATTGAGTGGACACATCAAAGCTTATTTAACTTTAAATTTATTAAACTGAGTTGTTTACAGGTTTTTTAATTTTCCTTGCTATTGCAGATACAACTGTGGTTCATCCTTTAAAAAAAATCATTTGATAATCGTATCTAGGAAAAACCAAACTCAAATGCTCACAGGGGCATGGGAATTCTATCCCTAAAGGAATAGTGTCCAATCAGGCTGGCTTCCTGTTCACATGTGGGAACATGAACACGGTATTAACAGAACTCCTGCTTTTTCAAGAAAAATAGGAAATTCATAGTTGTATGTGAAGTGTCCTATTGACTCCATTAAAAAGAAAATATACCTAAACAAGTGTGTGGGCCAAACAAAACTGATCTGCGGGCTGAATTTGTTACACTGGCTACCAGTTTGAGATTATGAACTAAGAGTTATACTTCTGAAATCAACCCTAAAGAGAAAAGAAAACAGGAAATGGCAAAACTATGGAGACAATAAAAAGATCACTGGTTGCCAGGGGTTAAAAGGAAGGGTGTAACGAATCAGCATAGCACTGAGGATTTTTAGAGCAGTGAAACTATTCCGTATGATACTATAATGGTGGATACATGTCGTTATACATTTATCAAAACCCATAGAATGTACAACACCATGAGTGAACCCTGATGCAAACTATGGACTTCGGGTAACGATGATGTGTGTAGGCTCATGGACTGCAGCAAATGTGGTTGATAATGGGGTAGGCTATGGGTTTGTGAGGGGAGAGTGTTTATGAGAAATTTCTGTACCTTCCATTCAATTTTGCTATGAACCTTAAACTGCTGTAAAAAATAAAGTCTATAAAAAAAACAGGAAATTAAATTCTTTAAGAATCACAGCTATGTAAAAGAAATAAGTATAAAGTTATACCAATCAGTTTCTATTGGAAAGAAATACATTTATAGACCTTTGAGGGGTGGGGTTATGTATTTGTTTTTTCCTCTCAGTCTATTTCCAAAATCTTTCTCAATGAGCGAATGGTACAGGCAGTCCTCACTTCGCACAGAAATGTGGGACTATAAAAATGACTATGCGAGCTGAAACTGTGTCAGCTGATATTAATAATCAGTGGTAAACATTCCAGTCATACCATGACCTTTAAAAATGTTGATCAAAACATTAAAACTGTCTTACTGTCAGTTCTAAATGCACAGGGAAATGAAAAAAAATAGTACAACTAAAATTTATTTAGTACACTATATTTTCATCATTAGAAACATTGAGAATTAAAGTGTTTATTTCTTTGTGAAAGCTTATCAAGTAGTCTGAATACTACTGTTCTTTTCATTGTATAACTTGCGATACAAAGAGAACATCTTTTCCATGCCTTGGTGAATTTTCAAACTTAATCCTAAGCTTGGATCATTATTTTGACATTAGTACTTTCAATGCTGTGAACTATCTCCGAGAGTTCCTAAATGTGAAGATTTTTGCCAGCATCACTTCCTCTGGGACATCTTCAACCTTCTTGTCATGACCGTTTTCCTCATTTATTGATAAGTTTGCATCCACTATGCTCCTCTGGCTGGCACACCTACAGTCTCCCATAGCAGCAGAATCAACATTCCCATGGTCAGCTATTTCTCTGATAATTCCATTTATGTTCATTGAGAATTTCACTTCCAGCATCTCTTTTTCTTCCACAGTTGCACTTATATATTTGTTGACCAATTCCTTCTTTGACTGCTCACTTTTATGAAATGCCATGGGGGTTTATCACCAGGAGACGAGGAGGCAACACAACCACACACTTTGCTGTCTGTGTGTGGACTGAACACAGATGCACAGGGACCAGTCACAGACAGACTGGGGAAGGGACGTGATGGGTCACGGCTAGGCGTGCACATCTGCTGTTCATGTAGTGACTCGTGGGCTGAAGAGCCAGCTATGAAGTTTGTATTTTATGCAGTTATTCAGTTCATATACCATGTTATTCAAAATTGAATCATGTTTGGGGGGAACTGGTGTTATTTAACTAAAACATGGTAACTGAAATTAATGCGTAGCAGAACCATGCAAAGCAAGGACTGCTGGTACTTCAATATTGGAAAAATTAACTTTATTCTAAAAGAAAACGATCCCGTGCTCCCTTTCTTTGGTCACAGGCAGACTCAAGGACTAAAGATAGACTCTACCGAAAAAGGTACACTGCTGGTTGAGCTCCACTGATTTATGACCCTGGAGACCTCACAGAACATGCTGTAATGCTATTTTGTTCAGACTCCCTGTGAATAGGTACATCTGGAGACCTATATATTTATGGAAAATGATAAATATTTTTTCTCCCCTACCTTATGTCTAAGTAGGTCATGTTGGCAATATTTTGAGTACCTATTACATTTCATCCAATGTATTTTCAAGAGCACGTTAAATGTAGCTGTAGGACGCACATGGGTGGTGACAGGGAACACCTCCCACCTCAAAATCCTGTAAACATGATTGCTCTCTGAGAGATAGACTGGAAAACTAGAACATCATAGATCAAAGCAGTGAAATGCAAAGTCAACTGAGAAATGTAGTTCTGAAAGCAATTTGATGTCCTTAATAGATGCAAAATGGATAAAATTCAACAATTCTTCATGTTTTTTAAAATACGAGGAACTTGGCAAAACAGCAGTATGAAGGAAATTCTTTAACAAGGTAAACACCAAGAGCAAACATCGTTCTTAACGTTGAAAATTCAGAAGGATTGTTATCAAAGCTAGCAGTACAATTAAAGCATGCCCCAATACTGCTGTAGACACTGTTCTGAAGGTCCTAGCCAATGCATTCAGAAAAGGCAAGCAAACAGGAGGAATAAGAGTTAGAAAGGAAACGATTATTATCATCATTTGCAGCCAACAGTATCATCAGTAAATAAAATTGATATATGATTACAACTAAGAAAAAAGTGTATCCAAGTTGCTAGACATCAGATGGGCATATAAAATGTCCTAGACACTAGAAATAATCAATGAGAAAATTTAAGGAAGTGTCAGTGTGATTCTTAAGTTTGCAAAGCTGGAGATAACCAGATTGAAGGTATTAACACAGATAAGCAACCATGTGGATACTGAGGGGACTAGGTAAGCCATGAATTCAGAGACAATGAGAATCACAGAGGACAGTATCAGTGAAGCCCAAGCAAACCCTATCTTATGACATAGATATCTGATATAACTGTCAAATATGTCATTTCTGTGAAACCAGTTTGTACCTGAAGCCATTACATTTCCTAATCACACATAACTAAATTAGCTGAGGTCACCCCTTTCCTTAAGATTTCAGCAAACTTGTACTGTGCCCTTTGTTTAACAGTCTTTGGAAATCCAATGCTGCCCAACAATTTAAGTTCAACCAATACCAGGCCATAGGCTGAGTCAGAGTTTGATCCCATCAGCAAAGAATCATACCTTTCCAGGAAAGCGGCCTTATACAGGGCCCAAACCCTCTTCTTTCCCTCAAAGTCAAGAACAAGATGCTCACGGATTTCCCGTGAATTACTTGCCACAATTTCCTTTGAGAGAATTCAACCATTTGAGCTGTATCCCCTTACCCCAGAAAAAAAAAAAATGCACGTTCTTGAAAATATTATACATATTTCCAAGAGGTTCACAGACCTCCTGAATCCTATCCAAGAGACCCCAGATTAACCACCCTTACTCTGCTATGCGTGATGCATCAACGCTCATCACAGTGGTTCAAAATAAAGAAGCTCATCCCATTGGCTGCCTGGGTTTATACCTCAGCTCGATCTTTAACCAGCTGTGTGAGCTTGATTATATTATTTAACTACTCTGGGCCTCAATGTCATCATTTGTAATGGAATCATAATAGTTCTTACCTCATTAGGTAATTATGACAATCAAATGAGACAAGGCAGGGAAAGCTGTTGGCACAGTGCCTGCCCCGTGACAAAAGACCAATGGATGTTAGTTATTATTTTATTATTAACTACCCTTTGGCTGCTTTGTCTTTTATTTTGTTAAAGCTTTTGAAGATAAGTATACTTTAGGATCTATACCGAGTTTTTTAACTTCAGCCATACTGATATTTGGAGCCAGACAACTCTTTGTCGCAAGGGATGTCCTGCACGTTGAAGGGTGTTTAGGCAGTGTCCCCGGACTCTACCCACTAGACGCCAGAAACACCCCACAGTTGCGACGACCAAATATGTGTCCAAACATTTACACATGTTCCCTTGATGGGCAAAATCACTCCTGACTGAGAATCACTGCTCTATGCTGATTATATGGATAGGTTGAGATTTTTTTTTTTAATGGCAGAAACAACAGTAATCATACCATTTAAAATGTTACCATTGCTGATGAAAATACAATGAGGCCAAGAAATCTGTACTCAAAATGGAGAAGGGCTCGAAGTGAGGAAGAGGAAGTGACGGTGTGAATGAGGGTGGGACTCACAAGGCTCAATACACGTATACGGGTGAAGGTGGTTAATGAGAAACATAGGGGTCATGAAAGATAGAGAGGAAAATAAATTTTGGCAATGGAAGGAATAAATTGGAAACTCTTAAGAGGAAAAAAAGTAGCTTAGCCTGGAGAATACACAACCTTCATAACACCTGGAAGGAGTCAACAGAGACAATATGAAAAACAGAAAGGAAATGAGGAAAACTGTTCTATGGATTCCACAAGAGGTCAACACCACTGATTCACAGGACAATTTAATATGGAATTAAAGGGTAGAGCCCAGGGTTAAAAAATCCTTGGAACAGAACCAAGGCTGATGGTGGGCTTAGACCCTGAGTATCAGCCTTTTAAGAGACTAACATGGCATACTCATTCCTGAAACAAATAAAATTCATATCTTGTGTATAGGCAGTCCACATACTGTTGTAAAGTTGTTTTACATTCTGAGAAAATAAGCTTATGGGGGCTCAAAGTCTCTCTTCAAAAAAAGAGCAGCTCAGAGAAGTTAAGCATCAGCCCTGATCAAAAGGTGCGTCGTCTGTGAATGAGACATGTGCTCCTTCCCTTGGGTGGTGGCAGCAGAAACTCAGTTGTCCTTTCAATGTTGATGTTGGTGATATGAATCTACTGAGCTCTTCTGAGCACTTTCCATATGCTGGGTTAAATTTTTCACTTGTCTTATGCCACTTTATCCCAACAGCAACCTTTTGAGAAGCAGCAATTTTGATCCCGCTTTACAGATGAGGAAGCCAAGGTTTGGAAAGGTTCAACTCTCCAAGGCTGCACATCTTGTAAGCAAGGATTTAATGCCCAGTGGCCCATCTCTAACACTTGTTCTTGTGGCTCCTGTACTGTACTCTCTTGAGGGCACACAGGGAGGGGTGGGATGCTGAATTCACCTTCACTCAATGTGCTCAAAACTAAGGGCTTAATAGACTAATAATACTTGAATAATGTGGCTCTGCTCTGTCAAGCACTTTTTATCGCATTAATATTTCACGTTGCAATTGAATGGTGCCCTAAACGTGTTAATTGTGCCTCTGAAGAGAAAAACCCAGCAAGGGGGAAAAGTGCTGTGGTTATCTAGATTATCAGCTCACCCTACAATGATGGAAACCAATCCATAGAATATTTATTGCCTATTTGCTGCACTCCACGCCAGATATTCCCCTGTAAATTATTTTACTTACACTGACATTAAAAAAAAATTTCCAAGTTGGCATTATTATCTGCATTGTTCAGAGAGCAAACCAGATTAACCCTGCCATCAAGAGAAGGAGCTAAGGCTCAAATCAAGCTCCATCAACTCCAGTCTAAGGTTTTCTCCATCAGATCAAAACAAACACATTAAAACCAAGAATCCTATGCTCTGACATCTTTTCCATGTCTCCAAATTTTTTGCCATGTGTGGCCAATTAGCACAGTTGGCTAGAACATGGTGCTAATGAGGCCAAGGTCAGGGGTTCAATTCCCTCATGGGCTGAAACTTGATGCTTCCTTCCCAGAGTCACAGGCTGTGGACTGCACCACAGCTGGTCCCCTCCCATGAGTGTCATATTGGTCATAAAGGCCGTTGAAAAAGTCTCGCTGAATCATGGTAACTCCATCCACACTGTTGGATCAACTCAGAACACAAGCTGTAGTGACAGTGTGACTATAGACATAAATGAAGGCCAACACTGTGACTAGCTGAATAAATTAACAATTTTTGCCTACATTCTATAAGTTTTAACTGCACTCTTTATGGATCGATGGAGCTGTGATTTTATTTATAAAAACTCATATATTAAGAGAGATGCTAAAATTTCGAGCTGTTGAATGACATGTGCAGTAATACCTCAATTACTTAAACTCATAAGGAAATGAGTTATTTTGTATATGTAAATCATGTTCAGATAATGGAAGTGTCTCCTTAGTACCAAGACATTTTCATATTAGCAATTTTGATGGAAATCTTTCTAAATGGAATTCACATTTTCCTGCCTAAATAGGAGATATGGGACATAATTTTTCCTAGATATCCGTTATTTACAAAAAGCACAATTTTTAAAAAGTGATTTTTTAATTGAAAATAAAGGGATGGGAAGATAAATCAACCAGGAATGTCAATGTTAATACCAGACAAGGTGAAATTTAAGCTTAAAGTAACAGCAGGATAAAAAGGAAGATAATATAATGATATACGATATATTTTCCAAAGAAAATGCAATAATCACAAACCTATGTGCACCAAATAATATAACAACTTCACTGAGTCCCAGCTTTTCTGACCTTCTAGCTATTCCTGAAACAGGACAAAGTAATTCCTAATTCAGGGCTTTTGTGGCTACAGTCCCCTCTGCCCAGAACTTACTTCCTCTGGGCTTTGCATTCCCACCTTATTCAGTTCTCTGCCCAAATATCACCCACCGAGTGATGGCTAACCACTCCATCTGATTTGTCACCTAAGATCCTCAGATTTCAAGTTGTTCAATAACTGATCGCCTATATATATGAGGTCTCATTGCTGTAGGAAAAATTAAAGATACATAGAGCCCTGAATCCACCTACCCTAAATTTCATTAGATTCCTAAGATGTGTCTACTAACATCACAGTCCTCTAAGAAACTGTAATCTTTATTACCAGCCAAGACTTCAGACCTAAAACCCCACAGAAGGAATAAGCCCATAGTCTCTCCCTTGGCACCTTTTCTCAATGGCCAATCCTGAACTTGGCTATTAAGTTCTTACTACCCTAAGCATGAGAAAAGTCACAGAAAAATGAATGCAATGAAAAAAATCATAATTCTTTCTGTATTACTTTCCTGTGACAGTTATAACAAATTACCACAAACTTGATGGCTTAGGACCACAGAAATTTATGCTCTTACTGTTCTAGAGGCCAAAAGTCTGCAATCAAGGTGTCAGCAGGGCCACAGTCCCTCCAAGAGGCCCTAAGTGAGAATCCATTTCTTACCTCTTCCAGCTTCTGGTGGCTGCCGGCAATTCTGTGGCTTGTGGCCACATAACTTCAGTCTCTCCTCCATCCTCACATCACCTTCTTCTGTGTGTGTTTGTGTGTGTGTACGTGCACACGCGTGTCAAATTCCTTCTGTCTCTCTCTTACAAGGACACTTGTGAGAGCCCACAAGTGGATAATCCAGCATTATCTCATCTCAAGATCCTTAACTTAATCATCTCTGCAAAGATCATTTTTTTCCAAATAAAGTAATGCTTACAGGTTCCAGGAACGTGACCCTGGTATCTTTGGGGCCACTGTTCAGCCCACCGCACTTTCTAACTCCAGGTGCAGATGTTGCACCACTTTTCCCTTGAACCCTACTGTGGCCTTCTAGGTTTTGCAAAGGTAGAAAACTCCTTTATAAAAGGCAGGCACCCCCAAGTCCGTCCATGCATAATGGCCATGTGGCATTCTAAGCAGGAGCAACAGGGGAAGGAAGTCAATAAGGCAATGACCCTAAGAGTGTGAGCCCTGAAAGGACAAAACATATTTTTTAATGTCTTTTTCCACCATCTGCTCTTCCCACAAAAACTCTAGCCCTAGTGTCTGAGCCACACTGGGGTCTTATCTGATATGAGAGAACCTCCTCTTCAGGATTGATCTGCAAAGGGGGAGGGCCTAAGACCCACCGTTGCAAATCTTCTCATCAAGCCTGGTATCAATGTTCAGCTGAGCCTAAACGCAGCTTCAGGAACATGCTCCACACTGTGCTCTCGTGGCCACCCAACCCATCAAAGTTGCCACAAGATGAAATGCTTTTGCCATAACTGTCTTGGAAATAATCTTCTGTGAGTGCCGACATCCCCCATACCATTTATTATTCACTCATTTAGCAGATATTTATAGACCACCAACTATGTGCAAAATTATGTAAGTGCTAAGGTTACAATGGTAAGCAAAACCAGACTCTGTCCCTGCCCTCATGGACTTAACCACCTATAGGGAGGAAAGAGACATTCATTAAAGAGTAGCAAATGCCCATGTAAGACTGCAACTGTGACAGTTGCTCTGAATGGATCCTCCGTAGTGAGAATCTGTAAAAAAAGGGGATTTGAACCACTCAGGAAGTGAAGAAAGAATTCCTATAGGAAGTGATACCTGTGCAGAAACCTGAAGAATAAACAGGAATGTACCACGTAGAGGCGACAGAGGTAGATTATGTGCAAAGATCTTACACCAGGGGAAGGCACAGAGAGGAGAAGGGACAGTACCATGGGAGACAGAAGATAAAGCTGGAGAGAGAAGTGTTTTTAACAGTCTTTGATTATTTTATAACCTCAAGGGCACTGAGGAGGATTTGAAGGTTTTGCCATGCGGGAGCTGGCAAAACGATTTATGCTCTGCAAAAGCTCTGGACTCTCTCTGGAGAATGGTTTGAAAGGGGGACCAAGAGTGCAACCAATAGATGCCTGGAATCTCTCAAGAGTCCAAGAGAACAATGACGGTGACTTGAATTAGAGAAGTGGTACTGATGGTGGAGAAGGAAAGAATAAATGGATTTAGGAGACATTTAAAACAAAACATTGACAGCACACCATGGGGATCAGGGAGAGACAGGCATCAAGGACGAGTCCTAGACTTCCAGGTTTCCTAATAGGTAATTTCCCAATCACTGCAAGAGAACATTGAAAGAACACTAGGTTGGAGGCATAGGGTAGGGGGAGATGTGCTATGAGATTGACTAGAGACTTACTGAGTCTGAAGATGCCTCTGATATTCTACGTATCCCAAAGCTGACGCCAATGTGATTTAATGTGAATCTAGCACTCAGAAGAGCTCACAGGAAAGGTCTAGTTTAGACACGTAAATGTGCGAGTCATCTGGGTTTAGGGAGCGATGAAGTAAAATCGGGTACGGAAGTAAATATTTATGAAATAAGAAACCACAACAAATTTTTTTTTTTTTTTTTGCGGTATGCAGGCCTCTCACCGCTGTGGCCTCTCCCGTTGTGGAGCAACAGGCTCCGGATGCGCAGGCTCAGCGGCCATGGCCCACGGGTGCAGCCACTCCGCGGCATGTGGGATCCTCCCGGACCGGGGCACGAACCCGCGTCCCCTGCATCGGCAGGCGGACCCTCAACCACTGCGCCACCAGGGAAGCCCCAAATTACAAATTTTAAAAAGCTTAAAATACCACAAGCATCACAAGATCCAGAAAAATGACATAATAGCTTTATTAACTGCCTGCTGCCCCCTATAAAAAAATCTCTTTTGCACATTTTAGTGTGTATGCAACTTGATAGCCTTTTCTTATAATAATATAGCTTTTCTCATTAAAAAGTAATGTAGGGACTTCCCTGGTGACACAGTGGTTAAGAATCCACCTGCCCATGCAGGGGACATGGGTTCGAGCCCTGGTTCGGGAAGATCCCACATGCCACGGGGGAACTAAGCCCGTGCGCCACAACTACTGAGCCTGCGCTCTAGAGCCCGTGAGCCACAACTACTGAGCCTGAGTGCCACAACTACTGGAGCCCATGCTCCACAACAAGAGAAGCCACCGCAATGAGAGAAGCCTGCTCACTACAACGAAGACCCAACGCAGCTAAAAATAAATAAATGTATTTTTTAAAAAAGTAATGTAATTTCTCAAACAAGGTTAACTGAAATTAGTTTCATATTATTGATCACTGGGATCACAAAATATGAAACTCCATATACAGATGATTTGCCTTCGTACTACTGCTACAGGTTCATGCCCTACAATTCAAGAATTCCAATAAATTTTATTTGACACCACTTTTAAAAAATAATAAAAATGTATGGTACTTTTATAATTGTATACACTGTACTGTCAGAGAAAGGAATTCTATTTTGTCTTGGCATCAGTAAGAAATTAATCCTCTGCTTCAGTTTATACATTTGATGGCTGGAAAAATTATCCATGGACTAGCTTCTGGCTCCATAGATTTTCTAAACCTCCTCCACTACCCACATCAAGTGCTGGGTGCAAGGAAATATTCATATCCCTATAGAGCCTGTAGCCTATTCCTTTGCACCATCATGCTGGGGAGATGGTAAAGTGAGCATTAGGAATATTCTGGAAGCCATTCCTACACCAGCACGATGAGCAGTAACTTAACTATACACATGGTGACCTATAACGTGTATATTCCACTAAACCCAAATTACATGAATTCCCCGGTCTTTCCCTTAGCCATATCCAAAAGCTGCCAGAAGCCACCTACATTTGGACCAAAAATTGGACAAAAATACACGGCATGTGACTATACTGCCATGGTGCCTCCCAGGTCCTTGGGACAAGGTCTGGTACAAGTGAATGAGAGCCTTAGCTTTATCAGCTTCACAGAAAATTTATCTCCCATTCTAGGTTTGTATGATATTCCTCCAGGGCAGGGCTTCTCTACTTTGGCACTACTGACATTTGGAGCTGTATAATCCTTCAATTGTAGGGAGCTGTCCTGTGCACTGTAGGATTTTTTTAGCAGCATTCCTGGCCTCTACTCACGCAATGCCAGTAATACCCCACCCTCACCCCAATCGGGATACCCAAAATGTCTCCAGATACTGCTAGATGTCCCCATGAAGGGCAACACTGCCCTCTGTTGAAAACCACTGTTCTAAAGAAAGACTTTAGAGAGAGAACAATATGTTTATTTAGTGAATTCTGATTGGGTACCTACTATGATTAAAGCCCAATGGAAGGTCACTTTGCACAAGGCCACAGTGCACTTGGGAAGGAAGATAATGAATAATAAATTTCAGTAGAATGCAGTAAGTGCCATAGGGAAGATCTCAAATACACTGTGGGAATCGAAGACAAACCTCTTTCCTACTTCACAAGGCTACTGGGGGATCAATGTGATGAGGATTGTAAAGATGAGATTACTCCGCATCTATTCTGCCAAAGCATTTCTTTACGTCGGCATGATATAAGCTGAACATATAGAGGGAATTACAGCAAATACTTCAATTAGCCATAACAGTCACTATTTACAAATCCTGGCCAAGAAATGTTGCAAAAGTGTATTAATCATGATGAGGTGGAGGAATCCATCTCCTTCGCTTTTATTCTGGCAGTTATGTTTCTTACACCATGCCAGCCACACTCGTATCTGAAGCCTACAAACACATAGATTGAGTCATTCCTAGGAGAGGTTGACAATTTTATTCATAGATTTGCCACAAGGCTTTATCCCAGCTAAATGGAGGGGGGAGGAGTAAGCCTAAACCAATGAGAATTTAGCTTGTGAACAGCACTGTATATAAATTAAAAAAAAAAAAAACTCACCTGACCTGACACAAATCATTCCTCTAGAACTCTTGAGATAACCCTGGTATTGTTCTTACCCTACTGTGTTTTCCCCTCCAATCAATTATTAAACCTATTGACAACAAAATAAAAGAACTCCAGAGTACATTGAAAATCAGGGCCTATTTCACTCAGGGTGTCATCTCAACTATCAAATGTATTTGTTCACAGAAAGCCTTGGAACAGACGGTAAGTCCCTTTGCTGAGCTGTTTGCGTTTCTGTATAATTAGTAATTGGAGAGGGAATGTCACTAATTCCCATTTCTCTGCTTGAAAGTTACTGCAGTGTCCTTTAACAAATTGAACACTATGTAACTGTGCTGGGCAGAAACGAGTTAACCTGTTAGCTCTCCTTTGATTGCACTTAATCACAGGAGCCCCTTAAAAGCATGTTCCTTTCATCTTTTTCTTTACCGCCACTCTTTATTTTGCTGATCTCACCTCAATTTTGTCATTCAGCCCTCTTCAAGAGGGTGCTCTGTGGCCTTCTGCTGGGTGGTGCTCTGGATTAGTTAATCAATTATTACAATAATTTCCACCTATATAGTGCTTGATCATTAAAAATTCATTTTGATATCGCCAAAAGGTAGCTTCACATCGTGGGTTTTAAAAGCAGTGATTCCTCAAAATTTATTAGAAAAATAACATACACTTTTGCATTGAACCCATGATTCCAGGATAGCGCTGCAAGGGGTGAGGTTACATTTATTTAAATTTTTTTTAAATCAGGAAAATAATAATGCAGGTGTCCCACGGATAGAGCAAAAAATCATTGAAGAGGGTGTGGGGTGACTGATGTTTCAGAGATCCTAGAGAAGAGCCAGGGCTTTGGGCTGAAGCAGCCTGGACCGAAATCTGCTCCTGTCCCCCACCAGGGCTCTTAGAATCTTGGACAAGTCACAGGTTCTCATCTGTGAATGGGGTTAATCACATTCACAGTGCTGTAGTGAGGATTAAAACAGATAATCTGCGCCTGATATATAACCACACAGGGAGTTTCAGGTCAAGAAAAAAAGTTATTACTTAGCCATGTAATATCACTGTACACACACATATGCACACAAACACATAAACGCACACATGCACACACACTGTCATTGCCAGTTTAACTGAACAAAGAGGCCTATAAAATAACCAAATTCATAGGCTCTTCCCACCCACAAATTGACCAGTTATTAACTGGGAGAAAAAGTCTGAGTCATTTCAGTCAAGAGAGGTCCACAGCATTAGTCAGTTGGTTAGTAAACTGATTAGTTATTTAGGTAACTGGCTAATTAGTTACTTATCATAAGATTTGTTTCTCTACGTCTTCTGGTTCAAGGTCTAAAAATCTCAGCAAGCTTTACATTTTGGGCTGGATAACTCTTTGCTGTGGGGTGTCCTGTGCACTGCAGGGTGTTTAGCAGCCCCCCTAGGCCTCAACCCATTCAGTGCCAATAGCACTCCACCCACCCCTAGTCGTGACAACCAAAAATGTCTCCAGAGATTGTCACATGTCTCCTGCATGAAGAATCATTACTCTAGTCCTAGCTTCCAAATGGTTTACGTTAACGTTAATACAACTTTCTCCCATATACTACTTACTTTTAAATCTCATTTCTCTGCAACCTCCTATCTCCATTAATTCTGGAGTCTTCATCTAAATTTAAGACCTAAACCAAATATGGAATCTTAAGCCTTGCTAATAAGGTTTTAAACATACAATTACCAATTATTCTTCATTTTAATTGTTACTTTAAAATTACTACCTTGGGGCCTGCCTGGTGGCACAGTGGTTGAGAGTCTGCCTGCCGATGCAGGGGACACGGGTTCGTGCCCCGGTCCAGGAAGATCCCACATGTCGCGGAGCGGCTAGGCCCATGAGCCATGGCCGCTGAGCCTGCGCGTCTGGAGCCTGTGCTCCGCAACAGGAGAGGCCACAACAGTGACAGGCCCGCGTACCGCAAAATAAATAAAATTACTACCTTGATTTCTAAATTTGGTCGGGGCGGGGGTGGCAGGTGGGTAGGGAGGTGGGTCTTAATTGTGCCAGAAATTGCAAAAGTATAAATTAGTAGCTTATGCTCTAGTTTGGGAAATGAATACCTAGAAGTGTGAAATTTTGGGTAACGGCAGCTAAGTGCAGAACTGAATTCACCAGGAGCGTGCGTGTCTGTGTGGTGAGTTCTAGTCCTTTCTCGCCATGGAAGTTCCCAGAGGAGAAAACAGCTTACATTGTGCAGGGTCTGTATGTGGTGGTCAGGGAGGGTTTCCAGGGTTTGGACAATATTAGGCAGGGAGGGGAAAGGGATGAGCGGAGGGGGGGTCTCAGAGCAAGAGATAATGACATTTTTACTAATTGGGACATGTTAGGGCAAAGGACTTTTAGGAGCCTTTATATAGGGCAAATTCAGTCAATTCAGCTGCTACCTTAGCCTCTTGCAGGAAACCTGCAGTAAGGATCTTCCTAATTCCTCGAGGTCTGCAGTCATATTTATGTTCTGCTTCATTGGGATTTGATCTACTGATGGTGACCAAGACTTTAAGGCCTCCCTGTTACATCTGGGTTTCACCAAAATCTAGAATGCTCAAGTCCCTACAAAAGGTACCAGCAGTACATTTACTACTAAGCTAATGGGTTTAATTTCAAGACCCATCGCTTGCACAGGCCCGTTCTGAGGTCCGTAATTTAATTTTGTGTATGTAATCTAATGTCCTTTTCCAAAAGAGGGACCTCCCAAATGAAAGTTTTGGTTCCCATGAAATCCAGCTCTCCCCTAATGGACACCATGTCCTTTCTGTTCTCTTCTGTCCCTTCAGCACCTCCCACAGTGCCTGGAATATATTAGACACACAATGATGTCTTCTGAGTGATGTGAGTGACCAACTCAATGAATGAACAAAGGCAATAGTGATGTACACAATTCAGAAAAGCGTAGGAGGCCATATCGTACTCGAAGGTATGAATTATGGCCTGCTAATTAGACAGATAGTAAAGGCCACCGGAGTTCAAAAGTGAGAGATCACTTCACATGTGATGAAAAGGAGACATTATACAAGCCAATCACAGACTCATAGATTTTAAAATAATACTAAATGACTACAGTAGCTGACACGTTATTAGACTGACTCAGAGCTGGACTCTGAGCCTCAAGCCCAGCTCCATTTACAAGGTGAAAATTACCCAGCCACTCTCTCTAAAATGGGGATGAAAACAGTATCTGTGGCATAAGACAGTTGTGAGGATCAGAGAGATGTCACCTGTAAAGTGCTGAGTGTGGAGCCCAGCATACGGTAGGCGCTCAGTAAATGTTAGCTAATAATATTATTAATTGGTTTCAATGGGCCAGTCATCATGCTAAATGCTTTTCAGACCTTAGGGAGAAAATGCCCATAAGTCATGGGGAAAAGTGACCATTTATTGAGTACCCCTATCATTCATCAATGTCCAAGGTACTTCCCTATGTTCTCCTCTTAATAGTCACTGCAGTGAGTCAGGAGTTATTCCTATTTTGGGCACGTAAACTGGAATTGAGAGAAGTTCGTTACATGCAAAGAGATTCAATGACAGAGCTGAGATGGACCACAAGCTACCCAATGCCAAAACTGGTATTTTGCCCATTGGACCTCTTTGATTCTATCCTACTAGTTAAGAGCTCAGGGGTCAGATGTAAGGGTTAGACCTTGGCAACTTATTTAACCTTTTAAATTTCAGTTTCCTTATCTGAAAAATAGAAATGACAATTGTACCTCCATCATAAAGTTATACTGGGTGGGCCAAAAAGTGCCTTTGGTTTTTTTAAGTAAAAATAAAAGACACAGTTTTCATTTTCACCAAGAACTTTATTGAACAATGTATTCACCCTTTTGTTCCACTGCCTTCTGCAGTTTTTCAGGCAACTTCATAATTCCATCTTCCCAAAACTTTCTATCTTTTCAAGCAAAGAACTATTCCAGGTGCCTTTTAGAGTCTTCCAGGGATTTGAAATTTTGTCCATTAAGAGAATTTTGTAAAGACAGAAATAAATGGAAATCTGAAGGTGCAACGTCTGATGAGTATGGTGGATGAATCAGAACTATCCAGCCAAGCTGTAACAGTTTTTGTCTGGTCATCAAAGAATCACATGGTCTTGCGTTATCCTGATGGAAGAGTATGCGTTTTCTGTTGACTAATTCTGGATGCTTTTCATCGAGTGCTGCTTTCAGTTGGTCTAACTGGGAGCAGTACTTGTTGGAATTAATCGTTTGGTTTTCCGGAAGGAGCTCATGATAGAGGACTCCCTTCCAATACCACCATACAAACAACATCACCTTCTTTGGATGAAGACCGGCCTTTGGTGTGGTTGGTGGTGATTCATTTTGTTTGCCCCTCAATCTCTTCCGTTCCACATTATTGTACAGTATCCACTTTTCAACGCCCGTCACAATTTGTTTTAAAAATGGAACGTTTTCATTACATTTCAGTAGAGAATCGCATGCAGAAACATGGTCAAGAAGGTTTTTTTGCTTAACTTATGTGGAACCCAAACATCAAAGCAATTCACATAACCAAGCTGGTGCAAATGATTTTCAGTGCTTGATTTAGATATTTTGAGTACTGTCGGCTACCTCCTGCATGGCATAAAGTTGATTGTTCTCAATTATTGTTTTGATTTGATCGCTATCAACTTCAGCTGGTCTACCCGACTGTGGAGCATCGTCCAGCGAGCAATCTCCAGCACAAAACTTCGCAAACCACTTTTGACGCATTCGATCAGTCACAGCACCTTCTCCGTACACTGCACAAATCTTTTTGTGCGTTTCAGTTGCATTTTTACCTTTCTTGAAATAATAAAGCATAATATGCCGAAAACGTTGCTTTTTTCTTCCATCTTCAACATTAAAATTCAAATTACAAAAATTCACCAATTTTGATAAGTCTTTTTTTAAATGCACACTGATATGACAGCTGTCACATACAATCTAACAAAATTGTTTCAAATGAAGTTAAAGACAACTTAGTGCTACTAGAGCCATCTTACAGAAAAAACCGAATGAACCTTTTGGCCCAGCCTATAGAAAGGAATAAGTGGCATAATGCATGTGAATGACCCAACTCAGTGCCTAGTATGTGGCAAATGTTCAAAACTTCTTAGCGTTACTACTGTCCAAAATTTTGGAAAAAGGAGAAAATGCCGTATTTACCCACTTTCGAATGCCAATTTTGTGCATGGGATGCCCGGAGGAAATTTTAAATTTCAGATTCAAATTATGCTCTTGCAATTAATTGGAAACGTCTGGCTCCTTTACACATAACTGTTGACCATGACTGATTCACCAAGACCAACACTCTGGTGGGGAAATTGGGGGAAAAAAAAAATGTATGGGGCTCAGGATCAGAAGAGCAGTGAATCCCATGAAGTTTGGAAGTAGATGCCCTGATTTCTATACCACAGGGCCACATGACCCAAGGTATTTGAGGACTAAATTATGGTCTTGACATGGGTGGCCTGTGTCATGTTGAAACATACAGCTTCCTGGAATAGCAAGAGTGACCTCTAGAAAGATGGCAGCCAAATCTTTAGTTCTGAAAGTTATTAATCTTTACACGAAATTCCTAGTCAGTGGCAGGAGGAATATTAGTATTATTTAATTTCATTCAAATTACACTACAAAAAACAATTAAGGTGAATAATTATGAAAGTAAGGTCAACTCAATTTTCTGTAATAATGGTTTTTTTGTTGTCAGGCTCATTATTGCTAATTCCTTTCATAATCTTTGCCATCTAACCTCATTTGTTTCATTTATAAGTGGCAAGAAATGTACATCATCAAACAGCAATGAAATCAAGACAGCAGCAAGTCACTTGGGTGATGTCTGGAGAAAGAAATTATTGTCTCTAGTTAACCTTTTAGGGAAAAACTCATCTGCATATTCCCAATGCAGGTGTTGTATTTGTCAAATTGACGTTTTTCCTCTTTCCATTTTTTAGTCAGACCTCCTGGCTTGAGAGGGTAGAGGCTTGCCAAAAGTTTAAGTTTTATCCTGCTGTTTAGAACACTTATAAACCAAATGAAAAAGCGCTCAAGTAGGTTTTAAATGGGCTTTTGGTAGAACCCAAAACACACACACACCACATATACACACACATATATTAATTTTTTAAATATTCCAAATCATCTTGCTTATACTGTTTTTTAAAAAAGATCTTTCATCGTCATTACCAAGACACTTATACTTGAGACCCTCAGGATTTAATTTGCCCCCATTATATATTTTGAACCTGTACTTCACTGGTTTATGAAGAATCTCAAAAATTTTACTAACAATGGCCTGACCTACTTTTAAACACCTCATGTCTTAGACAAAGCTATTCCACTGCTAGAAATTTACTCTAAAATGAGGTGGGCAAACTTTTAAGTGATCACCATCCCTGCCATAGTGGTTTTTAAATACTTTGAATATCACCCTTTTTGTTGATCACTAAAGAAATATTCAAGAACAAACAAACAAACATATGTCCCATTGTCTTGGGCCCTATAACATATTAATTTAATAAACGTGCAAACAGATAAGGGTATGATTAACAAATATGATAAGTGCATTCAAAGCCATGGACAGTGTCTTAGTCTGCTTGGTCTGCTATAACAAAATACCATAGACTGGGTGGCTTAAACAACAGACATTTATTTCTCACAGTTCTGGAGGCTGGAAGTCCAAGATCAGGGTGCCAGTGTGGCCAGGTCCTGGTGAAAACGTTCTTCCTGGATTGCAGATGGCCCCCTTCTTGCTATGTCCAAACATGGTGGATAAAGAGAGGGCTATGGTCTCTTCCTTTTCTTATAAAGGCACTAATCCTATCATAAAGCTTCTACCCTCATGATATCATCTGAACTTAATCATCCCCAAAGGCCCCACATCCAAAGATCATCGCTTTAGGGATTAAGGCTTCATATGCACTTCCAGGAGACACAAACATTCAGTTCACAGCAGACAGGATGGAGGAATATGGAAAAACAGAGGACTGCAGGGGCCAGTCAGAACCCCACCCATAGTCCCTTGGCCCACCCATGATGCAACCTGGTGGGCAGTTCCCTCACACACCAAGGGCTTCCTACTTTAGCAACTGCCTCTCTCTACTGTATGGATCTCCCTGATGCAGAATCATTCTCAGCCCATGAACGCAAAGGCAGAAGTGCCAGATAATTAACATCACCAGGGGTGACACTCGAGCAATGAGATATAAGCATTGATGGATAACCAACTCAGCCTCCTTTCCCATTACTGGGCAGCTCTGAAGAGGGTCTTACACAGTCTCCTAGGGACTCCGTAGCAGGACTGAGTTCCAGCTGTCTACAGTAGTTAATGTCTCATTACTATCACTTTTCCCTACTCCTTTGATTCCTGGGGTCACCTCCCAAATAAACTACCCAGGTCTGCCTTTGGAGAACCTATGTTAAGATCAGGACCTACTGTGAGAAGGTAAAAATTTAACCTGGTCCATGAAGGAACATAAACAGGCCCTCCCTGTGAGCCTCTAGGAGAAAAAGTATTTCATGGAAGAGGAAGCAACAGCTTGGAAGGAAGAAGCAACTTTTACATCAGAACATCTAAAAGGAGGCAATATGGCAGAATCACAGTGAGCAGGGAGAGACAGAGCTGAGACCCAGGCAGGGACCAGACTAAGCAGAAACTGGTAAGCCATAGGAAGAAGTTAGGGCTGTGTTCTAAATGCACCTCCAAATGAAGAAACTGAAGATTAGAGAGGTTACCATGCAAAATTGTATGTCTAGTAAATTAAATGGCTAGTAAATGCTTGAGCAAGAATCTAGAAACAGGGCAATTTGAACACGGATCCCATATTTTTAACCACTCTACTACCAGAGCTGATGCTAAAATATAGCTTAAACCTGTATTTCCCTCCTGATTTACATCAGACTAGCTACCCTTTCCCTTTTCACGCCTTCCTGACAACATTCTCTGCTTAGTCCCACTACGCATATGACAGATCATGAACTCCGTTTCTCATATCAGCTGAAAGAGCAGTGCACCTGCATTCCTAGCCAATTTCTGGCACATCTTTTTGCAACATCAAGATATATGGCCTCCGTAAATTTTGAGAGACATATTAACGTTCACCTCCATAATGCCTTAATTGTACAGAAACCATTAGACAAGAGTGTTAAGGTAACAAAGAGACCCATGCAGATAGTTAAGAAAGAGAGCGAGATGCCTAAATTAAGAGGGGTGAAGGGTCCAGGACAGTCTTTCATGGGGGAAAAGATTCATGGAGATCCGCTGTCTTAACAAGAATGGACTGCCTCATAAATTGTCTCAATATGATGGCAGCAAGTCAAGGGGAACTTTTTTAAAGTAGGAATTTGCAAAAGGTTAAGTTAAAATGAAGGCTGAACATTTATTTTTGTCCTCCTGCTTAGCAGGACTTCTGCTAATGTTTGTGTACAGCAGTGATAACGGCAGGATACTTCAAAGCCTTTTCAGGGAAAATCATATCATTGCTGAGAAAGGATCTGATTTTGTAAAAAGCTTACATTGTAAGTGATACGGAAAATAAAGAGGAAAGATTGCATGAACTAAGTGCTTTGTTTTTGTTAGTGCTGGTGGGGTTCCACAGATCCTCATTGTTCCTGTAATTGGGGTTTTAAAAGTGGGAACAGAGAAGTACGTGTTTTCTTTTGTCTGTGAAGATGGCAGTCCTGACCTGCCAGTGGAGGACCATGAACTTTAAACTTTGTTTCCAGAAGAAAAGAGAGATTTTCTCCAAGGACGCCTGATTATCTTGGCAGAGTCATAGCATTTGATTAGGGATGGACCACTCTGAGTGCACCATGTTGCGTTTGCCCTCATGTTTTTCTTGGTCCATTCCCCTTAGGTATCTAGATTAAATTTATAGAGAGGAAGAAGTTGAGTAAACTGAAAAAAAGAACAACTTCTACCCCAGTAGTCTAGAAGCATCACATGAGCAGAGGGCATAAATCCTAATCATTTCTTATCCTAAATGCCTGGTCCGGGACCCATTGCAGTAGGAATTGCATTCACTGCAAGCAACATAAACCCCACTGTTATTTGAAATAAGGAAAACAATGTACTTATATAGCTAGAAATCTAGAGGTGTGGTCACTTCTGGATTCATTAATTTCCTCAACAACATCATCCAAGAACCCAGGCCATTTAGACATTTCTTTCATGTGGGCTAGCTTCCTTTGATGTTTGAAGGTCTACAGGTTAGCTTCCTTCGAGGTCTGAAGATGTCTCCTAATTGCATTTCTTTTTAAGAGCAAGAACAGCTTTTCTAGAAGCTTCCCAGAGACTTCGGTCCATATTTCATTGCCCAAAATGTTGCTTATGCTTATGCCTGAAACAAATGCACCACTTAAGGAATGGGATGAATATAATTGGCATAGACAGTCAAGACCTGCCCCTGGGTTTGGAGATGGAGCAACCTCCTCTCAAACACATTGCCACTTAAAGGGGGTGGATAGTTGGACAAAGTCAACAACTCCAGTAGGAAGAAGGAAAAGAAGGTAGAGAGTAGACATTGGCAATCAACAATCTCTGCTAAAATGAAACATTTCAGTAACTACCTATTTAAAAAAAAAATTGAATGAATAAATGAGTCTTTCTTATGTCATCCATTATTTTCTTGTTTGCGAGTGTTGATTTTATTTGTTTTGAGTTCCAGGTCTTTTTGTCTTTCCAGCAGTTATTCCCCCTTCTTCTCATAACAGCATCCCCACTTCCCCTTAAAGTTCCCATAGGCTCCATCATCAGTCTATATGGCTGGACTGGTGCTAAACTCTACCCAGATGCATAGAGACACATGTGTCAAATCTGTCCCATCAGTATTTTCCATCCCTCTTGTCATACCAATTGATTCACATGAAAAATTGAATCACTGAGAGTTAATTCGAAGGAACTATGGGAAAGGTGAATGTCTCTTCCCACTAGCATTAGTAGGTGTTTAGAGCTTTCATAATGTAATCCTGGGCAGTATTTGTTTGTACTGGGGAGGTGGGGGAGATGTAAGAGAGTGAATGCAACAAGGAGGAAAGGAAAACCAGGAAATGGGGAGAAACTAAATCTTGATGTTACAGTTTAGACTCTGGATCTAGGCATGTGTGGATGACCTAAATAAGTATTTATTTCTGAAATTTTGGGTCAAATAACCCAGTGTATTTCTTGTTTTCCCTTGAAGTCAGTTTGAATTTCTGTCACTTGCAGCCGAAAGATTTGTATTAATACATTTCTTTATTCCTACTATGTTGTGAGTTTCCTAAGAACTGAGGCTCAGACATATTCATCTTGTAATTTCCATGGTCCCAGTACATGGCAGAGGGTTTCCCAATGTTTTTATCATGAGAGCTCCTTTTTAACAAAAAAATATTAACAGCCCTTCATACAACAGTGGTTTTGCTTTTAACTATCTGTTGAGTGAGAAAATATATAATAACAAAAAGCTACTCTAAAACTGGGGATACTTCTATTAAATAAATTTGTATTTTATGACTTATGAAGGCTTCTACCTACATTTGATAACAGTCATATATAATGTGCAAACAAACTACCTATGTGGCCTAAGGCAAATTTTGGTCCACACATAGACTTGTGTTCTATGAATTTAATAACTGCACAAGGGGTTCCATAAATCACAAAACTCTTCTACGAGCCTTCCATATCATCAGAAGTATTAGGATAGGCATGGATAAAAAGAAATAATGCTTATACTCTAAAAAAAAATGATCCATGATTCAACCATTCTTTCAAGGATGCTGAATGCATGTTCTCAAGGATCCCTTTTGAGGAGGAAAGAAGTAATATGAGATACTGGTTAAGAGCTAGAGGGATGCAGGACTAGCAGAATCACTCAAGAGAACGTTTGTTAAGGTTTGTTAATGAGAAGTCAATTCAAATGGCAAGACTATAGACGCTGAGGGCAGGGCCTCTGTAAAATAATGCTATAACCCTTTTCAAAATAATTTCTACTGTTCTTTCTGAGAAAATGCAGCATAATAATACAAATATCCCAGAGTAGCAAGACCTCCCTAAGATATATAGAAACTAGAGATAAGGTTCCAGAACATTCACTTCATAAAAATCATCAGCTCCCCATTTTCTAATTCTTCAGAGTTTACTTGTGGTGGGCACTCTGTGGCCTACCCACCCTACCACCACCACCACGACCACTCCCTGTCAGTCTCACTGCAGAGCAGCTATGCAATGTGGATCCAGGGCAATTGTCTTACTGGTCCCACCCCCCTTGTCACATGATTGGTTCTAGGTTGCTCCTATCAGAGTGAAGCCCAGGACATTAGTTCTGAGAAGTGACTCTCTCTCCCTCACTGGATGTGAACAAGAAAACGGGCAGTTCCAGTTTCTAAGGGCAGCCTTGAAGAAATCCAGGCTCAGGATAAAGTCAAGCCAGGTAGGAGGGCAGGACGTATATAATCTCAAAGAAATAAAACTGGAGTTCTGAATTAGCTCAGCTTGAAGACTGTACTACTGCTACATTATTTTAACTATGTGGCTCAATAAATCCCCTTCTTGTTTAAGCCAGGGGTCAGCAAACTACAGCCAGTGGGTCAAAGTCAGGCCACCTACACATTTCTGCACAGGCTCTGAGCTGAGAATGATTTTTAAAAGTGAACAACTGAAATCAATTTGATGACAGTGAACACCAACGTTGAATCCCAATTATGGAAAATGTTATCCCCCTCAAAATAAGAATTCTATTTTTCTCATTAGTAGACCTGAATTACAAAGCCTTAAACTCAATTATTATTATTGTATTTTCAACCTCTTCAATAAAAAATTTTGTGGAAATTTGTTTTCTCTCTTGTTACATAAGCGCCCACACAATAGCCTCAATTTTGCCTCTTGGCCCATGAAGCCTAAAATATTTATTCTCTATCCCTTTACAGAAACAGTGTGCTAAGTGTGTTAAGCAATTACATTTTGGTTTTCTACAGCGCGCAAATACAGACGTGTTAAGTGGCACACTAACTGTTTTAAGGGCAGAAATGAAATACGACTATTTTAGCTTCTAAAGTTTTCTGTTATATGAAAACTCAACCAAACCACCACATCAACTGGCTGAAAGGGCCTCCACTCCAGCCCCTCCCAGCTCCACCCACCCCTCAGCAAGTAAACATGGTCCTCTTAGACATTTTTTTCTATCCTTTGAATCTTTGTTCATGCGCTTTCCTGTCATCTCACACAATCCTATTAGAAAAAAGAAACCAAAACTTAATACGGGATGATTAATGCCTTGTGAAACAATTATCTTGTTGTTCTTACTCCTTTTCTGTATCTCAGCATACCCAGTAAGAGAGATATGCATGACATATTTTTCTTGAAATTAACTGAAACTAGGAGATTGTATTTTCTTGGCAGATAGCACTTTTTCTCAGAGAAAAGCATTAAGAGTCAGAAGGTATGGGTGTGAATCTGTACAGCATTGATCCCCCTTCTTCTGATTCAAGGGCAGGAGGTTTCCTTGGAGAACCATCGCCACCCACTTTCACTCCTTGTGACTGGGTGCAGCTTCCCTCCCGGCCTTGGGATCCAAGTCTAGCCATATAGCTCTCTGGGCCCAGTGATTCGTTCAAAGATGGGCACATGACTGAGTCAGAGCCAATCAGATCTAGCCTCAGGACTTTCCCAGCATTATCCAGAGGGAGATGCGCTCTTTTTCCACTGGACTTAAACCTGAGATGATGTAAACGATCGAAAAGATCACCTGCCTGAGAAAAAAGTCAGTGCAGAGGAAAGCAGAGCAGAGAGATGGAGAGAAAGAAATCAAGTGCTGGTAACTTCGTTTAAAGAAATAGATTCAATGGTGCTTGAAGCTAGAGCTGTTAGCCTGAACTGTCAATTATATGAGCCAATAAATTCTTTTCCTGCTTGAGCCAGTTTAAGTTGGGATTTCTGTCACTTCCAGTGGAAATATACAATCAGTATCTAATGTGGTGTCTGTTTGGGGTTGGGTTCTCCCAAAAGCAAGCCCTAAGACAGAGATAGATATAAGTGCAAGTAACTTATTTGGGATGTGCACCCAGGAAGCACTGGTAGTGGGGGCAAGGACTTAAGACAAGGACAGGGAGGCAGCTGTAACAGTGTATTATCTAGCGTGCTAACGCTGAGGACGACTGGGGATCAATCCTGCTGGGGAACTGCAAGACAGGGTAGAGCAGCGCCTCAGATTTATTCTCTTTCACTGCTCCAGGAGCAAGGAAGCTGGAGTATTTATCCTCCAACTCACATCCATCATTGGCTGAGAAGCTGTTTTTAGGGGCATTAATGCCCCACCATTTCAGAGGGCCTCTTGCATGAGAAGGCTTCCCCGGGGGAGAGCTGCACAGGTGTGTGGGAGAACTCTGGGGCAGGGGCTACAAGGCTGACTGCTGAGGGGAAACGAGCAGGGTACTCACCAAATCAGCTTCTCCACGTCCCATACCATGCCATGGTAATTAGAGATATTTGGGGGACTATTAATGTAGTTCAGGAGTTCCCCCTCCCGCCACCATTTAACTATTGTCAAAAAAATTCTGTGCAACCTCAAAACTCAGTGACTTTGGAAACAAAGATATATTTTCCCAGGCTTCTGTAGGCTGACTGGGTGGCTGTAATCATGCTACAAGTCCTTGGAGCAACTGGTGGGAGGGGCCCGTGTGTGAATTCCAGGGTGAAAGGGCAGCAGCTACCCCCAAGGAAGCTCTCCTCACAGAGAAAGAGGAGAAAACACAAGGAAGCCCAGCTTTTCAAACTCAAGCAGGCAGCATCTGCTCACATCCCACTGGCCAAAAACAAGCCACATGACCAGCCTCATGGCCAGTGAAAGGGAAAGTACATTCTGTCTGGGTGGGAGGGCCCGGATACGAGAAAGGCGCGCAGAGCGCGGAAAGCAGTAATTCAATCAACCATATCCCTCAAATTTAAGCTCGCTGAAAGCAAGGACCTGTCTGCTTTTTTTTTACTGCTTTATTTCCAAGCACAGGGTAGGCACACAGTAGGCACTTCACACAGACATGCTTACATTCTGAATTCCAAAAAATATACTTCAGATGAACTGTTACCCAATCCATTTCGTCATCAGGAGCTGCTTGTAATGCGAGAATGCATGAAATATATCCCCCAGAAAGGTAATGGCACATGCGCTAGATTCTAAATCAGCCCTCAACAAGCTACTATAGTAGTATCGTCAATGGATTATAAAAACGATGGCTTTGAAGAATGCCTTTGCCTTGCCAGAATTATGATTTGTTATTCGTCTTGTAGATTTTTAAACAGAACCTTGTACTTAATATTCAAATTAATGACTCCAATGTATTTGCCTGGATTTAAAAAAAAAAAAGAACCATTTTGCACAATGCATGTAATAGTTACATTTCTATGATAAACTTTCTTGGTAAAAGCTTTCACGATTTTATCATTTAGACAAGTAGATATCATTAAATCAAACTCGAAAGCCAGAATGGTGGAGGGAGCGAGGCTTGCAGACCAGGCAGTGAGGCAAGGCTTCAGTTCAGGGAGGACAGTGGCAGGAAACACAGAAGAGGGAAAGACTAAACTAATACGGAGGGTGTGAGAATGTTCCAGGAAATCACCTCCAGCAACCCGTTATCTTGCAGCTTCCTGATCTGATTCATTAAAAACTCGTCTAGCCTGGGAACAACCTGATGAAGCATAGTGTTATTAGTGGAAAGAGCAAAAAATGTTAACATAGTTTAGGTTTAAATTCTGGATCCATCATTTCCTAAGAAAAACTGACTAAAATTTGCTATGCCTCAATTTCATCAGCTGAAAAATGGGAGAGAAGGTCAGGGAGCATGACCAGGGTCCTACCTCATAAAGATGTGAAGATTAAAAAAACAACACACACATGTCATTCATCCTAAATGCCAGTCCACAGGCCTATGATGGTCTCTGAAAATGTTTTCATGGGTCCATCAAAGAATGAGAAAAATACTGTTTTATGGGTTGTAATGTCCCCCCCGGACCTGCCCCCCCCAACAAAAAAAAAGGCGTATGTTGAAGTCCTAACCACTGGTATCTATGAATGTGACCTTATTCAGAAACGAGATCCTTGCAGATGTAACCAAGTTAAGATGACGTCATTAGGATGGGCCCTAATCCGAGATGGTGTCATAAGAAGAGGAAAAAGCCACCTGAAGATAGAGACAGGAAGAGAAACACCACGTGAGGCTGAGGCAGAGGCTGGAGTGATGCAGCTGTAAGCCAAGGATCAATGGAAGCGGCAAGGCAGGATTCTATCCAGAGCTTCAGAAGGAGTATGGCCCTGTCACCTTGATTTCACACTCTGGGCTCCAAAACTGTAAGACAATAGATTTCTACTGTTTTAAGCCATCAAGTCTGTGGTACTTTGTTATGACAAACATAGGAAAAGAATACATTTGATAACAATGAGTCTTTAATTAAACAAAATTTAAAAGTGGTCCTGTTTAAATGTTTATTTTATTTTCTCATCCTTATGTTAATAACAAGTGTGGAGACAGGCGGTTCAGGGCTGATCTGGCAGCTCCCTCTGCTCCCCCATCACTACCCTGATATTTGTCCTTGACTGCAACTCCTCCAGGCCTTGAGTTTACAAAATAGGGAGGAAAAGTGGGGAGGGGCAGAGTGCAAAAGCCACTTGCCATCACCCCTTTATAAACTTTCTATATTTTAAAATAGTTTAGATTTACAGTAAAATTGAAACATTACAGAAAATCCCCATATACCCTGCATCCAGTTTTCCCTTATTTACATGTTGCATTTCTTATGTTACACTTGTTATAATTAATGAACCAATATTGATACATTATTATAAACTAAAGTCTACACTTAATTCAAATTTCCTTATTTTTTACCTAATGCACTCTTTGTGTTCCAGAATCCTGTCTAAGATACCATATTATTGTTAGTTATAATGTCTCCTTAGGATCTTCTTGGCTGTGACAGCGTCCCAGACCTTCCTTGTTATTGATGACTTGGACAATATGCATGAATACTGGTCAACTGTTTTGTAGATTGCCTCTCTATTTTTTTTTGATATAACATTCACGTAACATAAAATTAACCTTTTAAAGTGTACAATTTAGGGGCATTTAGTACATTCACAGAATTATGCAACCATCACTTCTATCCATTCTGAAACATTTTCATCATCCTCAAAGGAAATCCAGTACCCATTAGCAAGTCACCCCCCATTCCTCCCTCTCCCAGGCCCTGATAACCACTAATCTACTTTCCGTCTCTATGGATTTGCCTATTCTGGGTATTTCATATCAACAGAATCACATAATATGTGACTCTGTGTTAGCATAATTTCAAGGTTCAACCATAATGTAGCATGCATCAGTCCTTCATTCTTTTTATGGCTGAATAATATGCCATTGCATGTATATCACACATTTTGTTTATCCATTCATCTGTCAATAGACATTTGGGTGTTTTCTGCCTTTTGGTTATTGTGAATAATGCTGGAATGAACGTTTGCAAACAAGTATTCGTTTGAAGACCTGTGTCCAACTTTTTTGTATATACCCAGGAGTGGAATTGCTGGGTCATATGGTAATTCTATTTTCAACATTTTGAAGACCTGCCAAACTGTTTCTTCATAGCAGCTGCACCATTTTACAGAATTTTTTTAATTAATAGGCTTTATTTTTTAGGCCAGTTTTAGGTTGACAGAAAGATTGGCGAATATGAAGAACTCTCTCATTCCTCTCTCCCCATGCGCACAGTTCCCTACTATTTACATCTTGTATTAGGATGGTGCATTTGCGGAATGGATTTTTTTTCCTCACATTCTTGCCAGAAGTTTGTTTTTTCAGAATGGCTTTTTAAATGAGCTATTTTTCCTACTTTTTCACTATGGTAAAAAGACTTCTAGATGAAATTATAGTGATGTTGGATGGTAGGGATGTGTGAGTGTATGTGTGTGTTTGTGTGTGTGTGTTTAAGGATCTTACGTGACAGTCCAAGTTAGTACATACACGGTTTTTGTTCTAATAGTGTATGAAATAATTTAAAAATCAAGGAATCACTGGCGAAAATAAAATGTGCAAGCCCAAGCTTGACACAGAGTACACAATAAATGCTGATGCTGGGTTCCATGGAGATCCAGGCATGGTTAGAGCAGAGTGGTCTGCAATTTTATCTGCCAAGTTTCTGTGAACTCTGGGACAGACAGGAAACTGCACATCCTCCAGCCCTTCCCCCGTTATACTCTGAGGTCACCAGCACGTGCTGGTGCTCATGCCAAATCTCCAGCATTCCTCACTCTAGTCACTTTCTCCTGCACGGGACACGTGCTCAAGTCAAAGGCAACATGGAATTTTGAGATTTAGCAGCCCTAAGTCTGGTGAATTTACAGGAAAGTCAATCAAGGCTTATCTTACTTGTGGGGATGGAGAAAGCCCCATATTTTAAAATATGCTGTCTCCACCTCACCAAAATGTTTAGAGTATTTAAGAAATGGATGCCGAAAGAGAACTGGGATGAACTCTTGGAATTTGTTTGTACTTTTCATAGAGGGATGAAAGTGCTTAATGCTGGTACAAGTACATTAACATTTTTCACTGTAACTCCTGTCACACATTTTTCTAATCTGAATCCTTTAGTGCTAGAGGTTCATTTAGACACTTCTCCTACTTCTTAAAGTTCAGGAATGAGAATAATAGTCCAACCAATTCTTCTCCACTGTTCTTCGGAAGCATAAACTTTTGTGTTCCAATAACTACTTTTTACACTATAAGCTTAGTCCTTCAACAAATTAATCCCTGACAGTGAAAACAGAAAAGTATATTTAAGTGGCATCTGGTTACATTTATTCTCTCTTGAAAAGACCCCTTTCCTTATTAATTTTTAACTCTGTTTATTATTTCTGATTTGGTATATTCCCCATGAAAACTCAGCTAGTCATTCTGAAAATATCTTTCAAGCATTTGGTTTTGTTTATAAAGTCTAAATTTCCAAAAAGGTTGAATGTTTTTTCCCCAGATAAAGCCAGTGGAAATTTAAGAAGCTGAAAGTACAGAAACAAACTTTCACACTTTCGTTTTATCATCCTCTCCTAAAGTTTTAATTATCTCCTACCACATAGCATCATTGTTTTAAAATTTCAGACAAGCTAGAATCAGCTAGGATAGGTTATTTCTCACTTTTCCTTTAAATGTTCTAGTTGCTAATTTTCTCCTTTTTCTCTTCTGTTGGAACACACATGTACCACTTCTGATGAACATACACACCGACACAGAAGTAAATGATTATTCGTGTACACCTACATGCGATAGTACACACAATAGCTCAACTATTCTTTCCTTTCGTTTGACAGGGATCTTTTTGTTCTACTTATTCATGACTCCTTTTAAAATGTGCTAAACAACCTTTTAGTTACCTTGAAATCCACTGCTCTGGGTGTTTGAGTGCAGAAGAGAGAAAATTAAAATAATCAATGAATGTAGTTTGCGACCGGGTCAATGTCATCAGCATTTCGTTTACTCCTTCCCTCAAGCGACTGGAGTTAGCTTCACTCTTCCCAGTACTAGTTAGGCATGATGAAATTATCTTCATACCCCTTGCTACTGGAAGCTGGAATGGCTTAGCCATAGAAGGATCTTTACTTGTCCACTTCATTCAAAAACGAAAAAAAGAAAGAATAGCTTGACTCGTAATAGATCATATTTTCTTAAACAACAAATACTTAATTTTGAAAATGTTTCTTTCCTTTCCTTACACCTGGTTCCAAATCATAAAAATGGAACCAAAGCTAAAAGCAGTCCATCTATATCCCCAGGCAGGCACCACGCCCATGTGCACTCACACAACAGATTCCAACTACAAGCACCTGGGACTCCTTGAAAAAAGGGTTTTTGAAGGCAGCCAGAGCCTATTAGCCTCTCACATGGGGTGGGGCTGGACATGCTGGGGAGTTAAAGCCTCTTGAGAGCAGCTCTCAACCAATAACTGAAGGGATTTGGTGGATAAATACCCCAGTTCCATTGCCCCTCTGCTGGAATAACTCTGCAGAACTCTGTTCCACACTATCTCTACGTTGTCCAATGGGGCTGAGCCCCAGTAGCCCACAATCGTGACTTGTCAGATAATTCACCCTTTATTTGCGTCTGCCTTTTCCTATCTCATCTTGCTACTCTCCTACCAGTGCTTCTTGAGATAACCTTCCCTGCAAACTCCTTGCACTCAAATCGGTCTTAGCAGCTGCAGTTTTCAAAAGTGTCCTCAGTTTAAATATAAAGATCATTTTCAGATTCCAGTAGAAGGAACGGTTCTGATAAAGAGAAAAATCACTTCACTGTCATCAGCGTGTTGAAGCTGCTGTGATTATGGAGATTACTGTAATGATGACAGTTAATAACATCACAATCCGCCCTATGGCACCCGAGTAACAGAAAGACATTTTTATACATCTTAAGTCCCAAATTTCCAATTAAAACAAAACTGTCCTCAGATGAATTAGGCTTAAGTACCTTTATTCTTAGGTGATGCAGAAACTACTTTTAAATTTGCTTTCTTTCTAGGTTTGGTTGCTTAACAAACATATAACAAACATTAACCATAGCTCAGGCATAGTGCCAGCTTCTGAGAATACCAAGAAGAAATTCTCTGCCTGGCCCACCAGAAAGAGCTGTAGGTTTAAATCTGGTATGGCCATGAAACGTTTTAAAATGGGTTCCATGCGATTTGGTAAATACACCCAAGAGCTGACATGCCCTTTGGTCCATTTTTCAGGTACAGTGAGGGAACTGAGCCTATCAAGACATCAACCTTATATTTAATCTTATATTTTATTTTACTGTAAAGGAACACACAATTTTAGATTTTATTTGGCTAAAAAGGGAATTATTGAGAAAATTGGAAAAATATGAGACATCTATGTGTATATTAAATGGCAGTATTATATCAATTTTAGTTTTCTAATTTGATAATTACAAGAGAATAAGAGAATGTGTTTTTAGTAAATACACACCAAAGTATTTCGGGGTAAAGGGGTATCATGTCTGCAACTTACTATTAAACAGTCCTGGAAAAAATTAGACAGATAGATAGATAGATAGGAAGAAAAAGAGAGAGAATGAAAGGAAAAAGGAAAATGTAGTAAAATATGAATATTTGGGAAATCCCTGTAACCTTTACCTGGGAATACTCTATACTATTCTTGCTTCTCTTCTTTAAGTCAGAAATTATTCAAAATAATTTCTTTATAAAGATTCTCAGCCTTGGGGCTTCCCTGGTGGCGCAGTGATTGAGCGTCTGCGTGCTAATGCAGGGGACATGGGTTCGTGCCCCGGTCCGGGAAGATCCCACATGCCGCGGAGCGGCTGGGCCCGTGAGCCATGGCTGCTGAGCCTGTGCGTCTGGAGAGACCACAGCAGTAAGAGGCCCGCGTACCGCAAAAAAAAAAAAAAAAAAAAAAAGATTCTCAGCCTTACCTCATTCCCTTTTTAACTTGCAGTACATGTATTCATCATAGATGACTGGTCATACATTCTGGGTGACCCTTCTAGGGTCTAACTCATGACCAGTTAAGCTCTTCTAACTAAACAAAGGAATTGCTTACATATTTGTTGGGAAAGAATCCCTTTATCTTGTATCTCAGAGTCTACTCAACATTTGGATTGTGATGATAATTGAACAACTCTATAAATTTACTAAAAATCAATGAGTTGTACATTTAAATAGGTGAATTTGGTGGTATGTAAATTATACCTCAGTAAAGCTGTGAAAAATTAAAAAGAAAAGCCAGACACCAGCCTACTCAAAAAGGATTTGTTTCTGACTGCCTGGTCAAATAAGGCAAGGTGGCTTCCCTGGTGGCGCAGTGGTTAAGAATCTGCCTGCCAATGCAGGGGAGACAGGTTTGAGTCCTGGTCTGGGGAGATGCCACATGCCACGGAGCAACTAAACCTGTGCGCCACAACTACTGAGGCTGCACTCTAGAGGCCACAAGCCACAATTACTGAGCCCGCGAGCCACAAATACTGAAGCCTGTGCACCTAGAGCCCATGCTGCGTAACAAGAGAAGCCACCGCAATGAGAAGCCCGCACACCGCAACGAAGAGTAGCCCCTGCTCACCCCAACTAGAGAAAGCCCCCACGCAGCAAGGAAGACCCAATTCAGCCAAAATTAAATAAAATTTTAAAAAGAAAACAAATAAGGCAAGGCCTCTGCCACTTCTCTATCCTTATTCCAAGAAGAAACATCTAACATTTAACTTGCTTTAACTTAGAAACTAGGATAAATAACAACAACATTCTCTGTGATGGGCAGGTATCCCCTGTGTCTGGCACCCCACAATAAGTATACTTCATATACTTTGTCCCACGTAATCCTCACATCTAACTTGTGAAGTCTTAGATGCTTTTTGTCTCCCACAAATTTATAGATAAAAAAGTTGAGGCTCTTACAGGCCAAAAAAAAGATGCTCAAGGTTACCCAAGCAAGCAAATGGCACAGCTAAGATTCTAAACTAGCAAGAGTTGTGCCATCATTTTATTTTCTCCCTTAAAGAAACCTTCTAGGTACCCATTCTGGATGTATTTGTAGGCTCTTCAGATCTAAAACAAGGACTTGTACATCAACTCACAACAAATCGGTAAACAGGAAAGAAATACAAGCACACTCATTTAATTGACAGAATTTAATCTATATTATAAAAGTGAACATATATAATAGCTCTTACTGATTTAAGAGACAACCAAAAAGCTTCCTGTAGGTTGAATCTTTGTGAGTTATAGAAACAAAATCCATTTACCTATCTTTGACATTCTAATAAAAAGATAAGATTATGATTCTTGAGAATTATATAGATGATAAACACAGAAAAGGTGAAAGACAGGGAAAATGCAATAAATAAAATACCATATTGCAAAAAGCCAAGACAACCAGCATGTCTAACAAGAGATAAATAAATTATTGTATATCCATAAAATCAAATATAATGTAGCCTTGAAAAATCATGTTTTCAAAGAATATTTAATGATACAGGAAAATGTTTAAGATATAATTTAGTGAGAAAAGCAGGATGTAAAACTCCATAGAGAATATAACACCAAATTTGTAAAAAAATTATAGTATATACACACACACACATATATATATATATATATACATATAAGTGTATATGTACACATCGTGTGTGTGTGCACTCGTCTGAGAGAAAATTGCAACAGAAGTATTTACACTGGGTATCTCTGTACGCTGAGATAGTTCATGAATTTTATTTTCTTGCTTACACTTTTTTATATTTTGTAAATAAACACGATTTACTTCTAAAATTAGAAAAAAACTATATATATAAATATTTTTTAAGGAAAACATAGTGATTAGAAAAATAGACTTTTTTTTTAACCTAAAATCTTGCTCTGAAAATAAACTCTTACCTAACTATGAGATTGATGGGTGTATGTGTGACATTTTATGAAGAGAATTAAGGTCTAACTTCTGAATGAATTTTTTTCTTAGTTCCATTTGAAACCAATTTAAGAGGCACTCCCAGGATGCCATCTCTCCTTTCCCAGCAAGATCCTCACCACCAGCCCTGGATAACTCTGTTCAGATGAAATGGGGACCTTTTTGGTGTCCACTCCCTGACAGCTTTGAAAATTATTTAGCTTCAATCATGATGGATACTCTCTGCCTAAAATGATGTATGGGTAGCATCTTTAAAAGGATGACATGAAATCTGAAAAATGATACTAGTGCTGGTGGACAGACTTTTTTTTAAAGAAAAGTTGACATAAGTTTGAAATATTGCATGGAAGACTGTTCTATCATTTTTCTCTCTCAGAAGGTATCCATAGCTGTCCTTTACCAATAAGTTCTTTGGGAAAGAAAACCTATATTCAAGTTAAAATGAATTCTTTTCGCCTCCTAAAAAATGTACATGGGGGAGCCTTAGGAGTGAATTTGTTCATTCACTCATTTAAAAATTTATTGATCACCTATTATAGGGACGCTATTGGTTAGAGGCTGGGGATATAAAGATGAATTAGACACAGGCCCTGCCTCTGGGGATCCCAGAGCCCAGCTGAGACAGACAAGTAAACAGATCATTATAATCCAATGCAGTATGAAGATGATAGACGTATATAGAGGGTGACTGGGGATCTTGGCAGAAGGGGACAAAAGTCAGTCTCCTTTGGGGAGGAAGGATGTCAGAGCAGTCTTCCCTGAGCAGATGATATCTAAAAAGGGTCCTTCTCAATGCTCAAATGCTTTTCTTATTGTCTGGGCTAAATTTTGACTATCTGCCCATGAAACACCCACTTACTGACATAGAAGCAAACCTTTTCCTCTGAACCATTTTATTTTCTCAACAATTCTAGACCACTTCTCTGCTGCAGGTTGGCATCTGCCCAGAGAATTCCAGTTCCTTCAACAGATTAACTTTCAAATGTTTCATCAACCTCAACAAAGCAAGGATTTGCCCAAAGGTGAGCTAGTTTCTTCTTTCCCTTCTCCCTGCCCGCACAATTATATAATACAAACTGACATCATCAAGGTATTTGTTTTCCTAGTTGGGAGGTACAGGCTTGTGTTCATGTTACCTCAGGTGGTAGGGCTTACTGTAAGAATACAAAGGGATGGGACTTCCCTGGTGGTCCAGTGGCTAAGACTCCAGGCTCCCAATGCAGAGGGCCCAGATTTGATCCCTGGTCAGGGAACCAGGTCCTGCATGCGTGCCACAACTAAGAGTCTGCATGCTGCAACCAAGATCCTGCGTGCCACAACTAAGACCCAGTGCAGCCAAAATAAATAAATAAAAATAAATCTTTAAAATAGAAAAAAGAATACAAAGGGAACTAAGGGATACAGGACTTGCTTCACACCCAGACCCCAGGGACGTGCAATGGCATCCAGCAGGAGCCCTGGGGTGCAGCGATGGTTCTGGGAGGTGGTGCCCACCGAAGCTGACAAACCCCATGCTCTACCCTGTGCCCTGGCAGTGTGATGCCTCAGCTACTCTCAGCCTCTGTGGACCTACTGTGCACTGTCCACCCTTTTGGCCGTCAATTCTGGGCCTCCCTGACCTCATGGCACCTCTCACTCCCTTCTCTCTATACACATTTAGTCATTAATTCAAGTTCAGTGTAACCACTTGGTTTTGTAGCTACAAGAGCTTGACTAGAAAACATGCTAACACAACACAATCATTTGATAGTACTGTTTAAAGTATATTTGTTTTTTAAAGCATGTTATATGTACAAAACATACAGGTTCTGAAACTCTAACATCCTACCAGCCAAAACCAGAAATATTCTTAGGGACGTAATTACCTTTATTTAAGAAACTGCTTTGGGGCTTCCCTGGTGGCGCAGTGGTTGGGGGGTCCGCCTGCCATTGCAGGGGACACGGGTTCGTGCCCCGGTCCGGGAAGATCCCACATGCCACGGAGCGGCTGGGCCCGTGAGCCATGGCCGCTGAGCCTGCGCGTCCAGAGCCTGTGCTCCGCAACGGGAGAGGCCACAGCAGTGAGAGGCCCGCGTACCGCAAAAAAAAAAAAAAAAAAAGAAAGAAACTGCTTTGTCTTGAGGGTGTGGGTAGCCACAGTGGATCAGACAGAGCTAAACTTTATGTCTCAGGAGGTCCTACAATGCACAGGACAGCCCTGACTGCACAAAAAGTTATCCCACCACAGACAGTAGTAGTGCTGACGCCGAGAACTCTTGCTCTCTTTTAACGCGCATGATGCTACCTATGTTTCAGTGTGCTCTACCAGGCTGTGAACTCCTGGAGAGCTGGGGTCACAGCTTACTCACCACCCTTCCGCCCCATCCCCCAGCACAGAGCAAACCCTCAGTACACATTTGCACACGTCACTAAACATCAGTAAATAAAGAAACTCCTAACAGAAAAAATAAATTAAAAAATTAAAATAAAGAAACTCCTGCTGACCTCGCCCAAGGATGCCACATGGAGTTTCCCATAAAGAAGCAACTCAACTACAGATCAGATCAACTCCTGGATTCCCAACATCCGCCTTTGTGACCTCTGGCTGGAGCTCACACTGAGAGCACTTGTTTTTGTTTGTTACCCTAACCACATCATCTTGACATGAACCATCTCTCTTCTAGTCGTGTAGGCCTCTGGCTGAACCTATTTTGGCTACCCTGGAGTATCACCATACATCGACTCTCACCAACTCTACAGACACTACAAGTCTGAATATCCCAAACTATACCCTCTAAATTTGACGATAATCCATCTAGCTATTGTTATTTAATACTGTAACCAGAAAATAGAAAATTCTATTCATTTTTTATACATTAAATTATTTGGGAAGAGGAGCAAGAAGCCATTGAAAAAGAACAAAATTTGTTTTAATATTGCAGAGAAAGAAGGATAAGGAGAAAGAAAAGGTAAAGCAATAGAAGCAGCAGACATGGAGGGGACAACACAGACTCCTCCAGCCGTGATATCAGTGATGTCTGGTCATCAGGGTCACAAGGGGCAATCCTGAGTGGGTCTTTGGACACATTTCGGTCTTACTATTAAATAGATCTCACTACAACACTGATAATTACTTCACGGAGGACCAAATGAGGAAAGGCATACAAAATACTTTGAAGGTACATAATGCATAATAATCACTTAAAAGATAATAATTATTACGGTTACTCTTACTACAATTTAAGAATATCAAAGAATTGGTTCTTGATTTTTTCATGTGAACCTTCACCTTGAGATGGCTGGGGAAAGTTTTAAAATCCTCTTGGTGGTTCTTGGCCGAAGCAGACAGGGTAGCCCGAGGGTGATGTTTAGGGAAGAGGGGGTACTTTTATTTGTCACCATGACTTGGAGGCATCCATTGGCATGTAATGCCAGGGTTCCAGGAATGCTAAACATCTTGCCATGCACAGGACGGTCCCACTCAGTAAAGAACTGGCCTGTTCCATGGGCCGGTAGTGCTCCCCACCATGAGAAACCCCGAGCCAAATGTTCCTCAAGCCCCATCTGAAGTCTTCCATATGCTCTGTGAATTGCCAGCCTTCCAAATGGTGTCACATCAAATGTTAGCTGTTGGGTGTAGCAGGCTTTTCTGTGGGTGGCAATCTCGTTAGCTAGGAGTGCCAGGGTGAAAAGAAATTTGCAAAGAGAGGAAGGGGATTGGAAGTGAGTACAATTAAAAATAGCCTCCCATTTTTATACGACCCTGATTTGAGTTCTCCCGTGTAATACGGCACGGACTATAAATCAGGATTGCGATGGCTGGCCCTAGTTTGGAGGCGCTCCTTTTTTCCCAGTCCATTTTCGGCTTGGTGTAGTACCACTTAGAAATAAAAGCAACAGGATTTATATCTCATTGCATTCTGCAAAGACAAAAAATAGTTCCCAGCACGAAGAGGCAAAAGGATGCCAAATTTCAGTCTCAGATGAAATTTTGTTCCTTGCTAAAATTCACTGGAAATGGCCATCTATATTGGAAACTAAAATTTACACTTCACTATGGATGTGACAGAAGAAACCTAGAAAGATTTTTGGAAAAGATGGCAGATGAGGGGGGAAAAAAAAAAGAGAGAGAGAGAGAGAAAGAAAGAAAAAAATACACTGATTCTATTTTTCCTCCTGGTTCCTATTTTTCTTCTCTTTTCCTTTTTCTTCTTTAATCTCTCTGTTCCTTTTTCTTCTTTAATCAAATGCTCAGATACTTATTTTAGTGAATTGAACAGATCATAGAAACTGCTGTCCTTAGCTGTTTTATGATCCATTCCCCACGTTTTATACCCCTTCCATCCCAATCCAGCACCACACACTGTCTATTATAATCCTGTGAGCCAAGGTTTTATAAGGGTTGTTATAATTCAGCCAACCACTATGTATTAAATTAACATCCATGTTATGCCAAGGATATGAATGCTCATGCTATAACATATTTAACAGAAAGAGAAGACACACTTCTGTCCTTCCGGCCCTCACAACCCAGCTGAGGAATCAAGACATTCCTATAAGACTGTGTATATCCACTTAACAAATATTTATTATGCTATTGTGCTAGACCTTGGACCAAATGCTAGGAACACTGCTGTGGGCCTGTCCTCATGAAGCTTACAATCTAGATGAGGAGATAGATCATCAATAAGTAAACGAATCACTAAACAATATGATCAGAAGGAAACGGTTGCTGTGGTAGAGAATTAAAGACAAGTGGAAGGTGAATTTGAGGAGGAAACAATGAAGAACAGATTTACCATATAAAGACAAAGGCAGGTAAGGGTTAGGGGCTGGGAATCCAAGACAGAGAGGAAAGCTGTGTGAAGTTTCCAAGTTAGGAAAGAATTCTCTTAGTTCAGAGGGAGGCCCGTGAGGCAGGGACCGGGCATGAGACAAGGTCATGAGAGAGGCAGGAGTCAGATGGAGTACAAAAGGAAGCCAATGACAGTGATAAGTGGGGCTAACAGCTCCACAATCACAGCTTGTGTTTTATGAATGCTCCCACGTAGAACACAGAGGAGAGGGCATTAGGAGTGTTCGTGGAAACTGGTTCTCCACCAGTTCAGGAAAAACGTGATAGCAGCTTGCAGTACCCAGCTTGTGAAAGGTGGAAAAAAGAAGTGCGGATGGGTGTGAGATGCATCTCCCAGGTAGCAAAGACAGGACCTGCAAGCTGGGAAGAGGAGGAATCAAAGGCACTTCTTCAGGTTTCTGGCTTAAGAAGTGCTGGCAAAGCTCAGATGTTGAAGGACAAGTTCAGGAGTGAGCTGGGTGAACTGGAAAGGAAATAATGGTGCTGCAAATATTTGGGAGCTAAAATATGTGGCAAGGTCAGAAAATACATGTAGTACAGCAGGGCTTCGTCACACTGTGTTGGAAGGGCTTGTGAGCTGGGAAGGGGAGGAGAGTGGGAGAGGTCTGAAGGTAATAAGGGCTTATAGAGAGTGTAAACTGTCTACCAAACGTGAAATTCCACATTTCAATCAACTCAACCCCTCATCTGCATCCAGGGTTAGTTGTAGCACCTGAACGCATAATGGGTAAGAACATGGGCTCTGGAATAAGAGTATGGATTTTTTTGAAGTTCCACCACTTATTGGCTGCGCTGAACCTCTCCGTGCCTCAGTTTCCCAGTCTGCACAATAGGAGTGATAATAGTTTCTTCCACATAGAGAAGTAACAAGAATTATACAGTTGGTCCTCTATAGCTGCAAAATCTGCGTCTGGATCCCAAAATGCAGCTGGTTGAATCCGCAGTTGCAGCATCCGCGGGCCCAGCAGGCCAAATGTACAATGCCATTTTATATACGGGACTTGAGCATCTGTGGATTTTAGTATCCACAGGGGTCTTGGAATCAGTCACCCACAGACACAGAAGAACAACTGAATGTGCTAATGTATGAAATGAGTTTAACATAGTGATTGGGACCCAGAAAGTTCAGTAAAACTTAGTGACTATTATTTTTTATTGTTATTCCTAGTTTTACAAATGTTGCACCCTTCAAATGTCCAAATCTGTTTTTCTATGGTTGGTAACTGTCAGGGCTCATTCTAAAGAGACTTGAGAAATCAGGAACTCACTAATGTTTTATGACATTTTACCTCAATTTGTGGTAGTCATTTATGACAAGACCAGTATGACATAAACTGCCATAAAGTAAAGCAGAGCAATCATACAGATGACCATAAATCAAGGGGCGCAACTGAAAAGGGTCATCAACAGAAGGAAATGGAGGAAAACAGGAGCGAGGGAGAGTGTGAAGTTGGGAGCTGGCAGCACAAACTTTGAAAGTGGAATTTCAATTGAGAACAAACTCAAAAAAAAAAAAAAACAACTAGATGCATGTCTTCAGGGATTGTTTAAATTTCACATACACATTTCCAGACAAATATGGTGCACTTTCATGGTTTCAAACAGAAATACATCATTTTATGTCCTACTCTGTTATGCATTTTTATTAAAAAATGATATTTCTAATCCTATCAGTGTACTTGGGATTCATATTGGACTTCAGGGGTTTTTATAATTCACAGGACTAGGAAATACTTTTGCAGTTCAGGAACTACTGATGCCCCTGGATTCATTCAGAGCCCCACTGGCTAAAAGGGGTTTCTTAATAAGTGGAAGTTTTTGCTTTTCCCTTCTTTTCTTTTTTTAAAAATATTTCTTTTATAATTTTTTTCCTGACCCTTACTATAATAAACTGAGACTCAGAGAGAATACATAGATTCAATGTGCTTAGAATAACTCTGCTCAGGTGTGTATGGATGAACAGAAGAGATGCATGGAAAGATCAAGAAGCAATGTTTTCAACCCTTGTAATTAGACTTGGCTCAACTTTTAAATGAAGTCACAAAATCAAACTAGAACAATTGATTTGGATGAATTTCTGATTACAACTTTTATCACTGTTTTAAGATAATTCGGGCATTAGATAGAAACTAGATGGAAAGATAAAAACATAAAATTTTAATTTCCATTTTTATCGCAGAGAGAATATTTGTGACCAATCAGTACTCCCACCCCAAGTGGTGTATTTGAAGTATAGTTGTGTCTGGGTATCCACAAGGGATTGGTTACAGGACCTGTCACAGATACCAAAACCCAGACACTCAGATCCTATAGTTGGCCCTCTGTATCTGTGGTTCCACATCCACGGATTCAATCAACCTCGGATCAGGTATACTATAGCATTTATTGGAAAAAATAAATTCTCATTTAAGTGGCTCCAGGCAGTTCAAACCCATGTTGTTCAAGAGTCAACTGTACTTACAATAGATTCTGTTCAAGTGATTTCAAAATCCAATCCTCTTTCATATGTGTTAAAATTTGCCTAGCTAAAAGAATGCTTCTGTGTAAACACCCTAAAAGTGAAAAATCCATTTATAACATAATCACTCCCCTTCCAAATGTGTATGGTTTATTCAACTTAGAATGTATGTACTTGGAGTTTTCGTAAAACACAGCCCATCTGCTTCTCTAAGTGCACTAATCTTCTGAGTGGGATCTGTCCTGTGCTCCAGTGTGGACTTAAAAACACAAATGCCAGGTTTCTCCCAGGAACCACACTGCTGCCAGTATGCAGGCTGGCACACAAAACAATGAATTCCTATCAGGAAATCTAAACTATGTGGCAGTGAATTCTGCGCCTCTCTCACAGATGTTTCAGAAACCTTGGGAAAAGAGGGGCTACTGTGCCATCAGCTTTACACCTCTGTATTTTTATTTTTATTTTTTTGTTTATTTTTTTATAGTAGGTTCTTGTTGGTTATCTATTTTAAATATAGTAGCGTGTACATGTCAATCCCAAACTCCCAATCTATTCCTCCCCCCCGCACCCTTCCCCCTGGTAACCGTAAGTTCATTCTTTAAGTCTGTGAGTCTATTTCCATTTTGTAAATAAGTTCTTTTTCTTTTCTTGTTTCTTCTTTTTTTTTTTTTTTTTTTTTTTTGTGGTACATGTGGGCCTCTCACTGTTGTGGCCTCTCCCGTTGCGGAGCACAGGCTCCGGACGCGCAGGCTCAGCGGCCATGGCTCACGGGCCTATCCGCTCCGCGGCATGTGGGATTTTCCCGGACCAGGGCACGAACCCGCGTCCCCTGCGTTGGCAGGCGGACTCTCAACCACTGCGCCGCCAGGGAAGCCCCCTAAATAAGTTCCTTTTTATCAGTTTTTTTACATTCTGCATATAAGTGATATCTTATTTGTTGTCTGTCTGACTTACTTCACTTAGTATGATAATCTCCAGGTCCATCCATGTTGCTGTAAATGGCATTATTTCATTCTGTTTAATGGCTGAGTAGTATTCCATTGTATGTATGTACCACGTCTTCTTTATCCATTCGTCTGTCGATGGACATTTCGGTTGCTTCCATGTCTTGGCTATTGTAAACAGTGCTGCAATGAACAATGGGGTGCACGTATCCTTTAGAACCATGTTCTTCTCCAGACATATGCCCAGGAGTGGGATTGCAGGGTCATATGGTAGTTCTATTTTTAGTTTTTTAAGGAACCTCCACACTGTTCTCCACAGTGGCTGTATTCCCACCAATAGCGTAGGAGCATTCCCTTTTCTCCACACCCTCTCCAGGATTGTTTATAGATGTTTTGATGATGGCCGTGCTGACTGGTGTGAGGTGATACCTCATTGTAGTTTTGATTTGCATTTCTCTGATAATTAGCAACGTTGAGCAGCTTTTCATGTGCTTTCTTGGCCATCTGTATGTCTTCTTCTTCTGCCCATTTTTTCACTGGGTTGTTTGCTTTTTGGATATCGAGCCACGTGATTTTGGAGACTAGTCCCTTCTCAGTTGCATCATTCGCAAATATTTTCTCCCATTCTGTGGGCTGTCTTTTCATTTTGTTTGTGGTTTCCTTTGCTGTGCAAAAGCTTTTGAGTTTAATTAGGTCCCATTTGTTTATTTTTGTTTTTATTTCCATTACTCTGGGAGACGGATCAAAAAAGATACTGCTGCAATTTATGTCAAAGAGTGTTCTGCCTATGTTTTCCTCTAAGAGTTTTATAGTATCCAGTCTTACATTTAGGTCTTTAATTCATTTTGAGTTTATTTTTGTGTATGGTGTTAAAGAATGTTCTAGTTTCATTTCTGGAAACCCACCAGGTGACAAGTTACAAATGGCTAAGACCTCTTATACTGGGGTACATGTGACTGGAATGCAAAACATTCCCGAAAAATTGAAGCAGACTTTAAAACCTTCATGATCGACCTTACCCATGCCTAAATGACATCCTCGCATAAGCATTTGGGTAGCTGGGGATGGGACATTTGAATGAGTTTGCTCTGCCCAGTGCAGAAAGTCAAAGGGAGCCCTTGAAGTGAATGCATGATATTCAAACACACAAGCACTCCAGAAGCCCATGTATATGCAACAAAACTGAGAGCTACTCTTTTTTTGATAAAATAGGCTGCATTATCCAAGAAGCAGAGCCGCAAATGACTTCTTGAAGGAGCAGGAAAATAGAATGTGCTCAAAAAGTACAGCAATTTATGGGGCTTCCCTGGTGTGGCGCAGTGGTTGAGAATCTGCCTGCTAATGCAGGGGACACGGGTTCGAGCCCTGGTCTGGGAGGATCCCACATGCCACGGAGCAACTAGGCCCGTGAGCCACAACTACTGAGCCTGCGCATCTGGAGCCTGTGCTCCACAACAAGAGAGGCCGCAACAGTGAGAGGGCCGTGCACCGCGATGAAGAGTGGCCCCAGCTTGCCATAACTAGAGAAAGCCCTCGCACAGAAACGAAGACCCAACACAGCCCTCGCACAGAAACGAAGACCCAACACAGCCCTCGCACAGAAACGAAGACCCAACACAGCCCAAAATAAATAAATAAATATAATAATGTCTAATATATCAATTAAAAAAAAAGTACAGCAATTTAATCCACTCCAACAGAAAAAATATCATCTTAAAAAAAAAACTGACTTATCTTTCCTTCTATCCTACTAGGTATGTTTGAGATGATCCAATTTTTTGTGGAACAATAATTGAGAGGAAACATAAAGATGAGTCTGGGGAGGAACTCTATTGATTACCTTGACAGGCAAAAAAAAGACAGAAATAAAGTATCAATAATAACATGCAACATTACAGACTGTTTTACATCTGTTTTGCATAATGCTTCTTCAGTCCTTTCTTCCCTGTTCACGAGGATTTTTACTTTTTTGCCTTTCAAAATAAATTCTAGAGAAGAAAGGGCAGGTGTGGAGAAGAAAAAACAATAAACCCTATATTCTATATTGTTTCTTGGCTCTACTGATAAGTATCATTTTCTGAGGTAAAAGGGGCATTTATTATGATGATGCGTTTGTGGCTACATTGCTTGAGAAAATAAAATAAATTAACAGAAGGATGACAGAGAGAGGGAGAAGCTGACATCTGAATTTTTGATGCAACCTTTGCATTCTCATTATTACACTGTCTTTTTGTATTACTTTTGATTTATAATGTAATTGGAGAACTATAGAAATGTTAATGGCAGCAGTACAGTTTTAAGGGTGACAAAATTGTTTACTAATTATTGTCTTTAAATTTGGTTAATTATTGAAGCATTAATTCTCTGCGTTCATTTCAGATGGGACCACCACTGGGGGAGGTCAGGGAGAAATGTATTGTCTAGTTAGTAAGGCAACCTTCATAATTCTGTTGTATCTCCCCCTTGGTTGACCTTTTAAAGGAAGGGACAGATTGTAAATTAAAATTCTCTGCACTAGGGCTCAGTAGCAAACCTTAAGGTGAGCCACTGAATTTTGTTTTGTTTTTAGATGAGAAATTGTTGTTCATGTTTACACTTTTTTTTACAATGTGTGCTGCTCATTATCTTAAGGGAGAGACTGAGATTGCAATGATTATTAGTGAGGCTGGTGATGAGGTTGCTGAACCATTTGGAGTGGCTTTCCTTTTGTGATACATAATTATAGGGGTTTATTTACAGTCTTCTTTGTTTTTTGCTTTTTAATGATTCACATTTTTATTCTCTGTTCTCTACCCCGTGCAGGGTACGATTTCTCCATTTTTTCCATTTTTAGTATGAATTATTATTTCGAGTGCTACGTTATTCCCTGGAATGCTAGAATTAAATAAAATTCTTCAAAACTAAATAAATAAAGATCTAACCTCGCTACAGTAATGTTCTCAAAATCTGCATAAGGCATACCAAAAAAGGAAGGCATGGAGCCATTATTCAACTAACACTTTTTCCACTTGTATGGCAATCCTGGGGCACATTATGTTGTAAAACATCTTATTCCCTTTCTAACTTCTTAAATTGTTCCAGATGCTCTTTAACCATAAAGAAATGTAATGATAATTTTTTTTAAAGCTACATCATCTGTTTCCATATCTGACTTCCCTGAGATGTGCCAGTTAGTTTGGGAAGTTCGAATCAGAAGGAAGTTTATGTAAATGGTTCATTTGCACATATATTGGGATGAAAGACCATAGTGAATATCCCAGTGGCAGAGAATTACTAACATTACTAACCACCTCCCTTTAGCAGAACTATTTAACTGCTCGGTGACATAATTTTCTCATATACAAAATGGCAATGAAAACAATGCCTACCGGATGGGTTTTTGTAAGGATTAAATTCATTCATACATATAAAATATTTAGAATCCAATACTGGGTACATAATAAGTGTTTAATGAATGTAAACTACTATTTCCTAAAGTTGGTTAATCATCCCATGGTGAACGTAAGATGGTCTAAGGTGATTCATAGAGAAATTTTTATTCTGAAGTTTAATGTGTATCAATTAGAATGCCCTTGGCTATGAATAGTAGAGATTATTTGTGAATAATTTTCAACCAATACAAATTGTTAAAGAAAAATTGCCTTAAAACAGGGGTTGGCAACCTATAGCCCACCAGTCAAATCTGAACCTTTGCATGCTTTTGTATGATCTGCAAACCAAGAATGGTTTTTACAGATAAATATTTGCAAACCACTTGGTGACAGAGAGCACACACACACACACACACACACACACAAATCCATTCTTCTCCTTAGTAAATCTCTACTATAAAAAAATTATACTCTATTATTTTTATATTTTGAATTTCATCAATAAGTAATTGGTAGAAATTTGTTTTGTCTCTTGTTATATAAATACTTATATAATATCCCTGATCACTGCCTTTGGTCTATAAAGTCTAAAATATTTACTATCTAGACCTTTACTATTCTCTTATACAGTAAGAGATCCAGAACTAGAGCAAATCTCAACTGGTTAAGAGAGCGGTTATATGATTCATCAACATCAAGATTCTTTCCATGTGTCCAATCTGCCACTTAACATGTGAGCCTTACCTGCAGGCTGGCTTCTTTGATGGTCACAAGATGAGTTTATGCAGCTCCAGAGTTGCAGAAATATCCTCTTCAGATGTCTTCTTCAGAATAAGAAAACCTTTCCCAAAAATCCCCTTGCAGACCTCTATTACCTCTCATTGGCCAGAACTGGGACATATGACTGCCCCTGAACCCATCACAGAAGAGCAGAATGAGATTTTGAAAAGTGATAACTAGACTAATTAGGTTCTATCTTCCTGAACTGAGAATGTGGCATGTTATTACATGAAAGAAAGGTGGATGGATAACCCAACACATTGGGGTTCTGTTAGAAAAAGGGAAAAAAAAAAAAAGGGAAAAAAAAAAAGAAAAAGGGAATGGGGAAAATGGACATAGGATAAGCAATCTTTAGCATGTTTATTTCTTCAAATATGTATTAAGGAAAACTAACATCAATACATTGAACCATGCTTTTATAGCTCTTATTACCTAGGATAAGACTAAACTTTTACGTCTATTTAAATAAAAAATATTAAACACGAGTATAATCCTCAACAAAATATTAGCAAACCAAATTAAACAATACATTAAAAGGATCATACACTACAATCAAGTGGGATTTATACCAGGGATACAAGGATAGCTCAATATCTGTAAATCAATCAATGTGATACACAAAACTAACAAAACAAAGGATAAAAATCACATGATCATCTCAATAGATGCAGAAAAAGCATTTAACAAAATTCAACATCCATTCATGATAAAAACTCTTAACAAAGTTAGTATAGAGGTAACATACCTCTACATAATAAAGTCCATTTATGACAAACCCACAGCGAACATCATACTCAACAGTGAAAAGTTAAAAGCTTGTTCCCCTAAGATCAAGAACAAGACAAGGATGGCTGCTCTCACCACTTTTATTCAACATAGTATTGGAAGTCCTAGCCATAGCAATCAGAGAAGAAAAATAAATAAAAGGCATCCAAATTGGAAGGGAAGAAGTAAAACTGCCATTATTTGCAGATGACATGACACCATATAAAGAAAACTCTAAAGACTCCACCAAAAAACTATTAGAACGAATAACTGAATTCAGTAAGTTGCAAGATACAAAATTAATATATATAAATACATTGCATTTCTATACCCTAACAATGAAGTATCAGAAAGAGAGATCAAGAAAACAATCCCTTTTACCATTGAATCAAAAAGAATATAATACCTAGGAATATATTTAACCAAGGAGGTGAAAGTACTTTCCCACCACTCATATTCCAACCGTAATCTGTGATTGTAATAAAAATAGATAATGGCTAGAAAAAATAAAAATTTTAAAATAAACAAGCATATAGAAAGGAAAAGGTCATGGCAAAAATTAAGAATGTGGTATATAAGAGGTTAAACCACAAAATGACTAAGATTTAGGCAATTCTGCCTGTTGGCTATTGTTTTTGCTATGTTCTTTGCTTAGGAACTCGTATTGATTCTCCAAAGCCAAATTAAATGTTATCTGCTCACTGGAGTCTTCCCTGATATCCTCCTATTCTTTTTATGCTCATGTAAGATTGGTTTCTCCCAGAGCACTTTCTTTTTCTTATATATCTTATAACAAGGGCCACATTGTACTATCTGTGTCCATTCCTGATTGGAAGCACCCTATTTATCATTCAGCCATTTGTCAAACACTTGTTGAACACCATTTACATGGCTCACAGAGAATATTTTTACATTCATTTCTAGCCCTAGCAACTAAGGCATGACATATACGAGGTTCTTCTAATATATTTGTTGTACAAATTAAAGACCAATTGATCAAATAATTTCATGAATTGACAGTATCTATGCAAGTTTAGCAAAGGGGAAAAACATTTTGAACACCTACCACCTTAGCAATTCCTTATTTAATTCAAAACAAAACCAATAAATCTCATTAAATCTCTGAAGTTTGTGTCACTTTCAGAAGTAGGCTCAGATGAAGGTGTTTCTGGAGTAGAACTGAATTAATACATGGATAATTGGAGATAAGGTCTTTTTGCCCCCAACCATTAGCTCTTTATTATTTTACTTTAAAAGTATCTGTTATTTCCTTCTTGTAAGAGAACCCAAGGAAAACTAAAAATGGATTCTTCTCACCATTTAAAAATAATTTTATTTCTAATTTACTTGAATAACTTTTCTGAAATTAAAATCTGATCACTTTACTACCTTACTTGGAACACTTCAATGACATTGCTTTCAGGATAAAGGCAGAATCCTTCAGTACGGCTTTCACAGACACAGTCATTTCACACAAGCTTGCTTTCTTTCCATGCTCTGCCCTCTCCTCCTTTCTGTCTCTACTACAGCCACAATGATTTGCTTGCTACGTTTCAAAAGTGAAGCTGCTCCCACCTCAGGACCTTTACTCATGCTTTCCCTCTGCTCCAAACGCTCTCCAAGTCCTATTTATCCTTAAAGCCTCAGGTTAAATATTACTTCCCTAGGGTAGATTTCCTTGTCTTTCCAAGCTAGACTAGGCTTCCATTTCAACATGTTCTCATGGCTCCTGTATTTTTTTCTTCAAAATTATTACCCAACTTTTCATTAAATATACCCCTTGTGTAATTACATGTTTGATTTCTGTTTTCCCCATGAGAAGGTAAGGTCCATAAGGAGGAGGAACTATGCACTGTGAACTGCCATATCTGCAGTGTTTAGAACAGGGTCTAGGATATAGTAGGTCCTCAATAAAGATTGTTTGAATAAACGAATAAATGAGCCTGCCCACAAAGCAGTAATATCACTGCCTGGGCCAATCAATATTCTTCCAGGACCACACAAATTCCAAAGTCATTTTCTCTTGACAACAAATACTTATTTCTGCATTCACTCAATAAATATTTATTGAGTATCTGCTGTGAATCAGAATTCTTATAGTCAGTGAGATAGAGCCCTGAACTAAATAATCAACACCCTGACCTCATAGAGTTTATATTCTAGTGGGGAGACCCAAAATGAACAAATAGGCAAATAAACGCATGACAAAGTATCAGGTAACCACACAAACTATGAAGAAAGCAACAGCATTTTCTTTGAAAATACGTTTTTGCAGTGGTGGTGTCCTTTCCCAAAAACTGACTTTCTTTGCTATAAAAAAATAACAGCCACCATCAATTTAGCACATATCTGAGCTTAGCTTACCTTGGAATGACTCTTCACACCAGCCAGTAAGAATCTGTTTATGTGAAGATCTCTTTCCTGAGTGGGAAACAGAAAAATAATATATTTCAGGGTTAATTTAACTTTTTAAATTACAAATTCATCTAAAGCGCCATCCACCACCAGGTGATAACTCATGGTGCTGCCAGGCTTTAAGTCCTGTAGCGATAGGCTGTGTTCAACTCCTTAGGCACACTTCTTAAAAGATGGCTACCCTGGGGTTTATATCAAGCTTACATAATCATATATTGAAGCTTGGCTTATTTATTTCCATGTTTCTGAAGTCCCATTAATCATTTTTCTAAGATGGCTGATGTGTTACATAATTAATAAAACATAGGAGCTTAGGAAAAAAGCCCAGAGAGAGCGAGAGATTCAGACAAACACTGAGAAATGGTGTCAATTTTTGGTACCACTGAAAATCTCAGTCTTCAGAAGATCAACTCTTAACTGGAGGTATATGAAACGATCATTTTTCTTTCTTTTTTTTTCAACCCTCTCCTCCCTTTCTGTTTTGCCGAACTTAAGACACTGGTCAGGGCTAATCTTTTACCAAGAAGAAAAGTGCACATGCAGGGAGGGATAGGAGTAGTGAATAAAATCATTAGTTCAACTTCTCACCATTTTGCCTCTGGTGACTGCCAGGTAATAGTTTGTCTGTGGTTCTGACCCAATTCTGAAACCCTTCTAATGGTACTCCACCAATTAATCTAATGGTTCATTAACTGCAAACATCTGAAACCATTAGAACCTGACTGAGCACAGAAGCATCAAACCTTCCAAAGGTTTAAGTGCTTAAGCAGCAAATGGGCTCATTGCAAAAGAATGTCGATGTTTATAGTAGATGTAACCCAAACTCGGGTGTTCATTGACACATTGTTCCATTTGTATACAACCACCCTGGCATCTATCTGTTCAAGAGAGCATGATTTATCCAGTGCTATATCCTGGAACTGACAGGCCAAAGATTAGAGCTTAACCCAGATGAAAGCCGAGGCTGTGTGTATTCCTAAAACAAATATTTAGTATCTGACAAGCTCTGGTTAATATTAATTCGTGATAGAAGGCAGTCAATTTAAGCTTAGTTCATGCCAAAATCTATTTGGGTTTTGTAAGTCATTTTTTCAGGATTATAATGTAGAGAACCCGACAAAAAGGAAACTTTCCTAAAATTAGAAATCTGCAGACCTGTACAGAGCTTTCAGAAAACATCCACCCTGGATGGGCAGCCCAAAAGCATGAAATCCTCCTGTAAATGTGTTTTCCTTGACCCGCACAGGGTTTTTAAATAATCGTTTTTAATTATTTGCCAAGTCTGAATTTCTGACTTTTCTTGCAGATCTAGCAATACTGGGTCCAGGTTCTCACAAGGCAACAGTCAGCTGGAGCTGAGAGGAGGCTGTCCCTGCGGGGGACACACACGCTTGCCGTTTAGCCAGAGCCCCACCTCTCCTTGCTATTTATACTTTCCCACACACACCTGCCCATTGCTTACCTAACAAGAGGGGAAACTGACGTCTAGAAAGGGAGAACTGTCCAAGGACATGCATTCAGTTAGCATTAGAGCTGGGAAAAGAAACCACATCTCTTGATTCTACTTTATTGTTTATTTAGTTAGCATCACTCAGTGCCATTCCATACTGATATGCACATGGTTTTTTGGGGTTTTTTTAAACATCTTTATTACAGTATAATTGCTTTACAATGGTATGTCAGTTTCTGCTTTATAACAAAGTGAATCAGCTATACGTATACATATATCCACATATCCCCTCCCTCTTGCGTCGTCTCCCTCCCACCCTCCCTATTCCCACCCCTGTAGGTGGTCACAAAGCACCGAGCTGATCTCCCTGTGCTATGCGGCTGCTTCCCGCTAGCTATCTATTTTACATTTGGTAGCGTAGATGTGTCCATGCCACTCTCTCACTTTGTCCCAGCTTACCCTTCCTCCTCCCCGTGTCCTCAAGTCCATTCTCCAGCAGGTCCGCATCTTTTTTTTTTTACATCTTTATTGGAGTATAATTGCTTTACAATGTTGTGTTAGTTTCTGCTTTATAACAAAGTGAATCAGTTATACATATACATGTGTTCCCATATCTCTTCCCTCTTGCGTCTCCCTCCCTCCCACCCTCCCTATCCCACTCCTCTAGGTGGTCACAAAGCACGGAGCTGACCTCCCTGTGCTATGCTACTGCTTCCCACTAGCTATCTATTTTACGTTTGGTAGTGTATATATGTCCATGCCACTCTCTCACTTTGTCACAGCTTACCCTTCCCCCTCCCCATATCCTCAAGTCCATTCTCTAGTAGGTCTGTGTCTTTATTCCCATCTTACCCCTAGGTTCTTCATGACATGTTTTTTTTTTTCTTGGATTCCATATATATGTGTTAGCATACAGTATTTGTCTTTCTCTTTCTGACTTACTTCACTCTGTATGACAGACTCTAAATCCATCCACCTCACTACAAATAACTCAATTTCATTTCTTTTTATGGCTGAGTAATATTCCATTGTATATATGTGCCACATCTTCTTTATCCATTCATCCGATGATGGACACTTAGGTTGCTTCCATGTCCTGGCTATTGTAAATAGAGCTGCAATGAACATTTTGGTACATGACTCTTTTTGAATTATGGTTTTCTCAGGGTATATGCCCAGTAGTGGGATTGCTGGGTCATATGGTAATTCTATTTGTAGTTTTTTAAGGAACCTCCATACTGTTCTCCATAGTGGCTGTACCAATTCACATTCCCACCAGCAGTGCAAGAGTGTTCCCTTTTCTCCACACCCTCTTCAGCATTTATTGTTTCTAGATTTTTTGATGATGGCCATTCTGACCAGTGTGAGATGATATCTCATTGTAGTTTTGATTTGCATTTCTCTAATGATTAATGATGTTGAGCATTCTTTCATGTGTTTGTTGGCAATCTGTATATCTTCTTTGGAGAAATGTCTATTTAGGGCTTCTGCCCATTTTTGGATTGGGTTGTTTGTTTTTTTCTTATTGAGCTGCACGAGCTGCTTGTAAATTTTGGAGATTGATCCTTTGGCAGTTGCTTCATTTGCAAATATTTTCTCCCATTCTGAGGGTTGTCTTTTGGTCTTGTTTATGGTTTCCTTTGCTGTGCAAAAGCTTTGAAGTTTCATTAGGTCCCATTTGTTTATTTCTGTTTTTATTTCCATTTCTCTAGGAGGTGGGTCAAAAAGGATCTTGCTGTGATTTATGTCATTTTCCTCTAGGAGTTTGATAGTTTCTGGCCTTACATTTAGGTCTTTAATCCATTTTGAGCTTACTTTTGTGTATGGTGTTAGGGAGTGTTCTAATCTCATACTTTTACATGTACCTGTCCAGTTTTCCCAGCACCACTTATTGAAGAGGCTGTCTTTTCTCCACTGTACATTCCTGCCTCCTTTATCAAAGATAAGGTGACTATATGTGCGTGGGTTTATCTCTGGGCTTTCTATAATGTTCCATTGATCTATCTTTTTGTTTTAGTGCCAGTACCATACTGTCTTGATTACTGTAGCTTTGTATTACAGTCTGAAGTCAGGGAGCCTGATTCCTCCAGCTCCATTTTTCATTCTCAAGATTGCTTTGGCTATTCGGGGTCTTTTGTGTTTCCATACAAATTGTGAACTTTTTTTGTTCTAGTTCTGTGAAAAATGCCAGTGGTAGTTTGATAGGGATTGCACTGAATCTGTAGATTGCTTTGGGTAGTAGAGTCATTTTCACAATGTTGATTCTTCCAATCCAAGAACACGGTATATCTCTCCATCTATTTGTATCATCTTTAATTTCTTTCATCAGTGTCTTATAATTTTCTGCATACAGGTCTTTGCACACAGTTTTTCTAAGAGAAGTTTTCATCAGGTGTTTAGGCAGTTTTCAAAGGCCATAGAGCCATGCCTGGGTCATTAGCTTTATCATAAGTCACTCTTCATTATATCACAAGTATGTTGTTACTTCTGGAGATTCGAATGTGTTGTTTTGCAAAACTGCAAAAATCCATTAAGACTTTCCTACCTAGGGGCACCTCTAACTTGGGCGGGCAGTAACTTTCTACATTAGGATATTGACACCCTTACCTAACCTTGTGCCAGTTCTGAAATAATAAGTACAGCTACCATTTATTAGACACTTGCTGCGTTCCAAACTGTCTGTACACTTTTCTCCTTAATATTCAGCGCAATCTTCAAAGACAAGTCTACTGTTCTCACTTTACAAATGAAGAATTTTAAGTTCAGGACTGAACAGCTAGATCAGGATTACACAGCTTGTGAATGACAGAGCTAGAATTTGAACCCAAGTATATTGGGTTCAAATCCCTTGCCTTGCTAGCACATCCCACACTGGCCGCAGCTGAGTTTTGGGGTTTTTTCCCCCTATTGACATACACAAAAACAATGCTCCTGTGTCTTATGTGGCTCAAAGTAAGGAGGCAAAAAAATACAGAAGAGACACGCAGTTGAGAATGGGTTAAATTTTCTGTTAGCATTGGTTTAAAAAATGAATTCTTTGCATTTTTAAAATGTGTGTTGGAAGCATATTTCTCGGTGTGCAACAAAAACATTTAGGCTCCCCTGTCATTTAGGTGAATTTTGTTTGCATGCTCTCTTCATGGAATACCGATGTTAATTTTTGGTTAAGTTTAATCTTATGAAGTATAAAGCAATTTGATAGAATAAGTAACCTTTCATTAAAGTTCAATACCGTACTTAAGGAAAATGGGACCGTGTGCATTAATTGATAGTTGACAGCTATTATTTCCATGAAAACCTTTTATAGTAAAATTTCTATTTGATGGATTGGAATTTATAAAATTTGCATTTCACTGAGCTGGATTCAACTGGAAGTACTGGGGATTATTTCTTCTTTAAACAATATTCCATCTTTACATTTTTATTTAACATTTATTAATGGATGGAATCTTAAGTTAAAGAGTACAACACAGATTTTATTTAATAACTCAGGTTTATTAGTCCATGAACAAGAGTATTTGCCCTGTATTTGACTTTGATAAAACATGACTATTTATGAGTATTTTTATCCATAGAGACTTACTTAGTATAGTTTGGGGCAAATTGCTTAATAAAGAATTTTATTTTATTTTACTTTATTTTCATTTTTTAACTCACAATAAATTACATAAATATCACTGGGAATTTTTCTTCTAGTCAGCAATTTAGAAGTAATATCATCTCAGATTTGGTGTATTTGACTCAAATTACAAAAAACATGGAATGGAATTCTAATTCATATTCTGTCACACTCTACCCCTATACAAATATGAGGATGCTTGAGTGACCACTGAGATTCAGCCTGGCATCGTTATCTGAGATTTTAACAAATGAGATGACATTAACATAGAAGCTATTTTTTTCCCATTAATTCTGAACAAACTATTAGCAAGGCTTCCCATGGTTTTCTATAAAGCACTCATGTTGAAGCTACTATTGCTGTATAAGAGATGGGAAGGTTGAGGCCAAGAACAGTGAAGTTACTTGAAAATAAACTAATTCAAGAATATACCAAGAGGGCTTCCCTGGTGGTGCAGTGGTTAAGAATTCGCCTGCCAATGCAAGGGACACAGGTTCAAGCCCTGGTTCAGGAAGATCCCACATGCCGTGGAGCAGCTAAGCTCGTCAACCACAACTACTGAGTCTGCGCTCTACAGCCTGCATGCCACAACTACTGAGCCCGTGTGCCACAACTACTGAAGCCCGCACACCTAGAGCCCGCGCTGCACAAGAGAAGCCACCGCAACGAGAAGCCCGTGCACCACAATGAAGAGTAGCCCCCCTCGCTACAACTACAAAAAGCCCACGCGCAGCAACGAAGACCCAATGCAGCCAAAGATAAATTAACTAATTTAAAAAAAGAATATACCAATTTCAATATCTAGGATCTGACATCTTTTTTCTAAAACGTAACCACCATATTTAAGAGAGTCTTCTCCTCATGCTGCTCCCACTACCTGGAATGTCTTTCTGTTCTCCAGGTAGTCCTGGTTCCATGACATCCTTCAGCGTTCAGGAGAAGTGCTCAGACATGATATCCTGGACCACCCTATCTAGCTAATGATCCCTCCTGTTACCTACCACTGCACAGCATACATCACAGCTGACGGTTATACAGTTATCTCAGTACTTTTTTGTTGTATGTATCTCCCATTAAACTTTTGATCTCCTTGAGGGCAAGGATGTTATCTAATCTGCTCACCCCTCTACATACTCAACATATGGTATGGAATCAGTTCCAAGTGAATTGTTGAATGAGTGGATAGACAGAGACTCTTAAAACTCAGAGCTCAAAATTAATTTCTGCAACCATAAAGCAAATCTCCTGTCAGACCAAGCATTCCTAGTTTATATGATAAGGCACAGTTTCTTTCCATCCTCTAAAAACTGGAAAAGAGAAATCTTAGCCAGATATTTATACAAGCTGCTTATGATATGATACAAATTCGGAAGTTGGGTGCCTCTTACTTAAGACCGTAACTTCTATTAAATCTTAGAGTCACTAACATTTTAGTTTGAAATAAGGACTTCCTAGAACCAAAGAATTTTAGACCAAGAGGGACCATTAGAAATATAGCTTAATCCATGTATAGAGAAATAAATTTATTACTTAAAAGAGAAAATCAAAGCCTAGAGAAAAGACAGGACTAGTCCAAGGACACTTAGTCCCCAAACTGCAGGATCGAAACATCAAAGAGTATTGCTTTTATCTCAGTCTAATTCCCTTTCTAAAGAAGGCTTTGCACAGATTTGCTCAATGAAGGAAAGAGAAAAAAGGTTATATCAGTCAGGGTTATTTCATTTGCAAGAGGCAGAAAATCTACTCATACTGACTTAAGCAAAAGAAGAATTTTTTGGCTCATGTAACTAAAAAGTAGAGATATACCTGGCTTCAGGTATGGGTAATCCAAGAGGTAAACAATTTCACCCAGACCTTACACTTCCCACTTCCCTCTTCCCTGTGCTCTCAGTCAGGTTTCCTTATTCAGGTGGGATTTGTGTGGCAGCAAGATGACTGCCAGCAGCCACAGGGCTGTATTCTCCCATGTTCAAATCCAGCAGGAAAATAAAATTTCTCTTCCTCCAATAATTAGGACAAAAGCCCTGGGTCTAATTCTCATGTGATCAAATTAGGTCATGTGGTCATACTGATCAAAACTGTGGTCAGAGGAATAATTGACACTTAGGGTTCCAATCATAAGGTAACTCTCTGTGTTGCCAAACATACCCTTAATTAAGAGGCTAGAATCAGATGCATAGGGAAAAAAGGGCGGGGGGAATTAAGTTCTTTGAGAATAGTATCAAGGGTAAAATGGGTATATTAATACCTACCTTACAGGGTTGTTATAAGGATTAAAAAAGAAACAAGGGCTTCCCTGGTGGCGCAGTGGTTGAGAGTCCGCCTGCCGATGCAGGGGACACGGGTTCGTGCCCTGGTTTGGGAAGATCCCACATGCCGCAGAGCGGCTGGGCCCGTGAGCCATGGCCGCTGAGCCTGCGCGTCCGGAGCCTGTGCTCCGCAACAGGAGAGGCCACAACAGTGAGAGGCCCATGTACCACAAAAAAAAAAAAAAAAAAAAAAGTAAAGTGTCTACCATGACACCTGACAGGTGACAAGTGCTCAATCAATATGAATTTTTTTATACCTTAACTGACATCAGAGATTGAATACTAACAGAATTCTCTTGCAATCCAATTCTATTTCCATCAAAACAAAATGCTGTTCATGATGTCTTTAGGGATGAAGGGATCCACTACAGCCAACAGTGTAGTATACAACAAGAAAATCACAACAATGGGTTTGAATTAGCAACCAGGTTATTCTCAGAACTGTTTCATCAAAATAAGAAAGACTTTTTCCCCACAGAATAGTTTTTACCTGATGGTGATGCCTTCTAGAGATGTCAAGGTTACAACAGCTTGTAAGAAGAGCCCAAAAACCAGACACTGAAATAAAACTTCAAACAAGCTTCTGAAAAATGCTAACAGAATTACTCAGGAAGTGGAGGAAGAAAGGACGGATCCTGGAGGTATAGGAACCCAGAACTGCCAGTAGCAATTTCATCTGTTTTTCTGCTAAATGTTTAAATAACTCAACTACCTCAATAAGTGACCAAATTAAACCACAATGTCATTTAGTGAATGTTATGTCTTAGTGATACTTCTAGATGTGACTTAGAGTCTATGCCATTTTCACTCTCATCATCATCACTCCTTACCTAGTGGACAAGAACTCAAAATTCTGGAAGAAATTAAACAATTTTCCTACTTAACAAAAACAGCTCACCAAAACCCACAAAAAGCTCTTGAAAGCAGCAAAAGAAAAACATGTTACAAAGAGGACAAAGATGAGACTGACTACTAATTTCCCAGCAGAAATAATGGAAGTCAGAAGATATTGAAATGGTATATCTGAAATGTTAAAAGGGGAAAAAAAATCGGTTAACCAAGAATTCTACATCCAGCAAAATCAGCTCCCATTCCTTACATGTGGGCTGTATATAATGACTTACTTCCGAAGAGTACAGTATGGAATGGGGGAAAAGAGTAACTTTGTAATGAAGACAAACACTACCTCAGCCAGGTAATCAAGGTCAACATCAAGTCATAAACCATGTGCACATTATATACTCTTGATATCATGTGAAAATTGCACTTTATCACTGTCCTCTTTCTCCCAATAACCCATAATTCCAGTCTTATCATGAGGAAAGCACACTGACAAATTCCAATAAAGGAACATCCTACAAAATGCTTCACCAATACCCCTCAAAACTTTCAAGGCCAATAAAAGTTTTAAAAGTCCAAGAAACTAACACAATCAAGAGGAGGAGCCTAGGAGACATGATGACTAAATGTAATGTGATATCTTAGATGGAATCCTGGAACAGAAAGAGAAAAATTGATTAAAAACTAAGGCAGGTGAAAATAATATGCATTTTGGGTTAAAATAATGTATGAATATTTGCTCATTAAGTGTAATGATTATGCCATTCTAATGTACAATGTTAATAATAGGGGAAACTGGTGTACGGTATATGAGAACTCTCCGTACTATCTTAATTTTTCTGTAAACCTAAAACTGCTCTAAAAAAAAAAGTCTATTTTTTTAAACCTAAAACTGCTCTAAAAAAATAAAGCCTATTTTTTTAAAGTCTCCATACATTTAAAAAAACTAAACTCACACAAAAAATTGTCCATAACAAAATTAACTTTGAAATCTCAACATATTAAAATTTGTAGAATGTTGCTAAAGCAGAGATTAGAAGGAAACTTATGGCCATACATGCTGACATCAAAAAATTAAAGGTCTAAAATCAATGATCTAAACTTTCACCTTAAGAAGCTAGTAAAAGAAGAGAAAATTAAACTCCAAGAAAGTAAAAGAAAGAAATAAAGTATCATAGAAAAATACTTGCAAAATATATATCTTGCAAAACACTTGTATCAAGATATATTAAAAAATCTCAATAATAAGAAAATAAACAGACCATTAAAAAAAAATGTGAAATAGGTTCAAGACAGCAGAGTAGAAGGACGTGTGCTCACTCCCTCTTGTGAGAGCACTGGAATCACAACTGCTGAACAATCATCGACAGAAAGACACTGGAACTCACCAAAAAAGACACCCCACATCCAAAGACAAAGGAGAAGCCACAGTGAGACAGTAGGAGGGGCGCAATCACAATAAAATCAAGTCCCATAACTGCTGGGTGGGTGACTCACAAACTGGAGAATACATACCACAGAATAATTGGAGTGAAGGTTCCCACTGGAGTGAAGGTTCTGAGCCTCACGTCAGGCTTCCCAACCTGGGGGTCCGGCAATGGCAGGAGGAATTCCTAGAGAATCAGACTTTGAAGGCTAGCCAAATATGATTGCAGGACTTCAACAGGACTGGAGGAAACTGAGACTCCACTCTTGGAGGGCACACAAAGTAATGTGCACATTGGGACCCAGGCGAAGGAGAAGTGACCCCATAGGAGACTGAACCAGACCTACCTGCTAGTGATGGAGGGTCTCCTGCAGAGGCGGGTGGGGGGGCTGTGGCTCACTACAATAAGGTATCACCTCACACCAGTTAGAATGGGCACCATCAGAAAATCTACAAACAACAAATGCTGGAGAGGGTGTGGAAAAAAGGGAACCCACTTGCACTGTTGGTGAGAATGTAAATTGATACAGCCACTATGGAGAACAGTATGGAGGTTCCTTAAAAAACTAAATATAGAATTACCATATGACCCAGCAATCCCACTACTGGGCATATATCCAGAGAAAACCATAATTCAAAAAGACACATGCACCCCAATGTTCACTGCAGGCCTATTTACAATAGCCTGGTCATGGAAGCAACCTAAATGCCCATCGACAGACGAATGGATAAAGAAGATGTGTTACATACATACAATGGAATATTACTCAGCCATAAAAAGGGATGAAATTGTGTCATTTGTAGAGATGTGGATGGATCTAGAGACTGTCATACAGAGTGAAGTAAGTCAGAAAGAGAAAAACAAATATCGTATATTAATGCATATATGTGGAACCTAGAAAAATGGTACAGATGAACTGGTCTGCAGGGCAGAAATAGAGACACAGATGCAGAGAACAAACATATGGACACCAAGGGGGGAAAGTGGCAGGTGGGGTGGTGGTGTGATGAATTGGGAGATTGGGATTGACATATATACACTCATATGTATAAAATGGATAATGAATAAGAATCTGCTGTAGAAAAAAATAACTAAAATAAAAATAAAAAATTGAAAAAAAAAAAATCTGCCTGCCAATGCAGAGGATACGGGTTCAAGCCATGTGATCCCACGTGCCGTGGAGCAACTAAGCCCGTGTGCCACAACTACTGATCCTGTGCTCTAGAGCCCGTGAGCCACAACTCCTGAGCCCACGTGCCACAACTACTGAAGCCCGCGTACCTAGAGCCCGGGCTCCGCAGCAAGAGCAGCCACCTCAGTGAGAAGCCTGCGCACTGCAACAAAAACCAACGCAGCCAAAAAATAAATAAAGTTTTTTTAATTAAAAAAAAATCTTAGACTATATTATCTCACATGGAAGAACTGCTGTATTTTACATTTTAAAATATTAACTTCTTTATCATGATCTTTTCAGTTTGTATAATCCCGTCCATCACTCATAGACAGTGAAGGAATAGGATTTGGCCAATGTCCCAGTTTTATCTAACTTGGTTCAGAAGCCAACTATAGCATATTTTGTGCAGCTTTTTGGGCGCAGCTTAAGGACCTCACTAAAACCCTCTCTGAATTGCAAGACCAAACATCGGGATAGTAGGATCCATTATTTTTATTGTCTGTCTCCATATGAAGCAGCTTTTCTCTAACTTAGGGTTGATTTAACCATTAGGCACAGTGAGTACAGTGCCTAGGGTCCATGATATATTTAGAGATCCATGGAAATGTTCTAACTTTAATTTCCTTTAAAATAAGAAGAAAAAGTGAATATAGTAGTAATGCATGTATCATAATGAATCTCACCTGGATTTATTTTTTTCCTATGGTCAAAGGAACCCATGAAAGCAAAGTGTCCATAGCCCAAGACAGTCATAATGCAGCCTTGAACTTAGATGATCTTTTATTGAGTGGATTCTTGACAAGCTTCAAAATATTACTGTGGTTCTCAGAGAAAAAGCCTAGACTAGTTAACAAGTCCCAGTTCCACAAGTTAGGAGTTTTGTCAATTGGAAAAACCACTTAACCTCCTCTACTCTCAGTTTCTTTCTCTATAAACAGCAGTAATATTAATGATGGCTATGACTAGGGAGAACAGTATGGGGATTCCTTAAAAAACTAAAAATAGAGCTACCATATGATCCAGCAACCCCACTCCTGGGCACATATCTGGAGAAAACCATAATTAAAAAGGATACATGCACCCCCATGTTCACTGAAGCACTATTTACAATAGCCAGGATATGGAAGCAACCTAGATGTCCATAGATGGAAGAGTGGATAAAGAATAATGGTACATATATACAATGGAATATTACTCAGCCATAAGAAAGAATGAAATAATGCCATTTGCAGCAACATGGATAGACTTAGAGTTTGTGATACCGAGTGAAGTAAGTCACACAAAGAAAGACAAATATCATATGATATTGCTTATATGTGGAATCTAAAAAAATGGTACACATGACCCTATTTACAAAAAGGAAAACTGAGTCACAGATGTAGAAAAGAAACTTATGGTTACCAAGGGGGAAGGGGGGGAGGATTAAACTGGGAGATTGGGACTGACATATACCCACTACTATATATAAGATAGATAAATAATAAGAACCTACTGTATAGCACAGGGAACTCTATTCAATATTCTGTAATGACCTATGTGGGAATAGAATCTAAAAAAGAGTGGATGTGTGTATATGTATAACTGATTCCCTTTGCTGTACACCTGAAACTAACACAACACTGTAAATCAACTATACTCCAATAAAAAAATAATTTAAAAAAATTTTTTAAATAATTTAAAAGGTGAAATATTTGAGCAGAGCCTTCATAAAATACACACACACACACACACACATACAAATGACCAACAAATACACGAAAAGATATGTAACATCATTGGTCATTAGAAAAATGCAAATTAAAATCATGAGATACTCCTTTAAATCTACCAAAACAGCTAAAATAAAAATGATTGATAATACCATGAGTTGGGGAGAATGCAGAATACTTGGAGCCCTCAGATATCGCTGGTACAAATGTAAAATGACACAGTCACTTTGGAAAACAGATCTGCAGTTTCTCAAAATGTTTAAAATATATACACTTATCATACAATCCAGTAATTCCATTCTGAGGAAAAAATGAAAACATGGCTATATTATTTATTATAGTAAAAAAAATGAAAACAACCCAAATGCACATCAACTGGTGAATGGATAAACAAAATGTGGTATTATCTATACAATGGAATATCACTGAACAATAAAAAGGAATAAACTATTTATTGATAAATGCACCTGCTCTGAAAAAACATCTTGACACAAAGGATTCAAATGAAAATATACTTTAGTAGAAAGACAATAAGTATTATTGAAAATAAGCACTGACTGCAATCTCTTCAGCTTTCAAGAGTTGTTACATAATTATTTATCCTAAAGAAGTCCCCCTTTTTTAACCCTATTGAAACCTCCTCAATAGGGTCCTTTGAGCATGAAACTGAGGATTTTTAGATCATAGTATGGAAGTCAAGAGTTAAATATAGAAAGTGCTAAATACTTTCATATAAGAAAAAAAAGGAAAATGATGGCCCTTTGCTGGCAATTCTAGAGGCTGTGAGGTGAGGAGTCTAACAGAGAAAAGAAAAGATATGATATAAAAGGAAGAAGATCCTGAAATATACTAGGCCTTCAGAGGATGTCAGGCTGCAGGAAATTCCATGTGGCAGTAAAGGACCTAAAAATGTCTAGAATCCATGATGACGTATATTGAAAAGCTTTCATTCACCAAATAATTATCGAGCCTTTACTCTGTTGCCATGCTCTGCTCTAGGCACCAGGGATACAAGTCAGTCAATAAAATAACAAACTACCTGGAGGATATTACCAACAATTTGAGGTTTTCTATGCTGTGTTGTAATTTCCCTTCACTGCACCCCAAACGAACAACAGAATTCTGCTACAAACAAAAGTATTGTTTTAAGGGTGCATCGGGGGATAAAGGACAACAGAGGTTGTCCAATATGGGTTGAATCAGCACCAGCAAGATTAGATGACAATCACAGGAAGGAAGCATAACGGCTAAAAATAGGTCCTGTCAGACAAACAGACCGGAGCAAAGGCTGACTCAGGAAGCCTTAGAGATACAAAAGAGGTGTTAGTAGATCTACATTATGAAGTATGGCAGTGTGGTAAAATTTAGGCTATTCACCAATGTTTCAGTGCCTCTCCTTTCAGGAAAATGGTGAAGTTGCGTGCCGCTGCCTCCTTCAAGTTTAGCACAGTCCTAAGATGGGCTTTAGCCTATGGAATATGAACGGAAGTGGAATATGTCACTTTCATGGGGACACATTTTGAAGAAAGCGAATAAACGACCATGTTCTTATGTTCCTCTGCCATGGCAATCAACAACCACGCAGGTGTAAAGGCTCTGTCAGCCAGCTCTCACAGTGAGGAGAAGAGCCCCCCAGAACTTGAAATAGACATAGAACATAAGGAAGAAATCAACCTTTGTTGTTTATAAGCCACTAAAATTGGGGGTGGTTTATTACTGCAGCACAACCTAGCTTATCCTGGCTGATACAAGTAGATTGAGCCAGTCTATGTGGCTATCCTAGGAAAACTGTACAACCCAGGGATTTTTAAAGATCTTTTTAAATAACAGAATCATCTGAAGGAACTAGGAAGAGTGCGTGCTTTCGTATGCCAGATTGGAACAGATGAGAACGTAAAAGCAGTAAATTCAGCCCTAAGGATTCTGGAAGGTAAGGCAAGCATCATGACAGGTGTACTTGTCTTTTTCTGACAGGAAAAAGTATACACCTTCATTCAGAGACAGTACTTTTTATCCCCATAGAACTAAATTCAAGCTGGATTTGTCCTCTGGGGATTTGTTTAAAGGATGAGAAGCAGAGTGAACAACATCTCCCACCCCACAAAATCACCGAAACACTGTAAAACTGGAGAGTCCTTTCAGTGAACTCACTGAGAAGAAAAAAAGCATAACTTAAAATGGTGAGGCAGTGAAGGCATTTTTCATGAAAAGCTGAGACAATACTTTAGTTACTATTTTCTTTAAACTGATTTCCATTTATTTACTTAATTAGATACATTTTAAAAGAAAAAATTGATTCGAATAGTGTAAATTGAACAGTAGTACCATCAGCCGTAAATATAAACTGAAAACCCTCATAACGATAAATACATACGAAAATAGAACAATGAATAAGATTATTCCATTTTATCTGGAGAGTATAACTTGCTAAAGTTTATAAGCCTGAGGCTTGCCTGTGGATAAAGGGAGAATTACAAAATGATAGCGTCAACCTGAGTCTTTCTCCTTCACTAACCAGAATTAAAGAGAATTATAAAGAGAATAATTTTAAGACTAAACAGTTCAATGCTCTACCTAAAATCATCTCAAGTACTCTTCGTGGTATGTATCCCACATTTAGGGAAATACTATTGTTGTGGCCGTGAACATGAGCCTCTCAGATTCCTGACCGTGGGGAGGCACATGACGGACAAACCCCGGTGTTGTGCTCTGAAATCCATCACCATGTTGTCACAGAGACCGCACTTCCCACAGGCTGCTTCCCACCAGTGACTGGGGACTAAGGCAGGGAAGGCATGGTTGTCCTGGAGACTGGGTTGTCCTCTGACAGGTCAGCTCATCAGCTTTGTCAAACATCCTTAGAACGACACTGCACTTTGAGAGGCTTCCTTCCATCCCACATCTCTCCTTCACAAGGATCAGACCCACATCACAGTCTGGGGGCCCTCCCAGCATCTCTCCAGGACCCTCCTCATTTTCCTAATAGGCTCATGTATGTCTTGAGCTTCTCAGGTAACCTCAACTTGCCTGTTGACCTTCCTAACAGCATCTTTTGAAGACAAAACGAACTGGCAGGAAGATATTCCACTAACTTGTTTTGTCCAAGCATCAGCTGTCTCAAATAAATCTCAGAGAGCATGAATCTCAGTCTAATCTTCCCAAAAGCAGACACAGTACAGATAGGCTATATTGTTGACTAAAGTAAAAGCCGCCAAGATCTGTGTATAGGGATTAGGGAAGATAAAGCTGACATTTGTGGTAGAAGTTTAAGAGCTGTGCTTATATTCTTCTGCCAAGCATTAAGCAAACATTCACTTATGTGTTAAGACCCAGCTCAAACATTACCTGCTCTGAGAAATCTTCCCCAGTCTAACCAGCACTGGTCCTATCTGTCTCTGCATCCCCACAATGCCCCAGCCCTTCCTTTCCTGAAAGAATTTACCACATTACATTGCAATGAGAGTAGAGTCATATCTTACGAGAATCAGGTTGAAAAGTCAGAGCCCGGAGCAAAGATTATGAAAGGAAAAATTACCTTTCAAAACCCCTTAAAAAGGTCCCATGACACAGATGGACATACATCTTCTCAATGAGTCCATCACAGCTAGTTTTTCCTCCAGCGTTGGAAGAAGTCACTGTGCCTTTGGTCAAGCACCTCATAAAGTGGTTGGCTTGCTTTTAAAGACCACATTGCATGAAAAATAGAACGATGCTGAATCTTAACTGCCAGAATCATCCTCAACATAAGAAGATATCCCATGAGAGGATCACTGAGAAAACCCCAGTTTCCTATCCCCACCTCACATTCTGGCTGGGGTCTACATTTAGTGAGTGGAATAACAACCCTGGCCATTTAAATAATTACTTCTCCCTCTTACTTTTCATTCTTTGTGTACAGCTGAATTCACAGAGGCTAAACCCAGTATCTACTATAACATGTGTCTCTCTCGCTAGGGTCCACTTGACTGGAACCTTCCTAACATCTACCAATGTGTGTGTACACACCTGGTATTAAATATATGAGGGAGGGAGGGGTGGAGGGAGAAAGAGGAAAAAAAGGATAGATGCAAGAAACGAACACCAAACAAATTCATTCCCGGAAGGTGTGTTAGGTTGGTTTCCCCCAGAAGGCGACCCCAAGACAAGGGTTTGAATGGAAGGTGATCTCAGGAGCATGATGAAGGGAGATGTGACAGTGAACAAGGGGCAAAAGCCCTCCCACAAAGGGTAAATGAATGAGCAGGTGACTGCTGTGGGCACCTGGAGCTCAGTCCTACTGAGGATTTCTGGAAGTCAGCATAGAGCACAACTCATATGTCTCCTATGTAAGAAGCAAGGAGGCTGGAATATTTATCCACCAACTCCACCCACAAGCACAGGCCAATACTCCTATGGTGAGAGAAATCCCTCAGGCTGAGATCTGCAGGCTTTGCCATAGGAAGCCACAGGCATGTATGAGATGGGTGTGTACTGAGGGAACATGGGTGCCACACTGACATCCATCGTCACAGAAGGGAATGGTGTTCTGTCACTTTTATTTCAATCTATGCCCATTTTCTTTCCACTAAAAAGACTTTTACTCTAATTTCACCTAACCAGTGAGCATTGTCAATTACAGCAGGGACATTAGAATGTGAACATCTTGGGATTCTTTTTCCTTTGTAAAACGCTGCTTTCTTTATGACTGTAATTTAACAATGAGCCTAAACTGTCACCTGTGTCTCATGCACAATCTCTTTGTCATCTTTGAATGAATGAGTGCTTTGGTTTTACAGAAACTTTTGAAATAAAAAATCTATGTATACATTCTAATTTCACTCATCTTTTAAATGTACATAAATATGTATACTAAATCTATAAATCTGTATAAAGTTGTTTCCAGCAACTAGTTGCACAGTATTCTTGACGGTTAACATCATTCACATTTAAATGTTTATACTAAGCAGAATTTTTCATTAGTTACAACAAATCTATAGACTAAAATCAAAATTTTACAATCTTGAGAAGAATTCTCCCTTATTGTCCATTAAGAGGTTATCATGAGGAAATGTTCGTTAAAGGTAAAAGTTAAAGATCACAAGATGATGAGGCAAGCAGACTTCCCTTTAAATTTTCACATATATGCCAACACTTGAGTGCTATAAATAGAGGACTGCAGAAGCTAGGAGATGAGTTATATAATTCTGATTCAATGCCCTGGATTTGGGCAGCCTATTCTGAAATTATGAAAACCAAAATGAAGACCCTTTTTCTACAAACAACAGAATATGGGTTTAGAACACTTATGTTTTGTTAAATTTTTGAGCATCTCTATTTCTTAGCCTATTCATTGGCCTAAGCCCCAAATAAAAATTTTTCCCTGCAAGTTTTTATGCATATGGTACACTGGAATACTAATTCTCCTCATTAAAATCCCAGTCTGTGCCACTGTCCAATGTGTCTGAAAAGTTCAAAAAGGTATGCTTTCCTTTAAGCAAAAGCTGTGTAGAAATCCCAGATCTTTTTTTTCTTGCTGGTGAGAAGGGAAAGGTGAGCTCACTCTCTCTGGGTCAATGCCTCAACCTTCAGCAGCCCTTCATGACTCATCCCTTCAATACCTGCCCCTGAGTTTCAGACCCCTGCCCTGGACCGTCACCACTGCCTCATAGACCCTTTCTTAAATAAATAACACCAATTTTTTAAACTCCCAGATGCTTCTGTTATCTTAGGGGATGCTATGATGCATTTTGTGGTAAAGACTAGATTTGCTTCTATTGTGACCACTCCCTAGAAACAGGACGGACCTTCACCCAAGATGTGGTTCGAATGTCAAGACTCATGACACTACACACATACCAAGAGGCGATGAAGAGGTTTACTAATTGCAACATGGGGAGTAGGGAAGGCTCCCAAGGAGGTCTACATGCCTTGAGAGCAGGGAAAGAAGAGTGACGTGGGGTCTTTATGGTAGTTAAATGGGGGGCCCACATGAGGGTTGCCATGTGTGGCTTAAACATCGTGCCAGCAACAGAGGTGGAATTACCTAGGCTTTCTTATCAGCTTGCCCAGATGTGGGGCATATGGAGAAGGATGAATGAAGCCTAAGTGTTGTCAGCAGTCACACATCAAAAAACAAATGGAGTCAGACTATTACAGCTTTCCTATTAAGTCAGATTTTCATACATTGATATAATCATAATAAAGAACATAACTGACAATGATTTGGGTATTTACTACATACCAGACATGCACTATTTACACATCATTTCATTGAATTCTCACAAGCACCTTAATAAGAGTTAGTGACTTTGGTTGAGTTCCCCCCAAAGGAGAAAAAGAGTCATCTGTTTGAGAAGTTAGGGCAGGAACATAGTAAAAGACTGGGAAAGAAAGGAAAGCTAATAAAGGATGCTATAAAAATCTGGTTACCACTGCAGGTATCTGGAACTCAGTATAACTCAGGACCCTTAGAGAGATGTGTGGGGCATACTCAGTGATGTCCCCCTGGGGGGGAGGGGGGGTGAAGAAGCTGAGATGTTTATCCACTCTCCCATCCTCACTGTTGGGAGGTCGAACCTGGGGGCATCATCTCCAGCACTCCCAGCAGTGCAGAGAAAGTCTTCCAGCAGAGGGATGCTGGTGCTTGAAGTAAGCAGCTATTAGCAGGTATGGGAACTGTCCTCTGAATAGCAAAGCACTTCCAAGGTGAGCCATGGAGACAAGGCAGCCACTATCTACCTACAGGAAGGAACTAGTATTATCCCCATTTTATGGGGATATGAAAGCTCAGAGAGGATAAATAAGGCTTTCCAAGATCACACGTAATAATCATTAAAGAGTTGGAACTAAAACCCAAGGCCATATGACTCCTGAGCCATATTCATAAGCAAAGCATACTGATATAAAAGGGCTTTGCTACTTTCAGAGAGTGGAATTGAAACAGACAGAGGCAGTGTGGCAGAGTAATAAGAATATGTGCTCCTAAGTCAGACTGTATCATTTCAAATAACACTGCCACTCACTAGCTTGGTAACCTTTTAATTTCTCTGTGCCTTGGATTCATCATTTATACAATGGAGATAATTGTTGCACTTTCATCGTATGGTTATGGTGCCTCATAAATGTTGTCTTTTTTTTTTTTTTACATGTTTGGCTGAGTGTCAACTCAGGAGGTATCTTGATATCTAAAACCTATAATTTTAGAAAATAATTTGACCTGGTTTACTTTTTGGGAAGCATTTTATATGATTACATATTTTTAAAGATATATATATATATAGGCATTCTTCCCTTTTCCATGTCATTTTCTCAGTCTTTCACTGTTTCTTGCCCAAACTTCCAAAATAAAAGATTTCTTTTTTTCCCCGAATCCTTCAAGCTGCCATTTTGAGGGGAACCCAAGCAACTATAAAATATAAAAATATGTTGGTAAAATATGTATATATGAGATAAGAAAATTAGTCCAGTCAGGTCCAGGTTGGGTTTATTGTTTATTTCTGATCCCTCTGCAGATGGGTTTTATAAGACTTGTCTTTCTACAAGCATCAGCAGAATTCTACCCAGCACAGTCTCTACTCCAGGCTTCGGGTAGGCAAAACCCTGGGGTAAAGGAAGGCAGATGAAAAGACCAGTCAAATAAAACCCATATTTCCTGGCTACTCAGTATCCAGAGAGTCCCTGGCCCCTTAAGTAGACACAGCACCCAAGAAAAAGTCTGTCTTAGAGGTGATATGCTGGCAAATGTTCTGGCTGCATTACCTCTGGACCATTCTCCACCCCTGTCCAAACCCTCCTCTCTTTATGCCCAGTAATAATGACTCATTGATTACTGAGAACTTACCATGTGCCTGATGCTGTTCTAAGCACTTCGCATATATTCACACATTTAACCCTTACGACAACCCTAGGAGACAGCTGTTTATTATTATCATTCTCATTTCATATTTGTGGAGACTAAGGTATACCAGGAATTGGGCTGACTTCCATCAAATTTCAAGAACTTCTTTCAAATGGTTCTGTTGGCCATCTGCATCATGGATACTTAATCCAATGAAAACCAACATTTCAAGACCAGATTTGGGACATCAAAGTTGAGGTTTCCTAAACGTTCCCGCATCTACCCACTCATCCAATTTAAAGTCATTTACCCAGGGCTTCCCTGGTGGCACAGTGGTTAAAAATCTGCCTGCCAATGCGGGGGACACAGGTTCGATCCTGGTCTGGGAAGATCCCACATGCCGTGGAGCAACTAAGCCTGCATGCCGCAACTACTGAGCCTGCACTCTAGAGCCCGCGAGTCACAACTACTGAGCCCACGTGCCACAACTACTGAAGCCCAGGCGCCTAGAGCCCGTGCTCCACAACGAGAAGCCACGACAATGAGAAGCCCGTACACTGCAACGAAGAGTAGCCCCCGCTCGCCGCAACTAGAGAAAGCCTGCGTGCAGCAACGATGACCCAACGCAGCCAAAAATAAATTAATTAATTTTAAAAATAAAATAAAATAAAGTCACCTACCCAACACACCCCAAAAGAAGCTTTTGAAAAGTTCCATACAGGGCTTCCCTGGTGGCGCAGTGGTTGAGCGTCCACCTGCCGATGCAGGGGACACGGGTTCGTGCCCTGGTCTGGGAAGTTCCCACATGCCGCGGAGCGCCTGGGCCTGTGAGCCATGGTCGCTAGACCTGCGTGTCCGGAGCCTGTGCTCTGCAACGGGAGAGGCCACAACAGTGAGAGGCCCGCGTACCGCAAAAAAAAAAAAAAAAAAAAGTTCCGTACAACCCCATGGAGATATCTTCGGATACTCAAGCAAAAGCAAGGCAAGTAAGGCAGAATATGCACGAAAAAGAAAGCCCTTTATTCTGCTAGCTAAAACAGTCATCCACAAACTGCTTATCAGGTGTTTTTTGTTTTTTTTTTTAAATCAAGAAAATCTTCAGAGATTTTAGCTTAGAAATAAAATACATCTTTCATCAGAAGCTATTTCTATCTTCCTTTAACACCAAGTAACACCCCCACCTTCTAGCTTCTGTGTTTTTTTTTAACAGATTGTGCAATAAGTCAGTCTAAGATGAGTGTTATCATACTACCCTGGATAAGATCCTCCAAGCTGAGCCTGCATTTGTTCTGCATCTTGAGAAAGGTATGCCCTGGAGGCACGTGCTGGATGCTATGGTTAATTAACTAATTTACTCAATCAAGTTTAACAGTGGTTTTAACTTTAATGAGACCATTACATTTTAATATGGAAACAACAGCCTTGTATCCTTAACAATCCCCACAGTCGGCAAATCCACCTCCCTCTTCCAGCCACCTCTCCCCAGCGTTGATGTTGATTTGTGAACCTGAACACCTGAGTGTAACATCCAGAACTTGTAATACACATGTTCAGGGTCCATTACAGACACAGCCCATGTAAACCACTGTTCTGCCTTCTGGTGGCCCCCGATGTACACTCTGAACACACACAGCAGTTGTCGCTCAAGATAAGAGCCCAAGTTTTATCATTAGCAGAGTCCTTTCTAGATGAAAGTGTGGTGGGGGCTTTTGATACTAAAAAACTGGTGTGAGTGAGGAAGAAAGGTAGACCAGGTCAGAAAATCCAAAAGGAGAGAAACTAAAGGAAATCACTAGGCGTGCAACCTGGGTTGCTACTGTCCTAGGGAGACCTACTCTTGGGCTGCCATCCCCAACTTGGGCTGCATTTAATTGGGCTCCAAATCACTAATATAATGGCCTTCCAAGCTCTTCTTATTGAGAATTTTTTTATTATTCCTGATACAGTACTTTGCAGATTAACTATGAAAAGTTTTACAAGACGGTGAAGGTAATGAATCATGAATTCTGTAAGGGTAAACCCAATACGGTGAAACCAAGTACAGCTGTCTTATATTTGCTCTGTGTGCATTTTGCTACCCGTAATTTTGTCATCAATTTTCATCTTTTGTTTAAACACATTTGTCTTTTGGACAAGATAGGTCATATTTCATAGGTTTGATGAATTTTCTCCTTGGTCCAGTTTTACAGAATTTGCACTTAATTAATTGCCCAACCTTTAATTCGACAGACTGTTTTTAATGGCTATGTAGTTTCAAAAGCATACACACAGTGGAATTTCGAAAAAGTAATTGTTTTTGTGTCACTTCCAAAGAAAGTCACAATTATTAAAATGTGTAAATAATTTGTCAAATGCACAATGGGCAATAATTAGGAAGATATCAAATAAACCTTTAATGGATATTTTTAATTTGGTGTTCAGCAGGAATATTTAAATAATGCAACAAAATATGTCATTACTCGCCTCAGGACTATAGAAGCCAAATCCCAATGTGAAAATGCACCTTTCAATTGCATAGACTGGGTCATAATAGAGGTGACACTCAAAAAAGATTTTCTAGGTCTTAGCAGAGCCGTAAATAGGGACCCCCTCATCCAGCAGACAGCTCAGAATCCAAAACCCTGCCTATCAAAAGCATCATTCAAGCCACAAGGCTCTTCTGTGCCTGGTAAAAAGCAGGCAGGAAAAGAGGAGACAAAGGTCAGTTGTCAATTCTTTATAAATGTGATTGTGCCGGCAGTTTGCAAAGAACTGCCATGTTTCCCTAGCAACTTTGTGTGCGCGCAGATGCGTTCAGTACATTTTTTCCCCTTGTTATTTTCAGACCGTCTTTTTGTACCGTGGACTATTTCGGATGTATTCTTTCAGCTACATGGGCCTTTTTATTAAGAGGATTAAGAGGCTGACATTTTTTGGAAGGGAAGTTCACTGAATTCGGGGCCATAAAAACCAGAGTTCAATTTTTAGTCAAACTGCAGATAAAAAGCAGGAGTGAAAAAGGCTGGGTTAGAGAAAACACATTAGACCAAGAGAAAGCTGAAAGTATCCAGTTTCTAGAAATTGGAACCTGAGAGCCCATGACATTCCTGAATGGTACTTTGTCATCTCTTTGAAAGAAATGTTAAGCAAAGCTTCCGAGCAGTCCACCCTGCCTTTTATGTTCCTCCTTTGATTTTGTGATTGTTCCAGAGCCTGGAGTCAATATTTAATTTTGATTCATCTGTTCCTCCTTCTTATTAGTGGCAGGGAAAGGACACTTGGAAATAACTCTCACGGAACTCTGCTCTTTATTAATTCATCCACAAGATGGATTAAGCACTTACGAATTACCAGGCATTGTTCTGGGCATACAGCTGGGGTCTACAAACTCTTTCCGTAAAGCACCAGCTAGTAAATATTTTAGGATCTATGGGCGGGTCATACAGTCTTCACAACTCCTCAACTGTGCTCTCGTGGGTTGTAGCAGCCGCAGACATTGCATAAATGAATGGGTGTGGCAGTGTGCCAATAAAGCTTTCCATATGGACACCAAAACTTGAGTTTCACGTAATTTTCACATGTCACGAAATATCATTCTTTTGATTTTTTTTCAACCATTTAAAAAAACTAAAATGTTTGGCTGTGAGTCTGTTTCTATTTTGTAAATAAATTCATTTGTATTATTTTTTAGATTCTGCATGTAAGGAATATCATATAGTGTTTGTCTTTCTCTGACTTACTTCACTCAGTATGATAATCTCTAGGTCCACCCATGTTGGTGCATACGGCAATATTTCAACCTTTTTTAGTTACCAAAGGGGAAAGGGAGAGGTGAGGGAGAAATTAGGAGTATGGGATGGATTAACAGACACATACCTGTATATATAAAATAAACAACAAGGATTTACTGTACAGCGCAGGGAACTATACTCAATATCTTGTAATAACCTGTAATGGAAAAGAATCTGAAAAAACATATATATTTAACCGAAACTAACACAATATTGTAAATCAATTCTACTTCAATTAAAAAGCAGGAAAGGGGGGGCTTCCCTGGTTGCGAAGTGGTTGAGAGTCCGCCTGCCGACGCAGGGGACGCGGGTTCGTGCCCCAGTCCGGGAAGATCCCACGTGCCGCAGAGCGGCTGGGCCCGTGAGCCATGGCCGCTGAGCCTGCGCATCCGGAACCTGTGCTCCACAACAGGAGAGCCCACAACAGTGAGAGGCCCACGTACCACAAAAAAAAAAAAAAAAAAAAAAAAAAAAAAGCAGTAAACAAATAATAACAAAACAAAAAGTAAAAACCATTCTTAGCGGGCTTCCCTGGTGGCGCAGTGGTTGAGAGTCCGCCTGCCGATGCAGGGGACACGGGTTCGTGCCCCGGTCCGGGAAGATCCCACATGCCGCGGAGCGGCTGGGCCCGTGAGCCATGGCTGCTGAGCCTGCGCGTCCGGAGCCTGTGCTCCGCGACGGGAGAGGCCACAACGGTGAGAGGCTCGCGTACCGCAAAAAAAAAAAAACAAAAAAAAAAACATTCTTAGCTTGTGGGCCACACAAAAACATGCAGCGGGCTAGATATGTCCCTCTGCCCAGGTTTCCTGACCCCGGGTATACAGGCAGGGGTTGTGCTGTCATGGGCCTGACACTATGGAAGGGACACAGGAAAAATGTAAAAGAATGAAACAAGATGACATCAGGTTACTCTAAGTGTTATGAAGGAAACAAAACAGGATGGTGAAGAGTGACTGAGCGAGGGCGGTTACTTTAGATAGAGCTGTCGGAAGGGACAGCTCTGAGACCTGAATGACAAAGTCCATCATTCCCCTACAGCCCATTGATTCCCCTCAGCATCTCTAATTCTGTAAGTCAGCTGCACTTACACCTAATTATTAGTTCCTAGGGTTACACTACAAAGCGCCAGAAAACAAAGCCATTGACTCACCCAACACCGTTATCAAAATTGTAGAAGATAAGCATATGCTAGTGAGAATAAACATACCTATATATTACAGGTTTCCAGGTTCTGTGCTGGGGACACCTAATCCTCAGTCACTAGGAGATAGGAGTTTTAAATGTGCAGCACCGTGGTTCAAAGCAAGTTTTTTTTTAATTGGAAATAGTGCCATAACCTTAGGTCATTTCTCTCCTCGATTCAATACTCATAGAGCCTAAACAATGGTACGCTCTCAAATTAGAAACTTGAGCTGACTGGGCCTCTTTTATTTACATCCTATTGAATTAGCATTAACTTTATTTTTCACAGCTGCTAAAATAATCTTTTTCAAGAGAAACAAAATTACCTTCAAGAAGGTTCTCTTGGGGAAAACAGACAATCATAAAGGGACGCAAGGCTTAATTTGTCTTTTAGGGGACAGGTCAAAAGTGAACAATATATCGGCTCTTCTCAAAATTTGCGGGCTCATTTCAAACCCAATGCCAAAGGATTTGAAGGCAATTTTTATTTTCCTCACATGGTTTGGTAGTGGGCTTTCCCACAGCTGTGACACCGGAAGCTGGTGACACGTTGGTTATTAGGAGGTGAAATTTAACTCAAGATTCCTAGCTTGGAATAGCCTTTAGTAGTGTTAGGGCTTAAAGGGTTATTTTGTCGATTGGCTGCTTGGCTGCGTCCCCGGCAAAGCCCATTAACAATTCCCAGGAAATAAAGATAGAATCGGGGTAGTAAAGTCTAACGTTTTTTTCCCTCTGTGCTTAGTCTGGTTTCATGGGCTCACGGGGGGCCCAGTGCATAGGCCTCACACCCGGCCCTTCAGACCAGCGTTTCCGGTGTGACACGCGGCTGCAGTCCCTCAGCTGGCCGGTAGGCGCGCCGTGCGCAGAGACACTGAACCCCGCACTGAGATCTGGAGCCCGAGCAGCAGGGATGCGCCCACCCTGCAAGAACTCTGCCCTCCTCTCCCCGCTGATGAGACCTTGTAAAGCAGCCCTGACCACAGCCTGTCGGGAGAACGGGTGCTCTGGAGCCCAAGCTCGCACCTCTCATTTCTTTGATCAAAGAATAAAGCTTTCCTCTGCTTACGAACCGAACTTGGTCTCATTTTATCGGCTTGAACAACACGGGACAGAAGAACCCTTGTTGGAGACCAACTTGGGAGGATCGGTAACAAAGTTTTGTGTCTTCTGGCCTTTTGCCTGTACCTATCCACGATGCTCTGGGCTCACCCCAGCCCCAGCGGGAGGACAGTGAAGGTTTTGGGAGGTTGACTTGAGGATGACTGGCTCTGATCTTTGAGGACACTCTGACAGGGTAGAATGACGACACCTTTCTGTCAAACTCAGGGCAACTCTGCCCAGCAACATGGTACCTGGGTATGGTGCACACACAACGAAGCCCCCAGAGTCATCTGGACTGCACCCCCTGTGCGGAGGGGATCACACTATGACATCATTGGAGATGGGAGGCTGAAACTAACGTGTGTCTGCCCAGTGCCTCTGGCTGGCCTTCCGAAGGTTCTGGACACCTGGGGAAGGGCAGAAACTAGGACCCAATCAGTGTGCCATCTGAAAACAAGAGGGACACTAGAAGAGAGAATGCCCTCGCTATCCCCAAAGGGGGACGGCAACAGCAGATCCTGGCCACTACCCTCGAAGGCAGATGGTCCAAACAGATGAAGAATGGTGAGGTGGGGGGCGGGGGAGAGGCTCCTAAGCTGGCGCTCCAATTGACCCCCCGAAGAAGCCCCAGCTGACACTGGACGTAGGGCAGCAGCCTGCTGAATTCTTAGTCAACAGTGGTTTACTCGGTTCCAAACACCACATCAGGCAAACTGGGTCACAAGAGCTGTAACATTATGGGATTATCAGGGAAGGCCCAAGAACGGGCATTCATAGAGCCATTAGAACATAAACTGGATGAACATGCCCACCCATTCCTTCCTGTATGTCCCTAAGTGTCCTATACGCCTATACCAGGAAGAGTATCTTACATAAATTGGGGGCTACTATCCACCCAATGGGAGGCAAATTGGAGATTGTCATCCCCTGAGACAATGGGCACAGGATGACAATGTTAACGGTAGAGGACAAACCTCTCTGGACAGAGCAAGTCTATCTCCCCAAAGTAAATCCCAAGGTCTAGGCCCAGGGATGGATGGGACGAGCTGTAGGAGCCAATCCTCTGACAGTCCATCTAAAACCCGGACATACCTGGCTCAACAGAAAACAATACCCTCTCTGGAGGGAAGCCTTGTTGGGCATCGCCCCTGTGATACAGGGCCTAATTGACCAGGGCCTTACTGGACTCTGCCAATCAGCCTGTAATCCCCCATCCTCCCCATAAAGAAATCCAATGTGGAATGGTACAGGACCTCAGGGCAGTCAGTGAAGCCACCAAGGATATAGATCCCATAGTCCCTAATCCCTACACCCTGCTGGCCACTCTTCTGTCCAGCAGGACCCGATATTCTGTATTAGATTTAAAAGATGCCTTCTTATGTATTCCATTAACTCCAACACCACAAGAAATTTTTGCTTCTGGGTGGCAGGACTCAAACACACAACAAACACAGCAATACTGCTGGGCAGTCCTGCCCCAAGGGTTCAAAAATCCCCCCACCATCTTTGGGGAAACTTTAGCTAAAGACCTAAAAGATCTACATCCAAAGGAAGCAACCCTCTTCCAATATGTAGACCACATCCTGATCGCCAGCCCTACTAAGGAGGCCCCTGACAAAAATACTGTTACCACCCCTAACCACCTAGCCGATCAAGGGTATAATGTGTCTAAGAAAAAGGGTCAAATATCACAAACTAGGGTGACCTACCTAGGCCTCATTCTCAGGTCCCTGCCCTGGCTCTCACAGATTTAGCTAAACCCTTTTACCTTTACATTCCTGAGACAAGGGGAATCGCCTTTGGGGTATTAGCTCAAACACTGGGGCCCCTTATTCAGGTGGTTGCCTATTTCTCTAAATAATTAGATCAAATGGCTAAGGGATGGCCTACTTGCCCACGGGCAGTAGCAGCTACTACAGTCCTGCTAAAGGAGGCTAAGAAGTTAACCTGTGGTCAGCCAATCACTCTATGGACCCCACACCAGGTTCGGGCTTTAGTAAGTTCTAAGGGAACAGGACGGCTATCCCCTGGAAGGTCAATTCAAGTTCAGGCTATGCTTTTAGACAACCCAAGGCTACCATAAAAAACTGTCACAAGGTAAATCCTGCCACCCTGCTACCCACAGAAACAGGGCCCCTGGAGCACAACTGTATAGAAACCAGAGACACCATCTATTCCAGTCGCCCCAACTTAGGAAGTGAGCCTCTCCCAAATGCCGAAGAGGAATGGTTCACAGACAGGAGCAGTTTTATGAGAGAGGGAAAAGGCTAGTGGGATATGTAGTAACCTCCCAGATCCAAGGCACAGCAGCAAGAAGCCTCTCCCCAGGGACCTCTGCCCAAAAGGCTGAGCCGATAGCCTTCATCTAAGCCTTAGAACTAGAGACAGGGAGAATCGTAAATGTTTACACAGATTTCCAGTATGCATGTGCCATCCTACATGCACACAGGGCTATGCAGAAGGAAAGAGTTATACTTACTGCAGGTGAAACATGGCTTAAGCATACTGAAGCTCTTGGAAGCAGTACAGTTTCCCAAAAGTGTGGCAGTGATTCATTGTAGGGGTCACCAAAAGGGGAGTGAAGAGATAATAAAGGGAAACAAGGATGATGCATCCGCCAAAAGGGCAGCCCTAGAACCATTAACTTGGCAACTACCTCTCATCAGGGGCCTCATCTGGCCCCTCGAAGGCCAGATCCATACAATTATTCCCCAATTTACACAAAGGAAGAATTAGACAAAGCCCCGAAATGGGGCTTCAACAGAGATCTAGGAGGCCATGGGTGGCTAGTTAATAAACATGGGCGATACTTCTTTCCCCAAACTGCAGCTTGTCAAGCCATCATGGAGGCTCATCAAGGAACTCACTACGGGGAGGGAAGCCCTATATAACTGGTTAGTTAAGGTCATAGTAACCCCAGGCATGAAAAGGATAATCAGTCCAATAGCTGAGACCTGCCCCGTCTGCACAGTGAAGAACCCCGACACGGGACCCACCAGAGGCCTCCAGATTAAGGGCCATTCAGACCAGAAGGACATATCCCAGAGAAGGCTGGCAGATTGGTTTCACTGTCCTGCCAAGAGTACTGGGCAATTTCAGGTATCTTTTGGTGCTAGTGGACACATTTTCTGAGTGGACCAAAGCATTCCCTGCTAGAACTGAAATGGCAGCTGAAGTGGCTAAGGCATTACTAAAAGGCCCAGGTTTGGCCTCCCAGCCTCCCTACTAAGTGGAAATGGTCCAGCATCCATGTCTTAGGTGACAAAGGGGACAACAAGTGCTCTGGGCATAAAATGGATCTTGCACTCAGCCTGGAGACCCCAGTCGTCAGGGAAAGTAGAGCGACCCAATTCATACCTTGATCCCATCCTTAGCCAAGCTATGTCAGGAAACTCAAGAAAATTGGATTAAGTTGCTTTCAACTGCCCTGCTCCATGAACCATTAGCTACAAGGGATAAGGTAAAGTTAAGTGCAGTTGAACTCATGGATGGTAGACCCATTCCCCAGCCCGAGAGGAGGGACACCTTAGCCCCCGTGAAATGGAACAGCTCAGGTCTGCCCTCCAGGTAGGAGAAACGGGGAAAGAACCTGACCAGGTGCTGCCTGCACCCACCGACCTGGCCCAGCACCCCTTCCAGACAGAAGACCAGGTGCACCTAAAACCCTGGAAAACCGGCGGCCTGCAAGACTAGCTCCCTCCTAAGTGGACAGACCCCCCCACTCGGTGACCCTAGCTACCCAATCTGCCCTAAAGTCACAGGCGGTCACTCGGTGGGCACACTGCACTCGAGGGAGGAGGGGCCCCAGCCCCAACCTCCAGAAAGACAACCTGGGGCAACCACCCCCCTTGACTACTCGTGTGAGCCTCCCTCTGACCTCAGCTTGTCCCGAAAAACAACAAAAATGTGACCAGGGCATCCTCGGCCCCAGCGGCAAGCTTCAACGTCAGGGAACACACCTACAGGCCAAAGACCCAGACGCCTGCACTTGTAGGAAAAATCTGACGTGCGACCACCCTTCTCTTGCTAACATTTGGGCCTCATATCTTACATTTTCTGGTGTCTTTTGTCTCCAAAAGGTTAGACAAATGGGGAAGACACTGGTCTCAGGCAGACGCACAGTCAGGGACAAGGCCTGGTTAGAACCAAACAGATCTAAAGGCGGCTGAGAAGTTCCGCTCCTCTACCCGGGCTATGAAATAGCCCGCGCTCAGCAGGGGCAGTCACAGAAGACAGACCTGCACCCCTCAGCGCCCCTCAGAGCCCCTCAAGAACGAGAAGCAGGACAAAAGACAGAGGAGAGATTTGTCACCGGCAAAGTCCATTAAAAATTCCCAGGAAATAAAAATAGAATCTGGGTAATAAAGTCTAACCTTTTTTCTCCTTTGTGCTTCATCTGGTTTTACCGGCTCACAGCGTGCTCCCCGCCGGCCCTTCAGACCAGAGTTCCTGGTACAAAACGCCTTCCCGCACCTCAGCCGCGGGGCCATGTGCAGAAGCGCGGCACACAACACTCAATCCAAGATGGCGGCGGCGGGCCGTGCGCAGAGACGCCGGCGCCGGCGCCGGCCTCCGCAGCCCCCAGCTGTACAGCCACTCCAGCCCCGCCAGGACTCTGCTCCCTCCCCTGCCTGAGTTCCACACCCTAGAAAGCAGCCCCACCCACAGCCTGTGAGTGAGTGGGTGGGGGCAGACTGTGTGCTCTAGGGAGGGTCTCGCGCCTCTTCGTTCTTTGATGAAGCTTTCCTTTGCTTCTGAACCAAACTGGGTCTTGTTCACTTGCCTCAAACAACACAGGGCAGAAGGCCCTTGTTGGGGACCAACCTGGGTGGGTCGGTAAAAATTAAGTTTTAATTTAGCAGCTCTTGGTCATTTTTTTAAAGCGCTTTGCTGGCTCTTACACAGCACTTACTATTTCTACTTCTCTGTCTTTTCCAAAATCAACCCTACCTGTATGAACACACACACACACACACACACACACACCCCTCTGTGCATCCCTCCAGTTTCTCTCGACAGTCTACGTCCATGAGCCGTTTCCAGACCCTGATCCAAATTTTCCTCTTTTGCAAAGCATTTCCACTACTTTTGGGGGAAACTGTTAAGAATTTTGAGGAAGACCTGCATCCTCAACCCAGCACTTCACTGCAGGTGTAACCTCAGCCGAGTTGCTCCATTTCCCTAACTATAAAATGGATGTGTGACCCCTGGTCCCTCCATTTCACACAGCTGGTGTTAGAATCAAATGAAATGACTTATGAAAAAACAAACAATGGGAAAATTATAAAATGTGTGTGGGTATTATCATTATTATCCCCTACTGTAATACCATCAACACTGGGGACTTCATTCCAAATGAGACCATGTTATTTTATGCTTGTTGACATGCTGCCTGTAACCAAGTTCAAATTCAACTATAAACCTCCTGAGAATACAGAATTAGGTTTGTCATTTCTTCCGTGTGCTTAGTGTAATACTGTGCACACAGTAGGCTCCCAAACGTGACCCTTAACTGGGAGACTAATAATTGCCAAAGATATTTCTCACTGGCAAATGCTGTGGGTCCCTATGCATAATGCTTGCCACCCCTGAAAGAGGGTGATGTCCCCACATTCATGCTCTGAAATAGGGTTCCCACAGGTGTACTCCTCAGAGCCCCGGTCTCAGAGATGTTTTTCAAAATAAGAATCTGTGGTCAAACAATTGGCGGTGGGAGGCTTACGGTACCCCTCTTTCAAAGTCAGGAAGATTAAGAGTATAATAAAGAAACCCAGAATTTCTGCTGATACGTAGACATCTTTGTTCACCATGGGGTCTCACAAATCCATTTGAAGAGAGATGCTTTCTTTCCATTAACAACTCTTTGCACCGTTGCCAAACAAGTATCCCTCCGAAGTCACTTTGGGAAATGTTTTGCAAACTACAGGTCATAAAATCAATTTAATGGATTCGATAGAGCAGAGACTGCAAACTACAGCCCCTGGGTCAAATCCAGATTACTGCCTGTTTTTGTATGGCCTACAAGCTAAAAATGGTTTTTATATTTTTAAAGAGTCTAAAACATCAAAAGAAGAATTAGACTTTGTGATAAAAGAAAATTACATGGAATTCAAATTTCAGTGTCCATAAGTAAAGTGGTTTGGGAACACAGCCTTGCCCACTTGTTTATATGCTGTCTACGCTGCCTTCCCATTACAATGGCAGAGTTGAGTAGTTTTGAGTTGGCCTTCAAAGCCAAAAATATTCATTATCTGGCCTTTTACAAACCCCTGAGCTACGGCAGCACTTTTTAAAAATGAAATAGGAAAGAACAGAAAATACCAGAGTACATCACATGTGGGAAGGATAACAAGTGTTTGACAGAACACTTGCATCAACAAAATGTATGTATATTACATATGTGTGCACAGCCTGAGCCACAATAATTATATTCCTTACTGTGAATAACTGGCAAAAAAACCTTTTTTTTCAGTAATTCTAGAAGCAAGTTAGAACATGCCTATGTCTTATGCTTACAACTCAAAGATGTTTATGGTACCATTACCTAGGGTAGCCAGATGGTGAGCAAAAAAGAGCAGAAAGACAAGAGACTGATAAACCAATTCAGGTACCCTACCAACTATGTCCACATAAAGCATCTCACTGAAGGTTCTTTTACAACGAGGAAGAGATGAAAGTTGCCAAAAAGACGTATCAGTGATCGACAGAATATGCTCCCTTATACTTAGAGGGTTTATCAAAGACTGCTAACACTGAATCAAGCAGTGTAAAATATTACTGTTGGTTTAACCTCGAAGAGGGCTTCATTCCAAAAATAACTTTCCATTCAGACATCCGACACATGGTCATCAAATCCAGAAAGATTTGGATTAAGGACATGCAGTGGCCTGTGTAAAACTATCCCTGTAATAATTATAGCTAGAAAACAATAATAATTATTAGAACTAAAATAATAAAATTTATTTAACACCTATTACCAGGATTGTGCTAAGCCCATTCATTTCACTCAGCCCTCAAAACAATCCTATTCTGTGGGGATAATTATCACCCTCGTTCTCCAGGTGAAGATACTGAGGCTCAGAGAGGCTGAATAATTTGCCCAAGGTCACCCAGAGTAAGAACAGGACATGGGATTTGAATCCAGGCAGCAGGATCCTCAAACCTGCCCTTTTGACCATTTCATGATACGTCTTACCACTTATATGTCTCTGCTGAAACTGAGTGACTAAGCTATAGAAAATAGGTTCTATTATGAAAACTGTTTTATGGAGATGATATTACAGCAATCAAAATAATAAACACCACCCAATAACACGTGTACAACCTGATACTGCAGGGAATGTAACTGTACTGGTATTTAATTGTCCTCGGAGTTGAATTACAGAGGTATAGCTCAAATTATCCCTTTTGCCTGGTACCCAGCCCAAAAGACATATTTCTTTAATAAACATTTTGTGCTACCTTGCCTTCTCATGCCTCCTGCTGCCACGTGAAAGCTAAAGCCTTCCGAACGTGATTCATCAGAAAAATCAAGGGGGAAAATAGTTGTGATCTGATATACTGAGCACTCAAATTCCATGGCAGCCACTTCCCGCACTGTGCAGGGGAGACAGAAATGCAGTGACTGAGTGCATCGCAGCCTGTCACGTCCGTGAACTGGGGAGCAGGGCAGGTCACTGAATCATGTTCCGGCACCTCTGCACGTCCATCGAGACACGCGGTAACCAAGCCAGCTTGCCTGAGACGAAAGTCTGAGTAATTCAGAGGAGGCTGTAATTCTTTATAAAACATCCACTAAGTAGTTTTGTTGACGCCTACATGACATTTCCGAGGTGGTTCGAAAACCAGACCATTTGTTACACAGCATCTAGATCAACAGAGCGACTGGAGGGAGATGAGCAAAATTTTTTAAAAATAATAATTGAACAAGAGTGGAATAATTCCATACCTTACAACATCTCCAGTTTTATGTTTAAAACTCAAGATTGAGAAGAATTAAACAACTGCAACCGTACAGCCCAGCACCAGAGCCCATTTCTCTTCTTAGATAGCATTCACAGAAGAAAAGATTTTTGTTTCATTAGACAAACAAAAATATAATAAGGAAATGGTCAATTGCTTTTATCCCTTCTCTTTTCTTTTTCTTTCTTCTTCTTAGTGGCTGTCATCAGCATCACTCTGACAGGAGTCTGAAAAATTAACACATCACTAGGACTTACCATGTGAGATTTAACTTTTGATAAACAACAAAGTGGGTTACTGTTGTGCTAGCTATTTTTAATCCACCTTGTAAGTGTGCTTTTTTTATTGCTTTATACAGCATATCTGATTCCCTCTAAAGCACCAACTAAAAAACCTATCCAGCTGTCATTTGCTGCCCGGTAACATCTATCATCACACAGCCTGGCAGGTCTAGTCTATGAGGCAGAGGGGAGAGGAGACAGGAGGCAGAGTCAAGGACTGTCACATGGGATGGGAAAAAAAACTTGTCACAATTATTTATGACTCTTGCTGAGGCACATAATGGGACACATAAGCCTGTTTCAGTTTCAAGCACACTTGCACGGCTGCTCCCTTGTCGAAGTTGGACGCAGGCAGCTCTGCTTTACACATACAATTTCCTGAACAATGCCAAGCACTTGGCAAGTGACAGTGACAAATACTGGAGTTGGTGGCTGTAGCTCTGTGGGCTGTTATGAGCATGCAGGTGTCAGTAATCAGGAGCACTGCCACGTGAAGCTCCAACGTCTCCACTCCCCAATTCCTTTCTTCCTGGTGAAAGACTTCCTTCCTCCTCATGCTTTTAACTGCTGGGGACGTGTTCAGAGGACAGGAAATTGTGCGTTCCAGCCCACATTTTATTATTCTAGGCCATATATATCCTTCCCAAGGAGGCTTCTGTATTCATCTGTTCCTTCCTTTACCCATCCCTACACACACAGAGCAAGAAACCAATTCTAAGATTTCAAGTGTACGTGTCCTTTGGTTTCACGCCTGCTAAATATCCATGTTTCTGAGCAGTTGGTTCCATTAATGTTCCACCTCCAGATGTGTTCACAAAAGTAAGTGCTGGATTAGATGGTGGTTCTGTCCAGTTCTATAATCTAAGCCCTACTCCAAGGCCCTTTGTTTTTAGTAGCCTCATAAGGGTTTAACCTTTGGCTCTTTGGAGGGACTTAAAGGAAACTCCATCAACAGTCTCTCTACCTGACAGACCATTACAAACGGAAGGGCTGAACTTGCAACATTTAAGATAATTAAAGGTAAAATGGAGGCCCGGTTCAATAAGTGACTCCCGCACAATTTATGGCTCTAGCATGGCTCGACATTAACCTAGGTGCCCACCCTGAGCCCTCAGGCACTTTGGCACACCTGCCCAGACCCTGCTGATGAAAAATGGCTAAGACCTTAATTAAAGATAATAGGAGCAGAATGGCCTGTACCTACCCGGGAAGCCGAATCAGAAATTAATATGGTGAAGACAATCTGTGAACAGAAGCACCCAGGAAGACTGAAATTGCTCTGATTCTCTGTTTAGAATTGGCTAAACCCAAACTTGCCCCCCTTCATTTAGAAATATCATAGGAGGCCAAAATAAGAAAGAGAAAATGCTTTCGTTTCACTGGGCTAGTCTCACTGTGCGTGAGAACCATGACGCTTATGATGCAACTACCACCAAATAACACCGTACTGTTGACACACGTCTGTGTACCTCTGTCTCAAACCCAAAAGGGTGTCTATACTAATTTAAGGGACGAAGAAGTTAATCTGCATCACACAAGATTCTCCATCTACCCAGGAATGATTTCTCTTCTGCTACATCCTCTCCTCTCTGTCGTCTTCACTCCCTCCCTGTCTCCGTCTGCTGGGGAATTGCAAAGTTGAAGTCCATGGGCGCCACACGCCTGCCTGTATCCAGTTTGTCTACAAAGTGATTTTTTTTAACATGTTCAATTTGAATAACTTTAGGCTAAATGTAGAGTCCAGATCACTAAAGATTTCTTCATTCCCTCTCTTACACTCAGCTTGTTTATGGTGCCCACTTGGCCTTTGAAGACAGTTCAGTTTACAACACCTCTTTCCCTTCCTTTCAGATTGTTTTCCCATGGTGATTTCATATGTAGTTTTAGGAGGTAAACTTTACTTCCCTCCAACACACACACACACACACACACACACACACACACACACTTCTGACATTCCCAGACAGGAGAGGGACAGCCTCTCCCCTCCCCAGGCAGGAGCACTATAGCATAAGCACTCCCCTCACCCCCTCCACCACTTCCCCATCTGGTTAGTGAGTTAGTGATAGATCTGACACCTATGAGACCACACTCCCAGGCACAGAGTCACTGCACTGGAATTCCTAACAAGCTCCCTGCTAGAAGGTTCACATATCCAACTCAACTCACAGTGCAATAAATATCATTATGATGCAAACTTCACTTGAAAACATGCAACTTCCAATCCCATTGTTTTTAGAAAGACATTTATTCAACAGATACTTATTGAGCACCCACAGGCCATGGGTGGTGATAGAGTGGTGAACAAGAACGACCTAATTTCTGCTTTCATGGCATTTTCTCCACGATGACTCTTTAGTTACAGGAGTGAAATGTACATAGCAAAGCAAATATAGGGTGTAACAGTGAACACATTTAACACGGGGACCTGACCCAGTCTGCGGGATAAGAGAAGGTCTCTCTTGGGAAATGACCATGAAACTAGATCTTCAAGGATAAGTAGAAGTTATTCAGGTTGGTGACTTGAGTGAATTACCTAGTGTCTTTGCTGGGAAGATTAAATGAGCTCATGTAAGTAGAAAAGCACCATATAAACTATAAGAGGGTTAGTTGGTGACATTGCAGAAAGAAGGAAAGTGACAGTATATCCTAAATGTCACTAGAGGTATAGACCAAAGGCTGTGGAGTCAGACAGTTCAAGTCCTGACTCTGCCACTCACTCCCAATAGAGGTTAGGGCTTTTTGTAAGCTTTCTCAGTCTCAGTTCCTTTGCCATTAAAATTGAGATAATAATACTTGATTAATCAAACAGGATTATGCACATAAACCCCCATAGAACTGTCCCTGGCATGTATATAAAAGTGCTCAGTGAATGTAAATTTGCTTTTTATTGATATGTGTCTGACGCCCAGGAAAATGGATGGTGAGGGATAAAATCTAATTAAGAATCATCGACAGAGAACCATCGAGAATTTCGAGGTAAAGTGAACGATCATACCTTGTATTGCAGCAATACGTCAAGCACTTCCACATTCGTGATCTCATTTGGTCCTGCAATAACCTCTTTAAGCAAGAAGGGCAGGGGCATCCGTCTTCACCTAATAAATGAGAAACCATGAGTCAAAAAGAGGCCTGTTCAAGATCTTCCGAATGCTGGGACAGGTCTGGAATTTGGGTATTCTGATTCTTAAGGCACTGCTCTTCAACCACAACACACTCAACTCTCCAAGGAGATGGATTACTTTCTCTGTAGCCAGGGTCAGCAAACTATGGCCCAGGGGCCAAATCCAGTCCCTTGCCTTTTGTTATAAATAAAGTTTTACTGGAACACAGTCATGCCCATTTATTTACGTATTATCTGTGGCTGCCTTTGCCTATAATGACAGAGTTAAGTGGTCATAACAGAGACAATATGGATGGCAAAACCGAAAATATCTTATTACCTATAGCCCTTTACAGAAAAAGCTTGTCAATCCTGAGCTATACCACTTGTAATATGACAGCTCCAGAGCATGCAGTGCCAAAATCAGGGTGGAATAGGGGGCTTAATATGAAGAGCCAGTAAAATAATTCATCAAAACAGGTTACCAAAAGCAAGGTTTTCTGATAGTGTTAGATACCTCTACAATTTAAAAGGGTCTTGTAGCTGGTTTTTTCTGTGTGTGTGTGTGTGTGTGTGTGTGTGTGTGCGTCATTAAGAAATTATTGTTTGAAATAATGTCATTTGCAGCAACGTGGGTGGACCTAGAGATTATCATGCTAAGTGAAGTAAGTCAGAAAGAGAAAGACGAATATGTATCAGCTATATGTGGAATCTAAAATATGATACAAAAACTTATTTACAAAACAGACTCACAGACATAAAAAACAAACTTACGGTTACCAAAGGGGAAACGGGGGGATGGATAAATTAAGAATTTGGGACTAGCAGATATAAACAACTATATATAAAATAGATAAACAACAAGGTCTGACTGTATAGCACAGAAAACTATGTTCAGTATCCTGTAATAAACCATAATGAAAAAGAATATAGATGTATATATACACATATATAACTGAATCACTTTGCTGTACACCAGAAACTAACACAGCACTGTAAATCAACTATACTTCAAAACAAAATAAAAATAAAATAAAAAATAAATTATTCTTAATTTATGGTCATTTTTTTTCCAAAGGCTTACTCTATGAATGTATATACTGAATAATTTACAATAAAAATACACAATGCCTGGTATTTGTCTTAAAACCCACCCAAAAAAAGCAGATGAGGATGGGGATTAGTGAGGCAAAGATGAAATACAAGTGGCAAAATGTCGATAATTGTTGAAGCTGGGTGATGAGGTACAAAGGAGATCATTATACTTTTCTCCTTACTTTAGTATGTGTTTGATAATTTCCATAATAAAAAGTTATATTTAAACAGGGAATTTCAAAAGGCTAGATTAACTCTTTTTCCTTTCAAATCTCATCTGACTGTAACTATGCATATTTTTATTGTTGCAGAATAATGTTTATTATCTGAAGATATGGCCCAAATAACCAACCACGTGTTTTACTTTCTCAGGAAAGGGAGATCTAGTGCAGCGTTCTACAAAGAGCCCACTGTTTGTCCTTGACCTACAATGTTCTCTCCTCCCACCCTCCAAACCGCTCTCTGCTCTTATGTTTGTACATTTTTTTTAACATGGTATTAAATATTTAAAGAGTAATTTAGGGAACTAAAGTTCACTGTGGTTTGATGTCTTATAACCAGAAAATAACATTGTTCTAGTTGATCTTTCTCATCAGTGGAGACTAAAGTATTTTGGTGTATACTGTTAAGATGAGATTCTATCCAAGTCAGGCTGCTCTGGTGAGAGTGCATTGGACTTGTGAGGCTGTCCAACAGAATGAAATTAAAGAAGGAGCCACAGGTTTCTATGTATTAAGTATTAGGGTCTGTACATTTATATTATATTAATTTTGTTGATTAATAATACTGGAAACAATACCATCGTATGCCTGAACTTTTCCCCCTCTTTGTCAATGTGGAGAATCCTACAATAATAAAGATTAGTCTAAGGAAAGTGAATATGGTTAAAATCTTCAAATCATCATCATCTTCATCTCTTCATCACCTTCATCATTTTCTTCTACTTTATTACCATTTTCATCCTCATCATTTTCATCATCATCATCACCTTCTTCTTCAGCATCATCTCCTTTATCAGTTATACAGAATTAGCAATTTGCCAATCATATATAACTTCTTTTATTCCTCAAAACAACTCCATGAGATAAACTGGAGTTGCATTATATGTGAATTCAACCATGTGAAGTGGGCAAACACAAAAGACAAAAAAAGAGCAGGAAATAAAAATAGCAATCTAATGGCATATCTAATATACTATAAAATTATATTTTGCATGTGCTATTTTATACAGTGTACTTTATTATGTGCATTATTATACATTAACAAACACCTACACTGTGTAATTGTATACCTAACACAACGAGTACTCCATTTTATGGGTGATATAAGGGTTCTCCAATGACAATATTAACTACATCCAATTTACACCTTAAGAGTTAATTTAAAAATCTGAATTCCGAAGAGGAGCTTCAAGATGGCAGAAAAGTAAGACGCGGAGATCAACTTCCTCCCCACAAATACATTAGAAATACATCTACACGTGGAACAACTCCTGCAGAACACCTACTGAACGCTGGCAGAAGACCTCAGACCTCCCAAAAGGCAAGAAACTCCCCACGTACCTGGGTAGGGCAAAAGAAAACAGAATAAACAGAGACAAAAGGATAGGGACGAGACCTGCACCAGTGGGAGGGAGCCGTGAAGGAGGAAAGGTTTCCACACACTAGAAGCCCCTTCACGGGCGGAGACTGCGGGTGGCGGAGGGGGATAGCTTCGGAGCCGCAGAAGAGAGCACAGCAACAGGGGTGCGGAGGGCAAAACGGAGATATTCCCGCACAGAGGTTTAGGGCCGACCGGCACTCACCAGCCCGAGAGGCTTGTCTGCTCACCCACCGGGGCGGGCGGGGCTGGGAGCTGAGGCTTGGGCTTTGGTCAATCACAGGGAGAGGACTGGGGTTGGCGGCGTGAACACAGCCTGCAGGGCGTTAGTGCACCACAGCTAGCCGGGAGGGAGTCCGGGAAAAGGTCTGGAGCTGCCAAAGAGGCAAGAGACTTTTTCTTGCCTGTTTCCTGGTGCGTGAGGAGAGGGGATTCAGAGCGCTGCTTAAAGAAGCTACAGAGACGCGTGCGAGCCGCGGCTATCAGCACGGACCCCAGAGACGGACATGAGACGCTAAGGCTGCTGCTGCCGCCACCAAGAAGCCTGTGTGCGAGCAGAGGTCACTATCCACACCCCGCTTCCGGGGAGCCTGTGCAGCCCACCACTGCCTGGGTCCCAGGATCCAGGGACAACTTCCCCGGGAGAACGCACTGCGCGCCTCAGACTGGTGCAACGTCATGTTGGCCTCTGCTGCCGCAGGCCCGCCCCGCACTCCGTGCCCCTCCCTCCCCCGGCCTGAGTGAGCCAGAGTCCTCGAATCAGCGGCTCCTTTAGCCCCGTCCTCTCTGGGCATGAACAGACGCCCTCAGGCAACCTACACGCAGAAGCGGGGCCAAATCCAAAGCTGAACCCCGGGAGCTGTGAGAACAGAGAAAGGGAAATCTCTCCCAGCAGCCTCAGGAGCAGCGGATTAAAGCTCCACAATCCACTTGATGTACCCTGCATCTGTGGAATACCTGAATAGACAATGAATCATCCCAAAATTGAGGAGGTGGACTTTGGGAGCAACGATATATTTTTTTCCCCCTTTTTCTCTTTTTGTGAGTGTGTATGTGTATGCTTCTGTGTGTGATTTTGTCTGTATAGCTCTGCTTTTACCATTCGTCCTAGGGTTCTGTCTGTCCGTTTTTTGGGGTTTTTTTTAGTATAGTTTTTAGCGTTTGTTACCATTGGTGGATTTGTTTTTTGGTTTGGTTGCTCTCTTCGTTCTTTTTTTAAAATTACTTTTTAAATTTTTTTAATAATTATTTTTTATTTTAAAAACTTTATTTTATTTTTTTCACTTTATTTTATTTTATTGTATCTTTTTCTTTCTTCCTTCCTCCCTTCCTCCCTTTCTCCATTCCTCCTTCCTCCCTTCCTCCCTTCCTCCTTGCTCCCTTCCTCCCTTCCTCCCTTCCTTTCTCGCTTTTATTCTGAGCCGTGTGATGACAGGCTCTTGGTGCTCCGGCCAGGCGTCAGGGCTGTGCCTCTGAGGTGGGAGAGCCAAGTTCAGGACATTAGTCCACCAGAGACCTCCCAGCTCCACATAATAGCAAATGGCGAAAATATCCCAGAGATCTCCATCTCAACACCAAGACCCAGCTCCACTAAACGACCAGCAAGCTACAGTGCAGGGCACCCTATGACAAACAACTAGGAAGACAGGAACACAACCCCACCCATTAGCAGAGAGGCTGCGTAAAATCATAATAAGGTCACAGACACCCCAAAACACACCACCAGCCATGGACCTGCCCACCAGAAAGACAAGATCCAGCCTCATCCACCAGAACACAGGCACTAGTCCCCTCCACCAGGAAACCTACAAAACCCACTGAACCAACCTTAGCCACTGGGGACAGACACCAAAAACAATGGGAGGGATTCCCTGGTGGCGCAGTGGTTGGGAGTCCACCTGCCGATGCAGGGGACACTGGTTTGTGCCCCGGTCCGGGAAGATCTCACATGCCGCGGAGCAGCTGGGCCCATGAGCCATGGCTGCTGAGCCTGCGCGTCCGGAGCCTGTGCTCCGCAACGGGAGAGGCCACAGCAGTGAGAAGCCCGTGTACTGCAAAACAAAAAAAAAAACAGTGGGAACTACCAACCTGCAGCCTGCAAAAGGAGACCCCAACACAGTAAGTTAAGCAAAGTGAGAAGACAGAGAAACACACAGCAGATGAAGGAGCAAGGTAAAAACCCACCAGACCTAACAAATGAAGAGGAAATAGGTAGTCTACCTGGAAAAGAATTCAGAATAATGATAGTAAAGATGATCCAAAATCTTGGAAATAGAATGGAGAAAATACAAGAAACGTTTAACAAGGACCTGGAAGAACTAAAGAGCAAACAAACAGAGATGAACAACACAATAAATGAAATTAAAAAGTCTCTAGAAGGAATCAATAGCAGAATAACTGAGGCAGAAGAACGGATAAGTGATCTGGAAGATAAAATAGTGGAAATAACTACTGCAGAGCAGAATAAACAGAAAAGAATGAAAAGAATTGAGGAAAGTGTCAGAGACGTCTGGGACAACATTAAATGCACCAACATTCGAATTATAGCTCCCAGAAGAAGAAGAGAAAAAGAAAGGGACTGAGAAAATATTTGAAGAGATTAGAGTTGAAAACTTCCCTAATATGGGAAAGGAAATAGTCAATCAAGTCCAGGAAGCATACAGAGTCCCATACAGGATACATCCAAGGAGAAACACGCCAAGACACATATTAATCAAACTATCAAAAATTACATACAAAGAAAAAATATTAAAAACAGCAAGGGAAAAACAACAAATAACATAACAAGGGAATCCCCATAAGGTTAACAGCTCATCTTTCAGCAGAAACTCTGCAAGCCAGAAGGGAGTGGCAGGACATATTTAAAGTGATGAAAGGGAAAAACCTACAACCAAGATTAGTCTACCCAGCAAGGATCTCATTCAGATGTGACGGAGAAATTAAAACCCTTACAGACAAGCAAAAGCTAAGAGAATTCAGCACCACCAAACCAGCTTTACAACAAATGCTAAAGGAACTTCTCTAGGCAGTAAACACAAGAGAAGGAAAAGACCTACAATAACAAACCAAAACAATTAAGAAAATGGTAATAGGAAAATACATATTGATAATTACCTTAAATGTAAATGGATTAAATGCTCCAACCAAAAGACATAGACTGGCTGAATGGATACAAAAACAAGACCCGTATATATGCTGTCTACAAGAGACCCACTTCAGACCTAGGGACACCTACAGACTGACAGTGAGGGAATGGAAAAAAGATATTCCATGCAAATGGAAATCAAAAGAAAGCTGGAGTAGCAATTCTAATATCAGACAAAATAGACTTTAAAACAAAGATTATTACAAGAGACAAAGAAGGACAGTACATAATGATCAAGGGATCAATCCAAGAAAAATATATAACAATTGTAAATATTTATGCACCCAACATAGGAACACCTCAATACATAAGGCAAATGCTAACAGCCATAAAAGGGGAAATCGACAGTAACACAATCACAGTAGGGGACTTTAACACCACTCTTTCACCAATGGACAGATCATCCAAAATGAAAATAAATATGGAAACACAAGCTTTAAATGATACATTAAAAAAGATGGACTTAATTGATATTTATAGGACATTCCATCAAAAAACAACAGAATACACTTTCTTCTCAAGTGCCCATGGAACATTCTCCAGGATAGATCATATCTTGGGTCATAAGTCAAGCCTTGGTAAATTTAGGAAGATTGAAATCGTATCAAGTATCTTTCCTGACAACAACGTTATGAGACTAGATATCAATTACAGGAAAAAATCTGTAAAAAATACAAACACACGGAGGCTAAACAATACACTATTTAATAACCAAGAGATCACTGAAGAAATTAAAGAGGAAATCAAAAAATACCTAGAAAAAAATGACAATGAAAACACAATGACCCAAAACCTATGGGATGCAGCAAAAGCAGTTCTAAGAGGGAAGTTTATAGCAATACAACCCTACCTTAAGAAACCAGAAACATCTCAAATAAACAACCTAACCTTACACCTAAAGCAATTAGAGAAAGAAGAGCAAAAAAAAAAACCCAAAGTTAGCAGAAGGAAAGAAATCATAAAGATCAGAAATAAATGAAAAAGAAATGAAGGAAACGATAGCAAAGATCAATAAAACTAAAAGCTGGTTCTATGAGAAGATAAACAAAATTGATAAACCATTAGCCAGACTCATCAAGAAAAAAAGGGAGAAAACTGAAATCAATAGAATTAGAAACGAAAAAGGAGAAGTAACAACTGACACTGCAGAAATACAAAGGATCATGAGAGATTACTACAAGCAACTATATGCCAATAAAATGGACAACCTGGAAGAAATGGACATTCTTAGAAATGCTTGTCTGGCTGCACTGGACTTATTGAAGCTGGATAAAAGTCTGAAATATACGGGAGATTTGAGGAATTTTCAGTTGTCACTAGAAGTAATTTAAGTCTTACTGTAAGCAACTTTCACCTTACCGATTAACTTCAGCAACATACACCTAAGAGGTGATTTTATTGTATAGCGACAAATCCTCTACCTCATAAAATAAAGAGCTAAACGGATGAAACAACAATATAAAAATTAAATAGATAAACCTATTTTGCTGAAGGCTGTGAAAGAAAGAAAAGAGCTCTGTGCATATTTTTCCTAACTGTCCATTGAAAGGACCAAGAAGCAAAGTGCCTCAGTGGAAGTAATCACACTTAGTGCCCAGTCTTGGTTTCTAAATGCCATTTCCCAATAAAAGAAAGGAGGATCCGATTCCAGAGCTGTGGCAGGTAAAGTGAAAGATGATCCCAACATAATGTTGGGTACATACCAAAAAGACACAGGACCTATCTTGAAGGGACTCCATGTGCCCCATCTGAAACAATTTGAGCATCAAAATAAATAGTAATATTAACAGACTAGAAAAAAATCTGTTGAATAAAATAGAAAACTATGATTCCATAATGATAAAAAATAAATGCATAAGTTAAAATTTTGATGAAGAATGGAATTGTGGTAAGTAGAATAATGGTCCCAAAGATATCCATGTCCTAATCCCAGAAACCTGTGAATATGTTGTGCTACTTAGCAAGGGAGAATTTAAGTTGCAGACGGAATTAAGATTACTAAGCACCTGGCTTTAAAATAGGGCTATTATGCTGGATTACCTGGTAGGGCCCAATGTAATCACAAGGTTACTTAAAAGTGGAAGAGGGGGACAGAATAGACAAAGTGATGCAGTGTAAGGAAAACTTAATTAGCCATTGCTGACTTTGAAAACTGAAGAAGCCACAAGACAAGAAACACGAGCAGACTCTAGAAACTAGAAAAGGCAGGAAAAACAGATTCTCCCCTAGAGCCTCCAGAAAGGAACACTGCCCTGCCAGCAACTTGATTTTATCCCAGTGAAACACATTTCACACTCTAACCTATAGAACGGTGAGACCATAAATCCATGTTGTTTAAAGCCACTAAACTTGTAATTTGTTACACCAGGAATAGGAAATTAATAGAGAATATTTATGTAGTTTCACAGTATCTGTGTATAAGATACTTGTTAATTACCAAAGGGAAAATAGGAACATTATGGTGGAGAAACTTGGCAGACACCACTTTAACTGAGTGATCAAAGTTAACATCACCAATATTATAATGTCCTATTATAATAAGACATTTTAACATCACGTACCTTTTGAAATGATGCAGTTAGAAGGACACAGTTCTGTGGAATCCTCCCCAATAGTGCACAACACTTGTCTAAACAAGAGAAATCTTCAGACAAACCCAAACTGAGGGGGGCATTCTACAAAACAACGGCCTGGTACTCTTCAAAAATATTAAGATCATGAAAGACAAAAAAAGGACTGAAAAACTGACCCAGATTGGAGGAATCTAAAGAGACAGGACAACTAAATTCAATGCGACAGCTTGGATTGTATCTTGAACCAGAAAAAGAGCATTACTAGGGCAGTTTGGAATTTCTAATAAGATCTGTAGGTTAGTACTGAATCCATTTTAATTTTTGTTTAGATCATTATACTATGTTTATGTAAGATGTTAACATTTGGAGAATCTGGGTAGAGATATACCCTGGGAAATCTGTGTGCTACTTTTGCAATGTTTAAAGTCAAATTTTTTCTAAATAAAAAGCTTTAAAAAAGGAAATGTGGGGCTTCCCTGGTGGCGCAGTGGTTGAGAGTCCGCCTGCCGATGCAGGGGACACGGGTTCGTGCCCCGGTCTGGGAAGATCCCACATGCCGCGGAGCGGATAGTCCCGTGAGCCATGGCCGCTAGGCCTGCGTGTCCGGAGCCTGTGCTCCACAACGGGAGAGGCCACATCAGTGAGATGCCCGCGTACCAAAAAAAAAAAAAAAAAAAACAGGAAATGTGATAATGATCTTATGCTAAAAAGGTCTGGCAAGGTCTGCCTTCAAATTCCCTTTTAAAGAACCTATTCTTTTCTTGCTTTGGAGAAGTCACTTCATTGGGTGTTTATACGTCCATGTGCCTTTCAGTTTTGGTGATTTCTTTCAACAAGTCATCCAGAAATAAGCAAAGTCTTCACAGGTATCAAGATAAAAAGCAAATATTTGTAACATTAGTCTTGGTTCTAGAGGAGTTTTCCATAAAGAACAAATAAATGAAAGATAACCAAGGTAAAAAATTATTCTCCTACCCCTGCCCACTTTTGTATATAAATAGGCCATTCTTCTAGGCCATTCTTCACATAAATTTTGAACAGTCAAATGTCACCATGTTACACCCTTGGTTAAAAGCTTCTTGATGGCCCCACATGACCCAGCTCCGACTCCCTCTCATCTCATCTACTATCCATGACCTCATGCACTAAGTCCCAATGTGATAATCTTTGTTCTATCCTTCAATGAACCAATACCTTTACACATACATTTCTTACTTTTTTTTTTTTTTTGGCCACGACTCTTGCAGGATCTTAGTTTCCCCAACCAGGGATTGAACCAGGGCCCCAGCAGTGAAAGTGACGAGTCCTAACCATGCCAGGGAATTCCCCATTTCTTACCTTAATATCTTTCATATACATTTCTTCTCCCTAGAATGTTACTTCCTCTTCTCCTGACCTAACTAAATAAATTTCTTAAAGGCAGACAGCTAGTAAATGGCAAAGTGAGGATTCCAATGCCTTGTTAATAAATAATCGTATTTCCAAAGAATGGAATAGTAGTTAGCATTAAAAAGAGTGAGGTTCGGGGCTTCCCTGGTGGCCCCGTGGTTAAGAATCTGCCTGCCATTGCATGGGACGTGGGTTCGAGCCTTGGTCCAGGAAGATCTCACATGCCTCGGAGCAACTAAGCCCACACGCCACAACTACTGAGCCTGCACTCTAGAGCCTGAGAGCCACAACTATTGAGCGTGCATGCCACAACTACTGAAACCCACGCACCTAGAGCCCGTGCTCCACAACGAGAGAAGCCACCGCAATGAGAGAAGCCAGTGCACTGCAACGAAGAGTAGCCCCTGCTCGCCGCAACTAGAGAAAACCCGCACACAGCAACGAAGACCTAATGCAGCCAAAAGTAAATAAATAAATAAATTTATAAAAAGAGTGAGGTAGAGTTTCCAAAAATATATATATGTGTATATATATATATATATATATATATATAGAGAGAGAGAGAGAGAGAGAGAGAGAGAGAGAGAGATACATACACAATTAAAACCTATTCTTATTTTTCACATATTAGGTATATATTTACCTAATATATACACCCAAAAAAAAATTCTGAAAAGATATATTCAATAATACTAACAATAGTTAATTTGGGGTAACTTTTAAATTTTAACTTGAGAAGTATGATGACGATGATTTTAAACTGTGGCTAAAATGCCTTCTAAACTTTGAGCTCATTTTGCCATTGCATTGGACCTACCATCACAGGAGACAGCAAGCATGAATCAGCCATAGGATTTCACACAGTTATTTTCTAGTGTTGTTGCTGCTGACGTTTTTGTTTGCAGTGGCCTCTCACACTTGTAAGTTTTCGTTATCAATGAGGCATTAAATCCATCAACATGTCCTACTGAGGGACAACCCAGAACACAGCAAGAACACTTCAGAGAAGCTCCTTACAGGATAGAATGGACGTGACCCAGTCAGGGGAGTGGTGTCAGACTGACCTGAATCTGGGATCCCAGAGCCATCCTTAATGTCAATTTCTGGCCTCCTGACATGGTGAGCTCTTACTCACCAAGCCTTTGCAGTAGTTGTTCCCTCTGAGCAGAATATCTAAATCTTTGCATATCTATTTAATATCTATATCTTTGCATAGTTGCCTCTTTCTCATCCTTTAGCTTCCAGGTGAAATACTGCTCTTTAAAAGACATAGTCCACAACAAATCACATTTATTTCCTTTAGTTAAATCAAGAATAGGGGTTGGGTAGCCCTCTGTTATACATGCATTCAATTTTAACCCAAATGAAAATTTAATCTCCTAAAGTATAACTACTTAGCATGCTTTATCCAGATACGATTCTTGGACTTTATGTCAGAAATCAGTTAATGCCATGCCTGTCTTATGAGAAGGAAAACGGTAGATAATATAACTCACCAAACATAAGCCCCTTTTTTTTTCTCCCCAAACCAAAACTATACCTTGAGGTGGGGAGTGAGATGGGGAAGAGCTTCTCATCTTACAGAGCACATTTTCAGTGGCTTATACCACTTTCTTGTCCAAAATAACTAACCAAAATAGTCTCAACCTTCTTCAGCCCAGGCATTTTCTATCAGGTCATTCTGTTTAATTTCCTTCATAGGATTTATCACTGTCTTAAATTATCTTGTTTATGTATTTGTTTTTTGTCGGGTTTTTTGTTTTGGTTTGGTTTGGTTTTTTGTCACTCAGTAAATATGTGTTGGAAGGGAGAGAAGAAAAAAAAGGAAGGAGGAAGAAAGGAAGGAAAGAAGGGAGAGAGGGAGGGAGGAAGGGGAAAGAAGGGAAGGGAAGGAAGTGAAGGGAGGAAAAGAGAGAGAGAATTATAAACTGTGTGTAGGTTCCAGTTAATAGCTAATTAAATTTAACAGACTCCAGGCAAGAGAGGAGGTACAGTACATACTGCCCTTCTCCTTTCATCTAGTTTAAAATCTTTTCTTTTGCTCTTGCATTTTCATTTCATTATTTCCTCATTTGCATTATTTTATGTACCTAAAAAAATAGCTCTTCCACCTGGGAACTTTTAACAACTACTCCAACAGTATTCCGGCTTTTTTTAGCTGTAGATTCCTGTCTTCACACAAAAATTGCAGAAATCCAATAAATATGACAGGTGACCTGCAGCTGCTTTAGATGAAGGCTGGGGTGAAGGGCTGGTGAGCATGGCTGGCCTGGACATCCACACAGCAGTTCCTATGACCTTGAATCCCCACAGGACCCAGACCTACCACTTGCATCCAGAGAACACTTTGGAAATCATTGAAATACAGAAATTTAGAACTTTACTCTCAAAATACAGAAGAGCTTTAATTAAACTTGCTGTATCAGCAGTTTCACATTAAGCTTCCATTTTATTCCAAATGGTTATGATTTGATTATGAGCCCACTCAATTGGTGGCTATGCTATGCTTTTTTTATAAGTAGGAAACAGGTCTGAACACTAATGATATTCATCTTGGCCATTGGTTTTGTGCAATCTTTGTAGGCAGCGACCTGATACTACTGAAGTACTGACTTTTTTTTTTTAACTTTTATGCAAATTGCATGTACAATAATCCATGATATGCTTTAGCATTAGTTGTCCTTCAATTTTAGGAAATGCTGATTTAAAATATAATTTAGCAGATTATTCAGTCAAGCATAAGGACAAAATTCTTCCTCCCATCAAATTTTCAGAGACATTTGGACAAAGACAGCAATAGTTTAGTGAAATTTGCTGAAAAACCTCTAGCTCCCATATTGTTTTTCCTTCCCCAGATATACTGTTATAAAGTATAAATGCCCAAGAACAGACACTGTTCATTAAAAAGTGTCTATCTAGTGTAATCTTTAACAAACATTTCTGGAGCTACAGTTATTACCTCAAAACCCACAGCATGAATTTTTTAAAACAAATTTGATGCTATTAAAAAGGGGTAGATTGACAGCCCTGGAGACTGAAGTCTTCTATTTAACCACAATCCGGGTGAAGCAGAGACAGAGGCAATGAAAATCTTCCCTGCTTTTCCACCACTGCTCCTCAAACTTAGAGAAGAGACACTCGTAGGGAAGGAAGGAGCACTGTGGTTCATGCTTGTGTTCAATCGTGGTCATTTCACAGGCTGGCTTCATAAAGATGTAAGTTCTTACCCAAGTGAAGAAAAGACCATGGTTTTCTCACACTGAGGTCCTTTCATTGAACACATCACAACCAACTGCTCAGAGACCTGTGCCAATTCAATGCCCTCTCATCAAACACCAAGAAAGAACGCAGAACAGGTGAGAACACAATGCATTCACCTCAGTTGCATCATTTCCTGAGGAAGATAAAGCTGGGACTGGACCTTCAGATGGCTAAATCATGTAATAAAATCTCAAACTTACCAACAGTTAGAGTTGAAATCTCTACACAAAGGGTTTCTCCGTCTCAGCACTGTTGACATTTGGGGGCTGGAAAATTCCTTACTGGGGCAGGGGCAGGGGCTGTCCTGTGTATTGTAGGATGTTTAGCAGCAGCCCTGGACTCTTCTCACTAGACGCCAACAGCACCCGCCCAGTGTGACAACCACAAGTGTCTCCAGACATTGTTATATGTCCCCCGGGGGCTGAAATCACTCCCAGTTAAACCTCTGCTCTGTATATCCCAGATCCATTTCTATCCCTTCAATCCCGAGATCGTCACAGTTGTGCAAATGTCTTATTTCTTTTTACATTCTTCTCTTCTTTATTTTCCTGTACATTTAATGCTTCTTATATCCTTTTTTAAAATTTGTATTGGGGTATAATTGATTTACAATGTTGTGTTAGTTTCAGGGGTACAGCAAAGGGAATCTGTTGTATAAATACATATATCCACTCTTTTTTAGATTCTTTTCCCATATAGGCCATTACAGAGTATTAAGTAGAGTTCCTTGCGCTATACAGTAGGTCCTTATTAGTTAATTCTTCTTTTCTTTTAACCTCTGCCCTAGAAGGATAGTTCCAAACGCATCACTTGACAGACACGTTATTATATACATAGCTCGAACTAGCAGAATTTGGCCAAGATCTGTGGGCTCTGTGCTGTCTTCTGCCCTTTGTCAAGAGTTTCTTCCTGTGTTACAGTTGGTTGAGTTATAGTCAAGTGCCCAGGCAGAGCAGCTGAAGGCGATCTGATGAAAGCCACATGGTTTGGTTCATGGAATGTGATTTGCACCCCCTAGATACCGGACGTTACTTTGTTCCTATATGTCTATTAAACTCTGCCTTTCTCCTTCCCTTTCTTAGGATGAAAAACAGATTATTTAGTGCACAATCTAAAAATCAGCCAGTTATTAAATTTTCCTTTTCGTTTAGTTTTGAAGCTTTTATGCCTCTGAAACTTATTTACATGCTGTATATATTAAAGTGTAATCCATAGTACTCATAGGATTCAAAAAATGATGAGGTACCCTCCCCAAGGTCTCAAAACAGAGTCTACCTGACTCCCCAAAAGAGGGAGACATTTATAGCATAGGTCTACAACTCAAGAATACGCTTTACCAAGGCGGCAACTTACACCAATATTAGGGAAGTACATAAGATGCAGCAAATAGATAGGTTCCATATGTTCTAAAAAACATAAAAAGCAAAAAAAAAAAGAAAAAAGGAAAAGCCACAGTATTATATATCCAATTATATTTTTTTTGTAAAAATTAAGTCAACCTTTAACATTCTTAAAAATAAGAGGCATTAATTTGCATAATCATTAATAAAAGGCATGATCGCCTTCATAAATATGGCTTCTGTATCTTCACTACCTACAACTATAGAAGGCATGAGACACACTGATTTTTTTTTAATTTAATGCTCAGGACAGCTTGGAATAGTAGGCATATTTGATCCCATTTTGCAGATGAGAAAAAAGGTTCAGAGAGGTGAAGTAATTTTTCTAAGTTCACATAGCTAACAAGCAGCAAAGCTGAAATTTGGATCTAATCTGGATGACCCTATTATTCAAGCTGGATCTACCTTATTGCCTTTTACTTTCTTCTCTAATTAACTCTCTAAGGCTGAAGCTGCTTGAAATCAAGCCAGTATCTTAGGGGACAATCCAAGGTAAACTGCATGCTTAAGGGCTTGGTAAAATTCTATGAAAACAGACTCATTAGCATTTTCTAAACCGTTACTAAGGTCCTACATTCAGATTCATGGAAATGAGTAGCTATATATACTATTTTGGTTTGCAAAACAGCAGAGTAAAAACATTCCTAGTGGGGCTTCCCTGGTGGCGAGGGTCCGCCTGCCGATGCAGGGGACACGGGTTCGTGCCCCAGTCCTGGAAGATCCCACATGCCGCAGAGCGGATAGGCCCATGAGCCATGGCCGCTGAGCCTGCGCGTCCGGAGCCTGTGCTCCGCAACGGGAGAGGCCACAACAGTGAAAGGCCCGCGTACCGCAAAAAAAAAAAAAAAAGAAACAACAACAACAACAAAAACATTCCTAGTAATCTTATCCTTCTTCTGCTTTCTGGTCACTCATCTTTCCGTGGCTTCCTCTTGTCCTCCTGTCCAAGTCCACAGTCCTCACCACTCCACCCTCATCTCTCCCTACTCCGACCTCAAATTCCATGCTCCAGCTGCACTGAGTTACTTGTGGTTCCCATAGCATCCTGGGTTTCTTTTAGCATACACCATGCTCATGCATTCATTGTTCATCTTGTTTATCAGGTACCTGCACTGTTGTAGGTGTTAGAAAGACAGCAGTAAGACAGAATTGCTGCCCTCATGAAGCTTACAGACAATGAATGAATGAAATAAATATTCTGTATGTCAGATCATGATAAAGGCTTTGGTAGAAAAACAAAGGAAAAGGGATTAGTGAGTTCTGAAAGGGAGAAAATACTTGTAAGTTAAAAGTGGAGGAACAGGGAAAGTCACCCTGACAACATGGCATTTGAGCAAAAACCAGAAAGAGGTGAGGGGTGGTGTAGATGCTGGTAGGAAGAGGGGTCCATGTGGTCAGGTTGGAGTCAGCAGAGCAGAACGTAGTAGACAAGATGATAAGGGCTGGGGAAGAAGGGCACCACGTAGGCACTTGACAGCCTTGATGAGGACTTGGACATTAACTTGTAATCTATGCCCTAACATAGTATCTGAGCTATCATACATGCTCAGTGTTTTTTATTCAGGGGTTGAAAACTCTAAGGAGCCAAGAAGCTACTGGAAATATGAAAGACGGATGCCTGGTCTCAGTGAGGCTCCAGTAACTGCCACCATATGCAATGCGTTCCCGAAGCCCACACATCACACGTCCCTGGGCCAGCTGTAGCCGGTAGGCCGCCGACGTACAGCATCTGTTGTCATTCAGTGTCTGTTTCATGAACGCATCAGGAAGATAAGACACTACAGGGTAGCATTTTTGAGAAATATTGTGAACAGCAACCATATTCTAGAACTGAATGTTTGTGTCCCCTCGAAATTCCTGTGTTGAAATCTAATCCCCAATGTGATGGTATGTGGAGGTGGGGCCTTTGGGAGGTGATTAGGTCATGAGGGTGGAGCCCTCATGAATAGGATTAATACCCTAATGAGAAAAGTCCATGCTGTCTGCCATGTGAGGATATAATAAGAAGATAGCCATCTATAAAACCCAGAAGCGGACTCTCATCTGAATTAAATCTGCCGGCGCCTTGATCTTGGACTTCTACACTCCAGAACTGTGAGAAATAAATTTCCTCTGTTTATAAGTTACCCAGTCCATGTTATAGCAGCTCGAATTAACTAAGACACCTTGCATCTCATTGATGGATCAAAAATTTGAGTATTCCTCTCTAACATACTATCAAAGTACCCATGTTCTGAAAAATGACGCTTCCTACATTCTGCTGCCCAGCGATTACTGCATCTTCCCAAAGTTAACGAGACAGTTCTGGCCTCTGTAACTCTTTCCATGCTGCTTCTGCAAGAGCTGTTAATTTAACAGAGCAGAAGTAAACCTGTATATTAAATTTCCTTATTTGTCACAAGAAAGGATTGCTATCTTTAAATGCAGATGTAAACAACAAAAAAGGAACTTTGTTTAAAAATGAGCCAGAGTTAAGCATAAGTGTGGGGAGGATTTTCTGTTGGCTTTAACTGGGGACATGCTGAATATGCAGTGATTTTTTTTACATTAATAATAATAGGAACCAGTAGATAGTGGCACCTCAGCACAATTCTAATTTAATGAGAAACAATAAAATAGTTTTCCAAAGGGGCTTATTTAGGTCCAAGAAAGGGGACATTAAAGTTCCAAGATTTATTCTACTTTCATTAAGGTATGCTGATACACATTTTCTGAGCCTATATTCTACTCACTGCTTAGATCTCTCTCTTTATAATTTTCTTACTTGTAAGGGAATTAGACTGGTATTTTCCAGGACAAATAACTTTTAGACAAAGTATTTAAACTGAATCAATTTATTCCCAGCACAAGTAAGGGTGATCAAAATCCTATAGCATTCAGACAGCCCTGTGAGGCATATTTTTAATATATTTAGATACCACTAACTGCAAAACCATAAGAATCAACTATTAAGAAATGGTTTTTAGAAAAGAATTGAATATACATAAAAGAATTGAATATACATAAAACTCCTAGTATTGTCTTTGAATTGGTGTTTTTCAAATTAACTGCACAAGTTAACCAATATGTATCAGTCATTGAAGTGTTCAAGCAGTATGCTCTGTGAGGTCAGATATGAGAATGAGGATGATGATGGTGATGATGGTGATGATGGTGATGATAATGGTGACAACAGTGATAGCTGACATAAATTGAACCCTTTCTACCTGGTAGATACTGCGCTAAGCACATTAGATCCCTTGCTTGATTTGATCCTAACACTCATTACGTGCTATGATCTATGTTAAATGTATGAAAGCCCTTTCCAACACTTGCAAGTCACATTGTGCTCCCATTTTACAGATGAAGAAACTGACACTGTGACAAGTTGAGCAACCAAGAATCACCTAACCACATGGTACCTAGAGAGAGGTGTTCACAAGGGCAGCAGAAATTGGAGAGCCCTACCCCTGGGGAATATTGAAGCCTTTGTCACAGGTACTGCTCTCGTACACCCTGCAACATCTTTAGTGAGAGGAAGGGCCCTGAATGGGGAAAAAAATACTTCCTAGCATTCATTAAGCACTTCCTACCAGCCAGGCATTGTTCTAAGTCTATATTTCCTTTATCCTCATAATAAGTGCATGAGGAGACAGCATTGATATTCTGCTTTACGGCGGGGGAAGACAGCGGCACAAGGGTGGTTTGTCCATGAACACATGACTACAAATGGTGAGGGAAATTTAAAGCCAGACCTTGCGTTCTTAGCACTACTGTATCTCAACTGTTCATGACCCAGCCCTCTGACTAAGCTTAGTATTGAAGGAACAGTCCTGCACCCTTCAAATGGCCACATGGGCCAGGGGCACCCAGCACCAAAGAAAGTGACTCCAGACTGCTTTGGGGGATACTCATAAAATCCTGCAGCTTTTTTGCTGTCCTATAGAGAACTAAGATTCTTGAAAAAGTTATATGGAGACAGTTAGATTACTCACCAACTCTGGGGTGTGACCTTGGAATAAACACACTGGATTTGATGCAAAAGAAAAAGGCACGTGACATTGTGCATAGTCATGATGCAAATTCATACAGTTTACACAGAGATGTCTAGCAAAGTCCCTGCCTTCCAGAAACACAAGCTCTAACATGCATTTTGGGAGAAGGGAGCAGCACAGACCACCATGAGATTGAGGGCGCAGAAAGCAGCCAGCACTCCACCGTGTTGCAAAATGCCAGCGCTCAGTCCTTTGTCTGGTTCAAGTACAAGCTCTTTTCCAGCGCTCAGAATGCGGTCGAGAGATCTGCTCTTCATTCAATGGGGAGACATCGAGGTTTCTCAATCAGAGGTTCTCAATCAGGGCGGCCAGAGCTGCCCTTCTAAGAGTACAATTTAGTGCTGCTCATAAGACGGCATTGAATAGGAGAGACTGCAAGTGTAGAGACCCCATTGGGAACTGTTGTGAAAACCTGGGATCTTGAACATAAAGAGTAGCAGCAAGAAGAGAGAAGGGGCGATGCAAAGAGCAAAGTTCAGAAGACACAGGACAAAAATCTGAAAAGCTGCGCATTATCTATGTAGGCTTGGGGCCAGAGGCTCTGGAGGGCCTGCAGAAACTAGTGTGAATCCTGCCTCCACCATTACTCACCCTCGGACAACGGCTCAACCTTCCTAAGCATCAGCTTCTTCATCTGTATAATAAAGATAACAATGTCCTCATCTCTTAGGACTTTTAGGAAGCTTATGTAAGCGTATAAGGCATTTGGCACACTGAACAAATATTTGGCAAGCACTCAGTAAATTCTACCTACTGATATCATCAGTGTTTTTATGCCTGTTAAAAGAGCTAATAATGTTCCTACATTCCTCTTTTAAAGGATACTCATTGGGAGTTCCCTGGTGGCCTGATGGTTAGGATTCCGACCTTTTACTGCCGTGGCCCAGGTTCAGTCCCTGGTCAGGGAACTGAGATCCTGCAAGCCTCATGGCCAAAAACAAACAAACAAACATACAAAAGGAAAACAGTTTTATACAGCAGAAATTAACATAACATAAATCAACTATACTTCAATTAAAAAAAACAGTTAAATAAATAAAGGATGCTCATTTACTAGTTAATGAAGGAAGGAAGGAAAGAAATCAACAGTTGCAAAAAGGAAAAACCCATGAGAAACCTTGTTTTCATACCCTTGCATTAAAATGTCCTCTGTGAAGGTGTCAGATGGTGTCCACTTTGGTGGCTGAACGAGAGTCCCTGATCGGAGCAAATGAATAAATGTACTACAATTTAAGACCTAACCATGGTTTATAATCTGGCCAACTCTCAGCCCTGGGGAGTAAGTGTCAACCTGATACCTATCTAACCTGAACGAAGTTTCAGAATCTGGAGATAGATCTGCTGGTTGTAACCCAATCTTCGGCAACTTGTTTGAGTTCCACTGCAACCCCTACTCTGTGATGTTCTAGCTCTGATATACATCCAGTGCTATCACTACATCACTGAGCACCCCTGAAACCCACTTCCAAGTTAATCCCATACAGTACCAACAATAATTAACATTTATGCAGTGCTTGCAGTGTGTCAGACATTGTGCTAATTGGTTCACATACAGCTTCCTCTTTGAGAGAATGGAAGTATAATCAAAGCATAGACTGTAAAATCCCACAAAGTCTACTATTTCTCTTTCTCCACCTTCTCCCACTACAGGACAACTATATACTGAATTCTTTTCATGAAAACTTAAACACAGGCTCTTGCTAAGTAGGTATGGTTGATCACCTGCTTAAACCTCATAAGGTTTCCCAGAACACTTATAATGGAATCTAAATGTATTAACATGATCTTCAAGGCCCTGCATGATTTAGCCCACACATATCTCTCCCACTGCCTCATGCCTTCTGTTTCTAAACTCTACTCCCTCACCATCCTTGTTTCCTCTGGAGAATATACTAAGTTTGTTTCTACTTCAGGACCTTTGCCTTTGCAATATGTCCCCTCTGCCTGGAAAGCTCTCGCCCTGGATCTTCCTTCTCACGGCCAGCTCCTCGTCATCATCCACATCTTGGCTCAAATGTCACTTTATCAAAGAGGTCTTGCCTCACAGCCCTTTCTGAAAGCAACGTAGCATACTCCCAGAGGTATTCTGGAGCTGGCGTACGCTGTGAGCATCTGTTCCCAACTCCTAGTCATGTTGGTAGCTTGAAATCAGCCGTGATGGGAGTATTTACACTAAAGAAATTGGCAAACACTACAAATCAGGGCTTTCCCCCCACAGAGAACCAGCTGTTGAACACTTACCAGCACGCAGCTGCCTACTTCTATTCCCCATCCGTTACTGCCCAAAACATGGTTTTTCTCATTTTCTTCATAGCACCCATCACTCTGAAATCATCTTTTCTATGTGTTACTTTTTTATTAACTCTCTTCCAGATATAATCTAAAGAGAGTAAAGACGTAATCCAAATTGCTCCTTGCCATATCCCTAACGCTCAGAAGCATGTGCGTAAGAACTTTAAAAATTCTTTTTGAAAGAATGAATTAATTCCATACACTCTCTTTACATTATGTGCCCCAATGTATTCAAGATTCTGAATTTCCTAATAGAGGTCTTAACCTAATAGAGGTTAAGATATTTTCAACCTAGAATTTTCTAGTAGCTACAGCTGCAAGAACTATCAAAATTGACAGTGTATGTATGCCTTACCAGTCATCAGTTAAGAAATGGAATGATTATTTAAAACATCATTTACTAGTTTCCCTACTCTATAATATCTGTTTGGAAATTGTGAAGAGTTCAACCTTGTCTCTTTTCATTCTAGAGTTCCGCATAGAATAATGTCTCCCTTCTGAAGGGCACTTAACGGTATAATCCCTTTGTTAGGATAACAGGACCATCTAGCCCATTCCATCTTGCTGCAATTTGATCCTGGGTTAATTGCACCCTGTCGCTAGCCAAGATGGACACTGTTATGTTTTCTCTCTTCACTAAGACTAGTTCATTATGGAGGCAGCTTTTTGAAGACTCAAATTCTTGAAGACCTTTCACAGCGGCATGAATGGGACGAAGGAGTTTTGCTGGGATTTTCCTGGTGGCCCACAGGATCAGTACATCACCAAAAGTAAGAAATGAGGGGGAAAATTGGCCACAAGAGGAAAGAAAATATCAATCATTTGGAAGGTTGGCAAGCAGCACCGAATGGGCAAAGGGAGAGAGGAGCAATTAAACAATCACTCTAATCGATTACCCAAGCATGCTGGATAATATCGATGGGAAACACCGCTTAAGAAAAGTATGGCAAACCTGAAGTGTATAGAAACAGTCCCTAACTTAAATGCCTGTAGGAGCTAAGCAGGTAACATAAATATTGAGGCAAACAGGATATCAAATAATATGGGTGGTACAGCGGCAAACTGAAGACTCCATCTACCTTTCAAGGGGGCAACATAAACCCAGCTCCAGCCAATTTCTTCCAAGAGGGAATATGGAACCTGTAATGTCAGATTGTAATGGACTTTGTTGATTGCCTCCCAATACCCATTCTCCACTTCTTTGTCCATGCAATCCCCTCCCCTGTGTGACCCAGAGAATGTTGATCCTATTCCCATTGTATTCTCCAGGGCTGGCGCCATATTGGTCTAAGCCAATTTTCCTTGTCAGTGATCTATATAGGAATGGGCATATGACCCAATTTTAGCCAATAACACACGAGAAAAGGCCACCTTGATGCCTGAACTTCCAAAGAAAGAAACAAGAAGAGATGGTCTTTCTTCCTTTGAACAGATTTGTGTCTCTCTGAAATGCCAGAAGTGGTTGTCACCATCTTGCCACACAGAACCCAGGACACCTGGAGCAGATCTCAGACACACCACACCTGGAACCAACCTCTGAAATTTGTTTTATATGAGATAACAAATTTTCTTATGGTTTAAACCCAGCCAGACTAAGTAAGGTTTTGTTACTTGCAGGCAAAACTACCCCCAAGGGATATACCAATCTTCTACCTTCTCAAGAGAAGTAGGAAATTTCATTTTTTGTGATCCCATTTAAAAAATCTTGGCCACTAATTTTTAATATTTTACAGGAGAGCCCCCTCTGATTAAAACAACACAAAACAGAACAGCCTTCAATAAGAATGGGGGTGAGGCATTTCTTTTCAACTCTTGGCCTAGCTTGCCCCCTTAATTCTCAGCTCTCAGTGGAATCTATCCCAAATTGCACATCACAGGGACGGTCCAAGTTCCTGGAACCTTACATATTGTCTCACCCTTGATCAAGAGAACACTCACCCCTGCCTGATTCTCAGAGCTTCACTTTCTGCGTAAGTTAGATAGAATATCCATATCCAAATACACCCTAGTGTGGTGCTCAGCAAAAGAGATGTGGGGCTACTGGAGAGAAGACCTCCAAGAAATGAAAAGGTTTGTTAATTAAGTTTCTTTGCAAGAAAAATGTCATGAAAATGAGAAAATACTTACCTTATTAAAGTCCAGCAAAACCAATAAACTTAAATTACTATGTATATTAACATGGTTAGCTCTGCAAATAGTTCTCTTGCCTTCTCAGCTTTGCACATAATTTGTTCCCTCTTGAAAATTACCCTCTCCTGCTCCCTTTGCTCATCCATAGTTTACCTAGATTTTTTTTGAATTTTATTTTATTTTATTTTTATACTGCACGTTCTTATTAGTCATCAATTTTATATACATCAGTGTATACATGTCAATCCCAATCGCCCAATTCATCACACCACCACCCCACCCCACCCCCTGCTGCTTTACCCCCTTGGTGTCTATACGTTTGTTCTCTACATCTGTGTCTCTTTTTCTGCCCTAAAAAACGGTTCATCTGTACCGTTTTTCTAGGTTCCACATATATGCGTTAATATACGATATTTGTTTTTCTCTTTCTGACTTACTTCACTCTGCATGACAGTCTCTAGATCCATCCACGTCTTTACAAATGACCCAATTTCGTTCCTTTTTATGGCTGAGTAACATTCCATTGTATATATGTACCACATCTTATTTATCCATTGGTCTGTCGATGGGCATTCAGGTTGCTTCCATGACCAGGCTATTGTAAATAGTGCTGCAATGAACACTGGGGTGCATGTGTCTTTTTGAATTATGGTTTTCTCTGGGTATATGTCCAGTAGTCAGATTGCTGGATCATATGGTAATTCTATCTTTAGTTTTTTAAGGAACCTCCATACTTGTTCTCCATAGTGGCTGTATCAATTTACATTCCCACCAACAGTGCAAGAGGGTTCCCTTTTCCCCACACCCTCTCCAGCATTTGTTGTTTGTAGATTTTCTGATGATGCCCATTCTAACTGGTGTGAGGTGATACCTCATTGTAGTTTTGATTTGCATTTCTCTAATAATTAGTGACGTTGAGCAGCTTTTCATGTGCTTCTTGGCCATCTGTATGTCTTCTTTGGAGAAATGTCTATTTAGGACTTCTGCCCATTTTTGGATTGGGTTGTTTGTTTTTTTAATATTGAGCTGCATGAGCTGTTTATATATTTTGGAGATTAATCCTTTGTCCATTGATTCGTTTGCAAATATTTTCTCCCATTCTGAGGGTTTTCTTTTCGTCTTGTTTATGGTTTCCTTTGCTATGCAAAACCTTTGAAGTTTCATTAGGTCCCATTTGTTTATTTTTGTTTTTATTTCCATTACTCTAGGAGGTGGATCAAAAAAGATCTTGCTGTGATTTATGTCAAAGAGTGTTCTTCCTATGATTTCCTCTAAGAGTTTTATAGTGTCTGGTCTTACATTTAGGTCTCTAATCCATTTTGAGTTTATTTTTGAGTATGGTGTTAGGGAGTGTTCTAATTTCATTCTATTACATGTAGCTCTCCAGTTTTCCCAGCACCACTTGTTGAAGACACTGTCTTTTCTCCATTGAATATCCTTGCCTCCTTTGTCATAGATTAGTTGACCATAGGTGCGTGGGTTTATCTCTGGGCTTTCTATCTTGTTCCATTGATCTATGTCTCTGTTTTTGTGCCAGTACCATACTGTCTTAATTACTGTAGCTTTGTAGTACAGTCTGAAGCCAGAGAGTCTGATCCCTCCAGCTCTGCTTTTTTTCCTCAAGACAGCTTTGGCTATTCGGGGCCTTTTGTGTCTCCATACAAATTTAAAGATTTTTTGTTCTAGTTCCGTAAAAAGTGCCATTGGTAATTTGATAGGGATTGCATTGAATCTGTAGATTGCTTTGGGTAGTATAGTCATTTTCACAATGTTGATTCTTCCAATCCATGAACATGGTATATCTCTCCATCTGTTGGTATCATCTTTATTTTCTTTCATCAGTGTCTTATAATTTTCTGCATTCAGCTCTTTTGTCTCCCTAGGTAGGTTTATTCCTAGGTATTTTATTCTTTTTGTTGCAGTGGTAAATGGGAGTGTTTCCTTAATTTCTCTTTCAGATTCTTCATCATTAGTGTATAGGAATGCAAGAGATTTCTGTGCATTAATTTTGTATCCTGCAATTTTACCAAATTCATTGATTAGCTCTAGTAGTTTTCTGGTGGCATCTTTAGGATTCTCTATGTATAGTATCACGTCATCTGCAAACAGTGACAGTTTTACTTCTTCTTTTCCAATCTGTATTCCTTTTCTTTCTTTTTCTTCTCTGATTGCCATGGCTAGGACTTCCAAAAGTATGTTGAATAATAGTGGCGAGAGTGGATATCCTTGTCTTGTACCTGGTCTTAGAGGAAATGCTTTCACTTCTTCACCATTGAGAATGATGTTTGCTGTGGGTTTGTCATATATGGCCTTTATTATGTTGAGGTAGGTTCCCTCTATGCCCAGTTTCTGGAGAGTTTTTATCATAAATGGGTGTTGAATTTTGTCAAAAGCTTTTTCTGCATCTATTGAGATGATCATATGGTTTTTATTCTTCAATTTGATAATATGGTGTATCACACTGATTGATTTGCGTATACTGAAGAATCCTTGCATCCCTGGGATAAATCCCACTTGATCATGGTGTATGATCCTTTTAATGTGTTATTGGATTCTGTTTGCTAGTATTTTGTTGAGGATTTTTGCATCTACATTCATCAGTGATATTGGTCTGTAATTTTCTCTTTTTGTAGTATCTTTGTCTGCTTTTGGTATCAAGGTGATGGTGGCCTCATAGAATGAGTTTGGGAGTGTTCCTTCCTCTGCAATTTTTTGGAAGATTTTGAGAAGGATAGGTGTTAACTCTTCTCTAAATGTTTGATAGAATTCACCTGTGAAGCCATCCGGTCCTGGGCTTTTGTTTGTTGGAAGATTTTGTTGTTGTTGTTGTTGTTGGAAGATTTTTAATCACAGTTTCAGTGTCATTACTTGTGATTGGTCTGTTCATATTTTCTATTTCTTCTTGGTTCCATCTTGGAAGGTTATACCTTCTAAGAATTTGTCCATTTCTTCCAGGTTGTCCATTTTATTAGCATAGACTTGCTTTTAGTAGTCTCTTAGGATGCTTTGTATTTCTGGGGTGTCTGCTGTAATTTCTCCTTTTTCATTTCTAATTTTATTGATTTGAGTCCTCTCCCTCTTTTTCTTGATGAGTCTGGCTAATGGTTTATCAATTTTGTTTATCTTCTCAAAGAACCAGCTTTTAGTTTTATTGATCTTTGGTGTTGTTTTCTTTGTTTCTATTTCTCTATTTCTGCTCTGATCTTTATGATTTCTTTCCTTCTGCTAACCTTGGGTTTTGTTTGTTCTTCTTTCTCTAGTTCCTTTAGGTGTAAGGTTAGATTGTTTATTTGAGATTTTTCTTGTTTCTTGAGGTAGGCTTGTATAGCTATAAACTTCCCTGTTAGAACTGCTTTTGCTGCATCCCATAGGTTTTGGATCATCGTGTTTTGATTGTCATTTGTCGCTAGGCTTTTTTTAATTTCCTCTTTGATTTCTTCAGTGATTTCTTGGTCATTTAGTAACATATTGTTTAGCCTCCATGTGTTTGTTTTTTATGTTTTTTTCCCTGTAATTCATTTCTAATCTCATAGCATTGTGGTCAGAAAAGATGCTTGATATGATTTCAATTTACTGAGGCTTGATTTGTGACCCAAGATGTGATCTATCCTGGAGAATGTTCCATGTGCACTTGAGAAGAAATTGTAATCTGCTGGGTTTTTTTTTTTTGTTTTTTTTTTTTTTTGCGGTATGCGGGCCTCTCACTGTTGTGGCCTCTCCCATTGCAGAGCACAGGCTCCGGACGCGCAGGCTCAGCGGCCATGGTTCACGGGCCCAGCCGCTCCGTGGCATGCGGGATCCTCCCGGACCGGGGCACGAACCGGTATCCCCTGCATCGGCAGGCGGACTCTCAACCACTGCGCCACCAGGGAAGCCCTAATCTGCTGTTTTTGGATGGAATGTCCTATAAATATCAATTATATCTATCTGGTCTATTGTGTCATTTAAAGCTTCTGTTTTCTTATTTATTTTCACTTTGGATGATCTGTCCATTGGTGTAAGTGAGGTGTTAAAGTCCCCCACTATTATTGTGTTACTGTCGATTTCCTCTTTTATAGCTGTTAGCAGTTGCCTTATGTATAGAGGTGCTCGTATGTTGGATGCATATATATTTATAACTGTTATATCTTCTTCTTGGATTGCTCCCTTGATCTTTATGTAGTGTCCTTCCTTGTCTCTTGTAACATTCTTTATTTTAAAGTCCATTTTATCTGATATGAGTAGTGCTACTCCAGCTTTCTTTTGATTTCCATTTGCATGGAATAATTTTTTCCATACCCTCACTTTCAGTCTGTATGTGTCCCTAGGTCTGAAGTGGGTCTCTTGCAGACAGCATATATATGGGTCTTGCTTTTGTATCCATTCAGCAAGCCTTTGTCTTTTGGTTGGAAAATTTAATTCATTCATGTTTAAGGTAATTATCGATATGTATGTTCCTATTACCATTTTCTTAGTCGTTTGGGGTTTGTTTTTGTAGGTCCTTTTCTTCTCTTGTGTTTCTCACTTAGAGAAGTTCCTTTAGCGTTTGTTGTAGAGCTGGTTTGGTGGTGCTGAATTCCCTTAGCTTTTGCTTGTCTGTAAAGCTTTTGATTTCTCCATTGAATCTGAATGAGGTCCTTGCCGGCTAGAGTAATCTTGGCTGTAGGTTCTTCCCTTTGATCACTTTAAGTATATCATGCCACCCCCTTTTGGCTTGTAGAGTTTCTGCTGAGAAATCAGCTGTTAACATTATGGGAGTTCTCTTGTATGTTATTTGTCTTTTTTCCCTTGCTGCTTTCAATGATTTTTCTTCGTCTTTAATTTTTGTCAGTTTGAGTACTATGTGTCTCGGTGTGTTTCTCCTTGGACTTATACTGTATGGGACTCTCTGCACTTCCTGGACTTGGGTGGCTATTTCCTTTCCCATGTTAGGGAGGTTTTCGACTCTAATCTCTTCAAATATTTTCTTGGGTCCTTTCTCTCTCTCTTCTCCTTCTGGGACCCCTATAATGAGAATGTTTTTGCATTTAATATTGTCCCAGAGGTCTCTTAGGCTGTCTTCATTTCTTTTCGTTCTTTTTTCTTTATTCTGTCCTGCGGCAGTGAATTCCACCATTCTGTGTTCCAGGTCACTTATCCGTTCTTCTGCCCCAGTTATTCTGCTATTGATTCCTTCTAGTGTAGTGTTTTTTTTTTTTTTTTTTTTTTTAAGTACGTGGGCCTCTCACTCCCGTGGCCCCTCCCGTTGTGGAGCACAGGCTCCGGACGCGCAGGCCCAGCGGCCATGGCTCACGGGCCCAGCCGCTCCGCGGCATGCGGGATCCTCCCGGACCGGGGCACGAACCCGTGTCCCCTGCATCGGCAGGCGGACTCTCAACCACTGCGCCACCAGGGAGGCCCTTCTAGTGTAGTTTTGATTTCAGTTATTGTATTGTTCATATCTGTTTGTTTGTTCTTTAATTCTTCTAGGTCTTTTTTAAACATTTCTTGCATCTTCTCACTCTTTGCCTCCATTTTTTTCCCAAGGTCCTAGATCATCTTCACTATCATTATTCTGAATTCTTTTTCTGGAAGGTTGCCTATCTCTACCTCATTTAGTTGTTTTCTGGGGTTTTATCTTGTTCCTTCATCTGGTACATAGCCCTCTGTCTTTTCATCTTGTCTCTCTTTCTGTGAACATGGTTTTTGTTCCACAGGCTGCAGGATTGTAGTTCTTCTTGCTTCTGCTGTCTGTCCTCTGGTGGATGAGCCTATCTAAGAGGCTTGTGCAAGTTTCCTGATGGAAGGACTGGTGGTGGGTAGAGCTGGGTGTTGCTGTGGTGGGCAGAGCTCAGTAAAACTTTAATCTGCTTGACTGCCAATGGGTGGGGCTGGGTTTCCTCCCTGTTGGCTGTTTGCCCTGAGGCAACCCAACACTGGAGCCTCCCCGGGCTCTTTGGTGGGGCTAATGGTGGACTCTGGGAGGGCTCACCCCAAGGAGTACTTCCCAGAACTTCTTCTGCCAGTGTCCTTGTCCTCACGGTGAGCCACAGCCACCCCCCGCCTCTGCAGGAGACCCTCCAACACCAGCAGGTAGGTCTGGTTCAGTCTCGTACGGGGTCACTGCTCCTTCCCCTGGGTCCCGATGCACACACTACTTTGTGTGTGCCCTCCAAGAGTGGAATTTCTGTTTCCCCTAGTCCTATCTAAGCCCTGCAATCAAATCCCACTAGCCTTCAAAGTCTGATTCTCTAGGAATTCCTCCTGCCTTTGCCGGACCCCCAGGTTGGGAAGTCTGATGTGGGGCTCAGAACCTTCACTCCAGTGGGTGGACATCTGTGATATAAGTGTTCTCCAGTTTGTGAGTCCGCCACCCAGTGGTTATGGGATTTGATTTTTATTGTGATTGCGTCCCTCCTACTGTCTCACTGTGGCTTCTCCTTTGTCTTTGGATGTGGGTTATCTTTTTTGATGAGTTCCAGTGTCTTCCTGTCAATGACTGTTCAGCAGTTAGTTGTGATTCTGGTGTTCTCGCAAGAGGGAGTGAGAGCACGTCCTTCTACTCCGCCATCTTGGTTCAGGGCCTACCCAGATTTTTAAGACCCAATTGAAAGTCTACCTCATCAAAAAGCTGCTTCAGATGGAGGTTTCTCAAACTGCTTAGGTGTGGTTCACACATCAGCTATGGTTACAGAGTGATCTGGAGCCATCTGTCTGTTGAACAGTATATTTCAGACTCTGGGACCCAGAATTGCTGGGTCTGGGCTTGAGAATCTGCATATTATATGCTCTTCAAGTAAGATTTCTACACATTATGTTTGGGAGACACTGTTCCAATGTGCTCACAATTATATCATTATGATGGAATTTTGAATGATAACCTGTGTTTATTTTCATATAATTCTTTGCAAGGAGGTCATGTCAACTTAACTAGATTATACGTTCCTCAAGAACAAAGACCTTATTTTATACTTCCACATTCTTATTTATCCTCTGAGATACATGAGATGCTGTTTCCTCCTATAATTCAGCAAAATGCCGATTTATTGTTGAGCAGTTTTTTTGAGGATTAAATGAGATAATAAAAAAAAATTAAAATATATTGAATCCTAACTATGTATTAAGACACAGTTATAAGCCTTAGACACTTTATTTCATTTAATCTTTAAAACAACCCCTTCTTGCCAAGGTGGTAACTGAGCCCCAGAGAGGTTAGGAAGTCTGGAAAGTTCACATAGCCAATAAGAGTGGAGCCAGATTTCAAAGCCACATTCCTCTGATTCAAAAGTCTATGCTTTGGGCTTCCCTGGTGGCGCAGTGGTTGAGAGTCCGCCTGCCGATGCAGGGGACATGGTTTCATGCCCTGGTCCGGGAAGATCCCACATGCCGCGGAGCGGCTGGGCCCATGAGCCTTGGCCGCTGAGCTTGCGGTCCGGAGCCTGTGCTCCACAACGGGAGAGGCCACAACAGTGAGAGGCCCGTGTACTGCAAAAAAAAAAAAAAAAAGTCTATGCTTTTACTCCTATCCCGATGGCTGCACAAATATGTTACTGGTAATATACAAGTCCTGGGATGCAGTAAAACACCCAAAAGGTACTAGTGCCTAGAGGCAAGGCATGTTAAAACATCCAACCTAGACCTTGGAGCTGGAGAAAAATTGCTTCACACTTCTTCTATCTAGAGTAATCCTGTATTGGGATCAAACTAATCCCAAGAGTACAGAACTGAGGCCCATCTCGGAAGACATGGGGTCCTCACAGAAGAAACTCAGGGAAAGCAACAGTTCAGGTTGGAAAACGCATCAGGATGGAAGCAACCACTGAGGCCATAGCAATAGCCTGGGCAGGAGGACCACCTGCCACATTTATTGGTCCATGCAGTGCTCTCAACTGCGGCTGCCTGAGATGTTGTTTTTAAACTAATGCGGATGCCTGGGCCCTAGCCACAGATTTTGATTTCATCATTCTGCCGTCTGCCCAGGTGATCCTGATAGAAGCCCAGGCTTAGAAATCCAGCTGACAACAGACTTGCCCTCCCTTAGCACTGATCCCTTTGTAGCCTGCCCTATGGACCTTCTTCTGCTCATCCCTTTTTTCATCATGAATGGCCCCCCTCCTGGTGCTTGGCACATAGCAGGCACGGCAGAAATACTTGTTGAAAACTGATGAGTAAGTGAATTTTGAAACTTGCTACCCTAAAGTACCTCATTTAGCCTATTTCCTATCCTCTAATTCCTCTCTCACTTGCCTTTGATGAGCAATAGTTCCTTTGCCTGGCTGTAGCAGTCTAAACAGTCAGGAAAACTGGCACTCCATTATCTAACCTTCTCCAGAACACTGTTAACTCATAAAAGTGTTAAAAGAGTTTAACTCTAACAGCTGCACTCTTCTGGGGGACGGTTCTCCATGGGTGTCCCATGTTGCTGCATGCCCTGGGAGCAGAGGCCCTCACAACTTTTGCTCTGAACCATCTTCTCCAGGATGTTCACATAGCAAATAGCCTTGGCAGACAGAGACAGCAGCTCCCTCCAGGCAGAGGGCAGATTTGCTTCCTGGCCAGGATAATAAAGATAATGTCCCCCTCTGGGGCAAAGAGTGGGGAGGCTTGCTAGCAGCCTCCTTATAAAAGACTGGGGTTTCCTAAGCTCAAGCTTCCTAGGCTGTAATATCAACCCCCAGCATGTGCAGCATCTACCTCAGCCACTGCACATCACCCCCCTGAGCCTTGGGGGCAACCGGAACGGATGCAGGCACAAAGCTCATGCCACCTGCTGTGCTGTGAGTAATAAAGTCTTTTGTCTCTGATGACCCAGGCCAGAATCTTCTGCCAGGATCCACGGAACTGTGACTCACTTGTTAGTGTGCAAATAGAGTAGAAATCTCAGATCCTTCACAGTTCTTGACAAACTCCTATACATTTCTCCAGATTCCCCACTGCGAGGTTTCTTTGGACCTCACCCCAAACTATGCCCTGCCTTCTGTTCACTAGAGTTGGAAGAGAGCTTTAGGAAGAGAATTTTGTCACTTAGCAAACTGGTTAAAATTACCAGCTTATAGATTTGCCTTCCTCACGAAACTGAAGTTACTTAGAAACAGGAACTAAGTGATATTGATTAATAGAGCTGATGCCAATAAAATAAAAGTCCTTCACACATGATCTGTGTATCCTCATCTCCCTACCCCATCTTGCTTGCCTTCTCTCTACCCCTCTCCACCTCGCCCACTCTTTGCAACCACACTGGCCTCCCAGCCACTCCTGCCTCAGTGCTTTGCCCTCACTGTTCCCTCAGCCTGGAGTGTTCTTCCATCTGATTCTCACATGGATTCCCTTCTGCATTCCGGACCCTGACTCCTACAATTATTTAAGCTGCCTGAGAAGCTTCATCTGTTTTGCTCACTGTCGTATCCTCGGTGCTAAGCCCTGTTCTAAGAACCCTGCCCACCACACAATGGGTACTCAGTCAATACTCATTGAATAGATGAACGAATTAAGGAATAAAAGCACCTAGCACAGCTACTTGCCTGTAACAGGTGTTCTGTAAAAGTGGCTGCTGTGAAGGTGACCATGGTGGATATCCGAGTTTTAGCAACACCCAGTACACAAAATGTCACATCACATTTCTTTATTTCTCGAGATTAAGTTCAATCTGCTTCAAGCCTTCTCTGTTGGGCTGGTGAAAAACTCAATCTCTGTCATTGGGAGGAGACTTTCTAACCCTGTCTAGGATCATACAAGAACCCCAGGGGGCGGACACAGTGCAGAACACTCAGAAAAGGGAATTTTGATTTTTAGATGATAGCCACCACTGCTGATACATGCTGTGCCCCCCAAAACACACACACTCTTTCTCCTAAAGAATAGTGTCTGTAGAACACCACAGATAGCCCCTCTAAGGCTCTGCCACCTCCTGGGGCACTGGAAAAGAGGGATCAGACCCATTCTACCAGCAAAAATGCGACAGCAAATCCACTTTACCAGCTCTGGGGTAGCTCCCCGACTTCTCTCTCTTCCATCTGCTCCCACCTCCACCTCCTGTAAGTGCTCTTCCCAACTCCCTCCAGCACAATACCCTTCAAACAGCTTTAGATTTTCCAAATTTTAAGCTGGGAAATTTTTGTCTTTGGCCCTACTACTCATAAGCTGCTATAAAATGTTAAATGAGGCATTTAAACAGACTTGTTGAAATTCAACCAGGCAAATTCAAAGTCTCAGTTCCTTCTTCGTATGGCAGGGGAAATACATCAGAGAGAACAAAATACACAGTGATACCCAATAAATCACCTGCCACATTAGAATTAGTCTTTGTGTGCGTCCCAGCATTTAGCACAGTGCCTGGCTCATAGGTGTTGAATAAACATTTGAGGAATTCATGTCTGAATGAATAAATTGAATTTAGCTAAATTAAATTTACCTAAACAAATGGCCTCTAGGGTGGACATCTCCCTAGAGATGCTTTGCTCCTGAAGAATCTCATTCTACTCTCCTCCACCCTTCTGTGGGCTCCAGGGGGCTGACATTATGCTTTCTGGTTAGGTTTGCTTTATGAGATGTACCAGCAGGCTATCTCAGGGAGGGAGGAGAGTAAGATCAAGGTATAAATTCTCTCTACCCCTGGTCAATTTCAGTGGTGTCACAAAGAGCTGTGTTCCATGTTTCAAGCAGTGTTTGTTATGGTCTGAATGTTTATGTCCCTCCAAAATTCATATGTTGAAACTCTAATCCCAGTGTGATGGTATATGGAAGTGGGGCCTTTAGGAGGTGATTAGGTCATGAGGGTGGAGCCCTCGTGAATGAAATTAGTGCCCTTATTAGAAGAGGCCAGAGAGCTAGCTCTCTCTTTTTCTGCCATGTGAGGATACAAGGAGAAGTTGGCAGTCTGCAACTCAGAAGAGGGCTCTCACCTGAACATGGCCATGTTGGCACTCTGATCTCAGACTCTAGTCTCCAGAACTGTGAGAAAGAAATTTATGTTACTTATAAGCCACCCTGTCTGTGGTGTTTTGTTATAGTAGCCCAAGCTGACTAAGAACAGACAAGCAGAACAACAAGGAGATATATAAATGTTTGCATACATGTGTATGTGTATGTCTGTGTGTGTGTGTGTGTGTGTGTTTGTGTGTGTGTATGCCTACATATTTGTTTCAAGGATTTGACCATAAGCCCTTGAGGCACGAGGTGACATTAAGCCGTCTCTGTACAGCTGTTTTCTCCGTGTCACATGCTGGAGCTTGGGGTCCGCAGGGCAGGCCGTCAGGAGGGAAGAGGGATGTGAAGTTGGGGAGAATCAAGACAAGCTGAAACCCACAAGAATGAGCTGGGGCCCATGCAGTCAGACTGAAATCTGAGTCAGTTCTCGTTGCCTCTGACTGTGGAGATGGTGTCCTGTAGCAGCAGGGCCCTTCATCATGGAGCTGAACACATACCTGGTCCTAGAGTCAGAGAAGCCAAAGGAGGAACCAGGAAAAGGGGATCAAGGGCAGGCCTAGGCCAAGGAGGTAAGCCAGCAGATGAGTGGTGACAATGAGTGTGAGCCACAAAAAGCCTGCGGCTCCATATCACCCTCCAAATCCCACACAAGAATCTCTCTGTGACCCTCCCTGACCACACATCTCCAACGAGGGGATTCTGGGAGGCATAGTTCACCCCAGCTATGGGGGCACATGCAAAGCCAGCACCTCCCTCAAGGAAAGCTCACAGCTCTGCCTAGAAGCCCCCTCCTCATAGCCACCTCTTCTCTTGCAGCATCTCTCTCCATCTAGTAAACTCTCCTCCCCTTCCCCGTAATGGTCAGGGGGTGGAGGCCAGTGCCCCAGGCCCACCATCCCCAGGGTACTGCTGGTCCCTGGTGGTTTCCACGCACAATGCCCATATTGCAGTCAATACTCTTCATACATTCTCCTCAAATTACCCAATTGGAGTGTGCCATCTGTTCCCTGCGGGGATCCTGATGAAGAGTACCCCCACCCTTGGTGCAGAGGAACAAACAGAACATGAATTGGTAGATTTATTTATCGTTTTTCTCTGCTGGAGATAGATTTGTTTAAAAATATTAATTGGGCATCTACAAATGAAGCACCTGTGTCCCAAAAAAGCACGCTAGGGATACAGATATGGGCATGGACACGGATTCCCTGCTCCAAAGGAGCTTACCATCCAGTAGAAGAGCCAGATAATAACTATATTTGCTTCCTACAGTCTAAAGCAGTAGACACATAAACTGGTGATGCTCGTGAAGTTTCTAGAACCTTTTGAAGGAATTTTAATGGTGACTTATGAAACAGTTATTGTAATAGGATTGTATCTCTGGAGATATGGTGCATTTTGTCTCACTTTTAAGAATACCCCCCCGACAACCTGAAACTAATATAACATTGTAAATCAACTATATTTCAACAACAACAACAAAATTTTAAATATACCCCTGACAGATGGTAAATAGACGTATCATGGTGATCATTTTGCAGTGTATAGAAATATTGAATCAATATGTTGTGTGCCTGGAACTAACATAGTGTTGTAGGTCAATTATGCTTCAATAAATTATATATTTATTTATTTATTTATAAACAGACATATATACCCCTGAATGAAAGAAAAGGGGACTTATCATGAAGACATGATGCTGCGTGGCTAACTCTGTACTAGGTTCTTTACAGACAATATCTCACTTAATCTTCAGACAATGTCACAAAAATGAGTGAACAGATTATTGTCTCCTCTGGGTAAATGGAGAAACTGAGACAGGGAGAGGTAAAGTCGCCAACCAAGGTCACACAGCTAATGAGGGTAGTAAATTGTATGTTTATTTTTGGTCTGGGCTCCCTATGTGCAAGGAATCGTGCTAAATGCTTTATTTTTTAAAAACCTTACAACAAGCCTAATATGGTAGGTGTTATTGCTACTCCTCCTTTAATGCAAGAGGGCACATCCATGTAGAGAGGGCACAGAGATATTAAGAGAAGAGGCAGGAACTGAACCCAGCTCAGCCTGCTGTCAGGGCCCACCCTCTTTCTGGTCTGTGCCAGAATCCATAAAACACAATTGACAGGGCATTTGTTAAGGCTGTGTTTCCTGAATATCTTTCTCCATAAATACAGAGAGATCTACATATCTACAGAGATACAGCCCCACATATCCATTATATTCTATTCAACACGTAATACAGATATTCCATCTAATGCTTCAAGCTGTTCTCCTTCTAGCATTGAATTATTCGCTTCTCCCAACCTCCATTAACCAAGTTTGGGGAGAAAAACTAGCTGCCACATAAGTCTTGATGAGAATAAAGTCTCTTTATTACTATTATTATTCCCCTAATGGCCTGTGCAGTATCGTACATAACTTTTTAGTCCTTCATAAAATCCTGTTGATAAACATTTGACAACTTGTTACAGTTTTAAAACTTTCATTGCCGGATCTGTGCTGGCACCACCGGAATCTAACAATGTGATACGAAGGCAGCACAGCAGCTTTCTGTGACGCTATAAAGAATTTTGCAGCCTCTCTCAGCACCTAATTTATGACATGTGCACTGAGGAATGATCAAGATTCACTATTTGCCATTATACGAAACAGGCCAACCAATTCATAATTTTCAGGAAAGCTGGTTTTCACAGCCCTATTAGTTTTACAATTCTGACTTTTGTAAGCTTCAATTTGTTATGCTTAAGCTATTTGCTCTGAGGAGTCTGAGTGTTCTTACCGGGGTCGGTCTTAAGATCTATTTTTCCAAACAGAGTTTGTAGAGAAAGATGATGGCAGTGCTAAAAGTGCAATTAGGATAAACTCTAAAAACCCAAGGAGAAAGCAGCAGATGGCCATTCAAGTTGAAAATGCACAGGGTCTTTCCACCCCTCTTCTGTTTATTAAAAAAAATATATATAATAAACTGGAGATGATCTGTGTTGTGGTCTATGGGCTACATTACTGTTATTAGACATTTGCTAAACCAGATCCTGTTTCTGAACTTCACAATATTAATCCTTTTGTCTATTGAGGGATGGTTAAAATGTTAAAATTAGTAAGACATGTATATTTGAAAGGTACTTTTGATCCTGCTCGATATCTGTTCAAATATGTAGGCTTAAAAATAAGTTATTACATGTGCCTGAAATATTTATTAATATATACATAGACTTACAGAATCATTCATGAAACAAATTATTTTTAAGTACCTAGTACAGGAGTTGGCAAACTATAGTCTGCAGACACAATTTAGCCCTCTGCCTGGTTTTTTATAGCCCACAAACTAAGAATGTTTTTTACACTTTTTAAATCAAAAGAACAATAATATATCCTGACATGTGAATTTACATGAATTTCAAATTTCAGTGTCTAAATAAAGTTTTATTGGAACACAGCCACACTCATTTGTTTACATGTTGTTCATGGCCATTTTCACACTTACACTGTCAGAGGTCAGTAGAGTAGACAAAGCCATGTGACCCACAAAGCCTAAAATATTTACTACTTGGCCCTGATCCATTCTATTCCAGTACTGGAAATGAAAAAACAAAAGCAAAAAAACAAAACGAAGCAAGCTCTTTTCTCATTCATGGCAGCAGTAAATATGTCAGATGGTTACAACTGCTATGGAGAAAAGTAAATTGGTGAAAAGTAAATCAAATACAAACTGATAAGGTGTGTTGAATAGGTGACTCAAATACCAGGGTGGTATTGCCAACAGGGACATGATTTTTGAAATGGTGAATAACTCTTGGTGAATTTCCAAACAAAATAGAGTACAAGTCTCCTTCGGTTTATTCAGTGTGTATTAAAACCGTACAAAGAATACTTTATGCTATATATAAAATGGAATTTGGTTCTAGGTCCTGATAATTATAGTCAGGTTTTTCAACTCGCCGATTGTCTGACACAACACGAGAAAGTCATGCAGGATGTGGAACAATTCTTCATTGTGCTGGACTCTCCCTCACAGGGCAGGATGTTGAGCAACCCTGGCCCTCACTCACTAATTCAACACAGACATTGTAATCTCTGAGAGTGTTGTCAGACATGGAGGGAAGAAGTAGGTTGTGATCCATGAGCCAAGTTTTCAACAAACGAAGAGGGAGGAAGATAGGTAACCACAAAGGAGCGCTCAGTGGTGGGCTGAAGTGTGTAATAACTGGCTCTGATTCATAGCATCTGCCAGCCTCCATGGTGTAACTACTCTCACAGTGGCCAATCTCAAGCTACAAACACGATATCACTGAATACAGATGGTGGAAAGATACGTGTTCAACCAGCTCTTCAGAGCCAGTACAGGTTCTAGCTCTAGCAAACCACTGGGATGGGTAGAGGTTGACACAGGCAAAAGGCATGAAACTCAAATGAACAGAGATTTTTCCACGAGTGTGTAGGAAAAATCATCTGAAAGATGCATCAGTGAGTGAGATCCCACAACCCAACTTCCCAACCCAGAAGGACACAGAGGAGGCAGAGATTAACACCTTCCCTTGACTAAAGGGGTGACCTCAGGAATTCAACTGACATGGGAAAGAAAGAAAGCATTTTTTAAAGCTGATAAAGATTTCATAGAGTTTGTTTACTAGGAATCAGAATTCTGGAAGAAAAAAATAATCCGGGGGCATTCTGAAGAGAAGGTATCAGAGGGAGGCTGGGTAAGAAAATCTCCAGCACAGAACACATTCTGGGTGTGACCAAAAGTGAAAGAGAGCCTCTCCCCATCCGGAACTAAATCTGACAGCCATAGGGGAGGCAGTGTTTCAGCAAATACATCTTGCACGCAGCCATCAAATTATTATAATTTAGCTTCAGCAACTACAGTAGCTGCTCAAAAAACACATTACTACAGTAGAGTTCTGCAAAGTATTTTGCACATACAGCAAATGTGGCAAATTTTGCCACTTCATTGACTTTGTAAAACTGAAAGATCTCCCCCTTTGTCTTGTAGTTTCCACTAATGCATCATTAGCAGAAGGCCAATTTGGCGAACATGGAGGAGATAAGAACTACTTTTTCTAAATTTTAAGTGTAAATGCAAGTTAAAATATAAAGATATTCATGCCTTTGTGGTGCAGAACCCACTGGAGATAAGACAGTCAAGTGATTATAGAGATGTCATCTTAAAAAAAAGCAAAAGAATTGACTTCTTTCATGTCTAATTGGCATGATTATCCAACGAATCTCAGTTTCTCTATCTTCATAATACAGGCACTCTGATGAAGACAGAAAGGCAGGGTGAATGCAAATGTTTTAGCGCAAGAAGAAAGGTCTAAAGAGAAAGGGATGCAGGTAGCAGCAGTGGGAGCAGCGCTACGCCCATCACGAACTCTGAGGGGGCGGAAGGAAGTTCCCTCAAAGGGAGGCTGGCGGGGCTTCCCTGGTGGCACAGTGGTTGAGAATCTGCCTGCCAATGCAGGGGACACGGGTTCGAGCCCTGGTCCGGGAAGATCCTACATGCCACGGAGCAACTAGGCCCATGAGCCACAATTACTGAGCCTGAGCGTCTGGAGCCTGTGCTTTGCAACAAGAGAGGCCGCGATAGTGAGAGGCCCGTGCACCACGATGAAGAGTGGCCCCCGCTTGCCACAACTAGAGAAAGCCCACGCAAAGAAACGAAGACCCAACACAGCCATAAATAAATAAATAAATAAAATTAAAAAAAAAAAAAAAAAGGGAGGCTGATAGGGTTTGTAAAAAAGAATCTCCATCCTCCTTTATGTAGCAACAGAATTTCTAGCTGAACACACGGCCACATAATGTCCATATTCCCCAGTCTTGCTTGCAGCTGGGTATAGCCACGTGGTTAAATGATGTGCGAACAGAAGTAATGATATACAACTTGTACCTTCTGCCCTTAAAAAAATGGGGGCGGGGGGCGGGTGATGCCGTCCCTTCTCCCAACCCCAGCTGCAGTGCATCCCTAACGATAGAAATCCTGGGTCATGAGGACAATAAAGGCAGCATAATAATAGAAAGCAATGGGATAGAAAGACCCAGGGTTCCTAACAGATTTTCAAAGCAGGATCGTCCCATCAGATTGGACTTTTGTTCTGTGAGACTGAAATAAAAATCCTACTGTTTTTAAAGTCATCATTGTGGGAGGTCCTGTGCAAAGCAGACCCTAACCCTAACTTATACAGAGTTTGAGTTTTATCATCACAAGCGGACATGGAGCGTGGAATGATAATAACTAATGATGACCTTTGCAGTCAGCATACAGTAGCATTGTTAATCCTAGAACTTTAACAGTCACTGGTGTGAAGTTGTTTTCATAGAAATTTCACAGTTCTGCTAGAGTTCTATCCCAGCTAAGATCTATTGCATCAGCTGCTTCAAACAAAGCTTTGAGCCTTTTTCATTTACTAATGTAACCAACCTTGCTTAATCTTGGCATTACGTCTTCACTACTAAACTTGAGGCGGGTGTTCCTTGAGCCCTTCTGAGATCTGAAAGAAGACACCAAATCTCTGAGTTTAAACGGAGCCACTGTAGCTGGAATGGAGCCCAAGAGCCCACAGGAATAGAGAGGAGACACGTTACAAGTCTGATCATCCTATTATCTCCCCACCTATTTCATTTAAAAGCAAGAGTCAAGATTCTTGTTGCTCTGAAAAGAAAGAAAAATGCACACAGGCCCCAAACAAATGTATTTGCCTAGTGTGAGAGGAGGCAAAGATGGTCCTCAAACCCAGAGGAATAAAAAGTTTATATACATTATCATTAGTATGTATAGAACTGCCCTTTCTCTAAGATTTTATCGTCCCCGTGTGCTCCTACATATAAGCAACAGAAGACTCCATATTTTAATATTATTTAATACTATAACTTTTAATTACATATTATATAAAATATTATTATAATAAGAAGGGTAATACCTAACCTTTATTAAGTGTCTACTATGTGCCTTCAATCCATTTTTTGCATCATATTCTCAAACCACCTTGTCAGGTAAGTCAAGTAACCACCACCCTGTGGATAAGAAGACTGCCCCACAGAGAAGACAGACAGCTGGCCAGAGTCACTCAGCCAGGGAGTGGCTGGTCCAGAAATCAAAGCTAGGAAGTCCAACTCTAGAGCCTACATCTCTAAACATTCTTCTCCTTGCCTCTTGACCACAAATGACGGACACAGAGCTGTGCCGACCAGATCTCCCTTCAAGGAAGGATTTGCTGCTCAGCTTCGGATGTATGGTCAGCTGACAGCCACATATCTGCTCCTGCAGGGTCTACACGTGCGTAAATCCTTCCCAAGGTCATGCCTTGCACAGGGCAGCCTACAAGAGTGACCAAGCAAGGCATCGGTATACAGCCTTGCCATTTGGGCCCAACACAGGACGCCCTGAGGGGCGATACACATGCCAGCCGTTACGCTGGGGTTGGTCAAGACTTCATATGCCTGCATCACAATTCCTCTTCTGTCTCTGCTCACTCTTCCCGCCTCACTCTTCCGAATAAACACCTTGAACCCTAAACTCTATCTCAGCACCCACATCTGCAACCTGTGTCACCAACTTTACCAATAGAGTAAATGAATGAATGAATGCGTTGAATGAATGAATGAATACGTGGATATACGATGAATATATTATTTAAGCCTTGGGTTTGGTATAACACTCCGTTCAGCAAATAAATAATCTCCCACTGTGTTCCAAGCACCTTCCTAGGCAAGAACAAAATAGACAAGGTCTCTGCCCTCAAGGTGCTGATGGCATTTATTGGCCTAAGGTCACTGGTTCTCAATCTTAATCACTCATGAGACCCATCTAGGAAATTTTTTGTGTTTTGGTTTGTTTTAGCCATGCCCGGGCCCCAGCGAAATTCAACTGAATGAGAATAAAGTACAAGCAGAGAACCAAAGGGCTGGGTAACTTATACCAAGACTTCTCAAATTTTCCAGGTATATGAATCACATGGGGCTCAGATTAAAATGCAGACTAATCCAGCAGGTCTTGGTTGTTTCTGGTGCTGCTGGTGCCACAACACCCTAGGTTTAGAAGATCAAGAAAGCATAAGATAAACATAAACAGGGAAATGCAGAGCCCACCATCACATGACTCACAATTAACCTGATGGGTTTACATTACAGATTCAGACCTGCACCTTAAGATATTACCAGTTTCAGAGAAACTCCTTCAACATCCTTCTATCACCCTTGTTCCTTTAAGGACGAGACACAGGCTCAACTGACCTATAAGTGTAAATGTTGTCAAAGACAAGAACAGAGAACACCAAACCATTTCTCCTTACACCATTGACATAGTCAAATAAAACTTTGTACAGTTTACTTTTTTACATGCTTTACTATTTAGATGCAAAGAACACAGACTCTGTGTGTCTGTGTCTGGCCATGCTGAACGTATCAAGACTTTTCTTCTTTTCTAAACACAGTCATCTTCACAAACAACTTTGACAGTACACTTTCATTTTGTCAGAGTTGCTTGGGATGAAATTTGCTCAGCCATTAAAAGGTGGGAAAGTGCCCTGCTGCTTGTGTAGATGAGAGAAGGCCACTGTTTTGTCAGATGTCAGCTACCCATCAGTCAAGGCCAAGAAAGCGATTGGTACATGATGGGGTTAGTAAGAAGCCCTCCAAACCTTAATTATCAGAGTGTCCCCCAGTTTTGCTGGGCTTGTCATTGACTCCTGACAAGCTCAGAGGCAGACGAAAAGACAAACAGCACATCACCAACTGGTTAATTAGCAGCACAAAGCAACCCAAATTACAAGCCCAAGAAAATGTGCCACAGAGTTGCTTTTTGTACATTGGATTTCATCAACACATGCAAAGGGAAATGGTAAATCTTTCATATTTCAAAAAATATCTAGACTGTTCTTGGGATCCTCTTCAGCTGTCAGGAAGGCAAGTACTTCTTTTATCCCTCAAAGCGTTACTAAGGACCTACTGGGTGTCTGGTTCTGAGGAATATAATGTAGCAGATTGATTCATTCTTTCATGTATTCATTCAACAAATATGTATTGTTGTCTGCTATCACCTACTGTATCCAGGCACTGAGCTGGATTCTAGGTGTGTGGTTATAAAAAATCAAAGGCACATTCTGACACAGGCTACAACGAGGATGTACCTTGAACACATGCCAAGTGAAATAAGCCAGTCACAAAAGGACAAATACTGTAAGATTCCACTTATATGAGGCCCCTAGACTAGTCAAATTCATAGAGACAGAGAGTAGAGTAGTGGCTGCCAGTGACTGGTGGAGGGGGGATGGAGAATTACTGTTTAATAGGCACAGAGTCTCAGTCTGAGAAGATGATAAACGTTCTGGAGATGGATGGTGGTGACGGTTGCACAACAATGTGAATGTACTTGATGCCACTGGACTGTACTCTTAAAAATGGTTAAAATGGGGCTTCCCTGGTGGTGCAGTGGTTGAGAGTCCACCTGCCGATGCAGGGGATGCGGGTTCGTGCCCCGGTCCGGGAAGATCCCACATGCCGCGGAGCGGCTGGGCCCGTGAGCCATGGCCGCTGAGCCTGCGCATCCAGAGCCTGTTGCTCCGTAACGGGAGAGGACACAGCAGTGAGAGGCCCGCGTACAATGGTAAATTTTATGTTATGGATATTTTACCAAAATTTTAAAGAAAAAAACCCCACAAAGGTATGATGCCTGCTTTCATAGAAATGACATCCTAGTGGGAAGATAGACATGAAAGAAACTGAGAAATTAATATATAACTACACATAGTAGAATTGCTATGAAGGGGGACAAATTCCTCTCCTCTGGGTCAATGTGACTAATTTTCCTAAACGCAAAAATGACCACAATGCTATTTGCTCTATAGAAGCATTCTTCACTTTACAAACGGGTCCCTTTTAATGTTGAACTCTTGAGTATGTTAAAGGTTTATAGATAAATCATTCACTACATAACTAAGAGGCCTACAGGCAGAGAAGTTACATGATAAAGTGTTATGAAGCACTGCCAATTGAAGATCAATCAGAAATCACAATAAACATCTTGGTAATTACAACAAAAACTAATGGGAAAAAATGATTTATCTCATAAAAGTTTACTATACACCCAGTCTTACACACACATACACCTATAAAATGATGTGATGAAAAAATCCATATGATGCTGCATGGTTTGCATGTTTAATAGACACAGTTATTGCTTGTGAGCATAATAGTCCATATTTACTCGTCCAGTATTCCTGCTCCTGCTGATTGAGCATTGGTGTTTTTTGAATTATAAAAACATGGGATTCCCTGGTGGCGCAGTGGTTCAGAGTCCGCCTGCCGATGCAGGGGACGCGGGTTCGTGCCCCGGTCCGGGAAGATCCCACATGCGGTAGAGCGGCTGGGCCCGTGAGCCATGGCCGCTGAGCCTGCGCGTCTGGAGCCTGTGCTCCGCAACGGGAGAGGCCACAGCAGTGAGAGGCCCGCGTACCGCAAAAAAAAACCCAAAAAACAAAAAACAGCATGTTGTTTCAGTACTCACTGCTATTGTGCAAAGGGTTTAAACTTTTGTGCCTTTGTTTAGAAAAAAATCCTTAGCAAAATCTTCTCATTAAAATGTAGAGAATATAAGCATCCAAAAATGTAAGCTGGAACTTGCACTGAAAAAGCAAAAACACTACACAAAGCTTTTGGATTGAACACTGCTTTTATCCTCTGACAATGTGGCAAACTTTCAGCATCTCCTGGAATATTTTCCAACTCCTTTAAACACCTGAAGCGTTTCTTGCACGTTGGATTGGTTGGCAGGGAGGGTGGAAGTAAAGAGAAAATAGCATAAGGGGGGGAAAAAGAGAGAAAGGATACCTTCTAGATGAACCCACCAAATAATCACATCCCTTAACAGTGACTTTATCAGGTCTAAAGCAAAGAAAATACTGCCAGGATAATTAACAATTCTGGTTTCAAAAAGCCGAAGTTGATTATCTAAAGGGCAGGCTGCTCTTTAAATTAAAGATGATATCTGAGGCATTTACAGCAATATATGTTATGGCCACCAATATTATACGTAAATATATAGGTCAGGAGTCCTCTCCAAACTGTCTAGAATAGCCAGACGGGTGAAATAATTGAGTGGAGGGGGCTGAGTAGAGACGGAAGGGAATACAGAGACCAGGCTCTTAATGAAATGGGCAGATGTTTCTCAGCCAACTGTGGCCGGGCAGGTGTGGCCCCATATGGACAGAGCTTCCAAAGTTCAGAAGAAGCCAGAAATTCTCATTTTCAAGTAAAATCTCCCGTGTTTTAAATATTGACACACGTAATTAATTTTTTAAATGTACATAATTTTATCATTGCTGTGCAGGCCAAACAAAATACATCTGAAGCTGAATTTACTGGGGACCACAAATCTTAACCTATGTCCTAGTTGTTCCCAGCTCCCAAGCATCGTGGTGGGAGAACATTCTGGCTGTTCAGCCCCACAGGAGCCCCATTTAAGAGCTGACACCGTTTGGGGTACTAGTGAGAGAGGGGCTGGCCACGGCCGGTCCTTCAGGAATACCGTGCTGGGCAGAGACTCTGCAGCGCTGGCCTCGGATGTCCCGGTGACATGGAAGAACTACGCTCTGGCAGGAGGCCTGGGCTTCCAGACTCGCTGTGGAGACATTCCCGCAAGCTCCCTCCACACCTCACACGTGGAAGCAGGACTCACTCTGGGTTTTGTATAAATGTCTCTCCTTTTCCTCCTCTATCCACCCCCTACCACAACCCAAACAGTGTGAAGGTTGTGCCCTTCTGCTTTCCAGAAGTTGCAAATGGTTTTGTGTATGAAGACTTGGGTCCGTGAAGATAAAAGAGAAATAAAAACAAAGTCTCAAGATGTATCTTTAGCAAAAGATATAAAGGTATTTTCTCTAGCTAGTTCTTGCCCCAGTTTCAAGTGGACAGATTTTTTTTCACCAAAGAACTACCTAGTAAAGGAGGGTGGAAGACAAATCTGACATATGACAGATATGTTCTCAAAAAAAAACAAAAAAAAAACAAAAATCCCCAAACTGGCCTTCAATATACCCAAATCTTCTAAGCTCTATTACCAGATTACCAAACTGCCCAGGCTCAGGAAGAATCTGCCCTCGAAATGGTTTTTTAACTAGCACAGGTTTGGTTTTGTTTTAATATTCTTAATTTTACCATTTGGGTGTGTGTACTCACTCTCCAGTCTGCTTAAATATCCCATCAGGCCCATATGTCTCAAACCCAACTGAGGCACATATATGTTACCTGCCTGGCCTCTGGAGGTATGTGAATTTGCTCCTTTGGGACTTTATTCCTTTTCTTTTCTCCATACCTCTACTTACTTTTCTAAAAAGAAACCAACCTCAGAATGAACTCTAAGGTCAGATGTAATGCATCTGAAGCAATCATACGGAAACAGACCTACTATATGGAGGGCGGCACCAAACGCTGATGACAAAACAGTGAGTAAAGACGTGGCTAGCCATCAGAGAGCTCAAGATCACACGGGGAGAAATAAATTAGCTAACAGGCTCACGGCCAACTCTAAGCTGCTCCAGCGTAGATGTGTTTGGGGGCCAGGGACACAGGCAAAAACAATTTCTCATTGGATTTCAGGGGGCTCTGGCCTCCCATCCTTTTTGGAGGCTGTTGCATGGTTATCCTGGACCTATTTGCTTTTGACTGGTCAGGATGAGAACCAGGTTTTAATCAGTGAAGGCCCTGCTATTTGTGGGAGGTATATGGTCCCTCCCTCATCATTGTTGGGCTTGGCCATGAGCTTTGGCTAATGGGATGTGAGCAGATGTGTCCAGGCTGAAGTTCAAGAATAAGGAGGCACATGGAGCAGAGTCGACCTGAGCTGCAACCAAGCCACATTTTTGGTTTAACAAAACTTCATGTCTGTTACTGTTACTGTCACTGAGATTTGGGGGTTGTTTTTTACGCAGCAAAGCTAACTAATGCACTAGCACAGTTTACTGACGATTTTTTTTAAACAGGAGAAATGTTGACACTCTTCTGTTCAAAAAACATCCACATATCCGCTGACCCACTTAGCAGAAATAATAGGCATCCATGACAATGTAAGAAGAGAAACGGAATAAAATGAGAGGATGAACACCAAGTTCCTTATTTTCCCCCCAAAACATGCCCATCCCCACTGATTTTGCCCATTTCAGTCAATGGTAACTCCATCTTTCTCATTGTCCAAAACATTAGTCATCCTTGACTGAATTCTCTTTCTTTCACACCTCACAACAGCAAATTCTGTTGGCTCTACTGTTGAGACAGATCACAGACCTGCCCCTTCCCGCCAGATCCACTGCCACAACCCTGATCCCAGCCACCAGGATGTCTGGCCTGAATTATTGCCACGGTCTCCTGATTTCCTACTCTTGGCCCTATCCCCTCAGCAGTCTACGTTTTGCCCCGTTTTCAGATGAATCTTTTTAAAAACCAAATTTATATCATGTCCTCCTTTATTTAACAGTTTCCAAGGCCTCCCATCTTATTCAGAGTAAAAGCCAAGTTCTTACAACTGCCCAGCAGGTCTCCTGTTCTCCCCCTGGTTCCCTTGAATCCAGCACACTGATATCTTTACTGTTCCTCCAACGTGGTGCACAGGGACTCACTTCAGAGTTTTTCCATCTGCTGCCCCTCTGCGTGGACTGCTTGCTCTTCACGGCGAGAGCCCAATGGCTTGTTCTCACTTCCTGCAGGTCTGTGCTCAGATATCCCTGCTTATCAATGCAGCCTTTTCTGAATATCCTATACATAAAAGAGCGAGCCCAGCCCCAGTGCCTCCCTTCTACCCTCTTTACCTCGGTTCATCATTCTCCATAGAACTTCCCACAATCTGACAAACTATATATATAAAGAAGTTAGTTCTTACACTCACTGACATAGAAAACAAACTTATAGTTACCAAAGGGGAAGGGGGGGTGGATACATTCAGAGTAAGGGATTAGTAGATACAAACTACTATATACAAAATAGATTAAAAAAACAAGGTCCTACTGTAGAGCACAGGGAACTATATTCATTATCTTGTAATAACCTATAATAAAAAAGAATTTGAAAAAGAATATATATATATGTATAACTAAATCACTTTGCTGTATACCAAAAACTAATACAACATTGTAAATCAACTATACTTCAATTTTTTTAAAAAAAAAAAAAGAAAAGAAGTTAGTTCTTTTCTGATTCCCTCTACTGAAGGTAAGTACCATGAGGATAAGTATTTTTATTTCGTTCACTACTTTATCCTCAGCTCCTACAAAGTGCCAGGCACATAGTAAGTACTCAGTATATCTTTCTTGAACAAATAAATATTGGAATCAGACAAATCTACATACATTTGTATTCCAGCTCTGACACTTACTAGCTGTGACCTGGACAGGTTACATTACCTCTCTGACCTTCTATTTAACCACCGGATAAATGTGATACTAATCTCCTCCCTTCACAGTTTTTGCAAGGTATAGAGGTAATGCATTTTCAGTGCTCACGTGGATAAAAGATAGCTGTTATGATCATAGACACTGTCTATCTCTCCGCTCTCTGATGCTTTTCTTCACCCTGCTCCAGCCACATTGGCCTGAGCGCTCTTGCTAAAACATACCAAGAGAGTTTGCACCTGCCATTTGCCTGGAACACTGGGCCCCAGCTCTCTGCATCTTCTCATCACTCAAGATGCAGCTATGATGGGACCTTCTCGCAGAAGGCATCCCTGGCCACCCTGCCTCAAGTACCCCATCAGTCACACTCAATCACATCATCAGTTTATCTCCTCCGTAGACTTATCACCTTGTTATTCATGTGTTTGCTTGTCCTCTGCTTATCCCCACTAGAAGATAAACTCCAGGAGGAGAAATTTCATCTGACACGTCCACCAGCACTTCTGCAATACCTGGCACATAATACACACTTAACAAGTATCTGTTGAATAGATAAACAAAAGGCTTAAGGGAGGAAACACACACGCAAAATAACGTATATGCATAATAATACGTTCTTATGATCATTGTGGTAGAATCTCAGTCCCATATGGATTGAGAATCAGGTGATGATGTGGGAAAAGAGAGAAGAGCAGAACAACGAGAAATGTTTGAAGGATTCTGCATCCAAAGGGAAGAGGCCTGGAAAATATTTTATTTTAAAAAAGACAGAGTAAAGTGAGAGCATGGTTTGAATTAGGTACTAAAATAGAAAAATCATCAGTCTTACCCAAATGACACCAAAGACCTAGGAAAGCGAGGGACCTTTGGCCAGAATCAAAATTCCAGTATTTACAAACAGAGGACAGGCACTGCAAAGAGGAAGCTAAGAATCCCTGCCTGATTCATGTTTGAGCAGACACATTTAAACATGAAGAGTTGGGAAGTAATTATGACTGGATAATTCAGGGCCAGCTCATCTTCACTCCACTGCTGAGTGGTGACAGTTTTGCCCTTTGGGCATAGAGACTGAAACGCCTCCTCCCCTTTGGGATTCAAAACAGAAATGAAAAACATCCCTCTAAAAAAGGTCACGCCTCAAGTTTGGGAGACTTGCCAGTGCAACCTGGAACCAGACATCAAAAAATTAAAATACTGCTTCAATTTCTGTAACTGCTTGACACATCTGTAAGTGTCTAAATGTAGTCTGCAGCCTGGACTAAGCCACCAGAGAGATGGTAAACATTTAGTGAGAGGACACAGCCAAACTCCATCTCACAGAATTCAAGGAAGCCGCTTTGATTTCTAAAGTTATTTCAAAGATGTTATTTATCCTCCTCTGGAAGAATGCATATAGAAACATCAGTGTTTTGCTTTTGGTAAATTGTATGAGCTTACAAAGAAGATGCTAAGCAAACTGACAAGAATATCATCCTTATACTTGTTCCATTTAAAGGCAGATACTGAGGCCAACTTCCCATCCAGGACAATCAGTGACAATTCATTTCTTTCTTTCCCTTTAGTGTTTCCTATAATTCACTCTGATTGTGGTGTATAGGCAGCAAGAAATGCCTGTAAGAAAGGACTTTTAAACCCTTAGTTATTTGCAGAATATTAGTAACACTATAAAAAGTTTATGTTAATTAATGCTGCATTTTAATAGATTTCCTGGAAGTTTGTAACTGCGTACTATAAAGGCTTTCAAGATAATGTATTATACAGTGGTTATCATAAACTCCAAAGCAGTTCAAATATTCCTTTTATGTCTCAATAACTTTCCCCCAAAAGTTACAGTATTTAAAAGATTCAAATGCAGAAATAAAAAGGAAAAATGTTCCCCACCAGGGAATACTTAAATTTTTTATACCTCTCATCATGATCAATCTCATTTCTTGGCGGCATTGTACGCAAGCTTGCTTGTAAGCAAAAAGCCATCTGCACCTTCCATCGGTCACATTAGGGTAAACTATGCCCCATCTAGTATGGGGCAGGTTTTACAGAGGTCGGGCAGTTCAGATACCTCACAACTTTCATATTCTTCTGAAACAAGACTTTATATATATGAACATTCCTTATCATTGTTTATCTCTCTAAGTTTGGGCAAAAGGAATTACTTGCAGTTCAAAGAATCCCCATTTTTTATGTTCAGCAGACAGACCAAAGGGAGAGTTTGATTGTAAGAGCTTCAAGAGAGTTCCACATTAAACTTCAACACATTTAAATCCACATTAAACTTCAACATTTGGGTTTGGGATGTTAAACTTAAGCCCCCCGATGCAATACTTTTCTGTGAATTTTTCAGGCAAAAGATATGGTTGGTCTCTATTCCACACTGAAGGTTTTGAACACACCATTCCAATATGAATCACCATTTCTTACAAAGGTAAACCATAAAGATTTTCTTGTGACTTTAAAGAAGAAAAATAAGGGAATTCCCTGGCGGTCCAGTGGTTAGGACTTGGCACTTTCACTACCGGAGCCCAGGTTCAATCCCTGGTCGGGGAACTAAGATCCCGCAAGCCGTGCGGTGTGGCCAAAATTAAATAAATAAATAATAAAAATAATATGTGTTGCCAAAAATAGAACTTTTTAAAATGCCAATGACTTGAATGCGGACCACAGTGGGAAAACTTTAAGAACAGAAATCTGAAATTAATTACACAAATGAGGTTCCATTTCACTCTTTTGATAAGGCCAGTGAATCATAAACAAGGCTGCCACAAATCCAGTTGGCCTCTGAAAAATATACAATCCTAATACGCACACAAATATTCACTTTTCTCCTGCCAAATTATACACACAGTATTATGAGTGCTTTGCGGCTCTCAACGAAAGCCTAGGAAGCTATGTATCTCTTACTTTTCTTCATTCCCCAAGTCCCAGTTATAAAACATTTGTCATCTGGGCTCTGTATCTGACAGCACCTGCATTATGTTATGTTTAATCTCAACGCCAGGAAAGGAATACACTTCTTGAACTTCTGAGCGCTATTATGATTTCTCCATCAAGATTCGAAGCCCTCACGGTGACCCTAATTGAAGATTCTTACCAGAATCTCGAAACGATCAAAATACATACATATATGTATGTGTGCGTCTGTGTGCGTACACACCAACTTTGCAAGTTAATGGAGCCAAAAAGGGCCCAATTCAAGGTTGCAAATACTTAAGAGAATTAACGACTGCCAAAAACTCAAGTAACTTACGTGGGAATCACAATCATCAGGTGTAAAGTAACCAAATATCCCACTTTATCCAGGACGGGAGGATTCCCAGGATGTGAGATTCTTAGTCCTGAAACCAAGACAGTCCCAAGCGAACTGGACAGTTGGTCACTCTTAAAGCTGCACAATGAAATTATCCATGGAGTTTTTTTTAAAGTTCCTCTTAGACTCAATGAGGCTACAAGGAGAAACAAATGTATACTTTGCTATTATTAATTTTTTACTGTCATCATCCTGGACTGCTTATCTCCGTTATAAACCCCCTTAGACCACTCCATTCTCTCCATCTCTATCTCTCCCACTCTCCTCTTTCTCTTCTTCTTTCTCTACTCCCTCCCTTCCCCCTCCCTCCCTCTCTCCCTCTCTCCCTGCATTTCTTTCAGAAAGTCTAATTTGTAAATACCACTTTGCATCCATACCTTGGAGACTTCATCTAAATGTTTGCCAATAAGACTTCTCTCTTCGTCCCCCAGTGCCACCTCCCACCTCTCAATAATGTAAATACAGTTAGTTGATTGAAAGCACATTTCACGTTTTGCTTCTCTCTTAAGCATCTCAGTTATGGGGTCCATACTGTGTGAGTCACTCATGCATGATCCTCAAGGAAGAACCAAAAGATGGAAGGGAAATACAGCCCGAGGAAAAAGTCTATAAAGATTTCTCGCTTTCCTAATCCCTTTTCTCTAATGTTTCTTTGTAAATTTGTCAGATGGGAATGAAATTGCCTCATAACTCTCCAGACATGAAGAGCATCTCTGAAGAAAATTACGTACTTGTCAAAGCAAGAGGGAATTTATGTTGGTGTTCCTGAGATGTGATTTTATTCCGTCTATTTCCTTTGTGCACATCAGAGCATCTAGAGAGGCAAAAAACAACTCGTTTATGGATTTTTTTTTTTCACTTTGGTGCATTTTTTGCTTCTATTTTTCCCTTTTGTTTTCTTATTCCCCCCTCCTTTCATCTATGTTTATTGCCAGTGACAGTAAACTTCCATACAACAATCCTGTGATGATAGTAGCAATGATTTCTACCACAGTAAGGCAGTTCAAACAGGCACAAAGGGGCTTCCCTGGTGGCACAGTGGTTGAGAGTCCGCCTGCCAATGCAGGGGGCACGGGTTCGCGCCCCCGTCCGGGAGGATACCACATGTCGTGGAGCGGCTGGGCCCGTGAGCCATGGCCGCTGGGCCTGCGCGTCCGGAGCCTGTGCTCCGCAACATGAGAGGCCACAACAGTGAGAGGCCCGCGTACCGCAAAAAAAATAAATAAATAAAAAAAAAAAAAAAAAAAAAAAACAGGCACAAAGATGATTTCCCTGTGGACAGTTCCGGAAGGTGCGGGTTACATTTTCAAGTCCTACCCGATGTTGGCCAGGGACGATCTGGGTACAGAGGTCTTGTTAATGTTCCTTCCAGGCGGTGGCATACTTCCTGAAATTAAATTCTTTTCCCTGGACTACACGTTATGGCTAGCACTTCCTGAATTTTGTTTTCTGAATTTAGAAGCTACAGAACCTTGCTTGCTTGGTAGGTCCAGTGTAAATGACAGAGTAAACTAACGGGGAATTTGAAGGCAGGCATGCCTGGGTTCAGATCTCAGCTCCGCAACAAACTGGCTTGGCAAAGTCTTCAATCTTTATGAACTTCACGTTTCTTATTTGTTCAACAGGAACACCTACTTCGTGGGACACTTTTAAGGCTAAAAGGAGAAGGTTTCCGAACTGTGAGAGGCTGTGTGGCTCTGCCGACAGGAACCTGAACCTTGAGTCAGACAGTTTGTGTTATGTTCCGGCTCCTCTCCTTCCTAACCAAGTGACCTTGGGCAAATCACTCAGCCTCCGAGTTGCATCAGTTTCTTCAACTGTAAAGTGCAGATGATAATAAAACTACCTCACAGAGCTGTTATGAGGATCACATAAGTCCATATAACACATAGGAATCTGCCCAACATTTTTTAACTGTTTGCTATTTCGTTACAACATATGCCAACTGCCTGGCACAAAGTATTTCTTCAATAAACACTTTCCCTGGCCCTCCTTTCTATACACTCCTTCCTTGAAAGCCTGTCTCACTCACTGTGTTTCTTCAACATCCCGTGCAAGGCCCATCTCACCACAGGTGTTCAAGAAATGGAGAATTCATTAATGTCAACATGCCTTGTTATTGATGATAGTCTATATATTCTGTCCATTTCCCCACTGCTTTGCAATACTTTTTTAAATACTGAAGAGAATAAGAAAAACATTCTTCTTTTAATAGCTTCCCCAAAAACTGTTCACTGAAAATTTACGTAACATGCATTAGGGAAAAGAAAGCACAAGAAACAATGCAGTGTCTTTTCAAACAAGCCAAGATTCTACAGAGCAACCCTAAGAGGTATTTCAAATCTTTCAGGAAGCTGATCCTCACTTAATAAGACAAATATTGTATGGATGGTTTAGATAGATTGGTAAGATTTTTCCAAGTGGATTCCTTAAGGAAACATTATCTGGGAGTCAGGGTAATTACTTACTTTTTGTAAGAAATGGCTAAGGAACTCCAGAGCTGGGGTGACTGGCGGACTGTACTTCTCTGCCAGGAATAATCTCATTCTGTGTGAGGGAAAATATAAACATGCTCCTCCACCTTTGAAGTCTGTCCACAGCACATCTGAAATTCAGCTAGAGCCTGGAGGTTGGAAATTACACAAGAGAAAGTTCTCACTGGGCCACAGACCTTAAAGCCGGAGAATCTTACAAATAAATTAGCACTATTCCATGCACTTTATTTAACCTGGTATACGTAAACTTCAGTAATTTCAGGATGCTTCAAGCCTGGTTAAATGTTTTAGGGAATAGTTCAATGCCTTCAAAAATGGCAACATAAGGGGAGAGCGGGTCTCCCAAATACTGGGACGCAACTGTGATTTTGTAACTTTGCTTTTCTTCTGTGAGCTAATGTTCAACCACTAAAGTAATTATAAGGCTTCAGGGAAGACCTGCCTTCACCCCAAGTCTATTTCCTCTACCGTTCTGATCAGAACATAAATTGTTTATTACCCCCTCGTTTACCAGCCCCCAAATATCATTACAATGTCTGTGCCATGATATATGTACGGTTGTTACCCTTTTAATGGATAAAAAAAGATTTAAGTACTTCATTCTGTTGCATTTTGACAGCTGTTAGCCATCATTTCTCCATTCACCTGCATTTAGCAATCCCATAAAGGAAGGCAATCTCAGAAGGAACAAGCACCGGGCACTGCAAGGTGATAATTCTGTATCACTCTGGCCTATAAATACCTGACAAGCTTTTGCTGAGTCAGCAGTCTGTGACTGAGTGGCAGCCATGCCCTTTTATCTGTATGAGTGTCTCACGGCAATTGGACCACCAGCCCCTGCAGTGAAAATCCATAGTATCGATCAGGCCATTTCTCCACTGTAATTCTTTTGTAGGAAATCCCTGATGACAAATATTATCTGCACCACTTTTTGATCACTGGTCTGATGTAAAGGATCTCCAAGGGCACAGTTAAGCGCTGGGCCGTTCCACGTTATCAAGCAGCCGTTTTATTTACTGAAACTACAATTGTGGTCACACGCACACACAAAAAGAGAAGGAGAGATGGAGAGTCGCGGGAGGAAAACTGGAGCCAAACAATCTTTCAAAGGGAACAGAAGGTAAAAGAGCTGGGAGGGGTTGCCTCAGCGACTTAACTCAAACATAGGTCATCAAAGGCTGGTCCACATTTGTAATCACGATAAATAGTGGAAATGGTGTTTTGATAATGATGTTGAGATGATGTTAGGTTGTATGTTGAGACTGAGTTGGTCTATTTTTCCCCCTGGGCTAACCTTCCTCATCTCTTCTCCACAGACCTAAGCTTCTTCACTCTATGGCCTCAATATGTTAGGAGAATCTCTTTATCTGATGGTGTTTCAGCAGAGATTTGGATCAGGTAGGAATCTGAGACCCAGGTGAACTTCTGTAAAATATCTAAACCCCCAAAGAAAGAAAGGAAAAGTTACATAAGCACCTATATCCTTACAGAATTGCTGTTCTTGCTATCTCTGGGCACAAGTGCAAAATGCAAAGAACAGGCAATGTCCCTCCATAGAGTTGCTACGCTGACACTTCCCCAGCTACGATTCAAGACGAGTCCAACTAACCCCCAGGTGCCTGGGCTGTGGAGGAAAAGCTCTCCTGGATTGTTTAGGTGAGCCTATGTATTCATACCTACTGTAGCCAGCTTTCTTGGTCTCAGCACTGTGAACATTTGGGGCCTGGAAAAATTCTTTGTGGAGGGGAGCTGTTCTGCACATTGTAGGGTGTTTAGTAGCATCCCTGGCTTCTACCCACAAGGTGCCAGTAGCACCCCTCCCCAGCTGTGACAACCAAAAACATCCCCAGACATCGCTAAATGTACCCTAGAGAGAGGGGAGTGCAGAATCGCCCTGGTTGAGAAGCAGTGGCCTATGGGGCACTTGTGGGGGTCAGGGAGTGGGGATGAGGAGAGAAGGAGTGATGTGTCCAAAACACGGGAGATGCCTTGATCCTTTCAGTGTAGTTGGGCACAAACAGAAGTGAAACACATACTCACCAGCACCATAAACCAAATAATGACTAAACTAATTTTTCCACTTCAAGAGTTGCAAACTGTATTCTCTTCACCCCGATTTTGCCCACAGAGGAGTTTAATTTGGCCGACAATTTTGTAGTTGAATTTGATCAGTTTAGGTGGGACCTAACCTCTAGGCATCCCTCCCAGCGCCCCCATTCCACCACCATGACCTTAAACCTCTCACGGGGCACTACTGCCTGGCCCTAAGGCATCTGTGCCCAAATTCATCTCCATGGTGATGTTTCCAGTACAGTGGTCCTCAACTGGAGGTGAATCTGCCTCTCAGGATGCATTCAGCAATGAGTGGACAAGTTTTTGGTGTCACAGCTGGGGTGGGCGGGAGGGACATGCTACTGGCATCCCTAGTAGGTGGAGGTCAGGGATGCTGCTAAACATTCTACAATGCGCAGGACAGACCTGTTCTACAAAGCCATATCTGACCCCAAGTGCTGAGGTTGAGAAGCCCTGTTCTAACTAATCTCGCATCCTCTCCCGCGAAAACTCACGTGCTTCCATTGATAGAAGCCAGAAGGAGAATCTTCAGTGTGCACACAGCCATCTTGTTAGAAGTATCTACTACTCCCATTCATCAAGCAGAGGCATAAGCAGCTCTCTTGAAAAACTCCTGCCCTCCTTGGCAGGGTTTCTCAACCTGCTGTAAGAAAAACGTCACCATCCTTTATGTCCTGGCCCTAAAAAATGGTTGCTGTTTCCGTAGGGATGTTATCAGACCTGATTCTCTTATCTGAAAGCACTCCAACAGCAGCAAGAAAAAGCAAAATGCTCACAGGGGCCTCTGGGTTCATCTAACTTCGCTCAGGCACAGAAGAACTTGCTCAGAGAACACACCCGTCTACAGTGCTGAGACGGTGTTAAATGATTTTATTCCTTGCACGGGCTTTATGCATGTAGGCATGTGAGGGCTCCAAAACTTGAGGAAGTTCATTAAACATGAACTCTCACATGAAGTGAAAACTGCACTTCAGTGACTACACCCAAATGCTGCTTGGAATTTTATCTCAAATCCTGGGGTCATTCATGCTGATGTCTACAGAGGTCAAGTAGGGATCACAGGCAAGTGAGCTGACAGGTGTAGGGGAGGGGGAGGGGTGGAGGATGGTTGCTAGATAAAATACATGATGCCCAATTAAGTTTGAGTCTCACATAAGCAACAAATAGTTTTTAGTGTAAGCATGTCCCATAATTTTAGAAAAAATAAAAATAAGGGGTTTTTTTTTAGGATAAGTATGCCCCAAACATTGCATAAGACATACTTATACTAAAATACAGCATTTTGTTATCTGAAATTCAAATGTAACTGGGAATCCTGTATTTTTATTTGTAAAACCTGATGGTCTGGGGTGAACTGGAGGGAATTCATTCCATCTAAAGAGATCTGCTGGTTTGCAGATTGGACTAAATGTTACCACTAGGAAAGGCAGTGTTTCCAGATCTTCTGATTTTTTTTTTTTTCCTTTGGCTGCATTGAGTCTTCATTGCTGCATGTGGGCTTTCTTTAGTTGTGGCGAGCAGGGGCTACTCTTCGTTGCAGTGTGCGGGCTTCTCATTGCGGTGGCTTCTCTTGTTGCGGAGCACGGGCTCTAGGCGCACAGGCTTCAGTAGTTGTGGCACGTGGGCTCGGTAGTTATGGCTCGCGGGCTCTAGAGCGCAGGCTCAGTAGTAGTGGTGCATGGGCTTAGTTGCTCCGTGGCATGTGGTATCTTTCTGGACCAGGGCTTGAACCCATGTCCCCTGCATTGGCAGGTGGATTCTTAACCACTGAGCCACCAGGGAAGCCCAGATCTTCTGATTTTTGTAGCAAATTTTTGAAATATAAAATCTAGTGATTTACAATGCTGACAACTAACTTTTTAAAAAATCTAACAATGTGCCCTGAAAGGAAACAAGCAAGTCTGCAGGCTGCCTTCAGCTTGCGGGCATGGGCTCTCAACCTGGCTGTAGAAGAACGTGCATTTGAGTTTCTATTACAAGCCAAGTGCTGGCTGTCAGAAGATGCCCATGGATAGCTTACTAAGTTCTCCTGTCAACTGGAAGGCATGAACAACTACCATCATTTCCATGGAGGACATCAGGAAAGTGAGGTTCAGAGAGCATAAAGTATTTCGGCAAAGTTCCTGCAGTGTGGCACAGCTTGGGGCTGAGACCAGGCAGTCTCCACCCAGCACCTGTGTTTACACCCATCATACTGCACCATCTCCCAGGAGAGAACGCCTAACAGAGAGCTTCCCACAGGGCATATTAATAATAAAAAATAATAAAGGTGGTTCTGAGTACCTCCTTCCAGACACATTATGTCTCCTCAAAGCCTAGGAGGACTAGGTGAAGTCCTAGCCTAGGGTCAATCCCATTGCCATGCTGGGCCATACTGAAGCCTCAGGCTGAAAAACACTCAGCAATACTAACCCTGCTTTCATTTAAAATGTTGATATTTGTTCATGATGGATTTGAATTCTTTGGCCTTAGATTTTTTTCTAAATATTGCACTAAAATATTATTTTGTCTCAATAACAATTATTTTGGGGTGCCCCTTAAATTTTGCATCCAGAGCGAGGGTCTTATTTGCCTCACCCGCCTTTTACAGAATAGCATTTCTACATTTCTTGATAATATTTCAGAGTTTTGAAGTTTTTATGGGGGAAAAATGTTTCACACTCAAAGATGTCCATTACCTCTTTATTCAAAAGAGTGAAAAACTAGCAATAACTTTAATGTTCAACAGAGTGGAGTTGGTTAAAAAATATTACAGTACACCAAATGAAGAAAGTGTGTACTATTAAAAGGATACTGACAAAGAGGTTTTGAAATGATGCTTAAGTAATAATGTAAAATGAAAAAAACAAGAAAATTAATTTATATTTGCAGCATGATTTCAACTATGCTTTAAAAATAGAAGGGAACAAAAAAAAAAAAAAACCACTGAGGGGGGAAATGTAGCAAAAGGTAATGGCAGTTTTCCCTGAGGGAAACTCCAGGTGATTATTTTTTCTCTCTTCTTAAAGATAGGGTGTTGTCCTGAAAATAATCAAAAATGGGTTTTGGAATCAGATACCTCTATCCTTGAATTCTGACTTCATTGTATACTTTGGGCAAGTCACTTAACTCCTTCCTGCCTAAAACTATCTACCTCAGAGATTTGGCATGAGGGTTATATATCTGTGTGTGTGTGTGATATGTAAACACACACACACACTCATACACATATATAATGATTTGCACAGTGCTGAGTAAATGTGACACTCAATAAGTAGTGGCTTATCAAATGTTATTTATACTTTTCCAGTAGTTGCCAAATTTTGATAAGGAACAAACACGATTATTATAATCAGAAGAAACTAAATGACAGAAAAGATTTTGAAAGCCCCTGATAAAAGAAAATCCCCTTGGTGGAGTCAGCTCTCCTTTAGTGCTTTCACAAGACACATACCCTGGAGGGAACAGGCCATGTCTGAAGAGCCTCCAGACACCGTGGAGAGAAGGATGCGGGGATGGGAGGGGAGCAAGAACCCAGCAAGCCTACAGCTTGGCTCCTTAGCTATGAGCAGGCACCAGCTCTTCCTTTTCTTACAAGAAACGTTAAGTTACCTTGTCCTGTTTCAGGAGCAGGTAGATGCTTTTCTCACCACCCCCCACCCCAGTTGAATCCAGGTGGTCCTCCCTTTCTACTGACTAACAGCAGGACCCAAAATAGAATTAACGTGCCCATCTCACTCCAGCTGCTCCTGCAGCATTCAGGTCCCTGAGCCACTGGAGGAAGGAGCAAAGACTGAGCATTTGGAAATTTAAAATGAGGATGAAAATGAGAAAGTCTATTATTAGGTAGCTCTGCTACCCCCACCCCAAGGATGACCAAGGTGTCACTAAACCAGGGATCACAAACTACAGCCTACGGGTCAAATCTCATTCACTGCCTGTTTTTATAAATAAAGTTTTATTTGAATACAGCCACAAACATTCACTTACTGCCCATAGCTGCTTTTACTCTACTCCAGCAGAGACCACCTGACCCTCAAAGCCAAATGTATTTACTATCTGGCCTTTTACAGAAAATGTTTGCTGACCCCTACACTAAACCAATGAATAAGTGAACAAAGCATAGTTTAAATGTTTTTATTATTTGGTGATAAGCAATAAACTGAATACATAAAGAAATTCATTTCTCATTTCTTCTAAGACTGATCTTCTAAGAAAGACCACAGAGCAGTTGGCATTTTGTTTACAAAACACAAGGCCACATGTTAAGCCAATCATGACGGAAGGAAATGTGTCATTCACCTACAACAGTAAAGAATAGCACGATTTTTAGTCTATCCCGTGTTACTAATCCTATTTGGAAGACTTACTGATGTTTCAGTTGAGGATTCTGACCTCAACTGTGTTATTACAATGTGGTCAATACAGGAAACTACTGACTGAGCCTCAGTCCCTAATCGAAATTTACCTCAGTTTATGTGATTAAACACATTGTCATTTCCTGTCTGGATTAATGACAATTATGCAGACAGGAAGCCTGAGTTCAAACAAAGATTAACACTAACAATAAACTGAACAGACTAGGTCAAGGGTTTGCAGACTTCTGTAAAGGGCCAGAACATAAATATTTTCGGCTCTGCAGGCCATGTGGTCTCTGTCACAACTACTCAAAGTCGCACAGAAGCAGCCACAGAAAATATGTACATGAATGGGCATGACTGTGTTCCAATAAAACTTCATTTACAAAAGCAGGTGGTGGGCCCCATTTGGTCTGCAGGTCATAGTTTGCCTACCATAGGAGTAAGGCTGCAAAATCAATTTTCCACAAGGTCCAGAAAAGTAACACATAAATGAAGTGAGTTTGTGTTACACAACTGGAAATAGGGAGACTGCGGTGCCCTGGGGAGCACATGCCCTCTCTAAGGAGGGTGGCTTCTACTCGGTCATGGGCGATATGGACTTAGTGTTGCCAGATCCTTCTGATTTTTTCTAAAAAGCCTGGATTTCCTGCTTCATATGTGAAATGCTGGCAATTCATTCAAATTAAAAAACAAAAGGAAAAACGAAACTTGAGAGGATCAAAACCAACATGCTTAGGACTCAGGGTTTCTCAACCTCAGGAATACTGACATTTTCGTCTGGATAATTCTGTATTATAGGAGGGCTGGCCCTCCCCACAAATTGTGATGACCAAAATGTCTTTAGACTTTTCCAAGTGTCCCTTAAAAGGCAAAATTGCCCCCTGTTGAGAACCACTGTGACAGCTGAGCCCGGCCACAGGGCACCTGTTGCAAACTTGGATAATTATTAGTCTCTGCGTGGTCTTCACCTCTAAATATTGGCCTCCGCACCATCCTTTACCTTTTAAATATGTTTTGCCTTGCTTTGCTTTCAGTTCCTTTTTGAAGAGGAAGAAGATGAGAACAGGATGAAAGGAACAACAACACAGAAAAAAAAAACAGAAAAAATTGGGAGAGATCAAGATGACACGAAGGACTAGAGAGGAGAACTAAATGACAGTGGAAAATTGGAGATTCATGAGGGAAAATTAGAAACCGAATGTTAAACACCCTAATCTCAACATATTAGACCCAAATGATCATAGGGAAAAACCCATCCAAGAGAATTAAACTTTTTTTTAATTTAAAATAACTCCAAGGCCCTCACATTAAAACCTGGACACACATTCTTCATATAGTGATTCACTACTAATGAAACTGGGGAAAACCAGTATTTGGATGCACCTTTATGAGGTTTCAGACAAATGCTATATAGATCATTCTCTATTCATCCTTCTTTATATCAATCACAAATTCATTTCTGCACTCAAAATGTTCTTGCTTTGCTTGGGAGTATTCATGGTGCTTATTTTTAATATCACTGTTGCTCTTATATTGAAATACTCCATTTCTGCACTATATTTCAAACACTGCAAACCAGATGAACTATTTCAATTTTCCCAATGGTGGCTAATATCAAACAGCTTTCCCCCTCTTTCTGAACCCTGAACTTGCCTTATAAAACAAAGCTGTTGAGTTCTCACTATGAGAGCTGAATTCTTTCAAGGTGGAACTCACAGTCTTACTTTCTGGTGTTAGAAGAAGAAATCCCATCAGACAAACTTCTGCATTCTAATGCAGGGGGTAAGCATTTTGAAATGTTAAAGTGAGGTTGTGTTTAATTCCTAGCAATGTATTCCTAACTCATGGCTCTTCTCCATAGAGTTTGACATACCTTGTCCCCAACTAGGTTGATCATAGAGGATCTGAGAGACGAAGGTATCAGACTCTCAGGTTTTGAGTTTCCAAGGTCTAGGAAAAAAAAAAAAATCCTAAGTCATAAAAGAACACATGATTAGGTAGAGCAAGTTTTTCCCACCCAGTTAGAGGCTGGGGGAGAAAGAGCCAAAGCAAAAAGCTTTAGATGGTAGTGGAACTGTAGGTCCCTAGAAAGGGTCCCCAAATCCTAGGCCCACTTACCCACACACAGACATATCCCAGAATAGCCCCAACATGGATGGAAATGATAGAAACCCTAGAGAATTTCCAGGGGTCCAAAAAAGAGAGGGTGCTGGACTTTGTTCCCCAGGTAAAACTTAAAGAGATGGTGAGCTTTGTGGAGAAATTCTTAATACAGCTGGAGTGAGGGCCATGGAGTCGAACTGGTTAGGCAAGTCCCCCAAAGTCAGATGGGACTGGGGAATCTCCCAGTATTGTTCATGCCAGTGTGCCCAGAATGATGCAAATGAGGCCAACAGAGCAGATGAACCAGCCACGTGGGTCAGGACAAACAGAATGCAGAAGCAGTATGTGTGAACTGGACAACCAGAATCCAAGCAGCAGTATTAAATATTTCGTCCACTGACAGCCTGGATACACAATGGAGATTTGATTTGATGTGCTGTCCTCACCCCAACTCCACTGACTCTGGAGTCCTATTTAGGTCGCTTTAGAAAGTACATGCATCTCCAGGGTGTTATGGGCTGAACTGTGTCCCCTCAAATCCATATGTTGAGGTCCTAAGTCCCAGCCCCTCAGAATGTAACTGTATTTGGAGATGGGGTCTTTAAAGTAATGATTAAGTTAAAAAATGAGGCCGTTGGGATAAACCCTGATCCACTCTGATTGGTGTCTTTATAAAACAAGGAATTTTGGACACATACACACTGGGGACACACACACATAGAGGAAAGGCCGTGTGAAGACACAGCAAGAAGGTGGCCGTCTGCAAGCCAAGGAGAGAGGCCTCAGAAGAAGCCAAACCTGGCAACATTTCGATCTTGGAGTTCTAGCCTCCAGAACTGTGAGAAAATTAATTTCTGTTGTGGAAGCCACCTTGTCAGTGGTATTTTGTTATGGCAGCCCGAGCAAACCTAATACACTGGGAGAAAGAGTCTGAAGCAGGGAAGACCCTAAGAAAATTCAGTGACAGAAAATTCGTTGTATCAGTCAGGATAAACTAGGCTATGCTGGGATAACAAACCTTAACAGTTGGACAGGAAGGTGTATTTCTTGCTCATGAAAAGCCAGCGACACGTCCAGCCAGCTCTCTGGGGCAGCTGACCTCCAATGGCAGCAGAGTATTTGAAGACATTTCCATCTTGCGGTATCTATGTATCAACACATCCGTCCACAACTGGAAGAAAAGAGAGCATGGATAATTACATATCAACTCCTAAATGTTTCCGCCCAAGAGTGACCCATTTCTGCTCACATTTCATTGGCCAAAAACAGTCTATGGTCACAACTAACTCCAAGGAGGTGGGGAAGTGCCATCCTCCTGTGCACCCAGAAGAGAAGAACTGGAAATAGTGGTAAATAGATGTAACATCTACCATAAACATATTGACCCAGATCAACTGGTGTTAACCGAGAGTTAAGTAACTAATCTCCCACCTCATGATGGAATGGGGGCTCAGAAAAGGAAACAAATTTAGTCAAGGAAAATTAAAGTTACATTCCTTTAACACCTGAATTTGCCATCTGTGATTCAGGGATTGCAGGCATAAAATTAGGGTGAGAACAGTTAGAATTGCAGATTTATAGAATCTCCATCTTATATCACTATTTCCATGATAATCTTGTATAACAAAAAACCGCAAGCCCAGTGGCTTAAAGCCATACCCATTTATTTTTAGCTCACAAGTCTGTGGGTTGGCTTAGTGCGTCTTCTGAGCTTGCTTACGCATCTTGGTCAGCTAGCAGCTGGGTCGGGGGCTGGATGATCCAGGACGGCCTCTGTAGGAATGACAACTGTCTCCCATGTGAATGTTCATCTTCTGGCGAATTAGCCCAGGCTCGTCTCATGGCTGTGGCGGGACCTGAGAAATTGAAAGAGGAGACAGAAAGAGAGGGGCGGTGCAGGGAGAGAGAGAGGTGGAGACAGAGACAGACAGAGAGAGAGCAGTAGGGGGGAAACTGAGTGGCTTGGAAATAGCACCCATCATTGCTGCTACATTCTATTGGCCAAAGCAAGATGCAATGGGAGCAAATATTCAAGGGTTGAAGGAATAAACTCTACCTCCAAAAAGGAGGAGCTTGCAAAAGGTATGAATACAGTAGATGGAAAATTGGGGTCAGTTTTATACCAATCTACCACACGTGGAAGGAGAGCTAGTCCAAGCTCCAGTTGTTTTCAAGGTTTAGCATGCATCAGAATCACCCGGAGCTCTTGCTAAAAACCACACTGCTGGGGACCATCACAGGTTTCTGGATGTGGGGCCCAAGAACCAGCATTTCTAATTAGTTCCCAGGTAAAGTTACGGCTGATGCTGCTGATCAAGGGATGGCACTTTGAGAATCACTACAATAGCCCCACTCGCAAATCAGGGAAACCTGAAAACATAAAAAAGAATTGCCTGGGTTACGTAGCGGGCCCATATCTCCAGCCTGGGCTTTCTTTCCACAACACCTCGCTCAACTGGATGACCCACTGCTTTGCCTTTGTGCACCTCTGCCTGGAATATTGTCATTATTTTTATTATCATTGTTAGTAATGATTAAGAAGATTGAGGCATGACAAGGTGTTTAATATTCTGTCCAAGTCATATTAAAAGCTCTGGGCCCTACCTGAGAGGCAAAGTCTCAATCACAGCCAGACATGCAACACTCTGGCTGAGAACCCCCATGACATGACTGAAATTAAGCAGTCCCTGTCAACCAAGCCATTAATCTACCCAAGAGGTCAAATGTGGCCCTGTGAATCACCATGGGAGCTCAGTGTTCCCGGGTGAGAGCTCAGCCAGTCCATCCACATATTTCCCAATCTAGACAGACGGTTTTCGTGCCTCTCATTGGCCAATGCAAGAGACAATCTCTGTAACAATGACATGACATTCATTTCTCTAAGTAACTACAGAGCAGATTCTCTTAATTATTTCCTTGTTCTTGGTCCATGGTACCTTTATGGAAACCCCTCACTGAATTGCTTTAATGGCGTTAATGTTCTTGTTTTTTCTTGAATGATGCTATAAGGTAGTATCCCATGAAAATCACCATCTTATTTGTTACTCAATTCATCTATCCCTCCATACTCCTATGTCAGATGTCTTTACAAATACAGGTTTATGAAATGCCTTGTATCTCCTAAGGATTAGCAATATTTTAGATTTTCTAGGCAATGAGGAATTATGAAACTAGTTGTGCTACCCACACCCTTTTTTCTTTGGCCACCAAAAGCTCAGAGCCAAATTTAAAACTCAGTTTTAGTTGACCTTGGTGATACGCTTACTAAATTCTTTTTTATTTGTTCTCGATGTTATATTACATTTTCTATTTTCCCGGATCCTAAATTTCTATATCTACTTCTGTCTATTATTTCATTTTGTTTACTACTTTGGGCAGTATAAACACATTCTCCATTATCCCAAGTAAAATAAAATATTGATTAGCTACTACCCACTAAACTTAAACCCTAAGTTAAATTTCTTGGCATGTGGGGGGAAATAAGAGATACCTCTTTTGGGGGGCGGTGTGGAAAAGAGCTAAAGAAAAAAAAACTTTTATTTTGTAGGACTCAGAAAATTTAGAAAAGCAAGAAGTCGGAACTGGAAGAAGTCCATGTGACTTTGAAGCCCCTCTCCGCACCATGGCATGACTGAGAACTCACTGGAAGTACTCCAGAAACCCCACAGTGTGTCCTGAAGGCTCTTCCCCAGCCAGAGCTCGGAGGCTTTCTACCTTCCACGGAGCCGCCAGTTTCCAAGATTCAGTGCCAGATCACTCAAAAAACAAAATGTTCTGGTTAAGAAGCAGTGTACAGTGTTATATTACCCAGATGCAAGATTTATGAAGTGCTTATGAGGTTAATTGGGGACAGACCCAGAGGAAAGAGAAGAGAAATAAAAAACAAACATCTTTATTGACACTTTAATGAAATCCAAAGAAGAATGAGCGGTTTTTTGGTCAAAATAATACTTTAGATAATATTGCATGAAAACAAGTGAATATTTTAAGCACTGGATACTCTTATGATGGTTCCCTTTTAGATGAAAACAGTGACCACATGTCCGGAAGGTCAAACAGCCTGTGATTTTGGACCATCTAAAACTATTTATGTGCTTATTGGACCATTTAGTATGTGAACCTTTCAAACATATTCCTCTCTAAACCTCACTCTGCCATTTCCCTGAAGATGGACAGATGATGACAGCCGTGGAGTGACGTAACCAGTGTGGAGCATCTCGGGGCGATGGAAAGAATGCAAACACTGCAAGCTGTGGGCTGGGAGAGGCCACCATTTCTGCAGGAAGAATGAGTACAAACATGCCCAGGGGTGCTCATAGAAACTTCTTCCTTTTCGTGTTACAGTCCCTTTGGCTCATCCCAGCCAGCTCAGGGAATGCAGAATCACAGAACAAGACGTGATCAGCTTCCCGTTTCTTATGAAAAAGTCATTTTTGAAGCATTTCATTAAGAAGTGGAAGAGAAAAACTTCTCTCCCATTAAACATGATAGGAAGGGTTTAAGACATCCTTTTTCTACTCACTTTCTCATTATAAGAAATGCTGCAGCCAGTGTCACTCAGATGTAAACTAAAAGGTCAGTTCTTCAGCAAGGAGGCTTTGTAACAGGTTTGATAACAGCATTGATACCACCCAAAGCAAACTCTGGACCCTCACTCGGGCTGGCCCACAGCTTCTGTATGTCTGCTCTGAGCAATGGAATTGCAATGGGACAAATGTTTCTCTTATTTCTCATCGTTTAGATTCTTTCTATGCTTAGTATCAGAAAATGTTAACTCCGTCTCATCCCTGACCCAAGAGATCCAGCCTCATCTAAGCCCCACAGCACAGGTTGGCTAGTTCCCAACATCTGTGCCTAAGTTCATCACCTCCACGGAACTTTCTCAGGCGCTCTCTCCAGCCTTCCACACAGACTCCCAGAAGCCATTCTCCTATCTCTGAATTTTTAAACCCCCAATTTGATACTCCAGTATGTTACCTGCATGTGTGTGTACAGATGAGTGAAAGTGGATGCAGGTAAGTGAAGGTGGGCACAGGTCTTGCCTCAGAATACTCATCCATTCATTCTATAAATGAATATTTATCGACTGCTATTTGCTAGCACTTTCCTAAGAGCTGAGGACACAGGTAAATAAGTGATACAGGAAGCTTACTCTTGGAAGCTTACAAACTATCAGAGGGGTCAGGCATTATACCAGGTACTCAGTATGTTAGTTATTTGCAAATGTAAGAAGTGCTTCAAAGGAGAACAAAAGCCTTGAGAATGTGTCCCAGCAGAACCCGATCTAGTCTCACGATGGGGGTCAAGGAAGGCTCCCTTGAGGAAGTATCAGATGAGCACGTGTTAGATGGTAAAGGGAGAGAAAGGAATGTTAGTGCACACAGCATGTGCAAAAGCCCTGGGGCAGCAAGAAGATGGAATTTGTTTTAAGACTTCAAAAACCAGCCATGCCGAAGCAAAGAGAAATTGACTGGTAGAAGCTACACAGAGGTTCCAAATTCAAGTCACGTTACTTGGACAGTAACTGGAAGTCACAGAAAGTTTTGATTACTGATGTGATGTGATTATTGATAAGAAAACCAAATGTAGGAATTTAAAAGACATTTCCAAAATGTGAAGAATCACCTGGCTCTGGCTTAGCTTTTGATCTCATCTCTCCAATTTCGCTCACTATGCTCAGTTATGCCAGCCCCTCACTCGTCCTTGAACAAACCAGGGCCTTTGCACATGCTATTCCCCCGCCCCCTCAGAGAGCCACATGGCTTCATTTACCCCCTCACTCCATTCACGTTTCTGCTCAAATGTCCCCTCTCCAGACAGGTCTCCTCTGAGGACCTGATCCAAAGAAACACCCACTGCCATTTCCTACCCTTTACCTTCCTCTGTTTCTCCAGAGCACCCACCCCTTCTTGATATTAGAGTATATATCCACTTGTTTATCACTAGACTCTGAGACCCACTAAAGGGTGTTCCTTGTCTGACTTGTTCACTGCTTTAACACCAGTGCCCCAAACGCTGGCCCCCAGTGGTCACTCAGTGACCATGGTAGAAAAGTGAATTCATAGAGAACAGGTCAAACAGGGACCAGGCTGGTTTCAGGGCATCCATTCAGGAGGTGATTTGTAGTAATTGAGTCAAAAAGGATTTGCTAAAGAAAAAACATTTCATATAACAAAGTTCCATCATGCTTTACTTCATGCCAAGTACTGGGCTGGGGTCTAGAGATAAAACAATAAAAGGCAGATAAGATTGCTGTCACAACAGAGTTTGCAACCTAGGAGTTTATAATATGATGTCATATGACAGGATAGTGATATGAAATGATAAGATAGGAAATGACAGTTTCCGTTCATTGAACAACTTACCAGGCTTGCTGTCACATGGATTCACCCCTTTAACTTGGTGCATGTATCAACTTTATCTCCATTTTACAGAAGAGGAAACAGAGGCACAGAGGTGAAGTCCCTTGAGCAGAGGAAAGAGGATTTGGAGCTAGGTTTCTATGGCTCCAGAATCCATGCTCTTACCCATGACTTCTCCCCTCCCCCAGAACAGCCTCAGGAAGGGGCTGCACCTTGTCCATGTGTGAGTCACCCGTGGCACAATTTCTGGCAAACAGATTCCCACTGATGTGACAGGTGTATGAACTGACAGTGGAGTTCTACAATCTGTCATCATAAACCCTTTTCAGGTGAGTTTCAGTGCCTGAAAATATAACACAAGTCTACATTTTCTCTTCCCAGGAACAACTAGAGTAGCTAGCACTAATCAGGCACTTACCATCTCAGCGCTATGCGAAGGATTTCACGTGGATTATCTCATTTAATTTTCTCAACCACCCCCTATCCCAAAGTAGAAGAACTACTACTGTATCACTAATGATTTTTATTTTTTTTCAGATTCAAGGGACTGAACTTGAATTTAAACTGGCGTACTGGGCGGGGGGGAAAGGAAATGCTTCAAAAATGACTTAAAGAGATGAAAAGTATTGGGTAACAAAACTGAAAATCCCCCATACAGCTGGCCTCAGGCAGGGATGGATGGGGAGCTTCCAACAACAGCATGAGACTCTGCCCATCTCTCAGCTCTGTTCCCCTCCACACTGGCCTCCCCCCAGCCATGTTCTGTCTACCTGGTGCTCCCCAGCAGCTCCTGGGTTCAGCCAAAAGATCAGATCTCTTCTTCCCAACACTGGGATAAAAGTTCTAGAACTGCATCCCACTGCCCCAGATTGGGTTCTTGTACACACAACCCCCCAACCAGTTGCTGAGACTGAGGGAAATGGGACAGGTGATTGGTCAAGCCTGGGCACAAGTGATGTAAGCACATCACAATGTCCAGGAAGGAGTTGATGATCTGATCCACTAGGCTCCGGGTCCCCTAGAATGGAGACAGAGTCAGTCCCAGCCAAACCCTGGGGAGAGGAGGGGACGGCAGTTCCAAAGGAAAACAGGCTTTGTCACGAGCTGAAGAGGAACAGGGAATATAGAGCAGGTGAAGCCGGAGATGTTCGTTCTACATCCTGTTGCCATTTCACAAGTGAGGGATCTGGGAGTTTTTTTTAATTTAAGATTCATCACCATTATTTTAACATGAAAATCCAGGTTTCGGGGTTCTCTCAAAAAAGCAGAATCCCAGAGAATGCTGAGCCCACATCCCCACATGGCAACCACTGGCTTGAATTGAGGGCTCGTCCCCTTTAGCAGGGACCTGTCACCAGCTGTCCTGCCATGGCCCCTGGAGTCTGCAACCCCTGCTTTAATACCTCTGTATACATTGTGTGCTTGGAAAAGGTTCTAGCTACTTTCGTCTGACTTTGCAGGGGGGCAGAGGTGACTGCCCACTGCATCTCCCACAAAAAAAAAAGACCAGCTTTCTTGCAGGACTCAGCTTCTTTCCAGCCTGTATATCTGCCTTGGGGTACAGTGGCAACCACCGTGCCAATACCCCTGATCCAAATACCCTGTGCTTTTCTACAGGACAAGGTGCCACCGTTCTTGGTTCATCCCTGATGTAGTCTAAAACCCTGCTGACCTTCTGGCTGCCACCACCACTCAATGGCCCAAGGGTTTTTTCTTAAAGCATATTCAGTGCGCACAGAACTGCAGGATGAAAGTACTGCTCTTTGTCTCCCTCTCAATCGTTCTAATGTCAACAGAGGTCGCCCAAAGTAACCCTCAGGGGCCTGGCTGTCTTGCTTTATCTTCATATCTTTATGATACCAGGCCTCCCAAACACACACATTTGCTTCTTCATTGTAATCCACTGAGATGGCTCTTAACTGCTACCTGCAAACACGCAGATGCTTGAGATGAAGCAGCTCTAGTTAAAACGTTTTTAATTTTAGGTCCGTGTGGAAGCCTAAAATCAGATAATCAGGCCGTGTGGAAGCCATCTTCGGGGCTGTGCATCTCAGACATGAGAGGACAGGAATCATCCGAGGGTCTTGTAAAAATGCAGATTCTGATTTGGCAGGTCTGGGGCGGGCCTGAGATTCTCCCAGGTGATGCTGTTGTTGAGAGTCATAGAGGGCCAGCTACATAATTCGTGAGTCCCAGTGCAAAATGAAAACATGGGGTCCCCCCATACAAAAAGGAAATAATCTTCTCCTTTCTTCTATGGTCCCTCTTTCTATCGGTCATGTTTTCTAATTTGTGTTTTAATGTTGTGCTCGCTTGAGCATGGGGATACTGATGGGGTGAGCCCACCAGGGCGGAGGGCAGCAGCCGACATCGGGCAGTGCCTGGAAGCGGGCTGCCAGAACCCACCCAGGGAGGCAGACAGGCAGCAGAAAGCAGGAACTAGTGTGAGCCGAAGCTCCAAGTCCCTGACACAAGTGATGTCCCGTCAGACTTACAAAACACAAATTTACAGAAAAAATTAAGGGTTTGAATATGGTGGCCAAGAACATTAAACCTCAAGCACGGGGCCCCCTTTGGAGTGTAGAATCTTCTGGCTCTGCCCTGGTTACATGCCCAGGAAATGACCTCAAACCATTAGCATCCATAAAGACAAAGCATTCTCTGCTTTGGTTACTGATCCAACAAGGGCCACTTTGAAAAATCAAAAATATTATCTTCTATAAAGGAGTGTTTATAGGTACATGAAAGAAATTGAAAGGCTGGAATGACTTTCTTGTATGGAATAGCATTATTTGCACTAAGAGTAAAGGAGGTAATGTAGAATAGTGGCTAAATGTACTGACTCTAGAGCAGGTAGGCTGGGTTCAAGCCCTGTTTCTATCACTATTAGCAGTGTGACCTTGACCAAATTACTTAATTTCCTTGTCCCTCAACTTCCTCATTGGTAAAGGTGTGTGATGAGGCTATCAACATACCTACACATAAGATCCTTATTAAGATTAATAAACTAATTGCCATAGGACTAACTATGAGCTTTATTAAGAGAGAGATGGTAGAGCAAGACTGGCAAACTCTGGGCCCATAGCCTACCACCTGTTTTTGTAAATAAAGTTTTATTGGAACACCACCTTGCCCATTTATGTACTTATCGCTTATGGCTGTTTTCATGCTACAATGGCAGAGCTGAGTAGATGCAAGGCTAAAATATATACTCTCTGGGGCTTCCCTGGTGGTGCAGTGGTTGGGTGTCCGCCTGCCGATGCGGGGGGCGCGGGTTCGTGCCCTGGCCCGGGAGGATCCCGCGTGCCGCGGAGTGGCTGGGCCCATGAGCCATGGCCGCTAAGCCCGCGCTTCCGGAGGCTGTGCTCCGCGACGGGGGAGGCCGCAGCAGTGAGGGGCCCGCGTACCACAAAAAAAATATATATATATATATACTCTCTGGCCCTTTACAGGAAATGTTTGCTGGGAGAGCATAGAGAGTGGTTTTCAAGATGTGGTCTTCAGGAGTCATGGGTTTCACATAGGTGATTTAACCTGCAATTTGTTTAAATTATATCTAAGTCCTCTTAAAGTTGTAAAGAGTGAACACGCACTCTCAAATATGTTGTAGATCATCCTGTAACACCACTGAGGCCACCATCTTTCTAATTTGTACAGCCAGAATAACTCAATTTTGTGCAGACCTTGGAATAAATCTTCTAACTCTGGGAACATATTTTGAAGTCCTTGTAAAGGCAACCTTGTTTGAGGAGGCTGTAACTCTGCCCTGCTCTTTTTCAAAAGTTCTGAGCTGCACATGTCCACCCCCATAAATTCGTACCAGTGAATGCACTGGCACGGCACGTGTAGGACATCAGGAGTTAAATGCCAGGCGAAGGTCAGGTGCACCTGCTCAAGGTGGGCACAAGGGTACAGGTAACAAGCCATTCAGAAGGAATAGTGTTACCTGCTTGTTATAGCTAAGGTGCTCATCAGACCACCACCAACTTGATAATATATAAATATTATTATAATCCCCATTTTATACACGAGGAAGCCAAGGATCAGAGAGGTTATGTAATTACCCAAGGTTACTCAGCTGGTAAATGGTAAAGTCAAGATTGGAACTGGCAGTCTGACACCAGGAAAAACCCTCTAACCCAAGGGTTTGCAAATGTTTTCTGTAAAGGGCCACCAGATAGTAAATATTTTCAGCTTTCCATATGTCTCTGCCATAACTCCTCAACTTGGCTGTTGTAGCAGAAATCAGTCCCAGACAATATGGAAATAAATGGATGTGACCATGTTCCAATAAAACTTTCTTGACAGAAACAGGTAACAGGCTGGATTTGGCCCACTGGCCGTTGTTTGCTCATTCCTACTCTACCACTACGTTAGGACCACTGCTGCTAGTATGCATATTAGAATAAACAATCATTAATAGTATTGACTCCCATTATGAAAATAAGAACAACTGTGTGTGTCTCTGATTACACAAAAACAGCCAACTCAAGCTGTCTTTTTTTCTTCCAGAGCTACATTCATTTCTGAACTGAAAGGCCTCTTTATTTAACTTCATCTTGCCGCCATCCAAGAGGGGGAAGCTACAACAAAATCCTCCTGTCCGATGGGATTTAGTCAATCACATCGACAATACAGCTTGACCTCTGCTTTCAACTAAGGCAGATGTGGACATCTGGGACTGCTCTTGGGGCACGGTACAGCAAGCTGCTGCCATGCCCAAGGCGGTCGTCAGCTCGTGGATTTCAACCCAACTCCTGGGGACTGGGGATGCCAAAATCTGCTCCAAAATACCTGTCAGCAATTAGGAGCACAGGAAACAGGGACCAGGTTTCCTGGGTAGGGAGACCTTTTAAGCATCAGGAAGGTTGGCAAAACCCATATAAGAAGGCCTGATGTAGGGGTAGCAGAAGAGTGACTCATAACCCATCAAACGGCAGAGCCCGGTTCGCTCCATGAGGATGATGTGACGCATTCCTTCATAAAGAGGGACCACGTGTAACAGGAGCCGATAGAAATTGAGAAAAACTTGTTTTCAGATTGAAAAGCAGTGATCAGTCTCGACAGGGTCCCTTCAACTAAATTTTGCCCCCTGCGCTTTCCGGAAGCAAACACCAGCCAGCAGTGTATTCTCCTTTCCCCAAAGTTCAAAGGGTGAGATGTGAACACAGCCAGTAAAAAGCCCTGAATGTCTGTGGCTTGTAGGGGTCGTAATTCTTTCCCGCAAAGTTACCTTTCCTGTTTCTATGAATTACTCTTACATTCTTGTAAGAGATATGGTTTGAGGTATTTATGGTGCATTCAATTCTGCTATCATTGATTTACTGAACGAAACCAGCTCAGGGATATGATGGAAAGGCCCTAATTCCAAAAACTCTTCCATCTCGGCACGAAGAGCATTTTCTGCCCTGTTGGCCTCCGGCAGATGACCAGCGGAGATAAACAGAGGGCACTCCGCTCCCTGTTGCAATGTGCGTGGTGATGTGAAGGAATCAATCAGACAAAAGCAGGTTATTACAGTGTCTGGGAGAGATCAAACAGTGCTAGCATCCGCACCCACACACGCCTGATTTACAGGCTGGCTGATAAAGTGCTGCAGCTCGCTGTCAGGAGAACATGACAGCTCCTTGAGCTCTGTGGATAAATTATTGCTGAAGCCCATGACAACATTTCTCCACCTAGCAACCAAACATAACAGGATGTGGCTTTTAGTACTAGGAGCCAAATGATACAAAGACGAGAGGCCCAGGAGATCTCGAAGCTCTGAAGGCCTATTCTAAGATGGAATAGGAAAATAGCAGCCTCAGGAAAGCATACATGAAATCTATGAGCAATTAATAACTCTGCAGGCGATTTGCAAACCTTCCCATCCAGGCAGGTGCACAAACGAACATGTTCTGTTTTATGATGAATATCCCTATAACCAACAGGTACATTTGTTGTCCTTCGCTCTGTGCCAGGAACAGTGCTGAGTGTATAATGTTGCATAAGGTTGCATCCAAGTGGCGATTTCAAAGGTGGACCACATATGCCCGGCAGAGTCAACCTTGACAACAGAACTGAGCAACACTAACTCCCACACTGAGAAAAGTTACCCCTTTTCTGCTTCTCTATCCTGTTCCCAATTACATCAAGGAGAGACCTTGTGTGGTACTAGGCTGTCTCAAACACCTAACAACTGAAAATTTCTTTTTTAAACAAAGGAAGGGCAAACATATCAAGCTAGATTCTGTGAGGCCAGCATTGTTTTGCTTTTACTATTTTCATTTTTTAAATCTTCATCTTTTTCAACAGAAACAGACTCACAGACATAGAGACACACAATAGAGACACACATAAAGACCACAACAGATTTGTGGTTGCCAAGGGGGAGAAGGGGTGGGGGAGGGATGGAATGGGATTTGGGGATTAGCAGATGCAAATTATTATACATAGAATGGATAAACAACAAGGTCCAACTATATAGCACAGGGAACTAACTACATTCAATATCCTATGATAAACCATAATGGAAAAGAATATGAAAAAGAATGTATATACACATATAACTGAATCACTTTGCCGTACAGCAGAAATTAACACATTGTAAATCAACTATCCGTCAATAAAATAAAATTTTAAAAAGTAATAAATAAATAAATCGTCATCTTTTTCAAGTGATATTGGTTTTTCAATTGATGGAGGTGATATCGGGTATCACCCTCATGGAGACATGCGCTCCATGAGAGCAAGGAGTTTTGTCTTATTTGTTCACCTCTGTATCTCCCAAACCTCAACAGTGCCTAGACAAGTAGACAATTGGTAAATGTTTCTTTAATGACATTAATTAAATAAAAATAATAAGCAGATGATAGCATAAGTGGTACCTAAATATAGCAAAATTTGCAACGAGTTTGCAAGATGGTATGAAGATAGAGCAAAATATGTGAAAGTGGACTTCCCTGGTGGCGCAGTGGTTGGGAATCTGCCTGCCAATGCAGGGAACGCAGGTTTGAGCCTTGGTCCGGGAAGATTCCACATGCTGTGGAATGGCTAAGCCCATGAGCCACAACTACTGAGCCTGCGCTCTGGGGCCCACAAGCCACAACTACTGAGCCCATGTGCCACAACTACTGAAGCCCGTGCACCTAAAGCCCATGCTCCGCAACAAGAGAAGCCACTGCAATGAGAAGCCCATGCACTGCAACGAAGAGTAGCCCCCGTTCGCTCCAGCTGGAGAAAAGCCCACACACAGCTACGACCCAACACAGCCAAAAATAAATAAATTTATAAAAATATATATATATATATATATATATGTGAAAGTGATATTCTAACAAATAATGTTTACTATAGCAAACAATTTACCATAATCCTACAAGATAGAAACTATTATTTACTTTTTGGGTAAAGAAAGTGATGCCCCAAGACATTAGGTGACTCATTCAAAATCGCAAACCTATGCGGCAGCACCTGGACTCTGTCTGCGTGCTCCGTCTCAGAAGTGAGCCGCTCCATCCAACTGCTTCCTTGACACTTACAGAACTACATCATGAGACAGCTGCCATTATCGTTTTTCCAAATGAAAGATAACTGATTTCAAGGACCTGCCCAAGGTCACGCCAGGGTTCAGCAGCACTGGGATTCGAACCCAGCTCTGCTTGGCTGACCACTCTCCCCTATGTGACCCTGTCTCCAAAGAAACCTGTTCCAAATGATGATGCAAACTGCTGGAAATTAGATTTTAAGTGGAAGCTAATTAAAATTTTGGGTCACACTTGCCTTGGATGCTCTAAATATATTCCAGACAATAGAACCATTATTTGCTCGGTGAAACAGGATATTAGCACAGCACCTAAATGCATTTGAGATATCACTTACAATCACCAGGGACAGTGGCCAAAGGTAAAATAATAGCCTCAATAGTGTTTACTTTAGAAACATACAAACATACACTTGCATAAATGAAAAGACTGAGTTCTTTCCTTACCTTTGTCCTGCAGGTATCAAGATAAGCAACCATTACTAGTAATGAGGAGGGAATCGTGCCATCCTTGGGAGTGAAGAAATGAACAAAAGGGCTAGGAATCCCATTAAAGATTAACCCTCAAAAAGCTGAAAGCATGACTGATATACAAGTATAGAATAAATGTGTCAAAATTTTTACTCAACTTATTAATGAGGGAACCAAAATGATGGCTGAGTGGTTCAAAGGAGGAGGCAAGGAATGCAGGTATATATTGTAAGTTGTTCAAAAGGAGCCGACACGAATTTGCTAAGAGATTCAAAACATGGCAAAGTCCTACAGTCACTAAACCATAACTGTTTGGGGTTCTTTTTCTTTTTAAAACATCTTTATTGGAGTATAATTGCTTTACAATGGTGTGCTAGTTTCTGCTTTTTTAACAAAGTGAATCAGCTATACATATACATATATACCTGTATCTCCTCCCTCTTGCGTCTCCCTCCCACCCTCCCTATCCCACCCCTCTAGGTGGACACAAAGCACCCGGCTAATCTCCCTGTGCTATGTGGCTGCTTCCCACTAGCTATCTATTTTACATTTGGTAGTGTATATATGTCCATGCTACTCTCTCACTTCGTCCCAGCTTACCCTTCCACCTCCCCAGTCCTCAAGTCCAATCTCTACGTCTGCGTCTTTATTCCTGTCCTGCCCATAGGTTCTTCAGAACCTTTTTTTTTTTTTTGATTCCATATATATGTGTTAGCATATGGTATTTGCTTTTCTCTTTCTGACTTACTTCACTCTGTATGACAGACTCTAGGTCCATTCCACCTCACTACAAATAACTCAATATCGTTACTTTGTATGGCTGAGTAATATACCATTGTATATATGTGCCACATCTTCTTTATCCATTCATCTGTTGATGGACACTTAGACTGCCTCCCTGTCCTGGCTATTGTAAATAGAGCTGCAGTGAACATTGTGGTACATGACTCTTTTTGAATTATGGATTTCTCAGGGTATATACCCAGTAGTGGGATTGCTGGGTCGTATGGTAGTAATAATTTTAGCTTTTTAAGGAACCTCCTTACTGTTCTCTATAGTGGCTGTATTAATTTACATTCCCACCAACAGTGCAAGAGGGTTCCCTTCTCTCCACACCCTCTCCAGCATTTATTGTTTATAGACTTTTTGATGATGGCCATTCTGACTGGTGTGAGGTGATACCTCACTGTAGTTTTGATTGCATTTCTCTAATGATTAGTGATGTTGAGCATCCTTTCATGTGTTTGTTGGCAATCTGTATATCTTGTTTGGAGAAAGTCTGTTTAGGTCTTCTGCCCATTTTTGGATTGGGTTGTTTTTTTGATATTGAGCTGCATGAGCTGCTTGTATATTTTGGAGATTAATCCTTACTCAGTTGCTTCGTTGGCAAATAATTTCTCCCATTCTAAGTGTTGTCTTTTTGTCTTGTTTATGGTTTCCTTTGCTGTGCAAAAGTTTTAAGTTTTATTAGGTCCCATTTGTTTAATTTTGTTTTTATTTCCATTTATCTAGGAGGTGGGTCAAAAAGGATCTTGCTGTGATTTATGCCAAAGAGTGTTCTGCTTATGTTTTCCTCTAAGAGCTTTATAGTGTCTGGCCTTACATTTAGGTCTTTAATCAATTTTGAATCTATTTTTGAGTATGGTGGTAGGGAGTGTTCTAATTTCATTCTTTTACATATAGCTGTCCAGTTTTCCCAGTACCACTTACTGAAGAGACTGTCTTTTCTCCATTGTCTATTCTTGCCTCCTTTATCAAAGATAAAGTGACCATAGGTGCGTGGGATTATCTCAGAGCTTTCTATCCTGTTCCATTGATCTATATTTCTGTTTTTGTGTCAGTACCAGACTGTCTTGATTACTGCAGCTTGGTAGTATAGTCTGAAGTCAGGGAGCCTGATTCCTCCAACTCCATTTTTCTTTCTCAAGATTACTTTGGCTATTCAGAGTCTTTTGTGTTTCCATACAAATTGTAAAATTTTTTCTTCTAGTTCTGTGAAAAATGCCTTTGGTTGTTTGATAGGGATTGCATTGAATCTGTAGATTGCTTTGGGTAGTATAGTCATTTTCACAATGTTGATTCTACCAATCCAAGAACATGGTATATCTCTCCATCTGTTTGTATCATCTTTAATTTCTTTCATCAGTGTCATATAGTTTTCTGCATACACGTCTTTTGTCTTCTTAGGTAGGTTTATTCCTAGGTATTTTATTCTTTTTTGTTGCAATGGTAAATGGGAGTGTTCCCTTAATTTCTCTTTCAGATTTTTCATCATTAGTGTATAGGAATGCAAGAGATTTCTGTGCATTAATTTTGTACCCTGCTACTTTACCAAATTCATTGATTAGCTCTAGTAGTTTTCTGGTAGCATCTTTAGGATTCTCTGTGTATAGTATCATGTCATCTGCAAACAGTGACAGTTTTACTTCTTTCCGATTTGGATTCCTTTTGTTTCTTTTTCTTCTCTAATTGCTATGGCTAAAACTTCCAAAACTAGGTTGAATAATAGTGGTGAGAGTGGGCAACCTTGTCTCGCTCCTGATCTTAGTTGAAATGGTTTCAGTTTTTCACCACTGAGAACAATGTTGGCTGTGGGTTTGTCATACATGGCCTTTATTATGTTGAGGTAAGTTCCCTCTATGCCTACTTTCTGGAGGGTTTTTATCATAAATGGGTGTTGAATTTTGTCGAAAGATTTTTCTGCATCTATTGAGATGATCATATGGTTTTTCTCCTACAATTTGTTAATATCGGGTATCACATTGATTGATTTGCGTATATTGAAGAATCCTTGCATTCCTGGGATAAACCCCACTTGACCATACTGTATGATCCTTTTAATGTGCTGTTGGATTCTGTTTGCTAGTATTTTGTTGAGGATTTTTGCATCTATGTTCATCAGTGATATTGGCCTGTAGTTTTCTTTCTTTGTGACATCTTTGTCTGGTTTTGGTATCAGGGTGATGATGGCCTCATAGAATGAGTTTGGGAGTGTTCCTCCCTCTGCCACATTTTGGGAGAGTTTGAGAAGAATAGGTGTTACCTCTTCTCTAAATGTTTGATAGAATTCGTCTGTGAAGCAATCCGGTCCTGGGGTTTTTTTTTGTTGTTGTTGGAAGATTTTTAATCACAGTTTCAATTTCAGTGCTTGTGACTGGTCTGTTTATATTTTCTATTTCTTCCTGGTTCAGTCTCGGAAGATTGTGCTTTTCTAAGAATGTGTCCATTTCTTCCAGGTTGTCCATTTTATTGGCATAGAATTGCTTGTAGTAGTCTCTCATGATTCTTTGCATTTCTGCAGTGTCCGTTGTTACTTCTCCTTTTTCATTTCTAACTCTATTGATTTGAGTCTTCCCTCTTTTTTTCTTGATGAGGCTGGTTAATGGTTTATCAATTTTGTTTATCTTCTCACAGAACCAGCTTTTAGTTGTATTGATCTTTGCTATCATTTCCTTCATTTCTTTTTCTTTATTTCTGATCTGATCTTTATGACTTCTTTCCTTCTGCTAACTTTGGGGGTTTGTTATTTTTTTTTCTCTAATTGCTTTAGGTGTAAAGTTAGGTTGTTTATTTGAGGTGTTTCTTGTTTCTTGAGGTAGGAGTGTATTGCTGTAAACTTCCCTCTTAGAACTGTTTTGCTGCATCCTATAGGTTTTGGGTCGTCGTGTTTTCATTGCCATTTGTTTCTAGGTATTTTTTGATTTCCTCTTTGATCTCTTGGTTATTTAGTAGCGTATTGTTTAGACTCCATGTGTTTGTATTTTTTACAGTTCTTTTCATGTAATTAATATCTACTCACATGGCATTCTGGTCAGAAAAGATACTTGATATGATTTCAATTTTCTTAAATTAACCAAGGCTTGATTTGTGACCCAAGATATGATCCATCCTGAAGAATGTTCCATGAGCACTTGAGAAAAAAGTGTATTCTGTTGTTTTTCAATGGAATGTCTTATAAATAGGACATTAAAATCAATTAAGTCCATCTTGTTTAATGTGTCATTTAAAGCTGTGTTTCCTTATTTATTTTCACTTTGGTTGATCTGTCCATTGGTGAAAGTGGGGTGTTAAAGTCCCCTACTATGATTGGGTTACTGTCGATTTCCCATTTTATGGCTGCTAGCATTTGCCTTATGTATTGAGGTGCTCCTATGTTGGGTGCATAAATATTTACAATTGTTATATCTTCTTCTTGGTTTGACCCCTTGATCATTATATAGTGTCTTTCTTTGTCTCTCGTAATAGTCTTTATTTTAAAAGCTATTTTTTCTGATATGAGAATTGCTACTCCAGCTTTCTTCTGATTTCCATTTGCATGGAATATCTTTTTCCATCCCCTCACTTTCAGTCCGTAGGTGTCCCTAGATATGAAGTGGGTCTCTTGTAGACAGCATATATATGGATCTTGTTTTTGTTTCCATTCAGCCAGTCTATGTCTTTCGGTTGGAGCATTAAATCCATTTACATTTAAGGTAATTATCAATATGTATTTTCCTATTACCATTTTCTTAATTGTTTTGGTTTGTTATTGTAGGTCTTTTCCTTCTCTTGTGTTTACTGCCTAGAGAAGTTCCTTTAGCATTTGTTGTAAAGCTGGTTTGGTGGTGCTGAATTCTCTTAGCTTTTGCTTGTCTGTAAGGGTTTTAATTTCTCCGTCACATCTGAATGAGATCCTTGCTGGGTAGACTAATCTTTTTTTTTTTTTTTTTTTTTTTTCTTTTTTTAACATCTTTATTGGGGTATAATTGCTTTACAATAGTGTGTTAGTTTCTGATTTATAACAAAGTGAATCAGCTATACATATACATGTGCTCCCATGTGTCTTCCCTCTTGCGTCTCCCTCCCTCCCACTCTCCCCCTCCCACCCCTCCAGGCTGTCCCAAAGCCCCGAGCTAATATCCCTGTGCCTTGCGGCTGCTTCCCCCCAGCTATCTACCTTACTACGTTTGTTAGTGTGTATATGTCCATGACTCTCTCTCGCCCTGTCAAAACTCACCCTTCCCCCTCCCCATATCCTCAAGTCCGTTCTCCAGTAGGTCTGCGCCTCTATTCCTGTGGGTAGACTAATCTTGGTTGTAGGTTTTTCCCTTTCATCACTTTAAATATGTCCTGCCACTCCCTTCTGGCTTGCAGAGTTTCTGCTGAAAGATCAGCTGTTAACCTTATGGGGATTCCCCTGTATGTTATTTGTTGCTTTTCCCTTGCTCCTTTTAATATTTTTTCTTTGTATTTAATTCTTAATAGTTTGATTAATTTGTGTCTTGTTGTGTTTCTCCTTGGATTTATCCTGTATGCGGCTCTCTGCACCTCCTAGCCTTGATTGACTATTTCCTTTCCCATATTAGGGAAGTTTTCAATTATAATCTCTTCAAATATTTTCTCAGTCCATTTTTTTCTTCTCTTCTTCTTCTGGGACCCCTATAATTCAAAAGTTGATGCATTTAATGTTGTCCCATAGGTCTCTGAGACTCTCAATTCTCTTCAGTCTTTTTTCTTTATTCTCCTCTGCGGTAGTTATTTACACTATTTTATCTTCCAGGTCACCTATCTGTTATTCTGCCTCAGTTATTCTGCTATTGATTCCTTCTAGAGAATTTTTAATTTCATTTATTGTGCTGTTCATCAGTTTGTTTGCTCTTTAGTTCTTCTAGGTCCTTGTTAAACATTTCTTGTATTTTCTCCATTCTATTTCCGAGATTTTGGATCATCCTTATTATCATTACTCTGAATTCTTTTTCAGGTAGACTGCCTATTTCCTCTTCATTTGTTAGGTCTGGTGGGTTTTTACCTTGCTCCTTCCTCTGCTGTGTATTTCTCTGTCTTCTCATTTTGCTTAACTTACTGTGTTTGGGGTCTCCTTTTTGCAGGCTGCAGGTTCATAGTTCCCATTGTTTTTGGTGTCTTCCCCCAGTGGGTAAGGTTGGTTCAGTGGGTTCTGTAGGCTTCCTAGTGGAGGGGACTGGTGCCTCTGTTCTGGTAGATACGGATGGATCTTGTCTTCCTCATGGGCAGGACCACGTGTGTTTTGGGGTGTCTGTAAACTTAGTGTGATTTTAGGCAGCCTCTCTGCTAATGGCTGGGGTTGTGTTCCTATCTTGCTAGTTATTTGGCATGGTGTGTCCAGCACTGTGGCTTGTTGTTCATTGAGTGGAGCTGGGTCTTAGCGTTGAGATGGAGATCTCTGGGAGAGCTCTCACCAACTACTATTACATGGGGTTGGGAGGTCTCTGGTGGTCCAATGTCCTGAACTCGGCTCTCCCACCTCAGAGACTCAGGCCCGACACCCAGCCAGAGCACCCAGACCCTGTCAGCCACATGGCTCAGAAGAAACGGGAGAAAAGAAAGAAAGAAAAAAATAATAAAATAAATTTCTTTAAAAAATTTAAAAATAAAAAAGAGAGCAACCAAACCAATAAACAAATCCACCAATAATAACAAGCACTAGAAACTATACTAAGATAAACATAAAACCAGAAACAAATTAGATGCAGAAAGCACACCCCAAGTCTACAGTTGTTCCCAAAGTTCACTGCCTCAATTTTGGGATGATTTGTTGTCTATTCAGGTATTCCATAGATGCAGGGTACATCAAGATGATTGTGGAGATTTAATCCACTGCTCCCGAGGCCGTTGGGAGAGATTTCCTTCTCTTCTTTGTTCGCACAGCTCCTGGGGTTCAGCTTTGGATTTGGCCCCGCCTCTGCGTGTAGGTCACCCTCTGGCATGTGTTCGTCACCCAGACAGGAGGGGGTTATAGCAGTGGCTGATTAGGGGGCTCTGGCTCACTCAGGCCGGGGGAAGGAAGGAGTATGGAATGTGGGGTGAGCCTGCGGCGGCAGAGGCTGGCATGACATTGCACCAGCCTGAGGCGCACCGTGCGTCCTCCCGGGGAAGTTGTCCGTGGATCACGGGACCCTAGCAGTGGCGGGCTGCACAGGCTCCCGGGAGGGGAGGTATGGAGAGTGACCTGTGCTTGAACACAGGCTTCTTGGTGGCTGCAGCAGCAGCCTTAGCGTCTCATGCCCGTCTCTGGTGTCCACACTGATAGCCACAGCTCGTGCCCATCCCTGAAGCTCGTTCAGGCAGTGCTCTGAATCCCCTCTCCTCGCGCACCCCGTAACAATAGTCTCTTGCCTCTTCGGCAGCTCCAGACTTTTTCCCGGACTCCCTCCTGGCTAGCTGTGGCGTACTAGCCCCCTTCACCCTGTGTTCACGCAGCCAACCCCAGTCCTCTCCCTGGGGTCTGACCTCCGAAGCCTCAGCTCCTAGCCCCCACCCACCCCAGCGGGTGAGCAGACAAGCCTCTCGGGCTGGTGAGTGCTGGTCAGCACCGATCCTCTGTGCGGGAATCTCTCTGCTTTGCCCTCTGCACCCCTGTTGCTGTGCTCTCCTCCGCAGCTCCGAAGCTTCCCCCCTCCACCACCCGCAGTCTCTGCCCGCGAAGGGGCTTCTAGTGTGTGGAAACTTTTCCTCCTTCACGGCTCCCTCCCAGAGGTGCAGGTCCCGTCCCTATTCTTTTGTCTCTGTTTTTCCTTTTTTCTTTTGCCCTACCCAGGTATGTGGGGAGTTTCTTGCCTTCTGGGAAGTCTGAGGTCTTCTGCTAGTGTTCAGTAGATGTTCTGTAGGAGTTGTTACACATGTAGATGTATTTTTGATGTATTTGTGGGAAGGAAGGTGATCTCCAGGTCTTATTCCTCCGCCATCTTGAAGGTCTTCCTGAGGTTCTTTTTCTCCAGACAGAAATCTACAGGTTAACATACAACTTAAGCTATCTGGTTCTAAGCAAATGGCAAACAGCAGGTCGAACGTGGGTGCATTCTCCTCAATATTAAATAACTCTTGGGTTTCTTATCACTCACAGTGAAAGACATGGAGTCATCCTTAGCTTTATCTGTAGGTTTTGGATAAATTTTCAAAAGAATCTCATCAAGTTTATGCTATTATGTGTGATGCCTTAGTGTGTATAAGAGAACCAGTGCCTCCCTAAAATTCCAACTCAGTATGTTTGCACTGGACCCCAGAATATGTATTTTAATAAACTCCCAAAGTTATTCCAGTATTGATAGGCTACAATAAAATATTAAGAAATGGCCAAGGACATGGAAGCAACCTAAGTGTCCATCAACAGATGAATGGATAAAGAATATGTGGCACATATATACAATGGAATATTACTCAGCCATAGGAAAAAAAAATGAAATTGAGTCATTTCTAGTGAGGTGGATGGACCTAGAGTCTGTCATACAGAGTGAAGTCAGAAAGAGAAAAACAAATACCATATGCTAACACATATATATGGAATCTAAAAAAAAAAAAAAGGTTCTGAAGAACCTAGGGGCAGGACACGAATAAAGTTGCAGACGTAGAGAATGGACTTGAGGACACGGGGAGGGGGAAGGGTAAGCTGGGATGAAGTGAGAGAGTAGCATTGACATATATACACTACCAAATGTAAAACAGCTACTGGGAAGCAGCTGCATAGCACAGGGAGATCAGCTCGGTGCTTTGCGTCCACCTAGAGGGGTGGGATAGGGAGGAAGGGAGGGAGGCGCAAGAGAGAGGAGATATGGGGCTATATGTATATGTATAGCTGATTCACTTTGTTAAAAAAGCAGAAACTAACGTAACACTATAAAGCAATTTTACTCCAATAAAGATGTTAAAAAAAATGGCCAGTTTAAGTCATTTAAACCAGAGCTATGGGGAGGTTTTTCAGTTAAATACGCTGTCACTTGAAAGAAATGAAAACTTGGACCCAAGCTGGTTTCAAGAATGAAGAAGTTTTAACAACAGAAATAGAAGAGGTAATGTGGGTTCTAGGGTGGGTTGAGTCTGCTCAATGATGTCTGTATTAACAAGGTAGAATCTGTCCATTTCTCAATTCTCTGCATCCCCATGGGGCTATTGACAAGATGGGCCTAGCAATTCCACATCACTTCCTGGTTCAATATATAGAGGAATAAGAGAGGATTCCTATCCTATGAAGTGTGTCTTCTCATAAGACTAGAGAATCCTTTTCCAGGAACTCCACCCACCCCCAGCCCAACAGACTGCCCACAACTCATTGGCCAGAATTATATCAAGTGATCATTCCTGAGTCAATTGTTGGCACATGGGATTTGAATAGAAAACCTTACACCAATCAGGTTTACTGAGGAACTGGAATGGGGCTGGCTTCCCCTAAGGCAACTGGTTGAATGAAGAAGGTGTGGGTATCTGAACAAAACTAGGATTCTACAGAAAAGAAGTAGAGGTGGCGATGGTGAGGAAATTAGATCAGCAACTAACAGGGTCCAGCATTAGGTGAGTTAAAAAGAATTATAATCAGCATCTTAAAATTAGGTTGCATTAAAGATGTGTGGGAAGTTGCCTTAAGGCACTGGTAACCTCCAAGCACATTGCCAGGGAAGCTAATCCAGTTATCACAGAACACAAAGGTTCACAGACCAAAGTAAGATGCTTGAATCACAGTTTAATAAATCAACTGAAAACACATATCCAGAAGTGAGGGTGGGGGTGGAGGAATGAATATGTGGCGTACAGATGATTCTTAGGACAGTGAAACTACTCTGTATGACACCATAACAATAGATATGTGTCATCATACACGGGTCCAAACCCACAGAATGTACAACACCAAGAGTGAACCCTAATGTAAACTATGGACTTTGGGTGAAAATGATGCATCAGCGCAGGCCCATTGATTGTAACAAATGTACCACTCTGGTGGGTGATGTTGATAATGGGGGGAAGCTGTGCATGTTTGGTGATAAGGGATATATGGGAAATTGCTGTGACTTCTCTCTCAATTTTGCTATGAAACTAAAATTTCCTTGAAAAAGTAAAGTCTTTTTTAAAAATTAATTTTTTAAGAAAAGAAGAAAAGGGAAAGAGATGGGGTATCACACGGAATAAAATGCAAGCAAGTGGAAGCACCACACCAATTTAGTCATAGATTAGGAAACATTCATGCATCCTGTGTCTCCCTCCTGCATCAGCCTCGCCCAAGCCCATAGTGGGGTTATAAGGACCAAAGTTGAGGTCTGAGCAAGGGGACCACAAATGGAGGATGCTTGGGACCAATGACACACACTTGCTCTATCCTGGCAAATACACCTGTCCCCAGCTATCTCTAGCCAATTAGCCTGCTGAGTCACTATGGGTTTTATCTGCATTTCTAGGTAGAGCACATGCAGGGACAAAGCAGGACCATACTGGCGGTCTCCAAAGGGGGCTGATTTAAGGATGACATAGCTGTCGACCCAGAGCTGTCATGATCATTCATTCTGACTTGGTCTTTCTGTGCATTTCTGTCTATAAGTGAGACTCTTGTTTGTTCCACCAAACATTCCATCTATTCCATTTCTATCATCCTTATGGATTACCAATTTACTCTCTATATTTAGCATATCTCATGAATTCTACCTTTGTTCCATAAGATTCTTCCTTACTCATTATTCATTCTTAACACAGCCTGGGAGTATCACTTATACCTCATAAGCCACTAGATTACTTATCATCAATGCTTAAAATCTCTTATGAGCTTCATCCATCCCATTTGCTTTCTTGTCTTGTCTAGCAGATTTGAATATACTCAAATAATACAGCAAACCTACATTACAGAAGACCTAAAGTGTTGTGATGAGGGTGAAAGAAAGAGAGAGAAATGACTAATAGATTAAAAGAAATCTAAGAGAAATGGGAATCAGATACAATTTCTTAAAAACTATGAGATAACTGGGGGCATTGAACTCTGGCTGGATACTTGATACCAAGAAATTATCATATATTTTAGGTGTGAAAATTGTATTTTTAAGTATGAAGAAATAAAGAGTTTTTATGTTTTAGAAATGCATACTGAGGTATTTATGGATCAAATTACATGATATCTGAAGTTTGCTTCAAAATAAGCCAATACTTTGCAATTCGGATCAACAAATAGCTCTTGAGCTTATGCTAAGCAGAGTTTTGCAAACTGATAATCATGAGTCATTAGTAAGTTGGTTTGGTGGGCTTTGTCCCGAACGTGTGAATAACGAATAGAAGAGAATGGAAAATATCAGAGTGTGTGGCATTCTGTCGTAGTAAATTTTGTTCGGGCTTCCCTGGTGGTGCAGTGGTTGACAGTCCGCCTGTCGATGCAGGGGACGCGGGTTCGTGCCCCGGTCCGGGAAGATCCCACATGCCGCGGAGCGGCTGGGCCAGTGAGCCATGGCCGCTGAGCCTGCGCGTCTGGAGCCTGTGCTCGGCAACGGGAGAGGCCACAACAGTGAGAGACCCGTGTACCGCAAAAAAAAAAAAAAAAAAAATTTTGTTTCAACTGTGTGTGTGTGTGTGTGTGTGTGTGTGTGTGTGTGTGTTATGAACATATATTGTATTTCTTACTGTGAGGTTACAGTTAATGAGGTTTGAAGATCACAGCTGAAAGCAGAGTCCTGATCACTAATGGGCACAAAAGATACAAGAAGAATAAGACATGGTTTCCACTTTCCTGAAGAGACAGACATGAATAGGCAAATAGTGTGGAATGCTACGAGCTCTGCTAGCAGTGAGCTCCGAGGACTGTGGGAAGACAAAAGAGGCATTGACTAACTCTGGCATAGGCTTCACAGAACAGGTAATATGTGAGATGATTGTTGAAGGATGAAAAGGATGGAAAAGGGTGAAAACGGCATCTCTCAGGAAGGGAACAAAGTGGCACAGAGTTGTAAACACACAAGTGGTATATTTAGGCAAAAGAAAGTAATTTGGTAAGGCTGTGATCTGGCTAAGAAATGATGGTGGCTTGGAACAGAGCAGTGGATGAGCAAATGGGTTCTGAGTGTTTCATTCTTCCTAAAACTCCAGTGGTCATGACTCATCATCTCCTTCCCAGGACCCCTCCCAAATTCCTTTTCTCTTTCAATGAGATGTCCATTTGTCACCTCATAGGTCAAAGCACTCAAGTCACCTTGATGCTTTATTTTTGGTGATGGACATGGTCGGCACTGCACACAGATGCCCTTTTGTCATTTCTGTGCACTTGTTCCCTGGCTTATGGGTGCTGTAGCTTCCAGGCTGTCACCTCTACTGTCTGACTTCAGAAAGCTGGATGTGCTGGAACATGGCAGCCCTTTGACAATGACTGGCTGGTGTAGGAATGTCAAAGCCCAGCTCCCTTAGTTCAAACTGAGATCAACTTGGAAGTATAACCTACATTCCATGGTTCCCCAAACTGAAGTGGGGTCAGGCTTCAGTTTCCCTCTGGGGGACTTCACCTGAAATCTCTCCTTGTTTCACCTGGAAGCACATCCCTAATAAATCACTTGTCCATGAACTCTTGTCTTGGGGTTCTTCTCCAGCAGACCTGGAACTAATGCACATCCCATATACAAAGAGCCATGAATATGTATAACTGAATCCCTTTGCTGTACACCTGAAACTAACACAACATTGTGAATCAACTATACTCCAATAAAAAAGTTTAAAAACAATGTCATGAATTTCTTTTAACTCTCCATTTTCTACTTGCAGTAAAGTGTATATATATACATATATATATAGCATTTGAAAATAGTATTGTGTCTCTACTGTAACCCAGGCACTGCTGCTCTCTACTTAAATTCATCTTCCATTTATTTGTCTTGAAACATCATTTTCACGAAGTCCCTTTATTGATCAAAACCTTCCAGGGGCTCCCCAATCACCTCAAGAGGTTTTCCCTTAGGCTCAAGTAGTCTCCTTTAGAAAGGAAAATATATATACTCTCACAGACCCTCAATGTAATTTTTAAAATTCATTATAATTTAATTTCAATATGTATAAACCTAAAACTAGTTATAAACTCCTTATACTGACAGCTTTGATATAACTATAAATCCAGAATAAATTTTCAAATTACAGTCAAACACAACTACAAAACCAATAAAAATTAAATTCCCAGCATTAATTTAATGTGACAGATTATGTCATTTTGCTGGGATAAAAATCGCTGATATTTGGTTTAATAGCAGAAGGATGTAATCTCGGGTTTGTTTGTGTATTTAATCTGTTTCTGTATTTCAACTTTAATAATGCTAATGTAAGGAATAGCCATTCTCACAAGCATGCTGTCTAAAACTGTATTAATGGCTGTAATTTTTATTTCTAATTCAGGATAATCAGAACCCAAATCTAAGAATAACCCTTGTATGTCAGTTGTATTAAGGCATATATTGATAACGCTGCAGAACTATTTTGTTCACTTAAAGATAAGGTTAGGGCTTCCCTGGTGGCGCAGTGGTTGAGAGTCCGCCTGCCGATGCAGGGGACGCGGGTTTGTGCCCCGGTCCGGGAAGATCCCACATGCCGCGGAGCGGCTGGGCCCGTGAGCCATGGCCGCTGAGCCTGCGCGTCCGGAGCCTGTGCTCCGCAACGGGAGAGGCCACAGCAGTGAGAGGCCCCCGTACCAAAAAAAAAAAAAAGATAAGGTTAGTATTGTGTTCTTCTGGGAATGTTCATCAAATGAATATTTCTTCCAAATGCTTTGGAAGCAGGATCAGGCTAGGTTTCCTAGAAGCAAACCTCAGACAAAGATTTGTATACAGGGGTTTGTTTCGGAATTGATCTTAGTAAGCAGTGGTAAGCAATGTGGGTACATGATATAGGGAAGGAAGGGAGGTTAACACAGCATGCAGTGATAGGCATGTTACTGCTGCAGGCAACTGGGGCTCAGTGGCAACTGGAAACCTCAGAACTGACCCACCATGAAAGGAGGCAACTGGGGTATTTATCCTCCAATTCCCATTTGTCATTGGTGGATGGCTGCTCCCAAAATTAACTCCCCAACACATCTGGCCTGCCAAGAGAAAGCCCCTAAGAGTCAGAGGTGTTTGTAGCTGGACACCTGGGCACATGCAAGAAGAGTGAGTGCCAACCAGCTATGGGCAGGGCACCAACAGCATCTGTCTCAGAAGCAGGTTATTTCTTCCTTGGGTGTTAACAGCTGTACTGTCCAATACTGAAGGGTTTCAAGTTGGTAAGTTCCATAATGAGATCTGCTCACACAGGTAGGACACTCACTCTGTAGGAGAAGTCTGGTATGTCCATCCTACTGGATGTTGTGTACAGATTCAGTGGCCACAACTTTCCTCTATTCAAACAACTGCGAGATCCTTACGCATGCGGCTGCTGTGACATCCTTTAGCCTCCACTTGGTAGCACCGTCACGAGATAGTACACAGTGACAAGGTTGGTTTTCTACCATATGCTTATAATATTTTCTAATTATCATTAAAATTTAGAAAATAAACAGTAAAGTTTCACGTGGAACTTCATAACCCCTGACAATGTGTCGGGACCCCCAAGGTGGTGGGGCAGGGGGTGGGGGGATAAAGGAAGGTCCAGAGGAAAACTGACCTTCTACATAAAAGTGTAGGTAACCTGAAATTCAAGGTCCATTGAAGTCTACTCTCAAGCTTCCTTCACAAACTTTTCATAGTCAAACAGGTCTATCAGCAACGTGATAAGCATTCCTTGTGCTTATCACCCACAAGATTCATACCTTTCAGCCTGCCTACAATTCACCTGGACCTATTTACTTAAGTCTTACAGAGAGACCAGGCCTTCCCAGGTTGCTCTGGTTCATAACAAGTTCACAGCTCCTAACTCTCACTTGTCAATTAAGCACATGCTACATTCTCCTCATGTCCTTGGTCCTGTATTCCTTTTTTTTTTTTTTAGATTTTTTTTTTTGATGTGGACCATTTTTGAAGTCTTCATTGAATTTGTAACAATATTGCTTCTGTTTTATGTTTTGGTTTTTTGGCTGCAAGGCATGTAGGATCTTAGCTCCCCGACCAGGGATCGCACCCACCCACCCCCTGCATTGGAAGGCAAAGTTTTAACCACTGGACCGTCAGGGAAGTCCCTTCATTGCTTTTTAACATTGAACATGTGCATGTCATATATCCCCAACAAGGCTGTGACACCTACAGTGAGACTGGGCCAACACAGCTCGATGGAAGAATACAGATTCGCAATCTACCCAACTACTCACGGATGTGTACTCAGCTGTGTACTAGCTGTGATCTTGAACCTCCATTCCTCCATCCGTAAGAGAGAGACCCTAGTACCTTCCTCACAGTGTTGTTGAGTGGATAAATATCTGAAAGCATTTTGCAGAATGTCTACAGTTGAGCAGGTACCCAACAAAAGGAGTTCCCTTTCTTATTTTGCAAACACAGTTCTTTCCAACAGCCTTGAGAAATTTCCCATATCATCTTGAAGGTCTGGCCCTTGTGATGAATTGAGAGACCTCTAGTTGCACTGTGGTTTGCTAATCATCTAAACAGCCTGAAAACACATTTTTATAAGACAATACTCTAGATCTGGAGCTCTCTCATCTTTCTCTTTAAAATTTTCCTGCCTGTGCCTATAGAAAGATAAAGAATTGATAAAAAGATTCTCATGGACATGGTTACATTTTGTTGATAAGAAAGTTCTTTATTTGGCTGAAACATATGTTCAGCTAAGAATTTTTCTGCCAGTACTAACGCTATCCCACAAGCATGTTACTGATTCACATGGAGTGGCCATGTAGCCGGGATTATGTAGACTTAGGTCTGTCCTCATCATGGGCAAGTAGGATTAAGAAACTTGGTTTCCATGACCCTGACTACCAATGGCAAGTGTTAAAAATTCTATGAACCTGACTCAGTTATCAGTCATGATTTTTGTTTTCTTTTGTTTTCTATTTAATATAGACTGTTGAGTTTTGCCTCATATGATGGTCTCATCTTGGCCTTATTCACAAGGCCAAGACCTAGGGTTCTACCTGTTGTATCCCAAACCAACCATTCACTGAGTGCACCATCTGCTGAGGTGTGCTGAAGGAAAACATTTTCAAGTTATTTGTGGGGACTTCCCTGATGGTCCAGTGGGTAAGACTCTGCACTCCCAACACAGGGGGCCCGGGTTCGATCCCTGTTCGGGGAACTAGATCCCACATGCATGCCGCAACTAAGAAGTCCACGTGCTGCAACTAAAAGGTCCCTCAGGTCGCAAGGAAGATCCCACGTGCTGCAACTAAGACCTGGCGCAGCCAAAATAAATTAAAAATAAATAAATAAATCTTTTTTTAAAAGTCATTAAAAAAATAAAGTCATTTGTGTTTCTTAAAAGGATCAATAATAAAACTACAATTAATAACAGGGAACTTTTAAGAGTAAGATTCTCCTTGCGCAAATGAGTTTTTAAATCTGCAGTACTTGACACAGTCTCCTGTTCTTTTGAGATGAAAACCAGAAACAGCAGGAGGTGTCTACAGATCACTGAGTACTTATATCATTTAAACTGCAAACAAAAAAAGAATTCCTTCTAAATGGGATGAGCCTTTGAAGTTGGGGTTATGAGGACTTACAGGTGAACTGCTGTGTGAACAGCAATCGAGGTCTATTCATGAGGCTCTAAGTACAAGCCATTATGTTAACACTGCCGCTTCATCTGGGGCCAGTAGCTGAAAAGCAGCTAAGCACTAAATACCAGAGGTGAATTTTTGTTTTAGAATAATGGTATGGATCCCTAGAGTTCCTTCTATTCTTGATACTCTCCCAATATCCTCTTCCAGTATTCTCCCAAACCTTACAAAGAGCTTTCATGGACATACACTTTGAAAATATATGCTTTTAATATGCCGCAAAAAACATGGTCCAAGAGGATACACCAGTGTCCACTGCAGCACAATTTACAATAGCCAAGACATGGAAACAACCTAAATGTCCACTGACAGATCAATGGATAAAGAAGATGTAGCACATATATACAATGGAATATTACTCAGCCATTTATAAAGAATGAAATAATGGGATGGACCTGGAGATTATCATACTAAGTGAAGTAAGTCAGACAGAGAAAGACAAATACCATGTGATATCACTTATATGTGGACTCTAAAAAAAAATGATACAAATGAACTTATTTACAGAACAGAAACAGACTCACAGACTTAGAGAATGAATTTATGGTTACCGGGGGGAACAGTCTAGGGAAGGGACAGATTGGGAGTCTGGGATTGACATGTACACACTACTATATTTAAAATAGATAACAAACAAGGACCTACTGTATAACACAGGGAACTCTGCTCAGTGTTCTGTAATAACCTAAATGGGAAAAGAATTTGAAAAACAATAGATGCATGTATATGTAGGTATAACTGAATCACTTTGCTGTACACCTGAAACTAACACAACATTGTTAATCAACTATACTCCAATACAAAATTAAGAAAAAAAACTTTTCAAAAGAAAATACATTCTTTTATATGACCAGTCTTGTTAACAAAATTTGTCCTGACGGAGCTAGCTCCACCATGTGGCACAATTTTCTTCTTTCTATTTTTAAATAATGCCTGTGTATTGATTAGAAAAGTGTTTAGCTGCAAGTAACAAAAAACCCAAATAACACACAGGTCTATTTTTTTACAGGTAACAAGAAATTCAAAGGTAGACAATTCTGAGCTGCTTCCGTTGCGTGTGTGTATCAGCAAGGATCAAGGCTTCTACATCTTGCTTCTTCATTCTTAGAGTGCATGTTTTACCCTCATGGCTGCTGAATCTCCAGGCATCATATCTGTGTTCTAGGAAAATAATAGGGGCAAGGGCCTATAAAGAATGTGCCAATCAGGTCTAAATCTTTTTGCAAAACCTCTCCCATAACCCCTGCTGCCTATATCTCACTAGATAAAACTGGGTCAATTGGCCATCCCTTGCTTCAAGGAGGTCTTGGTTGTAAGTATTTTAGCTGGGCATATTTCTTCCCCAAAGAAAATCAGAGTTTTATTAGTACAAAAAAGGGACTATAGGTAATATCCACGCAACCAGAAATATCTATTATATCTGGGTCTAGGGATGAGAGTCATCTCTTAATAGAAAATCACTTGCATTAAAAATACTAAAACCTCTTTTTCTAGAGACACATCTACTTTTAACAAGATCATAATCAGAGTTAGCCAAAACATCAACACAGGAACACTAACTTGGTTGAAGTCAATGAGGCTTGACCATCAGTGAAGTAATGAACTTTGGATTGTATCGCCTTTCCTAGAGTCATAAATATATTTCTGAAAATATTTTAAGTTTAAGTTGGTCTTTTCTACCATAAAGCAAGTTCTTTCCTAAAACCACTCATTTTAAAAGCCAGATCCTCTGTGTTACATCCTATCATCCTGCTGTCTTCCATTTTAAAATTAGAGCTCCATTCTTCTAAAACGTATGTTGGCCACCTGCAATCACATCCAAGAAAGAAGCAAACTTCAAAAATCACACTTTCTTTTCTGTTTTCCCCCACTAGATTATTAAATTCATTAGGGAAAGCACCATTTCTTTGTTCTCGGTTGCATTCCAGACACTCACCACAGGATGTGAATATAGAAGATAGTCAAGAAGTGCTTTACAAACAAGTGTTACATATTCAAAATAGAAATTATTGTTTGTCTAAAAGCATTATTATTGGAGCACAAATAATTTTAAAATATAAACCATAAAAATATCATAATTTCAATCATCTTAATCTGAAGAGACATTAGATAAAATTCAGAATTAACTTCTGAATGAACAGTAACAACTAACTCTTAATAAACTTGAGATAAAAGTGAACTTCTGAAACCTAATGAAGACTATTATCTCAAATCAACAGACAAAGATCATACTTTAGAAACACTAAAAGCCATTCCATCAAAGCCAGAAGCAGGACAGAAAAGTAAAAGACTCTCTTCTTGCCAATATTATTAAATTTTTAACCTGGCTAATAAAATTAGACTAGAAGATAATTCTAAGTATAATTAGTGGAAAGGGTAAGACAAAAATATTGGCTGATTATATGACCATCTTGTAGAAAACCTCAAGAGGATCATGGAAAAGCAATTAGAAATAAAATTTCAGTAAGTGAGTTACAGAATAAATGCTGAAAATACACCAGCAATAATCAGAAAATGTTTGTGACATAATGTTGAGGGAAAATGCGGGCTTTAACACACACAAACGGCTATCTCTATTTGATATAAAAATGAAAATAGATTTATAGATATTGACAGATAGATGTAAGTAAATTACTTAACCTCCCTAGTGTTGGACAAGCAGCACTAAATTAAGAAACCTCTGCTTCTGTGCACCTGTGAGCATTCCATAGAGCAGCCCATGTAAGAAAATTAATCAAAATAATCAACACAGAGCACAGAAGCGTGTATAACTGAGACGTTCAGCCAGGGACCCATATTTCCATGTTTCCTCTGCCCGTGATATCTTAATAGATATGCATCTCTCTTAGTCAATGCTCACTCAGCTGTACGTTCTACCAGAGTTTCAACTCTCCTAAACCATGACGACCAGCTTTGTTGAGCTGTCCTTCAAAAACGGATTTTGTAAATGGTACATAGCCTTTATTTCATGGGAGGTCATCCCTAAATCACCCTCCAAATCTGGGTTTAAATCAATCCAGACCAAGAGTCAGAACCTTAATTTATTTCCATCGATAGATGAAAGCTTAAGAGGAAATTACACTAAGATATTTTTTAATGGATAAGAGGTTTTTTTTACGCTTTTATTATATCTTCAGATTTTCTACAATGAATAGGCATTACTTTCGTTTGCTGGTTTTTTTTTTTTGGTACGCGGGCCTCTCACTGTTGTGGCCTCTCCCGTTGCAGAGCACAGGCTCCGGACGCGCAGGCTCAGCGGCCATGGCTCACGGACCTAGCTGCTCTGCGGCATGTGGGATCTTCCCGGACCAGGGCACGAACCTGCGTCCCCTGCATCGGCAGGCAGACTCTCAACCACTACGCCACCAGAGAAGACCTTTCTTTCTTTTTTTTTTTTTTTTTTTTAATCTTGATTCAACACTTTTCCAAATCCTTCATTTCCTATCTCCCAGTAAGTCTTTCTAGGAAATATCTCAAACCTCAAATCTGCAAAATATATCTCAAGTCTGGGCCAGTGCTTTTCTCTATGGCTACCAGCCTCATCCAAAGCATTGCCATTTCCTTCCTGGGTAACTGTACTACACCCCGGGTTCATCTCCTGCTGCAATCAGTTCTTCATCCAACATAGATCAAAAGAGACCCCACATAGGACATCTGTATAAGTTGATAGGAGGTAACCTTAGTGAGTGGGCAGCTGGGGCAGCTATAGGTAGAGCAAGGACGATCAATTCTGCCAACAGATGGACTGTGAGACCCAGGGAACGGTCAAGACCAGTTCAGTTCCCGCTCCAAGCCACTGTCATCCTCCTCATCAATTCCCTCATTCCCGGCATAATTTCAACACACCTCTGAGCCCAGTAAAATCAGTCTAGAAGAATAAGGCAGTGAGCAAAGACCAGATGTCCTTGAAAATAGAAGAGTAATAAGTGAGTACAAAGAATAATCTGAGGTGACAGTCGTTATCGGGTCTGAATAGGCATCCCATGAACAACTATAGACTATGGAAGAAGTTAGTGTACAACTAGGCAACATTTAAATCATTTATCCAGTAAATGTACCTGGGGAAATTGGGGAGAGGAGGCAATTTCAAGTTAAATTCATTCAGTAAAACAAATTTGAGACTTTTTGACTTTTAATTTATATTTATTTTAAAATTTATAATTGTGTGATTCGACTAATTAAAGAAGTATATGTCAAAAATACCATAAGTAAAAATAAAATGCAAACTGCCAGGTATTAAATGGCATTGCAATATTGTGATAAAGATTATGATCTTAATAAAAAGGGTACTCTCCCTCATCGTCAACTAGAAAAAGAATGCCTCCCTTTGAAAAATGAGTAAAGAACATGAGCAGACGATTTATAAAAGGAAAAACACATGTGGCAAATAAACAAGAAAAAGCTCAATTTTATCTTTAGTCAATAATTACAAAATAAAAGAATGTGAATAAAATTGGCATATCTGAACAAAGAAGATATTTATTACTGTTGATGGTGCCATAGTGAGACAGTATTCATGCTCTACTAATGGAAGCATAAATTGGAACCATAATTAAGTATCACTTCCTTAAATATGTTAAAATATTTATATCCACTCCTAGAAACTTGTGTGTGTCCCACATGCACAAGGATTATTCACAAAGATGTTTATTGCAACATTACTTCTAATGGTAAGAACCTGGCAACAATCAACAAAATTAGTTAATGAGAACATTTGAAATATTCTAAGTCTATTTAATGACATTGGAAAATTATCATGAATAATTTGTTGGATTTTCAAACAGCTTACAAAATAAAAAATTTAGTATGATGCCAATTTCATTAGGTTTTATGCATTCCTTTGATGATAGAAAAACTTGGATAGAAATAAAATATTACCAATGGCTATGTGGCGATATCATGGGTAAATATTGCATTTCTCGTATTCTTTCTAATTTTTAATACAAGTAACACATGCTCATGATAACCCAGGAAAAACACTACAAACACACATGGGTATATATATGTGGCTGTATGTATGTATGTATTCCTCTAAAAATCAATAGAAAAGATTGTCAGGAATGGTCTCGTGAAGGATCAAATAAAGTTAAGAAGTTTTTGTTTAAAAAAAAAAATAGCTTGGGCTTCCCTGGTGGCACAGTGGTTGAGAGTCCACCTGCCGATGCAGGGGACACGGGTTCGTGTCCCGGTCTGGGAAGATCCCACATGCCTCGGAGCGGCTGGGCCCGTGAGCCATGGCCGCTGAGCCTGCGCGTCCGGAGCCTGTGCTCCGCAACAGGAGAGACCACAACGGTGAGAGGCCCGTATACCACAAAAAAATAAATAAATTAAAAAAAAAAAATAGCTTTGTTAAAATTCCCTCCCATACTCCTAACCCCTCTTATTTTATTTTATTTTTAAGATTTTTTTGATATGGACCATTTATTAAGTCTTTATTGAAATTGTTACAATATTGCTTCTTTTTAGTATGTTTTGGTATCTTGGCCGCTAGGCATGTGGGCTCTTAGCTCCCTTAACAGGGATTGAACCCACACCCACTGCACTGGAAGGCGAAGTCCTAACCACTGGGCCACCAGGGAAGTCCCCACCTCTTTTATTTCAAAATAAATGTTGTCCTCTTTATTCTAATTATGTAAAGGCATTTGGGTGTTGTCCATCTGCATACGACTGTGGACAAAGCCTAGCCCATACAGGGTCCTTAAGAAATATTTGTTGAGGGAATGAATAGATGCTATAGCACAAGTGGGGAGAAGGGTCTTCTCACCCTTTGATGATAATTTTCTTGACACAGTTTAGAATCCATCTAAATAGACTATCGATCCTGCTGTTCAACTACTTTTAGAAATGTCGTAATATTCACTACTCTAAAAACAAAAATCATTATTTTTGACAGATGCTCTCTAAAATTTAATTGGTTTAACACATTTCATCCCATATAGCAAGTTAATTTACTTAGCTACTTGGGGGCACATTTTGCAATTAATTCTTTCCGTTGAGTTCACCATGATGCTATTGCTTAAATCCAGATTATTCATGAGAATGTCATTGAGATTTTCTACAACTGCACTGGGCGATAGGAACACCTGTGGTGAAAATGTTTCCAGATAAAACTACCTGGGCTCTGCTCTAAAGAGTGGGAATTTCAGGAGTTAACTGATCATTCATTTATTTGTAGAGATGGTGCCAGAAATTCTGAGTGAGTGTGGGAGAGAGGGGAGAGGGGAATTCTGGCTTTGCTTATGCATTCTAAGGTCCACATTTACAAGATAGTGAGAAAGCCTGACAAAATAAGCTCCCGAAATGTATAAACACGATGCAAAACTTATCCCTGCTTATCTAGCAAAGCATATGAATTCAATCACAACAGAAACTTAGAGAAATTTCGCAGTAGGATCTCATTAGAAGACACACTCACTTTCTATCTGTGACCCAGTTCCTATCACAGACCTATTGAGGGAAATTCATTGTACAGATTTTACAATCAAAGACATACATATAACTTTATTTTCCTATAACTGAGCTTAACCCAGAGCAATAAGAGAAGAAATAAATATAGTCACTTGTGGTAACCAGCTGTCAAGATGGCCACCAGTGAGCTTTGCCTTCTTGTGTGGTCTCCTCTCACACAGAATAGGGCTGACCTGCGTAACTTAAAAGATATCATAGAAATGATGGTATATGACTTCTGAGACTAGACCCTAAAATGCTTCGCAGTTTCTGCTTTATCCTCTTGGAATATTTGCTCTGTAGGAAGCCAGATGCCATGTTGTGAGGACACTCAAGTAGCCCATGGGTGTGTGTTTCAGGGGGCGAGAGGTGGGGGAAAAGGGAGGCTCCATGATTGAGAACCTGAGGCTTCCAGCCAGCAGCCTCGTGAGTGAGCCATCACGAAAGTAGCTCCCCCAGCCCCAGTCCTATTTCAGATGACTGCAGCACTGGCCAACATCTTGACTACACTTCATGACAATCTCTGAGCCAGAACAGAAACTGGGAGATAGAATAAATTTGTTCTGTTTTGTCTTGAGCTGCAAACTCTTGGAGTAATTTGCTATGCAACAATAGATAATCAGTGCATTCCTTCTAAGAAAATTCATTCAAATTAGTGACTAATCTGCCATATCAGGATTTAAACTCAGCTACTTCCAGATTCTCTACTTCATTCTCTCTGGGGATGGGTTGGAATCGAAATTCAAGAAGACTTTGGGATGGCCCTGGCGGTCCAGTGGTTAAGACTTCACCTCCCAATGCAGGGGGTGCGGGTTTGATCCCTGGCCGAGGAGCTAAGATCTCGCATGTCTCGTGGCCAAAAAGCCAAAACATAACAAAAGGAAGCAATACTATAACAAATTCAATAAAGCCTTTAAAAAAATAGTCCACATCAAAAAAAAATCTTTAAAAAAAATAAATTCGAGAAGACTTTACCTAACTTCCTAATATTAGGGAAAGGGACTCCTGGCCATTAATTTCTGTATCAATAAGATGTTTTTGGCAATACACGACAGAATGGTAGAATCAAAGTCGCTCAAATAATATGCATTTTTGTCTCACACCACAGTAAGTGGGGAGGTGTGTACTTCCAGAGTCAAATAATTCAGGGGCTCCACTGCCTCAGGACTTCCGTCAGCTTCTATTCTCTCAGCTTTCCCTTTATCATATTCTTTTTTCTGTGAACCGTCTGTTCGTATCTTTTAACCATTTTCTGTTTAGGTTGTTGGTCATTTCCTTGTCAATTTCTGGGAACTCTTCATATATTAAGAGGTGAGCTTTTGGCCTGTGTTCTAAGTTGAAATATTTTCCAGATTTTCCTCTGACATTTTACTTTGCCTTTGGATTTTTTTCTTTTTTCTTTTTTTAATTGAAGTATAGTTGATTTACAATGTTGTGTTAGTTTCTGGTGTATAGCCAAGTGATTCAGTTATACATATATATACTCTTTTTCATTATGGTTTATTACAGGATATTGACTATAGTTCCCTATGCTATGAAATAGGACCTTGTTGCTTGTCCATTCTATCTTGGAATTTTTGATCATGCATATTTTAGTAGTATGCTTCATTTATCCATCTTTTTCTTGTATGGTTCCTGGATTTCAAAGCTCTGCTCCTAGCCGAAGTTTACAAAGCAATTATCTCATGGTTTCTTCTAGTGCTTTATGGGTTGTTGTTTTTGGTTTTTTTTTTTTTTTTACATTTAAATGTTTAATCATTTGTAATTTCTCAAATTTGTAATTTGAGATGTGAATCCAATTAATGTTTCCTTCAAAGCCCTCACACCATTTATTGACTAGTTCATATTCCTCACCACACTCCCATTTGATCACATTCTACTAACCTATAACACTACTTCATTCCCCTATAGCAATCTGAGGGGCTAAATAAATGAGCAGTGGTAATCCTCCACTTCCAATGCATTATTTGAACTCAACAAAGCTGCATCATGTGCTTTAGAACAGGAACTGGTAAACTATGGCCAGTGGGCCACACTTGTTTTTGGAAATAAAGTTTTATTGGGACACAGCCATATTCACTCACTTATGTATTTTCTATGGCTGCTTTTGCACTACAAATGCAGAGTTGAGTAGTTAAAACAGAGATCATACAACCTGCAAAGCCTCAAACATTTACTATCTGACCCTTTCAGAAAAAGTTTTCTAACTCCTGCTTTAGAATTTACAGAACACTTTAACATACATAAACTCCATTAAAGCCTCAATAATCTAATGAGATGGTATTATCCCCATTTCATCTGTAAAGAATATGAGACTTGGGGAGGTTAAATAGCTGGTGAAGGGCAGACCCCAGATCTAACCCAAGTCCCAGGACTTAAATTCCACAAATGTTTCTTCTGTCATTTATAAGGTGCTTTATGGTTTTCAAAGTCCTTTTGCACATCTATTCTCTTGATATTTCCAATATTCCTGTGAAGAATATATGAATCCCATTTTACAGATGTGAAAACTGAGTTACAGAGAGGGTAAGTAAAATTCTGACATGCTCACAGCTTTTAAGTGGTGGAGTTGGTATCCAAATCTAAGTCTCTAGTAAAAAAGAAAGAAAGAAAAAAACACTGCTTTCTCAAAAATACCTCACTGCTGATATCTTAATTCAAATCCTTGCTCACTCCAGCCCAAAATGCTCTGAGCATTCCAGCTATTCTTTAGTTAATGGTAATATACCAATTTTTTTTAATGCTCATGATTTGTCAAAAAGAAAACAAAATTAAGCCCCCAAAAGGGAGGAAATAGCAGGAAGGACAGGGGGGAGCCCGAAACTCAGATTTTTAAATACAACTAGATTAAATATGTACCTACTCTTCAAAGCAAATAAGAATCTTTCGAAAGGAAATATTGGGAAAGTGGCACTGAATTTCCTCTGGCTTGGGATGCCCATTAGCACAGATGTAAAATCCTTCCCTATTCCTTCCAGCCAAATAAAGGAAGATCACTGCACCACTGTTTACTAAATTCACTTTCTCAAGGCAATGTTTGTCTTTTGCAGGAACTAGGAGGGTTCATGCTGAGACCAGAAGGAGGGATATTAAGCCCATTTTTAAAAGGTATCTTTTTAATATACTGTATCCATAATATCTAAGCAATTCACACTATTCCCCCACAGACTCTGTTTCTACTCCACTGGCCCACTGGCTCTGTAAAGTCACATCTTTCTGTTATTACTAAGGCAGTTCACCTCAGGTACTTCTTTAATTTCCTGTATTTTTTTCCAACATGAAGTTAATTTACTTTATCCCTTATCCCAGGAATGATAACAGGGTTTCTATAAAAGTGAACATCCATGATCAAAGAGAAGCTTGTATTATAAACAAATTATTACAACTGGGCTCCCTTTGAAATATTTTAACTTAATTAAGCTCAAACACTTTTGGCAAAGGTTTAAAAACTTGAGAGTAATTGAAGAGCCATTCCAGTTTGGCTGGATTTTTCTTTTAATGTCGGGGTGGGGTGGGGGTAGTTTACATGGTTATAGCCTAAATGTTGCACTGATACTATTTTTTAGTTGTACTTTTTTAAACAAAAGATATTAGGCAAAATTGAACTTGTTTGGGGAATGACGGAATTGTTACATAGCTTGATGACAGTGACAGTTACACAACTGTACACATTTGTCAAAACATATAGAAATGAACATGAAAAGAGCTGAATTTCACCGTATGTAAATTATTCCTCTATAAATCTAACTTTTTTTTTTTTTTTTTTTTTTTTAAATCTAACTTTTTAAAAAACTGGGTTCTTTCTACTCAGCTGAGTTGAAAATATTCTCAAGATGTTTTTTGAGGCATTGTCTGTAGTGACCAAAGCAAAGAAAAAAGTAAATAGATACTACATAAATGTTGATCAGATGAGAATTTGATTGGTCTTTTTAAAATAATTTAAATCTATGTATCTTGACCTGGAACACTCTAGGTAAAACATTGTTAAATTGGAAAAAAAAAAGACAAACAGGCAAGCTGCAGAATAATGGGCCTATAAAAGCAGTAATAGCAATCAGTAGTTGAAGTAGTGGTATAATCTCATTTAGTAAATAAATAGGAAAAAATCTTGGGAAGATTAACAGTAACTAATATTTATTGACCACTTCAACGTGTCAGGTATGATTCTAAGTACTTTACAAGTATTATCTCATTTAATTATTCTAAAAACTCTACAAAGTAGGTAAGGAAGATCTGCTTCCAACCAATCCAAGAGAGGATGAGAGCACCCAGAACAGAAGTGACGCCCCATCTAATCTAATCTTGGAAGTGGCAGTCCTTCACCTCTGCTAGATTCTACTTCTTAGAAGCAAGTCAGAAAGTCCACCCCAGGGCTTCCCTGGTGGCGCAGTGGTTGAGAGTCCGCCTGCTGATGCGGGGGATGCAGGTTCGTACCCCGGTCCGGGAAGATCCCACATGCCGCGGAGCGGCTGGGCCCGTGAGCCATGGCCGCTGAGCCTGTGCCTCCGGAGCCTGTGCTCCGCAGCGGGAGAGGCCACAACAGTGAGAGCCCCGCGTACCGCAAAAAAAAAAAAAAAAAAAAAAGTCCATCCCACATTCAAGAGGAGAGTCTCCACAAGGGCACGATCACCAGGCGATCGATGGCCCTCTCGGAGGCTGCCACCCCGAGAAGCTTAACCATGGATTACTTAACAGTGGGGTCTGGGACAGCACCTTTTAATTTTAAAAAATTGATGTTTCTACATCAAAACATTTGAACACTCATGCTAAATGGGATAAATAATGACTATAAGTAGCCTCATGTCAGTATAGGGCAGGTTCTGCTTCCGGATGAATGATGAAAATACTTTTAGCTTTCAAAACCTTTTGAGGTTCAGAATTATGGAAAAGAGACTGGAGATCTATCTATCCCCTGCTCTACAGATGATGATACTGAGGCACAGAGAGGTCAAGTATGTGTAGATTTGTATGTGCCCAGACACATACAGACCCATAACCATCAAGCTTTTAACACGATGTTCTCAGAACACTGACGATGAAGAGGGCTTTTAAACATATCTCCATGACTTCACTTATTACAAAACATGCAGTAGTACTCTTATTAACTTTTTAATTAATAAAATTAATTTTTAGAAGAATAAAATAGTATTTCTCCCGTAAGGCAAGGAGTTTACATTTATGTTACAAGAGCCAAAGGTTTTATTCACATTATGTTGGCTTCTAACATGCAGCTGTATTTGTGCACACATGTGTTTGTATGTGTGTACATCACATGCTGCTGTGATGTCACAAAATGAAAGAATTAGAGGAAGAAGTAAGAATAACAGAAAGAAGGAAAAAAGCAAAAGTGTAATAAATTAGATTAATTTCCTCAGCTTATCTCTAGTTGGGAGTAGTCAGGGGACAGAAAGAGCCTCCAGGTCGAGAAAATGGCTAGGTATGACATGGGTGTGTGAGGAAATTTTTCGATTTGATGTGGTTTTGGTGTAAGTTAATGAAAAACACTGCCTCATTTAAAGGTTGACCAACCTTGACTAGAACACAAATGCTGGTCAGGCTGAAACTTTATTTCTGCCCTTTAAGTTATTCTCTCTCTCTCCTGGTTTGCACTGATTCCTAATCAGAACTTTGAACAGGTATTAGATATAATAGTAAGGAGAGAGTTAGTCCTTTATTTCAGATTTTACTTTTATTATGACCTGTTTAAACAGATAAAAACTGACTTTAATAACTGTAGGCAGTATTAGATATACTGAATGGCCTTACTTCTGATGCTGTATATGTTTTACAAATTAAGCATTTCATCATTATGATTAAAAGTAAAGTGCTTAGCAAGGCAAGCTGAGAAATTCTTATCTACTTTAAGAGGTACTAAAAAGCCTAAACGTCATTGGCATCTACTGTAATATGGTAACTTTAAATATAACACCTCAATTCCAAGTACGTTCATGTCAGAATCTGAAATGGCTTTGAAACTATGACATGGCAAACAACTTTTTTAAAAGTGAATTTGAGGAGCCGGGATGGAAAAGGAAAATCACAGCAAATTCCAGAAGTCTAGCCAATGCTGTCTTGTCATGACTCAGCCTTCCACTTGGGGGCGATGCTTCTCAATGGCTATTAGATATTTTTTATAAAATAAAATGGGCTTGTCTTGGCATTTGTGATATGGTTATTGTTGGCCTGGAAGAGTTCACTAGGCCTGCACCCCCAAGAACCACCTCTTTTCCCAAGGAGAAAGTATTCCTGAGTGGGATCACTTTAGCAATATATTATTAAGACATCACGTGGAATGAGAATAATAATAAAAGCCAACAATTTACTGAGATGGTTCCATCCAGTGGTAAGAAGGCAAACTCTAGACCCAGATGCCTGGGTTCAAATTTCAGCTCTGCTGCTTGTAGATGTGTTACCTAGAGCAAATTACTTGACCTCTCTGTGTCTTAGCTCCCTCATCTATAAAACAGATACAGTAACAGTACCTAACTCAGAAAGCTGATGGGAGACTTAAATGAGTTGGTCTAGGTAAAGCCCTTAGAACATTACCTGGCATATGACAAGCACTACTTCAGATGTAGCTATCATCCCTATGAACACCTCCAAGAATGCACTGCTGGCTAGTACACTGGTCATATTTCACTGAATCCTGTCAACAATATTGGGAGTAGATTGGATCTAACCAGCATTAGATCCATTTTACAGATGAGGAAACCAAGGCCAGATAAGTGAAATGAATTTCCCAAGGTCTAAATTAAGGGAAGAACTACAACATGATTCTATGCTTACGTAGAACTACAACATGCACTTACACTTACCTAACTCTAAATCCACATTCTTAACCACTGTAATGTATTATACAGGTCAAATACTATAAGCAGTAAAAAAAAAAAAAAAAAAAAATCACAAAACGTGTAGCTCAAACTAAGAGATAGGAGCAATTGCATTCCACAAAACTGTGTTTTCTCTCTGTTTTCTCCTCTTCAACATAATTCTATTACCCTTACTTTACATAGTTTATACACCCCCAAAATTAAATTTTTACCTTAATATTTATTTATAAACCAGGAGGAGGTACCTATAACCTAAATCTTTAAAAATTCTTGAGATATGGTTTTGAGGTGAACTTAAGAGATACTCCACTAAAAAAAGTTAGATTATTTAAAAGTCAGGAAAAGATGATTCTGCAATTCTGCTCAAAGATAAAAATAGAATTCCAAGTACTCTACCCAAAAAACTCCACCACCTTCTAACTGCTGTTTTTTCCCTGTCAGTCCTTGAAATGACCTTGGCTTAATTACCTGCATCTCAATGAGTGAATCTACATAGAAAGTGAAGGTTAATTAATGAAGGATCATTTCTTTTGCTAAGCCCACCAGGCAGTGGCTGACAGCAAGAGTCGTCCACACGGTATTATCCTATATCTCATTAGAAATGGTCAGATTGATGTGCTCACTTTGGACCAGGGAAATGAAAGAAAATAGTTTACTAATGATGACCACTCACAGTGTGTGGTCACAAAGCTTCCCACCTGCCACCTCTAACCTTGAATGGCACTGCTCCTAAACTCACAGAATCCAAAATGTTAGACCCAAGTAGAAATGCAGAGATCAGATTCTAATGAGGCTTAGACACTTGCATGCCAACTGCACAATGATATTCACATAGCTCCTATACTATTATTTTTCTTAACATTCTTTGTTTTTATATATTATTTTAAAACTGAATGGGGCTTCCCTGGTGGCGCAGTGGTTGAGAGTCCGCTTGCCGATGCAGGGGACACGGGTTCGTGCCCCGGTCCGGGAAGATCCCACATACTGCAGAGCAGCTGGGCCCGTGAGCCATGGCCGCTGGGCCTGCGTGTCCGGAGCCTGTGCTCCGCAACGGGAGAGGCCACAACAGTGAGAGGCCCGCGTACCGCAAAAAAAAAAAAAAAAAAAAAAAAAAAGAAGTAAAACTGAGTCATTCTAGAACGGGGTTTATAAAACTCAGCATTAATGACATTTTGCAGCTGATAAATTTTTACTATAAGCAGCTGTCCTGTGCATTGTAGGATATTTAGCTGCATCCCTGACCTCTATCTACTCGATGACGGTAACATCCTCCTCCTAGGTGTGACAACCAAAATTGTCTCCAGACATTGCCAAATGACCCCTTGGGTACAAATCTGTCCCTTCTTGAGAATGACTGATCTAGAAAAAATGTAGTTCTAGAGTTTTGGCTTTTCATATTGAAATAATTTCAGACTTAAGAAAAAAAGTTGCAAAAATAGTATACCTGTACCCTTTACCCAGATTCCCCAAATGTCTCCATTTTACACAACTATAGCCCAGCTACTAAAAGCAGAAAATTAACATTGATACAATACTATTAAGCAATTTATAGATCTCATTCAAATATCACCTGTGTCCCCTCAACACCCATCCATCTTGGTCCAAGATCTAATCTGGGATTACATATTGCAAGTAATTGTCATGGTCTCTAGTTCCCTCCAATGTGACAATTCCTCACTTTCTTTCTTCATGACCTTGATATGTTTGAAGAGCACCAACCAGTTAGTTATTTTGTAAAAACATTCCTTGATTTGGGTTTGTCTGACGTTTTCTCATGATTAGATTGAAGTTCTGCATTTTTGAGAAGAATACCACGAGAGCTTCGTGCCCTTCTCAGTGCATCATATCACAAGGTACATAATGGGCTATTAACTTTGATCATTAGGTTTGAGGCAGTGTCTGTAATTTCTCCACTGTCAAGTTAAACTTTTTCTTCCTTTGTACTAATAAATGTTTTGTGGGGAGATTCTTTGACAGTGCAAATTATCTTGCTTCTTATCTTATTTTTGCCCACTAACTTTAGTGCCCATTGATAACTCTTGCCTGCAATAATTATTATTGTGGTGTTTGCCAAATGGTGATTTTCTATTTCCATCATCCTACATTTATAATTGTCATTCTACTACATGTAATAGCTGTTCCTTTTCCTCCACTTTTTAGTTATTTTTAGAAGAAGTTTTGTCCCAATACCATGAATGAAAAACCAGGATTAACACAAGAGTTATAATAATGAATAGTAACATTAAAAAATAAATTCAATGAAAAAAATTGATAGCGATTTCTGGCTGGATACTACAGCCTTTAAAGGCTCCCAATCTGATGTCTCCTTTTTCTTCATTAAAAAGAGTAATTAACAGAGACTTGCCTGGTGGCGCAGTGGTTAAGAATCCGCCTGCCAATGCAGGAACCACTAGTTCGAGCCCTGGTCCGGGAAGATCCCACATGCTGTGGAGCAACTAAGCCCGTGCGCCACAACTGCTGAGCCTGCACTCTACAGCCCGCGAGCCACAACTACTGAGCACACGCGCCACAACTACTGAAGTCTGCATGCCTAGAGCCCGTGCTCCGCAACAAGAGAAGCCACCACAATGAGAAGCCCACGCACCGCAAGGAATAGTAGCCCCTGCTCACTGCAACTAGAGAAAGCCTGCACGTAGCAACGAAGACCCAACACAGCCAAAAATAAATATATAAATTTATTTTTTAAAAAGAGATTAACAGGCATTAGAAAAGTATTAAAAATGTACTAGAATCAAACTAACTTTCTTCTTGATTGGAAGAAAATTAGAAAAAGAATCACTATGTCATTCAATATTATTTGATATTAGCTCTAAATAAGACTTAAGACCTCATCTTTCTCCAGTGATTATCCTGCACTTTGGAAAACACTAATCAGCTTCTGCCATCTTATAGATGAAGTGACTGAGGCACACAGAAAGTAAATAACCTGCTCAATATTCACTGATAGAAGGTCTTTGTTCCAAGGTACAGTGCTGGAGGTGAAATGGGTTGGCAGGTGGAGATTCAGTATCAGGATGCCAAGGTGTTTCATAAAGCCCAAGGGTAAAAATTCAGCCAAACCAGGAAGGGACTGGAACCTGGAAAACAAGAGTGACCAGGGCCTTCTACCTCTCATTTCTATTTTTCTCTGTGCACCTACTTTTTTTTCTCCCTGTCTTCCTCTCTCACAGCTAACTCAGCTTCTCTATCCCATAGCAAAATATAGCAACCCCAAAACAACCAAGTTCACAGTCCAAACCATACTCAGAACCTCGTTGGGTCTCCCTGGGTCCCTAAACTTTTAAAGGAGAATCTGATTGGTCCAGCTTAAGTCAGGAGTACAGCCTTGAGCCAATCAGCTCTGACATGGCAGCAGCTTCACCTAATTCAAACATGAAGGATAGCCATTGTCAACTGAGTTATCCTAAGCGAGTACCACTGTGCAAGCTTGTGCATCCAAAGAGCTAGAGAACTGTTTCTCAACCACTGGTCCAGGTCCTTAAAATATTGTTACCCCAGCATCAATCATGAGTATACCAGCCACCTGAATACCACACATACTATTTTTTTTACACTTTTTCTTTGACCAGATTCACTTTTTTTTTCCTTAAATAAAAGCATTGAGTCAGGAAACTTATGATAGCATGAGTTTAACTAGGAAAATCAGATGTTTTTCTAATATTCATTCAAATACATACATATTACTAAAATCAAGAATGCACATCCCTGTGCCATATAAAACCCCCAGTGTTATGAATCCTTTACTTCAGTAAGTACCAGGCACTTTATACTCTGGAGCCTGTCCCCTGTTTTCTCTGTCCCCTGCAGTGAAATATTCTATGTTCAAATCATTCATTCAGTTCTCAATCCATCCCTGCTTTATTCTTCCTAAAATTAAATTTTCTGACTTGAAGAGTTGCACATTGTTGAGAAATTGGCTTTTGATGTTTCTCTGAGCTATTCACACCAACTATTTTAAAAAATAAACCCTGCTCAGTTTTTTTACTTATTTTTACTCGTACTGCCTTTAGTGGGGAATTCTTAAGGATGGGTTTAGTTCAGGTTTTCAACTTTGGTTTTAATGGTCAATGCATAATATGTACTTTGGAAGGTCTTAAGTTCTGGGGATACAGACCTGCCCTCAAGGAGCTCCCAGAATCTCGAGGGGGAACAGAAATGTAAATAGACAATCACAGTGAGCAGCTTGGGTTCTGGTGGTACCAGTGGAGATGAGAATAATTTTTGGATTCTGGGTGTATTTTGAAGGTAGTGCTAACAGAATTTCAAAAGTTTAGATGTGGGGTCTGAGATAAGCCAAGGCTATACATAAAGTTATGACTTGAGCGACAGAGTGGATGGAATTTCCAGTTACTAAGACGAGGAAAGATTCCTGGCGCTGTTAGGAGGAAGATGCAATCACATGTTCTTTCTGGACATGTCCAGTTTGAGGTGTCTGTGAAATGTATCCACATGGAGATATCAAGGGGGCAGTTTCAGACACAATGCTGAAGTTCAGGTTCACACTGAACATATCGAGGAGTGAAGACTCTCTTAGTTATGTGCCTGACATATAGCAGGAATTCAAAAAATGGTAAATGCATGAGTGCCGTGGCTTAGATCAGCAGAAATATTTGCTTACTGTTGGAAAAGAACTAGGCTTGCACACCCTACTTATGGTGGGTCAATAAGATTTTTCACATGAGAAGAAAAGCGTGTTTTTCTTATTCCAAATGATCCGCAAGATAGTGTGGTTTCATTTAGGTTGTTTTTTATCTCCAAGATAACATTAATAAACAAATTTGAAATCACACAAGTATGAATGTAAATTATTTACAGTGGGCTTGAAGAGCTCAGAAGGGCTTTGTAAGATAAATAATTTATAAACTCATAGAAGGAGTTTCTTTTTTTCACTAATTAGGGTGAAAATTTTACCAATAAATCATGAGAGGTTTCGGGAAGTACGCAGAGTAGAGATCAATTCAGGGCAATAAACATTTATTGAAAAACTACTATGTGCCAGGCACTTGGCTGGAGGTGGGTGGTTCAGAGAACTGTATATGGGGTTTCCTCTTTTAAGGGGCTCCCTGTGCAGTGGGGGAAATGGCATCCTGAGCGCCAAGTCATGGGTGGTGGGACATTGGTGCTGCTCACCACTACGTTCTGATGCTCAGCTTTGCAGGCGTGCAATAGGATGGCAATTCCCCACCCCTCAAGGGCAGGCATGACCATGTGGCTTGCTTTAGCCAATTAAATGTAAATAAATGTTACCTATATTACTTGCAAGTGGAAGATTTAAGAGGTCCTAAGTGATTTGCTATTCTTATGGACTGAATACTTGTGTCCCCCCAAAATTGAAATGTTGCAATCTAATCCCTTGTGTGCTATTATTGGAAGGTGGGGGCCTTTGGAAGGTGATTAGATCATGAGGGTGGAGCCCTTATGAATAGGATTAGTGCCTTTATAAGAGGAGGTCAGAGAGCTTGCTTGCTATTTCTGCATTGTGAGGATGGGACGAGAAGTGGGCAGTCTGCACCCTGGAAGAGGGCTCTCACCAGAACCTGACCATACTGGCACACTGATCTCAGACTTCTAGCTTCCAGAACCATGGGACATACAGTTTTATTATTTATAAGCCACCCAGTCTATGGTACTTTGTTACAACAGGATGAACAAAGACAGACATGTTCCAATTCACAGTTGCAGTGACAACAGTCAGTGTTGAAGTGTTGCTTCCTTCAATCTAGGCCCATGGGTAACCACTGTGAAGAGGGCTTCCCCACCTTCCCCCCCAGATGACCTGCTGGATTTATAGCATGAATAGGAAATAAGCTTTTGTTGTGTTAAGCCATTGATATTTGAGTGTTGTTAGTTACTGCATAATCTAGCCTTGTCCTAAATGATACAAACCCTATATTGATAAAGGATATATCCTTTGTGAATTTCCATGTCCCAAATGCCCTCTGTATCCCCCATCCTTTGAGCTTTTAGTAATCTACCTCATTTTTTTAAAACACAACTTCTGCCCTGACTAGGTTTTCCAATCATTTTTCTACGATCATTTATAGAAACAAAGTCCTAGATCCAAGCCATCATTCAAATACTTTTGTCCACTCCTCAGTTTATTTAAAAATTCCATTTTCCAGCTAGAATCACCTCTTTCTATCTCTAATTGCCCTTGTACATGCATCACCTGTAGGCTTTCTTGGCTACATCATATTTGTCATCAGAAGCAAATCTGTAGTTGTTTTTACTATTGTTGTTAATTTCACGAGCACTTCCAGGTATGTAAGAAGAGCAGAGGTCAAGAGACTCATGTGAAACCTGGATTGTAAGTGACTATGTGGCTCCCTTCTGCACCTGACCTTACTTTAATAAACAGAAATTAGACCTCTAATTAAGGAACTTCCAGGGGTAAGCAAGTTGCAAAACTATGAAATGGCTAATGTTTTTGTGTGTTTTGTTGACTGCCATCTTTCTAGTGACTAGAAAATGTGTAGCACAGAGTAGATGCTAAAGAAATATTGTGAGTTGCAGAGGGAAGAGGCACAAAGTGTGAAGGCTTCCTGAATAACACAACAAAACAGAGGCCAGGAGATATTTTGCTGAAACAGTTCTGGGAAAGTTCCACCATCATTAATTTCAGACCATGAGAAGAATTTCTGTATAGATCAAGCAGTGGTTCTAATGGTTTGGAAAATCTTCTCTGAATCAAGGACAAATGATACCTTATAGCAAAGGTACTGGGTGTTTCCTTAAGAACAACCAAGTGCCATTTCGATTGCTTTGGTAGACTGAGCTGGGAAAGGTCAAGGCAAAGAGAAAGAAGAAAACATATGCTTATAGCAGTGGTCCAGCTTTTGGACAAATCCCACCACCGTTACCAGGTTGCTCTTGTACTGAATTTTAGAGCAGACCCTGGCTTAGAATGTACTGTTCTTTTCCAGCATCAGCACCAATGAATAAAATGGTCCCATCCTCAGTTACCCCTCCCAATTCCAACATGGGAGCTGGTATTATTACATGCTGACTTCCACCACTGGCTTGTGCACTGCTGGTTGCAACACTCAATATCAATTTTCATTTGTTTACCTGGAGATAGTAGAAAGCCACCCTGTCTTAGTCAAGATGAGTTTTTGACTAGAAGGATAAGAAACACAAAATAGCAGTAGGGGAAGTTTCTTAAGTCTGGCACTAGGAAGCTGAGGGTTGACATGGAGCTACATAATGGCAGGGTTCCAGGCTTCCTCTGTCTTATTTCTCCACCAGAAACAGTTTCCATTCTCATGATCACTTCATGGACCAAAATTGTTGCTGGAGCACCAGCTGTTGTATCTACAGTCCCACCATCAGGAAGGAAGAGGGGGAGAAGGGAGGCAAAGAAGTACACATCACCTCCTTTTAAGTACATTTTCCAGATGTTGTCACTTCCTCCTACAATTAATTGGAGAAGAACTCAGGTTCACAGTTCCACTTAGGAGCATGGGGAACTGGGAAATCTTGCTGTATTGGGGGCTTACATGTACCACTGAACAATTAAAGGTCATTTATTAGGAAATAAGGGGGGAATAGCACTGGGGGATAATTGGCACATCCACCCACCCCAATACGGTTTATGCCAGATTTTAATTTGTCTTACTCTGCCTCTTCTCAAGGGCTAAGAAAAATAATGAGATATATAGTTTTCTGAAACCATGAAACCTAACTCATTTACCTTTATAATTTTCTATTAATCTACCACCAGAATTCATTTTACATTTAATTCCAGCCTCTAACACTTTAATGCCATCTCTTTAGTCTTTACACATTAGTGGTCTCAGTCATGTCAGACTTTTCATCTCCTTTATGTTCATTTATTTTAACTTTTAGTGGTCTTCTAGCCAATCCTTTATCCTTTTTATTACAAGAGCATGAAATTTTATAATCCCCTAGAGCTTTGTTAGTCAGCTGCTACAAGGTTCTTAACCTTCACTAATTTATTCCCTCTTTTTTTGACTTTCAGATCTGAAGCATGCCTTAATATTTTGTTTTCGAATATGAAAGTAACTTTTATTAAGTAGTTTTATTGCATTAATAGATTTTTATTTTAGTTTTTATGGTTATATTTAAGTTCTCTGCTAGTTATACCACAGATCCCTTTAATAACAATTTATAATGCTATGTGATATAATTTATATTTTAATATAATAAAAACGTACCTATTGTAATAAAGCAAGGGTAATTTTATAAAATTTTACCTGGAAATCATTTCTAATAAGCATGTATTTTTTAGTTCCCTAACAAACAATTTTATTGATATTTATTATAATAGAAACTCCCTAAACAAGAATAGCTTCTCTTTTTAAGGAAAAAAATAACAATAAAGACAGTGCCTCTTAAAATACCACGTATGTTTTGATTTTTTATTTGCCTCATCCTTTCTCCTCACTGTTTTGATTTCTCAGAGACAGAGAGGGAATTGTTTTTCCTTCATCATACAATTACCTGAATGATCAATACCCGGCCACGAAAATTTCTAATGCAGGTTACCACAGCAAGGACAATCATGTTGGCATTAACAGATACATATGTGACAATAAAATAATACTAATAATTATAAAACACTCTCCTCCTCCACTGAAAATCTGGCAGGGAAATATAGAAAGACTGATCAAAATGCAAATGTTAGATATATATTTGTGCACTGAGGGAAGGAAAAACCGAAGTGTGAACTTGAGGACGTTAAACCTTCTGAGCTTTAAAGTAAGACCAACACAAGAAAAAAAAATGGTCATAAGAGTCTTGGACTCTGATAATATTTCTCTTTAGGCAAGGACCTAACTGACCATATCAGTTAGTGTCTGTTGTGTAATAATCTCTCCTCCCCCCACAAAATAACTCAGTGGTTTAAAAGAAGAACTTTTAGTTCATGAGTCTACAAACAGGCTATTGCACTTGGGGGGTTCTGCTGATCTGTGCCAGGCTTGTTCGATTTGGCCGAGTCTCACTGCAGAGTCTGCGATTGCTTTCTGAGTCGGCTGCGGGGCTGGCTGGCTGTTGGTTAGGGCACCCAGCTCTCGTCTATGTGGTCTCTCACCCCCAGCAGGTTAGCTCAGGCTCCATCAAATGATGGCTGGGTTCCAAGAGCAGCAAAGAGGGCAAGCCCAATGAATGGGTGCTTTTCAAGCTTCCACTTGTTCTGCTAAGTGTTTGCTAATGTCCCCTTGTCCAAAACAAGTCATATTCCCAACCCAGATGCAAGTGGGAAGTGGGGAAATGGACTCCCCCTCTTTATGGGAGGAGTAGATGATTGTGGGCATTTTATAATCTACCACATCACACCCAGGATTTCCACCCTCTTTGCTATCAGTTCTTGAATTCCACGGCTCATTGAACACTCCATTCTCTCAATTAATGAGTAGTTCCTTTGTCCCAAGCCCTATCTTAGAAGCAGTAAACAAAAATCCTGGCCTCATGAAGTTTACCTTCTAGTATCAACAGAGGTCCCTTGTTTTCTAAATCAATATTCTTTTTGACCCCAGCCAATGTCTCTGCTTCCTATACCCAATAATAGACCTCTCTAGGTTTTCCCCATTCACTTTCCCTTCCCTTTTCTTCAGGCGATAGGCTCTTCCCTTTCCTTTTGGGAATTTCTCCTTCTACCTCCTAGGGCACTGTCAAACATGGGCTTTTTTTTTTTTTTTTTGCCTCACATCTGATCATGAAATCCCATCAGGTCAATCAGAATACATCATCCTGGACACAATTATTGGTCCAGGGTTGGGCAAATGAGCCCAACTCATTATTACATTACGTATTGTAACATTACGTTACATTATTTAATGTTATATACATTTATTACCCAACCCCCTTGTTTTTAATAATTTCTTATGTAAAACCTTCATTCAAACCCAAAAAAGATGTAAGACTAACTTGGGGGGGAGGGGGCAGAGGACTTTGTCTTTGAGGACTAATCAAAGACTAACCAAAGACATTCTCAGGAATTGATGTGAAGTTGTTTAAGAAAATCAGGTATCTCTACCTACAGACAAAATGTGAACTAGAAATGCCAATAATCTTAGATACCCCATGAGAATAAATCAACCAGAGGAAATCAGAACAAAATAATGAAGAGAGACAGAATCCTCATTATGTCATCTGCACTCCTAGAAACAGCCGTACCTGAAGCCACATCCACTTCCGCTCTCAGTTATGTAAGTCAATTGATTATCAACTTTGAGTTGGTTTTTTGTCATCCACAGCCAAGTGAATTGAGATTCACCCAGTCCTCCAGCACTGAACACTGCTGTCCCAACCTCTAAAGCCAGCTAGAGCCCCTGAAAGCCCTGTGTACTATTTACAGAACACCATGAAATACACTATACATAATTCTACCATACAAACAAAGAGCAATTCATTAGGCAGAAAATAACTACATGATACAACTACAATGTAACAACCATAGATACATCTTTTCTCTTTTTATTTTTTGTTTTTTGCGGTATGTGGGCCTCTCACTGTTGTGGCCTCTCCCGTTGCGGAGCACAGGCTCCGGACACACAGGCTCAGCGGCCATGGCTCACGGGCCTAGCCACTCTGCAGCATGTGGGATCTTCCTGGACCGGGGCACAAACCCGTGTCCCCTGTATCGGCAGGTGGACTCTCAACCACTGTGCCACAAGGGAAGCCCTCTTTTCTCTTTTTGAAATGTCTTATTAAACTAAATAAGTCCTGCCATTTCCAATTTTTTATTAATAAATGTTTGATTTTGTTTATCCATTGGATCACTTATAGTTGGTACTCACAGGCTCAAGATTTATAGGAAGGAAAATAAAAATGGACAAAATTCTATCTGACAGGTCATTTTTTCCTACCAAGTCAAAAGTGATTAGCTTCCATCCAGGTCATGGAAACTTCCAATGATCCTTTGGACCACAGACTGAGAACCTTTTTCTAAAGTTATATTAGAGATTATATTAGAATAATCAATTCTAAATTATAAATGGTAAATTCTGCTCCTCTCTAGCCACCTTCCCAAGGAACACCCAGGGATTCTAATGTCAGTCTTTGGGAAGTGTATTCCCCAAATTATTACCCAACTCAGTCTTTCTCAAGTGTTTCCTATGAAATGTTACACACACAGAGTTCTGAGTTCAATTATGCCACAAACTTTATCACCTTCTTGGAGAGAAACTATGTATTAAAGGCTCCAGAGAAGAACCAGTTTAACTTTGTCTGAACTAACACTTCTCAAACTTGCTGGATCACCGACTATTGGGTGTTTCTTTCATCATACCATACACGTTATTGTTTATTAAACCAGTTATCCATGGAGTCACTATTAGCCCACCACCTAAATAGGGGTCAATGAACTTTTTCTATAAAGAAAAAATAGTTTAGGCTTTACAGGCAATTCAACTATTCAATTTGGTCACTGCAGCATGAAAACAGCCATAGACAATGTGTAAACAAATGGGCATGGCTGTGTGCCAATAAAGCTTTATTTATAGAAACAGATGGAGGGCCAGATTTGGCTGTGGGGCATGGTTTGCTGGCCTATGTCGGCACCAACAGGAGATTTCAAGTCTAGAATAAAAGATGAGACCGTGAACTTAGTTGATGTTGGAATCCCAGCTCCATGAACAAGCTGCATAGCCTTGAGCAGCTTCCTGAACCTTTCTAAGCCCTGTTTCATGGCTGTAAAATGAGGATTAAGTGTACATTTACACACCTATTGAATTTGCATTTCACATGATTTCTCTGAGTGGAGGGTGTGCATGTGTATGTAATTCCAAAAAGTGGTTCAGTGTAAACCATGAGCTAACATGAGCCAAAACAAGTTGGGGAGATGAAGAGATTCCTACACCAAAGTCATACAGCAAACACAGCACTCAGATCCAAGGATGACAGATTTAAAAATATAAGCCTCCTGGGAATTTGTAAAATTTGGGGAGACAGCTCTGAACTTCTATTGAATGGAGTGAGGTTTACACCAATTTTACATAGCTCTCAAGGGCCAGGGAGACCCAATTAACATCTTATTTCCATAAACCTACCAGAAGCTATATTTGGTTGTATAATGTGTCTAAAGAGACAAAAGAAAACAGCCATCCAAGTCACAAACACACACTTTCGCTATTTAATTTTCAACCCAAGCCTCTGATGACCAAGTAGACCATCAGGAAGTTCTGTTTTCCTTTTATTGGTAGGACAAAATGGAGATCAAGCCAAACAAAGAGTTAGGTTATAAACTGTGCTATGGTTCTAAGAGATTGGAATGTTTTACCCAAATGTTTGCTTTCATAAAACCTTCTTTACACTCATACTAGCAAAATTATATTTTTATTTTGCCACACTGTATTCATAATTTCAATTTTTACTACATAATGTAGACAGATTTTTTCCATTCACTTTATTTTTTACACACAGAGGTGACGGAAGGGAAAAGAACACTCAAATCCCTCCAGAATTCCCCTTTTGCTCCATAGGGACCTAACATTTATCATGATTAATTTTTTTCTTAACAAAAAAAGAAATGAACATTTCTTTGTCAGGTAGAAGCTTTTAATCATCCTGACACCAGGCTTTCATGCAGCAAAAATATTACTAATACTATTTTCCCTCTGAAGTGCATTTGTTATCAATATGCACTTAAACTGGTGATCAAGTCTTGCTAGGAGAGACACCTGCTCTGCATTTTCTATCTGTTTAATACCTTAGGGATACATCACTTAATAATTTAGTGCTAAACCATTTAGCATTTTAGCCCATCATCGCTTATATTACACACAGGATTTCAGTAATGTCTGATAAAATTATGTGTTAGCTGCCTTATGTGTGTGTAAAACTTAATAAGTCTTCTTTCCCCCCTCAAGTTTAATAACTGATTTTCTTACATTTATGGATGTGAAATTTTATTGCTCATGGATATAGTTTGAACCTAAATCTTCATATCTTATAAATTGATTTTTAGTTTCCTTTTTGACCTTATGAATTTCAATCAGACAGTGACCTCTTGTTGCTCATGAATCTGACTGATTTAATGCCTTATAACAATAATAGTGGAGAAAAAGCATTATCATAAGAGCCCACAGGGTTTGCAGAAACCCATAACTAGATCTTGGAGGCCTCAAGCAATAATAATTCTTGACCTAAGACCCATTCTCTAAAGCTGGCATTCTTTACTGTATGTTAAGCTACAACAAGGATGGCCCATCCCTGATGTAGCTTAACTAGGCTGAAGCAATGGCAAAGTCCCAAAAGGAGACTGGCTAAAATTGTTTCAAAGCCACGGTCTTGACCATAAACCAGTAATAGGAAAGGTACAAAAAGCTAATTTTATCACAATTTTATCATGATTGGAAAGAAAAAAATAATATACTCGTGCTATCTTTCGGGGGGAGAGGCATTTTAAATATTTTAGCTTGATAAGAAAATGAAAATTTAATATTAATTGTCTTTACAGACTGTATTGTCACTACTCTGTCTCATGTTGTGACTGCTGAGTCGATAGTATAAATGGAAGAATTGAAGGATTGTTCCTTTGTTTCCCTGGCTATGCTAATTTAATTTAATTGGTTTACTGAATAACTGGGTGTTGATGCTCATTATTCCTTATTAAGAAAGACTCTTAAACCCAAAACAAAAACAGCTCTTTTTCTCTTATTCTTTTTTTTTAATGAACACAGGGGTGCAACTTTTTCCTGCAAGGAGATCAACAATTCTCGAAAGATAAAACAGCTAAAATTTGGGCTTACCCACCAGCTTCCCCTCTATGAGTCATTCTCTCAAAAATTTAAACATCCTTCCAATTGCTACAACAAAATGCTGGCAATGGAATGCTGACTAAAACTGAAATTACTTGTGAAGAATAAACCTTTTCTGCTGAGAGAACTTAAGCAGATGCCCTATTTAACTCACTTGCTTGGTAGGTAGCTGCTTAAAAAGAGGAAAGCAGACCTTCACAAATCTTACTCTGAATGAACACCCCCCTCGAGTCCCATGTGGAGGTCAACTATTGAGATTCAAAAGTACCTAAGACACTAATACTCATCTCCCATTTCAACCCATCATAATACAAGAGACTAAGAATGGGGGCCGTTGGTTCTGTTCACCACTATTTCCAATACTCCTCTTTCCAGGCATTTGACAGGATTAACTTTCCTGCCGCCTTGAAGCTAGGTGTGCCTATGCGACCATGAAATGTGAGGGGGAAAAAATGTATCTAAAAGTTGATGGTTGATTCTACAATGTCCTCTTCTGCCTAGCCGAGTGCGGAGGTACCTCTTGATCTGCAGGTATGGAGCAGGGTCACTGAACACTGCCCTGAAAAGCTGTGCAAACCATGGTGGGCCTGACTTGAGCACAAAATAAATGTTTTCATTTAAGGCAATGAAATCTCGGCATGAAAGCCTGTGGTGACTGATACACCTACGCTTGGTTATCTTCATTTTGGGGAGAAGGTATCCTCTGGATAAGGGAAGTAGGGAGTAGAAAATATGGAATCGAGGTAGAAATGACTACCTGATCCCAAATAGCAACCTTATCTGTGACACATCTTTAAGCTAAGGCATTGCCAGAAAAGGATCCTATTGAAGCAAAATCCAACAATAAATACTTACTTACCAATGAGTGGTCATTAACACATCGGAACGCATTAGCAAAGTTCTTCTATAGAAAAGGGTTAGGGTTCTAAGATAAAAAGGGCAAAGGAAGGTAATGTTGTCTTTCAGTTCAGAAGTTGGGGAACCCTCTTTCTAAAAAAAAAAATCAAAAGAAAAATGAAAAGGAATGGAAATAGGAGGTTAAGCCATTCATCATTTCATAAACCTAAATTTTGAACTGTTTTTCCAGTAATTGGTGGGTGGCCTTTTGTGGTGAATGTAGACTTAGTGTTACAATGTGGCCCCTGAAAGAGTGAGTAGCAGTCAATGGCTCATTTCTTCCTTGAACAAATATTTATTGAATGACTAGGAGGGCTGCATAACTTCCCACCATGCTGTCAGGGTCTCTCATACTGACTCTGGCCTCTACCGTGATATCAAGGAAACGTATCAGTAAGTGTTTTGCTCTAAAGTGTTAGTAACATGTCACCTCATTCCAAGGTGTCTTGAACAACATAAGAGAGTCTCCCATATCCATTCCATCTTTGCCCATGATGAGCCATCCACGGAGCTTAAGGATGACCCAGCTCCTCAAATGGGATCAAATTAGGCAGAAAACAGCTCCACAAGAGGAAACCTTTGTTTTTAGAAAGGGCAATAGCACAGGGCCACCACAAACTATCCTCAAAACTATTAACATTGTCAACAGTGACAAAAGATAACTTCTTACTTCTATATTTTTCTTTTACCTTCTAATTGTTATATTTTTCAAAAACACACATTGCCTTTGACATTATATTTATAAAAGGAAAAATACTACATTTAAAATCATGTTATCTTCTTATATCCTCAATTGTTTTCATCACTAAGATTATAGTCTAAGATTATTGTCTAAGATAAAAAAATCTCAAATTCAGAGAAAGTCAAACCAATGGCTTGATATCCTGAAATTTGACCATCTATTCCAAAGTTATTTGAATGCCTCGGGCAATAATATCCAAAAAAAAAAAAGAGAGACAGAGAGATTCAATGGCTTTTCTAAACCACATCAAATTATTTGCAGAAGATAGGACACAAATTATGAATAAATCTATCAATATTTATTTCTTCTGGTCTTCCAAGAGCCTTTCCTGGTTCTATTTTCCAGGGTTCATTGGAAATAAGTTCTTTAGGGGGAATCTCATGATGTCTGGGATCTTTTCTTCTTTTTCATCTCCTTTCATGTTAAGCCATATTTCTCATAATGGCAGAGTGCTAGCTGACTATATAAATCTGCCCCTTTCTGTTTATCCTGTACTTGCCTGTCAAAGCAAATAAGCCTGCTTTGCATTAGAGCTTGGAAATTAAATTGTGGGAGGCTAGGTCCCTCCAGTTAAGGTAAACCAGAGTGGTGTGAATTCATACCCAAAGGAACGTACAGCCAGAATATCCGCATCTGTGACAATTAGGCAACCTCAGGGGGTGGGAAGAAAAATTTTTCAAGGCACATATACATACCAAATAAAGTCAACCAGTTTTCGTAAATATAAAAACACCTGCTTTTTAAATATCTTACCTTATCAAGATTGTGACTGTAAAAGTTAATTCTCACTGATGCTATTAACGTAACTAAGAAGAAAATCTTATTTCCTTCTTAGCTTCCTCTACCATTGGGTCATAATCTTAAAAGGAACTCGAATTACTAAAAGAATCTCCCTTAAAATATAGAAAGTGCAGAAATAGTTGCAGGTGATTATGGTTCCAGTTCTTAACTTTGAATATTTCCCAGAATACTTTACATTCATCACAGGTTTAATAGTAATAAATATTATTGAGTGCCTGTTATGAACTTTAAATTGCTTGGCCCTTGATATAAATTATCTTTTTTAATCCATACAACTCTAAGAAATTAGTATTTGTATGCTTATTTTATGGATATGAAAACCAAGATTCAATTAAGTAATTTGTCAATTACAATTCATAAATTTTTTTCCAAATATACATTACATACATAACTCATAATTTTAAAAACACATCTCATACATGCACTATGTAAAATTTCTCTCATATTACCTATTACATAGGTATCCTCGGTTTAGAATATTCAAGAAGAAGAAAAAAGAAAAAATATTTTGTGAAATCTCAAAATGCCAAGAACTGCCTTTGTGCTTTCCAAATCGTTACTGCATTTGGTCTGTGCAAGCGTAATCAGGTTGCATTACTAAAATCAAGTGCAAGCAATGGGCAGAGCTAGGATTTGAACTCAGGTCTCTCTAAGGAGGGTATGGGAGGCAGCGTTAATCTACAGGCTCTGAACTCAGCTGTGTAAATGACAAGCCCAGCTCCACAACTCACTAGCTGTGTGACCTTAGACAAATCAGTGGAACTAATTTGTTTTCATTCCTCATATTAGTGGCAGATCCCACCTTGTATTGCTGCTGTTCCTCTGAAGATCAAATGAGATAACGTTCATAGAGGTAGTATCTGATGCATGGCAAGCTCTTATGGTAACCAGCCTCCAAGATGGCCCCAGTGATCCTAGCCTCCTGATAATCACAGCCTTGTGCATGCCCCTCTCATGTTAAATAGGGCTGAGCTATGTAGAGTATTACAGAAATGACTGTATGATTTCTGAGCTTGGGGCATAAGAGACTTTGTATCTTGTGCCTTGGTCTTGACTCACTCTGGGAGAAACCATCCATCATGCTGTGAAGACACTGAAGCAGACCTCTGAAAGGGCCCATATCAAGAGGAGCTGAGGCCTCCCACCAACAGCCAGCACCAGCATGCAGGTGCATGCGAGTGGGCCTTCTTAGACGTGGACCTGCCAGTCCCCTGGATTCAAGCCTTCAGACTACAGCCCCAGCCGACATTCTGACTGCAATCTCATGAGAGACCTCAAGCCAGATCCACCCAGTTAAGCCACTTCTGAATTCCTAATCCATAGAAACTGTGAGATAATAAATATTTATTGTTGCTTGAAGCCACTAAGTTTTAGAGTACTTTGTTACACAGCAATAGATAACTAATACAGTGCTCAAAAAGCCCTAAGCTCTTAGCAGAAACCAAAGTATGAACTTCACCAAGTTTCATTCTGCTTCACCTTTCCTGAAGGAAAGACTACCACTGCAGCAAATTTTAAACCCTCTAGCACAGGGTGGGAGATGCAAGTAATGAGGAATTTTTTTTTAGGGATGGGGGCTTTGGGTGCTACTATTCAGATGACCACATGCCTTATTCACATGTGCATAGCATCACATCCATTGAGAAGTTCAAAATTCCATTACTAATACCACCAGCTGGGGCAACTGCCCTAATACAATCACAAATCATTAGGCTATTTTACATTTTCAGTATCCATTTGCAGACCCCAAATATGCCATCTTTCCCCATGATCCCCTCTATTCACTGCCTTGCTTCTTTTCTGATTTGTCCCAGCAACACAAAACAATAAAAGAGAAGCATGCAAAGCAATATTTCTAGTAAAGAATGTTGTTTTCCTATGTGTTGTATCTTTCCCATCGGAGGAACGCAGGGAGCAGGAACGGGTTTAATATTTTTGTATTAACAAGACTCATAGTAGTAGCATCCCTCTGCAGCCCTCACCATCACATCAAAATAAATCACCATCTTATCAACCCGTCCAAACACTCCAGGTTCCGTCACCCTGTACAAAACTCCTCATCTATCGTTCCAGAAAACGTTTCAGAACCATAGAAGAGTCCTTAGCTTTTTCCCCAGGTTCTATGATGAATGGATCAGCTTCTCTCCTGTTCTGTCCTAAATGTCGGGACGTATATGAATAAGTGGTCAAAATTCTGGAGCTTAGGCACTCTCTCTGCAGATACACTGTCAATGGGAATGTCATTGGGTACAGCCATGTTAGAGATGATTTGGTGACACAATGATTTTGCATCAAGTACTAATTTAAAACTGACTTTAGATCCTAATGCACATGTCAGATGCAATCTCACTGTAAGATAAGGTGTCATGACCGCAATTCCAGGGGCATGAGAGTGATGGGGGCAGAACAGGAAGTGCCAATTAGGAGACAGGTAGCCACATACTTTTGTATAGAACATATGTCAACTAGAGCATTAAACAAAGCAAACATATGTTGAGCACCTACTATATGCCAAGCTCTGTTGCTTTTGCATATGTTAGGATGCTCTCAGTCCTCAGAGTAAACCAATCTACTAGCACGTTACGTTTATAGAATGGCATAAACCGGGGGTGAGCAAACTACAGCTGTGGAGCCAACTAGCCTGCTGCCTGTTTTGTAAATAGGTTGCATTGGAATATAGCCACACCTGTTGTCTACACACTGTCTATGGCTGTTTGCACACTACAACAGCAGAGCTGAGTAGTTGGGACAGAGATTGTGGCCCATGCAATGGACTGAATTGTGTTGAAGTCCTAACCCCCAATATGACTGTATTTGAAGATAGGGTCTTTAGGAGGTAGTGAAGGTTAAATGAGGTCATAGGGCTGGGGCCCTAATCCAATAGGACTGTGGCCCTATAAGAAGAAGATCTCCCCTAACCCCCCATGTGAGGACACAGTGAGAAGGCAGCCATCTGCAAGTCAGAAAGAGGGCCCCCACCAGGACCTGACCATGCTGGCACCCTGATCTCAGGCTTCCAGCCTCCAGGACTGTGAGAACATTAATTTCCATTGTTTAAGCCACCCGGTCTATGGTACTTTGTTATGGCAGCCCTAGCTGTCTAATGCAGCCCACAAAACCAAAATTACTTGCTATCTAGCCCTTCACAGAAAAGGTTTACGGACCTATGTAAAACTTGTAAGCAAACAGGAAACCCTCTGAGAATTCTCCGCCCACTCTCTATTCACTGTAGGGAAACATATAATTCTCTTAAATTAGGATGGTTGGGTTTGAAGGTCCAAATATACTGTCACGCGTTTTCCTTTTGCTTCTGTCTTTAGTCCACAGCAGTTCCAAAAATTCAGTGAACGTAACAGGAATCTGAAATGAGATGTGTCCAGAACTGAACTCCTGGTTCCCAGGCACTTCCCAAACCTGCTCTCCCGTCTCAGTCAATTGCTTCATCTTTTTCGTTCTCTAGACAAAATCCTCAGTGCCTTCCTGGACTCCTCTTTCTCTCGCAACCTACCCCTACCCATCCAATCCATCAGCAACCAAGTCTCCCTTCAGAGTCTGTTCAGAATCCACCTTTTCCCACACAGCCACTGCTACCCCCCGCATCCACCTGGGCTCCCTGCGCCTACCCTGGACTCTCTCAGTCTGTTCTTAACACAGAGTTGGTGTTTCCTGTTAAAACCGTTAAGTCACATCATGCTGTTCCTCTCCTCAAGAACTTCCACAGTCTCATGTCACAGTCAGAGCGAGAAGCTCTGCCCCATCAGCTCCTCTCCCCACGGCATCTGACACTGACTCTGCTGACCTCTCACTGTCCCTCAAACACATGAGGCGTCTTCCTTCTGCCGAGAATCCTTGTCCTCAGACGTCTACGTGACTCCTATCATCACTGCCTACAAGCCTCTGTCGCTTCTCAGTGAGCTCTTCCAAGGGGACCCTCTTTACAAAGACAGACTCCCTGATGAGACGACCACCCCGATCTGCAGAGTGCACGCGAGCAAGTCATCCAACCTCTCCAACTCTCACCAGAAAACAAAAGAGCAAACAACTCTTTCACAGGGCTGCTTTGAGGAATAAACAAGGTCATGCACGCATATACATTCTGTGAACTATAAATCTCTACACCAGGATTTAGCAAATGTTTTCTGCAAAGGGACAGAGAGTAAATATTTCATGTTTTGTGGGCCATAGAGTCTCTGTTACAATTACTCATCTCGATCATTGTTAATACAATACAAAAGTGGGCATGGCTGTGTGACAATAAAACTTTATTTACAAAAACAAGTGGTGGGCCAGATTTAACCTTTGACTGAAGTGTGCAGATTCCTGTTCCAAACCGTTGCTCACTATTATTATTGGTGATGATGAAGAAGATACGTTAAGGTGTTACATGCCCAGGAGTACAAAACATACTATTTGTTGTTGTTATTTTTATTTGTTTTATCCTGGTAGAATGTAAGCTCCAGGGGCGACAGAGATCTTTATCTGTGTTTTTGTGCCTTGTATACTGCTCCACTTCTAGCACCAAGAATAGCACATGGCGCATAGCAGAGTTTCAATAAATATTTTGGAAGGAATGAATGAATTCTATATTTTATCAATGATTTAATGTTTTTTGTTTTTGTGTGTGTGTGTGTGTGTGTGTGTGATACGTGGGCCTCTCACTGTTGTGGCCTCTCCCGTTGTGGAGCACAGGCTCCGTACACGCAGGCTCAGCGGCCATGGCTCACGGGCCCAGCCGCTCCGTGGCAGGTGGGATCTTCCCGGACCGGGGCATGAACCCGTGTTCCCTGCATCAGCAGGCGGACTCTCAACCACTGCGCCACCAGGGAAGCCCGATTTAATGTATTTTTCATGTGTGCTTTTTGACTATATGAGATTTTTGCCTTACTCTGATTTTAGGGCAGTGATTCTCAACAATCTGGCAATGTCTGGAGATGTTTTTGCTTGCCACAACTGGGAAGAGATGGTGCTACTGTCATCTGGTGAGTAGAGACTAAGGATGCTGCTAAACATCCTACAATGCACAAGATAGGCCCCCATAACATAGAATCATCCTGCCCCACATAACAAGAATGTTGAGGTTGAGAGACCCTGCTTTAGAGCTTAACATCCCACGAAATCGAATTCCACTGCATGTACCAACATTTAAATGCACATACTCTGTATCTGTTAGAAGCTTAAACAAATAAGGCATTTTTTTCCCTTCCATAAATAGAAGCTGCTGTAGGGAGTCCAGAGCTGCTAAACATCCTATAATGTTCCTTAATGTCTCCTGCTCAGACAAAAAGACCTGTCACCTCACAATCACAAGATGGCTGCACCACCTCTAGTATCACATCCCTGTTCCAGGAAATAAAAGGGGGAGGGTCAGGGAGGGGGGCAAAGAATAAGTTTGAGGTGAATGCTGCTGTCACTGTCTCCCACCTTCCTGAGCCTTCCTGGAAGATACAACCAGTGATTTCCACTTAGATTTTATTGATCAAAACTGTGTCTGTATCTTCACAGAAGGCTGAGAAGTATGATTAGTTTTTAGAATTAGGAATGTGGATGCAGCCAACAAATTGTTGTTCTGTCAGTAAGGAGGAAGGAACCACGGACATTGTGTGGGTATCTAGCATTCTCTACCACATCCTTTGGTTTAGAATTTTCATATCTAAGAATTTCTCACAGCACACAGAGATGTGAATATGAGAGTGTTCATCACAACAGGCTAATACAGAAAAAAGAAAACTGGCAACCACATAAGTATATGTACCTGACGCTGTTGGTGTCCCACCCAGATCCCTTTAATGAGCTGGTATCCCTCCACCCAAACAGCAGTGACAGCTGGCCACTAATGGCTCAAATCTGAGTCTCTTCTGGAAGGTTGCCTGGGTTCCTCTCCACTGATAAATCATGTGTATACAAATGCCTACCATGGGCACTACTTCTAGGAAGCCAGAGCTAAGGCAACATATATCAACAGAAGACTGACCATTTACATTAAGATATAAGCATATAATAATGAATGCCAGTTAGAATTAAACAAAGCTATATACAATGATATCGACAAGATGTCTGAGATTTTTCATTAAATGCAAGAAAAAAGCAAGTTGAAGAACATTACGTGTAATCTGCTCTGATTTGTAGAAAATAAGAATACCCCTCAATATGCTTAAGTATATCTAGAAAATTACTAGAAGAATACAAAAGAAACTGTTTCTTCTGGTTACCTTTTCTTCTTCTATTTTTCTGTATTATTTGAATTAAGAAAAATACATTTTTATTTTATGACTTGAATTTTTTTCCTTAAAACATCTCCAGTATCCAACATGATCAGAGGTTCAGATTTTTGCTCTGCACAATATCTGCTACCAAAGGATTTCTAACTTTAAAAGCATTAAATAGGAGGCTTAGGTTCCAGTCCAGCTCTGCTATTTACTAGGTAACTTAGGTAGGTCATTCCACCTTTCAGATGCCGCCTATAAAATAAGAGTTAAAGTAAATACTTTAACCCACAGTGCTATTTGAGGAACAGATGAAATAATGCATGTGTAGGTATTCTGTGATCTGTAAATCTTTATGCAATAGCTATGTTGTTATCTGTAATGATACCAACAGTACATCAAGACCTTAAAAATCCACAGATACAAATTAAATATTATTATGTGGTATGCCATGGTTCTGTGATGCAAATAAGAAAAAGTGATGCTGGTTGATTTATACAGAAAAGCTTATTGGGAAGCTCACAGAAACACTCAGGAAGGCTAGATAACAAGGTTTGGAGAAATGGCAGTACAAAAGGTGGCTTTTCATCCAGAATTACAGAAAAAGCATGTTATAGCTTTTGTTACAGTCTGGTGAGGATGAGTTGTGGCCACACATGCTGGAGACAGCAGCTTGTTCTGCCAGCACCACGGACCCTGCCCACTCTGAGCCCTGGAGAGAGGCCATTCCTCTGAACTCGCACTGCTGTACCAGAAACATAAATGTAGCTGCAGCATCACCAAAAAGATATCCCTCTGCCACTATTTCATGACCATCACTGGCTACCAAGGCAAAGTTGAGAAGTTTTCCCACAGAGCAGTGCAGGACATCCTAGCTGCGAGAGTCTGGGAAAGTGAGCATTTGTCATGTTCAGTTTTAAATTAAAGAATTTGATTCTAACCAAGATTTATATGGTGGAAGAATTCCTTCCAACCTTGGAAGGGAATTTCAGATACCAGAAACAAACACACAGAGATAAATGTTAACTATTTTGTATCAGCATAGAAGACCTTGTGAGTAGCCAAAACACACATTGCTTGTATTTATATATTTACAAATACATTCATATAAATTGGATTCCCAGGGAAGCTGACTCTGAGACAGAGATTAGCATGCAGGGATTTTATTAGGAAGTGCTCTTAGGATCAACATCCTTGAGGGAAAAGAAGCACAGGAGGACTGGACAGAGGAAGAAGTTTGAGTTGCAATGCAGGCTCAATGCAGCACTTGAAGCATTGTGGTAACAAGAGGGCTGCCACAACCCCAGCTATCACAACCACATGCAAAGGCAGGACATTGGAAATATAAAACACGGAAGGGACAGAGGTCTTTTCCTCAAGTGGTTCCTTTCTTTCCCAGATCCCAGTTGTTGTTGTTTTTTCCCAAGAAGTTCCTGAAAGACTACATCTTACATTTCATTGGCCAGAACTAGATCACATGACAATTGTTAGTTAAAAGGAAGGCTGGGAAAGTGAGTTTCTGGCAAAGAAGAGAGAGTCAGCCAAGTTTGGGTTAGCCTCACTGGTAAATGCCAAAACACACACAGTGCCCACCTTCACATTACTTAAACCTTGTGGAGCTCCTTGAGCACTTGCTCAGTGCTAACCACTGAGCTAAGACTTTTTACATTAAGCATCTTGTCTGAGTCTCACAATGACCATATTAGGTGAGTTTGACCATCATGCCCATATTACAGATGAGGAAACTGAAGTTCAGAGCAGTTATATGTCCAATGTCACACAACTAGTAAGCAGCAGAGCTTCAACTCAAACCCAAGCCTGACTGACCCCAGAGTCTGTGTTCTTTGTTGCTTCCCAGCCTATGACCACATGTATAGTTATACTAGAAAAGTGGACCAGGGACAAAACCAAGGGACCTGAGGGATCAGGAAGACTTCATGGAAATCTGGGTTGGACCACATGTGGCGAAGAAGAGCAGACAGAAAGCATATGGCTTCTTCTCTGAACCTGCTTACGGATGCAAAGGAGAAAATCCAACTGAAATTGAAATGCTCGAGCCAAACTATCCAGTCCTTGCTACTCAGTGTGTGGTCCACAAGTCAGGAACACAAGCATCCCCGGGGAGCTTGTGAGAAATGCCAGATCTCAGGCCCATCCCAGACGTGCTAAGTCAGGATCTGCATTCAGCAAGTTCTCCAGGTGATGTGCGTGCACTTAAAAATTTAAGGAGCACTGTTCTAGAGGCTTCATTGAGAACACAGCCTGGGGAGTAAGCAGAATGAGCCCTGAACGCTGACTTTTAAACTAACCCTCCCGATGAAATGGACTGGGTATAATTGTAATAAGCCAGTCACCATGTTTATAGAGATTATCTCATTTTGTCACCACGGGCCATCAACAAAGCTACGGATTAAGCACTATTATTACTGACAGAGGAGGAAACTCATTTAGTAACTTGAACCCATTTCACGAAATAACTTGGCTGAAACTAAGATGTGAAACCTCCACTGTTTGATTCTGGAAGTTTCCTTCTTCTACACCACAGAACATCCCTTCAATTACAGATGGTTTGAGGAAGGAATGAGATCATCTTTGTAAAAGACTTAATATGGTGCCTGGTACTTAACATACATGAATAATGAAGAGAAATAATCTGACTCCCTTTAATGAGATTTAAGCCAGTGAACTCTCAATCACCTAAAAGTGGCTATCTGTTGAAAACTTCTAATGCCAGCTTCTACCAACACCCAGAATACATTTCAACAAGTTTCCTCTCCTATCGGTCCATGTTTTATCAAATGAAAATGAATGTTCCTACTAGTCTAAAGCAAAATGTAATTAGAAAGGTGAATCTGCAGCCCTGAGTCAAATATGGTCCTCCAAAGTCACACTTAAATGATTCTGGGTTTTCCACTGTTTTGAATTATCCATGCCATTGCTCCCCTTATTGGCACTGATAACAGAGTGTTAACTACATTACATGCAATTAAATTCAAAATATTTGTGCAGCAATTACATGGATTCATCAAACCTAACGGTGCAGTCACAATTTCGTGTGTACTCATCAGTACTGCTCAGGAAAAAAAAAAAATTGGCATATAGAAATATATTCCCACAAGCCAATAATTATAAACTAAACATCACGTCTGATGTCCTCATAGTAGCTGGTATCTGTCAATAGTAAACAAATTAGAAGTTTCCCACAATATTGACCCTACTGCTATCAGTATTTTTACGCACCCTACATCAGGGATCAGATATATCAGGAGGGTATTTGTTCAACAAGCAACAAGTAACCCACACTTGTGTTTATTCTTCTGTTTAGAAGGTTATCCATTTTCTTTCTTCCTTTGAAGTCTTCTCAAGTCTTCTCAACAAGTCTTCTTGTTTTTGGTTTTCCTGCATATGAACCCATTGTTAATTCCTAACCCCATACACTTGGTCCACCTCCAAGTTGACCAGGTGCCAAAGTGGACATTTTCTGCCCACAGTGACAGCTTCCTACCTCAAGCATTCATGACTCTTTCTCTCCCTGGGAGCTTTCTCCGGTACCCGGAAAGCTTACTCAGCTGGGAGTTGAAGGACCCTATTGGGACAACCCTCAACCAAAGAAGAATGGGAGTTGGAGGAATCGTACTCCAGCTTTCCCACCACTTGGTGGGTCAGTTCTGAAGCTTGTCCTACACAATTCCTCAGAGGGTTCCCAAAGGGATTGAGGCCCAGATGCCCACAGTGGTAAACCACCAGCTAATGCTTCTTTTATTGACTTTCCTCCCTTCTTTGTCTCATTTTCCCCACTCCTTCACTTGTGCTTCCTGGAATCATCTTCCAAATACCCTCCCTGGACCCAAGCTCTTGGAAAAGGGTTTGCTTTGGAGAGAAACCCAGCCAGCACAACCCCTTTTGTTTAAGGACTTGACCTTCTTACAAAACTCCCACGGTAGAAGCTATATTCTCACTTTCCTGGACTCCTTTGTAGTAAGGATATATAACATAGGCTCCAACAATCAAGTGAGTCTTTGGGAGTTTATAACACAAAGAAGCAGAGCTTGTGCATCATCTATTCTAGCTAAGGTAGCAGCAACAGCGGCAGAGCTATATCTGGTTTCCAGAAATGGCACTAGCAGTGATTCTAACTGAAATCCCATTTCTGCCTGGTGTAGGCAGAAGCATCCGGACCCAGGAGTGTCTTCATGATACCAGTTCCTCCCACAGACTGATTTTGGCCTTTTTCCTGGCTTCTCTGGCACTCTGGCCCTCTTCAGATCCTCTAATAAATTCCTTTTCTGTTTCAGTAAGCCAGAGTTCATTTTCTGCAGCTTGAAACCAAAAATACCAACTGATATATGGGTTATGTTCTCCTTACGTATAAAAATAACAAGGCTACTCATGACATTGTCTGTCAGAGGCGAATACTAGAGACAAGCTAAAATATCCATGAGGAGGAAACTGATCAATTATGAAGTATCAAGTCAGTGCCTAAAAACTAACAAGATAGCTCTGAATGTACATATGTGGAATTTTCCCAAGATTCAGTTAAAAAAATCAGAACCATGTGTGTGGTTTGCTACCCTTTCCATTTTTAATATATAAGTGTGTATGTATAGTCTTTTATATAATAGAGATAGGTAGGTAGGTAGGTAGGTAGGTAAAAAGATAGATAGATAATGTCCTATATACTTGCACAAGTATTGAATGTCTCTAGAAAGATCTGGTAACAGGGTTTGCATCTTGGAGGGAAACAAGTATTCTGAAAATCAGGTATGGAGCCAAGTCTTACATTTCCCTATGTATCTTTTAAATATTTTGAGTTTAAACTTATGAACATCTTTCATCTATGCAAAAATAAATAAAATTTCAATTTAAATGTATAAATGAGGACAAAAAGCTGAAGAAGAGAAAAATGCAGATTCCAAGACCCTGATACACTTGGTCTAAGGCGAGACCAAAAATGCTGCATTTCTAGCAAGTAGCTCCAGCAGCTCTGATTCCAGGTGCTTCTGAGACCCTGGTCTATATTGTCAGGGATCAGGAGTGGTTTGTGCTACTCCATATTGTCCAGATCTCTGCAATGAGCCCAAATTAATATTGTATTTTTAAGTCAATACCTTTTTTAAAAGAGTTCATGCTGGGAAGACGCACATGTGCTGACGTCCACAGATATCACCAGGTGTGTGAAGGGCTGCGTCAATATATTGACAACCAGCAGAGTTTCCTAGACCCAGACCAACTGCCCAAGGGCAAAGGTTCTAATTTATACCTCCTTTCCCATCCTTCTTGGAATATTACGTGGATATGATCCTATGTTCATAATGTGCTATTATGTCTACATCAGCGCACACACACACACCCCTGCACACTATTCTTAGCTCTCATAAACCTTAAAGTTCTTGGAGTGTTTTCCACCAGAATATATTTTGAGCATGAGGACAAAGGTCACTCCTTGAAAGCTGAAAGGTCACTATTCTCATTGTGTGGTTGCTTTTCTCGGCTAAAAGGCTTCTTGCCCTATCCCAACTTTTGTCTCTTACTTTTTTACTTTCTTTCTCTGGGCATCGTGCCAAACATGTAAGGAGGTGACCCACTTTATCAACCTATTATAATCTTTTAAAGCCTCTGCCATTTCAAACCAATTTATTTTTATATGGCATCTTCCATAAAAATTATCTCAAAATACTTTGAGAAGAAGTAAAATTATGATGAAACGGTTGAAGCATTTTAAAAATTCTTGGTTGTGAGGATCAAGAGTTAAGCACATTTCAGTAATTTCCTGTAAGTTCACAGCTCTTAACCTAAGAGTTTTATCATTCTTAGCAATTCCTGTTTTAGAGAACAGTGGCTGGCAAAAACTGAAACTTAGGTCTAGATTACTCAGAGCGTGAGAAACGTTGTGAGCCGAATCGGGAAAATTCGATTGCATTCGATTCAGACCTGCGGTCATTCTGTTAAGCGAGCATCCCAGCCCGCTCCCCAAGCCTCACTTCCGCCTTCCTTCTTCCCCTCTGGTTCTCTCAGTGGCATTTGACTCCAGTCCTTTTATGTGGCTCTTCCCTGCTCTGTCCTCTATGACTCCAAACTCAACAAGTTCTCCTAACATTCTGGCCATTTCTTTTCCCTCATTTTTCTGGAATCTCATTTTCTGGAATCTTCCACCTGTCCCTTGGTTTTCCCCCAAAACTGTTTCAAGGAATTTGTAGGAGATCTAAATTTACACCAAAGCTGTTTCTGATCCCCGGTTTTCTCCTTTTCTCACTTGCATCTTCAAGTCTGTGTTGTTGTTTTTATTCCCAATGGAGTCGTCTATTCTGCTGACCAACATATTATTAATGGATTCTTCTTCTTCAGTCCTGCTCAGAATCTACTCTTTCTTATGTTGGTAATTACCCCCAAGACCTCCTTTGGAAAACAAGACCTCCACCATCTGTGGTCTGCGTGTCTTAAGTGGAGTCTCCCCGGGGCCCAGGTTGCAGAGGTGGGCACATGACCCTGACTGACCCAATCAAAGCCTTCTATTCCCCTGACCATGATCAGTTCACACATGAGTACGTGGCAGTCGTTTATTCTGTATGTGATCCCAGGAAACACCAGTAGGGAAGTGGGGGACATTAGACAGGAAAGGGGAGGCAGCCAATACAGGGTTTGTTAACAATGAAGGTACCATGTTGGGTACTTGGAGATCAGTCCTTCTCAGCCACTCTGGCATCCGGTGTAAAACAGGATCCAGAAGCGAGAGAAAGTCCTTTGGAAAGAAAATGCAGGTGCTGGATGATGATGGAATTTGGGCCAGTGTCTAATGAAGTGGTGAAGGCGTAGGGGTGGGACCCTGGGAGCACCCGCTACAGCTTACAGGACATAGTGGCCATTTGCCACGCGTCCTTGCCAGTCCCAAACATGAACCCTCTTTCATAGACATGGGTGAATTCCTACTAATGAGTCTGGATGAAACATAGTGACCACCTACAACTATAAAGACTAAAATCTATTTATTCACATTCCAAGCCTCTCTTGCAGCTAGGGTACAGGCATGTGACCTTCTCCAGCCAATGGAATGCACCCAAGCGAGATGTAAATAGTGACGTTTGGGGACTTCCCTGGTGGTGTAGTGGTTAAGAATCCGCCTGCCAATGCAGGGGACACGGGTTCAATCCCTGGTCCGGGAAGATCCCACATGCCGCGGAGCAACTAAGCCCGTGTGCCACAATTACTGAGCCTGTGCTCTACAGCCCATGAGCCACAACTACTGAACATGCGTGCCACAACTACTGAAGCCCGCACATCTAGAGCCTGTGCTCCGCAACAAGAGGAGCCATGATAATGAGAAGCCCGCGCACCACAATGAAAAGTAGCCCCCACTCACCACAACTAGAGAAAGCCTGCGTGCGGCAACAAAGACCCAACACAGCCAAAAATAAATTAATTAATTAATTTTAAAAATAAAATAGTGACCTTTTGGTACTCGGTAGCAGGAACACATTCTGGCAATATTGTCTGGGTCATAGTCTGCGCTCAACAAATGTTAGCTGTTCTTATGATTAAAAGGAATATTTCCAATTATTTTCTTATATTTAAAATATGGGACCCCTCCCTTTAACAACAACAAAAAAAACCCCATATGCCTTCCAAAATGTTATTTGATATTCAAAAGAAATTAAATATTATTATGGAAAATAAACCAAAACAATGGAATAAAGCACTACACTGTCGGCAAAATATGCACAGCCCAATCCCCCAGCAGTGTGCTGACATGCCCACCTCCAGACACTTTTTCCCCAATGAAAAAAATGGAATGATTTGAAAGATAATTTATTATACTGACTAGAATGTCTAATTGAGCTTCACCATGTTCTAGACTCAGCAGATATCGGGGATAATACGATAAAAGAAAAATACCCTGCCCTTCAAAAGAGCACAGATTAGGCAGGGAGATGCACTTGTAGAATAATAATTACCAAAGTGTTACCACCAAAATATTTCCAGAGGGCAACGAGAGCGCCAAGACGGGAGCACCTAATTGCTGGTTGCTTAAGCTGCATCTCGAGGTTCAAATAGGATTTAGCCAGAAAGAGAGAGGGCAGAAACATATTCCAAGAAGAGAAATGGCATGAGCAAAAAAGAGACAGATGTAAGAAGGTGTGAGCCCTTTGGATATTACCAGTGGAGGAGTGAGTGAGAAAGGGTGCAGGAACCTCCAGGAGCCCCTGTATCCACTCCATGGTACACAAATCTTACCATGGCTTCCTTTCTCCAGAAATTGAAGGAGGGAAGGAATTTCAGAGAAAAGATCAAGGCTGCTACTTACAGCCCTCTTTAGAACAAACGTTATCCAATACTAAGGACCACCCCTGGATCAACACGTGCAACCACGTTTCCGTAATTCCTCACGTGAGCGAAAAGGCAACTGACTAGAAGATCCCATTCATTAGGAAGTAAAGTTTTGTGTGTGTACATGTGTTTGCGTGTGTGTATATGTGTTTGCGTGTGTGCATGTGTTTGCGTGTGTGTGTGTGTTTAAAGAAAGCTTCTTAATTATAATTTATCTCTAAGGAAAACCAATGTATAAATATGTAGATTTCTAAGTTATTCTTTAAACTAGTCATGATAACTATTCTACAGTTACTTCACAAATAGAAATTATCACAATTAGAAACACAGATGTATTAGTCCAGATTACTTCAGCTTTCTAAGAAATACCAAAACTCCACCTGGAATCACATTTTATTCTAGTACTTAAGTATTTATTATTAAGGAGATGAGGTGACAATTTCCACATCATCGATGTGTCCTTGTTGTTTCATATTTGGAATACTGCTGGTCTCATTCCTTCAAAATATATATGCAATTGTCTTTTAAAGTTTGACCTTTATTCAGCTTCATCAGAAATTTCATTTTGGTCTTTGTGGTAGTCATCAGTATAAGAAACACCAACTATTCATTTCTCTTTTCAATTCAAATCGACTCAACAAGACTTATTGAATACTGGTGACTAGTTCAGCACTTAGTACAGAGAAACAAAATCTTCCTCCTGTCTATTTGTATTTACTACTTCTTTTTTAGCTATGAAATCCACTTAGGAGTCAAAAAAAGGAATTCTATTCAATTTCTTATTTAATGTAGGTAAATCACAAATGGATGTTTTAATTCTGAAAAGCCCAGTATTGTTTAGCCAACAGATCATACACATGATTTTGTTATTGATACATTCTGTTTGAAATCTATTTAAGGATCAAAATTTTAGATGGGGTACTAAGTTTAAAGTCAAATTTGCCCAAAATATTGAAGCCGAAACATAAATAAATAAAAGATGGAGTACCTACCTCTATAATAGCCTTTGTTCTGCAAATAAATCTAAAATCACTCTTCTCCTTCCCGATTTGTGAGACAATTTATCTGGATGAAAGTCTAACTTAAACTCCTGTGTAATTTTGGGTTTGTTTGCAAGTGGGAAATCCAGATGTTAACTAAGAGATTCCTTTGGGAGATGTGAAATGAATGATCCAGATGTTGAACACACAATCTGTATTATTTCTACTCTAGGGACACAATGCTAGAAACCATCAGAAATGTGGGATTATCTTGGTTTATTATCATGGGAAGAGGTAGAATGATGAAATGTGGGGTTTATTTGGTCTAGAAACCAAATAACTAGTGACCTTAAGAAGAGGAGGATACTTTTGAATGGTCTCATGTTGACTTCCATTTTCCTAGAAGGCAGCTTTACACTCCTCTCTAAATCTGAGTTGTGCTAGTTAGCCAAGTACAAGATGCCAACACAGTCAAGAGACAACGTGCACAGGAGTTGGGCTCTAGAGGCAGCACAAAAAGCGCAAATTACAAATGGTCCAAATTATCCTTAAAAGGGTGTCATGCCTACACCTACCTACCGACTACACCTATACACCATCTCCCAGCAAGCCCAGCGCAGATCCTTTTTCTACAGAATTGAAACAGATGGTTACTTTTCTGGTCCGTTCTAGAGCTCACTAGCACTTAAAGGCCATGTTATATGACCAATATGCCTCTTTAAATGCTAGAACCACAGCAAACAGGGTGAGATGCCCACTCTCTAAGTGAAATGCAGGAATTGAGACCAACCGAAGGAAAAGCAAATTCTCATTTCCCATCTCACACTGTGTGGAGCATTAAGTGTTACATAGACTGGTGAGCGTCCTTATTTAGATTGCTTTTTTCTTGTTCTCCTTTGCTTTATATACTTTTGATTGATATATATTAAAAGCACATAGGATGGACTCCACTAGCCCCTAAGACAGCTGTGTGATTCAATGGCACAGGAAGTGCCCCAGCAGCATGGGGTACATATAAGGCCACACTCAGCAGGCACACCCTGGCAAGGCAATGCCAACTGTTCATTTCCAGCACCCGTTCGGATTGACTGGGCTTCTCTTATGACTGGTTGGTGCCTACAGTTTAGTAGTTTTAATACCGCCACTGTGTACAATTCCCTAAATACAAGGGCACAGAAAGTTAGACCACTGACAGAATTTGCAGGAAAAGTCTAGATATGTTCCAGCCTAACCAGTATACAAACTATTGAAACCAAAAGAAGTCAGGACTTCTAAGAAAAAGAATTTTCTGCCCTCTCTGACTCTCAAGGTCATGGTCAGGTAGGCATTTTTTTTTAGCTCTCCCCACCCTCAGAGAAGCCAACCTCTAAAGACTCCTGCTGTGCATCACGTGGGGTCCCAGCAGGCCTTGTGACAGAGAGGATGAAGAGCTGTATGGTGGGAGCCTCCGACTGTGGGGGGATGCTTATCACGTGCCTCGAACAGCCCCCCGTGTCAGGGAACTCACAGAGCAAGTGTGGGCGTTGAAGGCAGCAGATAACCCTCTCTTCCCATCGAAAGCACAAGCCTTCCTTTGGCAGCTACACAAAGGCAGCTCGGGAGGAAAAAGCAAGATAGAAATGAACTCCAAAAGTGAAAGAAAAAGGCTGGAGTGAAACGAGAGAACAGGAAAACGTAGAATGTAAGAAGAACTTGCCACATTCCTCCCAACTGGTCACATCACATTTGGCAGGAAAACAATGGGGCCATCATCTCTATGGCTTTAGCTGTGAGAGCACACTTCCCCCACCCACGTCCCATGTTCTGAGGGGCAGATAGGTTCCTCCTTCCTCCATGGTCATGCAGAGTTTATGCAGTTTCCAAAACGTCACCTACTTGGGCTGGGGCAGGAAGGTACCAGGTGAGGTCTCCAGACTCAAACACAATTATCACAGTCAACAGGCTTCCAGGGCAACAGCAGTCTCTTTCACGTACTGTTGCTAATGAGAAATTATTAGCTGGCTTCCAGAGGGAGGGCACATACATATGACGCTTCTGCCTCTGTCCTCGCGCCAGGGCTTGTATTTACGTAGAAATTAGGAATCAGCACTGGAAGTAAAGAATACATTTAAACTCTAGTTTACTTTTCCCCCCAACCACCAGAATCATCCTGGATGCTCTTCTCTGTGCTAATGGGATGGGCAGTGGGCAGCCTGCAGTGGGGACTTCCTGACCCTCCCTCTCCATGTCATGGTCCTATGAAGCCATCCTGGGTGTTCATGATAATATCATGCTGTAGAGTCACATCCTACATGCATTCAGCTCCTGCCAAATCTACAATATGTGCTGGGTCGAGCAAGATAGAGGCCGAAAGGAAGAAAACCGTGCATGCTGGTAAGTCTGCTCCCTGTTTTCCTCAGTAAGCATGTGCCCAGAACAGGTGTGAGAATGAGGTGTAAATCTGAGCTCCCCTCTGTCATTCATCAGCACACCCCTCCCACAGGTGAGCATCTCACCCTGCTGACCGTAGATTTTGTGCCTCTAAACACAAGCCAGCTCTTTCATCTGGAGTTCCACCAAAGAATCTGTGATCCTATACTAACCCTGGAGGAAAGCCTGGCTGGCTTGGACTTACTGAAAGATGCTGCATTGTTATGTAATTAGTTTGGGGATTTTCTGGGGGTAGTTTTTTGGGTTTGGTTTTGTTCTTATTTATTTATTTATTTTTGGCTGTGTTGGGTCTTCGTTGCTGCGCGCAGGCTTTCTCTAGTTGCAGCGAGCGGGGGCTACTCTTCGTTGCGATGCACAGGCTTCTCATTGCGGTGGCTTATCTGGTTGCGGAGCACGGGTTCTAGGCGTGCAGGCTTCAGTAGTTGTGGCACGTGGACTTCAGTAGTTGTGGCTCGCGGGCTCTAGAGCACAGGCTCAGTACTTGTGGCGTGCAGGCTTAGTTGCTCCGCAGTATGCGGGATCTTCCTGCACCAGGGCTCGAACCCGTGTCCCCTGCACTGGCAGGTGGATTCTTAACCACTGCGCCACCAGGGAAGCCCCCAGGGGTAGTTTCAACTCTATGAGAATTTTCCCGTTGAGGATGACCTGAGAACCAAACTGATGTATAGGATGAGCATCTTCCTAGTGGTTGATGAGGATTTGAAGTGTGACCCAAGGTGGCCTCCATGGGTAACGTTTCTGAAGTTGGGACCCAGGACCCATCCTGTGTTGTCCCTGATCTATGTCACAGTTAAAGGAACCCATTGCACGCAAGCAAAAGTGATTTCAGAATTATGCCAGTCCTTTATATTTGACTGCAAGAAATAACCCTTTAAATATTTCTCCTGTGTCCCCCACGGCCTTGCACAGCCCAACTTCTCACCTCAAACCACTCGGAAACCATCCTCCAGCTCAATTCACCAAACACCTATTTCAATCTTGCTCCTTTTCTTCCTTTTTATTCTCCACCGCAAAGACCTACGTGGCATAAGGCCCTCTTTGAAGGGCAGAAAAGGGGAGGAGATAGAATCAAGCCAAGCCACAGTCTTCTTTAGGAGGCAAGGAATGTGGAAAGGATGGGGGAACATTTTATAATCAATATAATTTTTATCCTGTCACACATTTGCAGGCTCTTGAAAATAAATTATGTTAAGCCCTGAGGGCTTAAGCTATGATGGTGGGAATGCTGGTACCTCTTCAGTCCACACAAACAGAAGCTACTGAATATTCCAAATCACTCAATATGGTCAGTTTGTTAAGTCCCAGATCTTTAGTTTGGCATTTGAGGCCCCCTAGAATCTACCCCATTCAACTTCCTCCATCTTCTCTCTCACTGTTCTTTCTATGCAGGAAGCACTCCTGCAAAACTCACCTACTCAATGTTTCCCATACACACGCATGCTTTCCTAACACACCTTCTTGCCTGTGCTGTCCCCTCCACCCAAATGCTCTTTCCCTCATTCCCACATGCTGAAAATCTGCCCAATCTTCAATACACCATTCAAATGCCACCTCCTTCATGAAGCCATTCTTAAACTCCTTGGCCTTTTTCTTCTACCTGTTTGATGGCACTTACCAGTTTGGGGGAGACTCATTTAATACTGAATGAGTATAGCTTAGCCCCAGCATAGACCTAGACAACTAAATGGGCATCTGTCAAATGGACAAATAATGTAAACGTAAAGAGAGAAAACAAAACATGCACCTGTCAAAGACAACAAGGGAACGTATTTATGTCATCCCTATACCACACCTCTAAATTAGATTGCCAATATATAATGACATAACTCCTATACTCATAACAGACATTAACAATCAATCATGACTCTGAATCCCAGCACACTATGCCTCTAAATCAGAGGTTGTAATTATGTAGCATGTGTGCTGGTTTGCACATCTTCTACACCCACGGCAGACATTACTAATCAATCATGAGTCTTTTTCTCCTTAAACCCTCACAATCTCAGCATCCCTCCAACACAGAGCTCCAGGCAGACACTACTAGGCAATCTGGATCACCATGAAGCCCACTGCCCTGCAAGCTCTCCTTCTCTAGTCAGAATTGCTTATGCCAATTATTTTATATAACACATTCCATTCTTCTCTTAATCCTTCTGGGTCCAGACCTGTGCTCATGCCAGCCTCAACTTCAAGACTTAGCACTGGGGACTGTTTTCCACACAACAAGGTCAGCAAGGCATTGACCACAGTTCTAGCTTTCTAGCCAACTGGCTGCCTCAAGTAAGCTGGCCTCTAGTTCAACCCAATTGTAGGACCCTCACCCCTACTTTGGCACTGTTCTTACCCCAGAAAAAGAAACTCCTGTTATTTGCCCACCCCAGGAGCAGGAAATAGACACCTTAGGTCAGGAAGGGCAAATACATAGCATATAAACAGCAACTACCCCTTTCCCATGCCCATGGCAAACATTGCTGGTTGAATAAGATACTCTCTCATATGAGTCCAGAGGCATCCTCAGAAATTTTCTTAACACAGGACCCCAGAAAACCACTAAAAACCAATCTCAGCTTGCATTTGAGATGAAATTTATTTGCCAGTCATGCCATATAGACCAGTGGGGACTCCAGTTCCAAAATCATATAACCCTGTAGAGTGGTTTTGTAACAAAGATCTCTTTTCATTTCCCTCTTAATTCTTGGGAGATTCTTAGAATAAACCTAAAATCCACATGAACCACACAAGGGCCACACCAAACTGAACTAAGGACTCAGCTGCAATCTGCTGCCCCAACATCTGAGCAGTGGCACACTATTGTGGCCAGCTGCAATGTGGCCCAGATTCTCAAGTCCTGGGCAATGAAAACTTTCTCAAACTCACTTCCTGCTTTACATTAAGGCAATCTTACAAAAGTTACAACCTGTCACATTATATTACCTCAAAGCATGATGTAACATCATAATTTTTTAAAAAGCATTCGTTTTAATTTATAGTGTTGCATTATACTACAGAAATCTTGATTTTCCCCTGAGCACCAATAAATTTTGACAGCGATGGTTTATCCCAAAACTTTGGCAGACTACAACACAATGAAGGTTGGCCAAAATCAGGTATTTAACTGCTACTGAAGAACTGCTTATGAGTCACCAGGGCACTATGCTGTCTCCTGTCCTGAATCAAACTCTATTGTCCTGTTCTGTCCAATATAGTATCCACTAACCAATATGGCGATTGAAAACTTTACACGTGACTTATTCAAACTGAGAAATAACCACAAGTATAGAATACACATCGGATTTTGAAGGCTTAGTACCAAAAAAAGTGTGTAATATCCATTTAGTAACTTTTTAAATATTGATTACATGTTAATATTATATTTTGGATATATTAGGCAAATAAAATGTATTATTAAAATTAACTTCACTTTTTTCTTTTTACCCTTTTAATATGGCTGCTAGGAAATTTTATGTTACATTTGTGACTTACACTATATTTGTGTCATTAGGGTTACTACAGAACATTCCACTGTCTCCATGAGCAGGAAGACCAAACAGCTGAAATTTTATTTTAAGTAAAAGAAACCTTAAATCTCCTTTGTGGGCTCAGATAAGAGATGGCAGTCTGATTCCAAAGAGCAAAACTCTAAGTATTTTTATTTATGCATTCAAAGAGCATTTAGTGAACACCTACTATACACCAGGCACTTTGCTAAGCACTAAAGATAAGACAGAAGTGGAAAAGAAAACTAAGACCTTCCCCTCATGGAACTCTCACCCTAGGAGAGAGATAGACAATAAATATATATGACAAGAAATGCTGTGAAGAATAATAAAGCCCAGTAAAGGATGGTGCCTATCAGGACAAAAGGTCTTGCTATCTTATAGGATAGCAGAGAAGACATCTCTGAGGGATAACAGACGAACCTTAACGCAGGGCAGAGTGACCTAAGGGGATGCCTGGGGAAGAGCGTTTCAAGCTGACACAACAGCAAGTACCAAATCTCCAAGGTAAGAGCTGGTTTGGCATACCCAGCAAGTAGCAGAAGTCCTACAGGGACAGAACAAATTGAGAGAAAAAGTGGGAGGTACAAGACGACATCAGAATGGGGGAGAAAAAAAAAAAAAAAAAGAATGGGGGAGATAGGCGTGTTTAGATCATGGAGGGTAGGGACCAGCAAACCAGGACCAGCAGGCCACATCAGCCTGTTTTCGTAAATAAAGTTCTACTGGAACACAGCCATCCCCGTTTTCAAATGTCAGGGCCAAGTAGTACCAACAGAGACAGTGTGGGTAAGTAGTCAGGTATTGGTAGGCTGATTCCTATAGAGTTAATCAAATCAAGTCCTCAAATATCCAGGGTGGTGTCTTTCACCTTAAAGACAGAAAAGTAGGAATTTATGGGATTTTTATTTGGAAAGGGTAGGGTTTCCCTCCTTTGTCATGTTCTAGGTTAAGGGGTGGACAGGTCAAATCCAGCCCGCCATCTGTTCTTTTATGGCCTAGGAACTAACGATGGTTTTTACATTTTTTAAAGGTTGGAAAAATTTTAAAAGGATAGGACTTCCCTGGTGGCACAGTGGTTGAGAGTCCGCCTGCCGATGCAGGGGACGCAGGTTTGTGCCCGGGTCCGGGAAGATCCCACATGCCGCGGAGCGGCTGGGCCCGTGAGCCAGGGCCGCTGAGCCTGCGCGTCCAGAGCCTGTGCTCCGCAACGGGAGAGGCCACAACAGTGAGAGGCCTGCGTACCAAAAAAAAAAAAAAAAAAAAAAAAAGGATATTTTCTTATATGAAAATTACATGAGATTCACAATTTACCATCCATAAATAAAGTTTAATTGGAACACGGTCATGCCCATTTGTTTCAAAATTGTCCATGGCTGCTTTCAAACTACAATGGCATAGTTGGGTAGTAACAACAGAGACCTACAGTAGAAAATATTTATTCTCTGGCCCCTCCCAGGTGAAGGTTGCCCACCTCTGGGGAGGGCATTATATGGACTCTGGCGTGTATCCTCAGTTTTGTGACCTGACCAGACATGTGGTTTAAGGAGGAGTACTAATAAAATTAAGGGTATCCTGTTTGTCACGTGGACACTTCTGGGATGGCCCACCCGTCTGCAATCTTCTTGTAGACAAAAGTTCCTGTCTAGCTCCAAGCCTCAGCAGAGCCTCACTTTACTCATGAAAGGTCCTCTGTAAATGTTTGTAGAGCAGCTGAACAACTGAATGGGAGGCTAGCCCCTACCTTTATACATCATGAACTGCGATAACCTATGTGGCCCTTCTAGGGACAGAGATATTCTACATGTGTGCCTGTGGAAACATTCCCTCTGCCTTGTCACACAGCTGTTCCACAGCGTGTAGAATTTCTGCCCTAAACACCAGCCACATCTGCTGGCCTAGGAATTCAGTCTTATCTACATGAGGGAAATTCTAGTGCTACCTGCCAGGATAATTTTTCACCTTGTTACATTATTTGTTTAATTCCTGATTATTTTAACCCAAACAGAAATAAAAAGAAATATATCTCCTTCAGTGTGAGTAAGCAAATAACCCAAACAATTATCTTTTGACTAATGGTTTTAAATGTTCCCACTATGCAGACAAAATTTCAAAATATGAGAAAAGATATATGAAAGAGATACCCCCAAAATCATACAATTAAAATTCTAGTTTCTCAGATTAGTAGAAAGGGGGTGCGAATAAGCAATGCTTTGCGACACGTAAAATCTTAGTTCAGCACAAAAATTCTGGAACAATGAAAATAGTGTTCACAGTGATCATGATAATAATACTAAAGTAGCTAGCATGTATTCAGCACTTGGAGATACCCAGCACTCTGCAAAGCTCTTTAATACATATTACATTTAAAGCCCTAATTCAATTAAAACTAAATTAAAGAGCACAATTATTCCCATTTTACAGGTGTGGAAATTACAGTTGAGAGACGGGAAGTAGCTTGCTCAAAATCACCGAGCCAGTGAATAGTGGAGCTGGGATTCAAACCCCCTTCAGTCTAACTCCATCCAGACTGCAAGCTTTGCATCCTCGCTTCATGTTGTCTTTATTCTCCTCACCTCTCTCCTGACAGGTTACCATGTCCACTCATTCCTGCATATTTCTGTCAAGCCATGTCACCTTCCAGTTCTTGCAAAGACTGGCCCTGTACCTGGGTCTTTGGAAAATTCATTGCGTTTCCAGGATGACTGCATGGCCCCAACCTGTTTTCTCTGTCTAAATGCCTACTTCTGGGCACAGAGCTGTCCCTTTAAAATGCCTGGCTGGCAGTGCATGGATCAACCTTACAAACACAGTGCATGCAATTTCCACTCTTTGCCCCTACAAGCAAATCATCTGTGGAATGTTTGAGGATAGGAAATTTTCATCAGCGGTGAGACTTTTGATTCTGGAGCAGGAAGGAAAGGAAAATGCATTATGATGTATTATGCAAAGCCAGAAACCTTAGAACAAGCTTTCTGCTCCTCAGCACTATTGAGATTTGGAGCCTGAGAATTCTGCATTGGGGTAGGGGAGGGTTTGTCATGTGCACTGCAGGATCTTCAGAAGCATCACTGGCCTCTACCTAGTAGCACCATCCCTGCTTGTGACAACCAAAAAATGTCTCCAGGCGTTGTCAAATGTTTCCCTGGGGAACAAAATCACCCCTGGTTGAGAAATGCAGCTGTAGAAATATCCAACCAAAGTCTGCCATTTGCAAAACATCCCATTTTGAGAACCTTCCCAAGAGAATGTTTCTGCACTGGCACATCAGCATCTCTATACTGAACCTGCAGTTAAAAAAAACAGCACCTGGAGGCCCTGCATCTAGGGAACTGCAACAAAGACCAGCCCCAAATTCACAGCAGCATATAAAAAGGCATTCTCCCACCGCTCAGCAAATCCACCTCAACGACTCCCCTTGCCAAGCGGGCTCACATTTGCTTGGGTCTCAGAACTTAACACTTTTACTAGGAAGCACAAGAAAAACAATCCTGAATATCACAGACTTCCTGGCTTTTCATCTTCAGAGTCTAACACACTGAAAATAAACTAGATTTTCTTTAGTGTTCTATAATCTATTTTCACAATCCCTTCCTGGCTACCCGATTGTTTGTATCAGGGTTTCTCAAGCTCTGTGCTGACATCTGGGGCCAAGTAATTCTTTGTGGAGGGGGCTACCCTATGCCTTGCGGGGTCTTCTGCAGCATCCCTGGCTTCTACCCACTAGATGCCAGGAGAACCCCAACTGTGACAATCAAAAATGTCTCTAAATGCCCCCTGGAAGCAAAAGTGCCCCCTGGTTGAGGACCACTGGGTTACATGAACTTCTCTTTCCCAGCTATTCTGTCTTGATTAACCATTCCTGGTTTTACCCAGCCGTCAAGGCACCATCCCAGGAGCCATTTAATTTTTAAATCCTTTGTCAACCATTAATACATATATGTTGTATCAATACTTACACTCTATTAATAAATCCATACATTTCTTTTCGAAAAGGGGTAAATCATCCCAAAATATCATCTTGGAGGACATAAGAGGAGGCAGCAGCATTTCCTTTCTGGAGCATTCGGCAGCTCTCTCCAGCCCAGGAGCATGTGCTGCGTTCCCTAACCATGGCAGCTGCACGACGATGATCCGTCATTTCAGAAAAATACTGAAAGAGCCTCGAATCCTTACTGCCCTCTTGAGAAATCCCAGCAGAAGAGCTCAATCTGTCGCAGTCAGCAGAAAAACAACGCTGCCCCTCGCAACTGCGCCTGAAGTTGTAAAGCAAACAATTTATTTGCTGAAATTTTTGAAAGACGAGTCTACCAGACCCTTTCCTTTACAATCTCACACCTGAACCACAAGCTGATGTTGGCTCCTGAGTCGACGCAATCGTAATTTTCCCAGCTCCAGGTCCACCCTCCAACAGAGATTTTATGCCCACAGATGAATCAAATTCAGATCGTTGACAAAGTCACAGGTGACCATATTTTAAATGCAAATACTCAGGTTTGTACAAATGGGTTCTCTGGCCTTTGTTTACTGGCTTACCAACGGTCATATATACAGAGATTTCTTTTTTATGCGTCTCAGAAAAACCACGACTGAAAAAGTTATTCACCAATTCTTCACATTTGCATTAGGTTTTGGTGGATAAGAACGATCCAGCACATCTTGGAGCTAATCATAACTCCTTTTTCATTAAAGCAATTTTTTTTTAACTTTAGATATGGTTTTGATGAAGACCCATTATTTACTGACCATCTGTATTCCGATGAGTGCTGCGACACAGATTCAAGAGAGCTTTCCCTACCAAAGTCCTAAAAAAGTTATCCCAGCTCTAAACTCCTGTCTCTTTAGTACAGTTGGAAATTAAAAGAGATAACTTTAAGGAGCATATGCTTGAAGACATACACTAGATAGGAAATCTTGCAGGTTTAATCAGAACTTTCAGATCATTGTTTCCATTATGACAGGCAACAGCAAAAAATGCTGAATGTTTATGCCTAATGGGTTTGCCCTTTGCCAGACAAATCCTTTTAGCTACGGCAGGGAAACGCATAATTTTTATGGGCTCTTGGAGAGAGTGCACACTGCCCTCTGATGGTAACACATGCTCATAATTTTATGGGGTCCCTTGATCAGGTTCCAGAAGCCTGAAGGATGTTACTACCAAAGGCAGATCAATAATCCCATAGATTAATGGGCACCAATGGTTATCTTTACTTTTCCAATTTTGTCCATCCTCTTGACAAGGAAGTAAGAAACTGGATCCTTTCCTTTTTTACCAACAGCTGTGAGAACTATTTTGCCAAGAAGAAAATGTGTCAAAAAAGTAATACTTAGAATATTTAAACACCATCAGACACAAAATAATATGCACATATATAGCACAGCACAGACATAAAGCCTCAATGAAGTGATGTTTTACTGCTGAATAAAAGAAGTTAACTTCTCTCTGATTTCAACCTATCAATAAGTAAGCCACCTAAGGTATCAGAAACTCAGATTCAAAATTAGCCCCCCCCCAAAAAAAAAACAATGGAAAGGCTTTTGAGGGCTTGAGGGGCCTTTAGCTAGAGTTCATAAAGGTATTTTTTAGATGAATGAGACAGAAACTATAGTGTAGGATAAATTTTCCCCCAAGGCCTTTTGAAAGTCACCATACTGCACTGTGACCTCTTTAAAAATGTACAAATTTATCATATTCAGCTATTTTTATCTACCAAATTACAGATGCCTCCGAATTTCGCTAATTCCCAACATCTAAGAAAAGGGAACAGGGAAAAAGAAAAGCCAGCATATTCCCTATGACAGCGAAGCTCTTGGAACCATATCCAAACGGGGCTGTTGATCTGTGGAAATGTAAATGTCACTTCTAAATATAGCATCAGGGAGCCAGAGAATCAGCATTTCTGTTGGTGAAACACCTTTTTGGGAAGTAGCATGTGCAAGGCAACGCTTCTCTCCACACATGGGAGAGTCACGAATCTTCTGCCCAACGCTCCATCCCAGAGGCGCTCCAGCGCCAGTCTGTGCTCAGAAGCCAGCGCGTTCTCACCAATTTCCTTAACCTTCTACGGCACCAGATTGTGAATCAAAGCGAATCATTTCCTGTGCCTCTCTCCTCTTGTCTTAAAAATAAAAAAGTAGGATTTCATTCTGCCTGATTAGGATTCCTTACTAGTTAGGGATGCTCGCAGGCTCACAAAGGAAACCCAAAATGGGGCCATGGGCCGAAATGTGCAAGTGAGCTTATACTGGGATTTGGGGTTGACCGCATAGCCACCAGCTGCTGGGACACCATCATGACCAGCTTTTCAGCCTTGACCCCTGCTGTTCTTCCTTCCCTAAACCACACTGGAACGTTTTCAGGTTTTGGAATATTACATCTTTCCCACCTCGGGGGCCTTTGTGTAGGCTGTTCCCTTTGCCCAACACCTTATTTTCCTGTGTGCTTTGCATTTCTAGCTCTTTCTCATCTTTCCAACTCAGATGGTCGCTTGCTAGTAGGAGCATTTGTGACATCCTTACCCCCCGCCGCCCTTGATTTTAGTATATTGCAGCCCTGTTGGGTGTAAAACTTCTGCTCAGAAGGGCCCCAGACTTGGTTTAATGCTCTGCTATAGCTGTTTGAAATTCTTAATGTTTTTCACAAGAGGCCCTGCATTTTCACTTTTTCACTGGGCGCCACAAATCATGTAACAGTCCTAGTCACAGCTCTTCATTTCCTTCCTAAAACAGAATTTGTAGTTGTTGATTTGTCAGTTTATGGGCAGGGGGGGACTGATCTGTGTTCTCCATTGAGGCAGAAATTGTATCTATTTTGTTTACTGTCTAGTCCAGCATTGTCCAATAGAGTTTTCTGCAATGATGAAATGTTCTAGATCTTTGCAGTCCAGTATGTTAGCTACTAAGCTACATGTGGCTATTGAACACTTGGTGGCTAATGCAATTGAGGAACTAAATTTTTATTTTACCTCATTTTAATTAATGTAAATTAAAATTGAAATAACCTCATGTGGCTCGTGGATACCATGCTGGACAGGTCTAACCGCTAAGGCCTAGCACAGCAGCTGGTAAACGCATCTAGAATATGATGAGGACTTTTTAAAAGAAGCTACTTGGCAGCAACACAGCACTTTGGTAGGACGCATCAGAATTCCCTGAGGAACTTATTAAAAATGCAGGCGTCTCTGCCCCACCCTCCAAGACTCTGATTCAGCAAGTTGACAAAAGGTCTAAGCATCTGGTATACCCCAAAATTTGAGAAGCACTATGTATAGTTTACCGAAGAGGCTTGTCTTTACAACAATTATTTAAATCTTAACTCTTCCTGGTCAAATAATGTTAACACAAATACCATTTCTAGAATTTTATTACCCAAAAAGTGTCCCAGTTACAGCCAATGGCTGTTTCAAGCGATATCTAACCCAGTAAAATTCCAGTGGAGAAAATAATTTTGACTTTTGGTTTTTTGTAATGAACTTTGATCTATGACCTTGACTTTCAGTGCCAAGAGTGACAGAGAGCTCTTTTTTCAAGACTCGAAAATTATGGGTTAAGTGTATGTGTTTCACCCAGCACTAGGTAAGCAGCACGTTCTTATTAAGGAGACACGCAGACTTCAACTAGGAATTACTTGTGGGGAGGGGCAGGAAAGTCTTTGTTCATAAATTTGGAGTGCGTCCTTTTTTGGTGACTTGATCTAATCTTACTCTTCCTTTTCACACACAGACACACAAAAATGCAAAAAGCTGTTAATGTCCAACCCTCTACGTACCTTTGTCTTTAACCATTACTGTAATAAGGCCTCTAACGTGAGTCCTTCTTCCTCCACTGAGCTATCAAAGACACCTTCCTAATCAACATTACACACAGTAGCATAATAGATGGCACCACAGTGAATACAAGGATAAGCTGTAATTCACTCTGGGGCTCTGCTGATGTCATAAACCACACGACCAGCTTTATGGAGAGTGGCGGAGCCCAGAAAGTGAATTCCGATCTCGGCTCACTCTGGGAGCCATCTGTTAAGGAAACAGATTTAAATGCCGACCTTTTCATCTCTGTCGTTTACAGAGACTTCAAAATTTGCTGTAAAATTTAAACTTTTCAGCCATGAACAGATTAAAATTCCTTTCTAGAAGCACTTTTTGTCGTGTATTCCCATCTTAAACTGACAAAGAGATTGGTGGTCTTACCACCCATTGCCACAAAATATTTTAAAAGGGGGAGGTGCACCCAGCTATGGTGAACGTGGCGGCTCTGTATGCCTGTTCCTAATGGCCAGACCCGCCTCCCAACCCAGAGACTGAAAAAAACCCAATGATTCACCTTCTCAGCCTCCTTTGCGGCAAGTGCAGGTCATGTGACCCAATTCTGGCCAATGAGGCACAAAGGGGTGCCTTCTGGGGAACATGTTTTCCTTGTTTCAAAAACAAGAGCATGTGAAGAGAGAGCCCTTCACCTGCCGCTCCTCCACTCTTACCCCCAGCCCAGCACTTCCGACTTTGGTTGCTCAGGGGCGAGTGCATTACCTGAAGCTACAGTGGCCATCTTGTCATCATGACGGAACATGCCTGAAGGTACAAAGCCACCTGCTGCAGAGGGGGGAAGGGAAGGAGAGAAAAGTCTGGGTGCCTGACCACCTTGCCGAGATGCTGAGTGAACCAGCCCCAGCACTGTCCACCTCTGGGCTTTCTGTTAAGTAAATATTTCTATATCAGTTTCCTCCAGAAGCAGAGCCTGAGATCAGCATTTGGGTGTAAATAATTTACATGGAAGGTGATCCCAGGAAGTACCAGTAGGGAAGAGCAGGGGAGACAGGGAAAGGAAGGAAACCAATTCAGAGTGTTAATGAGCAGATAAGCCCTTTGGCCATCCAGGGCCCAGTGCAGAGACAGCCCTGAGGCACAGAATCCTGCTTTGAGTGATAAGCCAGTGACCTACGTGAGAACACTGTGAGTGTATGTTGGGGAGGGGGGTGATGGTGGGCAGGATTCCAATAGCACAACATCCTCTTCTAGAGTAAACCATAAAGGTCTTAGGTTTTGAGTTACTATTTGTCAGTAGTCTGTTACAGGTTAACAGGTTGTTCCTAACTGACATCACTGCAGAACTGTTCCTCTAAGTCATTTGTACCCTACAAATTTCTCTACAATTCCATGCCAGTGAAAAGCCACAAATGCTAATTTGTTTGGCAGATTCTTACTGAGCACTGCCCTGTGTCCGGCATCAGCAGTGCAATGGTGAACCAGATAGACGTGGTCCCTGCTGGTGTAGGTCTTCCTCTCCAATGGGGGAGCTGGACACGGAACAAATCATCCCTCTCACGCTTCCCACTGGAACACGACAAGCAGTGCTAAGCACTCTCAGGAAATGGTGAAAGGATAAGAGAGTGCCACAAAATTAGAGTGTGGAGTCAGGGAGGAGTTCATGAATCAGAGACTGAACAGAGTGGGAGGCAGCCAGAAGGAAAGAGAGAACTATTACCCCTAATCCTGGCACAAGTGGGGAAGAAGCGCTACTGGATAGGACACCATAAAAGCCCCAGCTGGAAGGTCATTCAAATAACATCTTTCATGGGAAAAGAAAACAAGAATTTGACCCTCACCCAAAAACTTACACTGGCTGGTCTGACTAAAAAGCAAATTGAATCATTACAAGAGCCATCATTTTCTCTTGAAACCAACCAAAAGTCATGTCCGGACTAAATAAATTCTGATCTTCCTACTGCTTCAGACTAGAAGATAACTCCTTTGGGACTTTATCCTTATAGAAATAATAAACAGTTATTCACAAAAGTGCAATTTTACTGTGGAAAAAAATGTCACCATTTCTTTACCACCACACTTCGGCATTTGTATGCATGCACATATAAAGAAGATCTGATTTCACAGATCAGTCTCTCAAAATGTCAGGTTCGTGAACATACCCATTGCCCTGGGGTCAGGCCTCCCTCTCTTGGCCCTCATCATTCCAACACCTCCACAGACTCTTACACCAGGGGTCCCCATCGCTCCCCACGCTCCCCACCGCTCCCCACCGCTCCCCATCGCTCCCCACGCTCCCCACCGCTCCCCACCACTCCCCCTTGCTCCCCATCGCTCCCCATCACTCCCCACCGCTCCCCACCACTCCCCCTTGCTCCCCACCACTGCCCATCGCTCCCCACCACTCCCCATCGCTCCCCATCACTCCCCACCGCTCCCCACCGCTCCCCACCGCTCCCCATCGCTCCCCAGCGCTCCCCACGCTCCCCACCGCTCCCCACCACTCCCCCTTGCTCCCCACCACTGCCCATCGCTCCCCACCACTCCCCATCGCTCCCCATCACTCCCCACCGCTCCCCACCGCTCCCCACCGCTCCCCATCGCTCCCCACCGCTCCCCATCGCTCCCCCTTGCTCCCCACCACTGCCCATCGCTCCCCATCACTCCCCACCGCTCCCCACCGCTCCCCATCGCTCCCCACGCTCCCCACCGCTCCCCACCGCTCCCCACCGCTCCCCATCGCTCCCCACCCCTCCCCACCGCTCCCCACCGCTCCCCCTTGCTCCCCACCACTGCCCATCGCTCCCCACCACTCCCCATCGCTCCCCATCGCTCCCCACCGCTCCCCACCGCTCCCCATCGCTCCCCATCACTCCCCACCGCTCCCCACCGCTCCCCATCGCTCCCCACCGCTCCCCATCGCTCCCCATCACTCCCCACCACTCCCCACCGCTCCCCACCGCTCCCCATCGCTCCCCACCGCTCCCCATCGCTCGCCACCGCTCCCCATCGCTCCCCACCACTGCCCACCACTCCCCACCGCTCCCCATCGCTCCCCATCACTCCCCACCGCTCCCCACCGCTCCCCATCGCTCCCCACCGCTCCCCACCGCTCCCCACCACTCCCCCTTGCTCCCCACCACTGCCCATCGCTCCCCACCACTCCCCATCGCTCCCCATCACTCCCCACCGCTCCCCACCGCTCCCCACCGCTCCCCATCGCTCCCCACCGCTCCCCACCGCTCCCCACCACTCCCCCTTGCTCCCCACCACTGCCCATCGCTCCCCACCACTCCCCATCGCTCCCCATCACTCCCCACCGCTCCCCACCGCTCCCCACCGCTCCCCATCGCTCCCCACGCTCCCCACCGCTCCCCACCACTCCCCCTTGCTCCCCACCACTGCCCATCGCTCCCCACCACTCCCCATCGCTCCCCATCACTCCCCACCGCTCCCCACCGCTCCCCACCGCTCCCCATCGCTCCCCACCGCTCCCCACCGCTCCCCATCGCTCCCCACGCTCCCCACCGCTCCCCACCACTCCCCCTTGCTCCCCATCGCTCCCCATCACTCCCCACCGCTCCCCATCGCTCCCCATTGCTCCCCACCGCTCCCCATCGCTCGCCACCGCTCCCCATCGCTCCCCACCACTCCCCATCGCTCCCCATCGCTCCCCACCGCTCCCCACCGCTCCCCACCGCTCCCCATCGCTCCCCAGCGCTCCCCACGCTCCCCACCGCTCCCCACCACTCCCCCTTGCTCCCCACCACTGCCCATCGCTCCCCACCACTCCCCATCGCTCCCCATCACTCCCCACCGCTCCCCACCGCTCCCCACCGCTCCCCATCGCTCCCCAGCGCTCCCCACGCTCCCCACCGCTCCCCACCACTCCCCCTTGCTCCCCACCACTGCCCATCGCTCCCCACCACTCCCCATCGCTCCCCATCACTCCCCACCGCTCCCCACCGCTCCCCACCGCTCCCCATCGCTCCCCACCGCTCCCCATCGCTCCCCCTTGCTCCCCACCACTGCCCATCGCTCCCCATCACTCCCCACCGCTCCCCACCGCTCCCCATCGCTCCCCACGCTCCCCACCGCTCCCCACCACTCCCCCTTGCTCCCCACCACTGCCCATCGCTCCCCACCACTCCCCATCGCTCCCCATCACTCCCCACCGCTCCCCACCGCTCCCCACCGCTCCCCATCGCTCCCCACCGCTCCCCACCGCTCCCCATCGCTCCCCACGCTCCCCACCGCTCCCCACCACTCCCCCTTGCTCCCCATCGCTCCCCATCACTCCCCACCGCTCCCCATCGCTCCCCATTGCTCCCCACCGCTCCCCATCGCTCGCCACCGCTCCCCATCGCTCCCCACCACTGCCCACCGCTCCCCACCGCTCCCCACCACTCCCCCTTGCTCCCCACCACTGCCCATCGCTCCCCACCACTCCCCATCGCTCCCCATCGCTCCCCACCGCTCCCCACCGCTCCCCATCGCTCCCCACCGCTCCCCACCGCTCCCCCTTGCTCCCCATCGCTCCCCACCGCTCCCCACCGCTCCCCATCGCTCCCCACCGCTCCCCACCGCTCCCCCTTGCTCCCCATCGCTCCCCACCGCTCCCCACCGCTCCCCATCGCTCCCCATCGCTCCCCACCGCTCCCCACCGCTCCCCATCGCTCCCCACCGCTCCCCACCACTCCCCCTTGCTCCCCACCACTGCCCACCGCTCCCCACCGCTCCCCATCGCTCCCCATCACTCCCCACCGCTCCCCACCGCTCCCCATCGCTCCCCACCGCTCCCCATCGCTCCCCATCACTCCCCACCACTCCCCACCGCTCCCCACCGCTCCCCATCACTCCCCACCGCTCCCCATCGCTCACCACCGCTCCCCATCGCTCCCCACCACTGCCCACCACTCCCCACCGCTCCCCATCGCTCCCCATCACTCCCCACCGCTCCCCACCGCTCCCCATCGCTCCCCACCGCTCCCCACCGCTCCCCACCACTCCCCCTTGCTCCCCACCACTGCCCATCGCTCCCCACCACTCCCCATCGCTCCCCATCACTCCCCACCGCTCCCCACCGCTCCCCACCGCTCCCCACCGCTCCCCACCACTCCCCCTTGCTCCCCACCACTGCCCATCGCTCCCCACCACTCCCCATCGCTCCCCATCACTCCCCACCGCTCCCCACCGCTCCCCATCGCTCCCCACCGCTCCCCACCACTCCCCACCACTCCCCCTTGCTCCCCACCACTGCCCATCGCTCCCCACCGCTCCCCATCGCTCCCCATCGCTCCCCACCGCTCCCCACCGCTCCCCATCGCTCCCCACCGCTCCCCACCGCTCCCCACCGCTCCCCCTTGCTCCCCATCGCTCCCCACCGCTCCCCACCGCTCCCCACCGCTCCCCACCGCTCCCCATCGCTCCCCACGCTCCCCACCGCTCCCCACCACTCCCCCTTGCTCCCCACCACTGCCCATCGCTCCCCACCACTCCCCATCGCTCCCCATCACTCCCCACCGCTCCCCACCGCTCCCCATCGCTCCCCACCGCTCCCCATCGCTCGCCACCGCTCCCCATCGCTCCCCACCACTGCCCACCGCTCCCCACCGCTCCCCATCGCTCCCCATCACTCCCCACCGCTCCCCACCGCTCCCCATCGCTCCCCACCGCTCCCCATCGCTCCCCATCACTCCCCACCGCTCCCCACCGCTCCCCACCGCTCCCCATCGCTCCCCACCGCTCCCCATCGCTCCCCCTTGCTCCCCACCACTGCCCATCGCTCCCCATCACTCCCCACCGCTCCCCACCGCTCCCCATCGCTCCCCACGCTCCCCACCGCTCCCCACCACTCCCCCTTGCTCCCCACCACTGCCCATCGCTCCCCACCACTCCCCATCGCTCCCCATCACTCCCCACCGCTCCCCACCGCTCCCCACCGCTCCCCATCGCTCCCCACCGCTCCCCATCGCTCCCCACCGCTCCCCACCGCTCCCCATCGCTCCCCACCGCTCCCCACCACTCCCCCTTGCTCCCCACCACTCCCCACCGCTCCCCATCGCTCCCCATCGCTCCCCACCGCTCCCCATCGCTCGCCACCGCTCCCCATCGCTCCCCACCACTGCCCACCGCTCCCCACCGCTCCCCACCACTCCCCCTTGCTCCCCACCACTGCCCATCGCTCCCCACCACTCCCCATCGCTCCCCATCGCTCCCCACCGCTCCCCACCGCTCCCCATCGCTCCCCACCGCTCCCCACCGCTCCCCCTTGCTCCCCATCGCTCCCCACCGCTCCCCACCGCTCCCCACCGCTCCCCCTTGCTCCCCACCGCTCCCCATCGCTCCCCACCGCTCCCCATCGCTCCCCACCGCTCCCCACCGCTCCCCACCGCTCCCCATCGCTCCCCACCGCTCCCCATCGCTCCCCCTTGCTCCCCACCACTGCCCATCGCTCCCCATCACTCCCCACCGCTCCCCACCGCTCCCCATCGCTCCCCACGCTCCCCACCGCTCCCCACCACTCCCCCTTGCTCCCCACCACTGCCCATCGCTCCCCACCACTCCCCATCGCTCCCCATCACTCCCCACCGCTCCCCACCGCTCCCCATCGCTCCCCACCGCTCCCCATCGCTCGCCACCGCTCCCCATCGCTCCCCACCACTGCCCACCGCTCCCCACCACTCCCCATCGCTCCCCATTGCTCCCCACCGCTCCCCACCGCTCCCCATCGCTCCCCACCGCTCCCCACCGCTCCCCACCACTCCCCCTTGCTCCCCACCACTGCCCATCGCTCCCCACCACTCCCCATCGCTCCCCATCACTCCCCACCGCTCCCCACCGCTCCCCATCGCTCCCCACGCTCCCCACCGCTCCCCACCACTCCCCCTTGCTCCCCACCACTGCCCATCGCTCCCCACCACTCCCCATCGCTCCCCATCACTCCCCACCGCTCCCCACCGCTCCCCACCGCTCCCCATCGCTCCCCATCGCTCCCCACGCTCCCCACCGCTCCCCACCACTCCCCCTTGCTCCCCACCACTGCCCATCGCTCCCCACCACTCCCCATCGCTCCCCATCACTCCCCACCGCTCCCCATCGCTCCCCATCGCTCCCCACCGCTCCCCATCGCTCGCCACCGCTCCCCATCGCTCCCCACCACTGCCCACCGCTCCCCACCACTCCCCCTTGCTCCCCACCACTGCCCATCGCTCCCCACCACTCCCCATCGCTCCCCATCGCTCCCCACCGCTCCCCACCGCTCCCCATCGCTCCCCACCGCTCCCCACCGCTCCCCCTTGCTCCCCATCGCTCCCCACCGCTCCCCACCGCTCCCCACCGCTCCCCCTTGCTCCCCACCGCTCCCCATCGCTCCCCACCGCTCCCCATCGCTCCCCATCACTCCCCACCGCTCCCCATCGCTCCCCATCGCTCCCCACCGCTCCCCATCGCTCGCCACCGCTCCCCATCGCTCCCCACCACTGCCCACCGCTCCCCACCGCTCCCCATCGCTCCCCATCACTCCCCACCGCTCCCCACCGCTCCCCATCGCTCCCCACCGCTCCCCACCGCTCCCCACCACTCCCCCTTGCTCCCCACCACTGCCCATCGCTCCCCACCACTCCCCATCGCTCCCCATCACTCCCCACCGCTCCCCACCGCTCCCCACCGCTCCCCATCGCTCCCCACCGCTCCCCATCGCTCCCCACCACTGCCCATCGCTCCCCATCACTCCCCACCGCTCCCCACCGCTCCCCATCGCTCCCCACGCTCCCCACCGCTCCCCACCACTCCCCCTTGCTCCCCACCACTGCCCATCGCTCCCCACCACTCCCCATCGCTCCCCATCACTCCCCACCGCTCCCCACCGCTCCCCACCGCTCCCCATCGCTCCCCACCGCTCCCCATCGCTCCCCCTTGCTCCCCACCACTGCCCATCGCTCCCCATCACTCCCCACCGCTCCCCACCGCTCCCCATCGCTCCCCACGCTCCCCACCGCTCCCCACCACTCCCCCTTGCTCCCCACCACTGCCCATCGCTCCCCACCACTCCCCATCGCTCCCCATCACTCCCCACCGCTCCCCATCGCTCCCCATCGCTCGCCACCGCTCCCCATCGCTCCCCACCACTGCCCACCGCTCCCCACCGCTCCCCACCACTCCCCCTTGCTCCCCACCACTGCCCATCGCTCCCCACCACTCCCCATCGCTCCCCATCGCTCCCCACCGCTCCCCACCGCTCCCCATCGCTCCCCACCGCTCCCCACCGCTCCCCACCGCTCCCCCTTGCTCCCCATCGCTCCCCATCACTCCCCACCGCTCCCCATCGCTCCCCATTGCTCCCCACCGCTCCCCATCGCTCCCCACCGCTCCCCATCGCTCCCCATCACTCCCCACCGCTCCCCATCGCTCCCCATCGCTCCCCACCGCTCCCCATCGCTCGCCACCGCTCCCCATCGCTCCCCACCACTGCCCACCGCTCCCCACCGCTCCCCATCGCTCCCCATTGCTCCCCATCGCTTGCATTATTGCCTGAACCATGGAAAAATTGTCTCCTGCCCCAATCCATGGAAAAATTGTCTTCCAGGAAACCAGTCCCTGGTGCCAAAAAGGTTGGGGACTTCTGTCTTACAAAATTCCATTAAAACACCAGACTACAAAGCACAGTTTGGAAAACACTAATAAAAGGTGTTTTGGGTTTTTTTAACTAGTAAGTCAAGACATCGATAAAGATGTTGTTGATCATCTAAGTCAAAGGTCAGCAAACTATGATCCTCTGGCCAAACCTGTTTCTAAATAAAGTTTTAATGGAACACAGCCACACCCATGCATTTACATACTGCCCAGGGCTTCCTTCTAATGACAGAGTTAAGTATTTGTGACAGAGACTGGAATAGCCTGCAAAGCTTAAAACATTTACTCTGGCCTTTTACAGAAAACAATCAGCCAACCCTTGATCTAAGTCATAGTTTGCAGGAAATGAGCATGATATTAATTCAAACTGTAATCCTGGCCTATACCCTAACAATCAGATTGTAGTGAAAGCAAGGAGTAGGGAGAGCAAAGGGAAACCACAGTGGGATGTGAGGCTCTGAGAATGCCTGGAGGCCAACCTGCCTCCTCCCATCTGAGAGAGAGAGGACCAGGGGCCTGACCCGGCCTCCAGGGGGATCACACCATAGCTGGGCTCTCTGACAAACTCAGAAATCCTCTCAGCATCCCTCATCTCTCAACTCTGGGGCTTGCAAATGCTGCTGCCTCAACCAAGAGCATACTTCCCTCCCTTTACTTGCCAAATCTGCATCCTTCTTGTGGCATCTTTGATATCACAACTTCTAAGAGTCTTCTCTGAGCTCCCCAACCTGATCAGGTGCCCTCATCTCTGGTCCCACATTGCTTTCTCTTTTCCTGCACCTCCACCTGTCATTCTGTGTTATAACTGATGGATTACTTGTCTGCTGCCTCCACTGAAGAGAAGCTCCATGAGATCAGAACTGCACCTCTCTTGTTTACTTTTGTCTTGTTCTCACTCTAAAACAGTTCCTGGCCCATAGTAATACATAAATGTTTGGTGAGTGAATTCCTTTGTATGAAGGTTTGTAGATGAAATATGTAGAAGGGGAATGTGATGCTTATGGAATAGGAAGAATTACACACTATCTGTCTTAGATAATAATCTCCAGAGAGCATGTGCAAAGCCCCGGAGGCAGGAAGAAGCATGGGGCACTGGAGGCATGGAAACTAGACCAGCATGGCTGGAGCATAGAAAGCCAGGTGTGAAGAAAATCAAGGCCAGACCACACAGAACCTATACATCAAGTTAAGGATTTTTTTTCTCTCATGTTAAGAGCAATGGAAGAACCACAGAAGGTTTTAAGTAAGGCAGCAAATGATTTGATTTCTACTACCAACAGTAGAATTTGTAAATTCACAGGTAGTAAATAACATACTTAATTGCCTTTCATTGTTCTAGATATTAAAATAAGATACTTAAGAAATCATTGTCCCTGCACTTGACATATTTTATATAAGGAAAACATAATCACAGTTTGACAACGGCTTCAATAGAGTTAAGCTTAGAGGGCCACAGGGCAAGCACCTAAAAGGCCTCTACATTTTACTCACATGCATAAAAAGAGTGGATTCCTATAGGAAACCTTTAGTATTGCTCTCTACCTGGGGCATATGACTAAAGGAGAATCACTCAACCCAGTGGAAGTATTTCTGTAGCCAAAATTTATAAAAACAGATATGAAGACTGAAAACATGAAATTATTCACAAGAAACTGTTCAGCCAGGACTTCCCTGGCAGTCCAGGGGTTGAGACTTCACCTTCCAGTGCGGGGGATGCGGGTTCGATCCCTGGTCGGGGAGTTGGGATCCCACATGCCTCATGGCCAAAGAACCAAAACATAAAACAGGGGCAGTGTTGTGGAAAATTCAATAAACACTTTAAAAAAGATGTTCCAGGGCTTCCCTGGTGGCGCAGTGGTTAAGAATCCGCCTGCCAATGCAGGGGACACGGGTTCGAGCCCTGGTCCGGGAAGATCCCACATGCCAAGGAGCAACTAACGCTGTGCGCCACAACTACTGAGCCTGTGCTCTAGAGCCCGCGAGTCACAACTACTCAGCCCACATGCCACAACTACTGAAGCCCGCACACCTAGAGAGAAGCCACCGCAATGGGAAGCCCGTGCACCGCAACGAAGAGGAGCTCTAGAGACCAGGAGATAAAAGCCCACTCCCTGCAATTAGAGAAGCTCTAGAGGCCAGGAGATAAAAGCCCACTCCCCACAACTAGAGAAAGCCCACGTGCAGCAATGAAGACCCAACGCAGCCAAAAATAAATAAATAAATAAATTTATTTTAAAAAAAGATGGTCCACATCAAAAAAAAAAATCTCTGAAAAAAAATAAAGAAAGGAAGAAAGAAACCGTTAAGTGAAAAAAAAGCAGAATTCCAATTCCACTATATATCAGGGATGGCAAAGTCTTTCTGTAATGGGCCAAATAGTGAATATGTTTAGGTTTCAAGGACCATGTGGTCTCTGTCACAACTACTAAACTGTGCTGCTGCAGCATCAAAACAGCTGTAGAGGCTTCCCTGGTGGCGCAGTGGTTGAGAGTCCGCCTCCCGATGCAGGGGACACGGGTTCGTGCCCCGGTCCGGGAAGATCCCACATGCCGCGGAGCGGCTGGGCCCATAAGCCATGGCCGCTGAGCCTGCGCATCCGGAGCCTGTGCTCCTCAACGGGAGAGGCCATGACAGAGAGAGGCCCGAGTACAGCAAAAAAAAAAAAAAAAAAAAACAGCTGTAGACAACACTGAGTGAATGGGCGTGGCTCTGTGCCAATAAAACTTTATTTACAACAACAAGTGATGGCCAAATTTGGCTCTTGGGCTGTAGTTTGCTAATGCCTGGTCTATTCTACATTAAAATTGTTACTAAATAAATGTGTAATGTTTATGAACATAGACAAAAGGAAACATAGAAAATGGAAGCCCTCGTGTTTGGAGAATGCAATTATAAGTTTGGTGGCTCTCTATTGATTTTCCCTACCCAACATGTATTTATCCTTCTGGGAACACCACTCTAATTTAGGGGAGAGAGAACTACCTTTCTATCATCTTTAATCCATGTGATCCCTGGGGTTAGCCTACCCCCAAATCCAAAGTAAGGCACATGCCCCAGACCTGGCCTCCATAGGTCATCACATTGCCTTGGCCATGGTAATTCATTCAGAGAGAAGCATGGGCCCAAGCAGACCAATGAGAATCACTTCCTTGGATTTTTCTTCTTCTTTAATATCAAGAACAATGAGACCTCCTACTGCTGAGGTTGCTGAAATCATGGTGTAAGAAGCTGGAGCTGCTCATGGCCATGTTGCCACTCCAAGGGTTGTCCTGCTCAAGAACAATGCCCACACATTGAAAACAGAACTAAGAAACAGAGAAATGTTGATGGATGTTCGTGGACTCTCAGGATCCAGCCTTATCTGAAACCAGCCCTATTCCTGGATTTTTCCATGACTTGAGCCCATATGTGCTTTCTCCATCTCAGCTTGTTTCAATTCGGTTTTTGTTTTGTTTTTTTTTCGGTTTTTGTTTTTGTCAACCAAAAACCCAGAGTGAGGTCATTGTGAATGCTTTTCTTTCTTATTTAAAAAAAATTCTTTAATGTTACTATACTACCACTTTAGGAACAAATAAAAAACATGAAAAGGCAACATGTTTTAAAATTTTATTTCTCAAATCAAAGTCATGCTCTATTTTTTTGCTTTTCCTTATCAGTTGAGTGACTGAGTCAGTTGCAGTTCTTAAATTTGACCAAGAAAATCTAAACACTCTCTCCAAAAATTGACTTGGATCCTATTTTGAAGAAAATATATAAAGACAGGGCTATAGTGGAGATCACAAATGATGACAATAGAAAATATTTCAGGAAAGACCATCTGACTCTGCAAAAATATAGTGACATATGTAGGATAGCTGAGAGTCTCCACGAGGGGATGAAAGTGATCTGTGACCATCACGTGGTCACAATTCTGTAGACAAAAGACTTTGGAAGAAAACACAAATCTGACAGTGTAACAGCTGTGCTTAAAACTCAGCAATGATCCCCAGGTGACCTCTTGGGCCCAAACTCCCACAGTGGATATAATTTTCACAGAACACAAATATGAGTGTAAAAGAATATAATTTTTTTTAATTTTGTAACTCTAATTTCTTTTTTTTTCCTCAAATCCCCTATCTACCTAATAGCAGAAAATGTAGTCACTTCCAGGTAAATGCCATCATTTGGGGCTAAACACAATCAATTCAGGATTCTACATGCGCGCGCGCGCGCGCACACACACACACACACACTCCTTCCTTCTCCCTTGGGCAGCCTCCAAAGACTAGGAGATTTGGGCATATAATCACATGAGGAGGCAGAATCTGGTCTATCACTGTACTCTACTCTCCAATAGCGTCTGGTAATATTTTCTGGTCTTTGGTGGTGTTGGCTTTTATCTCCTGGCCTTACTGAGATACCCGTGTTAACCTGTGTCCGTGGTTATCAGGTCTACCAAGGTCAAGACGTGGCTTCCATGTCCAGGTCCAAGGGAGCTGCTCTGCCACCAACCCTCACAACCAGTTCCAGCAAGCAAGCAGTCGCTGCGCACAAGTGCCCCCAAACGGTGGCAAAAAGCACTTCTACTCACATCCATTAGGCCAGAAAGAGGTGAAGTGGTCTCCTTAGTCCCACAAAAGGCTGGGCTATGCCATGGTATTCTCAGTGACACATGCCTGGAGAACCTTTGGGGTTCTCGTTCCTAAGAAAGAAAGGGAGATGTTAGGAGAAAACAAGTGCTCTCTGCCTCAGACGTTTAATACGCACCTCAAAATTGTTCAAGGTATAAAGACAATCGCAGAGAAGCAATAGGTCAGAGACTGAAATCAAAGAAGAAAGGAGCAAAGGAAGACAACAAAATTAAAAGAGCAGAGGGAATACTAGTAATCAAAAAAGTAAAGGGTTTAAGAGTCATTGTGGCCAAAAGCTGATATAGGAAGGAAAAAGCTAGAGTCGAGAACTGGGTGGTGGCCGGGGGGGGGTAGGTGGCAGATTCCGGAGAACAGAAGTAGAAGAATTGAGGCCACCTCAAAACGTGAACAAACTTTTCACAGTTATTTCTTGATTCTTTAGGGGAAATAAACTGAGCGTGAAGCACAGAAGGTGAGAAAAACACGGCTTATAAATGGAAATGCACCAAACAAAGTGGAAAATTCACATCAAGCCCATAGATTACTCTCAGAATAAAGGGGATCTTTATAGGGTCAAAAAAAGGAAAATGAGGTTCTCACACTGGAAAATGTGAGTTGAGGAGGAACGGAAGCTTTGGGAAGAAACTAAGCAGGTGCTCCCACCGAAACCTGACCCTCAGATTGGTGAAACTTGGTTATTTGGTTTTATAAAATAGAAAATTACATGCAGGTTTTATCCTGGAATTTGATACCTGGCATTTCTCATTCTCTGGTTTTGCACCGGTTCTAATTCTGCGAGAGCGAAGGACCTGCCTGCTCTAAACGACACGCAAATTAAGGTGTGACTTTTGGCTCCCTTCTTTGTTATATATAGCTATCGTCTGCTCTGGAATAAGCTGGACTTCTTCCACCGAGTTCATATCTCCTTCTGTCTTTTCTAAAATGCATTTTAAAGCTTCGTGTTTCTTTCTGGAAAATCTACCATAATGTAAAAACAGATTTTAAAGCTTATATGTATATTAATCAGGATGCCAACAACCACAATCTAATATAGTCCTTACCTTTTACTCACAATGTGAATTTTAATTAAGTGCATAATTAAGATCCAAAATGCAGAATATATTTTTGGTCCTGTTAACTGTATGTAAGAAACTCTAACATGGAATGAACTTAGCCTCCCTGCTTACAAAGACTTAACATGTTACAAATTAAGTGAATGGCAGCTACAATTGGGTTTTCAAAGGCAGTTTGAAGCCTTCAAGACTGCAGACAGAAATTGGAAACAAGTTTTATGTTCATCAGTGGAGTGGGGGGATGATCAAATAAATTATTGTACATCCATACCATGATTCCATATCCTTTCTTCAAAATAACAGTAAACTTATAGGCACTGATAAGGAAAAATTACCAAGATACATTATGTATAACAATATACATAGTATGACTCCTTTAAGCTAAAATATATAGGTGTGTATATGTGTGTGTGTGTACATATATATGCATTCATATATGTGTGTGTTTATGTGCAAAGATGTGTTTGTATAATTGGATACATATTCAGACTTACTCAAAAACATGTAAAAGAGTCTGAAATAACAGACAAGAAATGCAAACATTGATCAGCTCTAGAGCAGGGCTTAGCAAACAATTTAGGTACAGGGACAGATAGTGAATGTTTCTAATTCTGAGGCCATACAGTCTCTGGCACAACTATTCAACTCTGGCCTCTGGCCTTGTAGGACAAAAGCAGCCGTAGACAATATGAAGCAAAGTTTGTGTCTGGGTCCGAATAAAATTTATTTACAGAAACAGGCAGGGTGATGGGGCAGCTGGCGGTAGCCCATGTGTCATACTTTGCCAAGCCCTGCTCTGGAGGAATGAATGAAAAGAAATGAGGAAAGAAATGATTTCTTTCCTTCTGCTAACTTTGGGGTTTTTTTGTTCTTCTTTCTCTAATTGCTTTAGGTGTAAGGTTAGGTTGTTTATTTGAGGTGTTTCTTGTTTCTTGAGGGAAGATGGTATTGCTATAAACTTCCCTCTTAGAACTGCTTTTGCTGCATCCCATAGGTTTTGGGTGGTCGTGCTTTCATTGTCATTTGTTTCTAGGTATTTTTTGATTTCCTCTTTGATTTCTTCAGTGATCTCCTGGTTATTTAGTAGTGTATTGTTTAGCCTCCATGTGTTTGTATTTTTTACAGATTTTTTCCTGTAACTGATATGTAGTCTCATAGTGTTGTGGTCAGAAAAGATACTTGATATGATTTCAATTTTCTTAAATTTACCAAGGCTTGATTTGTGACCCAAGATATGATCTATCCTGGAGAATGTTCCATGAAAACTTGAGAAGAAAGTGTATTCTGTTGTTTTTGGATGGAATGTCCTATATATATCAATTAAGTCCATTTTGTTTAATGTATCATTTAAAGCTTGTGTTTCCTTTTTTTATTTTCATTTTGGATGATGTGTCCATTGGTGAAAGGGGGTGTTAAAGACCCCTACTATGATTGTGTTATTGTTGATTACCCCCTTTATGGCTATTATCATTTGCCTTATGTATTGAGGTGCTCCTATGTTGGGTGCATAAATATTTACAATTGTTGTATCTTCTTCTTGGATTGATCCCTTGATCATTATGTAGTGTCCTTCTTTGTCTCTTATAACAGTCTTTATCTTAAAGTCTATTTCATCTGATACGAGAATTGCTACTCCAGCTTTCTTTTGATTTCCATTTTTTAAAATTTATTTATTATTTATTTTTGGCTATGTTGGGTCTTTGTTGCTGTACCGGACTTTCTCTAGTTGCAGCGAGCAAAGGCTACTCTTTGTTGTGGTGCACAGGCTTCTCATTGTGGTGGCTTCTCTTGCAGAGTATGGGATCAAGCACGCGGGCTTCAGTAGTTGTGGCACACGGGCTCAGTAGGTGTGGCTCGCGGGCTCTAGAGTGCAGGCTCAGTAGTTGTGGCACATCCTCTGCATTGGCAGGCAGATTCTCAACCACTGTGCCACCAGGGAAGCCCTGTAGCTCCCATTGTTTTTGGTGTCTGCCCCCAGTGGGTAAGGTTGGTTCAGTGGGTTCTGTAGGCTTCCTGGTAGAGGAGACTGGTGCCTGTGTTCTGGTGGATGAGGCTGGATCTTGTCTTTCTGGTGGGCAGGACCACATCTGGTGGTGTGTTTTGGGTTGTCTGTGAACTTATGATGATTTTAGGCAGCCTCTCTGCTAATGGATGGGGTAGTGTTCCTGTCTTGCTAGTTGTTTGGCACAGGGTGTCTAGCACCATAGTTTGCTGGCTGTTGAGTGGTTCTGGGTCTTAGCGTTGAGATAGAGATCTCTGGGAGAGTTATCGCCATTTGATATTACATGGATCCAGGAGGTCTCTGGTGGACCAATGTCCTGAACTCGGCTCTCTCACCTCAGAGGCTCAGGCCTGACACCTGGCCAGAGCACCAAGACCCAGTCAGCCACACGGCTCAGAAGAAAAGGGAGGAAAAAGGAAGAGAGAGAGAGAGAGAGAGAGAGAGAAAGAAAGAAAGGAAAGAAAAGTTAGTAAAATTAAAAAATTATTAAAAATAAAAAAGTAGGGCTTCCCTGGTGGCGCAGTGGTTGAGAGTCCACCTGCCGATGCAGGGGACACGGGTTCGTGCCCCGGTCCGGGAAGATCCCACATGCCGCAGAGCGACTATGCCAGTGAGCCATGGCCGCTGAGCCTGTGCGTCCGGAGCCTGTGCTCCGCAATGGGAGAGGCCACAACAGTGAGAGGCCTGCGTACCACAAAAAAATAAATAAATAAAAATTAAAAAGTAATTAAAAAAAGAAAAAAGCAAGCAAGAAAGAAGAGAGCAACCAAAGCAAAAAACAAATCCACCAATGATAACAAATGCTAAAAACTATACTAAAAAAAAAAAGAAAGAACAGACAGAACACTAGGACAAACAGTAAAAGCAAAGCTATACAGACAAAAATCACACAAAGAAGCATACACATACACACTCACAAAAAGAGAAAAAGGAAAAATATATACATACATATATATATATATAAATATAAAAAAGAGAGGAACCATATCAATAAACAAATCTATCAATTATAATAAGCTCTAAATAGTAAATTTAAAAAAACATAAAACCAGAAACAAATTAGATCCAGAAAGCAAACCCCAAGTCTACAGTTGTTCCCAAAGTCCACACTTGTTCCCAAAGTCCACCACCTCAATTTTGGAATGATTTGTTGTCTGTTCAGGTAGTCCACGGATTCAGGGTACATCAAGTTGATTGTGGAGCTTTAATCCGCTGCTCCTGAGGCTGCTGGGAGAGATTTCCCTTTCTCTTCTTTGTTCGCACAGCTCCCGGGGTTCGGCTTTGGATTTGGCCCCGCCTCTGCGTGTAGGTAGCCGGAGGGCGTCTGTTCTTCGCTCAGACAGGACGGGGTTAAAGAAGCCACTGATTCGGGGGCTCTGGCTCACTCAGGCCAAGGGAGGGAGGGGCATGGAGGCGGGGCAAGCCTGCGGCGGCAGCGGCCAGCATGACATTATACCAGCCTGAGGTGCACCGGGCGTTCTCCCGGGGAAGTTGTCCCTGGGTCGCGGGACCCTGGCAGTGGCGGGCTGCACAGGCTCCCGGGAGGGGAGGTGTAGAGAGTGACCTGTGCTCACACACAGGCTTCTTGGTGGCGGCAGCAGCAGCCTTAGGGTCTCATGCCCGTCTCTGGGGTCTGCGCTGATAGCAGCAGCTCGCACCCATCTCTGGAGCTCGTTTAGGCAGTGCTCTGAATCCCCTCTCCTCACGCACCCGGAAACAATGGTCTCTTGCCTCTTCGGCAGCTCCAGACCTTTTCCCGGACTCCCTCCCGTCTAGCCATGGCGCACTAGCCCCTTCAGCCTGTGTTCACGCCGCCAACCTCAGTCCTCTCCCTGGGATCTGACTTCCGAAGCCCAAGCCTCAGCTCCCAGCCCCCACCCGCCCCGGCAGGTGAGCAGACAAGCCTCTGGGCTTGTGAGCGCTGGTTGGCACCGATCCTCTGTGTGGGAATCTCTCCGCTTTGCCCTCCGTACCCCTGTTGCTGCGCTCTCCTCCATGGTTCCGAAGCTTCCCCCTTTCCCACCCATTTTCTCCACCAGTGAAGGAGCTTCCTAGTGTGTGGAAACTTTTCCTCCTTCACAGCTCCCTCCCGGAGGTGCAGGTCCTGTCCCTATTCTTTTGTCTCTGTACTCACATTCTATTGGCTAGAATTGTCACATGGCCACACCTCGCTACAAGAGAGTCTAGGAAATATAGTGCAGCCATTGCCCAGGAATAGTTTTGAACAATTAGCAATCGCTGCTACAAGTGGTATGTAAACGCCTGGAGGGCAAAGATTTTTGTCTATTTTTTTCTGCCCCTGTGTTCCAAGTATCTAGAACAGGGGTCAGCAAACCTTTTCTTAAAAAAGGCTAGATAGTAAATATTTAGATTTGGTGGACCACATGGTCTCTGTCCCAACTACTCAACTCTGCTGTTGTAACATGAAAGCATCCATAGTATGTAAATGAGTGAGCATGACTGTGTTCCAATAAAACTTTATTTACATCAACAGGCAGAGGGCCAGATTTGACCCTGATTTAGAGCAGTGCCTGACACAGTGGGTGGTGCAGAGTAAATGTTTGCTAAATGAATGATAGGGCATAAATAGTCCAATTTCACAGGTTTGTCCTGAGGAATAAATAAAATATTGCATGAAAAGATTTAGCAAAGTGCCTGATGTATGCATGAATGCTATGCACTCATTATTTGGAAATACAAAAGAGAAATAAGATATATTCCTCAAGGAGCAACCACTATAGTAGAGGAGATAGATGTTTCCAGGAAAATAATTAAAATAGTGTTTGTGTGAGGTTATAGGAGTATGGCCAGGGCTCAGATATAGTATAGGGTGGTTAATTCTGGGGAGGAGAGAGTTGGCCAAGGGGAAAATCACAGAGTGGGTAAGACCTAAAAAGGGGTTGAAGAAATAAAAGCACCTGCACAGGCATTCCAGGAAATGAAAATTTCTTTCACCTTTCTGAGCCAGAAACTCATTAAAAGAAAGCTGATAGCAGATGCCAGAGTCTGTGTAGGAGATGTTCTGTCTGCCTGTACCAGTCCTCCCCTCCCACGTTTTTACCTTTAGTTCCCATTCTCCCTTCAAAGTATCAGCTCAAACATCACCTCCTAAGGGAAATGTTTCCTGCCCGCCTTTCCCTGCCCCATGCCTCACAGACCAGGTCAGCCTCCACTGCTGGATGCATTCAGTATTTGCTCCTTGTAGATTTATACTCAGCTGACTGTGTGTGTGTCTGTGTGTGTGTGTGTGTGTGTGTGTGTGTGTGTGTGTGTGTGCAATGTCTACTTCCCCAGAGTACAAATCAGCAGGACTGCATTGCTCACCACCTGGTCCCTAACTCTATGCGAGGTGCAAGGAAAGCACTCAGTCACTATTTGCTAAATGAAAGAATAATTTTGCATCATGTCCTCCAATGGGGTCTTGAATGTAGTTAATCGGGGCCTATAACTAAGGTCAGAACTACAGTTAAGAAGCTGGGTGGGTGATATGGTAAAATCTTGGAGTCTCAAGAGACAGTAAAATGCAATGGTGAAACACTAGGCTCGTACTATCTCTGCAACTCCTCTGGAAATCTAAAATTATTCCAAAAATCAAAGTTTATTTTCTTAAATGGCAAGCTCTAGAGCTGAGCATCAGGGCTGCAGTCTTGGCCCTGCCGGGTATTCAGCATCATTGGGCGTTCACTCAGCCAGTCTCCTTATCTATCAATTAGGGATGGCAGGAATAAAGGCTTGGGCTCCACGGGGCAGTAAGGAATTTGCAATGAAGTGCTTGCACATTGGGAGTTTTCAGTAACTGTTAGCTACTCCTATTATCATTTTTTTTTTCCTCCTACCTCTTCAGAGTTAAACAGGAGAGTCGTTCCCCTTCCCCAGGGGTGAGCCACAGCGGCAAATGGAGGTGACAGAGTACAGGACCAAAGAGATTTAGTTTAGAGTAATCGTCTCATCACATTCTCCAGACCTTACTATGACTTCATTTCCTTGAGACGATTCACAGACGTTCACACACCAATGCAGGGAAATAGAGCTACTCAGGATAAAATTAGGTCAATATTGATCGAGAAGGCCGAATGACGCTCAAACACATTGCCATGTGCACCCATTTAGCTATGATATAATTGACATTTCAAAGTTAAGACCACAGGTATTGGGATGAGAACATGACTCACAGATATATGTGTATACATTTGTTTACCAACTCCATGGTATATATATATGCACACAAGCCATGAATTAATTACCTGATAATTCAATATTAGATGCACATAGACTCAAAAGCATACAATGTCGCTTCCATTTAAATAAAACGTGTGTGTGTCTGTGTTTTGTAATAAAAGCTTACATTGATCAAGTGTTTACTATGTTATAGGCGTTGGACTAAGCATTTTATATACGTTAAGTCTGTTTAATAAATATAATGACGTATAAGTTGGGCTTTATTATCATGCCCGCTTTACATATGAAGAAAATTGATGAGAGGTAAAGCAACTCACCCCAGATAACACAGCCCAAAGAGGCAGAACAGGGATCCCAACATTTGGAAACAGTGCAGCACTAATACTAGCTACTCTTGGTGTTGGTGTTGTCAGCAGTTAGTGTATAGAAAGGAAGGCCCAGGGACTTCCCTGCTGGTGCAGTGGTTAAGAATCTGCCTGCGAATGCAGGGTACATCGGTTCGAGCCCTGGTCCGGGAAGATCCCACATGCCGTGGAGCTACTAACCCCATGCGCCACAATTACTGAGCCTGCGCTCTAGAGCACGTGAGCCACAACTACTGAGCCCTCGTGCCACAACTACTGAAGCCCGCGCACCTAGAGCCCGCACTCCGCAACGAGAAGCCACCGCAACAAGAAGCCTGCACACCGCAACGAAGAGTAGCCCCCACTCGCTGCAACTAGAGAAAGCCCACATGCAGCAACAAATACCCAACGCAGCCAAAAATAAATAAATAAATAAATATATAAATAAATTTATTTTTTAAAAAAAGAAAGGAAGGCCCAGATTATAATAGTAAAAAAAATTAAGTAAATGTTCAGTGTTTAGGTACTAGAACAGAACTGGAATGATTCCAAAGAATAAAATTTAGCTTCATTTGCTATCATGACCCATTTGCCTGATCTCTGAAATGAATTCTAGCCCACCAGAACCAAGCCTGGATGGCATACACTGTCTCACCTGAAAAAAAAGAATTCTTTTTAGCTTATTAGAAACTCTGTGCATTCCTGAACACAGCTTATAAAAAAATTCCATAGAAAGAAAATAGGTTCAATAAAAGACCAAATTCTAATTAAAATAAATAGAAACACTAGTCATAACAGAGGTAAGAGAAAAAAATAGGCAAAAAAAAAAAAACTAAAGCTGTGTGATTTAATCTTCTTATTGTCACATGGAAATAGCGAAACCATGACAAATGAATGTAAGCAGTATCTACTAAAGAGGGGTAAGAAAGGAGGGCACAAGAAAATGTCCTTTTACTAATTTGAGATATTTGGCCAGATAGTTCCAGAAAAACAACCAAACACTACTCTTGGCAAAACAGTTTTGCATTAACATTTTCTTCCAAAATTTTCTTGACTTTGAAACAGGAAGATGGGTAATATGGAATTTCTTGAGTCAAGGCCATGGACAGAAACATGCAAAGCTCCCTCTGATAAGTGAAATGGGGAGCCCTGTGGCATCTGTACCCGTCACTTCAGGGCCAGGCTCTTATCATCTGAGTGAATGACACTGACATCCAAAGCCAACAGCACCTACATTTCTTTGCCTGGGAGATTTCTTTGGCCTCTGGAGACAAGTTGGCCACTGGCATGGTAGATCAGAAGGACCAGAAGGACCTCAGGAGGCAGCCTTCAACCACCAACTGACAGTGTTGGTGTATAAATACCCCAACTCCCTCTCTCCTCTGTGGGAGCAACTGTGAGGTGTTTTTCTACACTGGCTTCCAGAATTTTCCAGGAGGCATTAAACTCCAGTTGCCTGTGGTGGTAGCTGTCTTGATGATGCAACTTTCCTTCCCTGTCTCACTCCTTACCCCTTTTTTAGTATTTCCTGGTACCTCCTCCCAAGGAAACGACCTGCACTTAGACCTTTATCTCAAGTTCTTCTTCTGGGAGAACCCTAAATAAGACAGAATCTATGTACATGTTGAGGGGGAAGAAACTTGCAAGGACCCAGCTTTATTCAGGTCCCCAATGGGAGTTGGAGAGGGAGAAGGGGGAGATACAAGGAGATCAAGAAGAGAAAATAAGTACAACGCACATCCTTTAGTCTCAACCCTTTCATGGGAGTAGTTCCCATAAACAGAAGTTGGGAATAAATAGTGATCCTCTAGTTTGTATGCACATGGGAGACCCCACATGGGAACTCTCAGAAATGCCTGAGAAAAAGGTGAGTTGCAGGATCTGTGGGGCAGTGTTACCGTGCAGGTAAAGGCTATGATGCAGGTCAGTGATCAGCACTCTATTACTGCCCCTGGTGGCTGAGGCCTGGGAATCTGGGATCTCAGGGTGGTTGAGAAAGACAAGGCTGATAGGTTTAGACAAGGCTAAACTCACAGATACACTTAAATTGCCACATTCTAAGCAACGTTTTTGAAGTTCTCAATTTCTTTCCATAACAGATGGTAAACTTCTAGAAATTACATCCCAAAGGTAATACTGCTTGTAAATTTAAGTAGTTATGAACATTTTTGTTAAAAAAAACTCTTGGACGATATATACATAGGGAATGTTTTTTAAATAACGCTGTAAGAATTAAATGAAGAGGTCGATATCAAGAGCAAAATGATTTACCCCTCAGCATAGGGTATGTATTTTGACACAAATATAAAGGTAAATTTAAACCTTCTATACTTTCTAAATGTGTTTTTAGATTTGGTGTTTACAAAATTCTATTTTTCAGATGGTTGTAAGCCTGGTGTCTGAGGTGGGTAGTCTGGGTTCAAATCCTGGTTCTGTCACTTATTGGCTCAGAAACCTTAGGCAAGTACTTAACCTCAGTAGGTCTCAAGATTTTCATCTCTACGATAGGAATTAGTATAACGTTGTTGTGACCATGGGCAACATATTCAGCATCTCTGAGCCATTAGATTCTGTTATTTGAGGAAAGGCTGTGATTCCAAGTTAAGATGTTCATTGGAGGGCTTTATCACCTCTTACTGAATTTCCCTGGTGGCCCCCTCATTTAGGGTATGTATTCCACAAACGCACATCTACAGAAAGGCAAATAGTTAAATAGGGCTAAGGGCTTTGGAACCAGAGGTTATGTGGCCCCTGAGCCTGAATCCCTAACTCTCCTGATCTTCTGTGAGAAGCCAGTATTCTCTTAATAAACTCAGGCTTTGTCTAAGTTAACCAGAGTTAGTTTCTGTTGCTTACAGCCAACAACCCTAACTGATAAGATATTTCATTCTATTTCTGGGCTGAACTCTCTCAGGGCAGTTTCTCTGCCTTAATCACCAGTATGACCAAGAACTACTGACCAAGGACCACAGTATTAACCAGGGGCAGAGTACCAGCACTTTGGCAGTGTGTTAGGAGGGTGGGGGAGAGTGTAGAGCAAATAAAGTTCTACACATCTTCCTGGCTCTAGAGACGCCACAGAAGTCTACCGGGCAAATACAAGACTGGGAGAGGTGAAGAGCTCAAAATCTAGAATGAGGGAGATGTGGGTCATATTCAAGCTCCACTGCTTCCAGGCAAGAGGGTGCCAGGGAATTTACTCTTTGGGTCCTCAGCTTCCTCACTGGCAAAAGGCAGATAATCATTTTCCCCACCAGACAAGGTTGTTGTGAGGATTAAATGAGAAATGGTGCTCTTTGCACTCAATAAACGTGGACCAGTAGTGATGAAGGTGATGAGGGTGATGGGTATGTCTGGTTCACTGTGGTGAAACCTGCAGGGAGCCTGAAGAGCATCCTGGAAGAGAAGTCATCCCAAGGGAACAAGGATTCAAACACAGTGAGACTGGCCTCGTACAGAATTCTTAGTCACCTAAAAGAAGGCGTGGTTCTAAATATAACATGGTTTGAGGCTCTTGGGTTTATTTCCTGGCCAAGACCCTATTGGACTCTTGTCCCCAAGTCTGATGCAGAACTGGAAAATGTGAGTAAACACTGAAGATGCTTTAGGCACGGGACCTCTGTAAGACATGGGGGTACCAGCAGATTGTCTGGGGCCCCTTTATCAAAGAGTATTACAGGGGGGCACCTCCACATAATACAGCACACCTTGGAGCCTTGAGAATCCAATTTCTCAGTATTCTCCTCCATAAGATGGATATCAAAATTTTAAATAAAGACAGAATCAGGAATAGCACTGCATAGCCAAGCCATATGGGAGCCTGAGGCATCAGGAAACAACAGCTGTACTGACCCTGTCCTCATTTTAAATTTTTGATATTTTGTTCATAGTGGATTTCTTTGCATTCATTTTGATTTTTTCAATGTTCCATTAAAATATTTATCTTGATAGTGGGGTTTTGGGGTACCCTTTAAATTCTGCACCCCAGGCGAGTGCCTCACTTGCCTCATCCTTCAGGGTACCCCAAAATATTCATTAAGGAGGGAGGCCACTTGATGGTGCAGAACTGGGCAGATGGAACCAAGGGGCAGAAAAAGGTGGGTTAATTCTGTCACTGTGCCCCCAACCTCCATTTGTACTCACCAATAGAGGCAGACAACGGCTTTGCTGGAAAGCATTTCAGAACAACTGATATTTTGGTAAAGTGTTGAAAAATTACCTTGTCAGTTAAATCTGCTTTTTGGTGCATGGTCAGGGCCTGGTTCCCTTTCCTGCCCTGGCCTGCCCACCCCCCAACCCACTGCCACCACACACACAACACAGGAAGTTTGTCAGCAGCTAATCTGAGCCCATCTACTACTGCTCTTTTGTCCGCAATGGCGTATCTCCACGTGGGGACACAGCAGTACATACGAAATAGGACCTGCCCTCCTGTCCAGCACACACACGCGGAGGCTGAGGCCAGCGCTAACAAAGGCTAATTGGCAGGCTCAGCAGTCCGTTTCTGATGACACAGTCGAAATCATAAAAGACAGAGATGGGAACAAAGAAAGTTTAGAGGGAATAATAAAGGAAATAGCTATACCTTGAACATTTGCCCACGAGAAGAGAGGGCAATTTGAAATAGAGGGGAGGAACAGCTCTCAGGAAAGAAGAAGGAATAAGAAACAAAGACGTGGAAATGCCTTCCTTGATAGACCATGTTAAAATAGATCAATGCACCAACCAATACATAAACCGACAGAAGCGCTGATGAAATAGATAATTTGGCATGTTATATATTCTGATCCTGCCATGTACTTGAATTCAAGGAGAGACACACATATACAAGTTAAATTTAGTAATAAGCAGAGCTCAAATTATAAAGTCAAATACTGATGCGACTTGAGGGAATGGCTACAATATATGTTTACATACCCGCATTTGCCCTAGAGTTTTCCAGGAATATTTTTATCTCCTCATTTGTTACTTCACCCATTATTAAATTCTACAAAATGGAAAAAAAAAAACCTACAAACTTCTGGAAGGGAAGGAGAAAAAATAGAAACAAATAACTACATTCCTTGTAGAGGTCAATGTTGTCTTAAGGGAAACTAAGCAGTTGAGTTGTGTTCTTGCAGGAAAACCAATTCAGGATTTCTGCTTAAATTAAAGTGATTAAAAATTTTAAACTGCATGAATTTAGCATTTTGGTCTGACGTGTTTTTTTTTTTATTGTATCAAAGCCTGTGTATGTTTCGGGGGGGGAGTATATACTTCTTTAGCAGGAAAATGATGGATTTTTTTACTACTTTTGTTTCAGAGAATTTCCCTGTCCAAGGAAATGACCTAGTTTATGGCTTTTCTGCATTCAGGGCATGTTACCAATGTGCACACAAAGACAAAAATATACAGTAACAATGGGAAATATCTTTTGGATTATTAAAAGAAAAATTATAAGCCCAGTTTTATGTATGGAAAATGCTCCAGACTTCTTTGACCTAAATTCAATTCCATTCACATCTATCTGCCTATCTTCTGTGGGGAGGTCACAGTTCAAACCCTAGAGGAAGCTATAGGATGAAGCAGAGGTTGCAAACTGGTGGCCTGGGGGCCAAGCTGAGCTAGAGATGCAGGGTTTTTTTACCCTCCTGTTGTTGCACTGCAAAGGATATTAAATTTTACTTATTTAGCTGCCAACATTTAAAAATTAGGAGACTTCATATAAGATTTCAGTTTTGGCTTCTCTTTAAAAACCTGACAATCCCATAACATAAGGAGGTCTGCATTCCCACATGAAAACAATTCGCCTGAGTAGTGGCTGCCCCCTTAGACTGCATGAGCTCGCTCCACTTCTTCCAGTCCCCACCACTCCCTAACGTCCTTTGCATAGAAGCTGAGTCTCAAGTACCATTTATCACCATACTTATCCTATTGTTTTCCTTATAGCGAATTTAAGAAATATGACTACTATTCCTTATACCCACATCTCTATCTAAAGTGGGAAAATTAAAACAGATCAAGCAATTCATGTGTTTCAAGGAAAAAAATTTTCTCAATTTCAGCTTGCTTGATTCACTTCACTAGTAAGTCCCCATAAAAATAACAGCTAACACTTCTACAACTATGTGTCAGGCAATTTTCTAAGCCCTTTATGTATTTAAGTGCATTTCATCTGTACATCTACTCTATGAAGTAGATGTTGTTATGATCCAATTTCACAGATGAGGAAACTGAGGCTCAAAGATGTTAAGTGACTTGCTCAAGGTCCATTGCTAGGATTTGGGAGGACCCTGTGGGCATCTGAATGCATGCCCTTTGGCACAAATATATGATACCAGCATATAATAAGAATAAGCTAGCATGTGTTACCTGCCTAGTGTGTTCCAAGCACCAGAAAACGCTCTTAAAATATAAATCGGTATAGAAAGAAACGTATGGTGGGTTGCAAAAAGGCTACAAATAAGATGCTTCAAAGGTTAAAAAGAGAAAACTGTTACACTGAGTGCCCATAGGAAGCTCAGAAGTAGTTTTCATTGAGGAAGTGAAAGTTGTAACGGACCTTAAAGTGTAAGAAGGCGTAAAATACATAGGGACGTGCTTGAACACAATGGTCTCTAGCTGGAGAGAACTGAATAAATGGCAGACTGTGAATGGGAAAGTACAGGACACAGCCCAGGACAAACAGGGGCGAGGCCAATGTAAAGCTGGGTCATATTTCTTCACGTTTCTTGATATTTCTTGAAGTAGCAGCAATGCATCATGCATTTTGGAGGAGAAGGGGATGAACAAACCTTGACACTGCCCTCACAGAGTTAACACTCTGGTAAAGAAGAATAAAGTGTGTGGAAGCATCTCCAATTCAAGGCGGGAAGTGAGAAGTAGCCTAGAAGAGTGGCCCACTTATCCAACTGCCTGAGGAACGTCCTCACTTCACTGTCCTGCAGGCACTGCACCCCAACATAGGACAACGAGGGCCCACATCTCCTGCCACACACACCCTTTCCAGTTCAATGAAGGGTGGCTCCCTCCCAAAAGGACAGCTCAGATAATTAGCACCATTCTTCTCTTCTCCTTCATCCTCACTCCCAACATCCCAGTCACCCAGCCCTGCCAATCCTACTTCTCAAAGGTCTCCAGAATCCATCCTCTTCTCTTCTTGCTTCTACCACTGCCTAGCCCAGGCTGCCATCTTCTCTTATCTAGACCATTCTAACAGCATTCTCATTGGATGTCTCCCTTTTCACAGTCTAGCCATTTTCCCTAAGTTTATAATATGGATTTTCATTTACTCATGGCATATTTTTCTCTGCTAGAGTCCACTTGATCTTGTGAAAAGACATATTATGAACAAGGATACAAAAACTGACACGTTATCAATGTAGAAAATCTATTTACCACAAAAAATAGCAATTCAGATAACGTAAGGCTGCTAATTATCTCTGCAGAGAGTGATATAATGGTTATGTTGCATTTTTGGAGACTACCAGGTCTGAGTCAAAGGCCACCTCCACCACTTACTAGTAGTATGTGACCTCAAGTAGTGTGCCTCTCAGTTTCCCCTCTATAGACTGGGGTTAATAATAATACCAGAGAGACCTTCAAGATGGTGGAGGAGTACGATGTGGAGATCACCTTCCTCTCCACAAATACATCAGAAATACACCTACATGTGGAACACCTCCTACAGAACACCTACTGAATGCTGTCAGAAGACCTCAGACTTCCCAAAAGGCAAGAAACTCCTCATGTACCTGGCTAGGGCAAAAGAAAAAAGAATAAACAGAGACAAAAGGATAGGGACGGGACCTGCACCTCTGGGAGGGAGCCGTGAAGGAGGAAAGGTTTCCACACTCTAGGAAGCCCCTTCACTGGTGGAGACAGTGGGCAGGCGAGGGGGAAGCTTCGGAACCATGGAGGAGAGCACAGCAACAAGGGGTGCAGAGGGCAAAGCGGAGAGATTCCCACACAGAGGATTAGTGCCAACCAGCACTCACAAGCCCGGAGGCTTGTCTGCTCACCTGCCGGGGCAGGGAGAAGGGCGGTTGGGAGCTGAAGCTTGGGCTTCAGAGGTCAGGCCCCAGGGAGAGGACTGGGCTTGGCTGTGTGAACACAGGTTGAAGGGGCTAGTGCGCCACAGCTAGCCGGGAGGGCCTCCGGGAAGAAGTCTGGAACCGCCTAAGAGGCAAGAGACCATTGTTTCAAGGTGCGCAGGGAGAGGGGATTCGGAGCACCGCCTACACAAGCTCCAGAGATGGGTGCGAGCCGTGACTATCAGCGTGGACACCAGAGACAGGCATGAGACGCTAAGGCTGCTGCTGCTGCCACCAAGAAGCCTGTGTGCAAGCACAGGTCACTATCCACACCCCCCTTCCGGAAGCCTGTGCAGCCCACCACTGCCAGGGTCCCGTGATTCAGGAACAACTTCCCCGGGAGAACACACGGCACGCCGCAGGCTGTTACGACGTCACGCCACCACAGGTTCACCCTGCATTCCAATTATAACTATAGTACCCCTCCCTCCCCCCGGCCTGAGTGAGGCAGAGCCCCCTAATCAGCGGCTCCTTTAACCCCGTCCTGTCTGAGCAATGAACAGACGTCCTCAGGTGACCTACACACAGAAGTGGGGCCAAATCCAAAGCTGAGCCCCTGGGAGCTGTGCGAACAAAGAAGAGAAAGGGAAATCTCTCCCTGCAGCCTCAGGAGCAGCGGATTAAATCTCCACAATCAACTTGATGTACCTTCATCCATGAAATACCTGAATAGACAACAAATCATCCCAAAATTGAGGCGGTGGACTTTGGGAGCAACTGTAGACTTGGGGTTTGTTTTCTGCATCTAATTTGTTTCTGGCTTTATGTTTATCTTAGTTTAGTATTTAGAGTTTATTATCTGGGCTTCCCTGGTGGCGAAGTGGTTGAGAGTCCGCCTGCCGATGCAGGGGACACGGGTTCGTGCCCTGATCCGGGAAGATCCCACGTGCTGCGGAGCGGCTAGGCCCGTGAGCCATGGCCACTAAGCCTGTGCATCCGGAGCCTGTGCTCCGCAACGGGAGAGGCCACAACAGTGAGAGGCCCACATACCGCAAATGTGGTATGTGGGCCTTTTTATTTTTTTATATATATATATTTTTTTATTTTTTATTTTTTAATTTTTTTTTTATTTTTTTTAATATATTTTTTTATTTTTTAATATATATATTTATTTTTTTATTTTTTTTATTTTTTAATATATATATTTATTTTGATTTTTGTGTTTTTGTGAGTGTGTATGTGTACGCTTCTTTGTGTGATTTTGTCTGTGTAGCTTTCCTTTACCATTTGTCCTAGGGTTCTGTCTGTCTCTTTTTTGTTTGTTTGTTGGTTGGTTGGTTTAGTATAGTTTTTAGTGCTTATTATCATTGGTGGATTTGTTTATTGGTTTGGTTGCTCTCTATTTCTTTCTATTTTTTATGACTTTAATTTTTCTCTTTTTAATAATTTTTTAATTATTTTATTTTATTTTTCTTTCTTTCTTTTTTTTTCTCCCTTCTGAGCCGTGTGGCTGACAGGGTTTTGTGCTCCAGCCTGTGCCTCTGAAGGGGGAGAGCCAAGTTCAGGACATTGGTCCACCAGAGACCTCCCAGCTCCATGTAATATCAAACGCCAATAACTCTCCCAGAGATCTCCATCTCAATGCTAAGACCCAGCTCCACTCAATGACCAGCAAGCTACAGTGCTGGACACCCTATGCCAAACAACTAGCAAGACAGGAACACAACCCCACCCATAAGCAGAGAGGCTGCCTAAGATCATAATAAGTTCACAGACACCCCAAAACACACCACCGGATGCAGTCATGCCCACCAGAAAGACAAGATCCAGCCTCATCCACCAGAACACAGGCCCCAGTCCCCTCCAGCAGGAAACCTATACAACCCACTGAATGAAACTAGGCCACTGGGGGCGGACACGAAAAACAAAAGGAACTACGAACTTGCAGCCTGAGAAATGGAGACCCCAAGCCCAGGAAGTTAAGCAAAATGAGAAGACAGAGAAATACACAGCAGATGAAGGAGCAAGGTAAAAACCCACCAGACCAAATCAATGCAGATGAAATAGGCAGTCTACCTGAAAAAGAATTCAGAGTAATGATAGTAAAGATGATCCAAAATCTTGGAAATAGAATGGAGAAAATACAAGAAATGTTTAACAAGGACCTAGAAGAATTAAACAGCAAATAAACAATGATGAACAACACAATAAATTAAATTAAAAATTCTCTAGAAGGAATCAATTGCAGAATAACTGAGCAGAAGAATGGATAAGTGACCTGGAAGATAAAATAGTAGAAATAACTACCGCAGAGCAGAATAAAGAAAAAAGAATGAAGAGAATTGAGGACAGTCTTAGAGACCTCTAGAACAACATTAAATGCACCAGCATATGAATTATAGGGGTCCCAGAAGAAGAAGAGAAGAAAAAAATGGACTGAGAAAATCTTTGAAGAGATTATAGTTGAAAACTTCCCTAATATGGGAAAGGAAATAGTCAATCAAGTCCAGGAGGCACAGAGATTCCCATACAGGCTAAATCTAAGGAGGAACACACCAAGACACATATTAATCAAACTATCAACAATTAAATACAAAGAAAAAATATTAAAAGCAGCAAGGGAAATGCAACAAATATAAGGTTACAGCTGATTTTTCAGCAGAAACTGTGCAAATCCGAAGGGAGTGGCACGGCATATTTAAGCGATGAAAGAGAAAAACCTACAACCAAGATTGTTCCACCCAGCAAGGATCTCATTCACATTTGATGGAGGAATTAAAACCTTTACAGACAAGAAAAGCTAAGAAAATTCAGCACCACCAAACCAGCTTTACAACAAATGCTTTTTTACAAAGGAAAAGACCTACAATAGCAAACCCAAAACAATGAAGAAAATGGTGATAGGAACATACATATTGATAACTAACTCAAATGTAAATGGATTAAATGCTCCAACCAAAACACACAGACTGGCTGAATGGATACAAAAACAAGACCCGTATATATGCTGTCTACAAGAGACCCACTTCAGACCTAGGGACACATACAGACTGAAAGTGAGGGGATGGAAAAAGATATTCCATGCAAATGGAAATCAAGGAACTTCCCTGGTTGGCACAGTGGTTAAGAATTGCCTGCCAAGGCAAGGGACATGGGTTTGAGCCCTGGTCTGGGAAGATCCCACATGCCTTGGAGCAACTAAGCCCATGCACCACAACTACTGAACTTGCACTCTAGAGCCCACAAGCCACAACTACTGAGCCCATGTGCCACAACTACTGAAGCCCGCGCACTTGGAGCCTATGCTCCACAACAAAAGAAGCCACCACAATGAGAAGCCCACACACCGCAACAAAGAGTAGCTCCCACTCACCGCAACTATAGAAAGCCTGCACGCGGCAACGAAGACCCAACACAGCCAAAAATAAATAATAACTAAATAAATTTTTAAATAACAATGGAAATCAAAAGAAAGCTGGAGTAGCAATTCTCATATCAGATGAAATAGACTTTAAAATAAAGACTATAGCAAGAGACAAAGAAGGACACTACAAAATGATCAAGGGATCAACCCAAGAAGAAGATATAACAATTGTAAATATTTATGCACCCAACATAGGAGCACTTCAATACATAAGGCAAATGCTAACAGCCATAAAAGGGGTAATCAACAGTAACACAATCATAGTAGGGGACTTTAACACCCCACTTTCACCAATGGACATATCATCCAAAATGAAAATATAAAAAGGAAACAAAAGCTTTAAATGACACATTAAACAAGAGAGACTTAATTGATATTTATAGGACATTCCATCCAAAAACAAAAGAATACACTTCTCATGTGCTCATGGAATATTCTCCAGGATAGATCATATCTTTGGTCACAAATCAAGCCTTGGTAAACTTAAGAAAATTGAAATCATATCAAGTACCTTTTCTGACCACAATGCTACGAGACTAGATATCAATTACAGGAAAAAATCTGTAAAAAATACAAACACATGGAGGCTAAACAATACACTACTAAATAACCAAGAGATCACTGAAGAAATCAAAGAGGAAATCAAAAAATACCTAGAAACAAATGACGATGAAAACACGACGACCTGAAACCTATGGGATGCAGCAAAACGGTTCTAACAGGGAAGTTTATAGCAATACAATCCTACCACAAGAAACAAGAAACACCTCAAATAAACAACCTAACCTTACACCTAAAGCGATTAGAGAATGAAGAACAAAGAAACCCCGAAGTTAGCGAAGGATATAAATCATAAAGATCAGATCAGAAATAAATGAAAAAGAAATGAAGGAAACGATAGCAAAGATCAATAAAACTTTGATCTTTGAGAAGATAAACAAAATTGATAAACCATTAGCCAGACTCATCAAGAAGAAAAGGGAGAAAAGTCAAATCAATAGAATTAGAAATGAAAAAGAAATAAAAACTGACACTGCAGAAAAATGAAAGATCATGAGAGATTACTACAAGCAACTATATGCCAATAAAATGGACAACCTGAAAGAAATGGACAAATTCTTACAAAAGCACAACCTTCCGAGACTGGACCAGGAAGAAATAGAAAATAAACAGGACCAATCACAAGCACTTAAATTGGAACTGTGATTAAAAATCTTCCAACAGGGCTTCCCTGGTGGCGCAGTGGTTGGGAGTCCACCTGCCGATGCGGGGGACATGGGTTCGTGCCCCGGTCCAGGAAGATCCCACATGCTGCAGAGTGGCTGGGCCCGTGAGCCATGGCCGCTGAGCCTGCACATCAGGAGCCTGTGCTCCTCAAGGGGAGAGGCCACAACAGTGAGAGGCCCGTTTGTACTGCCAAAAAAAAAAAAAACTTCCAACAAAAAAAAAGCCCAGGACCAGATCGCTTCACAGGCGAATTCTATCAAATATTTAGAGAAGAGGTAACATCTATCCTTCTCAAACTCTTCCAAAATACAGCAGAGGGAGGAACACTCCCAAACTCATTCTACAAAGGCCACCGTCAACCCTGATACCAAACCAGACAAAGATGTCACAAAGAAAGAAAATTACAGGCCAATATCACTGATGAACATAGATGCAAAAATCCTCAACAAATACTAGCAAACAGAATCCAACAGCACATTAAAGGGATCATACACCATGATCAAGTGGAGTTTATCCCAGGATGCAAGGATTCTTCAATATACATAAATCAATCAATGTGATACACCATATTAACAAACTGAAGGAGAAAAACCATATGATCATCTCAATAGATGCAGAAAAATCTTTTGACAAAATTCAAAACCCATTTATGATAAAAACCCTCCAGAAAGTAGGCATAGAGGGAACTTACCTCAACAAAATAAAGGCAATATATGACAAACCCAGGGCTAACATTGTTCTCAACGGTGAAAATTGAAACCATTTCCTCTAAATCAGGAACAAGACACAGTTCTCCCCTCTCACCACTATTATTCAACATAGTTTTGGAAGTTTTAGCCACAGCAATCAGAGAAGAAAAAGAAATAAAGGAATCCAAACAGAAGAGTAAAGTTGTCACTGTTTGCAGATGACATGATACTATACATAGAGAATCCTAAAGATGCTACCAGAAAACTACTAGAGCTAATCAATGAATTTGGTAAAGTAGCAGGGTACAAAATTAATGCACAGAAATCTCTTGCATTCTTATACAATAATGACAAAAATCTGAAAGAGAAATTAAGGAAACATTCACATTTACTTGCAACAAAAAGAATAAAATACCTAGGAATAAACCTACCTAAGGAGATAAAAGACCTGTATGCAGAAAAACTATAAGACACTGATCAAAGAAATTAAAGATGATACAAACAGATGGAGAGATATACCATCTTCTTGGATTGGAAGAATCAACATTGTGAAAATGACTATCCTACCCAAAGCAATCTACAGATTCAATGGAATCCCTATCAAACTACCAATGGCATTTTTCACAGAATTAGAACAAAAAATTTCACAATTTGTACGGAAACGCAAAAGACCCCGAATAGCCAAATCAATCTTGAGAAAGAAAAATGGAGGTGGAGGAATCAGGCTCCCAGACTTCAGACTATACTACAAGCTACAGTAACCAAGACAGTATGGTACTCACACAAAAACTGAAATATAGATCAAGGAACAGGATAGAAAGCCCAGAGATAACCCACGCACCTATGGTCACCTATTTTTGATAAAGGAAGCAAAAATATACAACGGAGAAAAGACCAGTCTCTTCAATAAGTAGTGCTGGGAAAACTGGACAGGTACATGTAAAAGAATGATATTAGAACACTCCCTAACACCATATACAAAAATAAACTCAAAATGGATTAAAGACCTCAATGTAAGGCCAGACACTATAAAACTCTTAGAGGAAAACATAGGCAGAACACTCTATGACATAAATCACAACAAGATCTTTTTGACCAACCTCCTAGAGAAGTGGAAATAAAACAAAAATAAACAAATGGAACCTAATGAAACTTAAAAGCTTTTGCACAGCAAAGGAAAACAAATAAGATGAAAAGACAACCCTCAGAATGGGAGAAAATATCTACAATGAAGCAACTGACAAAGGATTAATCTCCAAAATTACAAGCAGCTTATGCAGCTCAATATCAAGAAAAAAACAACCAATACAAAAATGGGCAGAAGACCTAAATAGACATTTCTCAAAGAAGGTATACAGATTGCCAATAAATATATGAAAGGATGCTCAACATCACTAATCATTAGAGAAATGCAAATCAAAACTACAATGAGGTATCACCTCACACCAGTCAGAATGGCCATCATCAAAAAATCTACAAACAATAAATGCTGGCAAAAAAAAAAAAATGCTGGCAAGTGTGTGAAGAAAAGGGAACCCTTTTGCCCTGTTGGTAGGAATGTAAATTGATACAGCTACTATGGAGAACAGTATGGAGGTTCCTTAAAAGCTAAAAATAGAACTACCATACGATTCAGCAATCCCACTACTGGGCATATACTCTGAGAAAACCATAATTCAAAAAGAGTCATGTACCACAATGTTCATTGCAGCTCTATTTACAATAGCCAGGACATGGAAGCAACCTAAGTGTCCACTGACAGATGAATGGATAAAGAAGACCTGGCATATATATACAATGGAATATTACTCAGCCATAAAAGAAATGAAATTGAGTTATTTGTTAGTGAGGTGGATGGACCCAGAGTCTGTCTTACAGAGTGAAGTAAGTCAGAAAGGAAAACCAAATACCGTATGCTACCACATATATATGAATCTTAAAAAAAAAAAAAAAGTTTCTCAAGAACCTAGGGGCAGGGCAGGAATAAAGATGCAGACATAGAGAATGGACTTGAGGACATGGGGAGGGGGAAGGGCAAGCTGGGATGAAGTGAGAGAGTGGCATGGACATATATACACTACCAAATGTAAAATAGATAGCTAGTGGGAAGCAGCCGCATAGCACAGGGAGATCAGCTCGGTGCTTTGTGACCACCTCGAGGGGTGGGATAGGGAGGGTGGGAGGGAGATGCAAGAGGGAGGGGATATGGGTACATATGTATATGTATAGCTGATTCACTTTGTTATAAAGCAGAAACTAACACACCATTGTAAAGCAATTATACTCCAACAAAGATGTTAAAAATAAATAAATAATAATAATATCAAACTTCCAGGTCGTTGTAAGGACTGAATTAAGTAGTCATAGTGCTAAGGGCTTTGCACATACTAAGTGCTCAAAATTGTATTGTCTTTATTATAAAGGTTATTTTTTTATTAGGTAATCCAAATGTTGATTGTTTAATAAACCAGGTGAGCTGCATTGCTGCTCCCTTCCAGCATATAATCAAGAATTCCAGCATACCTGCAAATCCTCCGGGCCTTGAGTACTCTGAAGCTAACCAGTGTGTGTTGCCTCAATTAAGAGCAGAGAAATGGTTTCTTCTCTGTGCTGTGATTTTAAGTAATATCAATGTTTCATAAAACTTATTAGTATAAGTCTAGGTGAAACAAAAATAAGGTAGCACACTGGGAAATTAATTTTAAACAAATTACATGTAAAATGTGAGGATTCATAATATTGTTTCTAAAGCAGTCTCATCTTAATATCATATATTTTGCTTTATGAAACTCCTAGTTTTAGATTAATCATATTTTTTTATTTACTACTTCATATAATAATTGGCTTATCTGTGATATTAATATGCATGAATTTTTTTAGTTTGCTTCTTCAAGAAAGCATTCAGCCTGATGTTTATAATATGTTGATTTTAATATGCAATTGATATGCTTATATACAGATTAAATCGGATTGCATTTATACTAAACAAGAAAACTAAAATGTAGAGAGGTGCTGAGACCTGAGTAAATCTCATTAAAGTATGAGAATCCGTGATGGAATTTTAAGCTCATTACCTTCTTATAGCATAGCAGTAGATCAAAATTTACCCTGTTTACTTTCATGATGCTCTACATATTTTTAGAATGATGCAGAGGTATTTGACTCTGGGTTTCTCCCATAGCAGTGGTACTCAATGAGGGAAAGGGGAAGGATTTTGACCCCCAGAGGACGTTGGGCAACATCTGGAGATATTCTGGGTTGTCACCACTGGTGAGGGGTCAGGGAGGGAGGAGCTACTGGCATCTAACTGGTAGGGGCCAGGATGCTATTAAACATACTACAATGCACAGAACAGCCTCCAAAACAAAGAATTATCCCTCCCAAAATTTCAAAAGTTCTGAGATTGCAAACTCAACCCTTACTACACAAAAGTTAAATTGCTGTCTGCTTACAAGCTAATGATTTCTATATATTTATATATATTTCCTCATTTATTCAACAGATATTCATTGAATTCCTATGGTGTGTCTAGGAAAAGTCTTCACAGAGTTTACATTGATAGACTGAGATAGATAGACAGACAGACCGATAGATCGATGATAGATCGATAACAGACGTGATACAATTTAGTGGGTAAGTGCTATGAAGGAATATAAAGCAAGTTAAGAGAGGAGGACTTTCAGAAACACCTTTCTGAAGTGATGACATCTGAAAGAGACCTATCTGAACTGGAGAAGGGACTCATGCAAATACCGGGGCCGCAAATGTAGGCAAATGCAGACTGAAGTGGAGATGTGCCTGGCATGACGAAGAAGGAGCAAGGAGGCCACTGCATTGCAGGGAAGTGAACAAGAGGAAGAAAGGAAGAAAATTAGGGCAGAGATAGCGAGGGGTGGAATCAGGTAGGGCCATGAGAGCCCTAATAGGACTCCGGATATTATTTTAAGTGGTGACATCTTAATAGGGGTGTGTGTGTGTATACATACATATATATATATATATATATATATATATATATACATTTTTGCTGGTTCCAAAAGTAATACATACTTATTGTTTTTAAAAATATTGTATTTCAGATATAATACTTGAAAATACACCAAAACACTAATAATCACAGTTTGGTGTATATTCCTCCAAATTTTTTTCCAGAGTATACTGACACTGCCATATGTACTCTGTTTATTCATTCATTCACTTTTTTTACAAGTGAATGTACATATACATATCCTTCTTGGCATCTTCTTTTCTCCCACTTACTTCTAAACCCAAATGGTCTTGCTTTGTTTTCACTTTTTTCAACAACTCTCTGAAGAGGAGCAGAGAAGGGCGGAGGAAACATTTAAATAAGTTTTGTTCCGTTCCTTACCTTTCCACATCCAGCAGAAAAGTAATCAAGAGAAAAAATAGACAATGAACAGCACAACTATTGGGCTTTTATCAACAACGGCAGATTTCTCTATTTTTCAAATGCCTGCTCGTTTCTGTAAATTTCTCCATAGATATCTTAGGCATCTTTTGTTAGTTTTTTCCTATAGGTGTCACTGTCTTCTTGAACACTTCACTTACCTGTTTACAACATTCCAGAGTCCCAGGGGCTACTGGGTAAATGGCAAGCCCCTTCGCTTGACAAACCAAGTGCTTCTTCATGAAGGATCTTCCATTTTCACACACGTGTTATGTACTTTCAGACACCTTCCCTTTGGGGCTCTATCCTTTCTGTCAAGAACATCCCTTTTTCTTTACTTTACCTCAGAGACAAACTTATCCTTCAGTACCAGCAAAAATAACACCTCTTAGAAAAACCTTTAATGACCCTTTAATCAAGGTCTGTGGCAGGAGTAGGTCTTGAACTATTGTTCTGTGTTATTTCAGCCTCACTCCCTCCCCCACTGTTCTCACTGGCATTCCGAGGAATATTTTCTCCCAACCAAAAGCAGACTCAAAGAAGCCACAAGACTAATTTTGAGACAGAACAAATTTAGATGCATGCTTCCAGGGGCAGTTTTTGTCTCCCCAATAAATAGGCCTCAGACTTGGATAGTAGGAAGGGGGTCAGGGGGCAGACAAGTGGCTCAAACTGGGGAAGGAGTAAAGACCTTGGAATCCGGAAGCTGCAAGAGAGAATTCATTACCGATGGCATTTTGTCTCCAGGACCTCAGAGCAGAGTATGAGACCTAGTGCCAACACATCCCCATGTAGACAGTTCAATGCAATAATCCAAGGTACCTGTAAACCCTCTGAGCAAAGAGTTGGGGGATCTGGATATCTTGAGTAGGGAGAGCATCATCAAGGGAAATCCTTGTCCCCTAAGCAAGAATTAATGGAAAAACAGAAAGGTTCTTATGCAAGTTCTCAGCAGTGGGAGAAGAATCTCCAAAGAACCCAGGACAATGAGAGGGAAAAGAGTCAGCTTACACATCTGCTAGTGTCAGACTGTGGAGGCATTTCACAGCATTATCAGGAACGTGGACACTTCCCTGCTCACCCAGCCTCAACTCCATCCCCATTCTCTGAACAAGAAGGTCAGAAACCCCTTTGAACTGTCTTGTATCTACAGAGTAAAGGAAGAAAGAAGGTGACCACGTCCCTATTTAATGGATGTAGGCTTTCTTGAAGAGCATGTCTAAGGGAAGGAGATTTCAATTTAAGTCACGTTCAGAAATTGGCTTCTTATATGGTGCAAGACATTCTAATTTCTGAACTAAACCTATGTTTAGTAACAGAGCAACTGTAGAAATTTCTATTAAAATGAGTGATCAAAATAAAAATCATCTAGGGGCAGAGGAAAACCCCTCCCAGTTCAATAAAGTTTTAAGTGATAGTGGGAGATAAAATAAAATTGCTTTATGTTTACACCCCATTATTCCTAACTTGTTTAATGTTCTATTATATACATAAAGCCAATGCTTAGCATAATGTCTTACACATGGTAAATTCTCAATAAATGTCCTTGAAAGAAGGAAGACATCCTTGAAAATTACCATTTCAAGATAAAAGAGAAGGAAGAGAGAGCACAAGAGGACGAAATCCACATAGGTAATTTCTAGCCCACTTAAATTTAACTGACATTAAAATTAATCATTCCATTTATTCCTGAGCACTTGAAAAATTTCTCCTCTGCACCCATTCCTGTTATTAAGTCAGTGAACAAATGAGGTTGATAAGAACCCAGAGTTCCAAGGAAGGAGGGGCTTAGGAAATGTATCTTCTCCTTGAGGAAAAGCAGTATGGTACTACCCCAGAATTCCAAAAGTTCAAGTTTTCAACTAGTTATTCTATCAAAACATAAGCCTCCATAAAATAAGAACTCTGTCTATACACATTTCCAAAAACGGCCAAACTATTTCTCGAAACACTTATTCAAATAGTATCTCTGCCTGCCAATGGTGATTTCCCCTCTTCACTTCTTTTTTATTTTTCTTTCATGTTTATTAAGATATAATTGACATACAGCACTGTATAAGTTTAGGGTGTAGAGCATAATGACTGACTTAGAATCATAAAATAATGACCGCAATAAGTTTAGTGAGCATCCATCATCTCATATAGATACAAGATTAAAGAAATAGAAAAAAAAATGTTTCCTTATGATGAGAACTCGTGGATTTACTCTCTTTCATATATAACACACAGCAGTTAATTATATTTATCATGTTGTACATCCCTGGTACTTATTTATCTTACAACTGGAAGTTTGTACATTTTGACTGCTTTCATCCAAGTCCCCCTCCCCACACCCCTACTCCTGGTAACCACAAACCTGATCTCTTTTTCTATGAGTTTGTTTTTGAAGTATAACTGACCAACAACACTATGTTGGTTCCAGTTACACAACATAACCATTCGATACTGCTATACATTTCAAAATGATCTCCAAGATAAGTCCAGTTACAATATGTCACCATACAAGGATATTATATAGTTACTGACTGTATTCCCCTCACCATCTTCATTTCTTCTTGAGGGCAGTTAGGATTTGGCCTCTAAGAACTAGGAAATAAGGGACATGTCAGACGGAGATAATAATTGTGCAGAGAGATGTGGAAGCAAGGAGATATTGGAGACGTTACCTGGTTCTGTTATGACCCTCTGGAGTCAGTCCCCAACAAGAGGCCTCCTGCCCAGTGTCACTCAGGACAACAGAACGAGACGGAGCTCAGTTCAGAAGCAAAGGAAAGCTTCATCGCTTGATGCAAAAAGCTCGGGAGCACACGCTGCCCCAGAGGCAGTGGGCAGGCCTGCTTTATAGGGTCTTGTCAGCGGGAGGGGCGAAGGCGGAATTCTCGCGGCGCTAGCAGCGGGGAGGGGGAGAAGGCGGAATTTCTCGCGGCGCTAGCAGCGGGGAGGGGAGAAGACGGAATTCTCGCGGGGCTAGCAGTGGCTCTGCTGCTCACGGCTCCAGATCACAGTGTCGGGTGCAGTGTCTCTGCGCACGGCCTACCGCTGCCATCTTGGATTGAGTGTCGAGTGCAGCGCTGTGTACACGGCGCCCCACCTGAGGTGCCGGCGCAGATGTTTTGCATCAGGAACTCTGGTCTGAAGCGCCGGGTGCGAGGCCTCTGCACGTAGCGGCCTGTGAGCCAGTGAAACCAGATGAAGCACACAGGAAAAAAAAAGGTTAGGCTTTATTTTATTACCCAGATTCTATTTTTATTTCCGGGGAATTGGTTCATGGGTTTTGCCGGTGACAGTTTGGTTCAGCGGGAACATAGGTTCTGTGGAACAGGAGTGTAAGGAACGGCACCAAGAAACGGAGGAGAGCTTAAACAAGCTTTATTTGGGTACGCTCCCGGGCGAGGTTCACTGGTCCGAGAGAGAGGGGCCAGAGAAGTCGCGCCTGGGCGAGGGTTTGGGCAGAATTTATAGGGGAAGAAGGGAAAGGGGTGTGGTGAATCCGGGAGGGCGCAGGGTATTCCTTATTTGGTGGTCTTTTCGGGTATCGTGGCAATACCTGGTGCCCGTCGCTTCAGTCTTGGGACCATTAGTCCCCGCCCCTCGAAAGGCGGGAAGGCTGGGCCGGGTGGAAAATCCCCAGGTCAGTTCCTGGAACTGGGTGCCCCGGAAAGTCTCCAGGTCAGTTTCTAGAACTGGGTGGTCCAGAAAGTTTCGGTCTGATGCAACCTGTGAGTCTGATTGCGTTCCCCTGCCTCGTGCCAGTTGGCCTTACAAGGTGGAGGAATAAATGTCAGGACATGAGATCAAAATAGTAGGCCAGGACTTCGCTGGTGGCGTAGCGGTTGAGAATCTGCCTGCTAATGCAGGGGACACGGGTTCAAACCCTGGTCTGGGAGGATCCCACATGCCGTGGAGCAACTAGACCCGTGAGCCATGGCCGCTGAGCCTGCGCGTCCGGAGCCAGTGCTCCGCAACAGGAGAGGCCACAGCAGTGAGAGGCCCACGCACCGCGATGAAGAGTGGCCCCCGCTTCCTGCAACTGGAGAAAGCCCTCGCACAGAAACGAAGACCCAACACAGACAAAAATAAATTAATTAATTAATAAACTCCTACCCCCAACATCGTCAAAAAAAGAGAAAAAAAAGCGGCAAATTTCGAATTAGTCATGAACATGAATTTAAAAAAAAACATAGTAGACCAAAACTATGCCAGGAAGTTGGAAATCTATTCCAAATAGAGGTCCAGAGGTCCCAACACTCATCCTGTTAAGATGCTACCCTTTGGAAAAGGAGCGTTTTCTCCCAGCATTGTCCCCCTCTCTTCCTCACTTTTTTTTTTTTGGTACGTGGGCCTCTCACTGTTGTGGCCTCTCCCGTTGCGGAGCACAGGCTCCGGACGCACAGGCTCAACTGCCATGGCTCACGGGCCCAGCCGCTCCGCGGCATGTGGGGTCTTCCCGGACCAGGGCACGAATCTGTGTCCCCTGCATTGGCAGGCGGACTCTCAACCACTGCGCCACCAGGGAAGTTCTCTTCCTCACTTTTAATCAGGTTTTCAGATCTGTATTCAATAGTTCGGGGCAGAACTCAAGATGTTCTCAAGGTTTTTTGGCTCTCTTTTCCCAAAATCCTGCAATTAACAAACATGACTTTTAAAAGACAGAGGAGGTTTGCAAACAAACCCAAAGCATATTGGACAAAATATGTAGGAAAAGGGGTTTCCGCAGAATAGAAGGAGAATCCTTCCAGGCTGGAGAAGATGAATTTAAGCAAAAGAGAGAAGGAAGGTGGTCCATGGGCTCAGAAAGGTGGGAGGTCTGTACCTCACTTCTTGTAGCCCACTAAAGAGGCAGCAAGTCCCAAAATGCGAATGATCACACAGCAAGTCTAGGCAGATGGGGCCATAAGCATCTCCCCCAAAGTCCCTTCATCCCAAACATGGCAGAGTGTTAGCAGGAAGCTGCTGGGTTTGTCAGGCAAATTGGGCAGTGGACATGCCTAGGTGTTTAGAGCCAGTAGATCAAGGGACTCATCTCTGATGCCTGGACACAGTGCAAGGTCCCCAAACTGTGCACAAATCAGGAAGGATCAGGACTCATGGCTGCAAGCAACAAAAGCTCATTCTGATTAATTTCAGCAGAAAGAAAAAAGTTTTAAAGTATTCTCTGTAGCTCACAGAATCTCCCAGAAGCTCTGAAGAACGAGAAGCTCTGGAGACTTTGCAGTCATAACAATGCCTAAAACTGAGCTGTGAGGCTGGTCCCATGGTGGTGCCCCCTATGGCCAGCATTGGGCACAGACCCTGTAGTTTAAACAGTGCTGGACATTGGACACTGATGTCAGAACAAGTTCTACCTCTGCCTGGACGTGACCATTGCTATTGCTACAGCCTACTGCCAGAATGGATCCTGTGCAATCTCTGTTTTTCCTGTTCTCAACAGAATCTGGAACTTCCAAGGAGACTGGGAAAGCACCTTTCCATCATTAGAAGTGGGAGGTGAGCTCAGCTTTGTACACATGAGGGCTCCTCAGACTTGAGGAGGGAATTCAGATGCTCAGCAACCACAAACAAGGACACATGTCCATGACAGAAGGGAATCTCCAGGAAGAACTTAGTCAGCAGAGTGGGAGCTCCCAGTCAACAATTAGGTTGAAATCTAGAGACTACAGTTCCATTGTGCATTTCACTTTGCAAACTAAAATTGATACTCCACCATGGTGGTGTGAGATTTCCAAAGCCCAAGTCGATGAGCTACAGGTTTTGTGTTGGTTACAACCAGTCTAGTGCAGCAGCAAGAGCCCAGACTCTCTCAATTTCTGACTGGAGATTTTCTTGTTGTTTACAGCATTAATTAAGCACCCTATGCATTAATTTCCTCTGTTGCAAAATGGGAATAATAACAGTACCTACCGTATAGTGTGATGGTCAGTTTTAATGAGCTATATGGAGGATTCCATTACAGGCCCCAATTCTTTTTCATCCCTGTGTGTACACCCTTTGCCAGATCACTTTACAGTGTTTCTCGATAAAGAGGAAGAATCCCTTATACCTGGGTTGACCTTGTGACTTGCTTTGGCCGATAGAATGCGACGGAAATGATGGTGTGGCAGTTTGAGTCTAGGCCTCAAGAGTCTTGTGTATCCCTGCTTGGCCTTCTGCCACTATCATGAGAACGTGCCCAGGCCAGCCTGCCAGAGGATGCGAGATGTGGAGCAGAGACAAGTCATCTGTCACCCAGTGGCCCCAGCTGACACCCACATATGCGAGCAATCCAGACAAAGGCCACTTAGCTGGCCGCCCTCAAGCAAGAGTAACAAATGCTTATGTGTATGTTGCTGAGCTTTTGCAGCAATACCTTAATGATACAGAATGGTTAAAAGAAAAAAAGATGTTTAGCAAACAAAAAAACCAAGCACGTAGTAAGAACTCTATAAACTTAACAAGCATATCAAAAAGAAGGCATCCTATTCATGCTAGCAGCTGTGTAATTTGACAGAGCGGGGCTGATAGTCCATATAAAATCATCAACGAGATTTTTCAGCCAAGGGCACTTTCCAAGGCATAGATATTCTTAATGTCACAGGTAGAAAATGTCGACCCTCTCCCTAAAACACGGATCTGAGTGAAGGTTAAAAACTAAAGAATTTGCAGACCCCAGCTATCGAGATTTGATGTCTGCTAGAAGCGTATTTGGCCTTGCTGACTCAACACATAAGTTACATGGGATAAAATAGACAATTGAAGCTCAAAATCCTATTTAAGCCCCAGATCAATGGTTTAACTCCTATGTCAGGACAGGTAGACACTGCTATGTGATGGAAATGTTGTTTGGGAAAAATGAGTTTTAGGTTTTAGTGGTAAAAACCAAGACAACCACATCTGTTTTTTACTGGTTTAATGTCAAACCAACACTTCAAAAGGTAAATTCCAGATACATGTGAGTAGATTGTGGTGCAAGCAGATTGTTTTTATTCTCTATTATTGCATGTTTCATCTTACCCCAGTCACTTCCCTTACAAACTTGTCATCTCCCAAAAAATCACTGTAGGAATCACAAAATAGTTTTACTTTGCAAATCTACCGAGATTATCAAAAATCTGTTCCTTGTGCTTCATTGTACAATGAAGTCAAAAATTCAGTAAATAGAGCTCGGTGGGCCTACTTTTTTCTCCTGACTCCAGTGATTATCATAATTTGACTTTATAGTTCTCTGTCCTAAGCTACCAGCTAGGGAGTAATCTTTACTGAGTCATGAACTTTCCCATCATTAAATGTCTGCACCTATTTTCAACGTATCAGAAGTGTCCAATAACTACATTTTATCTGCCTTGAATAAAGTCGAGTTGGGACACAGGGGAGCATACATATAATAAAGTTTCCTTTATGCATTAGCGAAGTCCTTGTGGTTTGGAGTTCCAGCTTTGTCTTTGACTACTTTTTCAGGAGCATAAAGATCGTATAACACATCTTCCGTAGAGACCAGGACATATGTTTACAAGGACAGAAATCTGAGTAATTTCCCACCAGTCCAAAGAGAATATTAAACTCTTCTGTCATTCTGTAGTATATTATTTATGGTCCCTCTTTTGTTGGCTTTTTTTTTTTCATTTGTAAGTTCAACTCCATGTCCTGATAGAAGGTGATAAAATGCTCCATATGTTAAAAAATCTTATCACTAAATCAGGAACAATACTATAAATTTTGGCCTTTGAAATCAAACTGACTGGTGAGGATCATTTTGCTCCTGAAATATTACAGTAGTGATCAATTTGCTGTAAAACTAAGCAGTTTAGCTCAGCAGTCTATAGTTGGAAAGCAAGTTGTTCAAGAGGAAAGTTTTATACTCAGCCCAAGGGATAAATTAAATTTTATGGGGAAAATATGCATTATTACATGCTTATCTGTTTAACATATTATTCTTTTCCACATCAGTATAATAAATATTTTTAATCGTATATTTTATCTCACATACATATAGTGATGTGGTAATTTTATTCCTCCTGTATTGGCCCAAACATGTTCAATTAATCACAGAATAGAGAAGAGCTTTCAAATCTTTTTTTAAAATTCTGATGCGCTTAGCAAATGTGCATTCCCAGTGAGATGGAGTTGCTTTGCCGTAGGAGAATAGTTCAAATTCTATTTCCTTGAAGGGTGAGCATCGACTGATCTATTTTATCCTTTTTCCCAATTTAAAACCCCTTCTCCTTGCATAGCGGCTCTCAGCCAAAAATGCTTTGGCCTTACTTGATTCCATTCATAAGGAGTGATTTCACTTTGAAGATTTTTGCCTCAAGAGTACATGTTGGTTGTAAGAAATCAAAATTAGAGAATATGAATTCAGGGCCTGTGCATATAGAAGTAGTAAATCATGAGAGCTAACATTAGTTGAGCCTCAGTACTTGTCAGGCTGACTTACCTCATTCCATGTCATTCTCACAAAAATTCTATGGGGTAGGAATGTTGTTATGTCCATTTCAGAGATAAGGAAACTGGGCTTCAAGAGTCAGGCTAAGCAGTGCCTGGAGCAGAAGGCGAGAACACTTAGGAAGCCATTGCTATAACCCTCAAGAGAGAAAATAGCAGCCTGAAACAATGATGGCAGCCATGGAGGTGAAGACAAATAGGTGAATTCAAGAAATATTTGGAAGATGGAATCAACAAGATGTGATGGTTGGTGGCTGGTGCCATTCCCAGAGAAATACATTTTCGAATGTTTGCCAGCAAGCTCTATCTATGCATGTACAAGAATAACTTAATACAGAAAAACCCAGGCATGTTTCTACATTTTCTCTTCATCCCATCTATCTTGCATGTAAATGAGTATACAAGGACATGTTACCTCAAACTTCAAAGGGTAGAAAAAAGGTTGAGTCTGAAGCTTATTCTAAAAGCATGAACTGTTCAATGCATCATGGTGACTCCAGTGGGGAGGGGGTGATTCTCCATCGTGTTTCTAATGTCTTGTGACAGGTTTTGTCCCAGGACTGTGTCTTCTCAAGGATGTTTGTTTGTATAGCATATACCCTTGAAAGTAGAATTGGTTCTTCCTCCAGAGCAGAAAGCAGATTTGTTTCCTGAACGAGAGAATAAGGTAACGCCCCCCTCTAAGGCAAAGGTTGAGCAGATATGCCAGTAGCCCTTTATAATGATATTGGAAGTTTCTTAAACATGGGGGTCCCTCAGCTATAGTATAAACCTGCTGCATGTGCAGAATCTACCTAGGCCACCCCACAGTGCTCACATGGGACTTGCAGGCAAGGGGAACAGATATAAATACGGAAGCTCATGCCTTCTGCTGTGCTATGGAGTATCAAAATCTTTTTTTCTCTGACCCAAGTCTTATGTCTTCTGGCCAGCATCCATGAAACTGTGGCAGGCTCACTTGTCAGCTGGAAAGCAAAGTGAAATCTTATACCCTCCACAGATCTTGACAGTGACATTGCCCATTATCTAGTGATTTTTTAAATTAATTTATTTTTAAAACCTTACTAAATTAACCAGTATTCCTCCATCCTCTCCAAAGGACCTAGAACAGCCTATATAATTTACATTGCTCAGGTTTCCACCCTTTGGATTTCTGCTTCCTTTCTTCATTTTTCAGTTGGTAAATTACATGGCACATCAGTAGTATCACAACCCCAAAGTATGAATTATCACAACTACCTCTACCTGTAAATGTCTTAACAACATTCTAAACAGACTGTTTCATATAAACAAACTAGCGTAAGCACTCCATCCATCAATAAATGTTTACTGAGAGCTTTCTATGTGCCAGACACGGCACATGTCATAGTGAAAAAGACAGACACGACCCCTGCCCTGGGAGAGCCTCAAGTCTAAATAGAAATGCAGATAATTGATCAAGCAATTACAATGAAAGGATTAAGCATCATGCTGGAGAGATGGTAGCTGCCATCCAGGGGAGCTAACCTGTAAGCTGATATTTGACACCACTCATGCATAGCGGGGTCAGCCAGGAAAAGGTGAAGACGAGTTGTGGAAAAGTGACTCAGCTTTTGGAAACAGGTTTATGCAAAGTCTGTAGGAAAGCCAGGACACAGTGCGTTTATAAAGTAAGAATGGGACAAGGAAAGAGATGAGGGGAAAGGTAGGCAAAAAACAGACAAGGGAGCTTTGTAATCATGAATAAGGATTCAGGTCTTACCCTACAGGCAGTTGAGAACACAATAAGGGTCTTAAGCAAGGAAATGACGTCATCAGATTTACTTTTTTTTTTTTTTTGGCTACATCGCACAGCTTGTGGGATCTTAGTTAAACCCAGGCCATGGCAGTGAAAGTGCCTAGACCTAACCACTGGACAACAGGGAACTCCCCAGATTTACATTTTAGAAAGTAAAAATCACTATTGCTCCTGATATTGAGAACACATAGGAGGGATGACTAGAGCAGGGATTCTCGGTACTGTTGACATTCTGGTCTGCAGAATTCTTTGTTGGGGAGGGGGGTGTGCATTGTAAGATTTTATCACCATCCCTGACCTGTACCCATTAGATATCAGGAGCATCCTCGTGATTATGACAAAAAAAAAAAATCCCCTGGGAAGCAAAATCACCACAGTTTAAAACCACTGGGGGGAAGGAGACCATGTTGGGAAGCCATAAGCAGGAGAGAGGAAGACAGCCTGACTGTAGGAATAGGGAAAGGAGATGGATTTAAGAGAAATGTAGACACACCTTTAGATTTCCCATCATCAGTTTATACATCCCTGAGAAGGGTCTGCTTCAGTGACCCACCCCTCCACTTGTGTAAGGAAGTGAATTTTACTACTTGCTTCTGCCTCTTATTCTAAGCAAAACCTACTGTTGTGTGTGTCTGTCTCATCCCTGCTAAGTTGTATACTTTCATACATATGTATGCATAAGTTAAGTTTTTGCAAGCATAATTTAGACTTTTCAAAACAGTGACACAGTAACAAAGAAAAATTGAGACATGCATGCATTTTGAATATTGATTCCAGTTTCTCACATACTACCCCTGACATTTTCCATGCTGCTTTGTTTTTATGCGTTTTGTTTTCTCTGCTTTCCCACGTCTTGCCCAACTTTAAAGGAATCTGCAGCTAACAGGCAATTAGGCCCACCATTAACTATAGAATGTAACACTATTCCAGGCCAACCCACGAGAAAATCTGCTGGTTACTAAATAGGGTTTTCATAGGCTAAGGGACAACTTAAATAACAATATTTTCATAAAGTTTACTTTGGTAGAAATGGAAATTATGTTTACAGGAAGTGAACTGTGTGCTAGGAGCTTTGCAAATATTACCTCAAATGTTAAATCTTCACAAGTACTATAAGGGAGCAATTATTTATCCATTTTATATTTACAAAATCTGAGATGAGACTCAGAGAAGTAAAGGAACTTACCTAAGGGCAACCAACTAATAAGCTACAAAGCTAGAATAGAAAGGCCGTAGAAAAGGGCTGAGCAAACTTGTTCCATAAAGGTTTGTAAATATTTTTAGCTTTGCAAGCTATTCAGTCTCTGTCGCAACTACTCAACTCTGCCCCTGTAGCTGGAAAGCATATGCAAGGTGATATGTAAATGAATGAGCACGGCTGTGTGCCAATAAAACTTTATTTATAGACAGTGACATTTCAACTTCATATTTTCACATGTCAAAAAATGTAATTTTTCATTATTATTTTTTGACTATTATAAAAGATAAAAATAATCATAGCCCATGGCCAGACAGAAAAAGGCAGTGAGCCAGATTTGGCCCACAGGCCAGAGTTCACCAAGCTGTTGGCAGTGTGGGAAAGAACACAGACTCTAGAGGCTGGCTCCCTTGGTGTGAATTCCTACTCTCCCACATCATCTTAAATATAGAAACTTAATGAGTTACTTAACCAATATCTATGTACAACAGTATCTCAGGTTGGGTTCCCCCAAAACAGACCCTGAGACAGGTTTTGAGGACAAGTAGTTTATTTGGGAGGTGATTCCCCAGAAGCACTGGTGGGGATGTAGGAAGCAAGACAGGGAAGGGAGGGAGCCCAATATGGAAAGTTACTGCTCATCAAGGAGCAGGTTATTGCTGGGGACAACTGGACACAATCCTGCCAGGCCCTCCAGGAGACAAGCCTCAGTACTGCCCGCCTAGCAAGGAAGGGAGATGGGGGATATTCATCTCTGCCAGCAGTGGTGGAGGGCTGCTCTCAGGGGTAATGACAGGGCAGTACCTCTACACCCATGTAGATAAGACCATTCGCTGGGGACCAGAGAAGGCCCCTGGGGCAGAGTCACAGGATGCCTAGGGAATGGGGCGGTGGGGGAGCGGGGGGCACTGAAAGGTCCCCTGCCACTCAGCTTCCTCATCTGCAAGTAGGCATAATAACTAAGGCCTACCTCGTGGGTGTATTGAAAGATTAAATGAATAATATATAAAGTGCTTTAAGTCTGAGACTAGGAAAGGTGGGTGGAGCACTTGCCTCAGGCATAGAATTTAAGGGATGCCAAAAACTCAGTAATCAAGATCAATCATACTTTGGGACTTCCCTGGAGGTCCAGTGGTTCAGACTCCGTGCTTCGACTTCTGGGGCACAGGTTCGATCCCTGGTCAGAGAACTAAGATCCTGCGTGCCACACGGCGCAGCCAAAAAACCAAACAAAACCAAAAGAGTGTTAACTTTATTTTTTTTTTAAAAAAAGATCAATCATATTTTGATGCAACATTTTTTAAAAAAACAAAGTTATCGGAAAAAATCCATGATGAACAAAATATCAAAATGTTACATAAAAGTAGGATCAGTAACAACTCTGTGTGAATCCATACTGGATTCTTAGTCAAACACAAAAAAATATACATTACCATAAACATGCTTTTATGTATTTTTAGTGGTTAATTTTTTTTCAGAATTAGATTTTGAAAATGTTGATGATGGGTTTGCTTCCATTCAAGGAGAAGAGTGAAATTATCATTAATTCTGTTTGGGGTACAAATAAAATATTTAAACTTAATGTTATGCATTTTAATACAACTGCTTGTCAACTTTTCAGTATTTTTTTTCAACTTCTTTAATGTTCTGGGAAAAAACTAACAATTAAAAAAATACATATGAGCATCATATGGGAAATGCAAAATTTCCTTTTTTGCCTTAGGTTTCAGTATGGCTCCACACAGCACTGTCTTTATTTAAATTTTTGATATTTTGTTCATTTTTATGTTAATTTTGATTTTTTTTTAATATTGCACAAAATATGAGTTATCTTGATAACTGAATTTTCTGATGTGCCCTCCCCCCTAAATTTTGTACCCACAGTGAGTGCCTCACTTCTCCTTACCCTAGTCCTGGTCCTGGTTAGTATATACCTGGCAAATAAGTGCTTAATAAATATTACAGCTCATCTTCAACCCAGTTATGCAGCACTACTATCAGTGTTCCTTTTTACAGCCCCCCATGCTGCTTCCTTGGTCTATCAGGATAACCACATATTCACATCATTATATCTTTTTTTTCTATCATGGCATGTGGGAAAAAATGCAGCCTTTTATTGAATATTTCTGACGCATATGTGTTTGATAACTACTCACATAACCTGTTACAGAGGGGGGGAAAGTTAGCAAAGCCAAGGCAATTATGGCTGGATAATTTGAAGGACCCACTTTTTCTTGACAGCAAATTAATTGATGTTATAATGGGTATGTCACCCTGTCATCCATCAACATGTAGTGAGTTCTGACAATGTGCTAGGTTACACGTGAAACAGAACACACACACCAAAATCCCCAACTTCTTCCTTGCCCAAGTGTGATCCACTGATGATAGGTTTGTAATGTGTATTTTTTTGAGTAAAAGGGAAATAATATTGCCTGTACTCCCTGTTTCGTCTTAGCCTGCCTCTCACCTCCTCCCTCTCTGTGGCCCTCCCACTGCTTCTTTCTTTCCCTCTTCCCTCCACCCTCCCACCCCAAATTTATCTTAGCACAATGGTTCTGGTTCGTTTTTGAACACGAGTTGTAATCAACTTCTGAAGTGGAATAAAGAGAATTCTTATTTGTGGGAGGAAGTAAATTTGTCTGATAGATGCATTTTAATGACTTCTGCTTACTAATGACCAGGCTTTCCAGAACCACATTCAGGAATTGAAGTAGTAATCGGCTCTGCTGATTTGGCCTCACAACATATCACTGTAAGCAATGAAAAGAAGCAGCAGCAGCTGCCTAACCGACTAACCCCCTGTGCTCTCTTCTCTGGGCCTGTTAACCGAGAGATGCTGGGTCTGGAGAAGTAAATAAACAATAGCTTTGTTGAAAGTGCTCCTGGAAGAAAAAAAAAAGCCTATGACTCAAAAGAAAAAAAAAAAAAACACACCAAGTAATTACAAAAGAAACTTCGTTTCCAGTTGCTGAATAAGACATTAAAGAATTGTAGGAAGCAAAACCCAGTACAAAAGCAGCTATTTAATTTTTAGAGTTGTGGTTAAGAAATCAAATGAAAGGATGCTCTGGAGTGGATTTATAAACTTTGTCCATAATTCCACATTCCCATTTTTTTATTTGCGTATGTACATTTGTTTGGACAACACATTCCAGTATCAGATTGAGACCTACAATAGTGAAATTTCATCCTTAACCCCACATTTCCTTTATTCCAGCAGCTCTAGTTACAACCTAATGTTATTTTAACAGTTTTTTCTTTAATTTAACGATATTTAATTTGCATTCGCTCAAGTGACATACAATAGATCATGCTATTACCATGATTTATATCAGATGAACTGGCATAAATTCAACATTATAAATTGCGCCTGTAAATGAAACTATTATTTTTACAGGAATTACTGAGCAGAAAGGGTAAGGACCCTCCAGTCAACCTTAGTCAAACCCACTCTTTAGAGTTTTATATTTTATGCCTGCAATAAATGCTTTTGTGAAAGCCCATAACCCACAAAAAAGTCATCCGAAGTACATTAATTACGATAATACTATCCAAAAAGCTGCAAGGGCCTATTTTTGTGACATCATTCTTTGATTTCTTGCTGCCTTAAATTATCCCTTTGATGGCTGTGGAGATTAACAGTCATACTTTTGTCATTAAATATAAGGCATTTTAAAGCTAATCCACCTAAGTCCTAATTGATATTGCTTTCAGTTGGCAGATAGCAACCTGATTTATAATTTAAATATGCGGCATTATATGCATCTCTTCAGGATAATGAAAAAGCAAAGTTCCTCTCATCTTTCTCAGCAATGTTAAACATCAAGGAAAAGTCGCTTTCTTTTTTCCTTTTATATCCTGAGCCTAATTGAAAACTGTTCATTGAATTTCAACATGATAGAAAAGTCTTTTTATCTCTCAATTTGTCCATTAGCGATTATAATTGAAGTATCTGCTACACAGCTGAATTGATATTGTTCTTGTTTAAATTCTGAATTACTCTAAATCTTTCAGAAGACATCAAAAAATATATATGTATATGTATGCACGCGCACACACACACACACACACACACAACTTGCATATGTATGTGGCCTGAGGAGATATCAGCTAACGACTTTGCTTAAATGGAACATTAGACTAGCTCACTCTCCACGTGGATAAAGCCACACAAAGAAGGAAAATCATCTAATTTTGCTGGAGAATGTGTTGCATAATAATCTTACCGGCATGACCATAAGGTTTGCTAATTGCCACATCTGTTTAACATCTGTCAGAGGCTTCCCACATGTTTGCTAGCAATATTACAACACGAATTTTATTGTTTTCAACTGTTATTTATTTTGTCATAGACATTACTACAGCTAATGATGTCTATTTATGTTATACCACTAATTATTTTTCTGTTTTTTTAGAAATCTCTATTTAATCTACTTTCTCAGTTTGGATTATGCCTTTCTTTCCTGCCCCCCGTCCCATGACCCCTGGCTTCCTGTAACCTCCCTGACAACCCCTTCATGTTAATGATACTAATTCTTCTTCATCCAGAGTCATAAATATCCTAATGGGTTTGTAGAATTGAAAAAAAAAGTTTGCAAAATGTCTTCATTTCTTAATGGCACTGCTGAATCTTTCACTAAATCTCTAGGCTGAGCCCATGTTAGTGATGATAAATGTACAAATATATCACTGTTTAGGCTGCCTTTACGGAGGCAGAGTGAGTCTTGCTGATTTTTTTAATTATTTTTGTATCTCACCTGGTTCCTCACTACAGTGCCTTTTTTTTAAGCACAGCAAACCACGACGTCTATTAAGCAGAAAGTAGAGATTGACAAACTGCAGACTGAGCGAAGTACGCATGACCTGATTTAAAATGAATTGATAGGTGTCACTGATCTCTGTTACACATAGCATATGTGAATGCCATATGATGTATTATTTATCCATAGTAGATGCCTTTTCGTTTCATTAATAAACCTGTATATCAGAGATATACAGTACCAGTGATTAGTGTGAGGCAGTACAAAAAGACATGGTATTTGCCTGCCATTGCTCAATTATTTTCCTCATTTTTTCCCTGTGTCTTTGCATGAATTATTAAGACCTGGCTGTTTATTTAAGAATCTAATTTTAGTGCATGTGTCCAGCTGAATTCTGTTTTCTCCTCTAATGAAGGAAAATAGTGTGAGAATTTCCAATCTTGGTCTCTGATTTTAGATATGCAGTGCACAATGCAAGTCGTAAAGGTCACTCTGCTTTTGAACCATATAGTATAGACATTTGATGGGCCCTAAAAATCCATTTTGGTTACGCATCACATCTTGCCAGCAAATTAAAGCAGAGCTGCTTGGTTAAGTCAAGCACAATTTGCATTCGCTTAGAGAGAAAGAAATTAAAGGAGCAAGGATCTGATTTGAGCAACCCTACAGAAAAGCTCTTCTGTAAAAGGAAGGTAGGTGATTGGAGATAACTTCTTGAAGTTGCTGTGAGTGACCGTTGTCTCATATCGTGATGTCTGACGTTGCCCATCCTAGTCACCACGTTTGGATGACTTTGGTTTTCACGTCTAGTAATGCATATTCATTTACAACCGAATCATGCCACACCCTGCATAGAGATCTTTGAGATTGCTTATTGAGAGAGTAGATAGAGATGGCCTTACACATAAAATTTGCTTTGCTTTTCTAAATATGAACTGAATGATAACATTTTGTTATGGATTAAAAGTGATTGAAGATGATATATAGATGTATAGTTGGAGGGTTTTCTTAGATTTTTTTTTTCATTAAATGACTTTTTCAAAGATAAGTCTGAGACCAAGTTTCTTTAGCTTGTTTGTTCAAGATCTAGTGGAAGGAAAATGATAAGTTTTCAATGTCCCACATTGCTTTGAGAGAGTAGTAAGTGCTGCAGAGTCTGATAAGAAATCTCACATGGTGTAAATCAAGCAGTGTCTGGAAGCATACAGTCCTGCCACAGTCAAATTTAAATTAACTAGGGAAATGCAACGTGGCAAAATGAAAAAAATCACCATGCATATCAAAAACACCTTTTTCAGAACCAGGCACACTCCTTCATAGCTAGTGGGAGTTTAAATAAATTCAAACTTTTTTAGCGCAGTTTGGCAATAGCTTTCAAAATGTATAATGCTGTTCCATTTGACCCCAATGTTCTCCTGATAGGAACACACGCACTATAGATATTCTTGCACAGGAGTACAAAGTTAAATGTACAAAATCAATTTTGCAAAGTTGTTTGTAAAATTAAAGATTTTTAAATAGAAAACTGGAAACACTTCGAGGTTGATCAATAGGGGAATATTTGCACAAATCATGCTTGATCCATTGTTTGTAACAGAAGAATATTGGAAGTAATCTAAATGATTATTATTAGGAGAGTAGACAAATGATGGGTTCATATAATGAGACACCGCACAACCATTAAAAATAATAAAGAAGATCTATGGTACTAATATGGAAAGATGTACTAGATGATAGATAAAAAACAAGCTATGTATAATATGGCCAGTGAGTGTGTGTATTTGTGGATATAAGGTGTGTTGGATATTTAAAGCTTTACACATTCACTAGAACGTACATCCCCAGAACGGAAGGGGTTTGGCCTGTCTGGTTCACCAACATATTGCTTACATCGCTATATCAGTGCCTGGCACAAAATAGAGACTCAATAATTGCTTGTTAAATGAATAAATGAATTCTTATATACTAGTACAAGCATAAAGGTCTGCATTAAAGATATGGAAGGATACAAACCAAATGGATAAAAGATAAGGCACAGGATTAAAGGAGACAAACTAGGGAAGGTTGTGTTGATTCTCTACACTGTTGGAGTATTTTTAGAATTGAGTGTTTTTCAAAAGGCTTTATCAGAAAAAAAAATTAAAAGCCTTTCAAAATATAATAAAACCGAAAAATGGAAAGCCATGTTGTGGCTCCCATTTGCATTTTTGTATGACTGTAGGATCTGTCACAAAGATCACAGTCTCTTCTGTCATGCCCCATTTCCCCCTTCCGGTTAGAAAAGAGGGCGGGTGAGGACATGATGGGCAGCATTTACAAGGAATAAGATGCTCTTCTAAAGTTCCTGTGATTGCACATTTGGGGGGCTGACCTCAGCTCTGTGGATGCTGACCTTGTGAAATACTCAACAGGAAAAGACTTGAACAAAGCCATCAAGGACAGCTCAATCAAGGTGTCCGACTGTCTGGAGCAGCAGGGAAGAGAGAGGGGGGTGGATGGACATGTTAAAAATTAATAGGAAGTATATTAAAGGACTTCGGGTTTAAAATGGTGGGTTGAATTCACCGGTTTATCTTCTCTTCTTCTCAAAACCATGCTAAAATGATGGTAAAGGGATTAAAGAGTTATAAACTCCACAAGGACAAAGAGAGTGGGAGAACAGACAATGACAGGAGAGAAATGTCAGCCAAATTTTTAAAGATGGAAAATGAATGAACAAGTGGTAAGTGACTAGGTCCCAGTACTTTCCCATTAGCCCAGGACTGGATGGTGGGAAGGCATCGTGAAGCCAGTTCAGCTCCAGCACCTGGAGAACTTTGAGACTGGGAGGCACCAGTTACTTCTGAAGGCAGAAGTGCAGGCTTGGAGTGAAATCAGGAAAACTCTTTAGGATTTCCTCCCCCACCTTCCTCCTACAGAAAGGAAAGTTACTAAGGGCATGAGTTTAAAGACTCTGGAGGGAAGGACACCCAGCACAAAGGAGGCTGAGAGTGACAGCCCTTTATGATACAAGCAGGCATACTGACAAAGACCCTCACCATCCTGTCTCTGCTCAGCTCCCAGTCTGGGCTACCAGGTCAGCACTCACCTCCCTCCCAAGTGAGAGGCTCACTGTTTCCTCTCTGAAAAAAACTCACCTAAGAGAAAGGAAAACTACAGATACTGACATCCTGGGGGGATTTCCATTGAAACAGGCAAGTCACAGCCCATTGCTCCCACTCAGAGGCCCACCTGTCAACAGTCATCCCAGACGTAAAGCATTGAGTGTGCTTTTAGTGCCTCACTTCAAAATACAGATGGACATCCAAGCATCACCATGTATTTGAGAAAAACCTCTAAGATAAAATTCAGAGATGAAGACATGGGGAAAAGGAGGAACGCTAAGGAAATAGAGACTGTGTAATGTGCAAGAAAAAAATGTCAAAAATACTGAAATATCTTCAGAGTGTTAAAGCATTCATAAATAAATGCATACAACGATAAATAGCTTTTGGAAATTAAAAGATAGAGTGCAACATTTAAAAATTCAAACGATAGTTTGGAAGACGATGGTGAGAATTCTCCCAGAAAGTAGAACTAAGGAAAAGAGGTAGACAATAGAGAGAAAATATTAAGAAGAAATTAAAGATACAATATCCAAATAATAGAAGTTTTATAAAACAACAATACTAAAAATTAGGAGTGAAAAGGGGGGAAATAACAAGAAAGTTTGGAACCCATTAGTTACCCAGCTCAGTAAGTGAGAAAAGTCCACACCAAGTTATATCATCATAAAATTTCAAATCCTGAAAACTTCCCAGAGAGACAGAGATTAGAAAAGCATCATCACACATCACAACAGCCATGCTGAAAACTGGAAGACAATACATTTCTTCAAAATGCTAATGCAAAAGTATTTCTTACCAAGAATTCCGTAACCAGCCAAATTGTTACTCAAGAATAAAAATATTTTCAAACTTGCAATCTCTCAAAACTTGAAATCTCAGATCCCCTTTCTTTAGAAAAAGGGGGACTTTTTTTCTTTTTCTCCAGATAAAGGGGGTACATCTGTCTGAGAATGAAGGCAACCCAGAGGAAAAGAGAAAGGGCAGTGGGGAGGGAAGATGGAATCTCACCATCGTCATTTGAGCCCTGAACCCAAAAGTGACAAGGAGTGTGGGTGTGTCACCTGCACTGCAGTTTTTGGTTCATTCTGACTAATGCAATCCCTGCTAGTTAGAGCCCATCCCTTTCTACCTCATCCATGAGTTTTTCTGAATTGTGCCAACCAATATGGATCTCTCTTCTTCCTGATCATGAATCATTTTAGCTTATGATATTAAACCAGTAAGACACTTTATTTCTAAGGCATTACTTCCTTAGCATGTAGGTATTATGTTTCTCCTCCTACATATAAGCCTGTCTTTCCAAATGGGTTAAAGCTACTCTTCGACTGAAATGGTGAGTTCCTGGTTCCACCTCCCCCTCACACCCAATGGGCCACCAAGTTGATTCCACTTCACCTCCTTGCTCCTTCCACCTTCTTTCACCTAAATTCCTACTGATCTCCTTGCTTTCAATTTCCCTCCTCTAGAATCAGTCCTCCACACAGCTGCCCAGCCATTCTAAAATGCCAATTGGATCATGACCCTTCTTCCTGTTTGAAACACTTTAATTGCTCTCAGTGGCGGCAGGATAAAATCCAACATCCTTAACACATCATGCAAGATCTAGCCCCCAGCTATCCGCCTCCCCCTCCCACATGAGTCATCTGAAACCACTTAGAGCTACTTCATACCCCTATGACTTTGCAAACCCTGTACCCTCAGCCTGGCATGTCCACCCCTTTAGTCAGACAAGTTCTCACACATCCTGCTAGAAACAGCATAGATAAGTCCTGCTCTCTGGAATGTCCCCTAGTCCTTCCCTCCCTGTTTAGATTGCCTGCTCCCTCCACTAACACCTGTCCTCTATTAGAGCACTTACCATATCTTTTACCTCTTGTGACATGTTGGCTTCTCACACTAGGTGATGAGTTCATTTCTGTGCCCCAAATTGAGACAGGCTCTGTCCTTGGTAGATAATAAATACTTAGTGACGGATCAATGAATTCTCCTCTAGAACCCACTTCCTAGCACTTTTGTGGAAATACACCTCAATAGATTTCTAGTAAAATAAATGGAAGTTTCTTTACTCTCTGTAGGGTGCTTTTGTTGGCTTTGTCTGGCCCACCGTATTCCCCATCATCCCGGTGCTGGTGCTAGAATGATGATTTTTTTTTTTTTTTAGGAAACTATCTCTTGGTCTCTGCCACTTCTCTCTTGTCTTACCAGCTCATGAAAGCTGACTGTTAAATTTTTAGCAACCTTCTAAGCCATTTGAGACTGTGCAGGTAGTCTGAAATCAGGCATGGTGGGAGTATTTGCACATAGAAATGTCCCCTGCCCCATCCCCAGAGCCAGTTACTAAATATTTACCAGATTTCAGCCCATGTGGTTTGACGGGAGTTGACCCCACCCACAGCCCACCCAAGGTGGATACTTGGCCAAAGCCTGGCCACTCAGTGTGGGCCAAGCCTCCCAGGGCCACAGTGATTGGTTCACAGAGGGACACGTTATTTTTGTGTGACCAATGAGAATCTCCTGAGATGTTGCTCAGACTACTCGAGAGAGGTGCTCCAGGCACTGAGATGGCCATCTCTACAGAGGACAAATAATCCCCGAACTTCTGGGCTGCCAGGAAGGGAAAACCTGTCCGAGAATGAAGCCAACGTGGGGCCGGGGTTGGAGGCGGGGGAGAGCGAGGGAGGTGAAACTAAATCCTGACATAACCGTTTGAGACCTGGATCCAGCAATGACTCAGCCGGTTTTCGTTCCTACACATTCCAGTTTACTGAGTCAGTAAAGCCCCTTTTTTCCTTTGGGGGGTTTGGGGTTTTTTTTTTTTTTTTGGTCACTTGCCATTGAACATATCCAGCATGACGTATAGTCTATCCCACCAGGTCGTGTGAATTCTCCTGTAATGTGGAAGGCACCTCTTCAGGTGGTTACCTTGCTCCAGTCAATGACCTTGCGCTGGGGACTGCCCCTAGACATGGACCAGGGCCCCCAGCAGCAGTCTACACACCATGCTACACACCATGCTACGCACCATGGCCTGCCTCTCCTGGCCACAACTGAAACTCTTCCTCCCCTGTATTAGCAGGTTTTAGCGGGAGGTGTCTTCGAGTTAAACCACATTATTGGGAGCACTTGAGAGAAAAGAGCCACAGCCTTCACTAAGTCCCAAGCTGCCCAATGACTGCCCTGCCCATGGCTGCTTCCTTGATTTTATGAGAAAGCCCAATAAATTCCTTATTTCAGCTTAAGTTACTCAGACCTGCTTTCTATTAACTGCACTTAAAAGAATCTTAACGCAACCTTTCCCAAAAGGTAGTTCATGAACAGCTGGGGTACAGGACAGTTTTAAGTAGCATAGAGATGTCTACTTCTAACATTGTGTATTTATTTTTATGTATATTCAGAAAATAAAACTAACACATCTAAAGTGATTCCATGGATACCATTACTTAGGATGAAGCTGAAACAGGTTTGTTTTTTTTTTTTAATTTGTCAATTTCAAGAAAACATTCAATAAATATACCCATCAGGGTTCTTGGCTACAAGCAACAGACCAAATCTGATTAACTTAGCAGAAATTAATTTGTTGGCAGGAAATCAAGAAGTCCCCCAAAAGAGAAGAAGGCTGGAAAAATGAGCAGGAACCAAGCAAGGGAAGTTTTGTGTCAGAGGAACCACTTCAAGGTCACTCCAGAGGGACCTTAACTCTTGTTAATACACAGTTACCCAAGTAGCATGGCCACTGCTGCTACTGGATATTTCTGCCATTGAGCTCACAACACTGTCCCAATGCCTTTGCTACAAATACTAAGTAAAGTACCTCTACGTCCCTCAAGGTTTAAGTGCAACAGGGTATGATGTGAGCCAAGCCAAGATGCCACCCCTGTACCACAGTGGGGAGAGAGAGGGAGTACTTGCCAGTGGGTCTCAAATGTGGCTGCTCAGTGGAACCATCTGGGGAGCTTTACAAAATGCTGTAACCTGGTCCCACCCCACAGCTTCAGACTGTATTGGTCTGGAGTACAGCCTGGGCATCAGAGCTTTTAAAGCTGTCCAGGAGGTTCTATTGGGCAGCCTAGGTTGAAAAGCACTAGGCTAGGTCGCCTAGCTTTCGTAGTGGGCAGTTTTATTCACTGAAGGGAGCTCGGCCTTATCTGAACTTCTTTCCTACATTCCACGATTGATTTCCTTACTCTCCTTATATGCTCTAGTGCTAATGCTGTTTTCAGCTCTTTCAATTATGCGATTTCCTTATCTTTATACTACTGAGAATACCTTACAAGATTTCTTAAACAGCAACTAAATTTATCTGCCTGTCATTTTGTTTTCATTATCCATGATCGCAATCTCTTGAATAGCTTATGAGATCATATCAAGTGATTGGTTTTAAACAAACAAACAGAAATCTGCAGAGTCAACACTTGTCCCAAGGTGTATAGGATGCTTGTTGCTTCGATGGCTTTGGAGTGATCTGCATCTGATTTGGGCGTTCATCCTGGCCCACAAAGGCTTCTCTCCTGAGCCTGTGGACATTTGTTCTTATCTACTGTTCCCCTTATCACAGACGCTGGCGTACTGTTGTCTGGAGTGTGTTGCTGTGGCCCAAGTTTTGCTCCATAATGAAAGCAATAATTCTGAAAGCATGCTGAAGGCATAAAGACACATGGTAATTGTCAGAAGTTCTTCATTTTGAACGTGAATTGCTCATCGTGGTTGACAGTTGATAGCTTTTAGCTGTAGAATGCCTGTAAAAATAACAAGAATTTTAACAACCTAACTTCTGGCTTACTTTCAGGTGAGCTTATCAACAAAGGAGGTCTGGATCCATGGAACACATGAGGAGATCAAACTCAAAGCTGTGTTGAACCCCCATGATTACCCACTTGGCTACCTGGGTACAGTGTTCGTGCGTTTCTACTTGCCACCATCTGCCCCAGAGTTAAACTCGTATGATGCAGCTAGCCAGGCTTCTCTGACTCCTCTAACCCAGAGTTTCTCCACCTCAGAATTACTGACGTTTTGGGCCAGATAATTACTTGTCGTGTGGACTGCCCTGGGCGTTGCAGGATGTTTAGCAGCATCCCTGGCCTCTCTTGGTCCACAAGATGCCAACAGCACATACCTTTCCCCAAGCTGTGACGACCAAAAATGCCTCCTGCCATTGCCAAATGTGCCCTGGGCAGGGAGCAAAATCACTCTCATTTAAAAACCACTGTTCCAGTTCTTGCTGAATATTAGGTTTACCCTTGATGCCATCCCAATGGAATCAGAAGCTTTGGGCATGGACCCCAGGCGCCAGCACTGGAAAAGCTACCCAAGGGTTCTAAAGCACAGCCTAGGTTGAGAATTTCCATCCTAAAGCAGCTAGTCTAATACTGCTATGGAGCTTCTTAAAGTCCTGCTCAAATATTTTTATAATCGGACCCTCCACCTAGCAACACGTGAGCAACTACTACGTAGAAACAACATTAGCTATAATGTCAAGTACCGTCTCATGGAATTTGCAATTTAATGAGGTCATGAGAGTGCGAGGGAAATAAATTGTTTTTCATGTGTGAGTACATATGGAAAAATACCTAGAAAGGAAACCTAAAAGGAATGAGAGAAATGAGTGCTGATCTGTGAAAGGAGGGCAGGGCAAGTTAATAGGTTGGACCCTGGGGAGCTCAGTAGGGGTGAATATGCCCAAGACCCCTGAGAGGGCAGGAGAGGCATAGGGCATTTTGATGTTTTGAAGATCCTGGTGTATTTTTAAATGTAGGGGGTTACAAAAACTATATGTTCAGCATTTACCTTTTTTTAAATATCAGCTTTATTATAATTCACACACCATAAAATTCTACATTTCAGTGTACAATCCAGTGATTTTTAGTATATTCATAAAATTGTGCAATCACCACTACCATCAAATTTCAAAATATCTTCGTCACCCCAGAAAGAAACTTCATACCCATTAGTAGTCACCCTCCCTCATTCACTGCTACTCCCCAGACCCTGGCAACCGATAATCCACTTTCTGTCTCTGTAGATTTGCCTATTCTGGACATTTCATATCAACAGAATCATATAATATATGGCCATTTGTGTCTGGCTACCTAGACAGCTTCTAAAAACAAAACAAAGCAAAATGAAAGGGAAAACAAAACCTTCCTCCCAAGAGGCAATTTAACCTGGAGCCCAAGAGATAGACTTTGGCACCAGACAAAACTCAGATTAAATCAAGTCCTAACCCTCTAGCTGTTTGATCTTGGGCAGACAGCTTTGGTCAACCACCTAAAAGCATTCCCAACACCCTTCTCAGCATGCGGAATCCTAGTTCCCCAACCAGGGATCAAACCTGGGCCCCCTGCAGTGGAAGCACGGAATCTTAACCACTGGACAGCCAGGGAAGTCCCTAAAAATCGAGTTGTTTGCTTTTTTTTTTTTTTTTCTAACACCCTTCTCAATGCCCAACTCTTACCATAGAGACTGGAAAGGCTAAATAGGCATTGTCCCAAGTCCTCCAGTTTTACCAAAAAGAGAAAATGGGAAGTCTCAGGCAACTCCTAGTAAGGATATTTCCTTCTGTGTTTAGAGAGAGACGTACCAGAAGAAAACACTGTGTCATTTGTCCTCCAGCCCTTTCTTCCTTTGAAGGATGTGTGAAGGCAGGAAGCTTGGACAGTGGCTGCCATATTGTGACCATGAGGGAAAGACCAAGAAGATCACAGAAATGCCAGCCCGGATTCTGATGTGTTGCTACTGAACCAGTACCAGCAACTGCCTTCTCACTGATTTGTTATGCCCAAAAAATAAGCCCTTGTATGTCTAAGCTACTGTTAACTTGGGTTTTGGTTACTGGAAGCATCAACTACCCCAAACTGGAACAGAAAGTTATTTCATTTCTATGTGTAATTTCACATGTTGGTGGGCAGAGCTTCCTCACTTATGTCCCAAGAACTATTGCCATTCGTTGAAAATAAGGAGTAGTTTCCTTTAGGGAGTGTCTCTTCCCTTTGGGGAAGCTCATGGGACTTCCATCCTGTTCTCCTTTTGGTAAGATATGAGCCTGTTAGTCAACATACACATCAGAAACCCCTCCCTGAAATTTGATTTTTGAAATGGAAAATTATTGGAGTTCATTCTTTCCAGTGGGAGCGCAATGACTAGTGAGTCTGTTTCCACCACAGGTCTGTTCCTGTATTTACCCATGCATGCATTCATCCATGCATTCTGAAAAAAATTTATTGAACACCTAATATGTGCAGTGTGAGGACATGGAATTGAAGAAAACAGACAAATTCAAGTAGCTTATATCCTAAGAGGGAGTTAGACTATAAACACATCTGTGTCTTCTATAACATCACGTGGTGATGAGGCTATGAAGAAAAATAAAGTAGGCTGAAGGGGATAGATTGTGAGAGAGATGGGGAAAACATGGCTTCTATTTTAGAGGGCAATCAGAGGAAACTATATTTGAACAGAGAAGCTCTGCAAAAGTGTTCCAGGCAGAAGGCAGAGCAAGTGCAAAGGCCCTGAGGCAGGAGCCTGCTTGGTATGTTTGAGGAACAGAGAGGAGGAAGTCAGTGTGGCTGGAGCAGAGGGATGGAATGGAAATATGGTGGATGAGAAGGCAGGAGAGGTGTCAGGAACTGGATCAAGTCAGATCAAGCCACTTACTAAGACATGAGGCAACCATTTTAACTTAATCCTTCTGGCTGCTGAGTGGAATGTAGACTGAGGGAGAAGACAGGGAGACCAGCGAGGAGGTGATGGTGGTACTTCAGGTGAGAAATGATACTGCCTAGAACCAGGGTTGTAACTGTGGGGTGAATGGGAAGTAATCACATTCCATATATATTTAGAAAGTAGAGCTAACCAGGTTTACCGAAAGACTCGATGTGAAGCGTGAGAGAAATAGGAGAGTCAAGTACAATTCCCACACGCTGGCCTTAGGAGCCATTTACTGAGGTGGAGGACCAAGAGAAGGATCAGGTTTTTGGTAGACGGGGTGATGTCAGACGTTGTGATGGCCGTCATTACTGTGGGTCTGCTGCGTAGCTCTCGGGCTCCCTCTCGGAAAGTCTGGTCCCTCAACCTTCCCACTGATTCAGGGCTCCCGCTATCCTTCTAGTAATTTGGCTTAAATTAACCAGAGTTAGTTTCTATTATTTGCAACCAAAACCCTGTAATCGATAAAAGGGGCTCACTTGGCTCTTAAGTGTCAGCACAGGACCCTAAACACCATTCTTACTGTGGGAAAAACGTGTTCTGAGCAACAACCAACAAATTCACAAATGAACTTTCGGACGCCACCCATCTCTCCACGGGAGGCTGACTTTTCCTCTCTGGCATCTCTCCTCAGAGAGACAGCTTCTGCCAGTACAAGGTGGGGAAGTGTCAAATACTATTAAAACCTGATTGCTAATTCAAATGCTATTGTGCTTGATATGCTTGTCATGTAAAAGTGCACAGTGTAGCTTAATAAAATTGATAGAACTCCCTTTGAAGATATTTTTGTCACAGAGGCACTCAATAAAACTGTTTCCATCAGGCTCTTCTGCCTCTTCGATATTTTGCTAGTGACACATTTTAGTGAACTAGTCCAGGGCCTAGCAAACCATGGTTTGCAAAGAATGTTGGAGGGGAAGGAGTACTCAGATTTTTCTTTTCTTTTTTTTTTTTTTAATAAATTCATTTATTTTTAGTTTTGGCTGTGTTGGGTCTTCGTTGCTGCGCACGGGCTTTCTTTAGTTGCAGTGAGCGGGGGCTACTCTTCGTTGCAGTGCATGGCTTCTCGTTGCGGTGGGTTCTCTTGTTGTGGAGCATGGGCTGTAGGCGTGGGCTTCAGTAGTTGTGGCACGCGGGCTCAGTAGTTGTGGCACAGGGGCTTAGTTGCACCGTGGCATGTGAGATCTTCCCAGACCAGGGATCGAACTCGTGTCCCCTGCACTAGCAGGCAGATTCTTAATCACTGCGCCACCAAGGAAGCCCTCAGGTTTTTCTTTTTATTTCTTGTAATTAGGAAGCCCTCTATCAACTGCCTAATACAGTTCATCTGGTCACTGGGAAACCGTATCAAAGCTGTTTTGCTTCAGAGTCGTGTGCAATCCAATAAATAACCCACAGAGGTTGCTGTCACTAACTCAAAAATAGCTAACTGTAAATACTAAGTCCATTAATCTGTTCAAGGAAATGTTACTTTTCTTCTTGCCTATGTCCAGCAAGTGTTTTCGGCCTGGGACCCAAGAGAATCACAGATTTGCGTTCACTAACAAGATGGTGGACCTTAACTCCCAGCTTTGGACACAGCCAGCATGGAACAGAAGTAGGTAAGTGATTTCTTAGTGGTAAACTGACCAGCCTTGGAGGGATACTGACCTGAGTTCAAAGCTGGGCAGTCTTGGACAAATTATACCATCCTGAAGCTCAAGCTTCACATCTGTAGAATGGGGACGGTATACTCTTGAGTGAGTGGTAGTACTCTTTTGAGTGTAATGGGAAATTCCATTCAAATGGGTTTAAGAAAGAAAAAGGAGATTAACTCACTTCAGTATTTGAAAATATTGAAGCTAGAGCTGGCTTCTAACCCAGCCACATTTGGAAGCTCAAAAATCTCATCAACATAAGCAGAAAAAAAAAAAAAAAAAAAATCTCATCAAGACCTGGTGACTCTGTTTCTTGTCTCTGTTTTCCCCTATATCAGCTTCACACTCAGGCTGACCAGCTCCATATGGGAGCAGGATGGCGGCCAGGTGCTCCTGGCTTACATATTTTTCTAATGAAAAATAGAACACCCCTCTCCAGCCATTTGACCGTTGGCCCAAATTCTGTCATGTGCCCATCCCTAAGCCTATCCCTAAATCAGCAATGCTCTGGTTATCCACATGCCCATGATGGAGCCATAATGGTGTCAACAGTACTCAAATGACATGGACAGACTGTGGGGAAGACATTGTTTCCCCAGAGGGAAATTGTGTGCTGTTACCAGGACATGGAAGCAGGCATGCTGGATAGAAAATGTCTGGTACCAATATCCACTTTATTAGGACTGTTGAGCATTCAATAAGACAATATTGGTCTAACACCTGTGTCAATTAAGAATTCTTTTGGTTCGGGGGTGATAAAAATGTTTTGGAACTAGATAGAGGTGGTAGTTGCACAACGCTGTGAATGTGCTAGATGTCACTGAGTTGAATTCACTTTAAAATGGTTAATTTTATGTTATGTAAATCCCTCCGTTTTTTAAAAGAATACTTTAGGCTGCAAATAAGAGAAAACCCTGAGCCACTGGCCTAAAAAGTAGAGATTTATTTGTCTTATACAACAGGAAGCCTGAAGGTTTATAGGCGAGGGCTGGCCCGTGAAGCCCTCAGACCTTTCCTTCTTTCTGCTCCATCACCCTCAGCATAAGGCATTTATCCCCATGGTCACAAGATGGCTGCTTCTCTTCCAGCCATCACATCTGTATTCCAGATGGGAAGAATAATAAAGGCAAAAGGACAACAGGGGGAAGGTAGGAAGGGACTGCACATGTATCAGGAAACTGAAGTTTGACAGAAAGACCAGCTCAGTCTTCCTGACTAGAACTGTGGTAGATGGCTACCCCTGGTTGCCAGGGAGACGGTGGAAGAGCACTTTTTTTATCTGGACACATTGCGTGCTTAAACAAAGTTGGGGTTCTGCTAACAAGGAGGAAAAGAGAACAGATATTAGATAGACAACTAGCATTGTCTTCCATGTGCCTGCAACAAAGTAGGACTTCAACAGAGGCCAGTGGAGGTACAAGGAGCAGGTGTGGTATTGAAATTCTGAAAACAAAAGATACAGTCCTCCTTGTCATTACCTCCTAAATCTCACTGATTTTTCAGGTGTGAGTTTAAATAGGTTTATTTTTAGTCTTAAATACAAGCTGATTGAATGGGGGAAAATGAAAAGGTAAGTGAAAGAGACCAATAATCCTCTTATACCAATCACTTGCCTTTTTTCTTGTCTTTTCTTTTCTTTTTTTGTTTTCATTTTAATGAACTGCATCTGAAACAGCGACCCTAACAAAATCTGGGACACAGGTTTACCAGATTCCAGATTTACTGCCTTCAAGTCCCCCCAAAGAATCATTATTTGTAAACACTTTATTTTTCAATCCTGATACCTCCCTGTGACTCATGTGTTCCCACAGTAAATTAACGTACTGAGAATGACTTCTCACTCAAGGTACAATGGAAACATGAGAAATGGGTTTTAATAAAGAGGGTTTGAAGAAGGGCGTCTGAGGGATAACAGAGGAGGGACTTGGGTTACATCCAAACATTGAAAGGACAACAGAGAACACATGAAGAATCCCAGCCATTTCTCTCATCGTGGAACTTGTATAGCTTGATTGTCAATGTTTAGCTAACTATAAAAGACGGTTGCTGTATGACTAGATGTCATTTACATAAAGTAAGGATTACACTCAATATGAACAGAAACTTCATTTTCTAATAGAAACATTTCAGCTTTTTCTCATGAAAAATAATTATTGTGTATTTTTGAAAGTCAAATAATAAAGAAAAACTAAAGATCCTCCTCATAGTCCCAACCCACAGGGAGAACTACTGATCAAACATCCATCTCAAGCTTATTTGTATATCTATTTCCACAAACATACACACATTTTCAAAGCAAAAATGGAATCACACGATGATGCCGGGCAGGGAACATTTATTTTCTGTGTCTCGCATTTCCCTAAAGAGGGACCACAATCACAGTGACACTCCTGCTCCCACCCCACAGAGGAGTGAGTTACTTGATAGATGGGTGATAGCCATTGGTCCGCATTGCTCAGGTGGACGGGCTAACATATTAAAAGGCTAATTGCAACTTGCTCCCTTTCCTCTCTGTCCCAGAACCATGCAATCTTTGAGGCAACAGTCTTTGACAAACATAGCTTTTCCCTGGGTGGGCTGTGCCCAGATGGACGCACTCCTAAAAACATCCTCCAAAAAAATTTTTATCAGAAATAAAGCTGACATTTTTATCCCCATCTATCTGAATTTCCTCTGTACCCATCTAATTATTTCCCTAGGTAAATTTCTAGAAGTGAAACTGCTGGATGAAGGCACATGGACATATAAAGTTAGTGAATTACTTAGCTAGTTATTGCCAGGTTTCTTTCCAAAACGTTTATATTGATGGAACCACAAATGTCTATTTTTCCACATCTTTATCAGCACTGAGCATTTAAAAAATCTTTTCCAGCTCTCTGAAATAAAAATAATGTTGGATTTTATTTGCAATTTTGTTATTACTGAGGCTGCATAATTTTTCATGTGCTTAATACATTCTTTTCTGAATTGTCTGAGAAATTAAATTTTATTATTATATAGCCAAGTCCTAATAGACGTTTGTTCAGTGTCAAATTACGTCACAAATACCTCACGAAGCCTCGTCTCCCACCACTCTCAAATGCACTCATCCTAAAGTCAGGATTCAGAGTTGCAGTAGGAACCATCTCTGGCTGTTTTGAGTGGGAAATGATATTTTGTGGTCAGAGAATCTTCATGAGAGACTGAGAACCAGGCTTGGAGGCAGCTCAGCCAGGAAGAATGCCCACAATGCCACTGCAGAACTGCTCCAGGGGGACACTGATGTCCCCTTGCAGACTCAGACCCTGCAGCTTGCACCACCTGCATCACCCTGTATGCTCTGGACACCAGTCCTAACATCCCTGCAGCTGCTGCCTCCAGAGCCTGGATGGGGCTCCCACTCCAATCACCAAAATGCATTCCACGTGGTGCCTGCTTTGTCTCCCTGGCAGGATCTCAGGATCTGCAGTGGCTGTCTGACTGTGGCTGTACAAGAGGTGCCAGGGAGGCTGGGAAGGTGAGCCTTCTATGGTAGGTGACAGCTCTTACAACGTGGAGAATCTCCCGTGCCTAGGAAGGATGCAAAAAGGGTTTGAGCTGCCAGAAAAATGGAGAGTGTCTGCCACAGTTCTTGAGGACCTGATCCACATGTAACGGTACCTTTGGAACTTCAGAAGTTTCCATCTGTTCCATCTAAGGCAATTCAGAGTCATTCCCATCCCCCATTACACCTATTATCCCATTTTTATACATGCTGATACCTCTCCCTGGGATGCTGTCTCTTTCTTCTGCCTGTCAAAACCCTGCTGGTCCAGGCTACACTCCATTAAAAATCACACTTAAAATGTATTGCAGGATCTGAAGTTTCAAACTGTCTCATGAGAAAAAAAATCAACTTGTCTTCTGCTTCTTTCTTGCTACATTTAGAGGAAGACATTTGGCCCGTTATTCTGGGGAGGATAACTTTCTCCAGGATGGAAGACAAACACCATAAAGAGAGGTACCTGTCCTCCTGATGCTTATGTTATCTTTTTTTAAGTTTGCTTAATGAGCAAACAGAAACTTCTTCCTTAACCTGGAAAGCCTGGAATCCTCCCCAGCTATCCCTTACCACCATTCCTACACAAGAATGATGGAGCCCTGTGGAGAAAAATCCCCTAACAGTGTGGATTGACATCTCGACAAGTGTAGAAGGATGTAACATGTTTTGATGGGTACATTCCACTTTTTTGACTTTCTCTTCACTTCAATGGATGGTGCCTTCTAGAAATGGTGATCAGCCACTTGTGTATCCCAGAGGCTGAGCCTGAGGAAGGAGTATCTAGTTTCATAGTGTTCACAATTGGAGCTCCTTTTAACAGGCAATCAATCAGGCCCTTCCCAGATGCTCTCAGGGTAGCGGGGGCGGGGGGGGGGGGGGGCTCTGCATCCGCTCTTGTCAGCTGAGTCAGTCTCACTAAGGACCTCGACAGCTGCGATGAGTGCCCCCCCATTACAAAATATGCATTGGAAAAAAATACCCAAAAGAACTATGTCAAAATTATAGCAGTGTTTGCCTTTGGGAGGGCAAATGAATAGGATTTCTTAAAGTGTTTTCTGTTTTCTAAATTTTCTACTAGATGAATGCATGTCATTTTCAAACAATAGTTCATCCACTCCAACTACTCCACACCCTGCCCTTCATCATCATGGGTGAAAGGTCTGCCCATCTCTCAAGACCCATCAGGGATGCCACCTCCTTCAGGAGCCTCCACAGCTGGGTGATTCCCTCTCCCTCTCTCTCTCTCTGGCCTGCTCCACTGTCTCCCACTCTTCTGGCTGGGATTAGATTTAGCTGGATTCTCAATTTACCCTGCCTGCTAGCTGCCCTCTGTGAGCACAGACTATTTAACTTTTTTTTTTTTTTAATTTAAAGCCATGACTGGCACAGCAGCTTACACAGATCAGGTACTCAACAAGTACTCAGAGTTGAATTCTCATTTTTTCTTTAATGAAGGTTTACCTCATCAGATTAATGGTCTCAAATGCCACTTCTTTCTGAGAAACTGAATCAGCTTGGGCACAGTCATATTCTTGAGGAACCAGAGGCTGAGATTTTTCACAAAATCCACACATGGAGGCTTAGGGCTTTCCCAAGTTCTCACAAGCTTCAGGTGATCCTGGAGGACCGCCCCCCCACCAGAGATCCATCCAACAGACCCACCAACATGGGCACCAAAGATATATAAACAAAGGTGTCCCCTGCAGGGTTGTGTGAAGTATTTTAAAAATTGGATTCAACCTTAATCTTTGAATATAAATGAAAGAACATCCACAGAGACCATGGAATATTCTCCAATGGTTGTAAAGACTATGTTAGGTCTACACATAGTAAAATGAAAAGGTCACCAAGACACATTGTTAACTAGAAAAAGCAATATGTCAATACATAGGCTATAATTACATAAGGTAGAAGTAATAAAAACTTAACAGTTTTTTATTTTTTAACATCCTTATTGGAGTATAATTGCTTTACAATGGTGTGTTAGTTTCCGCTTTATAACAAAGTGAATCAGCTACACATATACATATAGCCCCATATCTCCTCCCTCTTGCGTCTCCCTCCCACCCTCCCTATCCCACCCCCCTAGGTGGACACAAAGCACCGGCCTAATCTCCCTGTGCCATGCGGCTGCTTCCCACTAGCTATCTATTTTATGTTTGGTAGTGTATATATGTCCATGCCACTCTCTCACTTCCTCCCAGCTTACCCTTCCCCCTCTCCGTGTCCTCAAGTCCATTCTCTACATCTGCATCTTTAAAACTGTCCTGCCCCTAGGTTCTTCAGAACCCTTTTTTTTTTAGATTCCATATATATGTGTTAGCATACGGTATTTCTTTTTCTGACTTACTTCACTCTGTATGACAGAGTGAAGTATGTCCCTCACTACAAATAACTCAATTTCGTTTCTTTTTATGGCTGAGTAATATTCCATTGTATATATGTGCTGCATCTTCTTTATTCATTCCAACAGTTTATTTTTAAAGTACAGATACACATAGGAAATGTCTGCAGTCTGTACATGTACATGTGAACGGTGATTACTTCTGAGGAAGGATGAGGATTTTCAGGAAGGGATAAAGAGGGACTATAATGTTTACCTCTATGTTAAAAATTATGTCATGAAATGATTATTGTTTGAATTTTTATGAAAACATATGTTCCTACATTATATGTGTAATTACAAAAATTAAAAAAGAATTGTAATTTCAGGACAAAGTTAGAATTCTCAAGCATATGCAGATGAAGTCTTTTGTAGAACACCATGGAAATCAATTTATAAAACTTTAAATTTTGCATGTCTGCACTATGTCAATATCATATTAAACTATAGCCTTAAACTGTAGCAGTTTAAGAAAAATGTAAAGCACTGAAACAACTTAAATTGAGAAACTCCTGTTGATTAATTTACTTTTCTGAAAATCAGAAGGGAAAGTCATAATTTTTTTTTTTTTTTTTTTGCGGTACGCGGGCCTCTCACTGTTGTGGCCTCTCCCGTTGCGGAGCACAGGCTCCGGACGCGCAGGCTCAGCGGCCATGGCTCACGGGCCCAGCCGCTCCGCGGCATGTGGGATCCTCCCAGACCGGGGCACGAACCCGTGTCCCCTGCATCGGCAGGCGGACTCTCAACCACTGCGCCACCAGGGAAGCCCCCTAATTTATTTTTAAAGGCAGCATACCTCAGTGTGGTTTCAAGAATACTGGCATCTCATACAGCAATGGGTTGGGAAGCCCAAATCTAGAGAGAAGGGGAAAGGATTCAGAAGAATAGAAAAGTAAGCCATGATTATCAGAGAGCTAAGACAATACAAGCTAAACAGACTGAAATCCTGAAAAGCAAATTAAAAGAATGTCCTGGAAAATTGGCTTAGATAACAAAAATCACTCTGGAAAAACCGGCAGAATCACCCACCTAGACCACACTGCCTCTCTTTGTCTTTTCACAAAGAAGGATCTAAGCGGACGGTATTAATATTTACAATAAATTTTCTTTGTGCAGTAACATATATAGAGAAACAATAGTCAAAAGACCTATGGGATTACAGTAATTTAGACTTATGTCTTTGCTTCTATCGTACCATAATACCATGGGGATTTTTATACATATTGAAAGACTCAGGATCATGTTATACTTCTTAAAGTGGAATTTCACACATATAAGCTGAAAATAAAACAATGTCTGGGAGAAAATTTCATAACATGCTCAAGGAGAATTGTATCAGAATTCATAGCACTGTAGTCATTTTTTTAATTTTTTTTACAAAAAGGAAGAGAATGTTAAATATGCAACTAAAGAGCGCCCTCTAGTGGGAGATAATGTTTATACAAAATACTCAGAATTTGACCTATTTTCCAGAAAATGTTGCAACTCAGATTTGCTATGGATAAAACAGACTATGCTTAGAATATATTGCTTCAAATCACAGTATTCTTTGTGAAAATCATTACATTTCACAATGCTTTTTCTCTTCAACTATTAAATGCAATTGGTTAGTCTAAAATATCTTTCTTTTTCTCAAAGCACATCAAGATTGGAAACAATCACTTTTTCTTATTAAAATACCTTCTTTGTTCAGAAATCCTTGAATCTTGCAAACATGACTTCAAATGAATATAAGATGAGGACACAGTTGCCCCTCTTAAAAACTCTTCTTTGGCCTTCAGTACAAATCTGCTGATGCTGACTTGTGGCCTGATGCAGACAGTGATAACGACCAAATTAAAATCCCTCTTTAGGCAGAAATGAAAGGTGCTGAGGAAGCCTACCACAGCATATTTCAGAAAAGTAACCAAGACTGGCCATCTTTATACAACCGTTAATCGTAGTTTTTCCCTATTCGGTACACCAAAGAACTCATCACACAAGTAACGGGGAAAAGATATTAAACCCTTAAAACACTGAGAAGGTTTAACATATGATCCAAAAGACCCACAATAAGAGTTTCACCAAAACAACAAGGTTCTCAAAGAACACAGAAACACTGAACTTTTGAATCAGGAGAGCATTTAGAGTTTATTTTACTCAGTATCTCACCCTCGTGATTTCTACCATATTAACATCCCATCTGTACAGTTCTTAGCTTAATATTTGTCTTTAACCAGTTTGACTTTCATTTAAAGACCAAGATCACATACCATAAATAGAAACTAACCATAAAAAGAAAACAGTAGTATTACATTCTAGAAACTGGGTTTTGCACTGGGGCTTGCTCTTTTTTTATGAAGAGGAGGAGGTTGCCAGGGAAAAGAAGTGTTCGGGACGAAATAGCACCCAATGTAGACTTTCTCATCCATACTTCTAGAAGGACTGAACGAGTCAGGATTCAGTGCTATTTGAAGCTATGTCCATGTGGCACTAAAATCATCTCTCATTCTGGCAGTGGTCCATGTCCACAGTTTTAGGAAGCTTTCCTCAAACTCTAGCTTCTCACATGATTGGCGAAAATAAAACTCAAGAAGGGAAACTGCCTTGCCCAAGGCTATTGGAGGGACCTGGCTGGTGTCTGCCCACAGCCCCTCAGGCATTTCCATTGCTGTGCTCTCTAGAGCAGCTTCCCACTGCCAGCATCCCATCTCTTTGCCTAGGGGCTCCTTCCAGTGGAGGGAGCCCACTCTGCATATGCACTCAGCGCAGGCCAGAAGTCCTGGAGAATTAACATCCCCAAGAGCAGTTCTCAACAAATGACCAACAGGAACTGGTGTATAAATACCCCAGCTCCCTCTCCATCCTGTCAGGGAGGCATGCCGTCCACTCTAGCTCCTGGGGTTCCCACAAGGGATGTGGCTCCATTTACTCACAGAACTAACTTGCTTGATAGCGCATCTTTTATTGGCTGTTCTCAATTCTAGTCTCACTGCCCCATTTCTTTATGTGTGTTTCCTGGGGTCACCTCTCAATCTACTAGCACTCGGATCTGTATCTCAGGGTCTGCTACTTAGGAAACCCAAATTAAGACAATTATGTAGTAAATGAGCAATAGAGTCTGTTTCTTAAGCCCAGTTTTCCTACCTCCACATCTAGGATGGTCTTTATTTGTCTCCTCCTTGCCATTGCTTCCTTGCCCCAAGGTCTTTGGACTAACTGAGCCAAATCTAAAAAGATGGTGGCTTTCAGTCATGAGTGTGCCAGTTAGAAGGTGCCCAGGGCTCAGGGGGTTCCCAGGAGATGGAACTTGCCGTGAAAAGTCCTAGGCAAACCAGGACCCATTGGTCACCCTAGTCAGCTACCGCCTTTGTGTGGAGGGGGCTACAGTTCTGAATTTAGAGACCCCAGCCTTCTATGTGTAACAAATAGGTACAATCCATAAAACATGACTTCAGTAATGAAGCATCTGGAGTTCCCCAAGTTATGCTACATATTCAAGTGGCATCATTGACGATTCTATACTAGGTATGCGTTTATTTTCCTGTGTATTAGAAAAGTATTAGGGAAACTTTAGCACAGTAAATCTGTGATTTTATAGACATTCATGTCAAAGAAGATGCTCAGATAGTTATTTACTTTCTTAAGTGAGTTCATTAAATAAAAATAAATGATAGTACACATTTTATGTACCCATGGCAAAAAGTCTTGTACAAGTTTGGGGAAACTGAGCTATCTAGATAATTCTAGAAATCATATATTTATAATTTTTTAGGTAAATTAAATTCAGTATTTTAATCTGTTAAGTAACTAATCAATTGTCCTTAAGGAACCATTCCTCTTAATCTATTAAAAATAAGGATTCCTAAAAAAGAAAAGAAAAAGGATCCCTATTTGTCAGAATCACAGACAAATGAATCCAACAATCTCTATCAGGCAGCATATATCAAAAAGCACATTTCAACTACCCTATTTGGTGGACCCTTACTATATGCGGACAGGAAGATTCAATTACTAAGTGAGTTTCAATTACTGAGTAACTGCTGGGTGCCAGTCATTGGACAATCAGAAAATACATACTGAGCACACACGCTTTATGGTCCTTTATGCAATAGGGAGAGAAGCAAACACAACCCCTGCCCTTGGGGAGTTAACAGTCAAGAAGGCAAGATAGACATTAATTGAATACTAGTTACACAGATAAATATGCAATTATTGTAACTGAGGTAAAAAAAATAACATTCAGCAAGCTGTGTTCAGATACGCAAGGGAAAATGTATCTTCATTTTCTATAACAGGCCCTGGGGGGCAGTGGGGTAGCCAGATGAGAGGGACATGCAGAAATAAAAATTAAAGCTTGCTCATTAAGGTATCTCTGTCTCTTCTGGTTTAAATGCAGCCTCTTTGAGTTCAAAATAGTATCTTTCAAGTAACCTTCTCTCACTTCTGGCTAAATGTTGCATTTTTCTGGGTTTCTCCCCCACCTGCTCTGTAAGATCAACTTTCCTCTATGCAAAAAAGTATAGTACTCTAAAAAAATTAATAACCCAAGAAGGGACCCTGTCTTAGTCTATTCAGGCTGCTATAACAAACCATAGGTTGAGTGGCTTTAACAACAAGCATTTATTGCTCATGGTTCTGGAGGCTAGAAATTCAAGATCAAGGTGCTGGCATATCTGCTGTCTGAGATCCTGCCTCCTGGCTTGCTGCCTTTTCCGTGTGCCCTCACATGGCTAAGAGAGAGGAAAACAAGCTTCCTCATGTCTCTTCTTATAAGGGCATTAATCCCTCCATGAGGGGTCCATCTTCGTGACCTAATGACCTCCCAAAGCCACCATCTCCAAACTTCATCACACTGGGGATTAGGGTTTCATTATATGAATTTGACCCATAGCAGACTCTAATGATCATTTTCTATGGCTCTTCTTTCTTGCTACAGAGGGCCACCCTTCACCCTTCTCTACCCACCATTTCCATCCCAGCCTCATGGTCCATGGTCTGAATGTATGCACTCCCCCCAGAATCTCAGAAATAAGGCCACGCCGCTTACGTCACAAGATCACTAATTTAAACTCTACCACTCAATGTAAATAGAGCATCGTTGTTTTCTATAACTGGCCTATTCTTCCTCTAGAGCTTAACTTTCTAATATAGTAGCCGTGAGCCACATGCGACTATTTCAATTTAAATTGTACTTAATTAAATTTAAATAAAATTACGAATTCAGTTTCTCAGCCACACCAGCCACATTTGAAGCTCTCAATAGCCCATGTAGCTTGTGGCTACTAAAATTGGACATGAAGATACAGACCGTGTCCATTATCACGGTCTGTATTAAACAACCCGGGTCTGGCGCACACAAGAGGGAAAAGCAAACAAACTTGCCCATCACTGTATCTTAGCCTCTTTTAGTTTTAAGACAATCTCTTCCCATTTAAAGGAAGTTCTTGAGTAAACTTTGTTTTTCAAGGTTTCTCCTCTCTCATCTTCCAGCAGATGGTGTCTGGATCAAAGTCTCTCAGGGATTCAGCAAAGTATTGAAGGTAAAGCTGGACATCCGCAAACACTGGAACCTGAGGAACAGAGGTGGAAGTTTCTCCAGATGTGGGATAAGGAAGCCCACAGATGACAACTGAGTTATGCCCATTTTATAGGTAAGAAATTGTTGCTCAGAAGTGTAAGCTATTTGCCTAAGGTCACAAAACCAGTGAGAGGTGGAGTCAGAATTCAAACTCTGAGATCTCAGCTCTGTCCACTTCATTGCATTGCCTTTTATATTCTTTACAGTGCATTCAATCTCCTTGCTAAGGGCACGACCCAACGAAGTCTTGGTTGATCAATCCTCAAGAGAAAAAATCTGTGCCAGTTTTCCCGTGGTCCCCATAGTCCAGGACGGGGAGATGCATATACCTGATGACTCCTGAAGAGCTCGGAGGACAGGCAGCTGGTGTAGGAGTAGCCCAGCCACCTGATCACGCAATCTGGTTAAACCCAGTTAGGCCTGTTGTTCTGAGGGTGCTTCTCCATCTCACCAACTCTTCTACTGCTAAGGAGCTTTAATTGTATTAGACCTGCCCATATAACATCTAGAGATCCTGAATCTTACGTTGTCAACTCCTCATTTTGGAGTCGTATTAACTGAGCACAAATTGCATGCCAAGCACTATGATAAGTACTTTCCAAGATCGTTATCTTCTATGGGCCTCACAACAGTCCTTTGGAGTTTATATTGTTACTCTCATTTATAGTTGAGGGAATGAAGCTTAGTTTCAGCCACTGACCAAGATGCAAACAGAAAGCTGTTTGGTATCTAAGCCATGCTTCGCCACAGAAGGAAATCAAAATTACCTTTGAAGACATACCTCTGAAGTAGAGATCAAAACTGTGGGAACAAATTATAACTCTGTCAGGCACTCACTGTGAGATTTGGTGCCAGTCATTTAGCCTCTCTGAACCCACAGTTCCCAATCTATAAAATGCGGGTGGGAAAAAAAAAAAAAAAAAAAAAATGCGGGTGGGGATGCCTGCTCCCCACTCCAGTGTGGTTAATGAGAAATGTAGATGCTCTTTCCGTTAGAATTATTGGTGGCAAGCAACAGAAACTGTTTGACCACTGTTATTTGGCCAGCAAAAGCAAAAAGGGAATTCACTGGAAGGAGATTTGGGAGCCTCCAGAATTTATGGGAAGGCTGCAGAATGGGGCGTGAACAAAGGTCAGGAACAAAGGCAGGAGCTAGTGCAGAACAAGAGCCAGGGGTCATTGCTCTTGGACTATCTTTCCATCTCTGAGTCACTTCACTCACGATTCAAAGTCCTGGGTTAAGAGAATCTGATTTACTGACCTGAGGTCACTTGTCCACCCCTGGCTGCACTGGAATAGTTAGAAGTTTCTGGAAGAGACCTCTTTGGCCTCCACAGTGGGAAGTGAGGGCCCTGTGATTGACCATGCTCATGAGGGAAAGATAATATCTGAAAACGAAAACAGGATACTGCTGGAAGAGAGGGAAAATCCTGGGGTTGACTGTAAGATAAACGGTCACAGAAACGTAAAGCAGTGGTAATATTACCATTTTTCTTATCCTTACCTGGAAGCCCTGCTCTACACATTTGGGATAGAGGGGTATTGGGGAGGGGCAGTATTTGCTCCCCTAAAGGACTTCTTCACACTCTTTTTGTTTCCAGCATTATTGCAAAAATTTATATACTTAATTGCAAACATAGGTTCTAAGTTTTGATTTATACAAATACAAATTCTTCTCCCAAAAGTATCAACCATAAATAGCAAAAAGATAAGTAAATAAGAGCATGTTAAGCATGAGGAAATCCATGGGCTTCATGACTCATGTATGAAATTCCTGATGATAAAAACATGGTCATATGATCATGCATTTTTAAGGCAAAAGTAGTAGATCATGTGGCTAGAATAAATGTGAGGCATGACCATTCAGTTGGGAAAGAAATGCTCTCTTTTAGGTTCAAAAGAGAGTGAATCATGGCCTGAAAGTCCAAGAACATAAATTTTACCATCATCGTTTATAAAATATTACTATTGAAACCTAGGCCATTATGCAAAAAATACAGGTAGTTCCTCAGGGGGAAGTACTTCAAGCATTAATGTAAATAATAATGTTTTAAAGTTAAAAATGTTACCAAGAATGCAAGACTTATATACATAATACTTGACTTTCTTTTTTTTTTAAATGCCATTCCAGGAAAAAATGTCTTCTCTTGGGCACATATATAAAGGTTAAGAAATATTAGCAGATCATATATATTACTAGTTTTGTTTTTCTACCATAAAACAAGAAAAAATGTAGAACAATTAAAAATTTTGTCATGCTTCATCCAAATGATATGTCGAAATATGCCTGAAAGAAAATTTTTCAAATAAACAATAAAGTTAATACAGAAGGCCTCCTACTTCTGTGAATTTGTTGAAGAAGGAAGAAGAGTGGTGGGGGAAAAGAAGAAAGAAAATGAAAAAGAATAAAAAGAACCCGAAGTTGTAATGCTAAAAGAACACCTTTACAACTCAAAAATTCATATTTGGTTACACTGTAAACATTAGAGCCAAACTGAAGTAAGTTACCTCTGAGAATTTTTTTTAATGTTTGATTGACGGTATTTGAATAATCCATTTAAACAAACGCCAGTTGTATTTCAAAATGATTCAGCATTGTGTGAGGCAAAACTGTAAGAGGGACTTACTATTTTAAATTATATGATATGTTACTGTCAATAGAAGTATGTCCAACATGTGTCTAAATTTTGCCTACACCGCTAGAAAATAATAGATAACAAAAGCTTTTAAGAAGTACATATTCGTATACATATATCCCCATATCCCCTCGCTCTTGCGTCTCGCTCCCACCCTCCCTATCCCACCTCTCTAGGTGGTCACAAAGCACTGAGCTGATCTCCCTGTGCTATGTGGCTGCTTCCCACTAGCTATCTATTTTACATGTGGTAGTATGTATACGTAGAGCTGATTCACTTTGTTATACAGCAGAAACTAACACAACAATGTAAAGCAATTATACTCCAATAAAGTTGTTTAAAAAAAAAGTACACATTCGTATAAGTTCCATTTTCTATTATCTATTGATACTGTATCTCATGTTCTAATACAGTGGTTGTTGCAATGACACAAATTACACAGAAACTCACTATTTTCCCCCAATTTTACCCATCATTCAAATTCCAAGTCAAAGAAAAAGTTCCTCTAAGTGAATTTTAGGACCTCCTTCCCCTTCTGTTAATTTTTTTTCAAGGCATTAGGCACCTAACAAGAGAAAAATACATTCTATACATTTCACAGTTATTTGAAAATATTATGCTAGTGGAAAAAGCTGTAGAGTACTGTTTTTCAAGTCTATATCAATAAACATCACCCAGTGTAAAAACCACAGTGCTTTATCTATAATGCTTGGACTGGAGGAACTAGCATAAGATTTGTTGAGTAAAATCTCCACCAAGAATATTACACTGGGTAAGATTTTGGTGTGTATGAGTTAATAAATTTCTTGTCAGTCTGGCCCTTAGGATTACTCTTCTGTCTGAATTTTGGTTTTGTTTTCTCTCTGTCCCTCCCTCATGGAGTTGAACCTGGAAATAGCGTCACACTCTTGAGCTCGTTAGTTTGATAAACTGGCCTAAGTGTGCAGCGGTAGTGGGTACCTCCAGTACAGAAGCATTTATGGGTCTCCAGGGAATTCTGAAAAACACCAGGAAGTGTTTAGGTACTGAATCACAGCCAAGTGTTCTGAACCTTTAATTTTTTTTCCTTTGAGGATGTCAGCACTAAAACATAGAACATGCTTTTCCCACTTGGTTTCTATTACTTGTAAAGCATTCAAGAGTTTATAGGCTAGAATTACCTCCTTCCCAGGCAAGAGAACGGGCAAAAATTCTAAGATGCATTAACAGTCCCTCTGCTGGTCGTCTTTTATATTTTTTACCCAACAATATAATAAAAATGACTAAATACTAAACCTGACCATTGTGCTTCTGCATCCATCATATTTTTTATCATATTTATCCATGCAGTGTTCTCATCATTGGTGGTTTAGATAACGCACGTTGAAATAAATTTCACACGATAACTAGTTTGTTTTCAGATATGACACGTCCATCATCCAAATAACCAGGCAATTACGACATTGCAAACTTTTGGAATAAATGATTTGTTTGAAAGATGGTTTAGGTTACAGTTAAAAATTAAACTTCACAGCAAAGGCTGGAAAAAACAAGACAAAATTAATGTTTGTAAATAAGAATTTAAAACAAATTTGGGTGGAAATGACTTGTTTTGTTTTGTTTTAATTAAGCACATGTATTATTTATGTTGGAATACCTCAGACAACCGCTGGCAGGGGAAAGAGGGATTACAACTGTATTTTCTCAGATCTTAGCTTATCTATCTTTGCTTGCTGACTGCATTAGCATTTTTTAAAAATCACCGCAACAATTGAACATTGAGATATTTATCCGTAATCAAATAAGCAAAAATATAGGTACAAAGACGTTGAATGAACCAAAATATAATTTTTTAACATCTTTATTGGGGTATAATTGCTTTACAATGGTGTGTTAGTTTCTGCTTTATAACAAAGTGAATCAGTTATACATATACATATGTTCCCATATCTCTTCCCTCTTGCGTCTCCCTCCCTCCCACCCTCCCTATCCCACCCCTCCAGGCGGTCACAAAGCACCGAGCCGATATCCCTGTGCCATGCGGCTGCTTCCCACTAGCTATCTACCTTACGTTTGTTAGTGTATATATGTCCATGCCTCTCTCTCGCCCTGTCACAGCTCACCAAAATATAATATTAACAAATTGGAGACAACTGTCCATCAATAGGGAATGACTAATAAATTTTAATTAGAGTCATATAATCAAGATATAGAATGCTTTGCAGACGCTTTGAAAAATTGAGCAGATCTGCTTATACCAGTGTGGAAGTTTATCCGTGACACAGAGTTGAAGACAAAAAGCATTCTGCATTCAGTAAGAATAGTAAGATGCCATTCTAAAATAAGCATTCATAGATATATTTGAACATTGCTTGCATTATTATAACAAAAATATATTATTTGCTCACTATTATTTTTCAAATGATTATTTAAAGGGTCCAGAGGATACCAAAAAACCTGTTAAGAGTTATTGTAGTGAGCAGGATGTGAGGGAAACACATTCACTCTTTACGTGTGTCCGTGTTACTCTTTTTAAACAAAAGACCCCACATTGCTTTAAACAGTACTAATTTTGTCTATACCCTGGTTCAGCAAAGAATGAAAAAAATGTCATTTATGTGAGGTATAAGGGGATAATATTAAAATAAGTGTGAGTAACAGGGACTAGGGAAGGAAAAAGCATGAATATCTAATGAAAGAAATGTAAACTAATATAATATCTAACTTGGCAAAAAGGGTATTTAAAGTATTTCAGCGGACGGTAGAAACAGAAGTTGGCACAAATTTATAGAAGGCACCTCAGCATTATATAGCATGAACTTCACAAACATTTGTGCTCTTGAATCCAATGTTTTAACGTCTAAAAATTTAGCCTAAGAAAAGGGTTGATGCTAACAGCACTACTTTAAAAAGCAAAGAGCAGGAAACAACCTATATATCTGGTCAGAGAGGATTAGATGATTTTATTATTATTATTGTTATCGTTGTTGTTATTACCTTACCTTTATTGATTATAATATACTAGGCATTGAAGTATGCTAGGCATTGTTCCAAGGGTTTAATGGACCTTCTGCCATGTACTCTTGTAACAATCATATGAGATATACACTGTTTCTTTCTACTTTTATAGGGAAAAAAAACAGAGACATGAGCTGTTCCATAATTTGCCCAAGATCCGCAGCTAATGAGGAGTAGAGGAGGGATCAGAACAGATGGACAAGATGCCAAAACCTGTGTTCTTAACCAACACATTCATCTATATTCATCTGATGGAATACAAGGTAGCCATTAAATATCATGGAATATTACTGACCTGGAAAAATATTCATGATTTCTTGTTCCATAAAAAGATATAATTCGGGCTTCCCTGGTGGCACGGTGGTTGAGAGTCCGCCTGCCGATGCAGGGGACACGGGTTCGTGTCCCGGTTCGGGAAAATCCCACATGCCATGGAGCGGCTGGGCCTGTGAGCCACGGCCGCTGAGCCTGCGCGTCTGGAGCCTGTGCTCCGCAGTGGGAGAGGGCACAACAGAGGCCAGCGTACGGCAAAAAAAAAAAAAATATATATATATATATATATATATATGTATAATTCAACAATGTGTATAGTCTGATGATACTTTGGAAGTGCACATTCACATACAAACAGAGTTTTCTAAAATTAACATATATCCCTTTTATGATCAGAATTAGACATAAAAGAAGTTATTTTTAATCATTTTATGAATGTTTAATGACATACTAAGCAAAAATAGAAGGTGCCAATTGCATATATTATAAAATATGATCCCAAATGTTGAAGCCCCAAATCCCCATGCCAGTGGGCCTTTCTAATTGATGTCTTCATCTGCCTCTGGTTGATATCTTATACATATACACAAACACACACACCCATGCATGCATACAGACACACACACACACACACACACAAAGGCAAAAGATGGGAGAGCAATACATAAAAATATTATCAGTGATCCTCTGAGAGGTGGGATTTAATCTTTTTCATTATACTTGCAAAATATTTTCCAAATTTTTACAATACAAGTGTAGAATTTTTAATTATAATTAATACTTATATATATAATATATATGTAAAGCAATACAACAAAGCTTTCTCTATTACACATCTATTTGTATTATATTCGTAAACTTGTATTTTGTATTGAAAAAATTCAAACATACACAGTAGTATGACGCCCCATATACTCATTATCCAAATTCAAGGTTATCAAGAATTGTTAAGACTGTGCTGCATTTACTTCAATTTATCAGGAAAGAGGTCAGGAGCAGGGCCAAGTTTAGAGTGAGGCAAGTGAGGCACTCCCCTCAGGTAAAAAATTTAAGGAGGCCCCAAAAAGCTCAGTAATCAAGATAAATAACATTTTAATGCAATATTTTTTAAAATTAATCCCAAAAATCCATGATGAACAAATATTTAAAAATTAAATAAGGACAGAATGTGTCCCTCCACTTGCAAGACTCACTGACCCCAGTCCCAGCCCCGGCTGTTAGAAAGGGGAATGGAGTGGAGGAGGGGGAAAAGGAGGATGGAGACAGTGAGGAAAAGAGAAAGGGCTCAGCACTCAGAGGCAGGTCCTGGTGTGGGAGAGAGAGGAGGGGCTTGCCCACAACACACCCAGAAGATTGGAGGTGAGCCGGCCCCCCAAAAAGGGAGGCAGGCTTCAAATCATCCAAGGATTAGGGAGGCGCCCTGAGAACAGGCTGAGGTCTCTGGGCTCTGGTTATTTCTAGTAAGAAATTTTGCAGTACTATCGATACCGTATCACAGTAGAGAGGAGGGCGGGAGCTAAACCTCAGTCTGCCAGAGCCCCCATTTACATCCACGATGCTTTTCACCAAATCCATCTCCAATTAAGGAGTACTATGTAAATACACACATGAAAAATTATAAACTAAGTATAATTACAAAAAGAGAAAGAGATTCAGTTCATCTCTTTGTATCATCTTAGATGATGGCAAAGAACACTACCAAAATTGTGACACCTAAATTAGGAAGGATTCTTTGAGGATATACATTTAAGGTAATATTTAAAGAATGAAAAGAAGCACGTGTGCTTTCCATTTTTAGCTGCATAGATATCCTGGCAAACAAACAAAATTAGAAGATGGTACAATCCTTATCGTGAGAGACAAAAACCCTGCCCCCTCTCCCACCAAAAAAATAAGTTTTCATGAACAGAAAGTTCTGGTGTTGTGGCCATTGACACCTCGTAGCCACTGGTTTGCAATCTAAGACATAGTCTGGAATTTCCCTAAAACTTATTGACCACCAAGTAACAGATATGGACAAAAAGGAAACTTCCAAATAATACATTTCAGAAGACAAAGTAAACATCACTTCAGAGGTTGAACCTCAACTCTGACAATATCCTTAATATTTTCCGCACACTTCCTCCAAATTAATAATTATACATATTAGGAAGGAAGCAGACAAATTACTGTTTTAACATAATTAATTTGACATTTATTCATTGTTGTAAAATTATTGTTGTCACATAATCATACTTTAATGTGCACATGTCAATAAGGCAGACCAAGGATGAGGATTTTAAATAGTTTTGAGAAGGAAGACAATTAACTTTTACGATAGTTACATAAACATTGCATTAAGTGTCAAAGTAACACATTGGAGGAATTCAAACGGCTTCATAAAATCGAAAAGTAGGAAAGTCATAATTACACATATCAGAGAATGATTGACTATTCTTTCTACAGAATTCCTTTGCTGAAGATTTAAAAACTTCGTTTTTGCCAGAATGTTCCAAAATTTGCACCATCAGTGGGACAGGAGATAAATACGCTTCTATTTTAATTGTTCTGTGTTTCTTTTAATTTATCTTAGAAATACGACTAGCGTGTCAAGCCTGAGACGCCACAGTAGTATTGCTTATGATGAACTTTTGTTTTAAAAGAAATTCTTATAAAAAAAAGTTCTTATAAATGAAAATAAAGCTAAGTCATTGTGTAAGTACTACACAGACTAGAACAGTTGATGTGAGTATATAATGTCTCTGAGCACCCCTTTCCCATTTTCCTGCACACGGACTCTCAACTTGTACCTACTTCCCATAGCCCTGCACTTGGGTTTTTTGTCCACTTCAAGCTGCCAAAGGCAGTTCTGCCTGGGATCAGGCAGAGCTAGAAATGCCTTAACCAAGCCTTTAACTAATGACCAATAGGTGCAAGGGTATAAACCAGCTTCATCCAATACATAATGCCATCCACCTGTGTCATTCAAAATTTTCTAGAAGCTACTTTTCACAAAAGCACAAATAAACAGGTAGAAATAATTTTTATTTACTTATTTGTTTGTTTGTTTGGTTTGGGCTGCCTTGGGTCTTTGTTGCTGCGCACAGTCTTTCTCTAGTTGCGGCGAGCGGGGGCTACTCTTTGTTGCGGTGTGCGGGCTTCTCGTTGCGGTGGCTTCTCTTGTTGTGGAGCACGGGCTCTAGGCACGCAGGCGTCAGTAGTTGTGGCTCGCGGGCTCTAGAGCACAGGCTCAGTAGCTGTGGCGCGTGGGCTTAGTTGCTCCGCGGCATGTGGGATCTTCCTGGGCCAGGGCTCGAACCCGTGTCCCCTGCATTGGCAGGCGGATTCTTAACCACTGCGCCACGAGGGAAGCCCCGAGGTAGAAATAAGTTTAATTATGCATTTCATTTAACCCATTACAGTAAAAATATATCATTTCAACATGTAATCAATATTAAAAATTACTAATAAGGTATTTCACATTCTTTTTTGGGTACTGAGTGTTCAAAATCTAGTGTGTATTTCACACTTACAGTACATTTCAATTTGGACTAGCCATATTTCTAGGGCTCAGCGGCCACATGTGGCTAGGGGTCTGCCATATTGAACAGAACAGATCTAGACAGGTGCTGTGGACTGAATGTTTGTGTCTTCCCGTTCCTCTCTCTTTCTCTGCCTCTCTTTCTCTGCCATGTGAGAATACAGTAAGAAGACAGCTATTTGCAAACCAGGAGGAGAGCTCCCACCAGAAACTGAATTGGCCGGCATCTTGGTCTTGAACTTCCCAAACTCTAAAAGTGTAAGAGACAAATTTATGTTGCTGAAGCCCCCCAGTCTATGGCATTTTTGTTATAGCAGCCCAAGCTGACCAAGACAACAGCTGAGTATGTGCAACGCTGCCCCCAGAGCTCCCTGGGGGATTCAGCCAACATAAATTTTGGAGGGTACACAATTCAACCCACAACAGAAGCTGGGCCCTAAACTAAGTTATTTGTGTGTCTCTTTAAGCATTTCCCAGATGGGAGGCCTTGAAGGAAAAAAAAAAAAAAAAAAGTGCAACTTGTGCCAGAAATGATCTGTTATGAGACCTTATTGAAATCTTCTTGATCAATTCTGCTCACTTTTCTTTCTCATTTTTAGTCTAGGCCTGGTCATCCAAGTGTACACACCAAAGTCATCCTTTTCTTTTTTTAACTTGAGCCAAATATGCTAGGACACAAGACTAAAGAGTAATGACACCTTGAAGTGCTGAATACGTTTTTTGGAAAAAAATGTCACATCCCTGCCAACAAAAAAACAAAGCAGACAATGAAATCTCTGGTAAAAATCAAAAAGGAAGTCAGTTGTGATGTTTCAACCGTTGAGTCCTCTTTGCAATGTGGTAAAAGAGATTAAAGTCAGTAACCATCACTGTATAACTTTCTTCTGTCTCTGACACCTCTTGGACGTGGCCTCATTAACACCAGCTTTATTTCCTACAACTACAGGAGGTCTCAAGAACCTTTTATGTACTATGGTCAAACAGAAATGCTGACCCAACACTATCTTTGTTTCTCATACTTTTAGTTGAATTTCTGTTACATTAATAGGAACTTGGGGATTTGAATGCATTTTGAAAACCACATAAGTGATCCTGATATAATAAAAGCTTACTTTAATTCAGGCTGCAGGCTTCATTTTGAGTTATTATGTTAGTGAGTTTTTCAAGCACTTCTCCACACCAACCTTTTCATCTGAGGCACAGGCACTAAAATTCCCTTTGTGTCCCATAGCAGAGAGAAGTTTCCTCTTGCTGCTGTACCAAATTACCACAAACTTAGTGGCTTGAAACAACACAAATGTACTCCAACAGTCATGGAGGTCAGAAGTCCAAACTCAGTCTCCCTGGGCTAAATTCAAGGTGTTAGCAGGTCTGGTTCCTTGTGGAGGTGTTAGAACCAGTTCAAAGGAGGATCCAAAGAACAAACACATTCACAGACCAGGGATATTGAATGAATGTGTGAAAAGAGGTGTATTGGTTTCCTATTGCTGCTGTAACAAATCACCACAATTTAGTGACTTTAAAACACTAAGTGGCTTATTAGCTTACAGTTCTGGGAGTCAGAAGTCCTAGAACCAAGGTGTCGGCAAGGCTGCATTCCTTCTGAAGGCTCAATGGGAGAATCCGTTTCCTGGTCTTTTCCGGCTTCTAGAGGCTGCCTGCTTTCCTGGGCTCGTGGCCCCTGTCTCCATCTTCAAATCCAGCAGTGTAGCATCTCCAAATCTCTCTTTCTCTGACCTCTTCTTCTATCACCACATCTCCTCCTGCCTCCTTTTTTATATAGACCCTTGTGGTTACACTGGACCCACCCAGACAATCCAGGGTCATCTCCCCAACTCAAGATCCTTCATTGAATCATGTCTGCAAAGTCCTTTTTGCCAAGTAAGGTAACCGGTCCATGGTTTCCAGGAATAAGGACTTGAACATCTCGGGAAGGGGAGAGCATTACACTGACTACACAGGAGGAGAGACAGGAAATTTGAAACCAACTTGCCCCTAATACGGTGTCAGAAAAGGAGGGGCGTGTAGAACTCCATCAACACACACACTCCCTCCCTGAACCTCAAATCTCACCTCCACAGAGCCCAGTTCTAGGGGTTCAGATTATATACCTTTCCAAGGGTAAAGCCTTTCCTTAAATTTTTCATTAATTAATACATTTAAAATTTGTTTTAGCTTACAGTACAGATAACTTGATCTTTTTCCTTTAAATGTACAGATCTATATATTTTAACCCATGTATAGATCTGTGTAAGCACCACCACAATCAGGATACAGAACATTCCAGAAAAGACCCTCATGCTGCCCCTTGGTAGTCACACTTTCCCCCCACCCTTTAAAATCTTAAAATCTTTAAAGTGTGTTCACTTTTCTACCAGTATGAGAGTCATGATTTTAGCTTTTCTGAGAATTCTCTTGCAACACTGAGAATGCAGCGAACAAGTGGTAACTGAATCAGCAGATCCAGGAAAGCCAAATCCTGAGCCAGCAGTGGGAAAGGCCAGAAAGGAGTCCATGTATCCTGCGGAGCCCTGGAGATGCTCAGGAGTTAGTGGCACCAGATACCTCTGCAAGCTGGAGGTGAAAGTGTGACCAAAAATAGTAAGAGTGCGCAAAAATCTAAGAAAGAGTCAGATCCCCATTCTCCCCTCCCCCATGCCACATGCTGGGCACCCGACTCCCTTCAAACCTGGTTAAATGACTGGACTTCGTGCTTTTGAGAGGATGAAAGAGAAGGAAGGTCTGTGGACAGGGACTAAACTGAAGATAGAGGGGACGGGGGAAAGGTGACATTCCGATTGCTGAGACCCCGGCCTTCCTCCCCACCCTTTCCAAGACCAGGCAAGAAGGCTGAACTCCTCCAGGCAGGTGAGTGGACAAGAATTCTCTGGAAATTTTGCCCATAAAGAAGAAAACCTAAAGATACTGATATGTGAGTGTAGGGAGGTGGGTGATCGGCAATGACACAGCCCAGCCAGGTCACTCCACAGCGATGCTCAGGCTGCCTCGTTCTAGAAGACAATTGGACAGACAAGGAGTACGAGACCTTTGAGGAAAACTGAAAGACACAGGCTAAAAGAACCAAACCGCCAAAGGCAGCCCGCACAGAGGAAACCAAAACTCTCTCCCTAAAACATTAACATCGTCCATAAGAGAAAATACTGCAGCCACAAAATAAGAATCAGAGTTCATTTTTTTTAAATTCAGATAACAAAGAAGAGTTCTGGGAAATTAAAAATATGAGCACAGAAATGAAAAACTAAGTTGAAAGCTTGGATGACACAGTTGAAGAAATATTCCAGAAAGTAGAGCAAAAAGAATAAATAAATAACAAGACGTGGAACTTGGAGAGAAATGATAATTAAGAAAAGGAGAGGACCAGTGCAGGAGTTCCAGTGCCGAATACTGGGAGTTCTAGGAAGAGAACAGAGGAAACAGAGGGAATGAAAAAAAAAAAAAAAAATCCAATAAAATTCCCAGAACCAGAGGACATGAGTTATTAGACAGCAGGGATCCATGCAATGGGTAGAAATAGACCCAACCAATAAATATCATCATTAAAATTTAGATTACAAAGGGACAAGGAAAGGTAGAAGCTAGTGGAAAAAAATACGAAGTTTGCATCTAAAAGTACAACAATCAGAATGGCACGAGACATATCATCAACAACATGGTAAACTCAAGGACAGTGGAACAAGGCCTTCAAATTTCTGAAGGACAATTATAGTTGATCTGCATTATTAGCGGATTCAGTATTTGGAATTTATCAACTCGTTACAATTTATTTTTATCACCAAAATCAATACTTGAGAAGCTTTTGGGGTCATTCAAAGACGTGCAGAGCCGCAAAAAAAAATTGAATCACATGAAGCATGCATTTCCAGCTGAGGCCAACCAAGGCAATGCTCTACCTTCTCGTTTCAGATCTCATACCTAAGCAAGTGGCCTCTTCACAGTCTATTTAGGGTCACATTTTGTGTGTGTGCTTTTTGTTAGTGATTTCAAACTGTTTAAAACAGCCCCCAAGCCTAGTGCTGAATTGCTATCTAGTGCTCTAAGTACAAGAAGCCTGCCATGAGCCTTGTGGAGAACATTGGTGTGGTAGGTAAGCTTTGCTCAGGCATGACTGTGAGCTCTGTTGGCAGAGAGTTCAACGCTAATGAATAAACAATATATATTAAATAAGCTGTCTTTCAGCAGAAACACACATAAAATAAAGTTATGTATTGATGTGTTGATGAAAATGTCATGACCAGGGACTCAAAGCAACCCAACTCTGTATCTCCTCTAGAAGCAGTGGTTCGGTTTTCGCTAATTTGGTAGTCCTGGTGACTGCAGGACACAGCTAACTCAAACACCAAGAATCAATTAGAATTATAACCTAGGATGTTTCTTTCGTTTTTGTTTTATAATACAGGTAATGACTTTTTTCTATCAGTGTACAGTTCTATGAATTTTAACACATGTATAGATTTGGGTGACCACCACCACGATCGGGATGCTGAATATTTCCATCACCCCCAAAATTTCCCTGGTGTGGCCCATTTGTACTCAGAGCTTCCCCTTACCCTTAAACCCTGGCAATGATTGACCTGTTCTCCATCCCTCTATCATTTTGTCTTTTACAGAGTGTCATATAAATGAAATCCTACAGTAAGGAATCTTTTGAGACTGGCTTCCCTCATTCAACCTAATGTTTTGGGATTCACCCAAGGTTTTACAAGTAGCTGCCATTTACTCCTTTTCACTGCTGAGTAATAGTCTACATAGCCTAGAATTTTAAACTCAAATCCATAAAGTGTGAAGATACACAGATCTTAAACTGTACCTTCCTTATACTTTGTCACAGGAATCTACTACACACACACACACACACACACACACACACACACACACACACACACAAAGGAGAAGTTAGGGAATAAACCAAGAGGTGAAGACATAAGGGGATCTGCCATAAGGAAGAAACATAAGAAATCCCCAGGATGATGGTGAAGACAACGTCTTAAGACAATAGCTCTTCAGCTGCTCCAATCCACATTGAAGAAACTTCTTCAGAAGATGAAATCGATAGAAGTTGTAAAGTGTTTGAATACATTGAGAAGAGATTTACACAACTGGTGGTGACTAATTCAGATGAATTAATACACAGAAAAGTAAGCAGACAAGCAGAAAAGGAAAACTATTAACTCTAATGAAAACAAAAAGGTGTGCAGAACAGGAAAAGTAGTCAGAATACCCTATGGTGCAACTATGACCACTGAATATTTGTCTAAACATAATTACACTGTAATTCCTTTGGGGCCTGGGAGATAGGGGTGGGGAGATCACTCTCGTTCATAACAAGCCTTGCAGAATTATTTAACTCTTTAAAATACGTGCCTTTATAACGTAGATAAAAATTAAAACTAAACTTAAAATTTTAACTTGATGAAATATATTCTTTTTCTATGTAAGGTCCGAGAGAGAGAGAGAGAAAGCCATTCCTGGTAATACCATCCTTGAAGGGGAAGTCATTAATTCCCTTCTTTGTCTTAAGCCAGTTCAAATTTGGATTTCATTAACAAAAGAAAACTGACAAATACTAAAGCTATGGACCCTCCACACCAGGAAGCACCAGGTCTTCATTGTGGTCCTCCATTGAGCAGCTGGGATGGTGCAGGATGTGCTGAATGTGGTCCGGAAGATGCTCCGCCATCTGGACGTCCACATCAGCTGCAGAGCTCGCTGCTACGAACAGTGGCCAAGGCGTCCTGGAGCTGCTGCAGGAGCTTGTGTTCCAGATGCCCAAGGAACATGGTGCCCAAGCCGACCAGCATGGGGTTGGTTGGGCGTCTGGCCAGATCTCCTAGCTGGTCCATTTCCAGGTACGTAGTGGTCCCAATCTCTGCCTTTATATAAGTTGGTTACTTCACTGCGTCCTTAGTTGTGCCTGTTTAGTGGATGCAGGCTACCAGCAAGTGATTGCTTGAACCACACCTCTGTGCTTTGCTGGTGGTAGTTCATCATTATTGTAAAATATACAATATTTCACCTTTAAGTCTGATTGGACTTGAAAGCCATTTGCACTATCACAAGAAATTCCAACATTTACCAGTGACAGGAAAGGATATGCTTGCTGTTAGAGCCTTTAAATAAAACGTTAGTATTGGAAATTTCTGCAAGTTTGTTGTAAAAATAGCGTATGTTTTGGGCTTCCCTGGTGGCACAATAGCTAAGAATCCGCTTACCAATGTAGGAGTTACGGGTCCGAGCCCTGGTCCGGGTAGATACCACATGTGGCAGAGCAACTAAGCCCGTGCGCCACAACTACTGAGCCTGTGCTCTACAGCCCGCAAGCCATAACTACTGAGCCCATGTGTCACAAGTACTGAAGCCCACGTGCCTAGAGCCCATGCTTGACAACAAGAGAAGCCACTGCAATGAGAAGCCTGTGCACTGCAACAAAGAGTAGCCCCCGCTCACTGCAACTAGAGAAAGCCCGCACACAGCAACAAAGATTCAATGCAGCCAAAAATGAATAAATAAATTTAAGAAAACAAAAAAACCATAGTGTATGTTTTTATATAGCTTCATTGTGCTAACAAAGCTTTGCATTGATGGTGCCTATCACATATGTAACATGATCATCATTAAAAAGACCCAAACAGGAATTGCGTGGAGCCACTTTAAGCATAAAATCTGATACACAAACTTTATGGATGCAAATTCAAGTTTCTCATGTAAAAATCTGATATGTTATAACAAGAAGTTTTGTAAAATTGTAATATTTAATTACTTTCTAAACTTTTCTATTTGAGTTTTTATATTTTAAGGAAATAACATAAAGAAATATGATTAATTTTCTTTTCCAACCTCCACATCAATGCCTCAAAAGTCCTGCCATTTTACCCCAGTGTGATAATAATTAAATTATTAGCATTTTAATCATGATTAAATCATGATTAATGTGAAAAAAAACTTGGAGAGAACTGGCTGAAATCATAAGGACATCTATTATTATTACAATTAATGACAAGTCAGGAGGTAGGCAGTCTCAGAGTAGGTTCGACGGCTCAGTAATATCAGCAAGAACCCAGGTTCTTTTCAGTTTTGCTCTCCACCTGCCTCAGCATCCCGGCTTCCACCCCCAAGCCTGCCACCTGGTGTCCACAAGACGGCTGCTGCAGCTCTAAAACCCAGGTCCACTCGTGACAATCCCCAGAGCAAAGAGGATCAAGTTGGGAATGAGGGAGGAAAGGGCTTTCTTCTCACATGCCTCTTTCTTTTCAGGAGGAAAATTTTTTCTCAGAAGGTTCCAGGAGATTTCCCCTACATCTTATTGAGCAGAACTTGGTCACATGTTCCAATGTGTGTGTGTGTGTGTGTGTGTGTGTGTGTGTGTGTGTGTGTGTGTTTCGACACCAAGTAATTCTCCAACACTAGCTGGGTATCCTCCTCAATTCTACAGGTACATAGTGTCAGATCCCACAGGCTAAGGGCTCAGTCCTGCAAGATGGCCTCCCACTCTACTTCAGAAGCCAATCACAAGTCCACGTTGTCACCTGTGCTTCTGACAATAGCTATAGATCAGAGGTTCCCAAGACCCCCCTCCTTGAGGTCAATTAATTTGCAAGAGTGACTCACAGAACTCAAAAGAAACATTTTACTTACTTGTTACCAGTTTATTATAAAAGGACACAACTCAGGGACAGCCAGATGGAAGAGAGGCATAGGGCAAGTATGTGGGAAGTGGCCCAGAGCTTCCTTGCTCTCCCTGAATGGCCAAGTGTTCACCAACCTGGACGCTATCTGAAGCCTGTTCTTTGGGGTTTTCATGGAGGCTCTGTTACACAGGCAGTGTTGATTAAATCATTGGCCACTGGTGATTAAAGGGGGAGGTGAGACTGTAAGTTCCAACCCTCTAATCACAGGGTTGGTTCCCCTGGCAACCAGCCCCCATACTTAGGTTACTGAGAGACTTTCCAAAAGTCACCTCATTAACATAACAGAAGACACTTTTGGACTTCTCTGGTGGCGCAGTGGTTAAGAATCCACCTGACAATGCAGGGGACACAGGTTAGATCGCTGGTCCGGGAAGATCCCACGTGCCACAGAGCAACTAAGCCCGTGCACCACAACTACTAAGCCTGCACTCTAGAGCCCATGAGCCACAACTACTGAGCCCGCGTGCCACAACTAATGAAGCCCGCACACCTAGAGCCCGTGCTCCACAACAAGAGAAGCCACAACGAGAAGCCCGCGCACCGCATGGAAGAGGAGCCCCCGCTCACTGCAACTAGAGAAAGCCCGTGCGCAGCAACAAAGACCCAACGCAGCCAAAAATAAATAAATAAATAAAATTAAAAAAAAAAAAAGAAAAAAAAAAAAAAAAAAAAAAAGACACTTTCATCCACTCTTGTCTCTTAGGAAATTCCAAGGGGTTTTAGGAGCTCCATGCCAAGAAAGGTGGAAAACCAAACACATATTTCTCATTATAAATCACAACATCATACATGTCCACTGGTAGACTAATCACTAGTGAAAGGAAATGAGTATTTTCATGTATAGCTTAGAAGGAGGCTGGACACAGCCCGAGACAAAAGCTAGTCCTGACCAATGTAACCAGTCCAGCAGCTCCAGTAAACCCACTCCTGTCCATCTACTGAGAGGATTGACGTTGTCTATGCCTTGAGGCATAACTGAGAAAAACTCTATGTAAGATGTTGACAGCCAAAGGCATCCTAACTGAAACAGGCCAACAAGTCAACCAGTGGTTACAAAACACTGTGGTAAGTGCTAGAATATGGCCACACAGACGGATCTAGGGAGAGGCTCCTAAATCTACCTAGGAGATCCTGAAAGAGGTTCCGTAGAAGGGGACCTTGAGCTCAGATTAAATAAGGAGATATGATCCTGGTAGATAAAGTGAGAAACAGAATTTCAGTTGGCAAACAGAATAGAACGTATATGGTACAGAAACTTGGATGAGCTTCAGATAATTCAGTATGGTAGGAGTTGCTGGCTTGGTCTGTGTCACATGACCACCTCTGTGACCTTTGGGCTGGGGGGCTGCGATTAACATTATGTGGAGTAAGGGGAACCTTTCTCAAAGGAAGTCATGGAAAGAAGCAATCCTGTTATCAGAAGTAAGAGAGGGATACTGGGAAGACCAAACAAAAAAGTCCAATAGAGTTAGCTAAATAATAATACACTGAATTAAAACCTAGGTCTACAGATCTCCTGGGTGATACATCATCTGAGAAAAAGTAGAGAACCTTTTCTGTGGCAGACAGCTATCCATCCATCAAAACTTGCCCCATTCCCACTCTAGAAGGTCCACATCTCCTTCAAGGAGACCTCCTTCCACTGACAGCAACACCCAACTTAGAATGAGAAATTAGTTTCTGTGACTTTGAGCCTTTGTATTTTGGGGACTATTGATTTTGTTAGCAAGTGTGGCCTAACTAAAATACTTACTGGGACACTGTAATGAAAATCTGGATTATCAATACAATTGTGACATGACTACCTTCTGAATTGGCTGTGATCTTGGATGGGTCAAAAGCATTTAAAAGTAACGAACATTTCAAGAGTTTTTGGCAACACAAAAAGAATATGGTGTTATCACTGTTGGGGGGAAGGTAATGTGAGAACTCCGTACTGTTTTTGCAACTTCTTGTGAGTCTTAAACTATTCCAAAATAAAAAGATATGAAAAAGTATTCAAAAAGGTAAAAAAAATAAATATTTCCACCAGTAGCTTTGGATTCCCACAAGGGAAGGACCTCAGTTTCCCATTCTGTAAAATGAGAATTACAGCAGTGGTTTTCAAACCATAGGGTCACTGAGGGTGTTTCAAAAGCTCAGGCAAGGGCTTCCCCGGTGGTGCAGTGGTTGAGAGTCCGCCTGCTGATGCAGGGGACATGGGTTCATGCCCCGGTCCAGGAAGATCCCACATGCCACGGAGCAGCTGGGCCTGTGAGCCATGGCCGCTGAGCCTGCGCGTCCGGAGCCTGTGCTCCGCAACGGGAGAGGCCACAACAGTGAGAGGCCCACGTACAGCAAAAAAAAAAAAAAAAAAAAAAAAAAAAAAAAAGCTCAGGCAAATATCTGATTTGAATTTTGTCTTTAACATATTAAAACTATTTGAAAACACACAGGCCAAAGCATTACATGCTAACTTTTAACACATTGGGGACCCCCACAAGTTCACATGAACTGTCACATTAGCTCTTTGACATTCAGACTTTGGAACAAAGTGTCTTCTTTGCCATCTATGCATTATATTTGAACCTCTTCTGAATCAATAATTACACATTTTGTAACTACATTGTTCTGTTTTGTTGGAGATAGATAGGTGTTAGTTTTGTTTTGTTTTGTTGCTTAAATTCAGAACTGTATCATAATTAGAGAAATGCAAGCTAAATTTACAACATAGCATTTTTTTTTTACCCACCAGATTGACAAAGATCAGAAACTTGATAACACTGTGTGAGTTAGGATGTAGGAAAGACGTGTCCTATCAAGTTATTGATGGGAGTTCTAAGTGCCATTGGAAAGCATCAAAACTTTAAATGCATATATACCCATTGACCTAGCAATTCTATTTTAGGAATGTATCCTACAGATATACTCTCTTCTGTACAGGCATAGATACAGATATATATTCATTGCAGCTTTGTCTGTGGTAACCAAAAAACAAATTAAATGTTCATTAACAGGGAATTTTTAAGTAAATTTTAGTACATGTATATACACAATGGAAACCTGAAATCTTCCTAAAGCAATGAGGCAAATCTAGATCCACTTGTAAGCAATATTTTCCAAAATACATTGTTATGCAAAAAAAATAAATAAAGCAGGCCGTAGAGTGTTGTTTGCATTATGGTATTATTTGGAAGAAAAAGAAATGGATGGATATACATATACCTTTCTGAAGAACACCCCAGCAACTGGTTAATAGTTACTATTTCCTGAAAGGAAACTGGGGGGGGGGCTGTGAGAGGTTGAAGGGGCGCCCGCTTCTCACTGTATACCTTTTTATACTGTTTGAGTGTTTTCATGTTAAGATATTAACTATATAAAAGAGTGAAAAAATCAAGCATGTGTATGCTTGCTCGTATGAAATTATCTAAGTGAATATACTATTAAAACACAGGTGTGCCACCCTCCGTTAGATGCCAGGCAAGACTCAAAGCCAGCTCTCATCAAAATAATTGGTTGTGTAATCACCACTTAATGCCTGACAGGTTGAGTCTTGATTATATCCTATTACAGTAGGTTTTAGCACTTATTTAACTTTCAAGTGTTTCTTTATTGACCTTCATGTTTATGTGAGGACTGCACGCAGTTGTTAAATATTGTTAGTGAATCAATTTTGGAATATAAAAAAATTTCCCCTGGTCTGCTCCAAGATTTCAGATCAGGTTTCAGTGAAAAGGTCAGGAGGGGCTTGCTAGTGTCATCCACGACGTGCCTCCATGCTACGTGCCTGGAGCCCACGCCCCAAGATTCTATTCCAGTGCATCTGGGTGGTGCCTGAGCATGTGTGTTCTCAGCAAGTTCCCTTGGAGACTCTAAGGCACTCACCAGTTAAGAATCACCTGCCGCGTCCAGAAAAGCAAGAAGAAAATTATAAGCCCCACAAACCTTAATCCAAACCTTAAACCAGAGCCCAACCAGAAAGAGAAAGCAACTCTGAGGATTTAAGTAAAGTTGATGTCAGGAATTGATTCACAGGTGATGAAAGAGCTGAAAGGCTAAATGGGAATGCTTAGGCAACCAGAGATTAGTAACGGCTGGAAGTCACTACCCCTGCTCCCCAGGGAGAAGGCTGGGGACCAAAGGAGGAGGACATATTTTCAGACACCAGGAACCAGTCACCTGCCAGAAGCTGAGGCCACAGTGGGCCCTTCTGGGATCCGGGCCCATAGCAGAGACACAGCCACTGCCACCCAGATAGGGAGAGGAGTGGCAGAGAAATACTCTGGTTTCTCCCTTCCATCCATTAGGCAAACCCAACAGGAAGCTAGAAGCCCCAGAAGCCTGGAAATTACAGACAGGGGTCAGCTCCCCTGACATGCAGAGCTGCGCAGGGTGGCAAGGAACGGATCAAAGGGCAACAGACTCAGGGTCAGCTCACCAGCCTTGGTTCAATTTATAGGTGAAACTTTAGGCCAGAATTTTCTGTAGTACTTTTGAGGAAACTGATTGGAGAGGTTGCTGACACAAGTACTTCTGAAAAGTGCAAAGCTAGCCATTCTTGTTAGCCTTTGTCTAGGAAAATAAAGGAGACTAAAAAGGTATTTGCATACCAGTTACCACACAACTTAAATGGAATCTATAATTTTTCTAGATTCTGTCATTGTACCACACTTTTGTCTGTATGTTTACTGAAAAGGGAAAAATGCTTTTCTGTAATAGTCAAAGGTTTGCTTTAATAGTTATCTTCCAAAGTAACCGTGATACTAATCACCCATCCAGCCATCACTTTTTAGATACCAGGCACTGTTATAGACGCTGGTGTACAAGGAAGAAAATGAAAGTTTCTGCCTCGAGAACTTAAATTTTAGTCAATTGTGCATGGTTGCCATAGGAAACTAAACTTGTTAAAATGTCTACTGTCAAAAAAATTTTGATCACTTGAAATTATAAATGATTTTGTTAAGAGAAGGATATCTTTGCTCACAAAACTGATGACAATTAACCCAGTGACTATGGCCTCATTATTCTTGTTATGATATTACCAGAATTTTAAAAATATTGTGTATTTTCTTAATAATTGAAGAAAGTATCTGGAAATCTCCTGCCAGGAATCATTTAATGAAGGATATAATTCTAACTGACTGACTTTGAAGCCTATGCAAATCTCTATTCTTCTACAGTTTCTGATACTTGCCCTCAAGGATTCTTAACTGAGCTGGTCCTTTATTGGCCTTTTGACTGGAAGAAATTTATTTAACCTTTAAGAGGCTGTTTCTACATCTATGAACTAGTATGATAGTGTCTATCTCTGTGTTGTTCTGAGGATTACATGACATAGCACAGGTAATACAGGTAATTCCTTGGTAGAGATTTTTAGTCAAAAGGAATATTTAAACCATGGTGGGGGGGTAAATCCCTTTTTCTATCAGAAACATGTTGGAAATTTTGTATAAATACATTTTATTTGAATGTAAAAATTCAAATACATGCAGCACAAGGGCAATGATCTAGGAGAACTGATACTCAGTCTTGATATCAAGAAGTATTAAGGAGGAGTGGAGACTGGGGTAAACTGGAGAAGTCAGGCTTCATCCAAAGGAGCGGCTTCTCAGACCTAGCCAAGAGCTACCATGTGATATTCCAAGTCCAGACTGGAGTGCCCACGGAGGCAAAGAGATTGTTTTTTTGTTTGTTTTTTGTTTTTTTTGCCGTACGCGGGCCTCTCACTGCTGTGGCCTCTCCCGTTGCGGAGCACAGGCTCCGGACGCACAGGCTCAGCGGCCATGGCTCACGGGCCCAGCCGCTCCGCGGCATGTGGGATCTTCCCAGACCAGGGCACGAACCCGTGTCCCCTGCACCGGCAGGCGGACTCTCAACCACTGCGCCACCAGGGAAGCCCAGATTGTTATTTTTAATCCCACGTTCATTAGGATTTATTGAATGTAAGGGGCAAGGGAAAACAGGTAATAAGTAAATTGTCATCTATCTCTATAGACAGATATACAGATAGACTGATGGATTGATAGATAGATACAGATAGAGATATTCCAGATACACAATGTTAGGTGTGATAAGTTCTAAGAAGATGAAGCTGACCGGAAGGAAACAGGGAGCCATTGGGTGGTGGAGGAGGGACTGCAGGATTAGAATGGGCTAGCCAAGGAGGGTCTCTCTAAGGATGGGAATTTGAAATCAGGACCTGAAGGGGTTATGGAAGGTGGCAGGTGGATAGAGGGAACAGTAAGCACAGAAGCCTTGAGGCTGGAGAGTGCTTGGGGCTGCCGCCTGAGGGAAGGAGAGAGTAGTAAAGAGAGGCAGTCAGGCAACCGGTCAGATTAGGGAAAGCAGCGTCCACCAATAGCAGGAACTTCACCTTATAACTTAGAAATGCTCATCCTCGGCCCTCACCCTAGACGCACTGAGTCAGAAACTCTGGGGTGGGCCCAGCAGTCTCCGTCCTAACAAGCTCTCCAGGTGACTGTGATGCACAAAAAAGTTGGCAGACCCCCGAGCAGGGAGCTTACAGCGATTGATCCCAGTTGTTACTCAGGCACGTGATCACGGTCCTCTTTATTTCATTAGCTGGGCAGGGGACCCGCCCAGCGCTCTGCTGATTTGCCGGGCGCTGACGCTCAGCCGGGGTTCACCCCAAGCCCGCGGCGCCCCGCGCACCCACCCAACTGCAGCCCGACTCGGTCTTCTCTGCAAACCACCCGGGCGACCCGGGGGCGACACGGCTGCCCGGCCACAGTGGGGACCAGACGCCCAGGGCTGCAGGTGCAAAGGCGCCAGAGCCGGGGAGGCCAAACGCGCCGGCCCAGACTGCAGGGGTGTGAGCTGGGCGCCGGCTGCCGCAGCCCGGGGTACGCATCCCTCGCCGCCCGTGGTCGCCCAACCCGCGGAGACGCGTGTGCGCCATCCGGCTCCCGGGGGATTCCGCGGGTGCAGGGCCTCGCGGCCCGGGCATCGGGATTGGACCGCTTCTTCCCCCGGGAGCCGCTGATGCAAAGGCAGGTTGGGGCGGCCGAGCCCGGCCAGCGCCCTCTAGGCAGCGGAAGTGGAGCTTGCTTTACATCCGTCCTCCCCGCCTCGCAGAGTTGGGAGAAGGAAGGCTGGGGGGTGTGGAAAAATAAAAGGAAAAGTCCTTGCACCATGTAGACCCGCGCCCCCCTACCCTGGCACCCCGGCCGGCCGGGGACCTCCCAGTCTGCGGCCATGAACGCGAGCAGCGAGGGCGAGAGCTTCCCGGGCTCGGTGCAAAGTAAGTGCTTTTCCGGGCGCAGCGCGCGCTCCGGGGCCCAGTGCGCGCTCCGGGGCCCGGGCCCAAGCACGTCTGCGACGCAGCTAGCAGGCCCGGGGCCCCGAAATCAGGGTGACGGCCTGGAACCGGCGTCTCGGGGACCGCGGCGGGCGCGCCGTGCGGGAGGCGCCGGAGAGGGCTGGCGGGGGGGCCCCCAAGCCGGTGCGGGGGCGGGGGCGTTCTCCAGCCTCCGGAGATCTCTTGGAAGGGAATCGTGGGGGAGGGCGTGCCGTTCAGACAGTCGTCACCCCCTTGGGGCATTCCCCGCCCCCCGGCGGAGTTTGGAGGTAGATTTGGGGTAACCGCGGCAACGCTGATGGGAAAACTTCTGTCTCGGCGGCCCAAAATTCTGGAAGTCTGGGGCTCGGGGACTTTCACGAGGTCTGCCGGCTTACTGCAAAGCCTTTTCCACATTAAAGGTGGAGATCTGAATGGGGAACGGGGCCGTGGTCGTTTTGAGTTTGGGGTTCATTTTAATTTTCTTGTTGAAGACAGCCTTTTTCAAGTCCATGGTTTCGCCCGGAGCATTGTTTCCCAAAGTGTGGACCAGGGACTGAGCGCAAACCGGCCACCTGGGAGCTCGAGCGCTTACTTAAAAAAAGAAAAAAGGAAAAAAAAAAAAAAGCTCTTTGCGCCCCACCCATCAGGTGGCGGGGTGGGCTTGAGGGGAGGAGGGCGGCCTTATCCTGGGCGATTCTGATGCACATAAAGTTTGAGAACCCCTGGCACCTAGTAAGGGCTTAGCTTGTTAGCTGTTACTGTTTACAAGTTTGGAGACATTGGTTTCCAAACTTGGCTGTGTATTCCATGCATAACTTGTGAAAAGCGCAGATTTCCCGAAACCTCAGTCCGCATTCACCCCACCACCATTATGACTCAGTATCTCCGAAGTGGGGCTCAGACGTGGCCATATTTAAACAACCCCCCACCCCCGGCCCGCCCCCTTATTCTGATTTGGAGAACTTTGGTTTGGAGAACTTTGCAAAGATAAAGGGATTCTTTTTGTTGGTGATACGCACAAATTGTGCCCGTTGTTTGTTACTGGGTCTCAATTAATACAGATTTTCGGAGGGGATACTTTCAAATTCAAATAGGGCACCTCAGTAATAACCTCACCAGGTGACATGCTGGGGGAGGGGATCCCTGTGCTGGCCGTTTACAAGCACCATCTCATTTAATGCTCATAACCATCATATGAAGCAGAAACTTCTCCCCATTTCTTCCTGGGTATCAGTCCTATTTGATCATTAAGGAATCCTCAGCGATGCAATCACTACATCTCTTGATTCCTTGTCTTCCTCTTAGCTTGGGCACCTTAGTAGCTACAGGAAGGCAGTGTTCCAGAGGAGAAGAAAAGTGTCCATTCCTTCCATCCATTGATTTCGGTGTTTGCAAGATGGCTTATAAAACATTACCATGCTCAGCCCAGAGGATCTCTTCATAGCAAGTCAACCAAATTGTATTTCTGCACAGAGATGTCTTGTCTTGGTTGGAAGGGGGAAATTGGACGTAAAGCAAATATTTTATAAATTTTCCAAAAAAGATTATGATGCATGGATGCCAACCATATGTGTACAAAGGTAGTTCTCGTACTGTTTAGACTGGGGAAAATTGGGAATAATATACAAATCTTATAGCTACTGAGAAATTATGAGGCTTGGAAAACATGGAATGATGTGTTGTCATTAAATAATTATTTTATAGAGATTTTAGTGATATAGCACAATGCTTGTGCGATAGCATGTGGGAAAAAGATTAATTTACAATACACTAGGATCTTAAATAATTTTTAACTGAAAATGAATGGAAGAAAATACTTTGTAATGTTCATGGTATGCATGGGTGGGAAGATTGTGAATGATAGCCCTCCTTGCTTCTTCTCTTCCAAATTTTCTGTTATAAACATGAGTTTCCTTGTAATAAGGCAAAGAAATTTTTAAAAATAAAAAGGTAGTCATATTGGTTAGAGACTTATTAACTGTATTTCTTTATTTAACAAACATTTATATAGCACTTTCTAATATAGTGCCAGGACTGTGGTAAGTGCTTTGCAAATGTTAATACAGTATTAACTCTTTGTATTATTACTATTGTGAAATAACGCCTCTGTCAGTTAGGAATGAATTTTGGTTACAAGTAACAAAACTGAACTATACTGGCCTAATGAGAAGTCTAGAATTGGTTGATTCCAGGGTTGATTCAGGGGATCAGTGAAGTAAGCTTTTGTAGAGATCTTAGCATTTATCTCATGGTTACAGTGTGGCTGCAGAAGGCCCTGGCATCACATCTGCATTCAAGGCCAGAAGAAGAGGTGGACAGTGTTAACCATGTCAGATCCCTCTTTATCATGAAAGCCACACTTTTCCCAGAAGCTGCTCCAGCATTGTGCTGGAGGGGTTCCCAAGTATGTAGTGGACCAACATTATTTAGACTAGTGCTTCTCATAATGGGATAGGGGGTTGGAGTAGTGGGGGCATTAGTTTTCATAATGACTGGGAAGTACGACTACCTTTTAGTTGGGGTAGGAGATGGCTGCTGGTCCTTTGACGTGTAGGGTAGCCCTGCACATTGGAGAACCTTCTCACATAAAATACCACTAGTGCCCCTGTAGGCAATGACCAGGAGCATCACTTGGGTCTGGGTACATTGCTGCTAGGGCAGAACTGGGATTCTGTTTGCAAGAAGAGGGGAATGGAATAGCTATTGGGCCAGCAACTAGCTATGTCTGCCACCATGCCCTTTTTTTTTTTTTTTTTAACCATGAATCTGGTTTGTGTTGTAATTTCAAGCTGTTTGGAATTAATCTGTGACTTCCCCTGTGTCCCATGGAGTTCCAGGTGGCACAACAGTGCTGGTTGAGCTGACTCCCGACATCCACATCTGCGGCATCTGCAAGCAGCAGTTTAACAACCTGGACGCCTTTGTAGCTCACAAGCAGAGTGGCTGCCAGCTGACCGGCACGTCTGGGGCGGCGCCCAACACAGTACAGTTTGTATCAGAGGAAACGGTGCCTGCCACCCAGACTCAGACCACCACACGAACCATCACCTCTGAGACCCAGACGATCACAGGTATGGCTGGGGGATGGGGGAGTCACTTAGAGTTGGCCTGGCTATGTCCCAGACGCCTCCACAGAACTTGTTAAAAATATAGATACTCAGGGCCAACCCTCTAGGGTTGCTGATTCATTATTTTTAACAAGCTCCACTGGGAAGACAGCTGCCCAGCCAGGTTTGGGAACCGCTAGGTTAAAACATTAAGTGGTAGCAGTTATAAATTGTTGTCATGTGGTAAACAAAACAAACAGACAAAAACCAGGTTTCTAAAACAAAAACCTATATACTACGAAAAAAATACTCGCAGGAAATGGTAAAAAGGAAAAGGTGGTAATTTGAGGTGGTGGGAGTATGTGTGTGATTCCTGAATTTGCATTATTTGTCTAAAGGGACAAAAAAAATGTTTAAATTTTTTTTTTTTTAGTTTTTAAATCTATAAATAAGCATTGATGCCTCCCCTCCCTTGTGCTACCAACCAAGAAAACAGAGAAGTTCATCCTAGTTCTTGGTTGTGTCCAAAATAAATTGCAAATGAATGTAAAATTTAAATGTGCAGCATGAAACTGCAGAAGTTCTAGAGTAAAAATTATACACACACAGAGACCCAAACACACACACACACACACACACACACACACACACACACACACACACACACACACACACACACCTATACTTATACCTATATAATCTGCCTTACGGGACCAGACAGATTACTTTTAAAATTATAGGAAGTAAGCCATTTTTGAGATAGTTGGTAGACACACTGCTGGATCCAGTGGGGAAATGGAAAATGTATTTGTTAGCTAAAGGCATTCCAATTTTTAAATTAAAAATTATATTTATTAATACTGTGCCTGCCAAGGAAGACAGGTTGTAGGATTCCTCCCCCAAAAGAAAAAGAATCATGTGATGAGGCTGTAAATAAAGCCTTTTTCCAAAGGAAAAACAATGTATAAAAAAGTCTAAAGACAACTGGGGAAAAAATAGCAGCGCATGTGTGACTAAGGCCTAATGTCCCTCATATATAAAGAACTCCTAAAATTCAATAAAAGAACCAAGCGGAAAAGTCAGCAAAGGGCAGCAGATGATGTTCAAGAGCCACTAAACATAAAAGGATGCTCCATTGCCTTAGTAGTTAAAGAAATGCAAATCAAATACTGCTTTCCTTTACTTTCTGGAGATGTAAATTCATATAAACTGGGCAATTTTGTGATATCTTTCAATCTTTAAACCTTACATTTAAAATCTTCCAATTTTTAAAATGTACAGAAACATGTTTACCCAGTAAGTGCACTTCTAGGTATTTATCCTATAAAACTTGATAAACAAATGTACATGGGTATTTGCTTAACTTATATACTGTAAAGAAAATGGAACCTTTGTATGTATATGTCAAGAGGAAATTAGATGAATAAATACCAGAGATGAATAGTGAATAGTAATCTAGTAACTTATTAGATGAATAAATTCAGACAGTGGAATGTGACTTAGCATTGAAAAGAGAAGCTAGATCTCTGTACAGACATAGATTCTCAAGGTAAGTGTAAAAAAGCATATATATGCATACATACATAGTATTATATCCACGGAAAGCTGCTAGAACAGGAATGAAGCGAGTAATGTTAATGAGAGAAGTAAGCTGTGCATAAGGCATTAGGGAATGGTGAGGACTGTGGTAAAGTAGAGAAAGCTGCTCTTTGGATCCAGTCATATTTGGGTTTTTCTGAGAAACTGAAAAATGTAAAACTTCCGAAATTTTAAAACTTTGTTGGCCAAACAGGATACGTCTGTGAGCCTGATTGAGCACACCAACAGCTTCTGACTTGTTCTCAATGTTTTGCAAGCAGTTAATCTGGAGCCGAGGTGTGGAGAACATCTGAAGTGGGGGTACCAACTTTCGCCCTATCAGTTGTACATTGGTGTGGTATCTGAATTTTTCAGCAACAAGCAAAATTTTGTGGTTGTTTCCTTAATGCCCCCAAAATAATGTTTCTGCTGAATTCCTTAAGCATTGAAATATAATTGATCACCTCACAAACTTTAGTAGGATTACCTTGAGGTCTTCCCACTTTCTCCCGAATTTATTTTAATTCTCATTTTAAAGGAAGTCACCAAGAAAATGTTAAAACTGAAAACTACCTTAGAGATGAGCCTGGTACAACCTTCTCATTTTACAGCTGGACAAAGTAATGCTACAAGTGGGTATGAGGCATGGCCAGGGTCCCACCACAGGTTCAAGACAGTCCTGGGACTTAAGTGCTTTGGCCCTTACCCTCGTGGTCTTCTCCCTGAAGACTCCGTGTTGGGTTCCCTATCCTCAAACACAAACTCCCAGTAACCCCACACACTGGGTGTGAAGCCTGGGACACAAGGCCCCAGCGTGAGGAGACCTCAAGGCCTACACTTAATTGGTGGCCATTGCATCCTTCTGGGTTCCAAGCCTTCGCTTATGCTGTTCCCTCTGCCTAAAATACCTTTCCTGCCTGCCTGACACCAACTCAACCTCAAAACTTTAAGGTTCATGACAGACTGCACACAGAGGATCTGGCTCATCTCAGGACATTCCCCTCCCCTCTGAATTGCAATAGCCTTGATGATGTCCTTTCTGTTTTCCAAATGTGCCACATTTCCTCAAGCCTGGGAGCCTTTGTATGTGTTGTTCCCTCTGCCTGGAACTGACTCAATTCTTATGCGTGTGTCAGAGCTGGGCTTAAAGGCATTTCCTCAAAGAGCCCCTCTTTGACAACACACGTGCATGCGCACGGTTCTCCCAGACCAGGTCAAGTCCCAGCACTTAAATGATTATTTGCAGAACAAACGTCAAGGTCTGTCCCATCGCTGAACCTTAAGCACCATGAAGTCAGGAGCTGCACCCCTCGTGTTCACCGTGGATCCCCGGCACCATATTCTTTGTGGAGTGAATGCACAGTTGCCCAAATCTCACATCTATCAGTGAAGCTGACCCCACACCAAATAACTGCCCCTTCTTTTGTCCTAGTTCTTTGCTCAGAGATGTTCACCCTCCTCTTAGCATTTCCACTACCCTGCCGCCATTCACTCTGGCCATGCCTCAGTTTTGCCAACTGTGCTGTACGCTCAGGCCAGGCCTGGAGCCCTCTTTGTGCCCAGCTCATGGTGGTACCTACTGCACAGAGTTGACAGGAGCTCCAAGCTCCAGAGACGGACTGCTGGACATTTATCCCAGTCCGCCATCCTGGCCTGTGGACAAGTCGCTTACTCTGCTTAATTTTCCTCATCTGTAGAAAGGGGTTACAATGGTTCTTAATACTATTAGGTAGTAGAATTAGGTTCCTAATTCATACCTAATATCATTGGGTTATTGTGAGGACTCTGCAGTAATCCACGTAAAGGACCTGGGACAGTATCTCAATAAACGACCGCTTTTATTCACGCAGAGATTAACATGTGGGGCGAGATTTGCAGGATGCCGAGTCTCTGCCGGATCCAGCTGCTCTCCCTGACTGCGCCTGCATTTCTGCCACAAAACAAGCAGAATCTTGCTTTTTTTCCCTTTCTTTAACACTATTTAGTTTGGTTTTCTGGGCCCGACTTCCCCCAGGTTTGGGCTTCAATGTTGCATAGCCGCAGTTTCCAGACCTACCTATGGACCAGGATCCCAGGGGAGCTTGTTAAAGATACTGGTGCCTGGGCTGCACCTCTGAACCCGAATCGCTGAGGCTTAGGTATCTGCATTTTTAACAAGCACCTGGGGGATTCTGGGCCTCGACCCAGTTGGAGGGTCGCTCACTGCCCTAAGTCACAGTCTGACCCCTCACCCTGGCAGATTCCTCCAGATACCCACACCCAGTTACTGTCCTGGGCAGTTTGTCCCTCTTCAGTCCTTGATTAAACGAAACCCTCCCTCACTCAGCTCATATGTCTTGTCTCAGCCCAGTAATAGTTGGATGTAAAGTAAAGTTTATTCTCTGCTAGCTTTGAAAGCTGCCTACAGTTTGGCAGTTAATTTAAGAACTTTTCTATAAAAGCAGTAAAATTAGATATTGATGCTGGCAAAAAAAATTAAAAAATTAGCACCCTATATGCATTTTCTAAGTTCACGGCTTAAAATCATGGGGCTTTGGAGTCAGGTCCCCAAGTTTGGTCTTGGCTGCACAGGGCCTTAGGAGCTGTGTGACTGATGCAAATTATAATAGCTCTTGGTGTCTCGTTTTTAAAGTGGGGACAAGAATAAATAGAAAGGCCACAGAATTTGGTAGTGAAGAGTCTAAGGTCCTGAGCCAGACTGCCTGGGTTCAAATCCCAGCTACGTCACTTGCTAACCAGGTAACCTTGGGCAGGTGACTTAGGGTTTCAGTGTCTTCGTTTCCCCAGCTGTAAAATGGAAGTAATGCTGGTTCTCAGCTCAGAGGGTCCCAGCCGGGCTGCCATGGGCGCCTACATGGAAGACACTTAGAGCTGTCAGGGTTAGCTCCCATTACTTACCCAATGAGGGGCTGTGAAAATTAAATGAAACAGCACACGGAAAATTTTGCACAGGGCCTGGCTCATGGCAAGCCCCCAGCCAATATGAGTTGAATTATCACTGGACCTAGAATGATCTTTCCCACCTCTTCTGCTTCATTCCCACTTTTTTAGGTCCCAGGTTAAAAGTCACCTCCACCTAGAAGCTATCTATGATTTCTCCCTCCCCCCCACCCCCCCCACCCCTAAGGTTAGGTTCGTCACTGCTTCCTCACCTAATACATATCACAGTTGCAATTAATTTGTTATTTCGTAACAAGCAGTCTTTAGCCAGAAAAGTAAATTCAGGTGCTCCTGGGGGTCAGGCAGTGGCAGCAAATGCAACAGCGGATCCACTGTGATGGAGAGTGGGCAGGCCTTTGGACAATAAGCAGAGGAGGAGGAAAGCAGCCCCTGAGAGCCAGGAAGCAGCATCAGCTGGGCCTTGGTGTTGCTGGGAGCTGGGCTGACTCTTGCTGGTGGGTCGTGCTGTTCTCCTGGTGAACGCAAACAGGTTCACAGAATGTCTGCAGGAGACAGGGCCACTCTGATCGTGGTGGGACAGGATGAAGACAGAACCCCTCTGTCATCGTACCTGAGCCACGGAATACCAGACATCCCCTCCTCCCCCACTGAGCTGAGTGACACTGCTGCTTTACCTACTACGGCTTTACCTTCTGTGCTTCTCAGTAATAGTCGCTAAGATACCAAATCATAGACCCGTCCCCACCTCCTGACAGCCTCCAATGCAGGCTTCCGTGAACCGTCCCCCCAGAATCATCTAACATGAGCCCCAAACCTCTAATACTCTTTAGGTCCTTTCTAACACCCTCTTACTGAGACCCTCCACGGCTTGCGTGGTATGAGGTTTCCTTCTTTTAATGACTAATCAACCTGTCCAACTACAGGTGTGTCCCTGGTGGTCTTTGGCCAGAGGTCATTGACCTAGGGAAACCCACCTAGTTGATTTTGAAAGCCTTAAAAAAAAAATTCTGAAGGCTCAGTTTGGCCTGTGGGCCCCCAACTAGTAGTTTAATATCTAGTTTCCTAGACTGTAAATCCCCCTGGAGCAGGAAGTAATCAGTCTTGTTTTCCTGCCACCCAGCACCAGGCCTGGCACATCCTAGGCACTCAATAAAACAGTTACCAAGTGAATGCAGGAAAGGGCAGCTATAAGGATTAACTTCATTAAATGTGCATGAAGTTCATGGCGTGGCACCTGCCCCATCGTCAGGGCCCAGTGAGGGCAGCTCTGGGACTGTCGTGTGCCAGATGCTGGAGCCGAGATAATGGAGATGCTTCCCTTGGAGAATTCCAAGCTCATCAGGGAGGGGAGGAGAATTTAGTTGTAAGACATACAAACCCAGCCATCTGTGACAAGTACAGCCTTGTGCAGAGAGTTCATGGAGTAGATTGGTCCCAATGGGGAAAGCCAAGGGAAGAAATGATGAGTGAGATCAAATGTATAATAGGCCTTGAAAATCTCACCTGCCTTGGGGAGGAAGATGGCGGGGGGGGGGCATTTCCTCCTGGTGGTCTGGAGGTGGAGAAGCTGATCTTGCTTCTGAAGGTGAGATCTGATAACAGTGGCAGGAGGTGACACGGGGAGTATGGGGTAGCAGCCCTGCTTTGATCTGGCCTTTATTGTGAAGAAGCTGGGGAGCCGTTGAAGGTTGCCGAGCATGTGAGTAATTAGTAAGGCAAACGATGTAATGATTTGCCGGGAGAATCTGGCAATAATAATAATAGCTAATTCTCATGTACTGCTCATTATGTGCCATGTACTTTTTTTTTTTTAATACTTAGCCGCATTGGGTCTTCATTGCTGCACGTGGGCTTTTTCTAGTTGCAACAAACGGGGGTACTCTTCGTTGTGGTGCATGGGCTTCTCATCATGGTGGCTTCTCTTGTTGCCGAGCACGGGCTCTAGGCTCGTGGGCTTCAGTAGTTGTGGCTCACGGGCTCTAGAGCGCAGGCTCAGTAGTTGTGGTGCACGGGCTTCGTTGCTCCACGGCATGTGGGAACTTCCCAGACCAGGGCTTGAACCCGTGTCCTCTGCATTGGCAGGTGGATTCTTAACCCCTGCACCACCAGGGAAGCCCACCATGTACTTTTTAAGTACTCTATATATGAAGTAGTTTTTCACGACTTAAATTGTTATGAATTTAAATTTAACATTTCATTTTAAAAATTAACTTTTCACAACATAAATTAGGTACTAAGAATTATTATCCCCATTTTACCCATAATGAACTAAAGCACAGAGGAATTAAATAACTTGACCAAGGTGACAGAGCCAGAAAGGGGCAGAACGGGGCCTGAAAGCCAGGCTCCCTGGCCAAGGAATCTGCACTTGACCGCACCACATCACCCCTTAGGAAAGTCCTCATCGCAGTGTTTCTCAAAAGAACCACATGGAGCTTTGGTGAAAAATGCAGACACCCAGCCCCCTCCCTTAAGCGTACCATCTGGGTGGGTCTGAGCAGGGTCCTGGGAATCTGGACCAGCCAGTGAGGGCTTGGGTCAGTTCAGATGCTTTCAGTTGCTCTTAACAGCACTAAACTACAAGAGGGCTGGATTGTAAAACATTCCTTACCTCAGGACAAGAACGGCGGGGTCTTTGCATCTTCTTGCTGTCCTCGGCAGTAGTCCTCCTCGTGGCCACAAGGGGGCTGCTGCTGCTGCTTTCAGCCTCAGGTCTTCACTCAGCCCTGCCCATGGATGGGGAAAGGGGCGGCTTCGCTTTACCAGAGAGGAAATGCTTCTCCAGAAATTCTAGATCCCATTGGCTAAGATGCCCCGTTCCACTGTCTTGGAAGAAGCCAGGCCAGCAAGGGACAAGGAGGAGGGGCTTAGCGGTGGAATCCAATCCCAAGGCCCCTCTGGACAGCCACAATCCTGCCACTACCCTGTTAGAATAGTCTAGAGCAGGAGTTCTCAAAGCTGGTATGCAGAAGAATTACATGGAAAACTTGTTAAAAATCAGCTATAAATATACCCAGACTATACCTAGATCTCGGCATCAGAATCTTTGGTACATGATCAATTTTGAGAACCACTGGACCAGGAGGAGAAAGACAAGAAAGGATGGAAATCTTTCAGTGGCAGTGTCAGGCACTTCTTTTTTCAGAATGGAAGTCCATGTCAAGCCGCATATCTTCGCCCCAATTCCTAATTCCAGGGCAAGGGGGTCTGATTGGTCCAGCGTTTGTGCAGGTGTCTGCTTCCAAACCAATCGGCTGCGGCAGAGAGAGGGGGTGAGGGTCACCCTTGGGACGGGGGACAGATGGGCTGATGTGCTGGGGCAGGTGTGGACCACATTCAGGAAAACCCTTTGGAAGAACATGAGAAGACTTTTCCTTACAGAGAGAGGTGGATTTTTCTCCCAGCAGGTGAATTCTGAGTTTGCATTTGAATCAAGACCCCTAAGTGTGAGTCCTAATAAGCATGGCCTATACTGGAAGAAACAGGAACAAACAAACGATAGATTTGACGATATGACAACGAAGCAATTTCCTTAATCTGTAAAGATCGGGTCTTCCCTGGTGACTTAGTGGATAAGAATCGACCTGCCAATGCAGGGGACATGGGTTTGATCCCTGGTCCAGGAAGATCCCACGTGCCGTGGAGTGACTAAGCCCGTGTGCCACAACTACTGAGCCTGTGCTCTAGAGCCCGCGAGCCACAACTACTGAGCCTGCACACCACAACTCCTGAGCCTGCCCTCCAGAGCCCACGTATTGCAACTACTGAGCCCACAAGCTACAACTACTGAAGCCCGCATACCTAGAGCCCGTGCTCCGCAACAAGAGAAGCCACCACAATGAGAAGCCCGCGCACCGCAATGAAGAGTAGCCCCCGCTCACCGCAACTAGAGGAAGCCCACGCGCAGCAGTGAAGACCCAACGCAGCCATAAATAAATAAATAAATCTGTAAAGATCATTTACAAGTCAGTGAGAAAAACGTAAAAATTCAATAGAAAAAAAGAGCTAACAGCGTGAATAGGCAGTTCATAAAGAGGTTAATGAATGAACAAAATATGGTGGAAAAGAGATTCATCTTCACCAATTATTAATGAAACGCAAATTAAACTAAAATGATCTCATTTTGTCCTGTCAAATAGTCTCTGTGATAGCCAAGGTGAAGGGGAGAATGTACATTGATTTAGATTTTCTGGAAGGATCTCATAATTATGAATCACCGAGCAATAAAACGACCCTTCCATTTTGACCCGGTTCTTCAGCTCACAGGAAGGTATCCAGAGAAGCTAGAGATAAGTTAAAGTTTTTGGATAGGTATTATTTATAAAGGTAAACACCTAAAAACCAACTCATTGTCCAAAACGGGGGAATGGTCAATTTCACTGTGACAACCAACATGATGGCGTATTATGTAGCCATAAGAAATTGTGTTTTGGGTGGATGATAACGTGGCAGAATGCTTCCACATAGCAAAATTGTTTAATAAAATTGCTTAATTGTTTAATAAAAAAGAAAAGAATACAAAACAATTTAAGCCATGACCCCAGTTTTATACTTTTAAAATCTATATAGAAAGGCTACGTTAGCCGTTTGGTCCATCATTAATTCAACCAATATTCTCTGAGCCCCTGCACTGCCAGCGTCTGTGTGAGGTTCTGGGAAACAGTGATGGAGAGAAACAGATGTTGTCCTCACCTGGCTCATCCAACCAAAGGAGGAGAGGATGGTCATTAAATACTTTCCCAAATAACTGTTTAATTACAGTAGAGATAAGTACTTTGGGGAAAAAGTACAGTATTTAATGAGCATATTATGCAAGGGGGTATACTGCCAGCACTGGGCAGGTTTTCTTCTCTACACTTTTCTGTACTCCCTAGATTTTCTACCATTGGTGTTTACTTTTGTTCTGAAAAAATAATACATTTTTAATTTTAAAAAAGAGAAAAGGTTTTAAAAAATGGAGTTTTTAAGTCGAAGAAGAGAAGCGAGAAGCAAAGTGGCTTGGGAGACGTGGAATCTTCAGCTATTTGAAGAACAGTTTTGTGGGAGGAGCTACAGTTGGCCCATGTGAGCCCAGCGGGTCTAAGACACCAGTGGGTCCTAACCACAGAGAGAGATTTTGGTTCCCTGTGAAATTCATGTGACATTCTTACTTTTTAAGCAACAACATGAGTGAATAACTGAACACCCAAGGTGCTCCTGCTACAGACCAGGACTGCATAGAACAAACCACGCGTTTCAGATGCGCACCTGGGCACCCGGGCAAGCCAGGGAGAGCCCCGGGGGCAAAAACAAAACCAAAGGCCGGCGTGAGGCTGTGAGCTGCTGGGGGTTGTTGGGGGAGGGCTGGGGGAGCTGATCTCACTAAGCACTGGACTTGATTATAAGAGCCATTGAGAACATTCTCCCCTGGGGATAGGTCACGCCTCTGCTGGAAGCAGTTCTCCCCTCAGCAGATCTGGGTGCTTGGGGTTGACCCTGCTGCCTTCACTTCCGCTGGACACTCAGATTCCCCAAGGCCACTGCCACTGTTTATGCCAAATCTGAAGACAGACAAGGGACCCCCCCCCCCCACCAAATGATCCCTGCATTTGGGTGCCTGACTCCCTATGCTTCCTGCCGCCTCCCCCAAGACACCAAAAGCACAGGCAACAAAGGCAAAAATGGGCACGTGGGACTGCATCGAACTTCTGTACATCTAAGGAAACAACCAGCAGAACGTAAAGGCAACCTACTGGATGGGAGAAAATATTTGCAAACCATATATCTGAGAAGGGGTTACTATCCAGAATACTCTCGTGTTTCCCCTTTGCCGTGACTCACCACGAGAGGGATGCTAAGGCTTACAGTGGAGGGGCAGGTGGACAGTTAGGGGACGAAGCCCCATCGATCTCCCTGGAGGGCGGGAATCCCAGGCTCAGGATCATTCAGGACCCAGCACTTAACCTCCCCAGGAGGGTTACGGACTCCACAGCTGAGCTGAGCCGTAGGGAGGGCCTGGCCACTGTCACAACCCCTCCCCACCCCAGCGTCTTCCAGCCTTTTTTGTTCAAAAAGTGGTAGAGCAGGAAGTTGGGAAGTCATGGTAGCGTGAACAGCCATCCTAGTTTTAGCACTGAAGGTCCTGTATCCCGGGGAAGCCTCAGCCCTAGGCAAACGAAGGCAGTTGGTGTCCCTGAGTCTTGATCATATTCCTGTTGAAAGTTTGGTGCCCAGTTCTGCCCAAGTGTAGTAACTCACATTTATTAAGACTCAGCTGTGGACATATCCTGTGCTACTGACACTCTCATGAAACTTTGCAATAACCTTATGAAGTGGGCACAGTGATTATCCCCACTTACAGGCGAGGAAACGGAGGCTCAAAGAAGTCACGTGACTGGCCTGAGGTCCCACACCTAGGAAGTAGCTGAACCTAGACTTTTATCAGTTCAAAGATACATTGTAACATCTGAAATGGGGGTACACCTTGGAATCAAGGAGATCGCTGCCAGCCAAGAGGCAGTCACCAAAAAATTGTCTTTGCGCGCTGGTAAACAACCTTGATTGCATTGTCATTGATCACTTTTTTGGTCACTTTGGCAGAGTTGTGTGCATTTTTTGGCGCTACATTTGTTGGGTTTAATTGCTGTTTGGAATGTCTTCTGCGATATTGCAGGATGATTCAGATAGAAGATGAAAAGTAACTGTGCCCAGAAATACCTGGAAACAGTAGCAGCGGGTCAATTTGATATTAATGAAGCGAATATTTGTTGTTGGAGGAACAACTGTAGTTTTTGCAAAGCAACAACCAAGAAAGATGGAGTCCCTCAAATAGACAAAGCTGGGTTAAGGTTCGCTGCTGAGATGCCTGGAAAAGGATCCCTTACACCAGTGGTTCTCAAACTTGAGCATGTATCGGAATCACGTGGGCAGCTTGTTAGACCTGATTGCTGGGTCCACCTGAGAGTTCCTCATTCAGTAGGTGGGGGTGGGGCCCGAGAATTGCCTCTGTAGCGAGTTCCTAGGTAAGTCCGGTGCTGCTGGCTGGGGACCGTGCTTTGAGAACCAAGCAGAGCAGAGGAAGCAGGAGCAGTAGCTAATCCCGCAGAGTAGATGAAACATCTCAACAAGAGGCGGGTGTGGTTGGTTAATGCATCAGAGAGACTCGGTGTGAAGATGGAACATCAGTTTGTCAGACTCTTTCGGCCAGCTTTAAACAAAAGCCACTTCCCCCGACATATTTCAATTGAGGAAAACGGAAACCATGATTTTGCTCAAATACCAAATACTGATAGAACCCAGCTATTCTTTGACATGCACTGGAATGAAGTTGTCATTGCCAAAGGTGCCCAAGGAGTACAGGTAAGGAACCTGAGTTTCCTATCAAGTATCCAAAGAAATCTAAAAGAATTCATTCAATGAATACTATAAAATGTCTAAGGAATATCTATATGTATATAAATACCTAAGGAATATGAAAACATTGCATTATGATGTGTTGAATAGGCAACTTTTAAAAATTTATTGTGTGTAAAACAATGCTGCATCTTACAGTCTATAACATCTTAGATTCAAAGAAAGATGATGTTTGTTTTAAGAGAAACTGTAATTAACACCTCAGACCTGTGGAGGGAGTATTACTGCTTCAGGCAAAGCCAAAATAGGGAGTAATGTCAGGCCCGTGTTGATTTAAAGAAGTGTACTCTGTAAGTACAATGGCAGAAATGTCAAAGGTGGTGCCTCAGTGACTGAGGTTTGGAAACAATATGACGTTGGCTCTCAAAGCCATCATTAGGGCCTCTCAGCCTGACAAGTTCATCTAATGAACGAGCCCCATGGTTGTATTTACTCCTATTTGAAGCCAAATCTCCATGTGACGATCACATGTAATAAAGGAAGAAAGAAAATACATATTCCCAAACCATAAATTTAATGAACAAAGTAGTCAAAAGAACTATAATTGAAAAAAAGAAATTTGAGACTGCCTATTTTTCCTGTTATAATGACAAGGTTAAAGACAAAGATGATAAAGATGTTTGGTCTCCTTTTTATTCTTTTTTCCTCAAAATTTCAGTAAGAATGCAAGGTTTGTTTGTTTGTTTTAGGAGTACTTGTGCTAAAAAGTATTTATGTTTAGAGAGTATTTGTAGTTTTGCCCAGAATTCCTTCAATCAGTTCCTTTCCAGTTGTTTGTTAGGATTTTGTGATAAAGCCTATGAAAGTAACTAATGCTTTTGGCTGAAGTTAACAGAAAACCTACCTGGTAAATGGTAGGGACATTTCTTTTTTATTTAGTAAGTCTAGATTTGAATGGTTTTCAGGGCTCTGGCTCAACATCTGGTTTTCTTGCTCTCCCTTTATGGTTACAGAATGGCTGCCACAGATCCAGACATCACGTCCTCACTCCAGCATGTCCAAAGACAGAAAGTGGGGCAACCAGGGCAGCAAGAATGAGCTTTCCTCAACTACCTCTCTTTCTGCCCCCACCTTTTCTTCAAGTCAGGGAGAAAATCTTTTCCAAAAGCTCTGCAGCAGATGTTCTCTACTGTCTCATGGGCTAGAATGGGGTCACATGATCACTCCTAAGCAGCAAGGGAGACTGGGAAAACAATCTTAACATGTTCATTCTCTACAAAGGAAGGTGGGCAAAGGGAATATCTATTGGGTATTCATATTATGAAAATTAATAATCATCATATCTTTTAGTTTCAGCTCCAGAATTTGTTTTTGAACATGGCTATCAAACATATCTGCCCACAGAAAGCAATGAAAACCAGACAGCCACTGTCATCTCTCTCCCTGCCAAGTCACGAGCCAAAAAGCCCACGGCCCCAACTGCTCAGAAGAGGCTTAACTGTTGCTATCCAGGTAAAGGCAGCATCTTGTCCTACTTTTGTAGAGAATGTGACATTTAACAGGTCCAAGACTCGAACTCGTGAATTCCTGACAACTGGACGTAGATAAGCTCCAAACTGCTTGGCTTAAAAAAATCAACCCACAGCATTTGCATCATCACATATGACCTCTCACTGTCTCTGGTCACCATGCACTGGGCCCTAAGACTGTTATAGCCATGGGCCTTTCTTTGAATGGGACTGGTGAAAATTTCAGATTCCTGTGAAATTTTCTTTCTGTGCTGTAACTTAGGAAGACATCCAGAAAAATTATTCTTTCCTTACTTTAAAAAAAAAAAACCTTTAGGGGGCTTCCCTGGTGGCGCAGTGGTTGAGAGTCCGCCTGCCGATGCAGGGGACACGGGTTCGTGCCCCGGTCCGGGAGGATCCCACATGCCACGGAGCGGCTGGGCCCGTGAGCCATGGCCACTGGGCCTGCGCGTCCGGAGCCTGTGCTCCACAGCGGGAGAGGCCATAGCAGTGAGAGGCCTGCATACTGCAAAAAAAAAAAAAAAAAAACCTTTAGGGAAGGCAAGGAAAATTTCAGACTTAAGGAAAAGTTGCAAGAATAGCACCAAAAATTTCTATGTATCTTTCATCTGGATTTCCCAAATATTAACATACTATGTTTGCTTTGTTATTCTTTCTATATATACATATATTTCCCCCAAAGTTGCAGACATGATGTCCCTTTACCCCTGAGTACCTCAATGTATATTTCCTAGAAACAAGAATATTCTTTTATGTAACCACAGTACAATCATCAATATCAGGAAATTAACATTTATACATACTATTATCAAACTGCTGACCTTATTAAGATTTTACCAATTGTCTCACTAATGTCCTCTGTATCAAAAGGAAAACTGGTCCAGGATCCAGTTCATAATACACATTGCATTCAGTTTTCACGTGTCTTTAGTTTCCTTTAATCCTAAGCTTTTGTCTTTCATGACCTTTGACAGGTTTGCAAAGCACAGGCCAGTTATTTCATATTGAATAAAATGTTCGTCACTTTGGGTTTGTCTGATGTTTCCTCGTGATCAGATGCAGGTGAAGCAATTTGAGCAGGAAGTACAGACGAGATATTATGTACTTGGTACCTGGTATCAGGAGCACACTGATACCTGTTGGTCCCATTACTGTGGGATTAACTTTCATCACTTGGTTAAGGAAGTTTCTGCCAGGCTTCTCCATTCTAAAGTGACTGTGTTTCCCTCTGTCATTGATTTTTCCTTGCCTTTTCTTAAGGTTGCCAGTTCAAGACTGCCTATGGCATGAAGGACATGGAGCGTCATTTAAAAATCCACACGGGTAAGTGGTTCACACACATCCCTTCTCTGTGCTGGGAGCTGGGGATCCGGATAAGTCAGACACGTGATATGATGCAGAACCTCACTGGTCATCATGGGAATACAAACACAAATGATTTTGGCAGAAAATGTTTAGAGCAGTAAAATCCAGTGCTGGAACAGATATGAGAAAACTTAGAAGTGGAAATGTGAACTGGTACAGACATTTTGGAAATTGATCTGCCAGAATTAATTTAAATGCACATATTCTTCTCATTTGGAGGAGATGATCCTGTAAGTAAGGGGTGTGTGTGTGTGTGTGTGTTTGTGTGTGTGTGTGTGTTTGTGGTGTGTGTAATGACTGGTAAACAAACGAAGGAAGGGGAGAATAGTGACTTTTCATTTATGTATCTTTACACTGCATCATTGGATACCTGAGTGTGTTTTGCAATTTTGAAAGGGGAATTTAATAAATACTTTTTTTAAAGGAGAGAAAAAAAGGATTGCATGGAAAAAGAAAACTGTGATTATTTCTGGTGATTTTAATTTTCTCTAATGTATTATTTTTATGTCTCTCAGACCTTCTGCATGGAGAAGGAATTGCTTTTAGACTATTTTTCCTGAAGTATTAGGTGCTCATAATTCAGATGATACAGTCATATATAAATTCAGTGAGTGTCAACGTGTATAAGGGAGGGACACTGAAATTTGGCGTGGGCATCCCTAATTGCCCAAATTCTGCTACTTAGCCTCAGATAGAATATCTGGAAGATGATAAAATATCTAGCAGTTATCTCTGATATTCCTTGGCCACGGCCAACGATTGCCTTGTTGCACTGGGATCGCCATCATATCTAATCAGCCTCACGGCGTCATGTCATTTAGATTTCTTCTAGTTATCACAATCTGAAGTTATTAAGTTTTAGGTATTGGTAAGCATTCTCAATGTGACAAGCAATGAATCGCTCCTGGTGGGTGCCCTGTGTTGAAGTTCCATCCGTCACATGTAGCATATTCGTCATTGTAAGAGTAAAGTGCTGTCATTATGCATGATGATTGGGGAAGCATTATAAAAGTGTAAGTGAGGACAGCACCCTGGAGTCCATCGCTGCAAGTCTTCAGGAAGCACCCTCTACTCACAGTTAGCCACGCTTGGGTTTGTAGGATGATTTCTGCATAACTGCAGCATCTCCGTCAGCATCTTCAAGTCAGAGAGTTGACAAGGTGTACTTACCTTAGTTACTTTCGGAGAAGAGCTCGTGGCCAGGAACAGCAAGAGTGGGGCTCTTCACCAGCAGAGCTGGCCGTAAACTGTCCAGCTCCACCGACATCCGGCATCTGCTCGGTGTTGCACATACACAGGATGGCGCCCACAGAAGCTGTTTAGCAGCTGACAGTAATGAGAAATTATTGTTCCTGGATTTTTTAATTTGACTGTGAACATTTTTAATAATAAAATTACAATCTTGGGCTTCCCTGGTGGCGCGGTGGTTGAGAGTCCGCCTGCCGACGCGGGGGACGCGGGTTCGTGCCCCGGTCCGGGAAGATCCCACATGCCGCGGAGCGGCTGAGCCCGTGAGCCATGGCCGCTGAGCCTGCGCGTCCGGAGGCTGTGCTCCGCAACGGGAGAGGCCACAACAGCGAGAGGCCCGTGTACCGCAAAAAAAAAAAAAAATTACAATCTTTAATATACTTCTAGATGTATTCTTAAATCCCAGATGTTTGTTCTGTGAGGATAGTGACCAACTTTGGCTGACAATTGATTTTAGCACTTAGCTATTTAGGATTTGGCCAAAATATGTGTTTGATATGTAAGGTAAAGAGTGAAAATCCTGACTCACAGCCCACATCCTTCTTATCTGACACACGCACAAAAGTCACCAGTCTTAATAGTCCAGTGTGTCTCATTCTTACATTTTGGCATGTGTATACCAGGCTTAAAAACACACAATTTGCTTTTTCCATCTCTTATTAAGTTAATAATATATACACTCTCTGCAACTTTCTGTTTCTCCTTTGATGCTGGATGTCTTTCCATGTCCATATGCATGTATCTACTTCATTCTTTTCGATGGCCAAGTAGGAAATTGGTTCAATAATTTATAGGACATTTACAGTATAGTACATATAATACTTCAGCCTTAAAAATCATGTTGTAGAAATTAATGACGTGAAAATGATTGAAATTATTTTAAGTGCAAGAAAGTAGTCAGTGGAGAGGCAGTGTTGCATTCGGCTAAGAAAGCAAGACCGTCCTGGGTTCTAATCCCGGTTCTTGAGAGAATTAAGTAAAATCATTCAGAGGCACAGTACCTTCCAAAAAACAAGGGTTTAAATTGATGTTGGCCAAGAAGGTTTTTGTACCCCAAAATGTGCACACACACCTACAAGATAATTGGAAAAGTAGACATCAAAAAATCAGCAGTTGTTCACGGGTGGCAAGTTGACAATGTGCGTTAGTGAGTACAGTTTAAGCCGCTGTAGCGAAACAGCCCAGCACCAGCTCACACGAGGTGGGGGTTTATGTCTGTCTCACGTAGCTGTCCAGAGGTAAGCAGGTGGTCTAGGCAGTAGGCAGCTCTGTCCCCATCACCCAGGGACTTAAGTTCTCTCTATGTATTACAGTACGTTAGGTTACGTATCCAACGTCTGCAGGTGTGCTGTCCTCACCTGCTTGTTCACCCTCATGTCTTGGTAACAGCTGGCAAGACAGGTGGAAAGAGAAAAAGTAAAAGGCAAGCCATTTCCTTTTACGAGAGGGACACATTTACCTTCTCTGCCATTTGATTAATGAGGACTTCATCGCAGAATCACCCCTGGCTGCGAGTGAGGCCGAGAAACGTATTCTTTGGCTGGTCAGACGTGAGCTGTACTAAAACTTAGAGATTCTGAGTTTTAGGGTGTGTCTGTTATGAAAAAGAAAAAAGAGCTAATGGGTGTGAGACAATGTTTCTTATTTTACTTAGCTGTACTTTAAAATTTTTGAGTTGCCTTCTATTTTAAATTGATAAAGAATTCATCTTCAATGTAGGAAAAATTAGAAAATACTAATAAACAACATAGAAGAAGCAATTCCTCCACTCCCAAGACGTTAGCTCTTTGCCCGTCATCCGTGTCGTTTTGGGGGGGGGTTCTAAATATCCTTGGGTGACTGTGTCTTACGCTTTTCATAAGGCGGTGGGAAATAAGCCTTTTTCCCTTTTCATCTTGTTTCCTGATGCCGTGTGTGCACGTTTGAAGGAGACAAACCCCACAAGTGTGAAGTCTGCAGCAAGTGCTTCAGCCGGAAGGATAAGCTGAAGACCCACATGCGGTGCCACACGGGCGTGAAGCCTTATAAGTGCAAGACGTGTGACTACGCTGCTGCGGACAGCAGCAGCCTCAACAAGCACCTGCGGATACATTCCGACGAGCGGCCCTTCAAATGCCAGATCTGCCCCTACGCCAGCCGCAACTCCAGCCAGCTCACCGTACACCTCCGGTCCCACACAGGTACGTCCTTCACGTGGTCCTTACGCTGCGCTCCCAACTGCCTGTTGCCTAAATCACCGGCACCTTCAAGCACTGAGTCACGACCTAAGTAAAGGACCTGGGCACGTTAGTTCATCCCGTGGTTTGCAGTTTTGCTTTTCATCCGCTCAGAAGTCGCTTTCCCTGTAAAATAGGGGAAAACATCAAGGTTATAACGTTATACACATCTTTATGTAGCTTTAGACCCTATTCACTAGTATTTACTTGAGGAGGTGCGCTAAATGAAATATAGATATAAGCAATGCATTTTTAATCAGTGTCTGCATACGTATGGTTGGGCGTTTCAGTCGTCTTTTGAAGACTGCTCTGATCAGTTCAGCATGGGACAGCTTGATGAAGAAACTCAGCTGAGTAGGTAACTTAACAAATGATGTATGTTTTCCTTTTAGCAAGTGTGTCTCTTAGCTTTCGATACAGTGGTACTGTGTAACCACCACAAAATCTCAGCAGCATATTATAAAAGCATTTATTGCTCACATACTTCAGGTCAGCAGGGAGTTGGCTAGACATTCCATTGATCTTGGCTGGGCTTAATCACATGTGTGGGAAAGGCTGGGTGTCCACTGACCTTGGCTGGGGATCTGCTGGCTGTCTCCTTGCCTTGGCTGGGGCAGTCTGGCTCTGCCCACATGTCTCATAGCCTCCCTCTGGGACCAGTGGGCTACTCCAGGCTTGTCCTTCTCGTGTCAAGGGCAGACCTCTGCATGGAAGACAAAACAAGTATGCCCCAATGTGTAAGCTCATTTCAAGCCTCTGCTTGCATCCCATTGGCCTAAAGTAAGTTAAAAGGTCGGGCCTGGTGTCAAGGGGTGGGGCTGAGCTCACCCACAGTGGAAGGTCATCCCAGGGTTACATGGCAAAGGCCATTTTTGCACCAACCATCATTCACCGGTTCACCCCACCATCATTCACATCTCTCTGACATGCAGATGCATTCGTGGCCTCCCAAGACCCACACAAGTCTAGCCAATCATAGGATCAGGAACTTGCAGTCTCCGTCAGGTATAGATATGGCTTCTCTTGACCTAGAGCCTTCTGCAATAAAAAGACAAGCTGTCTGTCCCCACGCTCCCAGCATGCAGCGGTGAAACGCAGCCAGGATACTTATAATATTCCTGCTGTTCCAAAGGGGAAGGACAGGAGGCGCTTGGCAGTCACTGGTACACAGATTTCTGAAATCCCTCTGGGCAGGTGTTTCCAGGTCCCCCCACTCTGGGAACAGGGAATGTTTCCTGATTAGGCGTTGACTCGGCCGCGTGCTTTTTGACTCTGCTCCCTGGAGCAGCCTTTCATCACCTCCCTTAACCACTTCTGAAAAGGATTGGAAAATGTGCCTTTGAGAACCTTTCTCAGCCTGCTTCCTGCCTACCGAAAGTTGGGATCTTTTTAGGTTTTATTTTAGTCTAGACTGACAGCTTTGCTGATAGAGCTATCTTAAAAACGTTGTGAGTTTCCTGTGTATCTGTGTGCCAAAAGCCACACCCATAATTCTTCTGGAGACTTGCCTTTCCTCTAAACTCAATTATAGGCACTTTCGGCAAATAATGTTCTGTAGGTTGAAGCCGGTGCAACCTTTAGGAATCCGTGTCCAGCTGAGAGGACTTACTTGGCACCAACTTTATTCTTTTGGAGATTTTGACAAAGAACCTTGTGCTTACAGCCTTCATTTCTCATTCGTTCTTCCCTCTGCGATCAGTTCCCTGGATATGATCTTTGTTCCCAGGCTTTTGTCGTACTTTGAAAATCTTTTGCTGGTTGAAGGTGGGAAACTTCATCTAACCCAGCACATCTTTGATTTTCTGTATTCTCGCTAAATTCCATTTTGAAAATGGCCAGTTCTTTTTTGAATTTGTCTCTTTCTTGTGGGGCCTTATCATATGCAGCTTGTAAGACACTTTCACTGTTCTGCTTAGAACTAATGAATCTCTTTGCTCAAGTTCAGAATTCAGTGGTTACATTTTCTATCTTCTAAGTTACGACAGGTGACGGTTTTCCCAAATGCTTGCCGTGAAATGTGTGCACTGCCACTTTTCCAGCCTTCACCTGCCCCCCAAACCCAAAGCTACGTATTTTAGTTTTCTGTTACGGCAGCGCTCTGTTTCTCGATGCCAATATGTATATCAGTTATCTGTTGTCACAATAATGCAGTGTAACAAAAAAACCCACAGAACCTCAGTGGATACAACAACATGCCTTCTCTGTTCATGTTTGGGGATCAGCTGGGTGTCATCTGGGCAACTCTGCTGGTCTTTGCTGGGCTCACTTACAAATCTCAGAATCTGCTGGCTGTGGGCTAGCTGTCCACTGGCCTTGGATGCAACAATCCAGCTGTGCTCCACGTCTGTCGTCCTCCTCCTGGGATCAGCGGGTAGGACAGGATTGACCTTCTCCTGGCGATGGATGACAGAGGTACAAGCGAGCAAACCCCGATTCACAAACCCATTCAAGCCATTACTTGTATCAAGTCTGGTTAACATACCATCAGCCAAATCCAATGACGTGATAGAGCCTATTTTATTAGGGGTCGTGGCAAGTCATCCTGTCCCTGTCGGGAGAGCATGCATAATTACATACATGGCAGAGGCCATGGCTACAGGGAGCGATAGGAGGTGGGGAGGTCTGGGGACATTAATCTGCTACAGCAAGTTAAGACATTGGCATAACTGGCACTCATCTGATTTTCTTCAGAAATCTCCTCAGCCTCAGAGGCGCTGAAGCATTCATTTAGGGAAGTTGTTCAGAATCATCTTAACTTAGGAGGGTAAACTTAACCATTTCATTTATAGTAGCATCTTTAAGTTGGTCTAGAAAAAGTATATTTTCTAAAAATGTAAATGTATGCCATTAATGCAGTATCTCCATGGAATGTTCATTTCCCTTTTATAAATCTGTGGCACTTGTAAAATTTTACAAATTGTAAAATTAATAGGATTTTGTCTTTACCCTTCCATCGCTTTGATCGACTGTATTGTCTCGGTGGCATCCTAAACTCGAGATCTGTCAGCTTAAATATATCAGTTGCTTGTTCACGGAGCAACATTCATTAAGTCCTCACCAGGTACCAGACACTGCGAGGGTCAGGTAGTGGGCAGGAATGAACGTAGTCATTAGCTTTGGGGAGCTTATGGTCCAGCGGCACTGGTACTGACCAGTCTGCCTCATTTAAGAAATAAATCTATGGTGAAAAGGAAAAAGAAGATAATGATGATGAAAAGATTGAAACCCTTTGCCTTCACGTCAAAAAGTGTTGTTAAGCTCTGCGACTCAGCTGTGAGATTTGGTTATCTGGTTTTCCTGGGTCTGACCTCTGCTAAATTGCTTTTAAAAAAAAAAAAAGGCAAACAGATCATCACTAATTTGGGCAGTGATGTAACTGGAAGACCTAGCAGAACATTCTAGAGCAATGATTCTTCCTCTGATTCCACAGACACCTCCACCCAGGGATCCATGAGTAGAATTTAGGAGGACCCTGAACTTGGATGAGGAAAAAAATTACATCTTCATTTTCACTCATCTTACTGAAATGTGATGTGTCCTTCAGTTATGAAAATAGGCATCCGGTCTGATTACCGTGCATGTGAACTTGTCGCCAGTAGAAATCACAGATCTTTTTATAACGTGTTTCTGATAGATCGAAACGTCGTTTACACTCTTCTCTATTTAGAAATTGGTGTAGTCACTAGACCCACCGCTAGAGCTTGTTACTTAATGCACACACATTGCCAAATCACAATTTAATTATTCAATAATTTTCAATATAGTTAGTTTGTTTTGTATTCCTTTTGATTTTTATTTTAGTTTACTTTGTGCATTTAAACATTACCCCGAGAAAGCGTGCATGGGTTTCACTAAACCGCCAGAAAGGGGTCCGTGGCATAAAAAAGGTTGAGAGCAACATTCTAAGACAGAAGTCAGCAAACTTTTTCTATAAAGAGCCAGATAGTAAATATACTTTAGGCTGAGCGGGCCATACAGTGTCTATCACAGTTTACTCACCTCTGCCAGTTGTAGCATGAAAGCAACCAGAAACAACACACAACAAATGGACATGGCTGTGTTACAATAAAACTTTATTTACAAAAACAGGCTGTGGGCTAGATTTGACTCACTGTGTATAGCTTACCGTTCCTTGTTCTAGAGTTTCACGTGAATGATCTCAGTGGCATTTAGTCATGCAAAGCATTGTTTAGTTTGGGGCTTCTTCCTTTTCTCGAAGCTTGTTTAATTTGCTCCATCATTAATTGCATTTATTAAACAGCGCATTGTGATGTTATAGGTCTTATACCAAAAAGCCAGAACACAGTCCCACTCTTTTGAGCTTATGGTAAGAAAGCAAACATTGGTCACATGTACAGATAATCACCTAGCATCCAAGAATACCAGCTTTGGCTACATACTCTAAGATGTTAACCAATATATGACATTCTGGAAAGGGTAGAAGTATAGAGACAATTAAAAATATCAGAGATTTCAGGGGTTCCGGGAGTGGGGTTAGGGGTGAATAGGTGTAGCACAGGACATCTTTAGAGAAGTGACACTATCCTGTATGCTACTGTAATGGTAGATATGTAATAGTATACATTTGTTGAAACCCATAGAAATATAGAAAACAAAGAGTAAATCCACATGTCAACTATGGAGTTTAGTTAATAATAATCTATTAATATTGGTTCATCAGTTGTAACAAATGTACTGCATTAATGCAAAATGTTAATAATAGGGAAACGACGTGCAGGGGAGAGAAGGAGCGAGCATATGGGAACTCTGTACTTTCTGTATAATCTCCCCAAACCTAAAACTGCTCTAAAAAAGTAAAGTCTTTTAATTACAAAGAAAAAAAAAAAAAAAGAATACCCGCTTTGGAATCAGCCTGGGTTGGAATCCAAGCTCTGCCATGTACTACCGAGTGACTGGAAACAAGTGATAGAGTCGCTCCAGGCCTCAGCCTCCTCATTTGTACAGTAGTGTTGGGAATAATACTGATAATAGTACCCACCTCGTGGGAATGTCGGGATCATCAAGTGAGACCATTCTTGTGGAATGCTCAGCAGGGCGCCTGCCGTCCGGGAAGCCACCGAAGAACCTTAGCTGCTGTTGTTTCGCTTGCTTAAACAATATTGCAATGGGCGGGGTCACCAATTCGCTTGAATTATCAGATGATTGGGACTTAGCGTTCACTGAGGAAATAAACTTGGAAAATCATGTCCTTTCAGATGTTGCAATTTCGCTTTTCCTGTTCATCTTTCACCGAACATGAATTAAAAAAAAAAAAAAATCAAGCAGCTGGATTTTGTAACTTCACAAGTAAAGAACGCAGCTGGCAATGTGGGATAAATAAATTGTGCGCAATAAACACGTCTTTATTAATAAAAATCTGCATGAAGTGTAAGCTGGGCGTTTCAATCATTGTAAAAAGAATATTCTGATGAGTGAGCATGGAGCTGACTGATTTGAAAATGTGCCCTTGAATCTGTTACAACATGTAACTCAACCAAAATCAACGGATTATGCAAAATTATGCAACTGTGAATGGTTCCCTAGCAGAGTGAACACAATAACCATAGGAACGATAGCTTGATTGTTTTCAAGGATATACTAAGTGTATTCGCAAATCTTATTTTTTTTTACTGGGGACAGTTAAATAGCTTGATTTTCAATCTCCGTTTTTCTTCTGGGTGTTATATAATGGTGGTGGTGGTTTAAGTTTGGGAAAAGGAGAGAAGCCCCCGACCCCTCTTTTTTTTTTCTCCCAGGGGCTGCTAGGAGCTGCAGTTAGAAGGTCTCCACCCGCCTGCCTTGGTATAAGCGATTTTCTGGTGTGTGCTTCGGGGGGATCCGCTGTGGTTGTTGCCTGCCTGTTCTTATCGAAACTCACCTTGTGTTGACAGGGGACGCCCCCTTCCAGTGCTGGCTCTGTAGCGCCAAGTTCAAAATCAGCTCGGACTTGAAAAGGCACATGCGCGTGCACTCGGGGGAGAAGCCTTTCAAGTGCGAGTTCTGCAATGTCCGCTGCACCATGAAGGGGAACCTCAAGTCGCACATCCGCATCAAGCACAGCGGGAACAACTTCAAGTGTCCGCATTGCGACTTCCTGGGGGACAGCAAGGCCACGCTCCGCAAGCACAGCCGGGTGCACCAGTCCGAGCACCCCGAGAAATGTTCCGAGTGCAGCTACTCCTGTTCCAGCAAGGCCGCCCTGCGCATCCACGAGCGCATCCACTGCACCGACCGCCCCTTCAAGTGCAACTACTGCAGCTTCGACACCAAGCAGCCCAGCAACTTGAGCAAGCACGTGAAGAAGTTCCACGGCGACGTGGTCAAGACCGAGGCCTCGGAGAGGAAAGACACGGGCCGGCAGAGCAGCCGCCAGGTGGCCAAGCTGGACGCCAAGAAGACTTTCCACTGTGATCGGTGCGATGCCTCCTTCATGCGCGAGGACTCGCTCCGCAGCCACAAGCGGCAGCACAGTGAGTACAATGAGAATAAGAGCTCGGATGTGACCGTGCTGCAGTTTCAGATCGACCCCAGCAAGCAGCCCGCCGCGCCCCTCACTGTGGGGCACCTCCAGGTGCCCCTCCAGCCCAGCCAAGTGCCCCAGTTCAGCGAGGGCAGAGTCAAAATCATCGTTGGCCATCAGGTGCCCCAGGCAAACACCATCGTCCAGGCTGCGGCGGCCGCAGTGAACATCGTACAGCCCGCCTTGGTGGCGCAGAACCCAGAGGAACTGCCCGGGAACAGCCGGCTGCAGATCTTACGCCAGGTCAATCTGATCGCCCCTCCTCATTCCTCGGGGTGTCCGAGCGAGGCGGCGGCGATGCCCCAGCCGGCTGTCCTGCTGACCACTCACGACCAGACGGACGGAGGCACTTTGCACCAGACCCTCATCCCCACGGCCCCGGGCGGCCCCCAGGAAGGCTCTGGCAACCAGACTTTCATCACCAGCTCGGGCATTACTTGCACTGACTTCGAAGGCCTGAACGCTCTGATTCAGGAGGGGACCGCTGAAGTGACTGTGGTCAGCGACGGAGGCCAGAACATCGCCGTGGCCACCACGGCTCCGCCCATATTCTCCACCACCTCTCAGCAAGAATTACCCAAGCAGACTTACTCCATCATCCAAGGAGGCGCCCACCCAGCTTTGCTCTGTCCGGCGGATTCCATACCAGACTAGTGCTTATAAAACAAAAGAAAGGGGGAAAAAGGAGTGACCAAAAAAGAAGTCAGAAATGGAATTCTGTAAGAGGTTTGCCCTTAATGTTTTAAGGATTGTTGTGAAAACACCCCGCCCCCATAATAAATTGTAATTTTATACTGCTTACTGAAATTTTTTTTATGCTGCGAGAGTTGTGAGACCTCTGAATCGCGGTGTTCTAAGTGCTGTAGAATCTTAAATACTACCAAGATGATCCCGATTAGGGGTTGGAATGAAATGAATTGAGTAGTGAATACATTTGTTTGCTTCCAACTTGATTTGCAAACTCTAATAAAGGTTTTTTCCACCTCATTAAATTTGTGTAGTAGATGGTGCTTCTAAGCCTCTCTTAAGTCCCCATTCTGAAATACCCCCCATGTTTGGGGTAATAGTGTTTTAATACATGGATACAAATCTATCGGCATGAAGGACCATTTTCTACATAATGTTACATGGATTTTTGATCAAAAAAAAAAAAAGTTTAGCGTAAATGAGGGAAAAAAAGGAATGGTTTCCTAATAAATTGCTACATCATTAAAACATAACCAATGTTAGTGATTCTTTAGAGTCACAGTATGATTTGGGTTATTGGGGTTTGAATTATATAATTAAAGAGAACTTGAAGAAGCAAAGCTTCTTAGTCCTCTCTCATAAATAGTATATAAATGCCTTACCTTCTTCACAGTCAAATATGTGTGGCGCCTAAAGTGACCCAACTATCATTTTTATTTTGAAACTTCAGAGTGACAAACCTGACGTTTCTGTTTAGATGCTGATTTAATTAACCTTTAGGTTGGGTTAATTATAATATTAACCTTTAGGACAGTTTTCTAGGATGGCGTTGTTTTAGATAGTAATATACGTGCAGTCCCAGGGATCAGATGAGAGGGATTGGAAAAGCACCTAAGGTCCAAAGCATGGGCTGTATTGACGAGAGGGAAATTTCAAATTTGTCTGTTTTGAATTGAAATGCTGTGTGATCAGTAGGTGGCGCCAGAGAGCGATCTCAAATTACCCGTGCTTAGATCCGAAGACCTGAATTTGGGTCTTCATCTCTGATTTCCAGCTTCTAGCATTATCTTCAACTCAGGGTGGGCTCTTAATAAACACTGCATAAATGAAACATGCTGTCACAGAGCATGAGCAAGGATTGATGAGGAGGGGAAGTTACTCTGGTGAGAGAAGCGTATTTAAAATGTGAGAACACTTTAGATACATTTTTACCAGAGTAATCAACATTTTAATTTTATTCCCTAACACACAAACTTATTAAAATTCTCATGCATATCAATTCACTTTTACAGAAAGATATTATTCCCTCCCCCCCTTTTTTTTTGTAATAACAAACTAAGGAAATACGGAAGATGGTGATGCTGATAACCTTGAGAATTGCCTGTTGGAAATAGAAAGTCAGCATCCCTTAGGATACACATACAGGGACTTCTCCAGTGATCCAGTGGTTAAGACGCGGTGCTTCCAATGCAGGGGACGCGGGTTCCATCCCTGGTCGGGGAACTAAGATCCCACATGCTGTGCAGCGTGGCCAAGAAAAAAAAGAAAACACATACATATATATATATATATATCCTCAAGCTGGGCTCTGTCTTCTTTCTTTTTATTTTTGATCCTTCTTCTTCGCCAGAAATTATTTTTGTATCAGCAGTGATGATAATGCATCATAACTATGGTTTGGTAAGAAATCAAAAAAGCTTGCAGCTTACTCTGTGAGTATTTTATCACTTTAGAATTACTGCTTGCAGTTCTTTAGGAAACTAGTCAGCCATTGGATTTTACCTGGGAAACTTCTATTGTCATGAACCTGTGTTCTACATCTTTTTTCCCAGTGTGCCCCTAGTTTCAACTTTTAAATGATTTTTTTCCTGATTATAAATGTAATGTGTATTCAAGATAAAAAATATGGGAAACACGTTACAGATCTTCCTCGACGTACGAACGGGTTATGTCCTGATAAACCCATTGTAAGCTGAAAATATCATTAAGTTGAAAATGCATTTAATACAGCTAACCTACCAAGCATCATAGCTTAGCCTCACCTACCTTAAATGTGCTCAGAACATTTACATTAGCCAACAGTTGGGCAAAATCTGCCTATTTTAGAAGAGAATATTGAATAGGTCATGTAATTTAATGAATACAGAAAGTGAAAAACACAGATTGGAGGGGTACAGAGTGATTGTAAGTGTATCACCTTTGTGATCCCATGGCTGACTCACTGCCACTGCCCAGCATCGGGAGAAAGAATCAGACCACATAGTGCTAGCCAGGAAAAGATCAAAATTCGAAGTATGATTCTATTGAATGTGTATTGCTTTTGTACCATCGTAAAGTCGAAAAATTGTTAAGTTGAGCCATCGTAAGTTGGGGACCATCTGTATGTATATTAAAAAATTTTTAAAGTCACTAATAATTTTACTATCCAGACGTAAAAATTGTGACCATTTTAATGGACTTCCTTCTAATCTTTTTTTTCTATGCTTGTGTATGTTTTCTATTTTTTAAATTTATTTTATTTATTTATTTATGGCTGCATCAGGTCTTAGTTGCGGCATGTGGGATCTTTCATTGTGCTGCGGGCTCTTTGTTGTGGCGTGTGGGCTTCCTTCTAGTTGTGACATGCAGGCTTCTCTCTAGTTGTGGCGTGCAGGTTTTCTCTCTCTAGCTGTGGCCCATGGGCTCTCTCATTGAGGCGTGTGAGCTCAGTAGTCGTGGCACGCAGGCTCAGTTGCCCCACGGCGTGTGGGATCTTAGTTCTCCCACCAGGGATTGAACCCGCGTCCCCTGCATTGGAAGGTGAATTCTTTACCACTGGACCACCAGGGGAGTCCCGTATGTATGTTTCCTACTCCAGTTACAGAGTTGGGGTTGAATTGAGCATACTATTTTCTTTTTATATCCTATATTTCTCTTTATATCATTATATCTCCACAGAACTGCTGCCCTCCATAGATACATATAATGCATATACACACACATGCATATTTGGATTTTTTTAACAAACTACAACAGCAAAACTTGTTCCTTGTGATAAACTATATATAGAATTGTACAAAAACCAAGCCAATAATCTCCAGCCTATTCTCATTCCACCCAAGGTAAGTAAGGTCTCTGTGTTCATACCAACTTAAAAGATAACCTAGAAAAGGCTTTCCCTTATTTTTATAGTAATTGTATCACACTATGTACATTTCTCTCTACCTTGCCCTTATTATTCCATTTATTAACAGTACTGTGTGTCAGTACAGCTATGCCTAACTTTTTTTTTAAGCAAACGGTAGACTATGACTTACCATGTTATAAGCACCATGCTTTATTCACCCATCTCCATCTTCATGGGTATTTTGGTTGTTTGGGGGTTTGTTTGCCATTGCAAACTGCCACAGTAAACATCCTACATAGTTCCTCTTATTCAGTTGTGCTTTCTTTTCTTTCTGTAGGTTAGAGTCCCCAAAGTGCATTTCAATGAGTTTCTGTAGTTTGTACTTGCGTAGATTCAGATGAGTTTTTCAAAACGATAGTCTCGTTGGTGGTGCTGGTGGTGCGGGCTCCAGCTATCACAAATCTTGTTATCCATCTTTTGAAGTTTTGTAGGTCTGATGTGTGAAAATGGTAATCTGGTCTTTGTGCATTTCCTGAGCTGATGTTTTGATCTGCATCTCTGTGACGCCTCTGCATAGACTTGTTGATTATTTGCATTTTTCTTATCTATGAACTTTAAACTCATACTCTTATTTTTTTCCTTGGGTTGCTGGGCACCTGGGGATGTGAACCCCATGTCTGTCAAATGGTGCTGAGTTTTCTCCCCTCCTATCCTTTGTCTTTTGACTTCCTCATGGTGCTATTTCCACATAAAAATAATCATTTTGTATGCAGTCAGATTCTTCTAGTGCTTTATTTGTGGCTCCTGTAGTTTCTAAGAAAGTCCTCCCTTCCCTTGAGGGTTTCTTCTTTAATATTTTCATTATTTGTTTTCAGTTTCTGCAGCCAGAATTCATATTTATGTGTGTATGATATAGGAGTTTAGCTGCCCAATTGTAACCAGGACCATGTGTTAAACAAAATATTATTTTCCTTGGAACTGAAATCTTAATTTCACCTTTAGATGAAGTTCCCAGATATACTTGGCTCTATCTCTAGAATCTCTGTTTTATCTCACTGATCTTTATACTTCTCTGGGTTGCCAACATTACATATTTGATTATATTAGCATTAAGGTAATCCTTAGTATCTTTTAGACTTGCAAAGCCTCCCCATAGCTATTATTTTCCAAAATTTTCTTAGCAATTCTTAAATATTCATATTTCTAAACGAACTTCATTTTGTCCATTACCCCTCCCCCCATAAAAAGTAAACCTTTTGAGGATTTGTATTAGAATTGTATCTGTATGGTTACATGAACTCATGAAAAGAAGACTTTAAAAACTGTTAAATCTGGGACTTCCCTGGCAGTCCAGTGGTTAAGACTGCACACTTCCACTGCGGGGGGCACGGGGTTGATCCCTGGCTGGGGAACTAAGATCCCACGTGCCACACGGCGCAGCCAAAAAAATAAAAAATAAATGTTAAATCTTCCACCCAAAAACTTTTATTTAAACCCTGTTGTAATATATAGTTTTCTTCATATACAGTCTATTCTTATTAAATAGGGCCTGTATTTTCTTGTTGTTTTGAATTCTATTGTAACTGTAAATAGGATTTTTTTATGTTAAAATAATTATTTGTTGCAAGCATAGGGAATAGCTACATTTGGTATATTTGTCTATATTGTACTACCTTAGAAAAAAGTTTTTATTCAGTGACAGTATTTATTAGAAACTCTTGGTCGCTGATAAATATGACATGATGGTTGTGGTATAGTCACCTCATTCCCAGGTGTTTTTTTCTCGTCCCTTGCGATACTTATACTACTTATTTTGCAGTCCTGTCCTATTGTATTAGTCAGAACCTCCAAACAATGTTGAAACAGCTGGCATCCCTGTTGCATCTCTGATTTTAACTTGAATGGCTTTAGAATTTCCCAATTTAATATAATATATGCTATTCCTTGGGTGACAGTTGTTATAGTACTTAGTCATTTTCTTCTCCCATTTTCAGAGTTTTTATCAAGGTGGGTTGCTGATTATTGTCAAATATCTCTTAACTATCTCTTGACATAAATATTTGGGTTTTGTACTTACATATGTTGATATGTGAATTAGTGTAGGACAGAGCCTGGTACTGAAGCCTCTTGCATTCCTGAAACAAACCATCTAGGTCATGTTGGATTATTCTTCTAATACATTCCTAGATTTCATTTACTAATATTTTCCTTGAAATTTTTATAACCTTATGTGTAAGTGCAGTTGAATGCTGGTTTTCTTCTTTGTTCTCTGACTGCTTGTTTGTTTGTTTTAGGTTATGTTTCTCTGAAAATAAATTGAGGCTCTTCCCTCCTTTTTCAGTGACCAGCAATAGTTTGTTATTTCAGGAATTATCTGTTTATTTTCTGGGCTGATACCCTTTTTCATTGTACATTCTTAACAAACTTTCCATTTTTTTCTGTAATTAATGGTCTATTTGGACTTTATGTCTCAACCTGATAAATTTTGGTAATACATACTTTGCAAAAGAAAAAATCATTCATTTTGCTCTGTAATTCCACTTAACATTCTTCTAAAATTATTTTAGAATCTTTGGCTTTTTTTTTTTTTTTTGATCTAACAGTGCTCTTGTTACTTTTTTTGGGGGGTGGTGGTTTTAGGGGAGTTTGGGGTGGGTTGTGTCTTATTTGTATTTTCAGTCTTCTTCTTAGGTAGTTTGCCAGGAGTTTATGTTTTGTCATTTATGTAAAAGTAAAGCTTTTGCTTTTATTTATTCTCTCTCTACTCCTCCATTTTACTCATTTCGGCATGTATCTTTATTTCAGCATTATCTTTATTAATTCTTTCCCCTGCTTTTCTTTCAGTTTATTTTGTTAGTCTAATTTCCTGTGTTAAGTTCACTTATTTTCAGCCTTTAATAATGGGGAAGCATTTAAAGCTGTGTATTTTCCAGTATGACTTCACCTATGTTAAAAGATCATTTTTTTCAAAGTTAAATCATGACTGCCATACAAATATAAAATGAGCATGTGTTAGCAATTTTATCTAATTCATTAATTAATGAGGAAATCAGTAAGTTGTTACAACAGGTTTGAAGGGGAGTTCAATGAATGCTTACACAGGCAATCAGGAATGCTGAAACAGACTTACAGACAGATGCAAAACTGGTTGGGGTCTACAGGGCAACCATCAGTTGCATTCCACCCACAAGGTGTGTTTACATTCTTATACGTTTTTTGCATTATTATATGTTTCTGTAACTCACAGAGTTGTAAAATAGCTCAAAAACGCTAAAAGGTATTGACCGCTATAGGATTAGATAACCCAGAGCTGGGATATGACGGGACAACCAGTAATCTTTTTTGCCTATTTCCAAGTCCTTCAGAAATTTTCATGACATCCATATCCCTATAGATTTTTATATGAAGTGTCCTTCTTTCGTAAATTTCTAGATACTTCGTTATTTCAGTTTTAGGGTTGGTTGGTTTGTTCGGTAAGTCAGGGGGATAAAACCCAAGAGTTATATAAAGGTTTGTGTCTTATTTTTCAAGTAGTTACAGTTTGTGAAACTATATTTTCATTTTTGGTTTCTGATATTAATGAGTTTTGATCTGAGAATGACCTGTAAAATACGTGCTTTTTGTAATTTATTAGTTTTCTTTACGGCCATGTACATGACCGAGTTTTGTAAATGTTTGAGGAGATCTATGAATCAAGTATGTTGACTTTGTTATTCAGATTCTCTTAGTTTTTGTCTGCTTGATAAACTTTGAAAGAAGTATTTTTAAGCCTCTTACTGTGGCTGTGTTTTTTTATCATGCTTTTCTTGTATTACTGTGTTTCATTTTATTATACTTTGTCATATGTTGTTTGATGCATGTGAGTTTGTGGCTATTATGTGTTCTTTGTCAATTTTACATTTTACCCTTTAGTATGTGCCTGATCTTTAATAGCTTTGGGCCTTAAATTACACTTTATTTAATAACAGTATTCTAAGCCTTGTTTTATATTTTATTACATTTGCTTGGTTTATCTTTCCCACTCAGTGGTTTAATATCTTCCTTTAATAGCATGTCTTTGTCTTTGGTTGGAGAAGTCAAACTGTTTGCATTTCTCATAGTAACGTATACTTGGTATTATTCATTTCTGTCTTATTTAATATTTACTATTTATTAAACTTGGTAATTTTCTCCTTTTTCTTTTCTAACTTTTCACTTTGTTCTTGAAAGTTCTTATATGTTTCCATTCTGCTAATAGTTACTTTCTAAACTCTAGCGATTATTTTTAAATCGATTCCTCTATTGCTATATCAGATATAAATATCAACTAGGCCCAAACCTTTCATTAAGAAGTCTCCTCCCCACAAGAGGAGGCCGTTGGGCCACATCTCTTTCTACAACCCCTCTCTCCAAATCCTGGGTGTTGCTGAGGTAGCTTGTGAGTTTACTTCCAGGCTTTTGTTAAGTTTTGCCCTACAGTATGTCTCTTATGTTCCAATTCCCAAATGACCACATCAACTGAGATTTAACCAAAGATTACAACATTCGTTGTTCACCATAACTTCTTATACTCTTCTTCCCGTATTTCACATCTTTACTCTGAGTTTATCCTTATTCCGTTAATTTCTTGAGTATATTCCTTAGAAAGGGCACATAGGCTGGTATTGCTTTTGTCCCAGCAGATGAATGATACCTTTGCACAGCGGATTCTTTTCTCTTCAGTAATCTTTAAATTCTGTTCTCGTGGAGGTGAGAAGTTTGATACTGATCTGATCCAATTCTTGAATGCCCTAGATCCAGTGACCAGCAAAGCTGAGACAAAATGGTAGTGTTGCCAGGAAGAAAAGTTGGGAGGTCTCTCACCTCAGCCAGTCAGGTTGAGAGAACCAATCTCTAAAATTTCCAGAACAGAGGGAGGGGACTGAAAATGGGAAACATTACTAATCTTGAAAAATTTTTGTTGTTCATTTCATCCCACTACTCAGCAAATAAATTATAGTTCTATAAATTGAAACACATTTTTTATTCCCTTTGACTGTAGGGCTCCAAGCTTTAAACATTTCTTTTACATCAAATTATCATCCAAAACAACTTTTTGTTGTAAACTACGTAAATATATTACACATTTTTGATAAATAATTAAAATAAGCAAGAATATATCTTAATGAGTTTGATAGGCCTAGTTTTTAATCAGTTTATATATCTGTGATGATATTACTTTAAAAAAACATTTTTTTTACCAACTGCTAGAATGAGATACAGATCTCTTTCAGTTATAGTCCCAATTTTCTTTTTTTATTGATGTAAATGCTGAGAAGTCACATTCGCATAAATAAGGATAGGGACATAGAAAGTGTATTGTTACAGCAATGCTTCTCAATTATTTTAATTCCTTCTGAGTTAAATGCCAGAAAATCATACAATGATCAGTCATAATTATTTGGGTCAATTTCGTTAAAAGCAAAGAAACGAAAACCACCTGGGATTTCTTTCCCAGTCATGGACCAATTACTTTCTCAACCTCGGCACCATGAGTCACCTTCTGGGTGTACTCTTAGATGATCAGTTTTAGGGAAAAGTACTCATAAAAGTTGAGGATCTGAGAATTTATTTCCTCAATCATGCCCATACACCTCTTGAGAAATCTTTGTATATTCCCCAAATACAAGAACCCCAATTGAAGGCCCTTGCCCTGGAGCAGGGTTCAGCAAACTTCTTCGGTAAAGGACCAGGTAGATGCCGTGGAGCAACTAAGCCCGTGTGCCACAACTACTGAGCCTGTGCTCTAGAGCCCACGTGCCACAACTACTGAGCCCACGTGCCACAACTACTGAAGCCCATGCACCTAGAGCCCGTGCTCTGCCACAAGAGAAGCCACTGCAATGAGAAGCCCACGCACCGCAACAAAGAGTAGCCTCCACCCGCCGCAACTAGAGAAAGCCTGTGCACAGCAACAGAGACCCAACACAGCCAAAAATAAAGAAAAAATAAATAATTTTATTTATTTATTGACTTTTTAAAAAAGGACCAGGTAGAAAATATTCAATATTTTTCAGCTCTGTGGGCCACATGGTCGTTATTGCAGCTCTTCACCTCTGCTATTGTAGCATGAAAGTAGCCAGAGACAATAGTAAAGGAGTGGGTGTAGCTGTGTTCTGATAAAACTTTATTTATGGACATTGACATCTGAACTTCACAAAATTTTCAAGTGGCACAAACTATTATTTTTCTTTTGTTTTTTTCCAACCACTTAAAAAAAAAATGTGAAAACCATTCTTGGCTCGCAGACCACATAAGAACAAGTGCGTTGGACCATAGTTTGCCAACCCTTGCCCTGGACCCTGCACGTAATAGGTACACAACAAATATTTATTAAATAAATGGTACTAATGATTTTCAGTGATAAAAAGCTAACATTTATTGACTCAGGATATGCCAACACAATGCTAAATGCTCTACCTAATAATGTAATCCTCCCAACATCCCATGAGGGAGGATTACTATTATTACCCACATTGTGCGGAAAAGATATTTCCCAAATTTCCTGGTTTAAGAATCACCTGAAAAACTTGTTAAAAATGCCCACAGCTACAGCCCAGCTTTGGAAATCCCAATACAACACATCTGGGTGGGACACCTGAGAATCTGTATTTAAAATCTAGGACTCTGGCTATTTTCCTGATCCAGACAATATAGGAAATACCACAGTAAAAAACCGGAGGCTCAGAAAAGGTAAGAGATCCACCCGGGGTCACACAGTGATTAGGTGATATTTAAACGAAGAGCCAACACTCAAATCACCTGCCCTCGTTCTAATCAGCGTGTTTTCTGTAGTCATGACCTTCACCCAACTTGCTAAATCTGGGCTTCTTTGCCGGAATTCATTTCCCCTCTACTCCCACCCACCCCTGGATCTCCCTGGAATGTTAAGTGGGACTGGGCAGGCCTTGCTGGGGTGCCTGCCACGTCCACCCCCAGATGTGAGTTACAGGCCTGTTTTGTTGCACGTCAGTTTACCACTGTAATTTGGGGAGTTCAGAGTTACTGTCTTTGCTCTGAGCTTTTTTTTTTTTTTTGCGGTACGCGGGCTTCTCACTGTTGTGGCCTCTCCCGTTGCGGAGCACAGGCTCCAGACGCGCAGGCTCAGCGGCCATGGCTCACGGGCCCAGCCGCTCCGTGGCACGTGGGATCTTCCCGAACCGGGGCACGAACCCATGTCCCCTGCATCGGCAGGCGGACTCTCAACCACCGCGCCACCAGGGAAGCCCTGCTCTGAGCTTCTTATACACACCAAAAGATTTCAGTTTTGTGTCCCACATTATTCTGCTGTGCTTGATCTAAGAGGTCAAAACATAAGCCTGCTAGCATCTAGTTTTACATGGGTTTTCTTGGGGAAACCAAGAATTCAAGGGTTGTGTCCTGGAACAGGGTTTCTATATTGATACTTCTTGGGTGGGTCTTGTTTGTTTGTTTTCTTGGCTTCAGAAGGATTCTCTGAGCAATAAAAACTGAATGCTTACAACTGAAATTGATCTTCGGTTCATCAGCCAGAATTGGATCTTCTGGAAAGATTTCAGTTGAAGATCTGGAATAAAAACTATGACAGCTTCTCTCCCCTGCCCTTCTGTTTCCTTTACTGCTGTGACACTGTCCTGTCTTTAAGAGGCTGTGTGAGGAACTAGATTTGACCCAGGGGACTGTCCACGGCGAGACTGCCTAATCTCAGGCAGGAACTGCAAGGCCCATGACTACAGCCTGCAGAGACGGTGAAGTCTTGCTTAAACCAACCCTTCACGCTTTAAAATGCTCTTCCGCACTTTCAGTGACATGGGGAAACCGAGCAAGAAACAGGTCACGTGACTTGCCCAAGCTCACTCTGCTGGTCACTGGTCTTTGCTTTTGAGCCCAGGTCCTTGCCTCCTTCCCTCCCTCACCCCTCCTTCCCTCCCTCACCCCTCCTTCCCCCAGCGCTGAGTGTCCGGCTAGTGGGTAATGAACAGAGGCAAGAGTACCCATTCCATTTCCTTTGGTTTAGTTTTCTCATTTAGCTTGGTGCTTCCGACTTCATCCTGGCATCATGAGAGCAACAGAGGGTGCCCACGAGTCCCCAAGCCAGAGAACAAACTCTGAAAAAAGGCTGTGGTTTAGTATTGAATTGTGGGGAGCCAGCAGGGTCCCACTGCCACTGTCCTGGACTAGGGGCATTTTTGCCCCTTCCTACACACACACACACAGAAAAAACATATATATATATATAGAGAGAGAGAGAGAGAGAGAGAAACTTACAGTTTACAACTGTGTGGGCACAAGGATTAATATAATCTAAACTGGATTATATTAAAACTTTTTGCTTCTGATTTTAAAACAAATTAAAGCTCTTCCATAGGCCCCTAATTGGAGATGTCAGCTCCTGGGGGTGGGGAGATTATAACCAAGACATGAGGAATGTTAAGAGAAGTTTCCATTCTACACGGAGAAGAGACAGGTTGGGCAGAAAGATAATTACTTATCTTGGTTTTGCCTAGTTTGTTTTTTTATAACAGCTTTATATTGAATTATACTAAGATATAATTCAAATGCCATAAAAAGACTTATATTCTTTTAAAGAATATAATTTAGTAATTTTTAGTATATTCATAAAGTCGTGCAACCATTACCGGCACCTTTTTTTTTTTTTCGCGGTACGCGGGCCTCTCACCGCTGTGGCCTCTCCCGTTGCGCAGCACAGGCTCCGGACGCGCAGGCTCAGCGGCCATGGCTCACGGGCCCAGCTGCTCCGCGGCATGTGGGATCTTCCCGGACCGGGGCACGAACCCGTGTCCCCTGCATCGGCAGGCGGACTCCCAACCACTGCGCCACCAGGGAAGCCCCATTACCAGCATCTAATTGCAGAACATTCTTATCATCCAGAAGGAAACCCTGTACCCGTTAGCAGTCACTTCCCATCCCCACTCTTCCCAGCCCCCCTGGCAACCACTAATCTACTTTCCGACTCCGTGAGTTTGCCTATTCTGGGCATTTTATCAATACATAATTGGAATCATACCATATGGGATCTTTTGTATCTGACTTCTTTTACTTAGCATAATGTTTTCCAGGTACGTCCAGGTTGTAGCGTGTATCACTACTGCATTCCTTCTTATGGCCAAATAATATTCCATGGTGTGGATAGACCACATTTCATTTATCGATTCATCGATTGATGGAAATTTGGGTTGTTGCCATTGTTTGTCCTAGTTTTAAAGGTACTCGTGTATTCAGGTTTTTGGAATTATTTGTGAATTTTTGTCATGATACCCACTACCTACTGAACAGTTACTCTGTGTCACTCACATTAGCTCTTTGAACATCCCCATCAGCCCTGTTCAGGACCTCTTATTAGCGTCATCATTTTAGGGTGGGTTACGCTGAGCGACAGAATGGGTGAGCAGCTGGCCCTGGGTCACACAGCTAGTCTAGTTGATTTGGTTGGACTCACCCAGTGATTAAGATCCTGTTCTAGATTCTGATCCTGCCAGAATCCCATACTGCAATCTAGTAATGGGCGGGGCACATTCATCCATCTTTGCACGAAGACAAAGACAAAAAGGTTGATTCTAGCCCAGGGATCAGTATGAAAATAATCAGGCACGGCAGGGAAATGACACACTCTTCTCTCAGATAAGTAGCAAAGGTGGAGCCTGGCCAAGGAGCTACTCTGTTCTCTTAGCAAACTAATGTTTATTGAGCACTTACTACACACCAGGTATTTGCTAAGCATTTAACTGCTGTGCCTCCTATAACCAGCTCTCAAGAAACCAAGAGTGGACCAGAGGAGAACTCCGAAATTTCTTCTGACCCAGTATTGGCATCCCTTAGTTCTCAGGAAACACATCCATCCATACATATATCACATTTACCGTTTTTATTAACACATATATATAGATATGTACTTGTATTTTTTTTGTACTTGTATTTTTAAAACATGATTTCTTAGGATAGTCAAAATGTTTTGCAAATTATAAGTAAAATAGTACTTTTGAATATTCTTCCTTGAACCAATCTCTTTATTTTTTTCCAAAAGTGCTAGCTATAAAATTGTAAAGGAATTCCTGTAGTTAGTTGTTCAGTTTTTAATGCTGATTTTGTGGTTCTTAAGCAGTGATGAGAGTCATTTATCTTGGGCTATATTCTTCTGGCATTATCTTTCCCTGAGCATTACTTCGCTGAATTTTGAGGATGGAATTGGGTGATATTTAGTTATTAGGGAAAGGGAGACAATAGGGCGAATGTTCTGAACGCCATCAGCTGCTTTGGTTTTGTGAGTTGATTGGTAGATTCACTCCAGATAGGTGTATAGAACTTTCAACAGGGGCCCACGGAGCTATGAGGACACTAGATGCTACGATTGAGCCACTGCCTTGAAGCAGCTTATGTCTAGATGCCACTGTTTCTTGTCTTGTCATTGCCTCTACCAAAACTGTGGATCTTGAGGGCTCAGACTGGTTCTAACCATGCTAACCCCTGGAAGGAAGTGTTCGGCAAATGTTCACTGAACTCATTCATTCATTCAGTGTTTCTTGAGCACCTACTCTGTGCCAGGTGTGGTTCTATAAACTTGGGAGGTATCAAGAGCAAACAAAGAGTGATCCTTGCCCTTGTAGTCTACCTTCTAGTGTGGGGAAAGAGACAGTACATGGAGAACAAAACACATATGTACATTTTACAGTGTCTTAGAAGGATAAGTGCTGTGGCATGGGGGGCAGGGTTTGATAGGGGAGAGGGGTTGCAGTTGTATATAGATAGGATGGTCAGGGAAGGCCTCCCTGAGAAGTTAAGACTGGAATGAGGGAGGGAGGGAGCCATGTGGATATCAAGAGGGAGAGAGTTCCAGGCAGAGGGAACAGCCAATGCAAAAACCCTAAAACAGAAATGTGCCTGGGGTGTTTGAGGTTAATGTGACCAGAGAAAAATGAGCAACAGAAAGAGAAACTGGTAGAAAGTGGGGTTGGGAACAGTATGATTCTGTTTTTTGTATTCTGCCATATTTTAAAATAACTAAAACAATAACAACAGTTGCATTCATTCAGCAAATACTAATTTCATATGATGGTAGTGACACAAGGCAGGCAGGGTCCTTGCCCTCTGGGATCTCACAGACTAGTAAGGCAGATGGGCAAATAAACATTTGTCACAGTATATGAATGCTCTGTCAGGGGGACATAGCAGGACGACAGGGAACCCATATAACCCAGGTTTGGAGGGCCCAGGGGAGGCTGCTCATGGAAAGTCAAAATGATAATTGAAATTGGGAACAGCGAAATGCAGGGTGAGCATTCTAAGGTGGGCTGGAACACATGAAGCCCTGGAGGAGAGAGGTCATTTGTAATCGGAGCATTTTTCTAGAAAGGAAAAGGCAAAAAAAAAAAGGTGCTCCTTGGAGAATGTTAGCTCCTGGGAAGGTTGTTTATTTCTAGAGAAGCAACACCACATTTATACCATTTATATAAAGTGATCATATAGTCCATCATCCAGACTGGGACATCAGACTGGGACACCTTTGAGAGTGGGGTGGCAAGCACTATGGGTAATTATGCTGGGAGAGCAGGTATAAGTAGCCTCCAGTATGCCCTTACCACCCTCGCCGATGGAAGGCCCAGCCCAGAAAATGTAGAATAATGCCTAATGCTTCTCCCTAGTGGCGGAATGCAGTAACACAACACAAGTCAAAGAGTTTCCTATCCCATGAGTCAGTTTTCCAAGAAAAATAACAAGTCACGTGCCACAGAGCTGACCAGAGTTTGGGTTTTGACCTAATGCTTTAGAGATAAATGTATTACTATAAATGTATCAAGTCTTTATCCATCTGTTTATTCTTCACTGTGTGATTGTATTCCTATTTTCAGTGTTAGTGGCTGTGGTAGATTAGATTTCTGTTTCCAGCCCAACACTCCCTCCCTGGTACAGAATCATACTTATCAACCCTTGCACATTGGTATCTTGGTGGGTAGAGTGGCTTCCTGGCCCCATTGACTCTGGGTGAAGCTGTGTGATTTGCTTTGCCCAATGGAATATAGTAGACCCAATGGGAAGAGGGGCTTTAACTGTGCCTGTACAGTTTGGCTCATCCTCTTGCTCTCACGTGACCTGTCATGAGAAGGACATGCTGTGTGTAGCAAAACACCCAAGGAGACACAAGCAAACACATGGAGTTGACCTCAACCCAATCCAGTAGAGCCACAATGACTCACAGACACGTAAAAAATAACATAAATATTTGTTGTCGAAAGCCACTGAGATTTTGAAGTTGTTTGTCACGCAGCAAAAGCTGACTAATACAGGAGACTATTAGTAAACATAGTCAACTGAATTGCCATTTCCAGTGTTTAGCATTTACTTGAATGCGTGAAATAATGTTTTCCCTGCAGTACCACTTTAAAATCACTTTCAACACAAGTATGATGAAAAAAGTATTTGTCCTTGTAAAATCTGGATGCAAATCCAGCAGGTCTCTTCTTCCCATCTTGTCTTGCATCCCTTTTCTTCCTTTTTTTTTTTTTAATTTTTGGTCAGTTCCCTTTCATAGGAGAGAGAAAGAAAACCTGCCCAGAGGACTCCCCACCCAATCTACCCAAGACCTGTTAGTCTCCATAAGGGCATCTTTTGTTAGAGGCAACATTTTCCTCACTGGCTCTGAAACTCAATGTCTTCCAAGAGAACATACATGGGAGGAATAAAGTGCTGGAGATGCCTCAGCTTTTAAGAGACTTTACACCTTTTCTTAAAGAGGATTCCATTCATTTTGAGCTAACTCTAAGTTACCATGTGTCTTCAGAAAGATTTGCAGAGTTCAGATTAATTTGAAAGATTGGTATGCTGAAGGCTCAATAAGAACTTAATTTTTTTTTCAGTATTAAAGTTCTTGCAAGTTAGCAAATTGGCAGTCATCTTTACAGAGCTTCTTTCCACCTAATCCAGTGTAGACAGCATAGATACACCCAGATTACCTGTAAGCAGGTGAGTAAGTACTGTCATTCAGAGACCTTGCAAGCCTGGGTTGTACAGCAGGCCCATGGAGAAGTGGAACAGTGGATGGTAGTGGTTAAGAACAAGGGCTCTGGAGTCAGAAGAAGGTGGGTTCAAATCCCAGCTCCATATTTTCCCAGAGATATGACCCAGACAAGTGACCCAACCTCTCTGAACCTCAGTCTCTTCTTCTGCATAATGGGGATAATAATAGTTCCTACCTTATAGTGTTGTAAAGAAGGATTAAATAACACATGTTAAATAAAATAATGCATGTTTAGATATAGAAAACAAACTTGTGATACCAAAGGGGAAAAGAAAGGGAGGAAGGACAAATTAGGGGTGTAGGATTAACAGATACAAAATAAAATAGAGAAGCAACACAGATATTCTGTATAGCACAGGGAACGGTACCCATTATATTGTAATAACCTATAATGGAATATATCTGCAAAAACACTGAATCACTATACTGTACACCTGAAACTAACACAATATTGTAAATCAACCATCCTTCAATTTAAAAAGAAAAACAAAAATAATACAGGTTAAGTACATAGCACATAGGAGGCAGTCAATTAATGTAGCCATATAGGTAGCAGCGCTAATGACCTGCTTTCTCAGTTTTTCTGTATCTTTGGCTAAGCCGTCAGTAGCTCACCCTTGTCATCATTAGGGCTGCTCAGGATCCACCGGCTTCCTGTGTAGAAAACATCTGTCACTGTGCTCATCCAGGTGGAAGGCAGTGTCCTACCCACCACTGTACAAGCTGGTGAGCATCAGCTACTCCCACGACTTCCTTGCAGCTTGAGGACATGCACAAGCCCTGGGCTTGGCCAGTCAGGTATTCCTGCCTAAGACCAAGCAAGCAGCATAAACCACAGGGAGGTATTAAAATTCATCCACAATAGCAGCGTTTCAGCAGAGGTTTAAACAGTGTGTGATGACAGCAGCGGCGGTTTCTGGGAGCAGTGGGGCCCAGCTTCGGGGTTTCCAGCATCAGCATCAGAGATGTTCCCCTGCAGCATCCCCAACAGACGTCCTTGCAGGGCACCTCGTTCTGGCCTGCCTCACTTTCTGCCCATCACCTGAGTTGGGCTCTCACTCAGGTCCCTCACATGCTCCAATCAATCAATTCCTGTTCTGGTTCAACTGGCCAGCAGTTTCTGTTGCTTGTAATCAATGAACTCGAATTGATACACTCCCAAAGAGGGAAGCTCTGATGGGCTCTACTGTCATTGACCAATAGTGAGGACTCCAGTTGGGCAGAATTGGGAGCCATATCAGCGTAGAAGTCATTGCTTTAGACTCAGCCTTTGTACTTAGCTAAAAAGCCAGCTCAGGGGCTTCCCTGGTGGCGCAGTGGCTGAGAGTCCGCCTGGCGATGCAGGGGACACGGGTTCGTGCCCTGGTCCGGGAGGATCCCACATGCCGCGGAGCGGCTGGGCCCGTGAGCCATGGCCGCTGAGCTTGCGCGTCCAGAGCCTGTGCTCCACAATGGGAGAGGCCACAACAGTGAGAGGCCTGCATACCGCAAAAATAAAATAATAAAATTATTTTTTTTTTAAAAAGCCAGCTCAGATGGTTTCAGTCTAACAGTGCAACGCTTGGCACCTTTAAGCAGAAAGATGCCCCTACCACCACCATGGGAATTCTCCTTCCTTCTGAGAGCCTGATGGGTACCAATGCTTCAGGGCTGGCCTTTGACTTCATTATAGAAGGGAAACTTCTTAAAGGAAAAATGTCCAACAACTTTTTTTTCCATAAAACATTTCAAACATACAGCAAAGTTGAAAAAAAGTGTTTGGTGATCACCCACATTCTTTCACAAAGATTCTGTCATTAACATGTTACTCTTTTGGCTTTATCATATATCTCATTACAATATTTTTAATTGAAGAACTAATACATGCGAAGAGTGAAAAAATTCAAACACTCCAACATGGTATATGATGAAAAATTATTCTCCTTTCCACATCAGATCCCGAACTAACTTCCCAAAAGCAATCACGTGTTTACATATGCTTATATGTATAGTTTTTGTTTCTTCTTTTTCCTGATTTCCTTTTAACGGCCCCTTACTCAACCTACCGTCTTGTCGTTTGCCTTTCTTTTTTCTTTAATTTAACAATATATCTTTCATTCAGGATTCATTCATAAAAGCTTATTAAGCACCTACTCTGCTGTACCAGGCACTTTTTCCATAAACCAGGCACCCTGAATGGGTGGAGTAGTTCTGCTCTCCTCCCTCAGGGCCAAAAATTCAGAAATCATCCCATGTCACCTCATGTGAAACTAGTTCATTCTTTTTTTTTTTTTTTTGGGCTGCATTTTGGGTCTTCGTTGCTGCACAAGGGCTTTCTCTAGTTGTGGCAGGGGCTCTAGCAGGGGCTACACTTCGTTGCCGTGTAATAAATAAATAAATTTATTAATTAAATAAATAATTTATTTATTTAATTTTGGCTGCGTTGGGTCTTCGTTGCTGCACGCGGGCTTTCTCTAGTTGTGGTGAGCGGGGGGCTACTCTTCCTTGTGGTGCACAGGCTTCTCATTGCGGTGGATTCTCTTGCTGCGGAGCACAGGCTCTAGGTGCGCAGGCTTCAGTAGTTGTGGCTTGCGGGCTCAGTAGTTGTGGCTCGTGGGCTCTAGAGCACAGGCTCAGTAGTTGTGGCACACAGGCTTAGTTGCTCCGCGGCATGTGGGATCTTCCCGGACCAGGGCTTGAACCCATGTCCCCTGCATTGGCAGGTGGACTCTTAACCACTGCGCCACCAGGAAAGTCCAAAACTAGTTCATTCTTAAAGGGACTTTTAAACCAGGGCTTAAATGCATATAAGACCCAGCTGACAACAGAAATGTACGAAGGTATCTGCAACACAAAACAATAAACATTTGGAATCCCTGGCGGTCAAGTGGTTAGGACTCTGTGCTTCTACTGCAGGGGGCATGGGTTCAATCCCTGGTCGGGGAATTAAGATCCCGCATGCTGCATGGCAAGGCCAAAAAAAAAAAAAAAATTATGATGTAACAATAAACGTTTGACCACCAGGTGTGCAGGAGATCAGAAGTTGGAACTAAAATGTATTAGTTCTGGGAATTCTTGGGTATTTTCTCTGCTATAAATGAAACTCAGCTACTCCACATTTGGTTGGTTGGTTGGTTGGTTTCTTCCTTTTGCTCGACCCCTTGCCCTCTATTCTATATCCTTTACACACCTCATGGTTTCTACTCCCGTAGGGTTTTCACTTCCCCCTGACTTTAGGTGAGGGGAAGTCCTCTCTGGCCTTTCTCTATGGCTTGCCCACATATTTCCAGCACTCTGTTGGTTACAAGGAACAGAAAACACACTAAAACTAGCAGAAGTAAGAAGGCTTCCTGGACAGTTACTAGGTAGTTTCCAAAATCGAAGAAAGAAACACAGGGTTCAGGGCTGCTCCCCGGACCTTGAGACCTAAACCAGGGGGATGGTCGTGTGTAGCGTCCTTTTTCATGATCGTGCTCTTCACTGCTGGCCTTTGCTTGTTCTTACTCTTTCCTCCTAAGGTGGGTTTTGTAAACTTGCTAGAAAGTTATGGGCACAGTTGGCAACCCCAACTTAACACCAGCCCAATGCGGCAAATCCAGAGGGTAGTCCTTCTGTCTCTGCTTTTGGACATAAACACGCCAGGAATGGTGCGCCCAGCGCCAGAGCACATCAGTGGTCAGGCAGACACAGTGGGTTAGGCTGAGCCCATCCTGGCCAGTGGCCCACTCATCTGGCCATCAGTGGCTTTCCATAAGTGGCACCCGTACCAGAACTAGTTCCCCAAAGGAAGGAGGGTAGCATGGTTACACAAAACCATGAATATTCATTGCCAAGGCCCTGAGCCTCAGACCCCTCAGCTAACTACCTCCTTCTCTGCGCATTTACCAGATTTTCCTTGGGGATCCACTCCATCCCCTCTTTCAGCCTGTATGCTTCAAATGGGGCTAACACACCCCCTTCATGAGGGGAGGGCACGTGTCCCATGCTTGGCCAATCACAGTACCCTGTGACCTTGGTCAAAGTTATAAGTCCAAAAGCAAGGGTTAGCAAGTTTATTCTATAAAGCAACAGAAAGAGTTGCTGGTTTCAAGAGAGATAATTGATAGTAAATATTTATCATCTCTGTTGGAGCTACTCAATTCTGTAGTTCTAGCACAAAAGTAGCCGTAGATAACATATAAATGCATGGTGCTCTGTTCCAATAAAGCCTTATTTACAGAAATAGGCAAGTGGGCTAGATTTGGTCCACAGGCCATAGTTTGCCAAATCCTGGTCCAAAGGATGGGTATATCTATCACCCAAACCAGTCAGGCACAATGTAGGTATTCAATAAAATATAGAATAATGGTTATTGCATTTTAAATTCGTTTTTAAAGTTATTATAGTATAAGGGTAGTAGGTAGATGGCAGCCAATAATGAATAATAACTAATAAACTTGATTCTTTACTATTTGTCAATCCCTTTACATATATTTCCATTTTAATACTCAGAAAAACCATTTGAGGTAGGTAGAATTATTATCCTCATCTTACAGATGAGGAAACTGAGGCTCGAGGAGGTTAAGAGACTTGTTCAAAATCACACATCTCTGAAGAGCTGGACTCTGGTGAGATAATATATGTAAAATATGTTCTAAAATGCTACTCGGCACACGGTGAGCCTCTGTGAATACTCACTCTTCTCGTTGTCATCGTCACAGTCATCACTACCACCACTGTTGTCGCGTCTCAGGTTAGGAGAGGTTGAGTTCCCTTCCCAAGCCAGGCCTAGGATCTGCCTCTGGATGTGTCCAAGTTTAAAAGGGAGAGAGGGGAAAGGAGAAATAGGAAATGGTTTAATTATACCCTACTTGCTATACAAAGCCTCTGCATCTACTCCCTACCCATGTCCTGTCTCCAGCACTCTGCCCACCTCCAGCCAGACTGAGGTTCCTCAAAAGTGCCATAGCTGGTCTTTGCACAAGCTATTCCCTCTGCCTGGAACCCTTTTCACCTCATTTCTCTGTCTGCCCAAGACCTGCTCTTCCTACACCTCTGGGGTTATGAATCTGCCTCTTGCAGGAAGCTTTCCCTGACCGCTGTGTGAGTCTTTTTTTTCTTTTCTTTTTTAATACAGCATGTGTGAGTCTTTATCACACTGTATTGTAACTGTTTACTTATTTTTCCTCTCGATTACTCTGACTTCATTGAAGGCTTACTGTTGCATTCCTAGAGGTTAGTATCATACCTCACACCCAGATAGAACCCAGTTAATGTTTGTAAACAAGTGAATGGTTCTGGAACAAGCCCTGGTAGAGTATGTCAGTCAGGGAGACCGTATGCCGTAGATATGGAACACGAAAAGAACCTGAAAATGACAGCTGGTCTGGGAGATTTCAGTGTCACCAGAAAAGGATTGGAAACTCATTTTTCTCAAGAATAGGTAAGACAACTGACCAGCTCAGGCCTGCCACACCCAGCCGCACGTCTAGAAGCTTAGAATTCCTATTCTTGGATAACATTCCTCTACAGTTCAGGAACTTCCAAATCTGTAGGTGTTAGCAGGTGAATTGGAGGCTGTTTTCACTATAAAGGTCCTGATCTACATTGTTGCTTATACAGTATCCTCTTCCAGTATTTCATCTCATCATTTCAAATTCTAATCCATGAAGGGAAGGGGCTGCAGTGGGGGAGGAGAAGGGAAAGAAGAGGAAGAACTGAGGATCTGTATCGTGGTTATTTCCATTTTCAATTAAGACTGTGCCCTAGTGACTTTTTAACTAGCTTTTTTTTTTTTAATTTTAAAAGTTAATATGCTGATGGGAATATAAATTAACATGGCCACATTGGGACAGAGTTTGGCATTTCCTAGGAAATTTGAATGTAAGCATATGCTCCGATCCAGGCATTCCTCCCACACTGCATTTCTCAAACTTACCATGCGTGAGAATCACTAAGGGATCTTGTTAAAATGCAGATCCTAGGCTTAGAGAAACTTACACATGTGAATCAGGAAAGCTGTGCAAGAATGTTCATAGCTACGTTGCTCATAATTACAAATTGGAGACCACCCACTGGCAATGAAGGTGTAGATGAAGTGTGATATAGTCACAGGGTAACGATGAATGAACCACAGCTGCCTGCAGCAACGTGTTGACTCTCACAGGCTTAAAGGAGCAAGTGAAGGAAAATTAGTCATACTGTTCAACAAGTGGCAACTCTAAGCAACATAGTTAGGTGGCAAAACTATTTTTAAATAATTATTACACAAAATTAGCGATCCTGGAAGAAGGTGGCAGAAAGAAGGAGAAGCTGATGGATAGGAATATGTGAAGGGCTTCTTTAGTACTAAGAATGTTCTGTATCTTACGGTGCTGATGGTTACTCAGGTGTTGTTCCTTAAACTGCACGTTTGTGTTTTATACGTTCTTGTATGTGTGCCAAATTTTCAATTAACTTAAAAGACTGTAAAAAGGTATATAGCAAGATGTCCGTCACTCAGACAACTGCATCACAAATACTGCTGTCCTGTCCCCAGAGCTAACTCATGTTACCAGCAACCTGGTCTCCTCTGCATTCACAAGTTTGTGTGTGTATGTGTGTAGATGTATATATGTTAAATTTGATACAGAGAGATACTGTTACATATATGTATTTACATACATATATACACATACACACAACAGCATTACTTGTGTTCTTTTCTGTCCTTTGAATATTTCACCTAATACATCCTGAAAATATTCCATCAGTGCACAGAGAAATACATTATTCTTTTTATAGTCATAAAGAATGTATTCTATTTTATGATAGAACCATAATTTAGTAATTTTAATGATTAATTTTTAACCATAAAGTAGTATGTGAACACACTCCCTATTTTTAAAAAATGTTACTAAGGATAATGTTCTCTTACGCATACCTGTGGAAATTTTAGGTTCTCCGATCCTTCCCCTCTGAATCTACTCCCTGGCGCCACCTTGCTTAACTCATAGCCAGCGTGCATCCTGCCAGGACTTTTGTCCTCTGGATTTTCATTTTCACCACTGAAAACATATGTGGACTTGAATATGTGTTTATGTCTATGTAGAACTTACTTTTCCTCTTCAATGCAGTATAGCTGGAGCTCTAGCCATCCCTATAAACATAAAACTGGCTGATTACTTTTATTTGCTGCCTGGTATGGCTAAACCACAGTTGAATCTAACCATTCCCCTATTGTTGTACACTTAGGTTGTTTCTCAAGTTGTTTGCGATGACAGTAGTGTTGCAACAAACATCCCTGGACTCGTCCCCTTGTGCACATGTGCAAGCATTTCTCTATAGGAGATGGAAAGCAGAGCTGATAAACCATTGGGAGGGCATATCTAAAGACTGATTGCCAGATTGCCCTCCAAAGTGGCTATAACCATTCACACTCCCACTAGCAACGCATTAGAAGACTAATCTCCCTTCACTCTTAGTAAAAGTAGATGTTATCAGCAGTCTTAATTTTTATTGAGCTGATAGGCGAAAGAAAGGAGGACTTTATGGTGAATATTCATTCCCTTATAGTTAGTGATGCTGAACGCCTCTTGTAAGTTTGTTGCCCAGAATCTGCATTTAACACGATCCCCAGGTCATCCTTCTGCACATTAAAGTTTGAGAAGCACTGGAGTGAGAATCTGCATTTTAACAAGGTCCCCAGTGACGCCCGTGCACAGTCTGAGGAGTACAGTGGGGGAGGAACAGCTGGATCATAGCATACGCTCACCTTTACTAATATGTGTGGGGTTGTGTTTATCTTTTCTATTCAGACAGGATATAAAACAGTACTTCAATGTATTTTTAACTTGCACTTCTTTCATCGTAAGTGAGCTTGGACTTTTTTTTTCAAATTCTTACAGGCATATTTTTCTTCTCTGGAAACCAGGTAGTCACTGAATCTTCTTACTTTGCTTCAAACACACGAAAGCTGATCTCCTGGGGGCTTTTGCTGTTATGGTTTTCTCTCCCTTGGAACGTTCTCTCCCTGGTTCTTCCCAGGGCTGCCTATTATATTCAGGTTTTAGCTCAAAGGTCACTTCTAGCAAAACTCAGGTACCGCCCCTACTACCACTCTTCATCTCGCCACCCCGTTTCACCTTGACCGTGGCCCCCAGCCCTATCTGAAATGACCCGCACACTGGTTCTTTCTTTCCTTCTCTGACTGCCCTGCTGGATCTTGTGTGTCTTGCCTATCCCTCCATACCCAGCACCTGGAACAGAGCCAGGCAACAGGGTAGACTCAAATTATCGTCAGATGAACAAATAAATGAACTCTCGGCAGATGAAGAAATGAGATTTGCTCCTGTCTAGCGTTACGCCCCACTGGGGCATCACTTTTACCTGGATAAACATTTCTTGATTCATTCCTGTATCCACAGCAGAAAATACTAGGTGGTAACGACAGAAGTTGAGTGAGCTTTAGGAGAACACGACCCAAGCAAGGTGCTCAGCCCCACGGGAAGCCCAGGACAATCAGAGAGACAATTATGTTTTTATCTATTTCTCTTAAGAAGAAAGCAATTACTTGACCAATATTAAACAATATCATAGCGCTCATTTAGTATATATAGAGAAACTGGTATAAAGGCATGGAAGTCTGCCACTCAGAAGGGTTGGGTAATGTCAGTACAGGCCTGTGTGCTTCCAATTTATTCCCACATAAAACAGAATATCTGTCCCAAGTTCATTGGAACCACCAATTCTTCTGTTGTTGTTGTTTTTTTTTTTTTTTGGCTGTGCCGCACAGCTTGTGGGATCTTAGTTCCCCAACCAGGGATCGAACCTGGGCCCTCAGCAGTGAAAGCGCCAAATCCTAACCACTGGACCGCCAGGGAATTCCCGGAACCACCAATTCTAGATGAGCATTAGCTATTTTTACAGATAACTAACTCTTACCCTACTCTTTTTTTTTTTTTTTTTTTTTGCGGTACGCGGGCCTCTCACTGCTGTGGCCTCTCCCGTTGCAGAGCACAGGCTCCGGACGCGCAGGCTCAGCGGCCATGGCTCACGGGCCCAGCCGCTCCGCAGCATGTGGGATCTTCCCGGACCGGGGCACGAACCCGTGTCCCCTGCATCGGCAGGCGGACTCTCAACCACTGCGCCACCAGGGAAGCCCCTACCCTACTCTTATAAATAACATTTACAGAGCGCTGCCTCCGTAGTAGACATTGTTCCATGTACTGTATATATAAGTATTCATTCATCCTCACAACCGCCCTGGCTGTATTAGCATCGCCATTTTATTGAAGAGAAAACTGGGGCACAAGGCAGCTTTCTCAAGGTCACATGGTAAAAGCCGGGATTCTCACCCAGGCTGGCCCCAGTCCGTGTGCTTCGTGATGACATGATACTGCCTCTGGAATCTTTGTAATGCTTTGTAAGATGTCGAATGACTGGGAGAATCTTCTGTATAATTCAGAGGTACACTTCACCTCTTGGCAAAATACTAAAGTTATCAAAGTTACAAATATACTCCGTTTTTCTTTTACAAAGGGACAGGCGTTGAAATTTTATTGACTTTCTTTTTGAAGAAAGGGAACTACCTAACAACCATTAAAAAAAAAAAATCAGGATACAGGTGATATACATATAAAGAATGACAAAATGCTTTCCAAGAGAAACATGCTATGGAGTGAGTATTTGAAATGCATGTTTGGCCATGATTCCCTTGTTAGGTGATTTTGTTGCTGGAAATAATGAAAAGTTGTCACCTGTAAAGACCTCTATCTGTGTGTTTAAATTTGGCAACAGAATTTCCCAATCTGTTTAAACATCTTCCAAGTAAAGAGCTTCAGTGGGTTTGAAATCTAGTTGTTAAAGATATAGTTTAGGGTTTCCCTAGGGCTTCCCTGGTGGCACAGTGGGTGAGAGTCTGCCTGCCAATACAGGGGACACGGGTTCGTGCCCCGGTCCGGGAAGATCCCGTATGCCGCGGAGCGGCTGGGCCCGTGAGCCATGGCCACTGAGCCTGCGCGTCCGGAGCCTGTGCTCTGCAACAGGAGAGGCCACAACGGTGAGAGGCCCGCGCACCGCAAAAAAAAAAAAAAAAAAAAGATATAGTTTAGGTTAACCTCTTCAGGTTAATTTGTAGAAGCCCCAGGTTGATTATCAGGGGAAATGAAAATTTACGAGCTGGATTTCAAAGAAAATAGTCAATTTGTGAAACTGGCAAATGGGATTAAAAAGGGAGAACCATGATTTAAACATAGCCAATGATACTTTATTTTTTTCTATATATCCTGTGAGGTTTTTTTTTTCTCTTCAGTTTTTCAGTGATAACCCTTGAAATCAAGCCATTAAAACCAAACATGGGGGCTTCCCTGGTGGCACAGTGGTTGAGAGTCTGCCTGCTGAGGCAGGGGACATGGGTTCGTGCCCTGGTCCGGGAGGATCCCACATGCTGCAGAGCGGCTGGGCCCGTGAGCCATGGCCGCTGAGCCTGCGCTTCCGGAGCCTGTGCTTCACAACAGGAGAGGCCACAACAGTGAGAGGCGCGCGTACCGAAAAAAAAAAAAACCAAACATGGTAATAAACTTAATTTAGGACCATAACATTGAATGGATGTATTGTAAAATACTAAAATAGTGCCTTCAAAAAAGGAAGCAAGTTTTAATCTGTTGCTGTCATTATATTTGTAGAAAATATTGATAATTTACTTTGCCTTTTGTTGAAATATATTCAAGGAAAATGCAAATCAAAACCGTAGTGAAATATCATTGTATGTCAATTTGATTGGCAAAAATTAAGACACCTGACAATACGGAGTGTGGTAAAGGATTTGACTCCACGGTACCTCTTACCTTGCTGGGGGAAGTGTAGATTGGTGCCTCCACTGTGGCATCATTTCTTACATAGTCACTTACAATCCAATCGATGTATACATTCATTTAAGAAACTGACACTTTTTAGAAAGATCATGGCTGCATTTTTCACGTGGCAAAGACTGGGAAACAACCCAAGTGCCCATCAACAGGATGGCAGATGAACCAACTGTGATATTTTCACACCATGGAATATTACACATCAGTCAAGCTGGTTGAACAACAGTGATAATTTGGATGATCTTAGCACTATAATAAATGTGGGGGAGGAGTAATTACTGGAAGATTACATACCCTTTTCATGAAGTTCTTTAAAAATTAAAGCTTAAGGAATACATGTAGGTGCAAAAAAGACTTGCTAAGAAAACAAAAACAAAGGAATGAAGAATGAAGGGTTTAGGTGGATGGCTATTAAATTCGAGGAGGGGATGAAGGGGGATAGATGAGAAATGCAGGTTATGGTTAAGGTCCTAGCTTGGGTCAGAGAGTTCCCTAGTATTAATTGTATCTTAATAAGCCAAGCAACACACAACCAACCAGACAAATACAGGTCAGCGACAGATCAGGGATGACAACGGGTCTTGTACCAAAGATTGGTTAATCCAGTTGTGTGCACCTGAGCTGAAGAAATTATTTCTATCCATAGCAAATACAAACACAGGTACACACCTCAAGTAGTAAAAAGCGGGTATCAGATGCCTCCTAACCTCCCGGCTGGGTGCTTTTCCTTCATCAACTTCCCCAGAGGCAACCATTGGCCCCTAGAGATCCTTCTGAGACGTTCCAAAAGGTCACACGATAAACAGAAGCACACACGTATGTTTTGAAATGGCTTTACATATATGTGTACCTAGACACATATGCACACAGACCAAAGAAAACTTCAAAAGTTGCTTTTTAAAAATTTATCTCGAAAATTTAACCTTGAGTGACTTCACCTGGCTTTACACAAACATCCCTACAATCAATTCACAACTTGAAAATCAACGGGAAGTTTGAGGAAAACGGCTCCTTTTTAAAGAAATATAAAAATGCTCTTCTTGCAGACAGTCCCCTAGGGTTTGTCAAGGGTAACCTCACAGAAGGTGAATTACAGGACGCTGCGAAACCCCACAGTGCCGGAGCAAGCCACGGCAGAAAAGCTCACCGCGGCGATGTTAGAAATACGGATTCCCAGTCCCCGCCCCACGGATTCAGAGCTGAACACGGGTCTTTTTTAACCAAGGCCCCCACGTGACTCTCAGGTTCGGGCAAGCTGGGGGCACAGCCCCGCCTTAAGTAACTCCCCAATGGAAGAAAGTAAACATCTGGGGCTTGTAGGTGGCTTTCTTGCTCTCTGTTGGATGTCGTTTACCTGGTGCCAGGAGGGGTCCCCTCGGGTCTCATCAAGGGCCCAGCCAGTCTGAGCACGAACGCCAATTAGCTCAACCCCCCGAGGACCACGCCTCAGTCGCCTGCTGGGCGGGGCCCGCGCCCCTGTCGGCCCCAGGCCTCTTTCCTCCGTGTGGTCTCAGGCCCCGGGCGCCAGAGTCCGGGGGCCGGGGGAGAGATGCTGCATGGAAATGCAGATGCCTGGGCTCCGCCGCCTGAAGCCAAAACTTCCGGAATCTGCATTTTTAACCAACTCTTCCAGGGCCCGTAAGTTCACCCTGACGTTGGAGACGCAGTAGCCTCATTTACATTTTAAATTCGAATATGCAACCACGAGTGGAGGTCGTGCTTCTCAACCTTGGCTGCCCTTCAGAATAACCTGGGGAAGCTTTTTAAAATATATATACACCAATGCCCAGGTTTCAGTCCAGACCAATTAAGCCAGAATCTAAAAGCGCGGCCTCTGCGGCAGCAGCCGCAAAGGCATCACCTGGGAGCTCGTTAGAAATACAGACGCTCAGGCCCCACCCCAGACCCACTGAGTCAGAATCTGCATTTTAACGAGATCCCCAGTGATTCGCGCGCACATTAAATTGGAGGGGAGCCGTGCTTATAAAAGTTTAATGGGCAAACGAATCACCTGGGGATCTCGTTAAAATGCAGATACGGTTTCTCAAGCTTAAATGTGCGCGCGAGTCACCTGGGGAGCTTGTTAAAACGCAGATTCTGACTCAGCGAGTCTGGGGTGGAGCCCGAGAGTCTGCATTTATAACGAGCTTCCCAGGTGGTGCGGGCTTCCCGGGTGTGGACCGCGCTTCCCCAGGAGGCCCGAGGTCTTGGCTCCGGGCCAATCAGCCGTCAGGGCTCTGGATACATCGCCGTTCGGCCGAGGAGCAGAATTGCCGGGACATGCGCGCTTCGGCCGAGGGAGGGGGTAATTTCCGAACTCCGGGAATTGGTTGTGTGAGGCTGGCCACTCGTAGGCACTCGCCAGAGACCTGGTCCTCGCGCCATGTCGCGGCGCAAGCAGGCCAGGCCCCAACATCTCGGCTTCGAGGAGCCGCAGCCTGAGCGCCAGGAGTTCGCCGAGGCGGCCCCGGAGGTGCAGGGGGAGCCGGGTGAGTAGTGCTGCGGACGTCCGGCCCGGGGGGCTGGAGGCAGTTTCTCGGACGTTCCCCAGAGCCGCGCGGGTGCGAGGTCCCGGCTGCCGGGCGTGGAAGGGTGGGTGAAGCTTCCAACCCGAGTTCTGGGTCTCGGGCTTTGCTGCCCCCGCCTTTGTAAGTTACACCCCCCACACACACACCTCGTAAATTCACCCTCCTTGGGTAAGTTACGTCGCTCCCCGAGGGGATTCCTGCATCCACTCCCCCTCCCCCCAAGCGCTATGAAATGACGGTTCATCTCCCGAACACGTTGGAAGGATGCTCTGAGACCCCTTTGGGGGCTGTCTTCGGGGTGCGCCGGCACCCGGGTGCCCGACCTCCTTGGCGCTGAGCTAGAGCTGAGCGCCTGGAAGGTGGGCGCTCCGAGACCCGCGCCCCAGGCGTTTTCCTGAGGGATGGGGGGAGATGTCTGTAAAATGTCTGAGCTTCTGCTGGGACTTGGGGCCAGGTGCTGGAGAGACACAGCAACGAACAAGGAGGATAGAATTCCGACCCTCCTGGAGCTTATGGCCCAGTGGAGGCGAGAAAGATGGCACGTGAGATAAAGCGGCGGAGCGTGAGGTGTGTTAGCGCGGAGCGCCGGGGAAAACCTCAAGCTGGGAGGGGGTTGTCCCGGGAAGGCCTCTCCGTGGAGGGCAGCCTCGAGTAAACACTCTGGAGGTTGTGAGGGAGCGAGCGGTGGAGATGGCCGAGGGAAGAGCACTCAGGCAGAGGGAACAGCAAGTGCAGAGGCCTCGGGCGTCAGCGAGGCTGGAGCTTGGAGGCGCGTCCGATTGAGGTTTTGAGAAGTGACGGGAGCCCCGGGCTCCGGTAAGGACTTTGACTTCTACTGTAAGCGAAGTGGAGCCATGTTGGGGGCGGGGAGTGAGCGGGGTGCCGCGGTGGGATTTAACAGGCTCACCCCGGCTGCCACCGGGCTAGAGGGGGTCCGGGAGAAGCCTAGGGACCCCGGACTACCCTAGGCCCCCGGGGCAGTATTTCTCACCCGGTGGGCCTTGGAGACTCTGCTTCTGAAGAGCCTGCAAGTAGGGAGCTTCGAGAACTCGCTAAATTCTCAGGCTCCCACCACCCCCTGCGCTGCTGTAATCTCAGGGGTGGGGTGCAGTCGGGGACTCTGCATTTCTAAGGCGCTTCCCCTTCTGATTATCTTGCACTCAGGTAAGACAATGTAGGTTCCTACTTGACGGTCCCTCTGCCCGCCACCTCCCCTCCCGCCCGGGGGTCGCTGCTGCCTTTTGCTTAGCAAGGGGGTAGTGAGAGGAGCTTTAGCAGAACTTTCTTCTCTTCTCTCCCTTCCGAGCATTTTCCTGCCTCGGAAAGGGAGAGGGGAATCTAGTCTCTTCTGCCAGAAGGATCAGACTTCCAGCAGCAGGTCTGTCTGGTGGGCTTTGCTACGCTCCCAAGGAGGTAGTGGAGGAAAGCAGAAGCTTAAAGTCACTCCTAAGCCAATAGTTTGGCATCACGCCTTAGTTTTAAATACAGTCCTAAAAATAAAACCAAAGAAAACCAACCCTTTAGATAAATAGCTAATTAAACAAAATGTTTCAAGAAACTCTTAACATTGCCTTTGGAGGGAACTGGGTAGCTGGGGAGTGGGGTTGGAGACTTTTCACAGTAACTTTTGGATTATACCTATTAACGCTCTAGTACCTATTCCAATAAATAAAGTTTCTTTAAAAAAAAAAAAAACCTAAAGCTTGGCTGGATGGAACTACTATAACCAAAATATCCTGTCTTTGTGCGCGAGGTCTAGAGTGGCGATCGGTGGGTGGAACCGGAGTGGGGTTCCACCCTAACCCTAACCCTAGGGTGGGGTTCCTGGGGTGGGAGCAAGACTTCTCCTGATCCTCTGTAAAAGAATTGGGGAGGTATTGGGGATGTTGAGTCTTTGGGGGAAGCGATTATAAAAGACAATTCCTGAGTAAACCCGGGCTGTTCAAAGTGAGTGCCACGGGCTGCTTTTTCTTCCTGCAGACAGCGCTTGGAGGGCACCTCCTGGAGCCTTGCCCTGTGTTTGGAGAGGTTGGGGAGGGTGCTCTGTGTTGTGCAGCACTGTGGGTGCCAGGGCACCTCCACACCAGCTGCCGCTGGAGGGAAAAGCAGTCTTGCAACTGATGTTCCCCCTCCATGCGTTTTAGGTCTGTTATGATGCTGAGTTAGAAGCCCGCCTTTTTTTTTTTTTTTTTTTAAGGTTGGGCCAGTCTTAATTTGCAGATGGCTTTGCAACTCACCTCTTTTGGAGGAGACAGAACAGAGCAGGTCAGTTGGTAGACTTCAATCACTTCAATCATAAGAGGGGCAGGAAAACAGCCTTACCAAAGGAACATCAACAAAGGGTTAAAATGGCCGCTGTGCTAAACTGAGTTCTGTCAGATGTGGCCCCAACCCCATCTTTCAGACTAGAAGAGCCTCTGCCCCAGCTGTACCTTTCTCAAGAGAGTAGGCTTCTGACCTTCCTTGCTTTCCTAGATGCTTAAAATTGAAGGAGGAAGGTGCCTTTAGAAGCTCTGCATGCCTCTGCCATAGTCTGCCATAGTGACCCTTTATAGCCTTGGGCACAGTTTTCTGATAGCTTTAACCCATCCATCTCCCCTCTGCCTTCAAGCCTTCAAACTTGTATTGCTCAGTGTGTTTTCCACTCCCTGAGAATCCGGTGGCTCGTGTGTGTACACATCAGTGAATAAAACCAGTAACATTTATATAGTGCTGACTTATATATAAGGTTCTTTTACGTATATACATTAAAGAACTTCATCTAAACCTGTGAGATGGGGGCCATAATCCTCATTTTACAGATGTGGAAACTGAGGAACAGGGAAGTTGAGTAACTTACTCAGGGTCACACAGCTAGTAAAGGATAGAATTGGAATTTGGAACTTATCACCTGGCTTCCCAGTCAGTTTGCTAAATCTTTGTGCTTTACAGCCTCTCACTTGGATTTCAGCTTTTCAGTCTTCCTTGGTTTCTGTGGGATTAAAAACCCTCAATAGTTTAATGGCTTTCTTTAACATGTGAATTGCTAAACAATGCTAGGTTTTGTGTCTTCCTCTGAGGGGCAGAGTGATGGACTTCACATCTGGCAAGTGTGGGTTCTAATTGGCTGAAACCATCTAGCCCTGCGGCCTTGAGCAGCATCTCTTCCGAGCCAGTATCTCTTCTGGAAGAGCAGAGGTTCTCAAAATGTGGTCCCCAGAACAACAGTATCAGCTGGGAGCTTGTTAGAAATGAAGAATTGCCAGCCCCACTCCAGACCTACTGAGTCAGGAACTGCAGAGGCGGAGCCCAAGCCACCTGTACCTTAACAAGCCCTCCAGGTGATTGCGATGCACAGGTTTTTTGAGTAGTGCTGCCTTGGAGTGACACGTCTGCCACTTTCATGAGCATAGGCATCACCTGGGGACCTCGTTAAAGTGCAGCTTCTGTAGGTCTGGGACCTGAGGCTCTGCATTTCGAACAAGCTCTCAGGTCACGCTGGTGTTAGTGCTCTGAGGACCGCCGTTTGAGTAGCAAAGGCTTAAAGAGTAGTATGAGGATATCACTTGGAGTGCTTTAAAAATGCAGGTTGCTGGGCCCACCCCCAGTTAAGTCTGGATGAGGCTTTGGAAACTACATTTAACCCGCAATTCAGGTGATTCTGATGTAGGTGTGGAGGCCGTCCTGTGCATCATAGGATGTTTAGCAACGTCCCTGGCCTCTGCCCACTAGGTGCCACCATCGCAAACGTGTGCACGTGATCATGACAATCAAAAACGTCCCCGGGTATTGCAGAATGACCCCCAGTTGAAAGCTACGGGACTAGGTCAGTTCAGACCCTGTTAAGGGGCTGCTTGGATGTGATAGCTGCAGTCCTTTACCTGAAGCCCTGTAATAGCATTGACTCAGTGGAGGCCGGGCACTGTACCAAGAATTTACATGGTTCATCTCTTAACTCTGAGGCAGGTCAGTGATACCTTTTTACAGATAACCTTTCTGAGCCTCAGTTTACTTAAGTTGCCCATAGTCACACAGCTAGCACGTGGCTAAGCAAACCCTATGCTTGGAACTGAAGCCCTTATCAGTGTGTTCTACAGCTTCTCATGGTAAGAAGGTTTACCTTAACAAACCTAGCAAGAAAGATGGAATCCACCTTCTATAACTGGGGCCAAAAGTCCCTGACCTTGGCCTGTAATTCATAAACTAGTTAATATATTCTTTAAGATTGTCCTCCGCAACGGGAGAGGCCACAACAGTGAGAGGCCTGCGTACCGCAAAAAAAAAAAAAAAAAAAAAAAAAACAAAAAAACAAAAAACAAAAGATATTGACAGCACCTCTTTTTACCTTGGTCTTAAATCTATTTGGAGAGAAATCACTTTACAATCTTCTAGGAGTACTTAGGCTTTGTTATAGAAATTTTTAAACCTGCATATTAGATTGAACCCTATGAAATTATCTGATCATTTTGGCCCACAAAAACAGCAGTTTCACCTAGCTTAGCCTTACTAACAGAGAGAATGATACAATGAACTTAGTGGACTAGATGCTCAGTTTCAACAACTAGTTACAGTGGCCAATCGTTTCTTCTGTGCAGCCATTCCCCTCCCTGGATTATTTTGAAGCACATCAGACATATACAATTTATAAACAGCCATTTGTAAACTATTAGAATGCTTTTTAAAACTTTAATTTCATCTTCACACCTTTATAAAAAAAATTCCCTATCAAACTTTCAGTTAGTGTTTGCACTTCCCATGGTCTTAAATGGCTTTTACAATATGTTTAAATTGGGATCCAAAAAGGTCCTGATACTACAGACCATCTCAAATCTTTTAGTCTCTGACTTTTCTTTCTCCTCCTCCATCTTTCAAGTTGAAACAGTGGCATTTTGTCCTGGAAAGCAGTGGCACTTGAAGTGTGGTCTGTGACCTGTTACTGAGTTGAGTCAAAATAAATTCAGAAGTGGAGAGTAAGCACTTAAAGACAGCTCGACATCCACCATTCTGTCATATCTAATAATGTTTGGGCTTTTATTGTCTTATTCCACTTTTCTCATAATTTGTCTTTATTTTATAAAAAATACTGGTCTGGGCTTCCCTGGTGGCGCAGTGGTTGAGAGTCCGCCTGCCGATGCAGGGGACACGGGTTCGTGCTCTGGTCCGGGAAGATCCCACATGCCGCGGAGCGGCTGGGCCCGTGAGCCATGGCCGCTGAGCCTGCACGTCCGGAGCCTGTGCTCCGCAATGGGAGAGGCCACAGCAGTGAGGGGCCCGTGTACAGCAAAAAAAAAAAAAAAAATACTGGTCTGACGGATTGGAAATTATTCTATGTACCAGGTCTTCCCCACGTTGTTCGAGAAGCACTGCTGCAAAGTTTTGCAGTCTGGATCTTGGCAGTTGGGTCCCTGTCACGATACTGTGTTCCTTTGTCCCCTGTACTTCCTGGAAATTGGTAAAGAGGAAGAGGATTGTTAAGACCAGAGTGTTCATGGCTTCTAACTTGTGATGTTTGGGGTTTTGTTTTTGTTTTTTTTGTGGTGTGGCGGGGGTGGTAGGTGAAATAAGCCCAAACCTGCTATAAGACTTACTGTGGTGCTCATATTTGAGAAATTAAGTAACACTTATTGTCTCAATTTCAGCTTCAGAACTAGATAAAGATGTTCAAAAACCAACTTGTCCCTCCGCTGATAGCAGTGATACCCAGAAAGCCCCTGTCACAGCTCTTCCCTCTGAGTCAAAGGAACAAACAGCAACCCTTGGGGAGAGGACCTTCAACTGCTGCTATCCAGGTAAGAGCAAACTCGAGGCGCTGAGCCCCTTCTCTGTACGGGGCTCGGTCACAGGAGCTCAGCATCAAGTTCACTCACTGACTCAGCACGTGACTTGCCAGAATTTCAGATTCCTGGTAGCTTTCCTCTTTGAGGTTATTTATATTAAGGGAACCTGTTTTTCTTTTCTAGGTTGCCACTTCAAAACTGTTCATGGCATGAAAGATTTGGACCGCCATCTAAGAATCCACACTGGTAGGTATCCATTCATTTGTTCAAAACTTGAGTGTTGAAAAAACCCGAGGATGTGGATATGAACGAAGTGCTGGGCCTATAGTGGCAAGCAGGACAGAAACAGTCTCTCTGCCTCATGAAACTTAGTCTAGTGGGAGGGTCTGGGACCTAAAAAGTCACGAAGGCAATAATGGTAAGTAACAGGCAAGGGGAAAAGTACCGGGACTGTAGTAGGGGATTTGATCCGGGCTGGTGATGACAGGCTTTTCGGAGGAAGAAACTCTCAAGTTAAACTGTGAGAGATGGCTAAGGGACTTGCTGGGTGGTCCAGTGGTTAAGACCCTGTGCTTCCACTGCAGGGGGCGCAGGTTCGATCCCTGGTCCAGGAATTAGATCCTGCGTGCTGCATGGTGAAAAGAAAAAAGAGAAAAACAGAAAGATGGCTGAGTAACCAGATGAGGAGAAAGGAAGGGTTCCAGGCAGAGGGAACCACGGTGCAAAGGCTTGGAGGGAGCAGAAGCAGGATGGGTGTGAGGTGAAGTTGGGGAGGTGGGTGGAGGCAGGGGAGGGGGACACAGAGGCCCTGTGGCCATAGGAACCTTAGATAAGAGCAGTGAAGTTGCTTCTCGAAGGTGCCTTCAGAGCAGCCAGCTGCTAAGAATACAGAGAAACCATACGTGCTGGAGCAAAGGAATGCGTGATCACGAACCAGGCTCTGCACACTGCGTACGGCCTGTTATCATGTCCATTTGTCTAACTGTTATCTGTGGCTGCTTTGTTACCAATAATGTAACAGTAAGCCCATTACATATTAACAATTTTATGAAAAATAACTTTTCTGGCCCCACAGTGGGGTTATTGAGTAGTTCCTGGAGACTGCGTGTTGCACAAAGCCTAAGATGTATTATACTCTCTGGTTCTTTCCATAAACTTTGCCACCCTCTGGTCTCTAGTGTAGACTCTATAGTAGCCTGTATGAGTTGGGATACTGATGTCTTTGCTCTCAGAGAAACCAAACTAAGTGACTGGAACACAATCAGATTTATTTCTCTCAAGTACAATTTTAAGAAGTAAATAATCCACAGCTGTTGGAATAGCTGGCAGCCTAAACATACAGCTTCGACTCCTGGTCCAAGGCAGCTGCTCTAGAACTCAGTCTCTCAACCAGTGGAAAAAAGAAGCAGGAGGAAGGGCTCACAGCATGCCTCCCCTCAGGTCATGCCCCAGAAGCAGCATCCCCTGTGACTTAGCGGTATGATGAGCGGACTCAGCCGTGGCCACATCAGGCACGAAGGGGGGCTGGAAAATGGCTTCAAGAAGGGCAGCCGTACACCCAGCTAAAACCCTGAAGCTCCATCATTAAGAAGACAGCTTTCTGGACAACCAGTCTCTACTGGAAATGGGCGTCGTGCTATGGAAACTCGAGAACAAAGGGTCAACTTTGCCTGGGAAGGGTGGATCGTGAAAGGCCTCCTAGTGAAGCCTTGAAAGGCAAGGCTGCCAGGATGATGTCGGTGAGAGCATGCAGACTGTGGGAGCCATTTGAACAAAGATGACCCCCCCCTCCTCCCCAGCAGGGTGGCCTGGCTAGGCAACTTCAAAGTGGGTGACTCTGCCCTGAGGATAACTGAGCAATCCTCCATTGGGGCGGTGCTACTGCCATCTAGTGGGTGGGGGCCAGAGGTGCTGCAGAAATCCTGCAATGCACAGGACAGGCCCTACAAGAACTGTCAGGCCCCAATGTCAACAGTACCAGGTGGACCTAGAGAGCTAGGCAGGGGCTGGATTGATGTTTTATTGAGGTGATACAGAGCGTGATGGGGATACAGAAAGTATAAGGCAAGGCCCTGTCCTTGGTGGGGTTCACTGAGTCAGGGATGCATATGTAGGGCAGACCCGTGCTTCTCTGGTAGGTATACACTTGAGCTGCTTCTCTGGATCCAGGGCAATTGCTCTACTTCTCTGAATCTCTTACCCAGTGGAAGGTAGGAGTGGGGCCTGGGGTGCTCACAGCATCTTTCTCTCTGGGCATGACCCAGAAGTAGTATCCCTTGTGACTCATGGAGTAGTGAGGAAGCAGCTAAAGGTTGCATAAAAGCAAAGTATTTCAGTCCTGTGACAGTCCAGGCATGGTGGCCGGGCCCCATGGTTTCAGGGACTCGGGCTCTTCTTTTGTTGCTTTGATATCCCAGTGATGTAGCTCTCATTGGTGTGGTCTGAGATGGCTGACTGCACCTTAAAGGCACATCCTAGAAGTTACACACATCATTTGAGTTGACGCCCATTTGGCCAGAACTTAGTCACATGGCCACTCTTAGCTGTGGAAATGAAGGCCGGGAGCGTGAAATCTTCAATCTGTGTGGCAAGTGCCCAGCTACAAAGAGAAGGTTCTATTACCAAGAAAAAGAACTAATATAGACCAAATGACATCTCTGACGCAGCTGTTAGTGGGAGGCAAGGATGGCAGTATATGTATGGCTCATCACTTAGGGACTTTTGCCAAATGGGTAGAACATTGATTTCCCAGCCACTGTTTGAGATCTCTTACACTTCAAAATTGAAGATCCCCAAAGAGTTTTTTTTTATCGACAGTTACTGCATTAAAAGTTAGAATGAAAGCTTTAAAACATTATTCATTTAAAAATAACAGTAGACGACTTCCCTGATGGTCCAGTGGTTAAGACTCCACACTTCCAGTGCAGGAAGTGTGGGTTCAATCCCTGGTCAGGGAACTAAGATCCCACATGCTGTACCACGTGGCCAAAAAAAAAGTAAATTAAAAAAAATTTTTTTTAAAAACCAGTAAGCTCATTATATATAAACACTTCTATGAAAAGTAACTATTTTCCAAAACTGTGATAAGTGACATTGTATACACATTTGCAAACCTGTCTTAATAGCTGGATTCTCATCCCTCTATTCGAGTATACAGTCTATTGCCATGTGTTCCTTGGAGGATATGAAGAAAATCTGGCCTCTCATATAATATAATTGGAAATGGAGGAGGTTTTTTGTTTTGTTTTGTTTTTTGTTTTTTGTTTTTTTTGCGGTACACGGGTCTCTCACTGTTGTGGCCTCTCCCGTTGCGGAGCACAGCCTCCGGACGCGCAGGCTTAGCGGCCATGGCTCAGCGGGCCCAGCCGCTCCGCGGCATGTGGGATCTTCCCGGACCGGGGCACGAACCCGTGTCCCCTGCATCAAACCCGTGTCCCCTGCATCAAACCCATGTCCCCTGCATCGGCAGGCGGACTCTCAACCACTGCGCCACCAGGGAAGCCCTGGAGGAGTATTTTGATAACCTTTTCAGATAATACTACACCAAAATACAACAAATGATAGTTTGTTAAAGACTAGTTGCTGTATAGAATTTGCAGTCATATCCATAAATTTTTCAAACTGTTAAGTTAAAATCCATTCATTAGTTTGTTTTCCACTTTGAATGGCTCCTACCCAGGCTTGATTTGACAGTCATACACTGGACGTCTGGGAAAATGTAGGTTTTACTAACTTTTATAATTGTTCCAAATGTTGACCCATTTCATTGTAACCATAGGAGAAAATCACATTTAATATTACCAATCTCATCAGAAGTATCTAAGAACTAGGATGCTGCGGGCCCAGGGTAATGGGGATATATGTTCTGAAATCTGAACTTTTCTTTTAGAATCCAAAAGTTAACCTCACAGTATCATCAGTAACGTTCCTTGACACGACAGTCTCACTTAGTTCATATTTTAGAAAACATCTGCCAAATACCAAATCTGAAAATAATCATGGTTTTTTCAGTTCTTTCAGGCCAAAATGGTGCAGCATAAGAAAAGCACCCAGTTTTCAGTGCAATCGTCCCACAAGCGCTTGTTCTCAAGCCAACTAGCATATTTTGGTTTACAGCAGACTTTTTAAAAAATATAATTGACATTTTTAATAGGGAAATTTACCATTCAGATTTCAAATATACTAAATAAGTTAAATATTAAAGTATATGACTTACTAGCAAATATAGGAGGACAAATTTATGGGGGGAGATAGACAGGCAAAAACAATTAGCAAAGACCACAAAGAAGACAGATTAAATATGACTAAAGTTAAAGCTTACAATAAGATACGATTAAGGAGTTAAGACAAGTGTCCGACAAGAAATGTGCAACGTGGGGCAGAGTTCATCTTCAGAACACACAGGATGCCTACAAATCAAAGATCACTCCAACGGAAGAGGATTTGAACAAGCGATCACTTAAGACGTAGAAGTGCCAATATTCACATGAAAATCCCACAAGGAGTAAAGTCCAAAAGAAACGAGTACTGTATTTTCCTCAGTCGGCTAGCTGGAAAGTTCTAAATTAAGACTGTGAGAGGGAAGAGATATGGGAACTTATGTATATGTATAACTGATTCACTTTGTTATAAAGCAGAAACTAACACACCATTGTGAAGCAATGATACTCCAATAAAGATGTAAAAACAAAAAGACTGAATGACAGAGCATCATGTATCACCTGGCACTTAATTCAATCACCACCACACCCTGCCTCCCCACCTTCCAAGTGGGGATGTGCTTATCTTTTTTTTTCCACTTGTATGTGGAATCTTTATTTTATTTTATTTTTTTACATCTTTATTGGAGTATAATTGCTTTACAATGGTGTGTTAGTTTCTGCTTTATAACAAAGTGAATCAGTTATACATATACATGTGTTCCCATATCTCTTCCCTCTTGCATCTCCCTCCCACCCTCCCAGGATGTGCTTATCTTTGGGGAGGAGACTGGGATTAAGGACGGGGGAGCGAGGGGGGACGTTGGAACTGGATAGAGTGCTGAAAGGAGCAGGACTAGTTTCAGAAGAATTGTGTGTGTTCTCTCCAGGCCTCTTGCTGTCTTAGTTATTCTAATAGTTCAAGTCCACTCTTTTGGATTGTCCAGGTAGATTATCCTATGCAAAGAGTGAGTTTTCCTCTCTTTCTACTTGATCTGGAGTGCCTTGGCCGTGGTGCTCTGGGTCAGAGTTGAAGAGTAGTGGTGAAGGTAAACCATCCATATGTTACCCCTTAACTCTAATGAAATGTCTTGATTTTTTTTTTTTTTTCTGGGGGGTGGGGGGCTGTGCTGCACGGCTTATGGGATCTTAGTTCCCTGACCAGGGATTGAACACGGACTCTCGGCAGTGAAAGTACTGAGTCTTAACCACTGGACTGCCAGGGAATTCCCTTATTTTTATTTATTTTTTTAAACACCATTTGTGGTTCGAGTCCTTAGAATTCTCTCGAGATCATTTATCATGTTAAAGAAGATTTTTTTATTCCAAGCCTTCTGAAGTTGGTTTGGGGGCATATTTGGTTTGAGTTTGGGTTTCTTCATCAAGAATGATGATTGAATTTCAAATGTTCTGCACTTAGGATGGTTCTCGGGCGTTTAGCCTCATAAAAGAGAGTGACTTCCAATGTTTGTATTTTTATCCCACTCTATTTCTTCCCTTGGTATTGATATCAGAATTAATCTATCATGAAGTGAGTTGAGGCATTTTTTTCTTTCCCTCTGTGATTAAACAATTGAACACGAAAACACTTTTGCTGGAAAATTGGTTAGAACGCGCCCACAGTACTCTGTTTATGACTTTTTTCCAGAGGCTGGAGAGGGTGTAGGTTAGGCTGTGATGACAGTGTCCATCTCAGTGGCCACTGAAGCCTGCTCTGCTCACCCCTGTGTCCCCAGAGTCAGTGTGAGCTCTGCTCCTTGTGGTCTACTCTCCGGGACCTGGCTGATGGAGAGACCGCTCTGGAATACGCCAGATAAAGGCGTTCTTGACCTTTTTTTTTTTTTTGCGGTACGCGGGCCTCTCACTGTTGTGGCCTCTCCCGTTGCGGAGCACAGGCTCCGGACGCGCAGGCTCAGCGGCTATGGCTCACGGGCCCAGCCACTTCACAGTATGTAGGATCTTCCCGGACCGGGGCACAAACCCGTGTCCCCTGCATCAGCAGGCGGACTCTCAACCACTGTGCCACCAGGGAAGCCCTTGACCTTTTTTCTTGCTGTGGACTCCTGGCAATTTTGTGAAGCTTACGGGACCCTTCGCAGAACAGTATTTTTAAACATAATAAAAGCACATTAAACTATATTTAAGTACAATTGCTGTCAAAGTGTTCATCGTGTGGTATTTTAATACACTAAACCCTCGCTTTTCTGAAGTGTGGTACAGACCAGAAAGGTCACCACCACCTGGGAGCTCGTTAGAAACACAGAATCTTAGTCCCCACCCAGGCCCACTGAATCTGAAACTGCATTTTACTTTGTTTCTGTGAACTCAGCTTGAGAAATGGAGAGATGTTGGTTAAAGGGTACAAACTTGTAGTTATTAGAGGAATGAGTCCTAGGGATCAAATGTACAGCATAGTGACTGTAGTTAACAATTCTGTATTATATACTTGCAAGTTGCTACGAATAGATCTGAAATGTTCTTACCACAAAATGGTAACTGAGGTGATGGAGGTGTTAAGTAACCTTATTATGGTAATCATGATATACATGTATTAAAAATCATCACATCATATACCTTAAACCTACACAATTTCATATATCAATTATATCTCAAAACTGTGAAAAAATCTGCATTTTAATGAGACCTCCTCACCCCCAGATGATTCGCTGGCACAGAAGCACTGAAGCTCTGCAGTTAATTTTCAGATCCAGTGGCTGGTCTACTATCTTAATTGTGAAGTAGTGATGAGCATAAAGGATACTGAGACCTACAGCAAGTAGAATGTAGTCTGAACATGGCTCATGTCTATTAATGGAGATCTCGGGTACCATTATTATGGTTTATTGACTACATCCATAATTGGAGGAAATGCTAAATTCCAGTTAGAGGTAATGGAGATAAAAATTTAATCCTTTCTCATGCAAGGTCTTGGATCCCCTAAATTGTATCCATGAGGCCCAAAATAAGAACCCCTGCTCTGGTTGAGAATACGCCTGCCAATGGAGGGAACACAGGTTTGATCCCTGCTCCAGGAAGATCCCACATGCCGTGGAGCAACTAAGCCCATACGCCACAACTACTGAGCCTGTGCTCTAGAGCCTGTGAGCCACAACTCCTGAGCCCACATGCTGCAACTACTGAAGCCCACACACCTAGAGCCCATGCTCCACAACGAGAGAAGCCACCGCAATGAGAAACCCGCACACTTGCAATGAAGAGTAGCCCCAGCTCACCGCAACTAGAGAAAGCCTGCGCGCAGCAATGAAAACCCAACAGAGCCAAAAATAAATAAATAAATTCATTTAAAAAAAAAAAAAAAGAAAGAAACCCTGCTCTTCACAGGGAATAAAGCAAGCCAATATTTTATAATAACTATAAGTGGAATGTAGCCTTTAAAATTGTGAATCACTATGTTGTACACCTGAAATATAATACTGTATATCAACTATACTTAAATAAAAAAAAAACCCTGATTGGGAATGTTACAGGCCATCTTGGGCAAGAGAAGCGAGTGTAGCCAACCAGACACTGGCTGTTTTTTGTTGTTTGTTTTTGTTTTGTTTTGGCCATACCGAGTGGCTTGGAGGATCTTAGTTCCTGTACCAGGGATCGAACAGGAGTCCTAACCATTGGACCACCAGGGAATTCCCAAGGCACTGGCTCTTAAAAGCATTTGCCTAACAGTAACTCATCCGTTTTGCTCCTCTTCCATTGGGCAGAGCCAGTCACATGTCCAAGCCTGCAGTGATGGGACCATGCAGCATAATTCTGGGAACGACAGTGACTATTTGAACATTAAACAATTTACCTTGGGGTACATCTCTGACATAGCAGTTTTTCTAAATGGTATCGCTCCATTTTCTTTCTTGATTCAGACTGTAATTTTATATCTTCCTGGATGATCACCATTTTATTGAGTCTTCTAAACTGATTGGGGTAAAGGCCTACTTAATAATCATGATTGCGTTTGTCTATTTCTTGTCCACTTTCTCCCTTCCAATGTCTATTAAAATGGTTCTCAGCCAGATACAATTTTGTCCCCCTCCCCCCAGGACATTTGGTAATATCTGAAGACATTTTTGACTCTCAGAACTGGGGAGGAAGGTGCTACTGGCATCTAGTGGAAAGGGTCAGGGATGCTGCTAAACATCTTACGTGCACGGGACAGGGCACAGCAAAGAATCACCTGGCCCCAAATGGTTGTAGTGGTGGGATTGAAAACCCTGGCCTATTGGTACCTTTTCTTTGAGCAAACCTTCCCCTTTTAACAGCCATTTTTTGTTTTTATTGATCCAAGTGCTGTTCATTTCTTCTAGTTTCTTGAGTTGCAAATGGTGCGCTTGCTTTCAGCCTTTTGTTTAAAATGACCTGAAATTCACAGACATTCTTCTGGAAACTGACTAGGCTACGGGCTTTGATACATGGAGCTCCCCCTGTTCATCTCTTGGGAGTTTGTAATTGGATTTTGATTCTTGAGCAAAAGTTGTTTTAAAACATGTCCTACAATTTGCAAGCTTTTCTTTGAAAAACCTTTTGTGAAACTGTGTTAGATTCATAAGTCTGATTCACATCTACTTAGTGAGTTCTGTCTCCTCAGTATAAAATTTTTAGTGGCTTTCACCATGATTTGTTTTGCCTAATATTGATATTTCTGATGTCTTTTAGCATTTTCCTAGAGTATTTTTCTATCCTTTTCTATTTCTCTGCCATTTTTATTTGGGTATCTTAAGAGCATTAAGCTGATTTTTTAAAAATGTAATTGACATTTTTAATAGGAAGTTTAATCCATTTGTTTCTTGTACTAAGTGATGTTTAGTTTGATTTTTACCTCATTTTGTGTTCTGTTGTATCCCTTTTGTTTTTTTTTTTTTTTTGCGCGGTACGCTGGCCTCTCACTGTTGTGGCCTCTCCCATTGCGGAGCACGGGCTCCAGACGCACAGGCTCAGCGGCCATGGCTCACGGGCCCAGCCGCTCTGCGGCATGTGGAATCTTCCCAGACCGGGGCACAAACCCATGTCCCCTGCATCGGCAGGCAGACTGTCAACGACTGCGCCACCAGGGAAGCCCTGTATCCCTTTTTTTTTTTTATGATTGGCTGTCTTCGGTGGTTTGGAAGCAGTACTTTCCATTTCATTACTTAAAGCCCACATCTTATCCACTTACCTTTTTGTTGTTCTGACGTACACGGTTCAAGTGTGATACCCTGCGTCATCTGTCAACTGGCTTTATTTTTTCTTCCCATGGAATGCTAGTTCAAGTACAGGATATAATTTCTGTGGAACTTTGCAGATACTGTTCCCATCTTGCTACCACCCAGTGTTGTCTGAGGAGTTGTGTGCTCATCTGGGCTTTTTTTTTTTTTTTTCTGAAAGCTTTAAGATCTCATCATTCCTAGGCTTCTGACACTGTACCACCATGACTCTAGGTAAGCCATCTTAAGACACATGTCTGGGGAATTCCCTGGAGGTACAGTGGTTAGGATGTGACACTTTCACTGCTGAGGGCCCGGGTTCGATCCCAGGTTGGGGAGCTAAGATCCCGCAAGCTGGGTGGTGTGGCCAAAAAAATTTTTTTAATTAAAAAAAAAAAAAATCCATGTCTGTTTTTAGTGTTGAAATAATTATTTTCTCTAACTTCAGGTTCTTGAGTTAGGCATGTCTTTCTGTTCTGGCTTTCCCCAAGCATTTGGTTATTGGGTAGACTTTTATTTGGATATGATCAGTCTGGAGTGGTTATGTGGCGGCAATGTTCTGGGCTTGGGGTTCTCTGCTCTCCGGGGTACCTCTAGGTACTTGGGGCCTTTAACATTGTTTCTCCAGCCTAAGCGTGCTCACTTCCTAACAGCCTGGGAGGTAGATACCATTGCTGCTTGTGGTTTAGTACAAGCAAGGGAAGGGTCAACCTGACCATTCTCCCTGTGTTTTATCAACTAGTGAGCCAGAAAGCTGTTCTAATACCCTTCCACCTGCCCGCTCTGATCTTGAGTACTTCTATGACCACTCTCGTTTTCCCAAACAAGGTTTGGCCTATGATTTTCTCTCAGTCTGATATTATCTCTGTTCCTCAGGAGCCTTCAAACGTTCTGAGCCATGAGTGAATAGCACACCTACTTGTTGCCCAGTGTGCTAATCTAGACCTCAGCGTCTTCCTATCTCTGGGCATTTGGTGAGAAGGAAGCAGCAGACCCCTATGCTCAGGCTACCACCTTGGTCACATCTCTCTGCAGTCATCTTGGTAGAGAAAACCCTTAAAACCTTGACTTTTCTTATGTGTTTGAAGGAGACAAACCCCACAAGTGTGAGTTCTGTGACAAGTGCTTCAGCCGGAAGGACAACCTGACTATGCACATGCGGTGCCACACCAGCGTGAAGCCCCACAAGTGTCACCTGTGTGACTACGCTGCCGTGGACAGCAGCAGCCTCAAGAAGCACCTGCGGATACATTCCGACGAGCGGCCGTACAAGTGCCAGCTCTGCCCCTACGCCAGCCGCAACTCCAGCCAGCTCACCGTACACCTCCGGTCCCACACAGGTACGTCCCACGCCTCGAAACCTCGGTGCCTCCCTTGTTCTCTAATTCCTTAGCGTTCATTTAGTTAAAGCACAAGCAACTTAAATGACTTCAGGGTGTAAGTAAAGAAGTTTGGAACTTCTCTGTTGATGGTGAAGTTTGTGGTTTCTTCTACCGGGACAACAGCTTTCAGTAAAACATGGAAGTCTGACATCTGGGTTCTCTAACTTGACTACGTAGAATACCACTGGGGATGATAATCCAATTCAGCAGTCAGGAAGCAAAGGATGTATCTCAATAAAAGTCTGATGTATAAACTAGGTGTTTCTGTCATTTAACTTAAACTCTGATTGCGTGGCTTAATTCAGAAACGTGTAGCAAAATCACCTGAATGTAACTGCAAGTCACAAACTTCTAGATCTAGAAGTTAGGCTTTGCAGAAAAGCTTTTCCTTCCCTTCTTTGTGAGACCCTGTTGAAATAAAAAGATAGAACCAACCCACCCCACATGGCACAGAAAAATGGGCATTGGGAGGCTCATAAGGAGAGTCGTAAAATGAGAATTTCCAGTGAATTCATGGAAAATGGCAAGCAGACAGGCATATACTGACATCTAAAATTGAGTAAAGAGCACTGTGTCCCAGCAGACAAATGGGAGGTAGCTATAGTGTTGGGAGCCAATCTTTCCAGCCAATTTCTGTCTGCGTTGAGCATTCTGGACTTGGAACTGGTATGTAGGCTGCAAAGGCCAGAGTTCAGAGGAGAAGCTGAAGCCTATTAGCAAAATGGTTTAAACTATCCAGTAACAGGTAAAACCCATGACACCTATGTCTAATCCTTAAACCAGTCTACTCTTCCTAACTGTAAAATGTCAACTATGGATTATCTCATCATCTGCAGAAAATGAGTGGTATGAAATGTGCCAAATCTAACAAATAACAAATTCTGGAGATAACAGAGTACTTGGGTAACTTACAAGAATTTTTCAGTTTTCTTTGGTATCTACCCACCGGCAGAAATGTTGCATCCAAGAAGAGTTTTATGAGCAAAGGTAGTCAGAAAAAAGAGGTATGAATTGAAACTAGGGTTGCTGGCTATAAAGTTAAACTTCCCAGAGACCAGGAAAAAAGTTGGAGAACTAATGATAAGAAGATAGAAGTCTGGTTTCTGACTAGGTCTAGGAAGAAAAGAGAAGTGAGAAAATCAAATGAGAAAAATTTTTCAATTCTCGGGGGCATGAGAGATGAAAGGGCTTACAAGATGCCACACAGGACAAAGGGAATGGCTGGAGAGATCCATACCTAGAAAGACTTTTCAGTAATATTGGCTTCTTGGAGATAGTGGAACAGTGCCCACAAAATTAAGAAATGATTTGGTATGTAGACTTCTTTACCCAGCCAAACTATCTCAAGTGTGAACGTAGACTAGACAACAATGCACAAGGACTTGAGACTTCACTCACAGCCACCAGGCTAGTGGAAGTTACTGGAAGATAAACTCTAGCAAAACAAGGGAGGAAACAAAATTTGGCATGAGATATTTGATATGTGAAGATCTGAATGAAGCTGACTGGGGTTGTAATAAAGGGAAATATCAGGATGATACTTATATGGAAAGTTAAGAGGAAATTCAGCAAATCAGAAACTCAAAATCCCTAAGAAATTCCTTGTAAAATGTTACATAATTAAGAGACTGGATGGCTTTTAAGATGGTGGTGAGATTCTTTTTTCCCTCAATGCACAAGCCAAGAAGCAGGATAAAATGTGACCCCCAAGTGAGCATGTAAGAAAAGAGAATCAAGGGAAGGGCAAGATAGGGGTATGGGATTAAGAGATACAGACTACTATGTATAAAATAAGCAACAAGGATGTACTGTCCAGCATGAGGAAATATAGCCATTATTTTGTAGTAACTTTAAATGGAGTATAATCTATAAAAATATTGAATCACTATGTTGTATACTTGACCCTAAGATAATATTGTAAATCAAAATACTTCAATGTAAAAAGAGAATCGAGGTGAACTTGATACTAGCCACACGATCAACTGGCCCAGGTGGAAGTGGACGTTTATCCACTATAAGGAAGTGGACGTAATCCCAGTGCAGAATTTGGCTCAGATGAACGTCACATACCCAGTCATAATATACATTACCTGTGGTTTGTGTCTAAAGTTTAAAGCAACTAGTTAAAGCATGGGAATTAAGTCAGAATGCAAACCGAACTTAAATGTAAAAATAAAGCTATTTCTCAAGCAGGGAGAAGGTAGTGTGACAAAGAGAAAGGAATCCTTAAACCTCTCAAGCTGATGGACTAATGGACTAAAAGTTGAAGCTGTTACTCATTTTAGAAAGTAAGGCTAGAAGAGTCAAAATCACAACCAACAATGCAGGAGAAGTTTGGGGAAAGGATGGTTATGTGGGATAAGTAAGAATCTCATCTTTTCATACAGTCAGCTGACAATGATATTTAAAGTAACAACCTCCAAAAGAACTAAACCCTTAGCAGTGCCTCTAGGGAGTGCAGAGGAGGCTATGGCATTTCATGATTTGTCTTCTCCTGCTGCCATATTCATGAGTTAATTTTATAAATAAAATTCATTCTGCCATTGTGAAACTACAAAACTTTAATAATACAAGCCAGTTAACTGATGTAAAAATACAGGTCAAACACTAAAGTGAGCACATTTATAAGTCTTAACTTGATTTGGAACAGTTGTGTGTAACATAAACCACACCTCTTCCTTCCCTGTCCAAATTTGGGATGTCAAGTTAAGTGAGTTTAGATGTGAAACGGAAGTGTCCTGAAGAGTGTGGACTTGGATGCCATGATGCCTGGATTCAAATCCCTGCTGTTTGGCCATGGTCAAATAACTTGACCTCTCTGAGCCTCCATTACCCCATCTATTAAAATGGGGGTAGTAGTACCCACACGTGGGATTGTCGTGAGGATTAAGCGAGTTAATATACGTGGTAAGTGGTGGTGTTACGAGGTGACAAGTCATTGGAGTTCAAAGACCCAGCTACCTCTCTGCGGCCAGGTGTTCTGAGGTGTGTTTGGGGGGAGTTCTGTGTTGCCTGCCTGCTCTAATGGAAACACACCTTCCGTTGCTAGGGGACACCCCCTTCCAGTGCTGGCTCTGTAGCGCCAAGTTCAAAATCAGCTCGGACTTGAAAAGGCACATGATCGTGCACTCGGGGGAGAAGCCTTTCAAGTGCGAGTTCTGTGACGTCCGCTGCACCATGAAGGCGAACCTCAAGTCGCACATCCGCATTAAGCACACCTTCAAGTGCCTGCACTGCGCCTTCCAGGGCCGGGACCGGGCCGACCTCCTGGAGCACAGCCGGCTCCACCAGGCCGACCACCCCGAGAAGTGCCCCGAGTGCAGCTACTCCTGTTCCAGCGCCGCCGCCCTGCGCGTGCACAGCCGGGTCCACTGCAAGGACCGCCCCTTCAAGTGCGACTTCTGCAGCTTCGACACCAAGCGGCCCAGCAGCCTGGCCAAGCACATCGACAAGGTGCACAGGGACGAGGCCAAAACAGAGAACCGGGCCCCGCCGGGCAGGGAGGGGCCCCGAGAGAGCGGTGGGCAGCACGTGGCCCAGATAGTGACCCAGCGGGCCTTCCGCTGCGAGACCTGCGGCGCCTCCTTTGTCAGGGGCGACTCTCTGCGGTGCCACAAGAAGCAGCACAGTGACCACAGTGAGAACAAGAGCTCGGGCTTGGTCACCTTCCCGCCCGAGAGCAGTGCCTCGGGGCAGCTGGGCACCCTGGTCTCCGTGGGGCAGCTCGAGACGTCCCTGGAGCCCAGCCAGTGCCTCTAGTTCCGCCGGAGAGGGTGGGCAGCCGTCCGGAATGCCAGACACGTGCCCCTGCCCGGCCCTCTGCACTCAGGCCTTCGAGCCAGACTTGAGTCACCAGCTGAGGGGACACCTGCTCCAGCGAGGCCGTGGCCCCAGTCACCGTGGCCTGAGGGCAGGCAGGCGCCAAGGCAACGCTGTGGAGACCCTCCCCCATCCGTGTCCCTGTCTTCCCTCCAAGAATCGTCTAAGCAGGTTGTCTCGGTTCCAAGGTGGGGGGCGTCCATCGAGCACTGCTCCCTCCAATAGGGATAGTTTCTTCGCAGTGGATTCCAGTTCTAGAACCAGTCCATCTCCGATGGTATTATGAAACTAATTAGACCACATGGAAAAACTAATACTACGCTCATCTGTAGAGCGGGAAAGGTGAAGGTGATGGTGGGGTACCTGGAGGGTCTGGGGTGGCCGGAAAAGTTCTATTTCTTAACCTGGGTGGTGGTTTATGAGTATTCGCCTAATACGTTTTTTGTGTGGTTCCTTTTATCTGTTGTCTTATAATAAAAAGGCAAGCTCATCTGTAGAATGGTGTAAGAGGGGCACTCCATTTTTATGGTCTTCCATAGACAGGTTATGGTGTGGGGTTCTGTGGTGCTGCCCCGGCCCCGTAGTAATTTCTCTGTAAATGCGCGTAGGAGATCTGTGTCTTAGTGCTGTAGTGAAGCGAAATGCAGTTTGATCTGTAGGTGGCGCCAAAGATCAAGCTGACGCTAGCTCAGCCTGTAATTGTGTGTGTTGTGAAATTCAACCTTGGCCTACTTGGGTTCATAAAAAGAGATGAGGGGCCCAGTGGGTCCTGGGCTTGGTTCTGGGACATATGATGCGTGGGAAAGCCTGAGACTAGTGTCTTCATCACAGTAAGCCCTTGGTGTTTGCTGAACCAACAAACGAGAAACCCCAAACCTCTTGTAAATGGACATTTCACTTGACGAAACTTAGGAGGCCATGGAATGCCGGTGGATATATAATTTATCCAAAGTTGCTTTGTTCTTTTCTTCAAATACAGTCTTTGTTTAATACAAATTCTTGTGTGCCCTCATCAAGCTAAACATCTGTGCTTTTAAAACATTGAATAGATCCATTGTTTTTGATACACTAGAAACAAGGATGTGAAAACATTTTTTTATAGATTGTATGCAGGGGACTATGTCACTTACAAAATAGAGGTACAGAATTTATTTTAGAAATTTTGTTTGAACAAATCTGATTCCGTTTAAGTCTGACTTCAGGCGAGTTATAACGCACTGTTGGATCTTTTTGTGAGAAGAAAAGATGGAAATGATAGCAGAGAGAATTAATCATTTCTTTGCTCTAGAGCTATTTTTGGTTGTTCAGAAGTGTTTTGTTACTGAATGCTGGTGCATTGTACAGATTCTTTAGTCACCGTTCTGCCGTTTGTCAAAGAGTCTTATCTGTGTTTCTGTTCTAGTAACAGAAGGGCTGTTGACCTTTCAAGTGGGAACCGATAGATCGAAATCGTATAGACGTTGCTTGTACTTCTGGTGTTATAGCTCTTCAGATAAACAGGAAAAATATCAGCCTCTTTAGAAGACATTTTTTCACAGCTGTATGGGCATCAAGGGTCTTGGATCCACGCTGGTATCACCTAGCAAATTTGCTTGCCCAGTAGAGTGGAGGTCAGCAAAAAGTTTGGGATCAGATAATATTTAATATAAATAGTAAATATTTGAGGCATTATGGAGCCATTAGGTCTCCTTTGTGACTAAACTCTCTGCACAAAAGCAGCCAGACTATAAGAAAAAGAACATGTCTGTGTTCCAACAAAACTTTATAAAATGAGGATGAGACTTAAAATATACAGCTAGTCACCAAATAAAGCTGGGAAGCAGCCATAGTAGGTAAGAGGCCGCTGACATGGTTTCTGCACCCAGCTCTGTTTCGCAAGGTCAATATGGATCTGAAAGGGGAAATTGATTAATGAATATGTTTGCAGTTTGACATCACCTGGACCAGGGGTTGGCGAACTTTTTCAGTAAAAGGCCAGATAGTAAATTTGGGGGGCTTTGCTGGCCTTAGTCTCTGTTGAAACTACTCAGCTCTGTTCACCTCTGTGGCACAATCATTCAACTCTGCCATTGTCACCGAAGCAGCCGTACATAACAGGTAAGTGAATGGGTATAGCTGTGTGCCAATAAAACTTTATTTACAAAAAGCAGGCCATGATTTGGAGGGCCATCTTTTGCTGACCCCTGAGCTGGGCTATTGAGTGCAGGCAACGGGGTAATTGATGATGGGTGAAAACACAGGAGAAATACTGAGAATGCCAAGTTTCCTGGGATCCCTTTAAGCAAGCTACAGCTTCATGCAAGAGATAGGCAAGTTCCAGCTTGGGCACTGGGAAAAGCTGCGTCCTCTTGATCCTTAGTCAGTGTAGCTATAAAATCTCCAGTGAAGAGTACAGAAATCAAGATGTTACCCTCATGCTCTCCTCTGATTAAGGTTTCTTGCTGCCTTCTAAACATGGTAGAACATGAATTTTTTGTTTGTCCCTGGGTTTAATTTCTTAAAAAGCATGCGCCTCAATTCCTGTTGCTATGTTGTTGTGAGTCCTTACTCTGAGCCAGACACCGTGCTGAGAACGTGACCTGTGTTAACTCATCTACTTCTCCCCGGTGCCATCCAGAGCTGGAACTAGGGTGAGACAAGGGAGGCATGTGCTTAGGGCACTCAAAACTCAGTAATCACTCGTTTTAAAGCAATATTTTTTTAATTGGCAAACTGTGGCCCACAGGTCAGCTGCTTTGTTTTTGTAAATGAAGTTTTATTAGAAGTTGGCCTGGGAATTAAGGCAGGACCATGCAGGGGCAGACTTGGACCTGTCTTTAAGAGTGTGGTGTTTTTGTTCGTTGCGGATTCTTCTGCGTTACGTTTGGTTTTTAGGAAAATTGCGTTAAAATAGTCACCTTGATCAGTGAGATTTTCGGTGCTACTTTCTATTTGCACCAGAGGGGATTGCCTCAACCACCTCACCCCTGTCTCTGCCTCTTGCTCAGATACGAAGGTGAAGAAACTTCTGTTATTTTGTTAGAGTAATAAGTTGATCTGAGTAAGATGATGACACAACCATCCAAAAGGAGCCTTCTTTTGTTAAAAGGTAACAGGGTTGAGGAGGAAGGAGGTAAGAACAACCCTGCCTCTGGCACTACTGTCTGGCTGACGTCCGGCTAGAGATTTGACCTCAGATTCTCAGTTTGCTCGTCTGTAAAATGGGCCATTTCAGGCATTTGGCTTAATGATAAAGTCGACTGGTTGAAAACACCAAAACAGAAATTGGCTCACCTGTGTGTCTTTTTCTCGTTTATTTTGTTTGGGGCCAGGGCATGGGGACAACCAAGAACTAGTACTGTGACCTTATGACACTGGGCATCGTGGTTTCTATCTTACGTCTCAGCCCCGCCCTGCATCTTCAACACATGGTCCAAGGTGGTGGCAACTTAAGCTCCAGCCAAGATAGGAGGGGGAAGCCATCCTCCCTCTTCTTAGCACTGCTAGAAGGTTGCGCATAAACTTATGCTCACCTCTCCTGGCTACGTGGCTGGTCATATGCCGTGGCTGTGGCAAAGGGTGCTGGGAAATCGTGGCTCTGGAGTAGCCTTGCCGAGTTAAAACCCCACAAGGAGATGCTGAGTCATGAGTATTCTCTGCCCCTGAGCAATAATGCAGGCTCTTGAAGGCTGGAGATGACTTTGCTATGAAACACCTGGCACGGGTCCCGAACACCCCGGGTATTCTGTACGTGAACGTTTCTGTTTTATCAGGGCTTGTTGGGGCACCCTCTGTCTGTTCTTTGTGCATACTGGCCCATGGCATTCTTCCAAGGCTTTCTGTCCCTCTAGTCCGGTGGGTCTCAACTGTGGCTCTGGGCTGCAGTAGCTGGAAAGCTCTGAGGTATTTGGAATCCGTCTCTGTGGGGAAGGGCCTGGGCATCAGTACTTTCTAAAATCCTGCAGGTGATTCTAACGTGCAGCCAGGTGGGAAGAGCTGCTCCAGTGAAGGAGCAGGGCTGTCTTCACGGGTGCTTGCCGTCTGTGCAGTCACGAAGGGCCTCACACTCGGGTGCATGCTCTGCTTTTGCTGTCTTGGAATTCTTAATTTTTGAACAAGGGGTCCTGCATTTGCATTTTGCATCAAGCCCTGCAAATTACGCAGCCAGTCCTGTGAGGAAAGAAAAACATGCCTAAGAAGGGAGACTGTGTGCATCACTGGTACAGAAAAGGTCTCAACTTTTGAAAACAAGACTCCTGGCTGGGGCTGGCCAGCCAGGGCTCTGGGTGGGAGGAAGAAGCGCCGTGAACCATGAAGTTCAAGCATTTCCCTGCCGGATTCCATTCAGACCTTACAATGAATGACATTTGTATTTGCTGTTACAAGAGAAAGCTAATCTTCAGAAAAGTTAACCTGCTCGGTGCAGCTAACAGAGGAAAGTCAGACCCACGTGTGCTGGACTCCCGTGCCTGTGTGTTATTTGCAGCCTGACTCTCCACTTAGACTAGGGTGTCTTCCACTGGCAGAAGTAGGGGAATCGGGGACGGAGCGATTTGAGTTCTAAGTGTCGAGGCAGGAAAAGGACAAGATCTTTTGCACGAATGGTGAGGTCGATAGTTGGATTGGAAAAAATTTTGAACATGGGTGTTGTTGGATGATCGGAAAATGTCCCTAGGCTGTCTGCCCACATGCTGGGGGCAAGTATTGCTGGAATGACCCATGTTACATTCCCCCAACAGGCAGGTTACAAAATGGTTGAGCAAATTTTGCTTCGATACTGATTGTTGGTGATAACCGCACTTGAACTCCCAGGACTATGAGTGGCCACCTGAGTCTGTGCTCAGCCACTCTCAGGGGCCACGTGGATAGGATCTCGTTCATGCCCCACCTTGAGACGTTTCTGTTTTAATAGAGAAGGGAATGAAGGTAAAGAACCCAAGTCCAGCAGTTGGTCAGGATTAGAACCAGTGTCTGCGTCCTCCAAGTGGAGCTCCTTCTAATACCCAGCACCACCTGCTTGGGAGACCTGCCTTAAGGCCAGTTTTCTTCATTGCTTTTTGAGTCATGGACCCCTTTGTGAGTCCAGTGGAATCTCTGAATCCCTTCTCTGAGTGATGTTTAAAAGAATAAAACAAAATGTATAGGTTTGCCAAGGAAAACAGTTATATTGAAATCGTTATCAAAATATTTCTTGGATTATGGGCATTTTTATTAGCATTATATTAAATGAAGGCTGTAGCAGCAGACCTAGTTAGTAACCATAGTTGACCCTTGAACAATGCAGGGCTTAAGCTTAGTCTAATTTATAGTCGGCCTTTGGCCTTCCATGTCCGCAGTTCCTCCATGTTTGTGGATTCAACCAGCCACGACATGTAGTACTGTAGTATATTTACTTTTGAAAAAAATTAAAAAACCTGCGTGTAAGTGGACCAGTGCAGTTCAAACCTGTGTTGTCCAAGGGTCAGCCATACTCTTAATTTTGAAGGAGAGATGCACATAAATGTTATTTCAAGATAGCTACAGCAACCAGAATGTTATATGAAAATAACTGATTTCTTTTGCTGACTGAATCACTGGTCCTGTTAATGCTTCTGTGGTTTGGTACCTGCATCCCAAACTGACAAATGCTCAATTTCAGTTAGAGGCGAGTGAAATAAGATTCATCTTCTTTCCCATCCAAATCCCTGGACCCTCTAAATTCTATCCATGGTCCCTTTGCTGCTAGGTTAAGACCTCTGATGCTAATGGAATTTCTGGGGTCTGGTTTTCTTGGTAAAATTTGAACTTGCAGTTCTTTTCCATAACTAGATCTAGTAGCACCAGGACTTAAATATTTACCCCTGCCTCCCCTCACCCACCTGCCAAAAGACCTTGCATTAGGAGGGATTCACCGAACAAGGCTCTTTGTAATGCCTACGTACAGCCCTTTTCTGATAAACTGTTCTTAAGATGGCTCAATTCTCACCTGCTAGTTTGAGGGACTTTGGCCTATAGAAAATAGACAGTGTATGTTTGTCAAACAATTCTGAAATTCTCGAGGCATTACACATACTCACGTGCTCTCACACTGCACCACCTATTTCTGGAAAGGTCACAACGGACTGGCTTCAGCCTAAAGCTAAGGGTAGGGTTTTTACCCAAGGCTGAGAGAGTAGCACATGAATAACAGCAGATAATTCTAGTATTCAGTGCAGGATTATCTGCACTTGTTCATTTTAAGCATCCTGGGAGGGAAATGGTTATTTCAATTGTATTGGTGGTTACTTGTGGACTTGAAACAATCTACCTTCATTACTTTTAGTTTTGATAAATGATCCCTTTATACTTAAGAGAAATTCACGTCCTGTGTGTAATTCTTTCAAAACACATAGACATCTCTAGATTTTGAGAAAAAACTGGACATATTTGCCTCTTATTTAACTGTCCATTTGTCCCTCATTGCAAGGAGACATTTCTAACATCGATATCTGAGGGAATCAATGGTACAGACATCATTTAGAAATTGTCTTTAAAAGAAAAATCTTTATTCCAGATACTCATTTCTCTCCTGACCCTAGCCCAGTCTCCAGCCCAAAGGCCAGCAAACTTTTCTGTAAAGCTGGTAGGAAATATTTTAGGCTTTGCAGGTCATACGGTCACTTGAAACTGCTCAACTCTGGCCTCACAGCACAAAAGCAGCTGGAAGTGGTACGTAAAGGAATGTGCGTGTGTTCCCGCAAATCTTTACGGACACCGAAATTGGAATCTCATGTAATTTCACATCACAAAATATTTTTAATTTTCTCAACCGTTTAAAAATCCAAAAATCCTTAGCTCGTGGATTATACAAAAACAGGTGATAGGTTATATGAGAAACACAGGGCAAAGTATACAAGGAATCTCTGTTACTTTTATAACTACATGTGGATCTACAATTATCTCAATAAAAATTTCACTTAGAAAAATAAACTAACAGGTAGTTGGCTAGATTTAGCCCCCAGGCTGTAGTTTACTACCCCTGCCAGTCAGAACAGCTTATTAAAATATGATACATAGGGGCTTCCCTGGTGGCGCAGTGATTAGGAGTCCGCCTGCCGATGCAGGGGACGCGGGTTCGTGCCCCGGTCCGGGAGGATCCCACATGCCGCGGAGCGGCTGGGCCCGTGAGCCATGGCCGCTGAGCCTGCGCGTCCGGAGCCTGGGCTCCGCAACGGGAGAGGCCACAACAGTGAGAGGCCCTCGTACCGAAAAAAAAAAAAAAAAAAAAAAAAAATATGATACATAATTTTAAACTGCTCTCCTATTTCTTGATTGTTTTTGACGTGAATGGAATGTTTGAATAGGATTTTTTTCTGACGTGTGCTGTCTCCAAATATTGGTTTTATATTACAGTTCAAATACAAAAGCCTTAGCCGTGTAGCTGTTGTAATTAAAGATTCTAGTGTGGCTTAAGTATCTATCTAAGTGATACTAAGCAAATTTACATTTGTCAAATGTTCACTTAACTAAAAAGCTCAGCATATCCTCTCTCTGAAATATGAAAGTCATTTATAAGAAGTCCTCAGTCCTAAAATGTTTTCTTTTAAAATAATAATCTTGACATTTTTTAAAAAAAATCAAGCAATACCAGGGGATGTGCAGTGAAAAGTCTCTCCTTTCACAGCCCCTCATTTTCCCTTTCAACAGGCAGTCACCATTAGCAGTCGGTGTCTATATCTATAAACGTTTTGGTTTAAAATTGGTCATCATGGCTGTCTTTTGGGGTTGGCTCCCCAAAATCATAATGATAGTAGCTGCCAGTGCCAAAGGGTGCGTGAACCTCACAAACGTCTTGACTCCATACAGCAACTCTCCAGAGCAGGTGACGCTGGCCCCATTTTACAGATTGAGCTCTTGAAGGGCAGAGTCATCAGACACAAGTGGGTCATGGTGTTTGCATGGTTTTGTGGTTTGATGAAACAAAACCCTCCTGTTGCTGAGTGGCTGTTGGTATGGAGGTTGGATGAGACATTGGAAAGATAAGCTACCTTCCGGTATTGAAAGCGTTCAGTTCTTAAGAGCTCACACTATTGTAAAGTGAGTTTGTCTTCTTATTACAAAAGCAGCATGTGGTCACTGGAGGAAATGTAGAAAAGCAAAATAAAAATTAACCTGTAGGGGCTTTCCTGGTGGCGCAGTGGTTAAGAATCCACCTGCCAATGCAGGGAACACGGGTTCAAGCCTTGGCCTGGAAAGATCCCACATGCCATGGAGCAGCTAAGCTTGTGCTCCACAACTACTGAGCCTGTGCTCTAGAGCCCGCGAGCCACAACTACTGAGCCCGCGTGCCACAACTACTGAAGCCCATGCACCTAGAGCCCATGCTCCGCAACAAGAGAAGCCACTGCAGTGAGAAGCCCGCGCACTGAAAATGAAGAGTAGCCCCTGCTCTCCGCAACTAGAGGAAGCCTGCACACAGCAACGAAGACCCAACACAGCCAAAAATAAGTAAATAAATTATTTATTTAAAAAAAAATTAACCTGTACTTTAGCCATCACAGCATCTTGCCGTTGGGGACACCTCTAACCCAAGGCAGGTAAGGAAGTTTTCCATCGTCCGTGCTATGATGAAAAGCTTTGTGGAGAACTGTCGAATGCATCCTCATTTCCTGAAGATGAGCTTTGAATGTAGCAGGGTAGTTAAGAGCCCAGAGGCTGCATTCGGAGTACCTGGCTGGAATTCTGGCTCTGTCATTTTGTTAGTTGCATGACCTTGGTCATATTAAGACCCTCTGCCTCATTTTTTTAAATCTATAAAATAATCGTAGTACCTACCTCATAGAGTTGTCATGAAGGTTAAATAAGTTAATCTATGTAAAGAGCTAGAACAGTGCCTGGCACATGCTAAGCACCAGATTGGACTAGCTAATCATAATTTATATTTTTTAATGAGTAGTTAATACTGCCAACAATTCTCAATTACCCAGGAGTTTCCTTAATCCTCAAATTGGTATGCGTGACTTTGGAATTAATTACATATTTTATGAATTGGATTTACTTTCTTAATAGTAATTTCTGATGCACCTACTTGAATCAGGACAAACCAACACAGACCTTGCCATTTATCCTCTTCTCTTTGGTCAAGTAAAAAATGCCTGTACTTTGAAAATACATAGACATATTAAGTGAACACAATGGAATAGAAATCGCCTGTTCGTTGTAAACAAAATTTAATTCTACAGCCAGATAGTGGGAAAGAGTATTCTTATGCCTTGCTAGAGGGAGATTTTGAGGGGGACCAATTTGGTGATATCTACCAAAATATTAAAATGTGAGTTCCCTTTGACCCAGCAATTATTCTTATAGGAATTTCTCCCGTGGAATTAATTCAAGTATGCAATTGAGTATGTTCAAGGATGTTCAGAGCAGTGTTGTCCACAAGAACAGTTAGCAGGATACAACCAGATGTCCATGAGAACAGGGCTGGTCAAATAATGATACAGCCATGCAGTCCTGACCACGCATCACTAAAAAAAAAAATGTGGTTGACCCATGTGTGTTGAGATACAAGTGGTTGGAGGTCAATTATTAAGTAAACTTAAGTTGCAGAATACTCTGTACAGTTTAATCTCCATTGGTGTTTTTTTAAAAAAGTTACATACATGAATATTGTCTTAAAGGATATGAAATAACTTTAATGGTGGCCGTCTCTGGCAAGTGAAGCAGGCGTGGGAAAGAGTGGAGAGCTTCTATTGCTTTACTAAAATCTATTCTGTTAGGCTTTTTACAACAAGCAAGTATTACAAATAAAAATAACTTTTAAATTTATCTTAGAGGTTCTCATCCACTTCGCCAGTTTATTCACTTTGATGCCCAGTTCTAAATATAAATGAGACATTAAATGTGTAAAGTCCTTTGGAATTTAAACATTCTATGAACATCTCATCTCTTGTGTTTTGCTTCTTCTACACTCTTCCTCCGCACCTATAGCCTCCTACCCACCTTCGGACACTTTTTAACCTCGTTTTCTGGAAAATACTGAAAAGAGTTCTTTAAATGCAGTTTATGAATTGCACAGAAAGTCTTTCAAAATGTGAGCGTGGAAGAATTGATCACCTTCATGGGTTTCTTTGTTATTTTCTGGCATTCTAACTTCAGGATAAAATAGGAATTTACCCAATTAGAGCAGTAGTCATTTCAGCAGCTGACCTTGTTTCTGCCCAAAAAATTCAGTCACAGAGTAGATCTATTCCCTGATTTCATCTGTAACTCACCTTGCACTCCTGTGCTTTCCTTTAACAAAATATTCTCAGAGAACGTGACCACACCTCTGGAGAACAGGGAATATTGTGCTGGGGGCAATACAATGCACTACTGATATTTCACTCCAAAAGAATATATTGATCTTAATGTTTTAATTTAAAACTATTGCAATACAGTCAACCATTTTTATCATATTAAATTCATGCTTGGGCTTCCCTGGTGGCGCAGTGGTTGAGGGTCCGCCTGCCGATGCAGGGGACACGGGTTCGTGCCCCGGTCCGGGAGGATCCCACATGCCGCAGAGCGGCTGGGCCCGTGAGCCATGGCCGCTGAGCCTGCGTGTCCGGAGCCTGTGCTCCGCAGCGGGAGAGGCCACAATGGTGAGAGGCCTGTGTACCAAAAAAATAATAAATAAATTCATGCTTATAGAAAATTTGGAAAGTACAAAATAATACAGAAAACTACCTGTAATCTAGTCCCAAATCCATAGGCAACAGTTGCTAACATTGTACTCTATTTTCTTAGTCTTTTGTTCTGCTTAGTATGTTTTTACATCATTGTGTAATACATGCTAATGTCTGCAGAATTCGAAATTTTTATTTTCCCCTCTTTGTAACCTAATATGGTATTTCTCCATGTTGTCAAAACTACGTATAAATGGTACTTACCATTACTCCCTTGGTGGACATTTGGGTTTCTTTTCATTTTTTTATTCTTAAAAACAATGCTGCTTTTATCACAATGCATAAAGCTCTTTCCATATATAGCATTATTCAGCTAGATTCCCAGAAATTGAATTACTAGGTCAAAAGTCATGAACAGTTTAAAGGCTCTTGCTAAATGTTACCAAATTGCTTTCCACAAAGGTTGTACCAGTTTACCCTCATCAGCAATGCTGAAAGGCCAAGTTGACTTTCTCCTTCTCCAAAACTGTGTGTTATTTTGTTAAGTACAGTGCTAATTTAGATAAGCTGATTATCATTATCGCATTAGTGGAGGACTTTTTGAAACTCCATCCATGATCGTATTTTTGCATTAGTTAAGTGATGTGTATTAAATTTTAAAATGGCAAAAAATATCACAAGTGTCCTGATGACCAGGTATCAATTTGCAAGTATAAAATCCACCAACCCCTTAATCCAACATTAGAGTAGGCACTGTATAGGCATAAAATCGCTTGAAATTTCACCACTAATAATAATATATATAATATAATAATGTCATTACTTAGCACATAATTAGTGCAGTAACCAGCAAAAAGGAGAATTATTAAAAATCTGGACTGTTTGCCCAGGGATGTTAGGAATTTATACCATGTGCCTTGGTTAGTGTCATCAATATGAAATACCAGTTGTATATAAATCGTAGGACTCAGCAAATGCTGTAACTTCTAATTGGACGATGACGTTCACGATGACCAAAGCTCCCAGCATAATTAGTTTTTGGTGATGAGTCTGCTTGAAAACTGCCAGGCAGGGAACCATTTCCAATGAATTATCTTTCACTGCTGATAGCCTCACAGACTGTTTCTGTTCCTGTATTTAAATGTAAGTCTTGAAAGCTGAACACAGCCGTGATCAAGGAAGGGGATGGGGCGGGCACCACAAAAAAATAAATGCAGAGCTTTGCCTGATTTTCAGTAACTGAGGGCAACCTAAAAATTGGAAATGCTGCAGTTGAAAACCCCATGTCAGAAAATGAATGGGAGCCTTGGGATGGGGTGGGGAGATGGAGGGAAGCAGTTCCTTAAAATTGGACATATTTAAAAGGAAGGAAAAAGAAATGCTTATCTAGTGTCTCCTAAGGGCTACTCCTCGTGCCCTCATTGCTATATCATTTAGTTATTTGGGAAAAGATTCAGGATTGCTGCAAAGTAGCTTAGTTTAAGAATAGCCAAAAATGGGTGATATGAATAATCCTTCAGTGATTAAGGGCTTAAGAGGGCATGAAGATTATATACCATTTGTTGATTTCATTTTTTTTAACATCTTTATTGGAGTATAATTGCTTTACAATGGTGTGTTAGTTTCTGCTGTATAACAAAGTGAATCACCTATACATATACGTATGTCCCCATATCTCCTCCCTCTTGCGTCTGCCTCCCACCCCTCTAGGTGGTCACAAAGCACAGAGCTGATCTCCCTGTGCTATGTGGTGGCTTCCCACTCGCTATGTTGATTTCATTTTTAAAGCAGAAAATCCTGGTACCTCACATTCCTGTTTTTATATCTGTAGAATGGGATTCTGTAAAATCTGACTGAAAAACTGGCACTAAAAGAACAAAATCTTTAATAATATGATCTTACCCCCAAATGCCTGTAATGATGCCATAGCTAACGTGAAGATTACATCACAGATTATATACCATAATACTGTCAGGAGAAAACAGAAAAGTTGACACCTTCAGTTCAGAAATATTTACTGAACACATACTATGTTCCTGGCATTGTGTGAGCCATGGGGAGACATGAGAGAAGGACATCAATATATGATTTTATTCCTTTCAAGTAATTGTATTTCAGCTATTGCTATTATAAAAGTAACACATGATCATCTGAAATAGATTTAAATCTTACATGTAATTTAAAAAGAAAGATGGAGGACAATCCAATAAATGTGGCTGGGGAAATTTACTATCAAGCTAGAAAAAATAAAGTTAGATCCCCTGCTGTAGTTACAAAAATAAATCCCCCTTGATTAACAAAACCTGAACAAAACTGACAGTTGTGGAAGAAAATACGGAGGAATACATTTTTAGTTTATTCAAAAGACACAAATACCATCAAAGAAAAGAGATTCGACAGCTCCAAATTTAAAACACCGATAATAGTAATAGCAATAAGGCACCAAATAGCAAATTTAAAGGCAAGCAGGATACTTGCCACCTATTTTAGACAAATTATTAACATCCAGCATGCACAAAGATCTCTTTCAAATCACTAAGAAAAAGACAATCCAACAGAGGAGAACATGGCAAGGGCTAAGGACAGAAAGATGGTGGGAGAGGACAAACGTGGTCAGACCATTTGCAAGGGGCTGACTCAAGAAAATGGACTTGAAAAGGTATATCTAAAAATTCTAAAGGTATATCTAAAAATTTCATTATTTTAGATAATGAAATTAAGATATACATTTACATATCTTGTATGCAATTCAAGATGTATACATTGGTGTACGTTCATAAATGTGGCCTCCCTTGTTGGAATTTCCCCTCCTCCCTTCTGGAAACTCAGAAGTGAAGTGATGCCCAATACTACAGCTCCTACTGGACATATAAAGTAGATTTTACTGTGTACAAATAAATGGGTGTATAGACAGATTGCTCAGGGATGATTATACAGTCCATCTTATGTATTAGGGCATTTTTACTTGTATCTATATCTTACTTGATAACAATGCAAAGCAGAATGTAACTTTTTTTTCCCTTTTCTTCCTCCCAACACACCTGTTGATCAGCAATCCTGTTCATCATTTCTCCAAACCAGATCTTTTTTTTCCCTGGAGCTTTAAACATTTTTATTTTGAAATAATTTTAGATTTAGACAAGAGTTGCAGAAATAGTGGTTCCCAAAAATACCCTTCACTGAACTTCCCCAAATGTTAACATCTTACATGAGCACAGTACAACTGTGGAAAGGAGGAGAATAACCTTGCTACGATACTGCCGCCTGATCTCGGACCTTATTCAAAATCTGCCAGTTGTCCCACTCAGGTTCATTTTCTGGTCCACGATCCCGTTCTGCATCCCACGTTCATTTAGTTGTCCTCTAACAGATCCTCAGTCTTCCTTTGTCTTTCATGACCTTGACACATTTAAAGAGTACTGACCGGTGTTGTGTAGAATGTTCCTTAATTGGAAATTCTTTGATGTTTCCCACGATTAGGTAGCAGTTATGCAACTCTTTTTTTCAGGAATGCCACCCGTGGCTTTTTTCAGTGCATCATATCAGGACTTACCTGAAGTCAATATGTCTCATTAATGATGATGTTAACCGTGGTCACTTGGTGAAGGTGGTGTCCATAGGGTTTCTTCATTCTGAAGTTACTCTTCTTCTCTTTGTCCTTAATGAGAACCCTGGGCGGGAGATTCTTTGAGACTATGCAAATATTCCATTTCTCATCATTCTTTTGCTCACTAACTTTAGCATCCGTCCACCGTTCTTGGCTGTAACAGTTATCCCTGTGGTGTTTGCTAAATGGTGATTTTCAAATTCTGTCATTCCTTTCACATTTGTTAATTGGAATTTCTGTAAGAAGGCTCTGTCCTTTCCCCCCATTTGTTTATTGACTTATATCATTTATTATTCTCATTGCTTATTTAGTTCAGATCACTCTAGATTTGGCCATTCGAAGGTCCTTCAAGTTGGCTCCTGTGTCCTTTCAACATGGCCCCATAGTTTTTTTTTTTTTTTTTTGCGGTACGCGGGCCTCTCACTGTTGCGGCCCCTCCCATTGTGGAGCACAGGCCCCGGACGCACAGGCGCAGCGGCCATGGCCCACGGGCCCAGCTGCTCCACGGCATGTGGGATCTTCCCGGACCGGGGCACGAACCCGCGTCCCCTGCATCGGCAGGCGGACTCTCAACCACTGCACCACCAGGGAAGCCCTGCCCCATAGTTTTTAAAGCACTTCATTACTTTCTGGTATCACAAGATGTTGCAGGTGAATCTTGTGTATTACCTGCCCCAGCTCTGAGATTAACTGTTTCTCAAAGGAGCTCTGGTTCTTTTTATGGGAGAATAGTATTTAATCGTGATCTGCACACTAGTGTATCCATTGCCACTGGGTGTCTCTAGACTGTATCTATCTTGCATCTTCCCTCCTCTCTCCATCCCCACCACCATCCCCCTGGTAGAAGTCATCATCGTATTTCACCTGGATAACTGCCTCTTTATGGATCCCCCTACTTCCAGTCTTGCCTTCCTCCAAGCCATCCTCCAAACAGTAGCAAAAATAGAATCTTCAAACATTAGCTGCACACCATCATTTCCTTGCATAAAACCTTTGCTGGGTGTCAAGATTAGGTCAGAATAACTGAAATCACTCTGTCTTCAGACATAGGGGGAATTGAAGCCTTGCTCAAGGCCTGCCATGTCTTAGCACAGGGTTGGCAAACTTATTTTGTAAAGGACCAGAAAGAAAATGTTTTAGGTTTTGCAGGCCACTCAGCTCTGCTGTTGTAGCACAAAAGTAGGCATAGAGGGCTTCCCTGGTGGCACAATGGTTAAGAATCCGCCTGCCAGTGTAGGGAACATGGATTCGAGCCCTGGTCCAGGGGCATTCCCCATGCCACAGAGCAACTAAGCCCATGCACCACAACTACTGAGCCTGCACTCTAGAGCCCACGAGCCACAACTGCTGAACCCGTGTGCCACAACTACTGGAGCCCGTGCTCTGCAACAAGAGAAGCCACTGCAATGAGAAGCCCACGTACTGCAACAAAGAATAGCCCCCACTCGCCACAACTAGAGAAAGCCCATGCACGGCAACGAAGACTGGCAGAACCTGGAACCCATGGGGAAGGGGATTCTGGGAAATGTCAAAATGGCAACAGACAGATTAGCCCAGTGGCTTTCACGTTCCCATGGACTGAAATTCCCTCCATACCGTGGCTGCTTTCTCCCCTTGCTCATTGCACACACTCCACTATGTTCTTCTCTCTCAGTTCTTCAAACCTGCCAGTCTCTTTTGCACCTCAGGACCTTTGCACATGCTGTCCCATTTGCTGGGAATGCTCTTTCCACCCGCTTTTTTGATCTTTTTTATCTTTTAGATCTCAGATGAAAGGGTACTCTCTTGGAGAGGCCTTCCCTCACCCTTCTATTTAAAATCACCTTCCCTTTGAGTAGAATCTGTCTTATCTCAAAGCTAAGGGACCTCAGCACCTTAGTTTTGTTCCTTGTCACCTCTCCAAGATTTAGAACAGTGCCTGGCACACACAGGTGCTCAGATACATACTAAATGAATGTAACACTTAGCACGAATGGCTAACATTTCACTTGCCTTATATACTATGTTGATTGATTGTTGATCTGCTCTCTATATCCATATAACCTCTTTTAGGGCAGAGGTTGGGACTCTAGCATTTATTGCTTATACCTAGCCCCTAAAATAGTAACGGAACATAGTTGGTATTAAGTAAATATTTGTTGAATGAATCTCATGCATTTAAAAAACCTTACTATGGATAGTAAATACTAGATAATCATGGAGATCAGGTAAAATTACATAGCAAAATTTTCTTTTTATTAAGTATGTTTAATGTCCATTCAGTGTCTAGACTTCTCATATTTTCATGTGGCAACCCATCCAAGGAGGGGAACTCTGGATTTGGAAGGTCCCCTCCAAGTGTGGGACCAGCGTGCCCTGTCAGTTCTTTGCCTCACCTTAAGATGTCACTAAGTGACTTGGCCGTGGCTTCCACTGGCTGTTGCTGGAAGAGCTGGGAGGTCAGGCCAGGGAGGGAGGAAATGACCTGGTGTCATGAGCAAATCTCCCACTTCCTCCGGCGCCTGGCAGACAAGGTGACGAAGTGCTGATGTGTCCCTCCTGCTTTACGGGGCGTTCATTAGCACACCTGATATTCCAGAGCCCTGGAAACCTGTTTTCTTCTACAGCCAGAACTTTAATAAATCAGGCCAAGCCAGATAAATCATGTCACGTCACCATTGACTCCATGGTCGTGGGTCCAGCACTGTTCCTAGGACACTAGGATGGACTCACGCGTTCAGTAATATTTCTGCTTCCAGGAAGTAGTGGGGGAGCTGATAAATATAGGAAAGAAAAAAATAAAAGTAACAGAAAAATCCTAAAAGTAAAGTGGTATTCTGGATTGGATCCCAAAGCAGCGAAAAAGAACATGAGTGGGGAAAATTGGTTAAATATAAACAAAATGTCTAGTTTAGTTAATAGTGTTGTACCAATGTTAATTTCTTAGTTTGTTAACTAGGAGAAGCTAGATAAAGCATATCTAGAACTGTACTATCTTTGAAATATTTCCATAAACCTAAAAGTAGTTTTAGAAGTGTACGAGGCAGTGTTGGCTTGGATAGCAGGGATATATTTTGTAGGCTCCTGAGGCAGTGAGTGAATTCCTGAAATCGAACAGACCTGGGATGAATCTTTACCTCTACTACTTACTAGCTGTGTGACCTTAAGCAAGTGACTTAACCTCTCAGAGTTTTCGTTTTCTTACTTTTTTTGTGTGTGTGGTACGCGGGCCTCTCACCGTTGTGGCCTCTCCCTTGCGGAGCACAGGCTCCGGACGCGCAGGCTCAGCGGCCATGGCTCACGGGCCCAGCCGCTTTGCGGCATGTGGGATCTTCCCGGACCGGGGCACAAACCCGTATCCCCTGCATCGGCAGGCGGATTCTCAACCACTGCACCACCAGGGAAACCCTAGTTTTCTTATTTTTAAACAACGTCCATGTCATTGGGTTGTTGTGAGGGCTCCATGAGATAATATCTCCTAGTATGGAACATGCACATCATAAATTCTGAATAAATGCTACCTCTCCTTTCTCTGGCATTTCAGAAGAAAAAAAAAGAGCAATCAGCTGTGCTTAAATATTTGGAAAATAAATAACAAGAGGTGAGATTTGTATTAGGTCACCAAGGTTGGCTCTTTTGTATTAGAAAAGCAGGAAGGGGACGAGCGCCCCACCTGAAAGTGAGCCAAAAGAATCACATTTGGTCAGTTTTTAAATCTATGAAAAGTATTTCTTAAGCTGTTGAAAGGCATTTTTCTATTAAAACTGGTCTTAAAACTTGTGATTTTTTTTCTAAGATAAAATTAGAGATGAGCAAAGCAATACTTGTGAAGGTTATTCACTGCAGCACCGATTATAAATGCAAAAGATTGGAAACCACTTAAATGCCACCAAGTAGGGAAGAGTCTGGGTAAATAACTTATGGTTCATCCATTTCATGGAATTCTCTGAAGACATTTTTAGAAATAAAAAGCAAGTGTCTGTATATATGCATATATACTTATATGACATAGTCATCCACAAAGGTGCATTGACAAAAAAGAACAGGGCGCAGAATGTGCACACAATATGCTATCATTTATATATCAAAAAGAGTATATGTTAGTATTTATTTCATATATGCATCCAGTATCTCTGGAAAGATATGCAAGAACCTGGTAATAGTGGTTGCTACTTGATCTGCACCAAAGAAAGGGACCATCTATCTTGTTAAAAGTCACATCCATCTTGTTAAATTGTTACTGCCAATAAAATTTTACATTTTTTGTTTAGGAATGTTTAACCAGAACTTATAACATACTTGCTTCTTCAATATATTTTTTAACTTTTTATTGTGGAAAATTTCAAACATATACAGAGGAGTGAGAATCATAATGATCCTCCCTGCACCCATGACCCAGCTTCAATAATGATATAACTTCTGTTGCTCTGATTTTGTAGTATAGTCACCTTGTTTTCATCAATTACACAAAAATTAATAATTGTAATAGTGACTCAGTTCTGACGAAAGGAAGTTAAATTTTTTGAACTTATGTATAAATTTCCTTGCTGAGAATTTTGATAAGATGATCAATAAAAGACTTCTAAGCAAAAAATATTTATTACATTAATATAAAATTCCATGAGGATGTGGAATTGAAGTGCAAATTTAAGGAGAAAACTTAAATAATGACATAAAATTTCAACTATTAAAGAAGAGCTTATTCATGTATGATTTAAGTGGGTGACGGTGGAGGTCCAGGATACATGATATTTAGATTATTTTCAATACATTTAAAGAAATTATATAACGAATAATTATAGTGCCAGTATCCTTTTAAGCTGTTTAAACATAGGAAGATTTAGATATAAACTTTAAAACATGTAAGGGAGTACATACTTTTAAGAAATTATTTTATAGAGTATGAGAGAAAAACAGTTTGAAGATCACAGCTCTAGAAAACCTGATGTTTATTTCCAAGTCTCAGGGAGCTGTTGTGTTGATGGGATAGAAGGTCATGCCTGCCTGAACCCTGAGACAGCACAGGGAACCTGGAACCTGAGATTGAGGTCTGATCAATGTGTCTCTTTCCCACTATCCATCATGACTGAGTTGGATTATTTCAGGAATGCAAGGTTGGTTTAACACTTGAAAATCAACCAATTTAATTCCCCCATCCAAGCCTAGGGTCACAGATGTTTTAAGTCCCCTTGGCCATTGTATATATATAGAAATAAACACCACTAGCCACCATCCCTTCCTTTACTTATCAAGCAACCCGTTGAAAGCAACCTGTTTTCTCTTGAAAACTTTTTTCTTTCTTCAATGCGTGGATAGTGGAGGGTGAAACACGTGTGTACTCTAACCAACTACCTTGAAAGAATGGTGGCCACTCTGTCTCTTCTCCCTGGCTGCGTATTCTGTCTTAACACAGTGTTCTTCCAAGAGCGGCTTTTCTACCTGCAGTTGGAATCCCTGTAGATTCCTGGGCCCCAGCTCAGAACCACTGAGTCAGGCTTTCTGGGAATCTGTGCTTTAAACATCTCCCTCCCCAGTACCCTAAAGTTTATAAAATGCCATTCTAACTCACTTTCACTATTCACACTGTTCAGAAAATAAAGTCTCTATTTTATTTCCACACTGGGGCCTTCCCTAAACCCTGTCTTGGCCTTTCTGCGACCTGACTGTTCCTCCTCTGATCCCTTTGAGGGTTTCACTTCCTTCCTATATTCCCCCAAATCCCTATGCTCCCCAATACATATGCCTCCTGCCCCGTTCTCTTCAGATTTCAGTTGCCTGCCTTTCTGCTGATGATTCCCAAGTTCCCGTCACTAATCCCAATGATTCTCCTAACAGTGGCCAGCTTTACTGAGTACTTACTGAGGAATGTGCACCAGACCTTCACTTTGATTAGCTCATTTATTGCCCAGAGTAGCCCCTTGAGATAGGTCATCATTATCACCCTCTTACAAATGATAAAACAGAAGCTCAGAGGGAGAAGCAACTTTTTCCAGCTTGTAACAATTAAAACTGGGTTTTGAACTTGGGACAGTTTGACCTCTTAACCTCTCTGTAGATACCTCACCTGTGCTCCAAAATGCCTGACACAGAACTTGGTACCTTCCCTTTGCATTCTCCCTCCCCAACTCCTAGGCCAGATATCTTCTGTTTGCCCTTCCAGAACCACAGGATGTAACCCCATGTCCTGAGTCTTCACATCTGGAAATACTCCCTGCAGATCTCTTAACTTCATCCTTTTACTCTCTTATCTCGCATTTTTTTGCCACTCACTCTCCTATTACTAAAAATGAAGTACAATGAAGATCTCTCAAAAATTATCTGAACTTAGTGACAGAACCAGAAACAAAGTAACATGTCCAGGTATGGAGGCTTCTCTACTTGTAAACAGGACGTTGCTGAGTCCATATTATGCAAAGTCTAAGTGATGGAACACAGGTAACCCTTGTTAAGGTGTGAAGTGAAGGTGTAAATAGAACCTTCACTTTCTTTTCTAACCTAATCACATACCTCTTCTTCCCCACATTTGACTCTGTCATTGCTTTAGTATTTATCAAAAATGAATAATTAATGATCATAAACCCTTCAGAAGTAAGCACAAATAGGAAAATGCGGTAGACCAGAAGGCTGATCATGGTGGCTTTAATAATCAGTCCAGCCTAAAGATTTAATCCCTCCAAATGTGCCTTTTATTTTTTAACTTGGATTATTTGTAATATTTTTTTTTCATATAAAAACCCAGAATTTAGCATTCTCTTGAGAAATCAGACAGTCCAGCAACAGCAGGTCCACTTTCCTACATGTCAGTGATTGGTAAGGGCAGAATGTTGACAGTTCTCTTTAGACAGGGCATGGGCTCCCCAGATCACTGCATCTCTACCATGTCCTGTCATCTCTCTGATTCTGCCCCTTAGTGTCAGCGGCCCTTCATCTTCCCACTTAGCGTTGTTTGTTTAATCTAGCCTGCAGTCTCCCTTTAGACTTGGGCAAGAGGAGCCTCTGCCCTGGACTCCTCACTTTTGTGTCTCTGAATATAAAACACACACAAAAAATATTTGCTAAAAGTCATGGGCAAGTCTGCCCTTCAACATCTGGTACTCAGCGGTGGCATTGTGCAACCCATGGCATTAAACAGGCACGCTTGTGACTGACACCGTTCAGACCCCGGGAAACACTTCACATCTCTGGTCGCATTCTGCAAAGCAAAAGGCACTTGCCTCTGAATGCCTTGAAGGTTTGTTGTCATACTGCTGCCAACATCAGACAACACTGCTTCATGGTGCATGGAGGATTTGAGCATGGGAAGCACTTAGGAAAGAGAAAAGACGACTGAATTAACTGTCGGAGCCTTCTCCCATGCCGTAAATGCATCAGATACTTGTATAGCCCATCTCCATAGCAATACCAGAGCAACCCCTTTCTTGTTTTGCATTGTCCCAATTCATTATTCTAGAGGTGCTTACAAAGAGCACAGTATTTGTACCAGGACATTTTGTAATATTAATTCATATAACTCTTCAATTTGCTTATACCTTGGTCCTGAGGTAACAGGCTTAGATTCTCAACATTGGCAGCTGGACAAACACTGAATGCTAAAATTGAAAGTAGTTTTATTTTTATAATGAATATTTAATGGGATTTAACAAATTCTTTTAACTATATATATATATTTCAGCTTTGTGTAAATAATTTTTATGTAAAGCTTGATCTCAATTATCATTTGTATTTTACCTTTCCATCTTAAATAATTTTGGACATTTTGGTAGAAAAAGATTTTAAAACATTTGTGAAGTATTTATAACATCTAATTTTTTAATGAGTATTCACATTTTTTATACTTTGATAATTGTATTTGATTGTTTTCCATTTTTTAGATGATTATTGACAAAATGAGGGGTCAAAAAATGACAGGATTTTATTTCGAACAGCCTAAGGGCTATATTTACCCCATGAACTAAGAATGGTTTTTATATTTTTAAAGGTTTGTACAACAAACCAAGAAGAATATATGAGATCGACCACAAAACCTGAAACATTTATTATCTGAATCTTTACAAAAATATTTTAGTCTTTGGTCAATAGAATATAAATTATGTAAAAACCTGACTGTAACTATACATTTTATGAGTCTACTGAAATGGAAACAACAAAAAGAAATGGGATAAATAATAACTTATGAATTATGTTTGTTACTCATATGAATATCACAGGCCCATCAACAGGACACCCAGACATGTGCAGTAATCAGTAAATTCTCTCCTCTGGTTGTTTGCAGACTTTTAATCATATATAAACAATAACTTGACACATATGTTTTGCTTTTGTCATTATGAATGTATACGTGTCAAAGTGGGAAATTAAATGTTTTGAGATTTGTTTAATGACTTGCACGCCTCCTGGCATACGGTGTGCGAGCCATAACCCACGAATGTTGTTGGCAGATCCGCCTGTCCGTTTTCCTCTGCCCCCTGAGTGCATCTGAGTTTCAGTTTTGCCTTAGCCTAAAAATTTTGACCAGAACTCAAGTGACAGATCCCAGTATCTATCGCCCTCTGTTGGCGTTGAGCAGAGTTGTCACACTTTTGCTTCCGCGTGGAGTTGTGTTCAAATCCGGGAAAGCTCGGAGTTGAACACATAACTAGAGGAGTTTCTGTGCTTTGTATTAATATTCTGGTTACATAATAACTTCAAAATACTTGAAGCAGCAAAGGTGCTTTATGAGGCAACATTCCTATCCCAGAAAAAAAGTCATTTTGGTCAAATCCTATCTTTCTTTTTACTAATCATCATCATTGCTGCAAATGCTTTGGGCCAATGTTTCCATTCAGTCTCTCAGACCTTTTTATTGATATTATTTTGACACCGGGAAAGAGACGCATCTTCCGGTTAATTGGTGGAAGAAATAACACTAAGTCAAAGGATGGTAGGGCATTGATAACCCCAAGAAAGACTCAATCCCCTCGCCACTGGAGGCAAAATAAGACAGACGGAGAAGGGGGACGCGGAGAGGGATGGTAGGGGAGGAGCTGGGAAGGGAGAGTGAGAGAGGATGCCTCTGGGCTCCGACCCCCACTGGGTCCTTATCAGCTGCCTCTACCTTAACTGCTTCCTCCTTAACAGGCTTTCACCAGCTACGCCGGGTTACTTTCTTTCTGGGTGGAAAGAGGTATTGCTCCTTTTAAGGGTGAGCCTTAGCGAATCGGAGCTTTGGGGTCTTTCTCCTGAAGCCCCGCTGACCAACCCCCAAGTGCAGGCTCTCAGTGGTCAGACCCCACTCATGAGAGCAAACAGACCACCCTCCCCGAGGGACGCCCCTGAAAACGTTTGCGACCTGTTCTGCTCTGGGATTGAGTCCCGAGAGGTTCTGAAAGTGCAGTGAGGGACTGTCTCAGCACTACAGACGCGTGCAGGAGTATCTGGATCCTGTTCCTTAAAGGAATCAGGAACGTTGCTCATCCCACATTTGAATCTACATCTGACACTTATTTTGTCCTGCGTTGTACCTACTCAGACATTTTCCTACAGTTGCATAAATTAGTTCTTACCTGTGGCTTTCAGTTTCACACCTTTTTAGGATCTTTACCATAACCAGAGAACTAATTTATGCAACTCTAGGTTAGTATACTTCTGAGTGTTTCTTTTAGGGTTCAACCTATAAAAGCCAGAAAGGAAAAAAAAAAAAAAAGTTTGGTCTAAGAAATTAAGAAAGATTTTCACTTTTGCTGGGGAGTACCGTTTAATTCTGCAACTCCCTTTTTAAAAATCCATTGAAGTAGTATTCTAGCACACTTGCTACATTTTCAACATTCCTAAAACTGCCCACAGTACTTTTAAAAAAAAAAAACCCTCTAATCACATTTCATGTTGACTTTCATTTTGTCACTTTGAATCGGGGCAAAAAGTCTCAAGATCTTTTCTGTTTTCTTGTTTTTGAAAATAGCGATTCCAAAGGAGGGGCAGGGGCCTTTTTCCCCATATAGGATTTTAGTTTTTAAACTCAGATCCACTGTTCTGACATGCTAAGACATCGGAGTCTTTCCGTGCCTATACTTTCCCTTAATTCCATCATTGACATATTTTGATGTCTGTAAACCCAACAGAAGGAAGGGTCCCGAGTAACCAGACGTAAGTCAGTATAAAAAAGGAGTTGGGGGGTCTTGGGGACACGGACTCCTCTTCAGAATCCCCTGAAGAGAGATTGACCATTGACAATTTAAATCTTCAATGCTTTATCTCTTTGTTTGAGTCTCGGAATGCCATTGATACCTTCTTTGTATTTATAATTGTTTTAATTAGCCACCCAGCAGGGGCCCCTCTCCCAGCTGGATTATGGGCAGCACAGCAGGACCTTACAACCCAGTTAAAACAAAGCCCAGACTTTATGGCTCGCTTAATTTCTTTTATCTGTATCAAAAATTTTTGTTCTTTTTTCTCTTGCTCTCCCTCATTTTCACTCTTTTTTCCCCTCCCCCTTGTGTTTGTGGGGTCAGGAGCAAAAAGCTTAGACTCCCAAAATGGCTTTGCTTTTGAAGAATCAAAGAATTATGGAAAAACCTCTACAGTGAAGATTTATCAGCAGCTCACATCTCAAGGAGGAAAATAGCATGTGCTTGTCCCCTGCTCTTCGTAACATGCCATAAACCTCTACCGTGATTGTATCTTGAGCATTACGCTGAAATTGATGTCGGTTGCTAAACTTTAGTGGGCGGAGGGGAGGGGAACGTTAGCAAGAAGGCTCCTCTGTTGTCCCTGGTGTTGTTTGTTCTATTTGACCACATCCTTCTTTTGTGGATGGAAATCTGGAGGATCAATTATGATGCAGATCTGACACCATTTCCATTTGTGGGAGCGGCGTGGCCAGGGATGTTTGGACTTTTGGAAATTCTTACATTGTTAAGACTGTTTTTCCTCCACTTTGAACTGGATGCTGCTACTTTGGTGTGATCACAAACACACTGCCTGACCCAGAGCATCTCATCAGAAGAAACAGAAACATAGGGCTTGTTTGTGGCTTTATAGAAATTGCCAGGGCCTCTCTTTATTTGTGAATCTATAGAACTGCCAGTCTAGAAATTAAAACAGGACTGATCCCTGTGGAAACATGCATCACTGCTAAAAGTAATCTTCCTTCACTATGCTGCAAATAATCTAGTTTAATTTTTTTCTAATAATATCCGAAATAACTTATTTGCATTTAAAAAGAAGTGATAGCTCCAGTTATCAGATATGGAAAAGGCTTTGAACTGGCTTCTGTATTTCTGTACAAAGGTCTTAAATGTTGTTGAGCCCTACCTTTATTTCTAGAACTTCCCAGCAACCAGACAGGGTTGGGAGTGGAGGGGTTTTGTTTTCAGTTTGTGTACAATTACCCAGTATTTGGGTGTCTTGAAAACCAAGGATGGTTATAATTAAAATTTTATCGTGTTACCTGGATTTATTTTTGGCTTTGTAGCCTATCAGAGACCCAGACATTCCCTTGGCTTTGTAAAACAGCAAATATCACAAAGACCATGAATAAATACCCATAGCAATTTGTTGGGTGCAATTGTAAGGCTTTGAAATTCAATGATAGGATTGAGAAGAGGCAGGAAACCCTGTGTGAGCTAGAGGTCTAGGGGTTGGGAGACTCTTGCAGGAGCCTAGTGTCCTTGAGGGGCACTAAATTACTAAAGGATCAAAGAACGATGCCCAACATTGTCACGTGCGACATATGTATATATTTATGTTCATGAAGATAGTATGGTTTGATGGTTGCACAACATCACGAGTGAGCTCTGCCTCTTAATTATACACTTTAAAACAGTTAATTTCATGTTAGGTGAATTGCATGTCAATAAAAAATAAAATGAGACAATCTCACCAAAAAAAAAAAAAAACCAGGATAATTAAGATTTGGAAAGCACTTTACAATTTACAGATTTTTTTTCTTCTATTTTTTAACATGCACTGTCTGGCTTAATCCTCATAGGACAGGACCCCTTTGGGATCCATGTTTTGAATATTCATCTCATTTCGTATCCAGGCGAGGGGACTCGACTCACCTAGAGTCACCCTCTAGTGACAGCACAGAATGAGAGACTTAGAAATCCTGCTTTTCTGTAGTGCGCTTGCTCCATCAAAATGACAAACAACAGCCTAGTTTTCTACGTGTCGATTTACAGGTTTTGTGGATGCTTGTTTGCTTGCTTAGATGGTATTAGAGTGGGAAATGTGGCGCTTAGAAGCCAAGCAGATCTGTGCTGGGAGCTGCTAAGTACTTGCTCTGAGCCCCTCCCCCCCCCCACCGGCACCCACCTCCCGTGCTCATCTCCACCTGGGGCTGGATCTCACCCAGCCTCCCAGGGCTGCTGTGTGATTTCCAGAGCCAGCCCAAATGCAGTACATTATAAACATGCTTTATAGTGTACCTGTCATGCAGCCAGACCTCAGTAATGGAGCATTTTCACTTCTATGATGATGGTTATAATCACTGTCATTTTTATTCCTATAAATGTGACAACATTGACCCACAAGCAAAGGCAGAGAATTCTTTTCAGTGTAGAATATGGTTCAGAGCGTCAGCAATTTTAATCTGTGTGCAGATTAAAGATAAATAGGAATATTTTTTAAATCACTTATTTGGGAGATTTTTATTCCCCTCACAGATGTTACTGTGAATATCTGTATGTCTGTGTAAGTATATACATATCCATACAAGAAATCCCCATCACTGTAAAATATTATATGTTAGCATAGGCATGGAAGGAAAAACACTGGAGAAACCCATGGTCTCTGGAGTGGGTGGGCTCATAGTCTTTCCTTTCCATGGAATATGTTTTGTAACGCTTGATTTTTTGTTGGTTTGCCTTCTTCATCCTATATCACCAGTCCTGGAAGCATGCCAGGCACAAAGTGGACCCTCCATACATTTTTTGTGGAATTAATATATATAGCGAATATGTAACCAGGAAAGCAATGAAGGGAATTACACAAAATAAGTTTTACGAAATCACCGCTTTTATCACAGTAAGGAAAATACCCTATGATAATATACTGGTCAAATTTCCAACAAAAGATGTATTTCCAACTTTATTTTTCGCTTTCTTTTTTCTTAAGCCCGAACTGAAACAACAAAAGGCATGTTTTTTTCAGAATCTATTAGAGGCACTGAGCTCCTGGTGGAACAAGCTGGATGGCTCTTGTCCTGGCTAAATTCTATTAGCGGAGGGCCATGCCGGTGGCTTTGCGCTGCCTTGTGAGCTTCAGACGGTTTCGACTGCACCTCCTGAAGTCCCTCTTCATGACATCATTCACATCTGTGGCGACTTAAGCCTCCTGTTGCTTTGAAAAAGGAATTTGAGAATATGAAGGGTTTATACTCTCTAAACTAATTAGCAGTGACCAGTAACTTGAGGAGGCCAACGTGCCCTCTAGGACACTCAGTTTACCTGGGGGTCTCGCCAGGTCCATCCAGCCATTTCTAGATACGTTACCAACCCCAGTGAGGGAGGAAAGGAGGCGTGCACGTTTTTAAAATAGAGAACTAATTAAGTGTAGTTCTTCCAAGATTTCTTTTTGTGTGATGTGACCTGGCAACCAAATGTAGCATCCGGTGTTTGAGAAATGGATTTTCAAGGAAAAGGTGGTGCTCTACGGAAAAAAGTTTAATTATATAAAGCAATTAGTGAGATGGATACATTAAAAGAGAAGACAATAAGTGGGTTTTCTTGCATAATTGTAACATACAAAATATGTATTTATAACATACATAAATAATATAGTGTGCTCTATCCTGATATGGAACAAACTTGAAGATATAGTAAATAAGGAAGTCCAGGTATAAAATGGTGTACATAAGAACTGAAATTCGAATGGCTAGGATGGCAAGAAAAGCCAGCAACTTCTACGTACCCACTGAACCCAAATTGGCATTTGTCATCAGGATCGGAGGTATCAGTGGTGTGAGCCCAAAGGTTCGACAGGTGTTACAGCTTCTTCGCCTCCATCATATCTTCAGTGGCACCTTTGTGAAGCTCAACAAGGCTTCAGTGAACATGCTGAGAATTGTGGAACCGTACATTGCGTGGGAGTACCCCAACCTGAAGTCAGTAAATGAACTGATCTACAAGCGTGATTATGGCAAAATCACCAAGAAGCGAATTGCTCTAACAGATAATGCGTTGATTGCTCTGCCTCTTGGCAAATACAGTATTATCTGCATGGAGGATCTGATTCATGAGATCTATACTGTTGGAAAACGTTTCAAAGAAGCAAACAACTTCCTGTGGCCCTTCAAATTGTCTTCTCCACGAGGTGGAATGAAGGAAAAGACCACCCATTTTGTAGAAGGTGGAAATGCTGGCAACAGGGAAGACCAGATCAACAGGCTTATTAGAAGGATGAACTAAGGTATCTACCATGATTACTTTTGTAATCTGGTCAGTTAATAAACAGTGACTGCTTTCAAATTGAAATTAAATTAATTAATTAAATAAAATGGTGTACGTAGTATAACAAAAAGCATATAGGTTTAGCAGCATCCCTGGACCACTAAATGCCAGAGGTACCCACCACCCCCCCAGCTGTGATAACCAAAAATATCTCCAGACAGTGTGAGATATCCCCTGCTTAAGATCATCCCTGCTTAAGAACCACTGGGCTAGGGAATTCCCTGGCAGTCCAGTGATTAGGACCCCACGCTTTTACTGCCGAGGGCGCGGGTTCAATCCCTGGTCGGGGAACTGAGATCTTGCAAGCTGCATGGTGAGGCCAGAAAAAAAAGAACCACTGTGTTAGACTGTGCAAGTCATCTGGTGACTGTTTTCCAGTTTTCCATCTCACCAACTTCTGGGAAGATGCTTGCATTTCCTATAGTAACGATTAATGCACTGGGTAAACAACATGAATGGATAACTTACAGATTTGTAGAAATGTTAATTCTGAAGTTCTGTCCTTTTTATAATCAATACTCTTGTTTTTTATGAATTCTCAACCATGGAAAAATTCTTAAAGACCTTCACCTCCCTCGGCTGGACTCTCCTTCCTCCTCCTAAAATATCCTCTTCTTCTTCTCCAGCCCTAACTCCAGGAAGTTGAAACACAACCATTTACCTGTTACAAATGACTAGCTAAAGTAATCCCCAGTCTTTATGGCCCCCAACTTTACTTCCGAAGAGTGTTTTTACCCAGCCCTAGAAAGTATTACTTTCTGCTTGAGTGTAATTAAAATCCCAGTCATCTATTCAAGAATGCCATTGCCAGTAAGATATTAATTGTGTCTTGGAGCTGGAAAGTATTCTTCCTAACAGGACTTAATGGAGCGTCAGATCCAAGAGACATTCATAATCATTGTCCCATCCGGAAACATGACACTGGGGAGATGGATCATTCACTTTCACTATTTTAGGATTTAATGGAGGGTAAAGTTTTTTGTGTTTTTTTTTTTGCGGTACGCGGGCCTCTCACTGTTGTGGCCTCTCCAGTTGCAGAGCACAGGCTCTGGACGCGCAGGCCCAGCGGCCATGGCTCACGGGCGCAGCCGCTCCGCGGCATGTGGAATCTTCCCGGACCGGGGCACGAACCCGTGTTCCCTGCATCGGCAGGCGGACTCTCAACCACTGCGCCACCAGGGAAGCCCCGGAGGGTAACGTTTTTAACCTACTTGTTGGGAGCTTAATATTTCTAAGAAAGAAAAGACGTCTTACAGCCTCAAGAGCCAGGCGGAAGTCTCTTTTTATTTTTTCATTGAGTTTAAAGACCTTTTTTGGGTTTTCTTATGGGAATTTATTCGTCATTACATTAATTCTAAACAACGTTCATTTTTCCCACTGTTCATTACCAAATAGGCAGCACAAAAATGTTATTTTTTTTAAAAAGGCACAAAGGAACAAAACAAATCATTGTGACTACCAACACACAGGGAAAGCCACAGAGACATTGGGATGTGTCTGTCTTTTGCACACCTTTATGATGGTGAAACTCAGAGCAGAGCTCAGCATTGATTCTGGAATATCGGGGCCAACACCAAATCCGTGGAAGGCATTATATTCCTTAAGTGGATTCTGTTAGGAAGGCCTAATTCCCTCACATGACTTAAAGTCTGAGCCAGATTCCAAGCCAATGTTTCAATGTGGTGTCTGCGATTTCCGCTTGTCGGTTTTTGTCATTTTTGTCATTTGCATGTATGTGATTTATTTATTTAAAAGAGGTAGTCCATTCACGGGATTGAATATTCAAAAGGTACAAAGGGCTGTGCGATAAAAACGTTTGCTTCTCTTTTTCTGCAAGCACCGATTCCCATCCCATCTCAGGCACCACTGTGAGTTTCTTGTTTATCTTCCTGGAGATTTGTATACATTCACAGGCAAAGGTTTTCACACTGTCTTTTTTATTGGTTGCTACAAATGAAGCGTATTAGACACACTGATTTTTATCTGCTTTTTCCACTTACATATGCATCTTGGACATCGACCCGTATCATCAGTATTAGAGAAAGCTACCTACCACATTTTTTAAAATAGCTGCCTAGTATTTCAGTATACAGCTGTACTTAATGTTTTTAACCATTGACCAACTTATTGCCATTTACATGGTTCTACTCTTTTCTATAACAACAATGCCACAATGATTATTTGTAAATACAAAAGCATAATGTAGCAACTACCTGAATACCACCCACACCATCTGAATTAAGAAAGACTCCTCTGCACTGCACCCCAGATTAAAAAGCTGCTCTAGAATTTTGTTTTATTATTATTTTAAACTAGCTTTTGTGGAAAGATTTGTATTTACTAAGATAAGTCATTGTTATCGACTGAATGTTTGTGTCCCCCCCCAAAATTCGTATGTTGAAATCCTAACCCCCGATGTGATAGTATTAGGAGGTAGGGCAGGGAATTCCCGCGCCATCCAGTGGTTAGGACTCTTTCACTGCCAAGGGTGTGGGTTCAATCCCTGGTAAGAAGAGACACCAGAGAGCTTGCTTCCTCTAGCTGTGGTCCAAAGAGAGCATGTGAGGATACAGTGAGAAGACAGACAGCCATCTGCAAACCAGGAAGTGGGCCCTCACCAGACACCACATCAGCCAGCACCTGGATCTCGGATTTCCAACCTCTAGAACTGTGAGAAATAAATGTTTATTTTTTAAGCCACTCAGTGTATGGTATTTTTGTTGTAGTAGCCTGCATTGACTAAGACTTTCATACACTTGTTTATCTCTAGAGACCCTAGAATTGAAGGAAAAAACTCTTATTGCAAGCTACATCAGTCAAGTCTCCTTCAACTGTGAGAGAAACCTAGCTCACATAGGCTTAAACAAAATAGGAAATATACTGGATTACATAACTGAAAAGGCAATTGCTGTCTGGTCTCGCTTCAGGCATGGCTGCATCCAGGTGCTCAGATGCTGTCCCACAGGCCCTGCCTTCCTCTTAGGCAGGCTGTATGTGCGGGATCCTAAGGAGCTCCAGGCTTACATCCTCCCAGCTTCCAGTCCAACACCAAAAGGGTATATCCTCAGGGTTACATCAGGAGTTCTAAACAAGAATTCCATTTTGCTTTTTCTGAATGGCCTGGGATGGGTCATGGGCCCACCTTTGATACAGTCAGTGTGGCCAGGGACATTCAATACTGGAAGAGAGCCTCTCTGTTTACTCTACTTGTTCCTATCTTTGTGTGGGACCGAGTGAGAATGTGATGGCTATGGCAGCTTCTGGCAACCATGTGGCAACAAGTCCGAAGATGGAAAACCGGTGCAAGAGGAGAGACAGCAAAAGGATGGAGAGACCCTGAATCCTGGTGGCTTTGCTGAGCCACCAAGCCCACCCGGAACCACCTACCTCCAAGACATCTTGTTATGTGAGATCATTAAATATCCTTGGTATTTAAGCCATGGTTACTTGCAGCTGAGAAGATCCTAGTGGGCACAGCATCCCTGTGAGGTAGGCTTTCTTCTCTTCATTTCACAGTTGAGGAAACTGATGCTCAGAGAGATTAGGGTTCTGGCTGAGAACAAAATTTAAGAAAATAAATGAAAGAAAATGGTCCTGTTGGTTTCCACATTGCCTCCCTCACCCCAACCCTACCTGTTCCTCTCAGTCTTCCCCATCTCATGTTAGGGTATCGCCAATCGAGGCTAAAACCAAGCTGCTAGAAGTGATTCTTCTCCTCACCCAGTCCACCTGGTCCAACATCACAGCCATCATCCTGGACTCTGAACCCATCTGCCTCTCCTCACCTCTACCACCACAGCTGAATCCAAGCCCCGGTCCCCGTCATCTCCCACCTGGCAGCCAGCAGGCAGTCCTCACTGGTCTCTGCTTCTATTTCTGACTCAAACATTGTGTTCTCTACCCAACAGCCAGAGCGAGCTTTTAAAATGAAATCAGAGGATTTCCATCACAGCAGAATTACAAACAAACAAACAAATAAAACCCTAACCGTGGGACTTCCCTGCTGGCGCAGTGGTTGAGAATCCACCTGCCAGTGCAGGGAACACGGGTTCGAGCCCCGGTCCGGGAAGATCCCACATGCCGCAAATCAACTAAGCCCACGCGCCACAACTACTGAACCTGTGCTTTAGAGCGCGTGAGCCGCAACTACTGAAGCCCGCGTGCCTAGAGCCTGTGCTCCGCAACAAGAGAAGCCACTGCAATGAGAAGCCCACGCACCGCAACAAAGAGTAGACCCCCTTCACTGCAACTAGAGAAAGCCTGCGCGCAGCAACAAAGACCCAACGCAGCCATGAATAAATAAATTTAAAACCTAACCACGTCCCTTGAATAAAGTCCAATGACCTGGGCCCAGCTCACCTCCACAAATCCATTTTCTGACACCCTCCCCCAGCCCAGCCTTCACCCCAGTGTCCTTTTAATCCTGGGGATCTCTGAAAGGGACACTGGAGCAGCTTGGGTCCTACATCCGCTGAAGGATGTAGGGCATGGTTCCATCACTTTGTGGAGTCCGCTGCCCATAAGCAACTCTACTAGCCTCTGGGAAGACAAACTCATCTTTCAGCCAAAAAATTATTTGGTCCAAGTTTGCAATTCTCAACTGGGGGCAGTTTTGCCCTCCAAGGGGCATTTGGCAATGTCTGGAGATATTTTTGATTGTCACATCTGGGACGTGCTAACAGCATCTAGTGGGGAGAAGTCAGGGATGCCGCTCAACATCCCCCAGTGCTCAGGACGGCTTCTACCCCAGAGAACAATCTAGCCCCAAATGTCAACAGTGCCAAGATCGAGAGACCCTGCCCTAGGAAACGGTGGCCCCTTTTGCATGGGGACGTCCTCCCTTCTTGTACTGACCTCCTGACTACAGTCTTTTCGACCATGTGCCCTTCACCCATCGTGGGCTCCCCCTTCAGGTTCTCCCTCTGCAGACCCAGTGTCCACTGCTTGGGGTTCACAGCCCAGGGTCCCAGGGAGGATGGGCGTGGCACACATATTCTAAGAGGAGGCTGTCCTGTGGGATCAGTGTGAACCCCTCCCCACTGTGAAATATGCTTGCTGTCACCTGCTCAGAGTGCCCCACACCTTAGCAGGTCTTTGCACCCCCATTTCATCCGTTCTCCTCCCTAAACTCCTCCCCCCAACCCCATCCTTGGGCCACTACCCAGCCCTGGTCTACAGAAGGAGCCCCCTAAGGAGGCAAGGCAGTGACATTTAAGCTAACCCAAGGACACTAGGCAGGAAGCAAGGGTGCACTGGAAATTGGTGGGGTGTTTGTGGCTGTTACACTAACTAGGGACTGTCCCCTGGCATTTAGTGGACGGGGCCAGGGATGACCGATGTCCTCAGTATGTGGGATAGCCCCACACCACAAAGAGATACTACCCTCTCCAACTTTCTCTGTGTTGTGGAGCATTAATGTAGGACCTGTAAGAACATCACTCTTGCTTATTTTGTCCTCTGTGCTTATCTGTAATTGGCCTTGGCCTGTTATCATGATGTTAATTAAGGTCAACTTCCATTTTCTCTTATCTGATACAAATAAGCCTGACCTATTCATTCTTGTTGTAATTATGTCCATGCATGCCCTTTGCTCTTTCTTTTCCTATTCTGATTGGCTCCTAAATCCAAACTTGGCCATTATTGGTTGGAATAATTGTCAGACTTCTTTCAAATGTCTCCTAGCCTAGTATCCCAAGCACTTCCGTATGGAAATAAATATTAACATTTTTGTCTGGAAAACAAAAAGTTACCTCTACTGGGAAGCCTTCACTGCGCCTCCCCCCCCCCGCCCCTCCTCATCCCTCTCTCTGTGCTGAGAATGTCTCTTTCCTGGAACTCATTGCCACGGTAGTTAAATTGTTTTATCTGTACCTTTGTTTAACGTCTGACTGCCTCCTACTCTGCAAGCTTCCTGAGAGCAAGAACCCTGTCTTTCTTATTCTCCACTGTACTGCATTGCTTGGCATGTGTTCTAGAACACAGGCGATGACCTGTATATATTTGTTAGATAAAAGAGAAGGGACAAAGGAAGGGAGGGAGGGAGAGAGGAAAAAATTGTATCCAGAGCTTTGTTTCTTGAAAAGATATTAAATAATGCATTGAGGCTCCTTTTGGGGTTTGGAGGGACACCTGGTAGGTTCACTATAAAGCACTATGTCTCATATTTTTCTAGCTTATATGTTTGTTATTTATTTCCTTGAGGGGAATTTTTGAAAAGCGGTTCCTGCTTTAAGAGACCAAGCAGAATCGACAAAAGTGAGTGGCCACTTTCTGTACGAGCAAAGTTTGGAGTCATTCTTCTGACAGGTGGCATCACAGTTCCTACTCTGGGCCCAGCAAGTCCGTGTTCCTGCCCTCAAGCAGCTAACATGCTGGAGGGCGACTCAAACTCAGACAGGTTGTTACAGAGATGTCGGGGCGGGGGAGGGGGGCACGGGGGGCAGAGTGCCCAGGAGCGCTAGACAACATGGTGAGGGCTGGTGTGTTATCCAAACATGTCAGTTTCTGGTGACAAATGGAACCACCAGGGGGGTGACAGCCTCCTCCAAAGCAAGCATGGCATGTGATGACTGGGAGTTGGATGCAGTGTGTTAAAGCCGTGGCCATAAATCGGACGATGTTCAAATGTGCCATCATTGGGTCAGGTCAGTCTCCAAATCTGTCAAACCACTTACTCTTGGCCCCGGGTCAGCCTTTGTAGAAAGAATTGTTTTCCTGAACTGCCCTCATACTTCATTTCCTTACTGTCTGTGATCCCTTAAGTTTGGATGAGTCTAGATGGTTTTATAAAAGCTTTTTCTTGAAATTACAAAAGTAGTAAGGGAACATTGAAAAAAACTTATAAAATATACACAAGAAAAAATTGTGTTCAGTTTTTAAGGTAAAGATTTCAGTGTCATCTCTTTGCATAGATACTTTTTAAACAAAATGGGATTTTTCTGTATATACTTTTTTTTTGGAAATAGTTGTAAACTCCCAGGACATCGCAAAGAGCATAGAGAGGCCCCATGTTCCTTTCACCCAGCTTCCCCCAGTGGTCACGGCGCACATGACCATAGTACAATGTCTGTACATACTATTGTGTAGCTTTTTAAGAAAATTACTACTCTAATGCGAACATCTTTCTGTGTGTTACTCTCTGTTCTCCCAGGTGCCACGCTTGGCCCCTGCGGTCTAGTTTTCACGCTGCAGCCAGAGGGATTCAGTTAAAATCTAAGGGGGATGGCAGCCCTCCTTTACTCAAAATTCCCAAGGGGATCTCACCCCACTCAGAGTCTTCACAGTGAACTAGGAGGCCATGATGATGACACCAGTCCCCCACCCCCAACCCTCTTAAAGTCTGGTCACTTTTGTCTGGTCACTTTTACCACTCTTCCCCCTGACTCACTCTGCATCGGCCATGCTGGCCTCTTTGCATTGTCCAACATCTCAGATGTGCTCCTGCCCCAGGGCCTTTGCACTGGCTGTTCCCTCTGCCTGTATGCTTTTCCTCAGGCATATAATTGATTGTTATATCTATTATTCATTGTATGAACAGCTGCCCCCCAATTAGGATATGAGTTTCATGAAGGAGGTATCCCAAGCACCTAGAGCACACTGCTATACACCTAATAAGAGTTCAGTGAAATATTCACTGACGTACAAATTAAGAGTGATAAAGAGCTTGGATTCTGTGTTTGAATCCCAGCTCTGCCACTTAGCTGCGTGACCTGGAGCAAGTTACTTTTCTGTGCCTCAGTTTCCTCATTTGTAAAATAGGGGAACAATAATTATCTATCTCACTGGATTTAGTTACCTTAGCTAAAGATTACCTTAGTTAATGCTTGTAAAGAGCTGGTGCAATGTCTGGCATCAAGTAAATGGGAAGCAAATGCTAACCACAGTATTGTTTTATAGCATTGCTGTTAATTATGTGCCACGATTGATTTTAGCAGTAGCTGGATATTTAGTTGCTTTCCATTTTTCATGGGCTTTTAGCAAAGTACAGTGAGCTTCCTTATAGCTAGAACTTTGCACATGCTCCCGATTATTTCTTTAAGAAAAAATATTCGTGATAGCTTTCTTTTTCCACATAACTGCTCTCCCCAACCAGAGTTATTGCTGGATAACAATTCCTTTTGATTGTTTTTCTATCACCAGTGTCTTATATCTCATAGGTTGCACAAATAGCCCTCAAGCAATCGTTGTTGAATAAATGAATATTTAAGTGAATGAAAAATAGACTTTTCCTAATACAAGCTGACACATTAGTAAGCTGCACATTTGTGTTTCAGAAGTGGCACATGGTAGGTACCTGTGGCAGAGACTGCCGTTGTCCTCAAGTAGTCATTCTTCTCTTCTATAAAAGCAGAAACGCTGATTGATGGTAGGACACATTGGTGTCCAGAATAAAGACTCATTTCCCAGCCTCCCTTGCAGCTAGATGTGGTCATGTGACAATGCTCTGGCCAATGAGATGTGAGAACTTCCCAGTAATGGCCTTAGGGAAGGAATGTGGTCTCTCTCCTTCCTCTTTTCTATTAGGTAAATGTTGATATGGTTCCTGGAGCTCTTGCTTCCTTATTGGACAATGAGAATCACAATTTGAGAATAGTAGGACAGCTAGATGGAATGAGCTTCAGTTCCTGACAATCATGAAATCGCCATACTGGCACTCTACTGCCTGTAGGTACTTGAGAGAAGTAAACGTGCCTCCTTGTTTAAACTACTGTCACTTTGGGTTTTCTATCCTGCACAGCCAGACCTAATCCGAGCTCATTCAGGGCTCAATCAATATTTCTTGACTAAATGAATGGAAAGTTTGTACCTACGTTCCTGGGTTTGCATTTGGCAAAGCATTTTCTCAAGCTTTGTTTAATTTGGTAAAAGTGCTAAATTAAGTTTCCAACCTTGTACCTTCCAAAGTCTGCTGCTAGTCTCTGGTATTTCTATAATGTGATGTATCATGTAGGATGCATCTGTATACAAAGGTCACTCAGTTTGGTTTAGACAAAGACATTTAATTATCTCAGAAAACAAAAGTCTTGCATCTCCATTTGACATAATGATTCAGCGATGTCATCCAGGACACGGGCTTTTCCTATAGCCTGTTTCCCCTTTTTCAGCATTTTACTGACATCTTACCTCATGGTCCCAAGATGGCTGCCACCACAACCAATATCATATTCTCACACAGCAAAGGGAAATGGGAGTGGGCACAACAGTGCCTTTTCCTCCTGTGGCTTCCTCTTTTTGTCAGGGAGGGAAATCTTTTCCAGAGGCCCCCCAGCTGGTGTCCATCTCTTTGGCCAGACTGGGTCACGTGACCTCCTCCACAGTAATCACTGGAAAGGCGACAGAATTGCTCTGATTGATACAGACCAGCTGGTCCTCAGAGTGTAGTCCACAGAATCCTGCGGTCTCTGAGACCCTCTGAGTCAGGGGAGCTGTGAAGTCAAAATGATTTTCATAATGACACTAAAACGATACTTGCCTGTTTTCATTGTGTGGACATTTGCACAAATGGTGCAAAAGCAGATATGAGAATCCTGCTGTCTTCTATTAAAGCCAGTCATTGAAGAGATTTGCGTAAAATGTAAAAGACTGAGTGCCACTCTTCTCAGTAAATTTTTTTGATTTTGAAAAATATTCATATTTCATAAATTTTTTTATTACCATGTAATGGGATTATTATTGTTTTAAATGAATTACAGTTGTCCCTAGATATCCTCTGGGGATTGATTCCAGGGCCCCCGCAGACACCAAAATCTATGGATGGTCAAGTCCCTTGTATATTGTAAAATGGTGTCGTAGGGTCAGCCCTCAATATCCACAGATGCAGGACTCACCCATGCAAGGGACCGATGGTAATAAACAAATATTTTAAATTTTCTCAGTTTTCATTTCTAAGTTGGTATCTTGAGATAAATCAATTTGAGAATTGCTAATTTAGATGAATCCAGGAGGTAGACACCATTTGGTCTGCACAAAATCAAGGTCTTGTTATAAGGAATGAGAAGAAAATGGTTGTCCAGGAGACAAGCAAGAATGTCTGCCACACTTTCCAAGAACTCAGATTATATATACAGCCTGTGTATTGTTAAGTACTTGTATCTATTTTTTTTTTTTTGGTCATTTGAGTATATGGTTTATATTAAATTTATACTTCATGGCACTGAGTTTCATATTTCAGAGTTTAGACCCAATGGTTCCAGCACTAATTAGTTATATAACCTTCAACAGTGCCTTCACCTCTAGGAGCCTCAATATCCTAATCTGTAAAATGGGATAATGGACCACTCTTATCATTTTTGCAAATTCCCTCTTCTGGTGGGTTAAAGAGATAAAGTACAAGAGCACCTAGTACCATTCCTGACACACAGTTAGTAGTTGCCATTAATTCTCTCTCTCCTTTTTTTTTTTTTTAACTTTTATTCATGTTCTAAGTCACAATCATTCTCATTTTGGTTCCTTGAGAAACTGCGGCCTACCAAGGTGATGTTTTAATATGACGTGTGGTGAAATAGCCAGAATGACATGTGTGGCCCCTCACTGTCAGCGGAACATAAGATTGCAAGTGACCAGGCAGTGGTGAAATGGTTCTTCCCTTCTCCAGCTCCTGATCTATTCTCTCTCTCTCTCTCTGTCTCTCTCTCTCTATCTCTCATACACACACAGCTGCCTAAATATATACGTATGCATCTGTATTTATTTATTTCATGCCTGACTTTATATCCTGTCCTGAGAAATAGAACCATACATAAATCCAGTAAGCAATTTCCCACCATCTTTGATGGGCTTATTACATTGTGCCCACCAGGAGTAAAATTGTTATTTTAAAAAAGGCCTGAGGGGCTGCTTAATGGGCACGGGAGTTTCCTTTTCATTTAATGAAAATGTTCTGGAACTAAATCATGATACTGGTGGCACAATGTTGTGAATGGACTAAATGCTACTGAATGTTACACTTTTAAAATAAAGCGGTGGGGCTTCCCTGGCAGGGCAGGGGTTGAGAGTCCGCCTGCTGATGCAGGGGACACGGGTTCGTGCCCCAGTCCGGGAAGATCCCACGTGCCGCGGCGCGGAGCGGCTGGGCCCGTGAGCCATGGCCGCTGGGCCTGCGTGTCTGGAGCCTGTTGCTCCGCAACGGGAGAGGCCACAACAGTGAGAGGCCCGCGTACCGCAAAAAACAAAGAAAAATAAAGTGGTAAATTTTATGTTATGTGTATTATACCACCAAAAAATACATAAAGCAGTCCAAGAGCCTTTCTGGTCCATTTTAGGGAGACTTGGCGAGGGGGTAGGGTTCCCCAAACTCAAACCTTCCACCACAGTGAATCCTCCCTCTGATGGAGGCTTGGGGCCCTACTCACAGACTCGCTTCCTCTTGGACTGACTGGTCCATCTGCCTGTCCCACCTCTTCATTTCCTCCTGTCCTGGAAGCTGGAAACATTACAAATACACCCCCAAGAATGTCTTACGTAGAATGATCTGCAAAGCTGTGTCTCTCACCAGAATGGAACTGTTGTTGCTAATGCCTACCGAGCGTTACCTTCCGAAGCTGCACCAAGACGTGTGTTCACAGGCAGTATCTTCATCCTTCCCCATTTCAAGGGAAGGGGATGGCTTCTTGGCACTTTTTGGAAATCCAAGATGCGTACTCCAACTGTTCAAAGACCTGCCGTTTACTTACTGTACTTGTGTTATCAAAGACCCCATAAAATCCAGCGATTTCCTCTGCTTTTGTCCAGGACTCTGGAGAAAATGGCACTAATCACCTCAAATTCCCTTCTGTCTGTGATCCCCTCCGAGAAATAAGGCCATAAATATGTTTAGTTTTGTTGACATTCACACCGGAAAGAGCAGAGAGTTGCAAGTAGTGCGGTTCCTTTCCTATTTTATTACCAAACAGCAAGAAGAAAACAGCAGAGGGGCTTTCCTGGCAATTCAGGGTACGACAGTGTACTTGTTTTTTCTCCCCAAGGCGGGGGCGGGGGGGAGCGTACCTCTTCACACCATTGCCAAAGCCAAAAGGCTTCTGAAGGCACTGATGCTGCACACAGCCATTCGATAAAATGCTTAGAGCACCTCTGCCCCGGAGCAGGGAATTGGGGGATCTGAAAAGCAGTCATGAACAGAACTGCGTCCTCTCCTCCTCCTTGCCTCACGTTTGAAAATATCAACAACATTCCTGTCCACTGTAATCAAATACTTACGCAAAAAGCTATGGAATGCGCAATAATTTGTCAGGCGTCCTTTTAGTGAAGTCCGCTAGAGCAAACTCTGGTGGGCCCCCTTGACCCTGAGAGAGTGTGCCCTTTAACCTTATTTGGGCCTCTTTTATGTGGGGCTTCACTCTGACCAGATGGCTAAACTATCAAAGGATTTTATGAGTAAAAACTGCTTTCTCGACTCACAAGTTGTATATTTCTTTCCATGCTAACTTGAACTATCAACCCAGAAGCTTTAAATTGAAAACACAAAAGGTGTCCTGCAGCTGGGCCTCCAGCCTCCCCGCATTGTGTGTGAGCACAAGGGCTACGGGTGTTTGCAGAGAAAACAGCTGACACCCAGATGAGGACAATTTCAGCTAAATATTTAAAATAGCCATCAAGAAAGGAATGATTGATTGATATATTTTTTTTTTTTTGGTTCCAGCCATGATCTTTTATCAAGCTGCAGGCAAACATGCTTCCTGCATAAATCCAAACTGTTATCTTTCTCTCTCTCTATCCCATGCTTCCACCTTTCAGGAAGGCTGGGTGACAAACAGTTATTAGACCCAACTGCACCTGGAATCCTAAATCGAAAATGTCGCCTCTCAATGTTAGATTTCAAGTTACATAGTCCTGAGAGCTTGGGTGGGTGGTGTGTGTAAATGAATAGTTTGCTTTGTAAATTCTTGGAAATGTTCCTCAGAAATGAGTTGACTCAACAAATATTTATGAGCGTAACCCATGAGGCAGACAACGATTCTAGCACCAAGCAGATTGCTTGAACCAGAGCCGGAGGACTCCTATCGAGAAGATGCTCATTTGTGTTGTGTGCTGAGAAAAGCAACAAAGAAATAAACACCCCAGAATGGCAGGTGGTAATAAGTGCTAAGATGAGAACAAGACAAGGCAGTGTAATGGGGCCGTTGTGTCGTACAAGGATGACTCTCAAGTCTGTATGGTTAGGAAAAGCCTCATTGAGAAGATAATGTTAAAGCAAAGATCTGAGTGAGAAGGAGCCAGCCTCAGGAAGACACAGGCCAGAGCTCTCCATTCAAAATATAACACAAGGGCTTCCCTGGTGGTGCAGTGGTTGAGAGTCCGCCTGCCGATGCAGGGGACACGGGTTCGTGCCCCGGTCCGGGAGGATCCCACATGCTGCGTGGTGGCTGGGCCCATGAGCCATGGCCGCTGAGCCTGCACATCCGGAGCCTGTGCTCCGCAACGGGAGAGGCCACAACAGTGAGAGGCCCGTGTCCTAAAAAAAAAAAAAAAAAACAAAAAAAATATATATATATATATATATATATACCCCTATATAAAACACAAGCCACACATGTAGTGCTAAATTTTCTAGTGGCCAGCTTTAAGGAGGTAAAAAGAAATGGGTAGAAATAATTTAAAGTTATTTTTATTTTAATAAATGTTTTTAAAATATTATACTAATTGCTATTTAAATGTTTTTATTTTAAGTTTTATTTTAGTATATTTTATTTCATTTGTATTATATACAATTTTATTTGAGTTTTTAAAACTTTTAAATTTATTTTTATTTATTATTTTATTTATTTTTACATGTATTTAATAATACATTTTGTTATATTTAACCTCATATGTAATGTTAAATTTTCTAGTAGCCAGATTAAAAAGGGTAAAAAAGAAACAAGTGAGATTAATTTTAATAACATTTTATTTTTACTAAACTCAGTGTATCCGAAACATCTTTTCAAAAATGTTTTGAAAAAAATAACAAATGAGATTTTTTTCCTTTTTTTTTAATCCCACAATAAGTCTTTGCAGTCTGGTACAGGTTTTTTACCGACAGCACATCTCAATTTGGACAGTAAATTTTCATGAGAAAGATTTGATCTGAATGTCAATTTCATCAGGTTTACAATTGAAAAGGTAGATTCACATACGCAAATTGTACTAAAGATACTTAAACATGTTCTAATAGTTGAAGTATCAGTTTTGAAGTTTTAAATTAAAATTAAGTTAGAAATCCAGTTCCTCAGACACAGCAGCCCCATTTCATGTGTGGCCCCCGTGACACGTGGCGATCAGGTGGGCCAGCTCAGGTCTGGGGAGGAACATAAGAGCTTCAAGAAGGCCAGCTCGGGGGAGGACCAGTCAGCACAAGGTCTGGGGGCTTGAAAGGGCTTGCTGTCTTCCAGGAGCAGAGGGAGTAACCACGGCGGGGAGCAGAGGCAAGGATGGGCTCGAACCAGGTCCCGCTGGGTCTCACAGGCTGTGCAGAATGCTTGGATGTATCTTAAGTGTGACTTGTTAGTCCCCAAATGGAAGGCAGGGGCATAGAGTAGAACTAAGTTTATTGTGATACTTTGGAGAGTAAGGTATCAACTTCTGGGAACACTGCATATGTCCACACCAGCCAACCTAGGAACACACACCAACAAATGTCACAGGGTCGTAGGGAGGTTCACAGCACTGCTGGAAAAGCAAAATACTGCAAGCAGCCTGAATATCCACCCATCTGAGAAAGGATAAATAGAACGTGATACGTTCCTGAGAGGAAATATGATCCTGCAGTTGAAAAGAATCACATGTATCAGCATGGTACATCTCAAGAACAAGAAACTCTTTATATAAATTAACTTATAACATTTAAAGATACAGATATATAGAGGTATACACATAGAATATTAAAATTATTGTAACATAGGCTAGAAGGAAACATCAATATCGTGATAGCAGTCACTTTGAGGGGAGGCCTTCAGAAAAGGTACAGTGGGCTTGACTTAATCAGTAATGTTTTATTTTTTATTTAAAAAATGTCAGAGATTGCAACAGAATGATTCTATTTGCTGATATGGAGGCAGTGGGAATGTAAGTGTTTGTTCTACTATGCTCTGTACTTTTCAGTTGATTTGAATGTTCTCCAAATTAAAAAAAAAATCTATCAGAGGAGAAGAGAAAGGAAACCTTTGTCACCCTCAGTCCTCATATGCTATCTGTCTCTGCATTTTCTGTAACCTTCCAGCGCTGACCATGGCTTAGAATTAGGCAGTACGGATCTATTACATATTGTGTTTACTTATAACTTTTTCTGGAAAAAAAAAAAAAAGTTGCTGGCCTGGTTCTGCAATGTCTGAGGCTGACAACCAAGAGCATTTTTAACTCTTTCTTCACTAGCGTCAAGCCACCTATTTTTTTTTTTTTCTCCCCACTAGGATTTTTTTTTTTTTTTTTTTTTTTTTTTTGGTACGCGGGCCTCTCACGGCTGTGGCCTCTCCCGTTGCGGAGCACAGGCTCCGGACGCGCAGGCTCAGCGGCCATGGTTCACGGGCCCAGCCGCTCCACGGCATGTGGGATCTTCCCGGACCGGGACACAAACCCACGTCCCCTGCATCGGCAGGCGGACTCTCAACCACTGCACCACCAGGGAAGCCCTAGCTTCAGGATTTTGAGGCCTCACATGTCCCTGTACCTCTCATGGTTTGGAGCATTGAAGGCCAAATGTGTTCCACATTGAGCAGAAAAATAAGTTAAGTGGAAATTCAAGACTTGGCATCACCATTCTCCATTGCTGCAAAGAAAGTAAAGAAATTCCTCTTCTCTGATTTCTGAAGCTATAACTTCTGTTAGGGACTCCATGTCTGTATCCTTCCCAAAGTTGCATGCTGAAACCCTAAGCCCCAGTATGATGGTATTTGGAGGTAGGGCCTTTGGGACATCATTAGGTCATGAGGGTGAAACGCCCAGGACAGAATTAGTGCCCTAATAAGAGGAAACACTAGGGAGTTTGCTTCCTCTCTCTCTGCTCTCCACCATCTGCAAACCAGACACCAGATCTGGTGGCACCTTGATTTTGGACAGCCTAGCCTCCAGAATTGTGAGAAATCAATGTTTGTCACTTATGCCACCCAGCCTGTGGTATCTTGTGACAACAGCTCGAGCTAAGACAACTGTCAATCCAGCCTTTCTATAAAGCTGTGTGGCTCTCAGCACTCAACTTCCCCGAGCCTTAGTTGCCTCATCTGTCTCATGGGGATAATAATCATCGTTATCTCCCTCATAAAACTAACATGAGATACAAGTGCAATAATGCATGTAAGGTGCTTGGCGCAATTGGTGTTATATACATATATGTTAATTATTCCTGTATCTCTCTTTTTGTTGCTAACATTTATGTGACCAGATGACTCTGTTGGATGGTGGCTAAGAACACAGGTTTGTCAAATAGGCGTGTTGGAAACCTACTGACACACTTCTAAGTGAACTTGGGTCACTTGGTAGCCATAGGGTAGCTGAGAGAACTGAAGGAGATAATCCTTGTAAAGCCCCTTCCTGGCAGGGGCCCTGGCCCGAGGTTCGTGCTCCGGGAATGTGGGCTGCCAGTGAAGGCGCTGATATGCGGAAGGCCCTGGTTCCTATTCCGTGCAGGACAGGAGCGGTGTTTTCAGCAGAGAAAGTACTAGCAATTCAGAGAGTCCCGCCTGCTCACCTGCCGCGCACAAGCTGACTTAATCTTGCAAATTCATTCAACAGTTTCTTAGAGACAAATGTTATTCTGAGCTGCATCTCTATCAACCACCACACATCCTTTTAAAAAGCAGCCTTTTATTTTATTTTATTTTTTATTTTTTTTTTTTTTAGCCTTTTATATTTAGAAGAATGGTTTGGCCTCCTGTTTGTCGCTTTCTAAGTTGCTCTAGTTGTCATTGTTAACCCATCAGGCTTGCTTACCCAACCAGGTTTATCAATGGCAAATGTTGAGGGCTTCATTGAGTTACGACTATAAACATAAGGGATACGAGAACAAGGTGAAAGGTGGCTTCTTTATAACAGCTGTAATTTATCCAAGATTTTGTCCTGGCCTTTGATTTGGGGTCTGAGGATCTAGTGTCCCCCTGATTGCATTAGGAGCAGCCTTAGGGGTCAGACGGAATTCCAAGGTCCTGGAATCAGTTAGAAAGCTGGAACATACACATGTGTGAAGGCACAGGGAAGAGGCCTTTATAGCAATCATCCTCCAAGACCCAAACACCAGCTCTCTGCCCAGGCGACCTTGGGAGAGGACCGGCCAACTTCAGGGACGTCCAACCTGCTCTCGTGCTCAGAAGGTCCCCTTAAATGCTTGGTTTAAGGCTCTGCTGTTGCCATCTTGAAATTCTTAATAAGGTTTGTTTTTGTTTTTGTTTTATTTATTTATTGGCTGCATTGGGTCTTCGTTGCTGCTCGCGGGATTTCTCTAGTTGCGGCGAGCGGGGGCTACTCTTCGTTGCGGTGCGCAGGCTTCTCATTGCGGTGGCTTCTCTTGTTGCGGAGCACGGGCTGTAGGCGCACAGGCTCAGTAGTTGTGGCACCCAGGCTTAGTTGCTCCGCGGCATGTGGGATCTTCCCGGACCAGGGCTCGAACCCATGTCCCCTGCATTGGCAGGTGGATTCTTAACCACTGCGCCACCAGGGAAGCCCTGTTAATAAGGTTTTAACAAGAGGTCCTGCACTTTCATTTCGCGTTGGGTCCTGCCAGTTCTGTAGCCGGTCCTGGGAGAGGAAGCCAGGGCTCTCGCTCACCCCAGACACAATCAGGACAGTTATAATAGATGACAAGTATATTGTACACCCAGGGAATAATACTCATCACAAGTGACATGCATGAACCAAGGACTTGCACAAACTATCTCATTTCATCCTCCCATGGACCCATTTTAGAGATAGTAGAGCTGAGGCGTGAAGATAGTAATGATAATTTACATTTATCAAGGACTTGCTCTCAATATATACCAGTCATCTTTTTTTTTTTTTCCATATGCGGGCCTCTCACTGTTGGGGCCTCTCCCGTTGCGGAGCACAGGCTCCGGACGCACAGGCTCAGTGGCCATGGCTCACGGGCCCAGCCACTCCACGGCATGTGGGATCTTCCCGGACCGGGGCACGAACCCGTGTCCCCTGCATCGGCAGGCGGACTCTCAACCACTGCGCCACCAGGGAGGCCCTATACCAGTCATCTTGATAAGCACTTCATAAGCATAATCTCCTTTAATTTTGACAACAATCCTGTGAGGTGAGAGTCATTGGTCCAGCCACATCTTAATTCTTCTTACAAATATAAACTATTAAGCAAGAAACAAGATAGAATAATCCAAAGAAAGCAGAAGGAAGATGGTAATAAAGATAATTTTTGAAATAACATAATAGAAAACAAAGATTTTGAGAGGAAAAAAACTAGCCAAGCCAAAAGCTGGTTCTTTGAAAAGACAGATATCTAACTAGGCTGATTAAAACAGATAAAAAACATGTAAATAAAAATATTAGGGATAGAAAGAGGGCTTAACTACAGATACAGGAGAGAATGATAATTACGGTTGAATACTGTGAAAGATTTCATGCCAAAAAAAGGTGAACTCTCGGCAAAATTAACTTCCTAGGGAACATCACTTATCAAAACTGAACCAAGGGACTTCCTCGGTTCAGTACACATGCCTATCATATGTACACATGCATATACACATGTGTACACACACATGTATGCACACACACCAGGCAAGAGCAGGTTTATGGGTTAGTTGTACCAAATATTCAAGAAACAGGAAAGAAGAAGCCGTTTACTGCTGCCTGATACTGATAGCTAACATTTACTGTGTACCAAGCACTGTGCTAAAAGACTTTAGATGTTTTACTTCATAAAAGGTGGGGACTAGTATCCTCATTTTACAGATGAGGAAACTGAGACCCGGAGATTTTAAGGAATTTGCCCAGAGTCATGCAGATGGCAGGTGGTAGAGAGAGCTGGAATTGAATCAGTTCTTGTGTCAGCTCTACAGTGTAGCATCCATTGCCTCTACCTTCAACTCCCACCCAGAACTGGACGAGGGAAGCCGTGTGGTCTGCGTCTAAGAGGCAAAAGAGCAGGACCTTTGTGGGCTCAGGCTTGACTCAGTGTTTATTTCAGTCCCTGGGATAGTCACCCAATTAGAGCACCTAATGGGGTTCCCTGCCCCCACCTAGCTCACATTCCACTGTTTTCTTAAGCGGTTTTGTTTGACCATCCTCTTAAGAGATAGCAGCTTTGTCATAGGAGGGCATTGTCTTTTGGAATCTAATCAAGTTTGGAGGTAGGACCTGATGAGTATCTCAGCCCCATGATTAAGAACAAGAAGACAGCTGCGGGCTTCCCTGGTGTCTCAGTGGTTAAGAATCCACCTGCCAGTGCAGGGGACATGGGTTCAAGCCCTGGTCCAGGAAGATCCCACATGCCGCAGAGTAACTAAGCCCATGCGCCACAGCTACTGAGCCTGCATGCCACAACTACTGAAGCCTGCACGCCTAGAGCCCATGCTCCACAACAAGAGAAGCCACCGCAATGAGAAGCCCCCGCTCACCGCAACTAGAGAAAGCCCCACGCGCAGCAACAGATACCCAACGCAGCCAGAAACAATAAATAAATAAAATAAATAAATTTTTTAAACATAAAGAGAATAAATAAAACAAAGACTATAAAAGCATCTTATGTTTGCAAATTTTACAGAAACATGTGACCATGTGAATAGATGCTAGGGCCCTTACTAGGGCCACTGAAGGAAACTTGAAACTTAGGTTTCACATGCCTAACACATCCATCTCAGCCTCTCTTAAATCATGCTTTCTGGACTTCCCTGGTGGTCCACTGGTTAGGACTCTGCACTTCCACGGCAGGGGGCACAGGTTCAATCCCTTGTCAGGGAACTAAGGTCCTGAATGCCACGTAGCCAAAAAAAAAAAAAAAGTGCATTAGAAATTAAGAGATCAGCACCTTAAAACAATCATATATATATATATACATATTATATATATATATATATATAGAGAGAGAGAGAGAGAGAGAGAGAGAGAGAGAGAGACTACTATCTAAAAACCTCATGGTAACCGCAAAGAAACCGACACTGGTACATGACTCTTAGCTGAACTCCAGACTTTCATTTGAACTTCATAAAAGGAGCATTTTAAAGGGGCTTTTCATAGCTGACATTTGTTGAACACTTACTATGTGCCAGGCGTTGCACCAAATACTTTGTCTTGTTTCATCGACACAGCTCCCTGGTGGGGCAGCCGCTTTGATTAGCCCCATTTTACAGATGGGGACACTGAAGCCCAGAGACCGCAATGCTTATTAAGATGGAGTTTGAATCCAGGCAGCCCAACTCCAGAGCCCTCAGTGCAGACCACCGCATTACGTTTCCTTTTTCTTCTTTTTTTCTTTGGCTGTGCAGCATGGCATGTGGGATCCTAGTTCCCTGACCAGGGATCTAACGCGCGCCCCCTGCAGTGAAAGTGACGAGTCTTAACCACTGGACCGCCAGGGAAGTCCCTTAAGGTGTTTCTTGTACCTTCTCTTAAGGAAAACATTCTCATTCTAGCCCTCTCGCCACCCAGAAAACTCAGCTCAAAACCAGAAACCCCATTCATTCATTCAGTACATATTTTGTTTCTTCCTCAACTTCCCCAACCCCTCCCCATCACCACCATCAATGATCCAGCCCCTTCAATGAACTCAGATAACTTGAAACCCCAGCATCACCAACTCAGTGACCTCAGGGCCTAGGCACAGATCAGAAATGCGGGCAGCAGGGCAGGTGGGAACTCTGGTGGCCCAGAAAGCCAGTCCATATCCAGCAGTGCGTCTGTGTGTATGTGTGTCTCTCAGCCCGTCTGTCTGTGTCTCTGTCTCACTCTTGCCAATGCTCTCCATGCAGAAATGCAGGCCCCAAGTCACCAAATCTTTCCAATTTTCAAGTAAAGCCAGAAGCTCGAATTTTGTATGAATTTTACCAACCTTTCAAATAGATTCTGTCAGACAGAATCTATCTGTGAGTCGGAGGTGGCCTAGAGACCACCATTTTACAATTCCCTCATCATTAGAATGGGGACAGGAAAAGTTACTATGAGAAACAAGCCAGTTAGTATTTATAAAGCAATTTAGAACCATAGTGGACACAACATAGAAACCGTTTGCCTTGCTGTTGATGTTTAAATAATAATAATCAATGAATTAGCGGGAGAAACCTATTCAAACGGAGTCATTGATTGCATCCCCCTCCCTCCACAAACCCCTCCGTGTTGACTAACTGAATCTTTCAACTTTCGACTATTTTTAGTCATGTTGACACAGCCTTGGTGCCTGCATTTGAGCCCAGTGGGGCCTCACCCCACAGCCATGTGGCTGGAGCCATCAAAGGCCTCCGTTCACATTAAAAGACGCAAAAAGGAAAAACTTTCCACCTCCAGGGATGGTCCTCAGCGTGTGCCGAGGCTCACAATATTCCAAAAACTGATGAGCTCTGCCAGAGAGAATTTGCTCACTGATGATGCCACCTGAGGTTCCACATTATGCATATAAACATCTCCTTTTTCTCTTATTACAATCTTCCATCTAAAAATGTGAAGCCGGAGAGCTGATCTTAGGTCAGGTCAGATGATCTTCCCTCCGTTTTCTATTTCTGACACGAGAAATCAAAAATGAAGTGCAGCTCAGGAAGGCCTGGAAGCCTCTATCTCTGAATGCTGAAAGATTGTCTCATTTTTAGTCCACTGTAAAATGAGAGAAGTTATCCCCAGATGTTGCTATCAGTGGAAGACCGAGAGCCCCCTGCACTTCTCATTGATACGGTGCCTGGCGTTGGAAAGTGAGGAGCAGATGTTTTGAAAACTCACATGGGGCCGGGGGTGCCACTGGGGCAGAAATAAACCTGTCAAGGGAATCGTGGCTCCGTCGTTCGCTAGGTCGCCCAATCTCCAAGCACAGGGGTGGCCTGGAGGGCTTCGTTCATTGTCTAAGAAACCCCCCAGTGCTGGGATTTAGGGAGCTTCTTGCTCAGGTCCTGGGGCATCATCACGTTGAAATGGAATCCAGTGGGATGGTCCTAGGAGAGGAGAGAAATCAAGCAAATGGCCAAGGCCATCCCCCTTCTGCTTTGTGCCTTAGAACCATGTAATGTGACATTCCCAAGTTTGTGTTTTCTTTAAATTTCTGAAATTAGCCACACAAGTGGTTTAGTTGTTTCACTCACCTTCTTCGGAGCCCACTTATCTAATTCAATAAGATTTGGAATTTTTAAAATATACAAATAGCAATTGTACTACTTATTCAAACCAAACCTCCAAAGCATGCTGGGTTTTTTTTTTCACCCTGAGCTACTGGTAGCCCTTTAGAAACATTTCCAACAGATTGTATGAGTGAGTGAGTGAGTGTGTGTGTGTGTGTGTGTGTGTGTGTGTGTGTGTGTAGTGTGGGCATGTGGGGTTTTTGTTAAAACATTTTAAAGGCACAGAGGGTAAGTTAGCAATCTAAATTTAAATTAACTTCTTGAACTACGCATACATCCAGGCCTTATTATTTAATTTTCTTTCTTTGTGTGTGTTTTCAACTAACTGATAAAAAAGATCAGTCACGGGCCTGTCAGTAGGATGGGGTAAGGTGGTACCTTAATATTTGTCATCTTTGCCTAACTTACCCTGAGAAAACAAACAGCAAAGAAGGCAGCTTTTCATGCGTTATCAGCCATCCCAAACATCTGGTTTCCCCCCCCCAAAATAAATCACTCCAAGTCAGTGAAGGCTTAGTGATGATTTCATATAATTCTCTCTAAATAACAACAAAAACACCCATTAAGGAACCTAATAGATTAAACATGGCATATAATCAACTAAAGGTTTAATTTTTGTGTTATTTGCCATTCATCCTGCTTTTGGTTAAGAAAGCTTTTGTTTTACAAAAGCATTTAACAAAGGATCAGTGCTTAGTAGGCATTCAATGGTGTTATATTAATGAAAAAGCATTCTTAAAAATTAAAATAATTAACCGGCTTAAGATACATTGGAGACAATGTACCAATTAAAAGTTCAGCCTATTTGACTGATAAAAATAATCCGAAATTTTATTTATATAACTTGTGAGTTTTTTTTTTAACGGGGTAGTATAGTCTCCTATTACAAGATTGAAAAGACACAACAGAGTCTACAGCAAAAAGTCCTCCCTCCCAATGAGCCAGTTTCCAGGTGAGCCCATATTATGCACGGGGTTTTATCAACCATCCTATGTACAATACCATATTCAAATGCTCCCCAAAGGCTCTTATTCATGTAATTGAGGTTTTCCTCTTCTGGGTTTCTTCTAATATATGAGATGGTAATTTTAGCAGGACCTATTCAACCTAAAGTAGTATCCTTTGGCCAAGAGAAGCTGAAAGCTGAGTTCTGAATAAGGTAATAAATGCATTACCAAGTGCTTCTGCCCTTGCTCCAGAATTTAAATTTGCACAAACTGTTCAAACCCACTAGAATCTGCTGTGATGCTGTGTCTAGGCATCTGGCGTGGGAGCCCTGCAGAAGGAGGTTTGCAGGAGCGAAAGCAAAGTGATTCTTTTCAAGACTCTGGGAGTCAAACAGCTCTTACGCCAAGTTCCTCACTCTCTGGGGTCTTCCACCAGATTCCACTACACAATAATGTGTTGTAGCATGATTTTTGTTCCTTGGATTATATCCTGCCCACGGCCCCAAAGGACTTAGAACAAGTTCTGTAGGATATAGAGTGGCTGTGATCATGGACTGTGCTCCCACCTCCCTCCTTGCTACCCATGAACACGCCAAGCAGGTTCCCACAGCAGGGCCTGTGTATCTGCTAATCCCCCCTCCCCGAATGCCCTTCCCCCACATTTGCATAATCTCATCATTCAGGTTTCAGCTCAGAAATCCCATCCTGGGAGAGCCCTCCAGGGCTACCATTGCTGAAGATCCTCCTTAGTCATCCACCCACTCCATCATTTTCTACCCAAGTACCAGTTTTACTTCATTGTAGACATTGCCATCGGTACCATCCTGTCGTTTATTCCTTTTTTTTTTCCATCTTTATTGGAGTGTAATTGCTTTACAGTGTTCTGTCGTTTATTTCTTGATTTATTTATTCTCAGGTTTATGATCCACATTCCCCACCAGACTGTAAACTCTTATGTGTGTCTGTCCCATTCACGGTAAAATCCCAGCAACTAACAACATGGAAGTTATTCAACAGATACTGTTGAGTGATTGAAACATATCGGCCCTTTCTCTTTGTCAAACGTACAAAAGTGATCTATACTTGATGGGTTGGAATAGCTTTATTTGGTTTTCTATTGTTGGGGGTGGAGAGAAAAAGCCTCCAATAATTATTATGCAATATTCCACATAAAATTGCATGGAGAAGTCACAAACTCCTAGATACCATTCTGGTCTGCCTGTTGTCACCTGTGTTACCTCAGACATCCCCACAGAGCCTCAATTCTTCATCTGTGGAAAGCAGGGATCAGAACAAATTTACAGGCTCGGAGGAAGAATTAAAGAGTAAAACTGAAATTTTTTTTTTTAAAAAGGCACCATTCTGATATTAGGCATTATGACCATGTGACATGTTTCTCTGAAGATGAAAAGGGGTCCCACTGTCTTCGTAGCACTGATCACTCGTTAAAAGGATTTGATTTATTCATTTTTCTTATTAGTTAATCTATATTCATAAGCTTCTACAAGGGGAGGGTTTTGGTCTGTCCAGTTTGCTCAATGCTTAGATTACCATTTATTTAGTAGTTAGTTACCGTTACTATTTCTGTAGTAGTAGTACCTTCCTGATAGGGTTGTTTTGAAAGGAAATGAAATAATACACATAAAGTGTTTTAAATGATGTTTGGCACGTGGGAAGCATTTAATTTTAGTGATAATTATACTATCATTTTGTGAACTCAGATTTTTGATGCTTTGATTTAAATTAGGAGGGAATTAAAAGTACCTGTGTTTGTCTTTTAAGTCCCTGATCCTGTTTAAATGGCAGGGATAGATGGCATCAGGAGTTTAAGAAGTAGCAACTGTTGCTTAAAACCATCAGAATCTCGGGACTTCCCTGGTGGTCCAGTGGTTAGGACTCCACGCTCTCACTGCCGAGGGCCCAGGTTGGTTGGGGAACTAAGATCCCACAAGCCGCACGGCACAGCCAAAAAACAAAACAAAACAAAACACAAAAAAATCAGAATCTCTATATAGTCAGAAAAAAAAAATAGCTTAGGGAAACTTCAAAGAATGTACCAGACAGAAGTCATATGTTAAATGAGACACTTTACTTTCCACTAGGAAAATCATAACATATTGTTTGAGAATAATCTTATTCCAGTACCTTCTCTTCCTTATGTTTAAGAAATAGGAGGGGGAATAGCAGGAAAATAATGCAAAATGTTATTAATGAGAGAAGGGAGAAGTAAGAGGTGAATGGGGATCTCTGCTTTAGGAAAATTCATTTTCATCCAACTTTGATAGGCACTTTTAGAAATATAAGATTTGAGATTGGAGATGAGAATTATCATTTTCAACATTGTCCTATAACATGTTGCTATTCAGTGTCATTTTGGGATTGTGTCTAGCAAAGGAAAAAGAAGTGATTCTCTACCAAGAAGATTTCTGCAGTTGCCTAGATTCTATATAATAAGCATCCATAAATCAGTATATTAATACTTTTTGGTAGTAGCTCCTAGAAATGCATTACCACCATCTCCATCAGGCAACAATTATTAAGCACCCATATGCTGACTCCAGGAAAGATCTAAAAGTTAAGTCTAGGACAAATATGTGGATGTCCATGCATAGAAATAAAGCCCTGTGATCGCATGTAACAAACTGAGAGCAACAGCTGCCTTCTGTGGAGATGGGAGCTAGACTTAGGCACAGTAGTCAAGAACTTTTAGCTTTATCTCTGAAATATGACTGTTCTTCAGTATGAATTGGATTCATGCATTGCGTGTGTAATTAAAATTTGATTTTTTTAAACTGTAAGACAATCATGCTAGAAGTATAAAAAGTAATAAAAGCAGTAGTAGCCACTAAAAGAAAAAAAATGCAACCAAGCACATTGGTTTAATATTAACATTACTACACTTATGTTTATTGTACAACAGCATACATAACTTGCGTGTCTTTCCTTCAATGAATAGTTATATTTTAGAAAGGAAATTTGAACATATGATAATATTTAATGCTGACATACGTCTGAAACCCTCTACCCATGCATCCCTCCTCCTAACCACCCTGCACCCCACCCACAAAAAAAAAAAAAAAAAACGTTCCTAGTTTTGACAAGACCAACGGGCATCTTTGCAGTCAAAATGAACAGGCAAAGCTGTTTAGCCTCTTGTAACTGCTACTGAATCCCTGACTCACGGCACTCCCAGTTTGTTCCTTGATTCCCCTGAAAAACGTCTTATCAGATCAACAATGATTTGTCAAAAAAAAAAAAAAAAAAGAAAAAGAAAAATCCCCCATCTCCCCTCCAAATGAGGGGTGTCAGCCCCTGGGCGTAAATTCTAAAGCTCCGGGGCCGTGACGGGCCGAGGAGTCATGGTGCGTCTGAAAGGATAAGGGAAGATAAAGTGTATCAAAGGAGCCTTGACACATGGGATGCTACGCAGGCCTGTCTCCCCAGAGCATCTCTGGCGTGACTGACAGGGGATTAATCCACGGGAGGGCGGTAAACAATAGCGGAAGTGGGTTTGAGGCCCAACACCTGGATGTGAGGTCCGATGCAGCGCGGGAGGCTTCGAGGGAGCGTAGCCCTCCACACCCTGCCTAACCGCCCTTCCGCGTCTCCGTGCTCTGTCTTGGCACCCTTTCTCTTGGATAAACGTGTTTGAAAACTAGGTCGGGATTTTTTTGTTTTGGTTCTGTGCTTGGGGGCCAGGGAAGCAGAAGATGTCAGAGATTCAAGTCGCCTCCTGGGAGTTCTTAACAGAAAGGGTTTCCTATGACAGCCACATGCAGGGGATGGGTTTGGATCCAGACTCCAACAAATCAAGAGTAAAGTAGACATTTTTGAGATGATGCGGGCCACTGGAAGATGGGTTGGGTGATACCAAGGAATCGTCCCTTTTGTTAGAAGTGATAATAGCATTGTGTGGTTTTCTTTCCCTGAATAAACTGGGTTTTTATTTCTGAACACTCACATGTGTAGGGTGAAATGACATGAATTCTATGACATGCTTTAAGATACTAAGGGTGGGGAGTGAGGAAGGAAAGGAGCCTAGCTAAAGCAAGTGCAGCAAAATCTTAATAATTATTAAATCTAGGTCATTACCTAGAGCCTAGAGCATTCACTGTACTGGTCATTCTATTATTGGGTAGAGTTTGAACATTTTTACCCAAATAATAATGATGATAATGATAATAATATTTTGAAAGTGTTCTGAAGAATGGTAGTGGTGGTGTGAAAATTTACCAAGCCCTGCATCAGCTGGGTTTGTCAAGCCCTCTGAATCATGGACACATTCTTATTGGTGAAGTCAAGAAAACCTTCTGAAAGTGTTGACCATTGTTGTTGGTGACAAGCAAAACTGGAGTAAACAGATCGTTTTATTTCTTGAGTTGCACTGCCTCCTTAGGAATACCTGCTCCCTCTTCCTGAGAGCCTGCTCTACGTGCATGATCTCATTTCATCCTCACGTGGCTCAGAGAGGTTAAGTAATTTTCCCAAGGTCACCCAGCTAATAAGTAGTAGGTCCAGAGGTCAAACTCAAGGCAATCAAGTTTTAGATTCTATGCCCTGCCAGGTACCTACTTTCTGACCAGAGAGAGGAGAAAGGAAAGAGGAGATTCACAAGCTTTGCTGCCCTGCCCTTCTTTGACATCATAATTATTATTAAAAAGTAGTTATTTAGGGCTTCCTTGGTGGCGCAGTGGTTGAGAGTCCGCCTGCCGATGCAGGGGACACGGGTTTGTGCCCCGGTCCGGGAAGATCCCACATGCCGCGGAGCGGCCGGGCCCGTGAGCCATGGCCGCTGAGCCCGGGCGTCCGGAGCCTGTGCTCCGCAACGGGAGAGGCCACAACAGTGAGAGGCCCGCGTACTGCAAAAAAAAAAACAAAAACAAAAAACCCCAAAAAGTAGTTATTTAGGGCTTCCCTGGTGGCGCAGTGGTTGAGAATCTGCCTGCTAATGCAGGGGACACGGGTTCGAGCCCTGGTCTGGGAAGGTCCCACATGCCGCAGAGCAACTAGGCCCGTGAGCCACAGCTACTGAGCCTGCGCGTCTGGAGCCTGTGCTCCGCAACAAGAGAGGCCGCGATAGTGAGGGGCCCGCGCCACCGCGATGAAGAGTGGCCCCCACTTGCCACAACTAGAGAAAGCCCTCGCACAGAAACGAAGATGCAACACAGCCAAAAATAAATAAACGAATGTGGGGTTAAAAAAAAAAAAAAGTAGTTATTTAGCTTCAAATATCCCATTTGGATTTTTTCAGAACTTAGTGCAGTCTTCTTATGGATTCAGTCTTTATCCATAATTTTGAAATTTTGTTCATCGTGGATTTTTTTAAGGCACTGAGCTTCATATGTGTTATCTCATTTAATCCTCCACAACCCTGCGAGGTAAATATTACTCCCATTTCACAAATGAAGAAACAGAGACACAAAAGATGAGTATCTGCCCAAAGCCTCATAGCTAGAAAGGTGCAGATCAAAGCACTGCATTTTTAAAAAAGCATTGCATTAAAATATCATTTATCTTGATGACTGAGTTTTTTGGTGTCCCCATAAATTTTCTGCCTCACCTTTGTCCCAGGCCTGCTTGCTTTGTAGCTAATGACATATTTTAAAGGGCTTTATAAGTAAAGAAATTAAATAGCTGGGTTGGGGCTTTGGCCCTCACTACTGTGCATTTCTCCCAAGCAGAGAGATATATCTCATAATCATATCTCATTCATTTCATGCCCCTAGCTGTTAGCACATGGAAAGGTCTAATGTAAGTGTCCAGTTAAAGCAAAATCTCCGATTACCACGATGTTTCCTCCTGTTCAGAAATTCTGGCAAATAATAATAGTCTAAAGATGACAACGATGGATGAAAACAAAAGAAACCACAGTCATTGATTATGTAGCTGTTTCAACTCATTAGGAAAGAAAAACTAGCATTTAAGCACTCAGAGCTCTAGAAAACAATATTCCTAAACAAGTCTTAGAAGTAGGAAAGGAAGCCCATGTAGACATTTTGCCTAGGAATTGTCAGTTATTGTAGCTGAATGTAGGAAAATGCTGGCTGAAACTTTTGAAGGAAGAGCCAGCAGAAACCATGAAAGAAAAGTACATCATGAATAATAATTTTTACAATAGCGATAGTTTGTCCTTTTAGAAATCAGAAATTCCAGGCTATAGCAAGAGAACACTACATCTTTGGGGAACTGGCATGAAATTTTTTTCAACTTTGGGTCAAAAGAACTGTAACAACAACGACCACAATCATAATTTATTGTACAGTTAATAATACGTACGAGACACTTAGCTAAACACTTGATGTGCATTAACTCATTTAATCCTGTGATGAGTGTTACTCCCATTTCATAAATGCAAACATTTGCCTAAAAGACTCCTAGTTCGAATCAGAGCAGAGATTTGAACCGAAACACCATAGTGCCCTACCCAACCATTTAAACCAGGAAAAGAAAAAGCAGTTATTTAAGTTTTTTAGAGGTGTCCCAAATTCCTTTAAATTGTTTCATTGGAGCTCATGCCCTTCTGTTGGCTTCTTCTGGGCCTTAAACTATTAGCAGTAGAATCTTCCAGTCTGATCCAAAACTTAAGGTAACTTTCAGTATTCAGAAGGACCTAAACTTTTCTCAGCTCATTGTGGGTTCATTCTTCCCAGAAGATAATTAAACATTATCCTACTGACCCTAAATCAAACTGTCAAGTAAAATAATAAAAAGGAATCGTTTGCCCGGAAAGGTGGTTCTGATTTGTGGCCCACGGAACCCATCCCAGCAAGTGGCACTAGGGAACATTTGGGGGGGATAGTTTCAGAGCAGACCTTCCTTAGATCAGTATCAAAACTGAAGAGTAAGGGACACACATTGGACATTCCTTAACAGAACACAGTCACCAAGGGAGAAAAAAAACAGCTGAAAAGGATGATTCATTTCCCAGTAAATTGCAGGAACAAATTCCATAATCTCTCCCAGTGCTACCAAATTTCATCATTCCCAGATGCACATTTTTACACATTTTTACATCTCTGATGTTAGGCCTGCCTCTTAGAATGGAAGGCATGCCATAAGTTAATTAGCCTCAGTTTTTCTTTCCTAGTGGTACGTAAAATAATTACGCGGTCTACAGTCTATGGTGTCTTGGATGAAATCATGTGTTAGAGAATCCGTCTTCTATGTGGTTCTCCCTAAAAATCCCAGTTTATATCCGCAGAATCCAAAACTTTAGTACAGACGTTGGCGCATAATCGTGAAAAACAGAGGCTGTGGAGCCAAAATACATTTAAACTAGTGGAAGTAAACATAGATTTGTGGATTGCAGCCTCAAATTGCTTATTAAAGAAGTCAAGCTGAATCGTTTCATTAATTCACTGCCCCCTGCTCCAGCCATCCGTAATTTTAAATCTGTTGAATGTGATTCGGTTAGAATATGGGGGTGGCTCAATTTTTCATATCGGCTTGCAGTAGTTTTGTCTCCACTCAGCACCAGGAGTTGCGGACACAATGGCATGCATGAATCTTGTGTATCAGTAAAGAGAGCCCCTTGAACTCCGCCTGAGGGGAACAAAGGGTTTCCAAGATGCATCCGAGTAGCAGATGTTGAGTTATCTGAAGGGTCAGAATGCCAATTAGATATTGAACATGGCAGGAGGAGGGTGGAGTTTCCAAAACAAATGAAAGATGAATAGGAGCCGGCCGGAGTTTAGGCTCAGGTCCTGCTGTTCTTTTGTACCATGATTTGTGGCAAATTTGTTTTGTCACTGAGGCATAGTTCCCCCGGGTCTTAAAGTGATTTTGTAATCACCAAAAGAATTTTTTTCCCTTTAAATGTCCTTTTCCTAATCAGAACTGGATATCAATTTATTACCTTAAAAAATAAATTTGAACAGCTGCATATTATCGACATGGGAGATGTACAAAAAAGAGTGATCCTATATGGAAAAATAGAAGGCAGACATAGTCAGGAAGGAGGAAATAATTCAATTTAAAAAATTCTTGGAAAGAAATCAGGAATTTTTTTTTTTTTTACTTTTTTCTAAAGATTAAAAACTTATCATTTGGTCCAGCAATGTGCAGATTTTACTGATTTTCTGTTTTATAGGATAAGGATATATCATTTTAAATCTAAGACGCCTGCAAATGAGAGAAATGTGGGAAACCTAAGCTACAAAATGCTTCCATAGTTAATTATGTATTTATATTGGTGTTACCATCATAAATCATTCTTAGAGAAACAAAACCAAGTAGGAGGAGAACAACAATGGTGTTCTGTTTAAATAATTTCATTTGGTTCCTGAAATACTTCTGGCTATTTTTTTCCTTGAAACCACCCACATTTAGTAAAATTATATCTCTGAGCGGACCCTACCCTGCTCTCTCTCTCTCTCTTCTGACTTCTGGGGAGTACTGGACCGTGGAATACCAAAGGCAAACCAGCAAAAAAGGAAATTGGGATTGCATTGATTTAAATCAGCCAGGGCTGTGACCAAATTATTTAGCTCTCTCTTGACCTTTGGAGGTCAGATTTGACTATTTATGCTATCTGCTAATGCTTTACTATTTTTCATTGCTTTGCCTGTTAACAATTCTGACCTACAGCCTTTCCAGCCTGCGGGGTCGTTATATTAAACAATCACTAATTACTTCTTGAAACATATGCTCCCGTTTTAAAATGTCATTGAAATAAAAGCCCAACCAGAAGCCCTGTGTTCATTTCATGAAGGAAAACAAAATGTAAGCATTTGAATACTTCTGAGAAGTCAAACATTGCCCAATTTGAGGAGTAAGGGGAAAATAACCTACCTTACTCTCATTATTAACTTGGAAATTGTTTAAAGATAACTCCTTAAAATGAGTATCAAAAGCAGCAGGTATTCTCCTTCAGTCACAGTTGTCGAATGTGCTATTTTAACATTCCTGCAAAGAATATGATTTTATACTTGCTAAAGATCTTAAGTGCAAAAAAATGTTATGTAATTTTTTTCTCTCTTCCTTCATCTACTCTACAAATGTGGATATTAATTATGTGCCAGACACCATGTTAGGTCTTGGGATATACGAGTGAGAAAGATAGCCAGAATTCTCTCAAAATTGGCCTTTTTGTTATCTTCCTTGAAAGTGTTTCATTCATTAGAGAACAAATAAAAGACAAACAGGTGTTCATATTAACAATGTTTACCATGGAAAGAGGTGAATATGAAGTTATGGGTCAGGAAACATGGTTTACTTTCCAAAATTTCTCTCAGACTGTATTTGAGACATAAAAAATGTTTTACTGTCCACAAAATAAAAGATATGTAATTTATTCTAAATAAAAATAGCCAGAGACAGAGCACGTTAAAGTAATTCAACTAAAATCGTCATCATCATTATGCAGTTAACCCATAAAGTTAAAATTCCATGCGGGAATTTCAAGGGCTCTGGTTGAGGTGTTAGTGTGTATCCATCCACGTGCACTTGCCTTTAGAACTCAGAGATGTGTCATGCCAAGGTAATCTAACAAAATCTCTCCTCTTGATGACACAGCTCCATGAAAACTAATGAAATATGACAGGAAAGGGGTACCCCATCGAATTCCTGATTTCCTGCACTTTACATTCTTACACATAAACCTCTAATTCATTTCAGAACACAAAGGTCACCACAAAAAAAATTTGAGGCTAAATATACCCTTTTGTCCAGCAGAAGGGTAACAGAGATCTTTTTTTTTTTCTTTTTACCAAAATGTAACCATAGCCAGGTGTTTCCCATGTCTGACAACCCACATCAGGAGAGTGTTTACATACCAAAAACTTAAAAAAAAAAAAAATTGCATTAAACTGTCTTTTAAAAACTTATTTGGAATAATGTTAGATTTACAGAAAAGTTAGGAAGTTGATCCAAAGAGTGCCTGTCACCACACTTCCCCTATTAGTAACATCTAATGTACCCACATACATTTGTCAAAAGGGAGAAATTAACAATACTATCTTTTTTTTTTTTTTTTTTTTTTTTTTTTTTTTGCGTTACGCGGGCCTCTCAATGTTGTGGCCTCTTCCGTTGCGGAGCACAGGCTCCGGACGCGCAGGCTCAGCGGCCATGGCTCACGGGCCCAGCCGCTCCGCGGCACGTGGGATCCTCCCAGACCGGGGCACGAACCCGTGTCCCCTGCATCGGCAGGCGGACCCTCAACCACTGCGCCACCAGGGAAGCCCAACAATACTATTAATTAAACACACTGTGTGGATTTCACCAGTCTTCCCACTGATCCTTGTGCATGATCCAATCCAAAAGCCACATTGCATTTAGGCATATATCAACTTGTAAATTCAAATATTTTTATGGTTCACCTATCAAAAATAATTTATTTGGAAATTAATTTTAAGAGTAAAAAGTCTGGATTTGTTTTAATCAGTCAGATCAAGCAAAAGAACTCACGTTTTACAGACATTTATTATTGAGCAGGATATGTGTTTTCTCAACTGAGAAATTCTCTTACCCAAGTAATAAAACATATTGTCAAATTTTAAAAACAGAAGAAAAAGAGATACCCTTAAAGGTTAAAACCACAAGGTACCATTTCTCACCCATCACATTTGCAACAATTAACAATACTTTTGGTCAAGTTTTTTAGCTTCTCTACACCTCAGTTTCCCTCTCTGTAAAATGGGGGTAGTCATTGTTCTTACCCCATGGAGAAGGGGGATAGCAGAGTGGTGAAGAGTGTGGACCCCGGAATTGCGCTTTTTGGCTCAATCTGGGCTTGTCCCACTTTTTGGCTGTCTGATACTGGAGAAATTACTGGACTTAACATCTGGTGCCTCAGTTTCTCATCTGTAAAGTGATAATAACAATAGTATCTACCCCGGAGAGTTGTTACAGGGTCAAAATGAGATGATATTTGTAAAACACTTAAAACCGGGTCTAGCATATAAATCCTGTAGAAATACTTAGTATTATTTGGGGGGATTTTTCTAAGGGTTAACTCAGTTAACACATGTGAAAGCCTTAGAACATAGTGTCAAATTAATGTGAGTTCTAATTACCCAGTGTTGATGAAGGGGGCATTCTGCCTTTGAAGTTCAAATTTATAGCAACTCTGATCAAAAGTTTGCATTTGATCCATAATTCCACTTATGGGAGTCTAGCCTGCAGAAATACCTACACAGGTGCACACGGATGTTTATATGTATAAGATGCTTATTACAGCATGATTCATAAAAGCACCCCACCTACCCCCCTGCAAAAAAATGAAAATATGGAGACAACTTAAGTTTCCATCACCTTGGGAATAGTGAACTGCGCTGTTCTGCAGCTATGGAAGAGAATGAGATGCAGCTTTATTTGCATGTATGAACTTTGAGGGATAAACATGATAAATTCATTGTTTTTCATCTATTTATCCATTTATTGATTATAGTAAATATTTACTGAGTGCCTGTTGTGTGCCAGGTTCTGTTCTGGGTGCTGGGACACAGTTTTATAAAAGACACACAATTTCTGCCACCATGGAGCCAATATTCTAGGGAGGACACAACCAGTGAACAAGTTAACAGGTATCCAGCCAGATGTCAGAGATGAGAGCTAAAGAAAATGAAGTCAAGGAGGTGAGGAATGCAGGTGGAGGAGGGGACTAGCTTCCATAGGGAAGTCAAGGAACGCCATCCTAACATGTGATCAGATCTTAGTACAAGAGGGATGCAGGTCATCAGATACCTACCTGGAGAATGAACGTTTGAGCAAAGGAGAATAGCAGATGCAAAGGCTTATGGTTTGGAGTTCTGAGTGAAAGACAGGTGGGAAAAGATAGCATAGATATACGCATATGCATGGCTTCTATGTTTGACCGGGGCGGGGGGAAGAGTTAAATAGATGAGGAGATAGACTAACAAATGTCCATAAGTAGAAAAAGATAAGAATACGCCAAACTGTTAATAACGTTTACCCCACGGCATGGCAGAAATTCTTTCATTTATAAACTTTTCCTTTATAAACATCTTTTCCTTTACAACCATCTATCTTGTTTCTGTTTTTCCAATGAGCATGTATTATTTATAATGTAGAAGACACACAAAATAAATTTCAAGAGTTCTAGAAGAATGATGGTCTTATCTTTTCTTGAAAGAGTCTAGAATAGGGTTTCTTAGCCACACTATTGACATTTGGGGATGAGTAACTCAGGGTGGGGACCTTCCCCGGTGCATTGTAGGAGGTTAACAGCATCCTTGGCTTCTATCTTCTAGAATCCTGTAGCACTCCCCAAGTTGTGACAACTGAAAATGCCTGCAAACATTGCCAGATGTCCTCTGGGGGTGAAAATACCCACACACCCACCATCACCTTGGAAACCTACTGGTCTGGGGAAACGCTGGGTTCTGGAGGCAGCCTGCCGAGGTTCCAGTCCCAGCTCTGTGGCTTGCAAGCTGCAGAACGTGTTATGTCTCCCCTTTATGCCTCAGTGTCCTCATCTGTAACATGGGCATAATCGTGTTGTCTCCCTAGGCTTTCTATATGGATGAAAGGAGCCAGTTCATATAATGTGCTTAGTACAGGACGTGACACACGCAAACACGGGGTAAATGTTATCACTGGTGTCCTTTGGTGTCCCCCTGCCGTCTGAGACTCCTTCAACAAGGTAGACCAAAGCCTTCTTCACGTTCGCCCTCAGTCTCCCTGCCGAGCAGCCGAGCAGCTATTTTCAGCCTGAGCTGGGCTCTGTCCCTGTGATAGAAAACTCAGAAAAGGAACAAGGGCAGGAAAAGAGTGGCTCAAAGTCATTGTTCAGTTTTGGGGAGACGCCCTTGTTAAAAGCTTCCTGCATCTTTTGTTTTAAGGGGGAAAGTGAGATTTATTTTAACCGAAAGTGGGTTGTGTAACTGCAAGTGTAGTTTTCTTGCCATAAGTGTTTTCAAACCTGTCTGCGTGTGGCTTTACCAAGAGGTCGTTGACCAAGAAATCATGTTGGCCACCCTTCCCCTTCCCCCCACCCCTGTTGGGCGCGCGCACACGCGCGCGCACACACACACACACATAAGATAGCTTATTTTCCCCAAAGCAAACTGCATTCCTCTATGAGGCCGACTCATCCCCTACCCCCATCTGGTCCACATTTCACTTTGGTGGAAATTAGAAACCATACCACTTTGGCTCAAATTTTGGACTGCCCTTTGTTTCCTTAGATTTTTCTTTTCTGTATCTGTGGTTTTTTGTTTGTTTTTTAACTTTAAACTGTCCTCATCAATGCTTTCCTTAATTAAAAGTAAATGTATATTTTTTTTACATATGTTTATATATATTTTAGATTTCACTTGTATTTATATATTATATATGTATGTTATTTATAAACAGGTTTATTTATAATACTATTTTATGTTAATATGTTATTATTAAATAAGTTAATATTATATATTACATATATAGCATATTCTATATTACATATATAGCATATTCTATATTACACAGGTGTGTGGATGTATTTTTTTAAATTAAGTGTATATTTAAAGCAGTGGTTCTCAACCAGGGGCAATTTTTGTCCCCTCCATCCCCAGGGACATTTGTCAACATCTGGGGACATTTCTGATTGTCATGACTAGGGTCCTGCTACTGGCATCTAGTGGGAAGAGACCAGGGATGCTGCTAGACATCCTACAGTGCTCAGCACAGCCGCCAGCCACCACAAAGAATTATCTGACCCAAAATGTTAATACTCCCGAGACTGAGAAATCCTGATTTAAACAAATGAATGCCATGCAGCCATCAAACTGATACCTAACATTTGCTGAGTGCTGAGAGTTTTACATACATCATCTCTTTTTTTAATCCTTTTTTTAATCCTTCTATCGTTGCCATTTTGCAGATGAAGAAACCAAGGCGGACAGAGTTATGGATCTTGCCCAAGTGCACACAGTTAGTGAAAGGAAGAGCCAGGATTTGAATCCAGAAGCCAGGGTCTTACCTACTGTGTTATGTGACCTGGAAAATCTGCCTTGGGTATACTGTTAGGCAAAAAGAGGCAAATTTATAAGCATGGTTCCATTTCTAGAAAAGTAACAAATCACTGTGGAAAAATCAAACAGGAAGAACATCCTTCATGCTTTAGCTGGTGGTTCTCCTGGGCAGTATTGGCTTTAGGGACGCACACTGACACACACAGATACAAACACACACACACACACACACCCTTGGTCTCTTGTGGTAGCCTCTAGTTACAAATTGTACTTTTCCTACGTATCACTCACTACATCCTATAATTTTATATTGCCTGTGAGGTTTGATTGTTATCTTTGTCCCCCACTACAGTGTTGCCTTCTTGGAAGCATCTTCAGGGCCTGGTTTTCCCCTCTGTTAAATCCTCAGCTCAGCTCAGAGCTCAGCATGTATTTGCCAGATGGATGGTTGGCGTGGGATTATGGGAAACTGTTCCTTCGTATGTGATAGAACCCTGTAATGTTTGAAGTTATTTACTTCAAATGTATTCTTTTTGAGATCAGAAAAAAACAATATCGTTTATGTTTTTAAACACAAATGTGGTCTATCCATAAAATGGAATATGGCACAGCCTATACAAGTAAAGTTGTAGGTAAAGATTTAATGCATGGAATGCATATTGTTGCATTTGGAGAGGGAGAGAACTAGAAAAGTGATGTGTGTATGGTTGTGTGTGTGTATTGATGCAGCGAAAAGAAGTTAGGGAACATAATTTCTTTTGGTGGGGAGGAAATATGGGTGATTTTTGCTCTCCTTTCTCTTTTTTTCTTATTAAACTTTTTCTAGATTTTCTACAATGGGCATGCAATTCATTTTGTAATATGGTCAGTCCTGTGACACTCATGTTCCTAAAAGTCACCATGCTGTGCAGAATTGCACAATAAAAACCATAGGGCTGATGGAAAAATGGGAGTGGGTACAGTGTTGAAAAACCTCATCGGTGACACCTTTTTTAAAAAGACAGGAACCTAATAGAAATGGTATCACCGTTTTACATATATTAAATTGTTAAAAAGTATATAAATAATAAGTAACACTTTACCTTGAAAAAGACCTCAACTTTGCTTATAGAAGTCGATTTTGGAAGGTTGCACCTGTGAGGTATTGTGATGGGGAGGGAGAAGGGTTATCTGATTTTGAATAGAAAGTTTCACACCAGGTATGGAAGGGTCCAACTCGTAACACACAGGGAACTGAGGCAGCTGGTAGGCACTTACATGTGTGTGCGTGCATTTTGCATGTCCCTGTCTCTGATCACCTGGGTGCAATTTCCCACATCCATCTTGTGTTTCTTGCAAACGAAACTGCACGTAAGCAAATGCAAAATTCATGCTCCAGTTGCCTCCTAATATATGAATCATGATAGAACAGATTCGTGTTTTCAAAACAAGTGTTAGAAGAGAACTGACTGTATGAGGAAGGAAGACATTTCAAGTCACTGAAGTACTAATATTTATGGATTATAACTTGACTTTTGTACTTTTCCACCAGTTGTTACTCAGGCTTTACAGGAAAATAGTAGATGGGCTATGAAACTTTAAAAGTGGTAATAACAAATGTCTATGGGGCACCTACTACTCACTTTTTATGTGCACAATCTTATTTAATCCTCCCCCAAACCCTTGAGGTGGGGACCACATGGAGGAACCTGAAGCACAGAGAGGTTGAGCAGTTTGCCCAAAGTCACATAGCTGCGACGTGCCAGAGCTGAAATTCAGACCCAGGTCTTCCCTGACCCAAGATCATGCCCTCACTGATTATTCTATATTAATCTGAGTTGGACATGATACTAGTAGTGATGTTTACATGTCAAGCTATAGGAGGCACATCATGAAGGATAAAGGATGATGTAGCTTCTGGAGGCTTGGCTTAAATGTGACGGACAGTGTGCCAGGGCATGTGCCAGCAGTCCTGCCAGGAACACCAGCTGATATGAGACCATCATCATGACCCTCCAGGACATGTCCAGCCCTGCACACAAACTCTCAGATGTTAGATCAGCAAATCATATTAACATCGAGATTTACAGACCTGAAAAGGCAGGTCGTAACCCACTTTGCTGTTCAGAGCAGTATTTTACCCCACAGGGCATAGCAAGTATCTGAATCATCTCAGAGGCAGTTTGGTGTAGTGTTAAGAGTGCGGGCTCGGGAATTCCCTGACGGTCCAATGGTTAGGACTCTGAGCTCTCGCTGCTGAGGACCCAAGTTTGACCCCTGGTTGGGAAACTAAAATCCCACAAGCAGTGGGGTGTGGTGCGGCCAAAAAAATATATAAAAAATAAAGTGGAGAAAAGTTTAAATACATTTAAAAAACGGAGTGTGGGCTACGCATATGCCTGGGGTCCAATCCCAGCTTCACTACTTGCTAGCTGTGTGACCTTGGGCAAGTCACTTTACCTCTCTGTTTCCTCACCTATAAAAGAGAGGATAATAATAGAGTGGTTGTGAGGATGCAACAGGTTAACCTGGATAAAGGACTTAGATCAGTGCCAGCCATAGTGATTTCCTAATAACCGTTAGTGGATAAAGTGATTATTGCCACCCATGATGGTCCAATATTGCTCATAAGTAAAATTTTCTGATCAGAAATGGTAGAATACCATTATGTCTCAGTTTTTCTTACATAGATGCAGAAAATAGGTCCAGCCAGTGATCTCCAAAGTTTAAATCATGCACCCTAGTAGTTATAACATTTTTAGTCCACTCCCCGTATATGGGTGTGTTTATTTATTTACAAACTCTAGGTATATAGAACTCTACCACTTCAAACACTGTCATAGCTCTCATTTCACTCAGACGAAAAGCCAGAGTGCTTATAACAGCTGCACAAGCCCACTCCAAATGAATTAGCCTCCTATTACTTCTCTGATTTCATCTCAAAATTCATTCTGCTCCAGCCAACTCTGGTCTCCTGCTTCTTTGCAGACATCACTCAATCACGCATGCTCCCACCTTTGGACCTTTGCATTGGTTGTTCCCTCTGCCTGGGAACCTCTTTCCCCTGATTTCTGCAAGACTCACTCCCTCACCTCTAAGTCTGCACAAATGTCCCCTTCTCAATGAGACCCACCCATCTACCTACATAAAATTGCAACCACCCTCGCTGACTTCCACGTCCCCGTCCTGTTATTCTTTTCTGCTATAATAATCTATACCTACTAATATAGTATGTAATTTAATTACTTATATTTATTATTTGATATCTTTCCCTCCCTGCTAGGGCATAAGCTCGCTGAGGCCAGGGAATTGTGTTTTATTCACCAATGTAGCTCAGCCCATGAAACAGTGCCTGGCACGTAGTATGTGCTCAATAAATATTTGTTGAGTTAAACCATTGGATGAATGAATGAATGATTTTCTTCATGCATATGAATCTTTAGGCTAAATCCAGCAAGATAATTTTGTTCTGGTAGAAACTCTTAAGTTGTCCCTCAAGATCCCAACTCTCTTTCTTCCACATAATAGAATTTTCAGCTGGGCTGAAAATTTTCACCAAGAAGAAAAGGCTACATTTCCAAGCCTCCTGTCTACTTTAGCTGAGGCCATGTGACTACATTCTGGCCAATAGGATTTATAAAGAAGTGGCAGGTGGCAGATGAGTAGCTTTGCTGTCTTCTCTGCCCCTTCCTCCGTCTTGCTGCCTGGAACTTGGCTACTGACATCTGGGGCCCTGAGGTCAGTCGAATCTGCAAAGCAGAGAAGAGAGAGAAGCAGCTTGGGTCCAAGGAGTTAATAGCAGCCCTAGACCACCTACCTAGCTTTCAATGGAAAGAAAATAAACTCCTATCTTGTTAAAGACACTATTTTTTTAAGGGCTTTCAGTATCCCTCTCAGCTGCAAATACATAATCCACTACTTTTAACATGGAATAAAAATTAAGTTAGGCTTCTGTTTAACTTCAACGTGCAATTGGCAAGCTTTTCCCAAACACCCCGTCCAGCAGAGCAGTCCCCACTAGTTGATTTCTGTTGCTGGGCCTCCAATGTCTAACATTTCTGGAATCTGAGTCATGTATACTCCCTTGTGTTATTACACATAATATATTGTTATGACTTTAATCAAGGAAACATTTTTTCACTTGACATATTAGTCGTGTTGCTTCTGGATGGTCAGAAACAGCCAGGAGTGCTAGCTAGGATTGCATCATTTTTGTCTGTTCCTTCCTCTGCAGACTGGTTTAAAATCAGATCAGCTAGATCCAGGCAGATACTGGGTCTTGCTTTCATTAGTTTCTGCATTTCATTTTTCAAAAGGAATCAGTTTCCAAGGCAGAGGAAGGAAATAAATACTGTTGGCTGGGTTTTGCTACTGAAGTGATGTAATTTACATAACAGCAAAATTACAACCTAGAATCCTAAGTAGCAATTATAATCTTAAAGAACAAGACAAAATTTTACTCTTAAACCAACAGCAAAAATAAAGAGCCAGAAACATAGGTAAACTTCACACAAAATTTGACTACTAATTTAATCTCATTTGCCTAGAAGGGAAAACAAAAACAGGCATTCTTTGACACTAAAATTGAAATAAAGAGAACTCTCACAGACAGTAATTCAATTCTAAAGGCCCCAAAGCGGGACAGTAGACATGGAAGGACCCAAAAACTCATAGGAATGAGGTTGCGGATTAACTTTCTAAGCCTAATGATGGATATGATCCTCCCCTAAACAAACAAACAAAAAAGCTAAGTAGGAATTCTCATTTCGTCCTTAAGACAACCCTAGTTTTATTGTCTTGGACACACTCGGAGCGGTTTTATAACCCTCCCATTTGTTCTAACGCTCACAAACCATGGTTTAATTTTAGGTAAGTTATTAGTAAGCAAATTTTGGTCCTAAAAAAGGTGAACTTGCTCTTCATTCAGGATATAGTAATTGAAGGAAGTCTTGGATTGGGGGACCAGTTAAATGCCCATCACCGTGGAATATGCTTTGGGAAACTTTGGCAAGGTCAGTTTTCCCAGAGTGAGGAATGGGCTCAAGGGGGTGGTCTGGAGATGAGTTTAGCTCCTGTGCTGGACAGTTTAGGTGGGGCATGGATAGGGCATTCAACAGTGCTGAGAGTGTTCACCGTCAATCTGCCTGATTACATTAGGAGAAGGCCTCTGTTTGGTGCTAAGAGATCCTTAATGCCTTTCCACACTCACTAATTTCCCATTTAACAAAGAGTAGCAGCCCTCAGGTGCTGAGGTTTTAGTAGATGAGCATGCGTAACTCGGGTTTAATTTTTTTTAATTCATTTGCACCGTTACCTTCTGTTTATGATAACTGAGACTGAGTTCTTCATCATGACAGTGATAGACAAAATTTCCTTTTAAAATAAATACGTGTAAGTAAAAGAACATGAGTTAAACTGTTTTATGTGGATTACGTAAACTATTGAATACTCAGACGTGGCAAGAATTTGATAGCGCTGCAAGAATGATGAATGCTGGGAAACGCTGGACTGGAGATCCTTTCTCTCCCTTTGTCTTCTGCCATCCCTTTCATATCCTTTAGGAGAGAACTCTGCATTGTGGTCCACACACGACATCCTGCCATCTATCTTGAATGACAAACCAGTGAAGAGTGGTTTTTCCATTTTTAAATGGTTGAAAAAAAGAAAAAGAATACTTTGTGACCCCTGAAAATCATATGAAATGTAATTTTCAGGATCCACAAATAAATTTTTATGGGCACACAGCCACACCCGTTGTTTATGCATTACAGTCGCTTCCTGAACATAAAGGCAGAGTCGAGACACAGACAGTGAAAACAAGATATCCAACTATTGGCAAAGCTGGGGTTTGCACACCTGTTGGGATTCACGCATCTTATTTTTTTAAGGTTTTATACTTTGCAGAATGCTTTTCCCATTTATGAGCTCATTTATCCATTGTTCCCTAAAATGCTCCGGGTGAACCACATTGGTTTTGCTACCTGGCTTTCAGCCCTTTTCTTCCAAAGAGAGGAACGAGGTGAGGGAGTGCCCAGCATGAGCCTTACTGAGCTGTTGAATTAAATGATACATTACTTATTTTATTTTTGTGTTGTTTATTTCACTCATTTTAAATATAGTCCATGTTCATAGATGAGAAGGAGAAAAATATAAAAAAGTAAAATGGAAAAATCACCTGAAATCCTACCACTCAGCAATAGCAACTAACGTCTTAATACACATACACGTGTTTTTTTAAGCTGTAATCTGTGATGATAAGGAACAGAGTCATCAGAAAATCAGAGTCCTCTGTGAACACTAATGAACATAAATCTTTTTACCTTGAGCTTCTAGAGTGTGTAAGCTCAACTCAAGACGCCTGTTGAGAAATACAAAAGCACAAATTCTTCTATGGTTTAGTTCAGCTGGATGTTAAGGTCTTTAATCATGTTGTCTGATAAACCTACCTGGTTTTAACTTTAATATCAGCTGGTTGGTGAAATACATGCTCACATGGAAAGATAACATTATGTTCACCTGGATTAATTAGTCAGAGTTTCCTCTCCTGACCTATTTCTTTAGGCTGTACTTTTATTTGCATAATTAAAAGGTTACTTATAAGCTGGAAAAACAGGTTTGATTTAGTTCAGATGTGTGACAACTGGTCACTTAGAAAGCATTCCTCTTGCTTCCAATATGGGGTAATACTTGTCAAACTAGTAACACGAGTTAGATTTTTTTTTTTAATACACAATCAGTAAGTTTAAGTTGATTGTAATTGTGTAAGGAAAAAAAATTATTCTTAAAATAACGTGGAGGTGGTGGAGTGTGAACAGAATTTTAAATTTCTGTTTAAAGCTGTACTGTCGGGGCTTCCCTGGTGGCGCAGTGGTTGAGAATCCGCTTGCCAATGCAGGGGACGCGGGTTCGTGCCCCGGTCCGGGAAGATCCCACATGCCCCACGGAGCGGCTGGGCCCGTGAGCCATGGCCGCTGAGCCTGCGCGTCCGGAGCTTGTGCTCCGCAGCGGGAGAGGCCACAGCAGTGAGAGGCCCGCATAACGCAAAAAAAAAAAAAAAAAAAATCTGCTGTATTGTCTTCAACAAGCTTTCTATGAGTAAAATACATGGAATTGTAATTTTTAAATCATAAAAGACATGGGACCAATAATGATAGCGTTTTCTATTTGTTTTTACTTAGAAAACAGACAACATGGCCTACTGAATTTCACTGTCTATGAAACAATTCTGGGTTTTTAATATTTATTTATAGTCTTTTTTCTTAAGTGTTCGTTTTTCTCAATTAAAATCACAGAATCCTGCAATTATGCTTCTGACTTTTTTCTTTTAATGTTTTTCCCTGATGTAAGAACATCTTATACTCATTATAGAAAAACTGAAAAATACAGAAACATGTAAACTTATAATGAAGAAAATTAAAATTACCCCATAACTCAGAGATGATTTCTATTAATAATTTGGGGGATATTTCTTTCTACTATTATATATATGTAAATGTTTTATGTACGTGTGTGTGTTTTGTATACACACACACCGACAATTATCTGTTTCCATGTTACTACGAAACGTAGATCGTATTGTATCAGTTATTATAATAATCACTTTCCCCTGTTGCTGCAAATTCTTCTTAATTCTCATTTGTAGAAGCTGGGTATGACTTTATTGAAGATTAAATGTGCCCAAGCTCATTTCATTATTGTTCCATTGTTGGACATTGAGATCTCCTTTAATTGGGGGGTAAAAAAATACAGCCTTTAAAAAATGTAAAGTCTGTAGAAATGCTTATGACGAGAGGAAAAATGTACATATTTGCAGGTGATAAGAGCTGACAGCTGGGAGAAAACAAAGATAATAGACTTTGGGGATATAAGCTATTTGTTCCTGTTAGATTTCTATTTAATAAACAAGTGTTAATTCCCTGTATCTTCGGAATTTTGAGTCAGTGGGTAAAAGGTTTTTCTTTTCACTTCAAATAATGATAAAATTCCAGACCATTTTTTTTTTTTTTTTTTTTGCAGACCATTTTAAACACTGACTTCAGATGTACTGGACATTTCAAATGATACATCATTCTTTTCGTTGTTATTTATAATAATAGTTATTGAGTACCTGGCATGGATTTTCTATTTGTCGTCTAATCCAGAGGTCAGCCAGCTTTGTCTATAAAAGGACAAAGAGTAAATATTTTCGGTTTTGCAAGCCATACAGTCTCTGTGGCAACTACTTAACCTGCCTTTGCATGGAAAGTAGCCAAGGGCAGTGTGTGAAGCGGTGGGTGTGGCTATGTCCCAGTAAGACTTTGTGGACACTGAAATTTGAATTTCATGTGTTACAAAATATTCTTCTTCTTTTGATTTTTTTTTCCCAGCCATTTAAAAATCTAAAAAACATTCTTAGTTCACACCTGTGCCAAACAGTTGGTGGAACGTATCTGGCCCGTGGGCCGGTTTGTGCAGTCCTGTTCTAACCTAATCTTCTCAACAAACCTATGAATAGAAATTACTTTGCATCATTTTGTGAATGAGGAAAGTGAGGCTCAGAAAGTTTAAATAACTTGCCCAAGGTCACACACCCAGAAAGTGACAGGGCCAGGGTTTAAACCCAGCTCGCTGATGGCAAAGCTCTCATGCCTTTTCAGAGCTGGGTGGTTAGAAGCAATCATGTGACCTCTTCAGACCTCAGTCTTCTCATCGGTAAAATGGGAATCATGGAAAAGTAGCTTTCCGTCAAACAGCGGTGAGAATTTGTTGTAACAAAGCCTGTTCTTGGCAGTACTAAGAGGTGAGAAAAATGCAACCAAGTATTATCTTGTGTTATAATTACTTCTATACAGAGAGGTGGTGACTGAAAGGGTAGAGTTTGGAATAGAACTGTTTGGGTTGAGATCCTGTCTCTACCAGGACCTCAAGCAATGTAAGGTCTTGTACCTTAGTTTCTTATCTATAAAATGGATGATAACCATAGGTCATTAAGGGATTAAATGAGTACATACAGGTAAAGTAGGTAGATCTGGACTAAGTAGACCTGGCACAGTCAATCAGTTTGAGCCAGTATCTTTCTATCTTCTCTTCCTGCACTTCCTGAATAATTCATAACCACAGCATCTGACTTTGCAGCCCTCACACAATGTCAGGCACATCAACATCCAAAAATGGTGCTAATGAATGAATGAATGAATGAACAAACAGAATGAACGAATGAATAGATGAACAAACAGACGAATGAATGAAAAAAATAGTGAAAAAACTCAAGTCAAAATTTGAGTGGTGGTTAATTTTTGGAATCTGGTACCATGAGAGCCAGCTTTATTTCTTCTTTCTAATATATTCACTGCATCCTCAATGTAGTCAGTGGTCAACATAGACCTTGTCCTGTCTGGGTCACTAATCCATGTCCAGTGCATGCTTAGAGGTAGAGTTCTTAGTGTCTTAGAGGATCTTGTGGAGGCCCAACTGGGGCAGAAACATGTTTTCAGTGTTAGAACTAGAAGAAACTCAACAAATGACCTTTTCCTGTGGTTCCCCCAGAGTTAAATGTCTCTGATCAAAATGTGTGGCAAGATATAGGATTCCCAACTTTTTATTATACAAACCAAAAGGACCTTAAATTAAAAGAATGGCAGCTACCAACACCATCATTTCACTTTAGGATGGGTATTGTAATACCAAAATTAGGGGAAAAAGGACAAGTTCTGAATAAAGGGTATTCTTTTCATTGAATAAATCTAGCTCTATTTTTAAAAAACAAAAGCAAAAATTCAAATCCTAGCTCTACCACTTCCCAGCTCTGTGGCCTTGAAGAAATCACTTCTCTTAGCCTCAGTGTACTCATCTATAAAATGGGGAAATACTACTAATAATACCTGCCCTAGAATGTGGCTGTGAACATTCAATAACGTGTTGCTTATAAACAGCACCTTAGCGTGGTAGATAGACATCAGGGTTTCTCAACCTCAGCACCACTGACGCTTTGGGCCAGGTCATTCTCTGGGGTGGGGTCTGTCCTGTGCCTTGAAGGATGTTTAGCAGCATCCCTGGTCTCCACTCACTAGATGCCAGTAATAATCTCACCCTCCCTTCTCACCCAGTTGTGAAAATCATAAGTGTCTTCGGACATTCCCAAATGTTCCCTGAGGGGTAAAACTGCCCCTGACCTAGAACCACTGGTTTGCATATCCCCCCCTCCATGACTGGTCCAGGTTCCTCATCTGTATTTAGAACTACTGGTATATTCCAAACCTTGCCTGTTACAGATGAGGAAGCCAAAGCCCAGAGTGATCTTCCTGTAGTTATTGCATTAGTTTCCTAGAGTTGCCATAACAAAGTACCACAAACTGAATGGTTTAATACAACAGAAGTTTATCTTCTCAGAGTTGTGGAGAACACAAGTCCTAAAATCAAAGTGTCGGCAGAGCCATGCTCCCTCCAAAGGTGCTAGGGAAGAATCCTTCCTTGCCTCCTCCAGTTCCTGGTGGCTCCTTGCATTCCTTGGCTTGTGGCCACATCACTCCAATCTCTGCCTCTGTCTTCACATGGACTTCCTTTCTGTATCTCTATCTTCTCCTTTTTTTTATAAGGACCTTTGTCATTGGATTTAGGGCCCGCCCCAATAATCCAGAATTATCTCATCTCAAGATCCTTAACTTTATTATTTGCAAAGACCCTTTGTCCAAATAAGGTTATATTCAAGGTACCAAGGATTGGGACTTGGGCCTGTATTTTGGGGGAAGTGCAGTTCAACCCTCTGCAGTTGTAAAGCTTGTTGGTGATAGGGCTAGAACCAAGGCTGAAGTATCCTGACTCTCAGGATGATTACTTAATCTCTCTAAATTTCAATTTCCTTATTTGTAAAATTGGCCTAACTAAGGGATCCACTTCATTGGGTAGTTGGGTTCATAACAACCCAATTTGTGATCCTAGTTTTACACATGAAAGTACAATGTCTGGTTTATAGCAAGTGCTCTGGAAAGGTTAGCTAATTGGCTGTCATAGTCATTATCATCCGTTTTATTATCATTTGCTCTTCCCTTTAATTAAGTCAACACAATATCAGTAGGGAAAGATGGCCTCAAGCTACAAACTAGATGTAACACCAACAATTGAATTATTTGTCTTATAGTATTATTTCCCCCCATGGAAGTGGGTGCAGGATGTGGAACCAGGGGTTCACCTTGGAAAGAAAAGTAATAAGTAATGTCAGGAAAGCACACTGTGTACTTTTCTCTTCGTTGCCTGTAAACTGTCAAGAAAGATGACACTTCTTTTTTCACGATTAGACTCGAAACTCCTGACATCAATGTTCAGTTACTTTTAAACAGACAGACGGTCTGGGGAAGAATTTTAACCCAGAAGAATGTGTGTTCTGTGCAACTCTCTTCTGGGAAGTTCTGACTGGGAGAAATTTACATACAAATTGATTTCATGCCCTTTTCTTTGTCAAGCTTAAGGCTGTTTAAATTTATCTCTTTCCATCTTTAGTAACCCCAATTGAGTTACTAGTTAAAATATACCCTGCTAGTCTCACTAATCTGACTACCTGTAATTGGAGGATTTAATTACCAGCAGTACTTTTGTAATGGAACAATCCTGCCTTGCAGTTTAGCATCTCAGTTTATCTCCTTGGCGGCAGCAAGGTTATTTGAAAGCCTGAAATATGAAGACACAGGGCAATGCAGTAGAGAGTCTAGGGATTTCTGGAGTGAACTGCACTTAGCCAGCTTCACAGGTGAACTTTGCAAGCAAAGATCTTGATCACATACGCAACTGCTACCTTCCCTTTCTTCCTTGAAATAAGACCTCCAATTTTATTCAGGTATCTGGAGGTGGGTGCTCAAGAAAAGTGAGCTCCCACCACCTTTCCACCCATCCATTGAGCCCTTTTGCCAGAGAATGTTCTAGAAGTGGGCATGTATCCCAGTTCGGGCCACAGACACAGGGGAAAACCTGCTGGAGGACTTTGCAAGAAAGTTTCCTTCCTCTGTAAAGAGGGATGCTCAGGTTTAGATCCCCTTTTCCTTCCTTTAACATTGCTGTAGGAGGGAGTGCTGAGGCTACAGCACTTCCTGTGTCTATGAGGACACTCAGCTCAGGGCAAAGCGAAAGTGACAAGGATGATGGGATGGAAAGATGGAGAGGGCTGCTTTCTTGATGGTGTTGGTGATCTCCTGAACCAGTCTTGGAACAGCCAACCTCTGGGTTTTGTTAAGTGAAGGAAAAGATGGCCTTATTGTTTCAGCCAAATTTCGTGTATCTATTGGGACTTGTAGCTGAAAACATCCTGATAAAGGGAATAGTCACAATATTTCCCTCTCCTGGCTCCGTTGACAGAATGAGAAATGGAACTTCCTCAAACTTTAAATAAGGCATATTGTGGAGCAGTCCTCATACTTATGTGATTCACCTCCACCCTGGTGGCTAAGGACACAGGCTTTGGAAGTCACCTGTGCTGGGTTCAAAATCCCACTCAGCTACATACCTGTGACTTTACAAAATGGAAATAACACCCAGAGAGAGGGCCATTCACATTGCTTTCTGTATGGAGGGTGGTCTCCTCCCTCATGCAGTGCTTTTTTTTGTTTGTTTGTTTTTTAATTGTATTAGTCAGCTTAGGCTTCCATCATAGAAAATCACAGACTGGGTGTTATAACCACAAAAATTTATCCTGTCATACTTCTGGAGGCTGGAAGTCCAAGATCAAGGTTGGTTTCTGGTGAGGGCTGTCTCCTCGACTTGCAGATGGTGCCTTCTTGCCATGTCCTCACGTGGCCTTTTCTCTGTGCGTGGATGGGGAGAGAGAGATCTCTGGTGTCTCCTCCTCTTCTTAGAAAGATACCAGTCTTATCTGATTAGGGCCCCACGCTTATGACTTCAAGACCTTAAAGGCCCCGTCTCCAAATAGTCATGTTGAGTGTGAGAGCTTCAACACAAATTTTGTTTACTTTTAAAATTATTTATTTATTTATTTGGTTGCACAGGGTCTTAGTTATGGCAGGCGGGCTCCTTAGTTGCGGAATGCGAACTCTTAGTTGCAGCATCCATGTGGGATCTAGTTCCCTGACCAGAGATCGAGCCTGGGCCCCCTGCATTGGGAGCGTGGGTTCTTAACCACTGTACCACCATGGAAGTCCCCTCAACATGAATTTTAGAGGGACACAAGTTAGTCCGCAATAGTTATCAATTTCCTAATTTTCAAATTTTTCGTAATTGTTTTCTTTAGGCATATGTTGAAAAGACTGTTTTTCAAAGCAAATTGAGAGATTGGACTGGAAGTTTTGTGTAACATTCTAGGCAAAGTGTAGGAAAACTCATTTTTTGAAAAAATGGATTTAAAAAAAAAAATACAGATTTTGGTTCCAATTCCAGCTTTACCATTTATTTAGCTGTGTGACCTTGGGAAAGTTGCTTAGCTTCTCTGAGCCTAAGTTTTCATATCCATGAAATAAAGATAATACTGTACCCATCCTCCCCACCTCTACTGGGTTATTGGGAGAAACCAGGGAGCTAACATGTGTAAAGAACTTAGCACCATGGCTGGCAAACAGTAGGCTCTCAAGAAATATGATTCCTTTTTTTTTTTTTTTAAGAAATTTATTTTATTTTATTTTTGGCTGCATTGGGTCTTCGTTGCTGCACACGGGCTTTTCTCTGGTTGCAGCAAGCAGGGGCTACTCTTCACTGTGGTGCGTGGGCTTCTCATTGCCGTGGCTTCTCTTGTTGGGAGCACGGGCTCTAGGTGCGCGGGCTTCAGTAGTTGTGGCACACAGGGCTCAGTAGTTGTGGCTCGCGGGCTCTAGAGCACAAGCTCAGTAGTTGTGGCGCACGGGCTTAGTTGCTCCGGGGCATGTGGGATCTTCCCAGATCAGGGCTCAAACCTGTGTCTCCTGCATTGGCAGGCAGATTCTTAACCACTGCGCCACCAGGGAAGCCCGAGACATGATTCTTTAGGTTTTAAACACAAGTGTACTCAATCAGATGAAAAGGAATTCAAGTTGCATTCTAGAAAAAAATTACCATTTCTCAAGGGAAAATAAAGATCTGTATAAGTAATTGTTGGCTATTTTTATGATTCTTTTTGGGAATGCAAAGGGAAGATTGCTTTTATCATTCTTTTTACTGTGACTGTAGATTTAAAGAGAACTCAGGATTCCCAAAAATGCATATTCTTAAAATGACCCCCAATTTGTTTCCACTGAGCCTGCAGACATAGATATCTCACTAAGGACCCAGCTATAAATTCTTTCCTGGAAAACATGTATATAATTTGTACTTTAGCCTTGGGGCTAATATCTCAGAATCTCAATGTGTTATTTAAAAATCATCTTTGGGACTTCCCTGGTGGTCCAGTGGTTAAGATTCTGCACTTCCACTGCAGGGGGCACGGATTCGATCCCTGGTGGGGGAACTAAGATCCCGCATGCTGTGCAGTGCGGCCAAAGAAAAATCTTCTCTGCATCCTCTCTCTTATAACTATTGAGTAAGCAGATTGTTGAGAAAGTAATAACCTTCCAAAACTCAATCAAGGAATCATTGTGTAAGTAAAGAAAAATATAATGTTTTCTCCAGGATGGCAAAAGGTAGCCACTCAGATCTGGTTAGCTTAAAACATTTAAAATATCATCACCCCGTTTCTAGACTTTGCCAAAATTCTTCAGCTGTTTGTGAAGGACTATAGACAGAGGATATTTTTTCTAATTATTTGCCTTTGGGACTTTGATTACCTGGCACTGAAACTAGATAGTCTTCCTGAAATGGAGCCTCAAGCTATAGGCCTGTTCTCCTATTTTCAAATCCTCTACTGTGTGACTTTTGGTTTGTTGCTTAACCTCTCTTTGCCTCAGCCTTCTCATCTGTAAACTGAGGATTATGGCGGCCACCACCATATAGGAGTATGGTGAATATTAAATGATTTAATCCATGTAAAAATATTTAACATAGTTCCTGGCACAGAGTAAATATTTGCATCACACGAACACTTAACTTATGGGAAAAGTCAACCACAGGAGCTGGGGAAATTAATGAGAGAATAATGTGTACAGCGTAAGTGATTCCACAGGCCGGTATTCTCAAGGGGCCCTGACATGAGCTGGGGTTGGGGAGGAGCCTCTGACTGTGTGTCCCTTCCAGCAGCCTCGGTCCCAGGTGCAGGCATTTCACCTCCGGGGGTCAGGTGTTTAAAGATGCGTTTATCGTGGAGCTGTGGTCCCCACATGGGTAGCCAGCCACGTCAGTGGACACTCAACCAAAGGGACAACCGTGCATCCCATAGCTGTCCTCGACCTGAAGGCCCTTCCTAAGGGGACTTCAGAGGTAATTTTGACCCTGTATTTCACTGGTTATAATTCAAACATTTTCCCCACATTTTAACATCTCTGAAATCAGGATACATCTATAATCATTGGTGTGTCACAGTTTAATTGAAGGCATTTTCTCTTCTCTAGTGATGTATAAAATAACAACAGGAAATAAATAAATAAACAAACAAATAAATAAAATAATGACATGATATATGCACATGTCACCCTGAATGCCGACTCTGATCACTGGCACAGGAGCTAATAACTCCAGTGTATGCAGCGGCCACTATTGCCCTTACAGTTTGTCTTTCCCTACCTCATCCACTCCCTAAATATTCTGCTTTGGGGAATGTATTCCTAACTCAGTTTCACGAGTCACATAGTTGTAGCCAGAGCAATCAACCTCTCAGTGGCCGAATTCTTCCGTATTAGACATCTTCCTCCTTGCTCCCTCACCAAGCCATCCTGCGGAAAGGTAGGATGCTAAGGAGAGATGCATGCTCCTTGCAGAACCGCCACATTCATTCAAAGGCAAAGCAGAACAAAAGAACACCAGTAAGCTATCCCAGCCATGGCCACTTTGTAGGAAACCATGAAAATCAAGCCGGAGCAGGCTTGTGAACAAAAGGTGAGCAACGCGAGCACAGAATGTCTTTCGTAAAACACCGTTCCCAACATCACTACCCAGCCCTGAAAAGACGATCTGTTCAGAGTAACTGGGACTTTGGAGATGGACGCTTTTACTGGAATGTTAGAAATAGAAAAGGGCCTTGATAGGAAAAATGAGATTGCCACATGAGAGATAATTTATTAAGCACCGTTTATATCATGGGTCACAGCTAACCAGAGTTGTCACTGCAGCTCTTGGAAAGAAACTATATGGAATAAGTCCCCGTGCATTTAATTCTGCAACCCTCTCCTTCCTTCCTACACGATCAGGGTTCTGGGATAAAAATATAAATTGAAAGAAAATATAATGGACTCTGAATGAGCATTTTGCTTCCTTCTCTGTAACTGGGAACCGTAATAATAATTCCTGTCTCACTGGAGGTTTGAGAGGATTCAAAGAAAGGTACTCTTTGAGAATTCCTTTTTAAGTGTAAATCACTGCTTCATTTGTGTTATCAATAGGCCTTAAGAGAGGTTCAGACCTGTGCTGCCCAGTAGAAATATAGTGTGAGCCACATATGTAATTTTAAACTTTCTAGTAGCTTTCTTTTAAAAAAAGTTAAAAGGTAAAATTAATTTTAATAATATATAACCAAATATAGCAAAATATTGTTTTAACACATCATCGATACAAAAAATTATTAATTCAGTATTTTACTTTTTTTCATACTAAGTCTTTGAAATCAGGGGTGTATTGTAAACTTAGGGTACATCTCAACCCAGACCAGCCACATCTCAAGTGCCCAGGAGCCACAGGTCCCAGGGGTGCCAGAATGGACCGCACGCATCGAGAGCTTGTAAGAATGATCTCTAGCTCCTTCCCCTTCTATTCAAAAAAACTTCTAAATTAAAGTTGTTGAATAGGTATTGAATATACATGATACAAAAGTTCAGCAGGTATGAAATTCTATACAGCGTAAAGTAAATCTCACTCCCTCCTTTGTCTTCCAGAAAATGAGTTTCTGTCCCCAGCGGCAGCCACAGTTAATGGATTCTCAGAGTCTCCTGCCTCCTTCTAGAAATATTCTAAACAAATAAAAGCATATATTTATGTACATATCCATACACACGTGTCTACATAGTTACCTAAATATATACATATACATATTCTTTTTACTCCCTTTTCTACACAGATGTGAGCATTCTATACACACCATCCAGATAGACCTTGAGTTTTTTCACTTAACACTAACCTTGCTACTTACTAGTTGTGTAACACTGGGCGAGTTATTAAATTTCTCTGTGCCTCCATTTCTGTGAAGTGGAGGGGACGATACCTAAATCCTCCACAGGGTTACTGAGAGGATTAAGGAAGTGAAGAAGCACCTACAACTTTGAATAACACCCGGCACATTCCATAAATATTAGACTTCCTTTTTGGTAGCCACCGTAGTGCACTGCATGGCTCTCCTCTAAGTGATGGAAACAGCCCCCTTTCATGGGGCTGATTCATGGGCACTTAGTTTACTTTTCCTCCCAGTCTCTTGCTCTGACAAAGAACATCTCGGTGACTAGCCTTGTACATATGTCATCTTGTCCATGTGCAAATGCACTAGAGGATCAATCCCAGAATTAGAATTTCTGGGTCTGAAGGTATGTGTGTGTTTAAGTTGGGTTTCATGGCCGTATTATCTTCCCAGGAGATCCCACCAGTTTACAGTCCCACCGGTGGCGTGGGAGGGGTGCCTGTTTCTCACAGCCTCACTCTCATGGGACACGTCCACTTTGTTTTTCTTCTGCCAGTGTGATAGGTGGGAGACACTGCATCATCGAGGTTTTCATTTGTCTTTCCCTTATGGTGCGGCTGGGCGTCTTTTCATACGTCTAGGGGTTACTTGGATTTCCCTTTTTGGGACCCTTTGCTCATTTTTCTGTTGGATTATTGCACTAAACCTTTCTTGACCCTGTCTACACCACAAACCTTCAGTCCCTCTCTCTGCAGACCACCTGGATGCCTTTTCCCCGCAGCCCTCCCTGGCAGTAATCTAGACTGCCTTTCTGGTGTTATCTTGAGCTATCATTTCAATCTCACATTGCTCAGTTTTCACACAAAATAGCATACGTCCTTGGTCAAATCGTACGTATCTCCAGGGCAGGAGTGGACTTCTTCATGTCCTGAGAATGCCCGGCTCTCAGCCATGAATAAGGCAGGCATCTGATGAATACTTTTCAAATTTAATTTTGTAATTGAAAATCAGTGGCAGATAGTTATAGAAAAAAGAACATCACTCTCCCAACATTTTATTTTTCAAATTATTCAAATTATTTAATTTATTCCATGATTAAAATTACAAAATGATTAGCCTTTATTTTATTTTAAAATTATTAAAACTATTGGGGTTTTATTAAATTATTAAAATTTCAGCACCTAAGAAGCAAAGACAGTTTCTCTCTCCCCAAAGAGAACTAAACAGTTCGTTAAACACCTTTAAAGATTTTACCTATGATGATACAAACTTATATAACAAGTATAGGGTGTGTGTGTGTGTGTGTGTGTGTGTGTGTGTGTGTGTGTGTGTGTGTAAACAGAAACACATATGGTTTGGGAAAGGTTGTTAGCAAAAATCAGATCCTACATTTTGTTTTTCAATTTGTGATTCTTTTACTTCAAGCATTTATTCAACAAATATTTATTGAGCACTTACTATGCGCCAGGAGTCATGTTTTGTTTGTTTTGTTTGCTTGGATGTGCATTTCTTTTTTGTTTTTGTTTTTTAGCAAGTGATTTCTGTGATCAAGGAAGTTTGGGAAACAATGAGATGGTCACAGAATCCTGGGTTTAGAATAACCTTCCAGATTTCTTTTCCCTTGTCTCCAGAGCATCTGACAAATCCAAGTCAGTCTAGAATCTATCGTAGTTTAAAAGGCCTCCAGTGAAAGCGACTTCACTGAAATCTTTAGCACCTCTCCTAGAGTTTGCTCAGTTCCGTGTTCTTTGAAGGAAATGATCTCTGTAACAGATAATAAATGATGCACTAAAGTGCATCATCAGATCCATAGCATGGACCTGTGTCAAAGGAATAAAACATGTGACATATTAAATTTAGGAGATGTGTTAGGTTCAAAGAATCTAGTGCCAATAGTTGCTGAATCTGCTTGTGCAGACATGCAACTTTGCTGTAGAAGACATTCAGCTCCTCTGAGCCTTCATTTTCAAAGCCAGTAGTTCTAAAAGCTAATGTATAGAGGGAAAAAAATCAAGTATGATCAAAAATTACCCTTTCTGTTATCATAGTAGAGCAGGCAGGGACCAGACAAATCTCAGGACCAGGAAATGCCCACTTCATCTCTTCCTTGAAATAGTGCACATGATTGCCTGGGTAATTTAAATCCTTCTTTTTTCTCCCTCCCTCTTTTCTCTCCTGAAGTAGAATTCAGGGAGGTGAAATGGATCTAGAGGTGGCTGTACTTTAATAGTAACTACCTGTATGCTTTTTCTGAGGATTAAAAATATAATTCGTGTAAAGCAGCTAGTTCAGGGCTTGGCACATGGTAAACATCAACAAATTTTAGCTCTCATCACTATTCCTACTATTACTTCTCTACTGAAAAAATGTTACTTCTTTTGAGAAATTCTTGAAGCCAGATTTCACATTTCGTTCTGTCTTAGTCACCCAAGCCCACTTCCAGCAACAATGCAGACATATAATTTTGTCTTCATCCCGTGAGTAGTTTCATGGCACAGTCACTGGCAAATAAGTGATCGATAAACATTTGTTAAATGAATTACAAAATCTGTGGTTCAGAAGTGATAAGGGCAAAATAAAGGAGGAAGATTATCTGATAATAGCACTTGCCTAATACTGTCAAGATTTTTAAAAAATAAGTCTGATGTTTAATAAATGTCTAAATTGGCTTTAGCTTTTAAAAAGGCCATATACTCTTACATTTATTCTGTATTTCTTACACTCCTACCCTGTGCCAGGCTCTGAGCTAGGCCCAGAGATCTGGTGATGACAGATAAGAGCCCTTGGAGACCTGTAGGGGAGAAAGCAATAAATAAAGACAGTCCAAGAGATTATTTCAGATTCCAATGCATCATACAGGAAATAAACAGAGAGATGAGATAGAAAGTGACTGAAGAGGAAACCAACCTCTACAGGGATTCAGGAAGGGCCTCCCAGGGGGGTATATTTGAGCTGAGATCTGCGGTGATAACTTAGTGTCAAAATGTAGTACCAGTGTAAAAAATAAAGATGTTTAAAGGTGTGATATAGTCTGAAGATAACAGCTTCATTTACATTCTCCCCTTTAAAGAGAAATCATGGCAAAGCATTTAAAAGTCTGATCTAGAAAGAATGCAGACAAAGGGGACCCCCTATGAACTGCTATTTGGGAGTAGAAGTTGATACCCTTTGGAAAACAATTGATGACATCTAGTTAAAGTTGAAGGTGTGGGGCTTCCCTGGTGGCGCAGTGGTTAAGAATCTGCCTGCCAATGCAGGGGACACGGGTTTGATCAGTGGTCTGGGAAGATCCCACATGCCGCAGAGCAGCTAAGCCCATGCACCACAACTACTGAGCCTGCACTCTAGAGCCCGGGAGCCACAACTACTGAGCCCGTGTGCCACAACTACTGAGCCTGTGCTCTAGAGCCCGCGAGCCACAACTACTGAAGCCCACGCGCCTAGAGCCCGTGGTCTGCAACAAGAGAAGCGACCGCAATGAGAAGCCCGCGCACCACAATGAAGAGTAGCCCCCGCTCACCACAACTAGAGAAAGCCCGTGCGCAGCAACGAGGACCCAACACAGCCAAAAATAAATTTAATTAATTAAAAAATATATATCACCTCTTAGGGAAGTAAGGAAGTAAGTAATTGTAAAGTCAAACTATAAGACAAAAGGAATTAACTCCACAAATATTTACAGAAGACTTAATATGTGCCAGGTACTAGTCAAGGCTCTAAGAAAACCATGGTGAATGAAACCATCAAAGACTGTGGCCTCATGGACATAATGGAGGAAGACACACCAGAAACAAATAAAAAGCCCCAGCACTTGCTGCATACTTAATGTATATACCCAGTTTGTGATGCTGGTTTTACGTAAGAGGAAACTGAGCCTCAGAGAAATTGTCACTTCTCAGCTAGTAGATGGAGGACATACTAGCCCAACACCTTAGTCCCTGGACTCCACTTGAGTCCGTGTCTACCCTCCCCACTGGATCCCATGGGAAGACAGATATGAGTTTTCATTTAGCACGCTGCCCACTGCCTGGCTGAGAAAGAGTTGCATAGTTTTGGGGTGAGAGTAGGGAGATTGGAGAGCCATCCAGAACTGAAATCTGCAGAAAAGACTGGGAGAAGAAACAGATTTCAGAATTAGCTACTCAGATATGGGAAGAGAACCCATGGAGACAGGAAGAAAGAAGGCCCCCTTCTCCATGCTAAGCACTGCCTCGAGCACCTTACCTGCCTTCTCTCCTTTCATCCTTGAAGAAAATCCCACAGCTAGTCCTTGGCAGCTCTAGAGTTTGAACCTGGCTGTCTCCAGAATGTGCTTAACCACTGAAATAACAAAATCAGACAAAATTCTGACATGCCTTCCATAAGGGGGCAGTAGGAAGAAAAGTGAAGGTGGGCAGAGGAAAATCAAAATCAGGTGTCCTCTGTTAATTTTTATCCTCCACTGATGAGGAAGTCCTGGTTTGGGAAGCAGCAGCCTGCCCAGGGGTCATGCCTCCTGCTTCTGGAAGAGAATGACCCTCATGGGGACAGTGTGCTGAATTTGCCTTTTGCTACAATTTTTTCTAACAGGGAAGTGTAAAATTACATAAAAGTAGAAAAAAAATAATATAATGAGTATCCCTGTAACCTTCACCCACAATAAATGACTGTTAACATTCCATATTAGCTTTAAGACATTTCTATTTTTTAAATTTTCAGATCGGTGATTTCCTTTTATTTCCATCTTTCTTTGCATTTACCTTGTTTCTCTTTCTGCTAAATTCGTAAGTTAAATGTTAACTTATTTATCCTCCATCTTTCTTTCCTAAAAAATTCATTCAAAGCTCTATATTTTCCTTCTATCACTGCAGGTGCCTCTCACATTTTTTTAAAAAGGCAATTCTGTTTATGTATATGCATGCATAATTATATAATTTTCATAAATACATAATTTTTAATATCACAATCACCTAATTTTCTTCCTTTTTTCCCCTTGATTTCTGCCACCTTCTCCCCTCTTCTCCATAACACTCTTGCTTCTGAACACCCAGCCCCCATACACAACCAGTCTTCACACTGAATTTCCTATCATTTCATATTTTTATCCAGGTTCAAGTAATCCTGGGCAAGGATAGTTTAATCATCATTTGTTTTACCAAAATGGAGTAGTATTTTACACGTTAGTGCATTATATTCTTGTCACTCAACGATACTTAATGGAACTTCGTTTGACACAATTCTTACAGATTTATTCATTTTTGCTTATTGTCTGTACAGTCGTCCCTTGGTAACCTCGGGGGAATTGGTTCCAGGATTACCACCCGCCATACCAAAATCCATGGATGTTTAAGTGCCTTATATTAAATAGCGTAGTACGGTCAGCCCTCCGTATCTGTGGGTTCCACATCTGTGGATTCAAAGGGCCTACTGTATAATATTCCACAGTGTGAATGTGCCAGTATTTATTCCTTTTGTTTCCAGTTTTTTGCTACCATTAACAATGCTGCAATACACATCTTTCAGTATTAAAAAAAAAAAAAAAAATCCCAGGTGTCCTAGGAGTAGGAGGTGGCTACAGTGCCCCTGTGGCAGGTGAGCTGAGAGGCTCACTAGCGAGGGCTCTTCTCTGAGCTGCCTTCCAGCCTCTGCACAATAAGGAGATCAGATTAGAAAAGGACCAGGGTCCCTCCCTGCTGATGGAATTTTTTACAGTCAAATCATTCATTCACTCACCTCGCACAAACTAACTGAGTCTCTGGGATGTTCAGACACTGACCTAGGACCTGTGACTTGACCACAGAGAGGGCAGAGCTGCTGTGCTGGTGGGGAGAAGCAGATGATAAACACACAAGTAAATGATATCAACTCCGCATGTTGAGAAGGGCTGGGAGTTGCAGGATGCTGGAGATGGTCTCTCTGCGCAGGTGGCATTTACAGGGATGTGACTTGGTCAGTAATCAAAATGAGTCTCGTGGTATTAAATTAGTGTATATTTTGATGTGTCCTTAGTTCTTTCCGATCGCTGAGTCTCCAGTGAGGGCAATCTTGCAATCAGTCTAGTTTCTAGACTTTCAGAGTCTGGTCCTGTAAATCGGAAGCAAAGCCCGAGAAATCCCCATTTTTGGAAAACTCAGCAGGTGATTCAATGCACGGTCGGGTTTGGGAATGACTTCGTGATTGTCAGGAAGCAGAAAAGACTAGGGAGGAAGGAAAGTGGGGATTTGAATTGAAAAGGCTGGCTCAGAGAACTTTCTCTCTCCCCCAACCCCATCCAGAAAGTTATGCCTTTCAAAATCTTTAACTGCAAAGAGAGAAATCCCACAGGGACCCCCACCCCCTTCCCCAGGAAACACCCTAGGACTATTTCTAGGGCTTGATTCATTTGATGTGCAGTTAGAGAAGTGAAAAACAGCGGTGGGGCTGCCGGAAACCCAGCAGAAAGAAAAATCTCGAATTGCAAATGTAAAACTCCCACCCTCTGACAAAGATTATGCTGATGGCACTGAAAGCCAAAAACAGAGGCAGAAATGACCTGATGCTGGAATATCCAAGAAGTGAAACGCCAGGGGGCAAGTCAGGATACCAGCCCCCTACCCCATTATTATTCTGGAAATAATAATACCTACCTCAAAGAGTTGTCATGAGGATTGAAAATAAGACCGTTGTCATGTCCAGCGTCGAGCGGCGCTGGGTGCTTCGTTGGGGCTGGTTCCTGGCAGCTCCCTTCCCCCAAGCAAATTCTTCCTCCGGTGATTCTCATGCATCCAAGAAATCCCTGTGGTTACTGTGGACATGATCTGGGGACTTAGCTAGTGGGCTGACCCAGGTGGCACATTGTAACTTTACTCCAACAGTTTGGAAAAACGAACAGAGCCATTCTGACCTTTTTCATTTCTTTTGCTTCTGCACCCCTACCTCAAGCCTGCACGCTGGTTATGATCTACGATATTTATTAAAAACCGTGAGGATGCTCCAAACTGCACACGCTCAAACAGGCCAGGGCTTCTATCAACAGGTTCTTTTTGTTTTACCGCCTTCATTTCCCAACTTTGCGGATAATTGATGTGAATGCTATAAAGGAGCTTTCTTTTGTTGGTATGTCGCCGATTTTCTCCTATCATTGGTCTTAATCTCACTCTTTCCGAAAATTTCACTTTAGTCCATTTTAGGGTAGTCCCAAAGGAACCCTTAACAGCTGTTTCAAGGCAGTGTTGTGAAAACAACCCAAAATGGTCCCTGGTTTGCTCTGTTTACACAACTGTGAGGGGATGGGGAGCAAAATGTTTGAAAGTCATTTCATTTAAATGTTCTCTTTAAAACATGTATTAAAATATGAGTTCTTTTAATACATAGATACATGTTATTAAATATGTATTTTATTTATAAATACACATGCATTAAAAAAATTTTTTTGGTTGTGCTGGGTCTTCGTTGCCGCACGCAGGCTCCTCTGTTGCGGCGTGTGAACTATTAGTTGCGGCATGCCAACTCTTAGTTGCCACAAGCATGTGGGATCTAGTTCCCCGACCAGGGATCGAACCCTAGCCCCCTGCATTAGGAGCGTGGAGTCTTAACCACTGCGTCACCAGGGAAGTCCCTAAATATGTATTTTAAATATGTATTTATGTAATATGCAAATGTTACATATTACAAATATGTACATAACACGTGTGTATTAAATGATACTATGTATTAGAGTATGTATATTATGTATTAAAATGCATATGTAAATATGTATTTGAATACATAAAATATGTATACGTACATATATATGAACCAAGCACTTGCTTCAAGTGGTACCTTTGGATAATAGGGAATTTTTGTATGAGTGTCAGCACTGACATTCTTCCGGAGATCGATTTCTGTAGCCCCATCTGAAACACTTATTGGATATTTTTGCTGGTTATTGATTTTAAAAATTTGGAAAAGGGCAGTGAAAGGAGATACCACCTCTGGTCCAACCAATCCCAAATCAGGGCTCTAGCACTGAGCTTCCTTCTAGCCCTTTTCCCCCCGCGATAACCATTTTAAACCTTTAGTCCAGCACCTCTGTTTACCGTTCCTCCTTGTATCCCATCTACCCATGGTCACAAGCTCTGCCCAAATCGCTATCTTAGAAAACTCAAAAATATTTTTGAGGGAAGCGACGCGAGGGGTGGAGAGAGGAATGGGTAACAATCAGAAAAGCAGTTACAAAGTTAAGAAGGTAACTTTTTCGCTGTATAATCCGTCATCTGCGCCCCACCCCACCCTCATAAGACCCTTCCCCCTACACTGCACCTTCCCCACAGGCACTTCACACTTTGTACCTGGGATGAAAAGGGAGGGAATTTACAGCCCTCAGTGAAAATGTTCAGAGTCAAATTATATACTCTTATGGTAAAGAGAGGGGAGTGGGCAGTGGCGGGAGCGTGGCTTTAACAATTCCTAGGCAGGCTTTCGTCCTAGCCGACTAGCTCGCGTCATGATAATACAATTTTGTATGTTAAACAACAGATGTCAAACAGAAGAAAGAGACGGGGTCTTTGCTTTTCTTCTCCTGTGGACCTTGCTCCCCCAAAGCAGCCATTTTTTCAGTTGCCATGACAGTGGTAATAGGAGTTTATCATTTTCCCATGCCTGCTGCATGCTAATGCCGAATCAATTCACGAATGTTATCTGGTTAAGGGAAGAAAGGGTCCAAACCACAATCTGTCATTGTGCTGCAGAGGGAGACATGACCAGTGCCTTTTCGCTCTCCCCACAATCCTCAGCTCCCGCTTTATGGGGAAATTTCTGTGAAGCAGTTTTGATTTGCCTGTCTATTAAGATACACAGTCACAATCAGCCATAGAACTCCTGATGCTGTACGTGCGAATTGACAAAGCAGGTTAGCCATGGCTTTTTTTTTGAAAAGAAGTTGTAAAGGACAAATTTCACCTAGATAGTAACCATAAGTAATATCTATAAATCAAATATGTATATTAGATATGTAACAATTCTACTCTTTCTTCCTGAATACTGATCCCACTTTCAAAGCATCAGACCCGTTTACACACTGAATAGAAGATGAAAGCTCCTTTGAGACTTATCAAAAATGAGAAAATCATAATATTTTTATAAGAAGAGCACCTTCCTTCAATGGACAAAGAGGAGATGTAGAAATTAAGAAATACCACACTTGGAAGGACTTCTTAGAATGAAGGAAATTTCTTCTGAAAAATGGACATAAAGGAAAAGTGAAAAAGTAGTTAAACCCAGATGATGGGTACACAGATGTTCCTTATATTATTCTTGGTACTTCTCTGTGTGTTTGAAATATTTTATAATTCCTCAAAACTTTATGAATCAAAGTCTTTCTGTTTGGCTTTTAAGTAACAGTGTTTAAGTCATAGCCAAATGAGGAAAAAGGGGGGAAAAAGGAAGAATAAACAATGTAGCAGGGCAGAAGCAGAACTAAAGCCCAAAGTGATTTACAGCATACTTAACGTTTTATTTCCCTCTTAATTTCTAACAGAAAGTGGTGGTGGTTGTCCGCTGATGTTTGCTTATTTTTTTCTTCCTAATCCCTTAAAAAAAAACTCTTGCATCAGTTGACCGCTAAAATGATCACTTCAATTGTTGATAGAGTTTATTCTCCGGAATTGAAAACCCAGTTGCTTTTATATGCATTGTCTGCCTTATTTTTTAGGCATCTGGCATATTTTATTCCTTTTTTGTTATTTTGAGTTGTTCTTTTATCATTATCTGCAGGAAGCAGCATTAGCATGCCCGAGATAAGACGAGGGATCCAGATGTGCATATCAAAGGATGAACAGCTACTTATTAAGAAAAACTTTTCTTTTTAAGCCCAGCTTCTGTTCAAAGGCATAATAAAGCCTATGGCGTTAGTGACAAACTGGTAATTCAATGCCTTGTCACCGCCATGCATTGGAATGGGGGAGAAAAAGGCAGGTCAAAGAAATTGGTAAGGTCCACACTTTAGAATTCTGAAAAGACAGAACTAGTAAAAGTTCATCTTCTCCAGCCGTATGCATTTATATCCTGCTGTGTTTATTCACTGTTTTCTGGGGGAAATGAATGAGCCACAAATGGGCTGGCTGGCTGTTATGATTAAGGATGAATTTTAAATCACCAGGTTAGTTTTTAGAAAAGTGAAATATGTTTACATTGAAAGCATCTGATTCCAGTGTCGTCGACCGGCATGTGCTTTCTCTGCAATGAAAACACGCTTAGTAACACACGAGGCGTGCATTTAGGTGAAAGAGCCCAGCGCTGTAATAGTTCATAAAGTAAATCTGAAAATCCCTTCCACTGTTCCTCTGCTTCTCATGTTAGGTCACTCCCTCCCCCCTCCGTGTGCATCTCTCTGTGTCCCTTGTGGAAATTTACATTCATATGCACATAGCTGCACACATACATTCATAAAGGCACAGATCTACACACTATATTTAGTGGTGGTGTTTTTTTAAATTAATGCTGCCAAACCATACATGTGCTTCCTTGATCTCGGCAGTTTGATTTGCCAATCATTCCAAATTGGCACACATAAGTCGACCTCATTCTTTTTCATTTATACATTAGTGGTCTGTGAGTTGACTGTACCGTGATGTCCATAACCGCTTCCCTTTTGGTGGCCATTTCCGTTTCTTCCAGTGTTTCCCAACTGCAAAAAGATGATGCAAAAAATATCTTCACACATATATTTTTGTGTGCGCGTCCCCTGTTCTTTTTGCACATTTCTCTGTTGTCCAAAAAATATTTCTTTTAGTCGCTGGGGAAAGTTACACATCTATAAACTTAAGTCTAAAGCAAATTAGAAATAAGTTAGTCTCTTACTTTCTCTTAAGATTAAGAGAAACTGTAGACTTCAGAGAACTTTAATATTCACATCAACTTTGAGGGCATGTAATATCACTTTTGTTTTTGGCTTCTTAAGCCGAATTCTATAGCTGACTCAAAGTTGATCTTGACTAAAGTCATTTTTGTACATAGATCTTCCCGGACCGGGGCACGAACCCATGTCCTCTGCATCGGCAGGCGGACTCTCAACCACTGCGCCACCAGGGAAGCCCACATAGATCTTTTTTAAAGTTAGCTGAGTCTTAAATTTGTCAGTGAGGCTATCGCTAGAGTTTTTAAAATATATAACTAGCCCTCTCGTTTGGTAAATAAAGAATGAGGTAAAGAAAATTTGCCCAGGGCATAGATCTGCTAAATTAATTTTATCACAAAAATGATAAGGTAGTGGTCTAAATCCTATCAACACATACATAGGGATCTACATTGTGGCAGTATTTGTAATAGTAGAAAGAAGAGAAATAGCTCAGTATCCATTGGCGGTTTCTTTAAAAAAATTATAATACATGCAAAAAATAAAATAATACCAAAATGAATGAGAAGCCATCCCAACAGGAAGAGCATCTGCTGTACTGCTAATTGAAGGGTAAATTGTGAAGCTACATGTGCTATGTGATCTGCTTGTGGATGGGATGATTGGAGTGGTGGACAGACGGATGGATGGACTCATTAATGAGTTATCTCCAAGGTATGGAAGGGGTGAGGAAAAAGAAGAGAGAGGTTAGGTGTTTACATTTTTTCATATTATTTACAATGGGCATGTAAAGGTTTTCTCATTTAAAAAAAAAATCACTATTTCACTATTGCCAATTGTCCCAAAGACTGGACAATTGGTTCTAACATTTCACTGGTTGGTTTTTTAAAAAGAATATTCATTAAAAAGTATAACATTATTTTATATCCTTGTCATTTAACTTTTCATGGGTATATATCCACATAGTTCAAAAGTCCAAAACTAGATAATGGTTAAAAAAATGGTTCCCTCCCAGAACTAAGTTTCCCTCCCCAGGAGTAATCACTGGTAACATTTTTATATGCATCTTCCTAGGTATATTTTAAGCATATTCAAGGAAATACATATGTGTGCATATACACATATATAATAAGTTTATGTAAGTATAAGAAGAAGTATAAAAATATTATTTTGTGGGAATTCCCTGGTGGTCCAGCAGTTAGGACTCCACGCTTTCACTGCCATGGTCCTGGGTTCAATCCCTGGTCACGGAACTAAGATCCCATAGGCTGCACAGCACAGCCAAAAAAAAAATTCTTTTCTTTTCCCACAAATGGTACCCTACTATTCAAACTGGTCTGTATTTTGTTTTTTCATTTATATATAAAGAGAATTATTTTTTAGCAGCTAAATGAATGACTAACCACAGAGCCAAAAGCATCCTTGGGTTTTATGCGACTGTTTCTAAGTCAAGAATTACTCGGCCAGTGGTTGGCACACTGACTTGTATGAACATTCAGAGTGCTCTTGGACTCCAGATGGCCGTGGTCAGAGAACTAACAGGGGACTAATGGCTGTGGTTGGGGGACTTCTCGGGAGAAAAGACATCGAGATGCAATGTCAAGATCCCAGACTTTTCAACCAGTCAGTCCTGGGTTCACATCTAAGCCCTCCCACCTACTTACCAGTTATATATATGACTTCACGCATGTTCACGTCACTAAGCCTCAGTATCCCTGTCTGTAAAATGGGGATAATGACAGTCACAACCTCCCAGGCTTGTAAATGAGAAAATGTACAATGTCTGCCTCCCCTGTTACAGACCCACTACGTAACTCTTCCCTCACTGCAATCACTACCGTTAAACAGAGGGAGATTGAAAGAAGGCAGTTTGCTTTTTCCCAGGAAAGTAGTCCTGGACCAACATATTTTGAAAGTAGCCCCATTTTTCCTAGAGAGAGAGGGTTATATGGAGGGAGGGGCAATTCGTATTATCCAAAAGTTCCCCCACTTGCTTCTCGTACCGACCCCTCACACCATACATGAAAACCCTGCTGGAGAGCTGGTTTAGGACCCTGCATGAACTGTGTTCAGCCTGGTTAATTTCTGAGCAGGTAGGTAGCTTTTAAGCTGTAAGACGTTTTACGTTTGGAAATCAATGTGCGGCACTATAGGACTGTAGTCCTACAGGTGTGATACCACCTGTACAGGACATTCTGGGAATGGAAAGGGCTGATGCAGCCTGGAGCTGGAAGTGGCCGTAGAGCAAAGCTAGAGGGTCAAGCAGTGCCATGTGCTACTCCCTTCTCTTCAGAGTGGTGAGCCCAGGCCCCTGGGTGAGATCTCATGATCCCGTTTCCCTCTGCCTCAGGGAAGCCCGGTCCTGACTACAAAGGTCCAAGGGATCTCCCTCCTCTAAGACTTTCTCTCTTGTGTTTGGTCAATGTTTGGGCAAGGACAGAGGACAAAAGGGTGTCCCCAAATGGACTAACAGATGGGATTTCAATCGTCAGAACTCAGGAGAAATGAATCACAACTGGCAAGGTCTTACAGGTTCGTGGATTTTCTGGGGAGCCTGTTTGCCTCCATTAAATCCAAGTGTTCCATCCGGGATCGACTCAGGGACCCAGGCTCCTTTGCAACGTGGCTCTGCCGTCTTCAGCCCACGGCCCCCAGGGTTCCCTGGGGACAGTCCCCAGTCCACCGAGGCATCTGCAGCCTGTGCCTCTGCAGAGGGAGCGGGTCCTTTTTGGTTGGTTTACCACCTTTTCGTCCTCAAGCCCCATCTCCCTCCGCTAGTGTCTCTCTGCGGTCAGGCTCAGAGCCTTGCGGTCCATCACCCAGGACTCTGCCACAAGCAGCCAGTGGAGGGTTTAAGCAGGAGAGTGACATGATGTTTGAGAAAGAGTAGGGAGGAGGAGTTGGAGGAGGGTGTGTCAAGAATGGAAGGGGTTTGGGGACCACTGGAGTTAGTAGTCTAGGTCCGAGTCAGTGGTGCCAAGCCTAAGGAGATGGCCACAGTGTTTGATTCTAGGGGCCGAGCTCGGGATTACGGGAGGTATGTGTGGCACAGATAGCACTCAACAGAAGTGTCATGGCCGTTCAGTTCTGGTTCCTGTCTCCCCACCACGTGATAACTAGTAGGGTCTGAACTGTCCCTGCCTCTGTAGCCAGCTGTCCAGAAAGGATGCCCGCAGCCCTGGGGATGCGTTTCTTCCCAATATTCACTCCCACACTGTCTGCCCCCAAGTCTCTGGGGCAATGTGGGGCAGCTCAGAGAAGAGGGGCTGGGAGTGAGGGTGCCTGCCAGGGCACTGTGCCAGCTCTGTGTCAACTGCTAGCTCTGCTGGGTCTCAGTTTTCCCATCTGTAAAGTAATCAGGCTGGAGTCAAGATCTTATACTTTGTAAACCTGTAGGGTGAATTTTTTACTTGAATAGGTTATACGTTGATATACTACAAATTCAAAAAGTACAAAAGGGTAGACAATAAAAAAATTAATTTTTCTTTCTCCATTCCCCACATACCCACTTCCCCTCCCTGAAGCTAATTGGTTTATCATTTTCCTGTGTATCCTTCCAGAGCAATCCTTGCATACATAAGAAAATAAACATATATCACACCTTAAAAATGATGAATACATGACACCAGTTTGCATGTTACTTTTTTACTCACCTGCACATGACAAGAGTGTATCCGTGTCAGTGTATTAAATGCTTCCCCTTTCCTTTTGATGAAGGTATCATAATTTCCTTGATCATTCTCCCATTGACAGACAGGCAATTTGGCAATGTTTGCCAACATTAATCATGTATCTTTGTTTTGGGGGATTTTTAAAAATATATTTATTTATTTAATTGGCTGCACCAGGTCTTAGTTGTGGCACACAGGATCTTCTTTGCAGCGTGTGGGATCTTTTAGTTGTGGCATGCAGGATCCAGTTCCCTGAGCAGGGCTCGAACCCAGCCCCCCTGCACTGGGAGCCATGAAGTCCCTAATCATGTATCTTTGACTTTGATCTAGCTATTCCATTTCTAGCAATTAAGCCAGCAGATAGTCTCACTGTTGTGAAAAATTCAGTATGTACCAGTTTATAATCTGCAGTAATATTTATTATGTAATTAAAAACATGGTAAAATTTTTTTTAACATTTCTAATGAGAAGAATCTATGAAAGATGAGAAGCCAAAGAGTGTTCTGTTTAAGAAAAGAGCTTCTGGGACTTCCCTGGTGGTCCAGTGGGTAAGACTCCCGATGCAGGGGGGCCAGGTTCCATCCCTGGTCGGTGAACTAGATCCCACATGCATCCTGCAACTAAGAGTCCACATACCGCAACTAAGAAGTCCGCATGCCACAACTAAAAGATCCCACATGCTGCAGCGAAGACCCGGCACAGCCTAAATAAATAAATAAATAAAAATATTTTTTAAAAGAAAAAAGTTTCCAAAATAATCCAGATTTGAAAACCAGCTTTAACACTTCGTGGAGAAGCTACTTTCCCTCTCTGAGCCTCAGTTTGTTTATCTATAGAATGGGCGTAATAGTCATGACCACCTTACAGGGTCACAGTGGGGCATTCAGTAAATGGTAGCTGCCACGATGCTCACTGTTGCGATGATGACCATTATTATTACTTACTTTAATCTTTGTTTTGGGTAAAGTATATCTGGTGGGTTCTCTGGTATGGCACAGAGTCAGAAGCCTGAAATGAGGAAACCACTATTCCACAACTTCCTTGGATATCAGAAATCCTCACCTTTTCCTCTGGAAATATGAGTATGGATGACATGTCACATAGTAACAGGCTCTGGGTTTATAAGCTGCAACATCTACCTCCCTGTTTCCTAAGCAGTCCAGTGACCTCCAGATTTCATTTAAGTTTTCTATTATTTTCCTCTGAAAGGGACAATGGAGCTCTTGTTTGAACAGCTTTGGTGAGAGCCCAGAGGAAAAATTGGTCATTATGGGGAGCACAAAAGATTTGCTTTCCATACATTAGTTTGTCAATTGCTTTCTTAATGCAAAGTTGGGTAGGGGAGTATAGACAGTGAGGGTGAAAAAAAGATTATTTTGAGTCCACAGCTGGATGTCAATATTTGACAGGGATAAATGGGATTTAATATCACGTCTTTGCAAAGATAAAGTCTGTGCAAGTAAGAAATCCTGAGTTGCCCATTCTCCCTTTGCACTGGCTTTTAACCATCACTGTGTTGTGTTTGGTTATGTTTATTAGGTCACGGGAAGGCAGAATTGAGAGACAGTAGGAGGAATTGGCTTTGTTGAGATGTCGGCTATTACTTCTGTCCCTTCAAAATAAAACATACACAATGAGACGAAAACCCTTGCGAGTTAAAGCTGGAAAGTGCTGTAAGAAGCCGCACCATTGCAGACGGGGCAGTCCTCTAATGGGCTCAGGCACAGTTTTTGGCTTTATCAACTTTTCTATCAAAAAGAGCAAGGCATCAGAAGTTGTGGTTTTATTCTAAGATTTTATATTTCTGTTGAAGACAAAACAAAACGGGAAAAAAAGCTGCCAGATAGATGCCTTGACTCTCTTCTGGAGAATAATTGTTCAAATTAACCCACTTTGAATGGTGACTAACATTCTATAATAATATAAGGGGGAAAATGATTGGTGCTTTTTCTTAAAAATTAATATTAATGCTATAAAAAATGAGCTGATTTTATGTTACTTCTAACCAAATGCAGGTTGTAATGACAGCTCTGCATTAATTCTGAGGGTGTCCTTAAGAATGAATCAAGTGTTTGTTCTTTTGTTTTGGGGGTTGGTTGACGTTCCTGACAAGATTGTGGGTTAGTGTATGGTAGGACATTCTTTTTACATTCAACTTAGTGCTGGATAATAAGATTCAGTCCGTTTTGGAAAAAAAAAAAAATTATTCACAGGCTTAATTCATTTTCCCAAAGGACTCTTGTGAGTTCTTTGGACTCACAATGTAAATTTTCATGTTGAAACTGTTCTCTTGCTACTGTCCTCAAGGTATGCCTCCTACAAGGGGAATGATTGAGTTCCCAAGAAGCTGGACCGAGAACGATTTTCTGTTTATTGACTTCAGCTTTCCTTTGATTCTCTTTATAAAATCAGAGTTCTGTTTTCTTAAAGAAAATAAGACGATTTTCAATGATAGATTTCAATGAAATCTTTGAGAAATCCTGGCCTTTGAGGTCACACATACCCAGGTTAGACCCCCCACTGCCACGAGCTGTATGATGTTGGCCATGCCCTGCAACCTATCTGAGCCCCAATTCTTCATCCATTCAAGAGGGATAATGGTCAGAGGGCCAGTAGCCACTCCTGATCTTTACGTGGAGGGGGCTTGGGGCTGCAGTCTTGCTGCGGAGAGGATAAGTGGGTATTAGTGAATTTGTTTTGAAACTGTGTTTCCATAATAAACTCTCTAGACTTCATTGTATTTGGAGTGGCTTGTGGGAGGGTAAAGTGGGAAAGGCCGCCTGAAATGGGGGAGCACGTGGTGAAGTCCCTCTAAGCCGCCCTTGATGCCGTTACTGATGTGGTGACAGTTCGATGACCTGTACAGACCACCTGGCACATGGTGATAACCTGTAGCCATCATTATTGATTACAGTTTGATGATACATTACATATTGCTGTATATACAAATTAAGAATACCAAGTACAAATTTGTGTCGGGCTGTGTATAGATTAATTGTTTCGAATAGATTAAAAATTCACACGTTGCCAAATCAAGAGGTACACAAGAAGCAGAAGGGAATGGATTCTCCCACCCGACAGGTACCCACAGAGGCACCAGTTCTCCCAATCTTTTGTTTGTGTTTCCAGAGAGAGTTGATGCATATATGATCTGATAGGTGTATGCATTTTTTCTTCTCTTTAATGTACAAATAGTAGCATATACTACAATTTCTGTACATATAAACAATAGACCTTGAAGCTCATTTCTTATCAGCATATAGTCTCTTTATTCTTGTACAAATGACCATAATTTGTTTAGCCATCTCCTATTGAGGGATATTTGCATTGTTTCCAATCTTGTGCTATTACAGATAATGCTACATTGAGGAACACTTTCCATGTAAGGGATTCGGTATTTGCATATGTGTAAGTATGTCTGTAGAGTTACTAGTTCAAAGGGCAAAAGAGTTTGTAAATTTGATTGATAGATATGAGAATGGCTGTTTCACCATATTCTTGCCCAGATAGTGTGTTATAAAACTTTCTGATCATTTGTCATCTGATGATCTCAGTATAGTTTATTTTGCATGCCTATTTTGTTTGTTTGTTTGGCCGGCCGTGCAGTGCATCTTGCAGGGTCTTAGTTCCCCGACCAGGGATTGAATCCGGGGCCCCAGCAGTGGAAGTGCTGAGTCCTAACCACTGGGCCAACAGGGAATTCCCCACATCCCTCTTATTATAAGAAAGATTGACCACTTCTCATATGTCTAAAAGCCATTGAGATTTCCTTTTCTGTGGACAATTATCTATATATCCTTTGTCAAATTTTCTGTTGAACTCTTGTCTTTTTTTCTGATTGATTTGTAGAAACTCTTTGTATTTTAGGGAAATTAGTACTTTGTTTTATGAGTTGCAGTTTCTTTTCCCCAGTTTCTTGCCTTTTGACTTTGCTAATGGTAGTTTTTGCTAAGTAAATATTTTTGGTTAGGAGTTTCTGAATAATGTGTCTTAGTAAAAATGACCTCCCCCCTCCAAGATTATGTTAAAACTCCCTGATAAGTTTCTTCTAGTGCTTTTATGATTTTGTTTTTACATATTTAGGTTTCTGATTCATTTTGAATTTATCCTTGGGTATGATCCAAAGTACAGTTCCAACTTCACATTTTTTTCTAGATAGCCACCGTTTATTCTGCAATTCACCTTTCCCCCTACCGATTTGAAAGGCAGTCTTTATCAAATGCTAAATTCCCACATGTTCTCAGACTTATTATACAGGATTTTTGAGATTATCTTATAAAGTAATATGGCCAAGCAGGAGCATATGTATGTGTGTACTTTAACTCATTAACTTAAAATTGCAAAGGGAAACAGTGACTACTTGCCATATCAGAATACATCAGAATCGAAAGGCTTTTAGGGAATTCCCCGGCAGTCCAGTGTTTAGAGATCAGTTCTTTCACTGCTGGGCTGGGTTTGATCCCTGGTTGGGGAGCTAAGATCCCACAAGCCACCTGGCGTGGCCAAAAAAAAAAAAAAAGTCTTTTATATTCATTTTAGATGCGCGTATATGTATATGTGTGTGTGTGTGTGTGTGTGTGTGTGTGTGTGTGTGTGTGTGTGTGTACACACACAGCGTTTCTGTGGCTGTGAGCTATGGTGGTCTCTCATTTGTCTCACCAAGTCATTAGTTTAGGAATAGGTACGTGACACCACTTTGACCAAAAAGATGACAGAAATCTGCTGAGAGGGCTTCACCCTTGAAGAGGGATGAAAGGCAGGGACTTTTTTTTTTTTGCCCCTGGTTATCACTGTCTCCCTGTGACTTCTAGAACTCTGCAGCTATCTTGGGGCCATGAAGGAAGGCAGCCCAAGAAAACAAGCCGAGGATGGGAGCATGGAAAGAAGAAGAAGAAAGAAAAAAACCTGACTCCCAAATTAACTAACGAAATCACCGCCACTAGAGACATCCTAATACCAAACTCCTTGATAGATAGTTAATCAATGACCGTATTGTCCAAGCCCTGCTGAGTTGGGTTTTCCGTTATTTGCAGCTAAAACTGACCTAACATTCTAGCTTCCCCATGATACTGAAAAATCTAGAACTTTCTCTTCCCCTCTTTTGAGCTGAATTGACCCTACCCTCTCTTTGAAGTCACTGAGTGTGGAACAGGTTGAGAAGGGAATTGTATTAAACTCAACAGTTCAAATAAAATTATAAAAACACAGGGTACCTTTGGTGTTCTTCAACCCAGATATGTGTCGACATCATGGGGCTTCTCAGAGCAAAAGCTATTTGTTTCCTTATAACAAACAATACTTCCCTGCTCCTAGTATATAATTTTATTATTTTTTTCTCATAGCTTTAAAGATGATTTATTTAGAAATTGGTTAGAAATCACTCCAAGTGTCTTGAAGCTATTTTGCAGACATAGGGAGTTACTCTAAAGAGTATTGAAAGTTAAAGCGAAAAGGATTCTTTGAGATTCTCTAGAGCAGTAGTTTCAACCTTGCTGTACATGGAAATCAATTGGGGAATTTTTAAAAGAATACTAATGGCTGGGCCCTACCCGCAGAGATTCTGATTTTATTGTTCCAGGATGTTACCTAAGCACCAAGAACTTTTTTTAAGCCTCTTAAGTGTTTTATCACTTTATTTTAATTTCATAATATTTTTCCTCAAACTTTTATTTAAAAACTTTTTTTAATTGCATGAATAGTAAAATGAGCTGTGTATCTTCACCTAGATTGACTCATGGTTGACATTTGGCCACATTTGCTCTGAATAATTCACTTTTCAGATTCATTATAGTAAGTTTTATCCACTTTAATACATTTATAACAATAAAAATGAATCACCGAAAATAAATTAAAACTCTTGCCTTATGGTCTTTTCTCCTCCCCAAAATATTTATTTTTTACAAGTAATACATTGGCATCTTTCAAAATTTTTAAAGTATGAAAAGATGTACAGTGAAAGACCTTCTTGCTTTACTGTTCCCCTCCCTGGAAGAAACCAGCCTTCTCTTCTCTTGTATGTCATTCTGGAGATATTTTACGCTCTCTTATCTTCACTTTGGAGCGAAATCTGGCCAGATCTCCTGTATTTTCTAACACAAGTTTACCTATTATCATTGTTATCGTCCAGAAGTACCTATTTCTTTAAAAAAAAAAAAAAAATTTTTTTTTGAATGGAAGAATTCCTTGCTGGTGGTTAAAAATTAATCAACTGCAGAAGGTCTAATGAAAGGCCATACCGCCCCACCCTGCCCCCAGTCCCATTCCTCAGAGGAAACCACTTTTAACTCTTCCTGGTTGGAGTTTTTCTCATTCTTATTCCAAATTCCAAATATTAGATTTACACCACTGGTTGTGGAGTATCACCTGGAGAATTTCATCTCTTGACTTCCTGCAGAGAAGATTAAACCTTCTCTCCCTAGAGTCATTACCAACTCTTTCTCCCTTCCCCCTGTATAGATAAAGGTATATCAGGGTTTTTTTGTTTGTTCCTAAAGTAACCTTTTTGAAAGACAGATGCGAGGTAACTATTTTCTGGCCCTTTAGGAGATGAGGATGATTAGTACGTTAGTAGCCCTCTTTCAAATGTTTCTAATTTGCCAGAATACTTTGAAAATGTTCTTCTTATGCTTAAAAAATTGGGGTAAATATATTGTTTGATTGAGCTATAGTGATAACAAGCCAAATCTTAGCATATTCTTTATTCCTCTAGGACTCGAGAGATGACCCTCCTGGATTATCACTGAGTGTGGATTTATATCGTGGACTTTTGTGTTCTTGTAAATACGTAGCCCTACAGATCAAAGTCTTGAGAGTTGTTATTATAGTCTTAAACACTATCTTTATTTATTCATTCGACAAATACCAGGAAGAGCCGGGAGCTCGTGATGCCAGGATAAGGAAGACTCAGCTGTTTAATGAGTCCAGGCTTTTATTTTGGAGTGATGAAAATGTCCTGGAACTAGAGAGAGGTGGTGGTTGTACAACATTGTGAATGTGCTAAATACCTCTGGAGTGTTCACTTTAAAATGGTTAATTTTATGTTATGTACATTTCTCCTCAATTTAACAAAATGGGGGGAGGGACAGTCCCATGGTAAGATAGGTTGGAAAAACATCCTATTGTGTAGCCCTTTTAGACCTGTACATTGTGTCTGTCACACAAAGTATCTGAGAAATCCTGCAACAAAGTTCCCCAACTTCCTCTAACCCAGGTTTGGAAGATAAGCTCATCCTAGAACTTCTTTCAATACCTTTTAACATTCTTTGGAAACCACTTTTAAGGAAATTTATTTATTGACCTGGAAAGACGTTCATGATGACTTAGTCCACGAAGCAGTCACAAAATGGTTTGTGCCGTATGATCACTTTTTGGTGAACATATGTAAGAATATTTAGGCATCGAAAATACACTGACGTCATTTATACCAACAGAAGTTATCTGTTTTATATTCTCACAAGTAAATTTCTTTTTCTTCTTTTTGTTTACCTGTATTTTAAAATGTGTCTACAAGAGTATGTATTTTTTAAGTAAAGTTCTTTTTTTTTTTTTAAAGAAAAGAACTCTCCTTTTATAATTTACTTTTGCCCTCTCCTACCTGCAAGAATTCCTGATTTTTGCCCTTGCATCCTTGCAGACTTTATACATTGGACTCTGCATCCATTAACATGGCGGAGAGGGTGAAATTTCGCAATGTGAACACAGCTTCAGACTCTGGTCCTTTAGAGAAGCATGGATCTGCCTGTGCCATAGTTTTCCATTCTGTGAAGTGGATTCAGCTCTTGAGTTGTTGTAGCTAACATTAATTAACAATTGCATAATCCAAATAAAACTAAGGGCTCCATTCAGCCCAGTCAATGCACAAAGATGCATTTAAAAAAGCACAATGAGGCAACAAAAATTAACTTACAAAGAATTCTTTTTTTTTTCTATCTAAAAACAATTAAAAAGGGATCCATTTAAAGCCAGTAGCACTCATATTCCCTGTATTAGTTTCCTACTGTTGCTATAACAAATTATCACAAACTTAGTGGGTTGAAACAACAGAAGTCTACTTTCTTATGGTTCTAGAGACCAGAAGTCCAAAATTAGTCTCACTGGACTGTCAAAATGTAGAAGGGCTGGTTCTGTAATGGAAAGTGGGGTCTGGCTGCTCGCCTCTCTAAAGCCAATAAAGTTGGCTGGAAAGGTTGGTGGAAAGTTTGCTTTATTTTGGATGTTAGCAACCAGGGGCAGGGGCGGGGAGGACGGATGCCCGTCCAAAGGCTGACTCACGCACACACACACACACACACAATCAGGGGGCAAGAGCTTTTATAGATGGAGGGAGGGGGCTACATGCAGAAACAGCACAGTCAGCTCTGACCGTCATCTTGAAACTGGTCATCGATGGTCTGACCAGCGTCATCTTGATTGTTTTAGGTACAGCTAATCTTCGGTTCCATGGTTGGTTTGTTCCCATTTCTCTGAGGCCAATTCTCAGAATTGTGGCAACTTATGTCATGGCTACAGTCTGGTCATCGTGTAGTTAACTTCTTCCACCTGGCAGGGGGTTTCAGTATCTATAAGACAGCTCACAGGATATGGCTCAGAATATGATCTCTAGCCCTTGAGAAGGAACTAAAGGTCCTTGACTCTGCTTAATGACTCAACTATTATTATTTAGTCTTGTTGGACTGCTTTCCTTTGCTTCTGCATTTTCTTACTTCTCTGATTAAACTTATACTTTGGCTAAAGTTTTTCCACAGACGAAAGACACAGGGGGTAAGGACCGTAGGGTCCTGCTACGTTTCAGTTCCTTCTAGGGGTTCTAGTAGGAAACAGTTTTCCTTTTGCCTCATCTAGTTTCTGAGGCGCCTGCATCCCTGGGCTCCTGGAGCCTTCCTCACATCACCCAACCTCTTGTGTCTGTTGTTACCTCTCTCACCTCCTCCTTTGACTCGCTGCCTCCCTCTTATAAGGACCCTTGTGATTGTAATCAGTCCACCTGGATAATCCAGGATCATCTTTGATATTCTAAAGATTCTTAATTTAAGCATCTCTGCAAAGTCCCTTTTGCCATGTAAGGTAATATACCCACAGGTCTCAGGGATTAAGATGTGGACATCTTTGGGGCGTGGTATTATTCAGCCTACCACAGTCCCTGTCATTTCCTTTTTTTTTTGCAATACGCGGGCCTCTCACTGTTGTGGCCTCTCCCGTTGTGGAGCACAGGCTCCGGACGTGCAGGCTCAGCGGCCATGGCTCACGGGCCCAGCCGCTCCACGGCATGTGGGATCTTCCCGGACCGGGGCACGAACCCGTGTCCCCTGCATCGGCAGGCGGACTCCCAACCACTGCGCCACCAGGGAAGCCCCCTATCATTTCTTTGGAGCCTTCTGCTCTGCCAAAGCCTGTAAACATCCTCCCCACATGCTGCTCTTCTTTCTTCCCAAAGGATCCGCTGAGACTTCTGCTCTTCCCCACCTGTCTTGCCTGGAGCTCTGTTTCCAGCCGAGGACCTGACAGATTCAGGCCCATCCTTCCACCCCGATCCTCCCTCCGCCCCGTGCACACAGCCCACTGCGGGCTATGGTTGTCTTCTTGATCCAGCAGCTTTTCTTGTAGAAAATTCTGATTACAATAGTAATTCAGGGCTTCCCTGGTGGCGCAGTGGTTGAGCGTCTGCCTGCCGATGCAGGGGACACGGGTTCGTGCCCCGGTCCGGGAAGATCCCACATGCCGCGGAGCGGCTGGGCCCGTGAGCCATGGCCGCTGGGCCTGCGCGTCCGGAGCCTGTGCTCTGCAACGGGAGAGGCCACAACAGTGAGAGGCCCGCGTACCGCAAAAAAAAAAAAGTAATTCAGTTGGCTGGTGCTAAGTCATTCATTATGTTCTCCATCTGTGATGCTGAGCCCTTTATTATGTATTGGTTATATTATTGATTAAGAATCCAAACGCAGAAGTACATGGATATTTATTAGTCATTGTGACGATGCTGACGTCCTAAGTTTCTGTCCTGTGGTAGTATAAATAGTGGTTGAGTGTACCGAAACTACACTCTCTGGGTTCAGATTCCACCTCCCCCACTTCCCAGCTGTGTGAGCTCCGTTATCCTCTCAATGCCTCAGTTTCCTCACCTGCTAAAAGGCAATCCAAATAATATCTGCTTGTGTTGAAGAATAAATAAAAGAGAGTATGTACTGCGTCTGGTACATAGGAGGTCCACAGCATATTTTAATTCCCTTCTCCTTAGAGATCAAATGTGACATATCAGGCCGAACTTTCCCCTTATAGTACTGTCAGCTGGTCCCAAACTGTGAGATAATAGTATTACTTCCATTTTCACAGCTGGAAAGGCTTATGATGATTTACCCAAGATAGTAAGCAATGAGTGAAGAACGTACCTAGGGCAAAAATTAAATGTGTGTACATACATATATATGTATGTATGTATATATGTGTGTATGTCTAAGGTTGGGGAAAAATAGACCTCAGAAAAGTATATGACAAAAAAAAAGAGAAAGAAATGACAAACACTGTTAAAAGTGACGTATAGTCACAATTTTTTAAAAAATTAAGTACAGGGAGCTCCCTGCTGGCCTAGTGGTTAGGATTCTAGGCTTTCACTGCCATGGCCTGGGTTCAATCCCTGGTCGGGGAGCAGAGATCCTGCGAGCCGTGCGGCATGGCCAAAAAAAAAAAAAAAAATTTAGTACCAAAAAGTACCCCTCCCCCAAATGAAAAGCTTCCATCTAACGATAGCCACTATTAGCATTTCGGCAGCCTCCACCTATATATTTCTCTGAGCATATGTGTGCCATTTTGATGGATATATTTTGTGTATACATTCTGCTCTGCCATCTGTATCCATAAGTTTCAGCGATGTGCCATGAGCATTTTTTATGAATCTCTTTTATCTTTATTTTTTTTCGTTTACAGACTAATAGCTATCCTTTTTCAGCTTTCTATTTTGAAGTAATTATAGATCACAAGAAGTGTAAACATAGTCCAGAAGCGTCACTGGTACCTACCCCTCAGCTCCCCGCGATGGCGCCCTCATAACTACAGCACATTATCAAACCCAGGATCGTGCCAAGTTGATTGCCACAATCAATTCAGAAGATGACAGGCCTTACTCAGGTGTCACCGCTTTTTACATGCACTTGTTTTTGTTTTTTAATTTGTCTCTAGGTGTAGATCTATGACATTTTATCTCTACGTGCCCTTTTAAAAAATGCAATCAATACAGAAACATGAAGTGCAGAATATTCAAACCTACTGTGATGTTTGAGATATTTTCCCCAGGTTATTCTCAGTGTATACGCTGTTTATTGGGTTTTTTTTTTTTTTTTTCTTTAAACAAAAACAAAAAGGATCTTCTGAGCTATATATTTTTTTTTAATTTGCATTTTTAAAAAATCATGGACATCTTTCCATGTCAGAACAAACTCAGATCTGCTGCAGTGTGAATGTTTTTAGGTTAAAACATCTGCACGGTGGTTGTGAATTTCCCATGGAAGTAGTAACCCAGTTTATGCCCAGGCTCTAAATCTCTTTGGAAAACACGATGGGCCCCACCTGTCAGAATTTCAGAACCTGAGCCTTGGCACTTCCCAAGCGGGGTCCATCCCTTCCCTGGCACGGAGGAGAGGAACTGCTTCCCCTTAGAGCCGGCAGGCCCCCGGGTACACCTTCCAGTCATCCTGGCTGTGTGTGCCGCTCCCACACCTGCTCAGACCTGAATTACTATTACCATTTACTAAACATTTTAGTGAGACCTCCACCTTAACAGCTCCCAGCAAAATCATTCTGGGGACCCACCCTTCCCCCACACCAGGGCAGCTCATTCCAGGATGGTTGTGAACGGTTCCATTTCTGCTTTTATGCATTTGGCATAAACATTTCTTGCAGCTCATAAACACCTTGGCCATTTTACCAGTGTCAGGAAAGATGTTTATGACCCAAATATGAAAACTTGGTGAGAATTAACACTTCGGCAAACGGGCTGTTTTATTCCTGGCGAGAAATATCTTCTAAAGAAGACCCGAAGCAGGCAGGGCCCGGGTGTGAAAATACATGTGTTGGCGAAACACCTATGCTTAAAATTCAAAAGATCGGCTATGATTCAAACTCTTTACTGCTGTTCAGTAACGGGGCAACTGTGTGGTTTCTAATTGTTATCAGCTTCCTGTTTGGGTGTTTTTATAGCATTATTATGTTGCCAAGTGAATGAGGCAAAATAAAATAGGAAAAGAGATGTTGGACCAGGAGGTTAATAAAAATCCATTTTGTCACTCGACAGCCTCCCCCAGAGCGGCTTCCTTTTCCAAGGCCCTGTGAGGCTCTTTGTATTGACAGATGCCATTTGCCCATTTACGACGTGATAATAAAAACCTTCAGCCTTATTCAGTGTTATGCTTTTCCTCCCCTGACAGGAGGGCACCAAATGGCTTGGAATCAGCAGGCATTTTTTCATTAAAGATGATAACATTACATGAACCACATTCAAAAGATGTTTCAGAAAAGTAGCAGAATTTGGTCAGGGAAAGAAAGATCTGTGGGAACAGGCTAACACTCGGAGGGACTCAGAAATAGTTGTATTTGTAAAATGACCTGGATTTTACACAAGTAAAGACTATCTAACAAGCATAGGTGAATGCTGAACTACAGAATACAAAATCATGTATTGCTGTTCTTAAACGTGAGGCTCTGCACATTTTTGCAGTCGTGTTACGCGTACAAAGTAAGACATTTAAGCATAGTTGCCTAAACTAATATCAACTAGTAATCCATTTTCTACTATCTTATGCAAAAACTTTTTCTTTCCTTTTCTATCATTAATTCATACCTGGCATTTGGCACGGAAGATCATTGAAAATGCAGTTCAAAGGTTTCGTGGTTTTTTATTCTACACATTTACATTTCATACATTTTCATTGATCTCAATCATTTTCAAACTAAAACATTTTTTAGCCATCAGAGCTATATAGAGCTTTTTTCCTCAATACGTATTATCATTGGTGCTTCTCAGTCACTGATTCAAACCATAAATTAATTAAACCCACTAGTTTCAAACTAGGCCATATGAGACAGTTGGGACTCCAATTGTTCTAACCTATATATGTCATAAACCATAAATGAGAATTGTTGGTAGATGACAGATGTCTTTTAAAGAACATGGGCAGGTTTCTCCAGTGTGTTTTAACATTAACCTGCTAGAGGCTACGCACATATTTTTATAGACCACCAACTCTTGTGTATCTTTCCTGAAATGTCCCATCTACAAGCGAACCTGTATGTTAAATATGGGATATGTCCTTGGTTGACAAGCACAAATGTGATGGCTCATATTCTCCATATTCTGTCATTTGTGGGTTTTTTTCCTTAACCATAAATATGGGTCAGTAATTTGGATCAACCTCAGCCTTTTTGAAAAATATGTGGGTTTCTATTATTTGGAATAATAATAACGGCTCAAATTACTGAGCATGTGCTGCGTGCCAAGCCTGGTTCTAAACCCTATCGGAGCATTGACTCATTTTATCCTCACCGCACACCAAGAAGTATTCTGAATATCCTTGTTCTACAGATGGGGAAATTGAGAAGCTAAGCAGTCAGGTGGCTGAGAAATAATTAACGATGGTCCTATTTTTTTTTAACTTTTTTTTTCATCTTTATTGGAGTACAATTGCTTTACAGTGTTGTGTTAGTTTCTGCTGTACGATGGTCCTATTAATGGAAAGGTTGTTTCCAGTTTTTTCTGTCACAGTGCAGTGGTGAGGGTCCTTGTACACCAATTTTTACACACCCCTGTCATGATTTTTGTAGGCTTACATGCCAGGTATAGAGTTGCTGCATCTATGGCCAGGTGCCTTTTTCGTATTGAAAAGTGTTACTGCCAAATTGTTTAGGCTTAGTATTTATTCTTCCTGTGTGCGGCAGGCTGTTTTTAGCTAAAGTCGTCATTTCTTTAGATAGATGATGTTAGATGATGGATGGATGGATGGATGGATGATGGTCAGATAGAACCCATTTTCTAAGAGGTTTGAATGAATAACATTTTATGCTGTTGTCGTCCCCCCAGTCACCAAATGTAGAGTGTGGCCTAAAGGATAGGGATAGTTGTCCCAAAATTATGGGGAAGCTATGTGTAGAGTACAGATCTCTTTCTCGTTTCATCTCCACTTTGTTAGCAAGTTCCAGAAACCAGAAAAATTCAGTTGCTCTCATAGATTCATTCTGAGAGGCAACACACATGCCAAACGGTGAATCTCGGCAGTGGCCCGCACTACAACAAGGAGAGCCTCCCTAAATTTCAAGCAGGAGTTGTTCCCCAGAAAAACACTTGGTCATCAACATTCCTCCCCCCCCCCGCCCCCCCCCCCCCCCCCCCCCCCCCCCCCCCCCCGTTCTCGATGAACACAGAGCAGAGGCAAATTGCTTTTACTTCAAAAAAGCAGATCGATCTGAAATACAACGAGGCCTTCAAAATTCACAGTTCAATGCTCATAAAATCTGATACTGAGCAAGGCGGCTTAGAGCGTCTGCACACCTTCATCCTCAATGAGACAGAAACTCACTCTAGCAATTCCCCATGACTTGTCATCTGTGAGCTGGAAGATCAAAGGCTCAACTCCAGGACGGGAAATGGGGAGAATTAGTGTCCCACTAGGAGCCTCTCGCCGCCACCACGGTAAGCCTGGTGGTTCTTCTTAGGATCATGAGCTATTTGGCTCTTAATTTGGGGTTTCATTAAGGGCACATCCACACTTGAATGAAGGGAATGGAAGGTTGCTGTTTCTTTTGAAGTCCAGCTGCTGTTAGAGAGAATTGTGATTCAGAACTATTCAGATTTGCAAAGCCCGTGGCTCGGTGCCTGGCACACAGCAAACACGTGGTAACTTTGGCCATTATTTTTAATATTAACGTGACTCGATGGCAAAATTATCTGCAAGGTTCAAATAAAGTGACCTTATCCTACTTTGATAAAGTGCTTCAGAAATTTCTAGAATGGAATCTGGCCTATACAGGATCTCGACAAACTTTTGCTATATGAAGTGGCGCTGGTTCCCTACACCCGCACCCTACCCCGCTGTGAGAAGGTGGCTGAGGCTCAGGGAGCTGACATCCCTTGCCTGAGCTGGGATTTGAACCCAGGTCTTTAGAAGCTTGCCCTTGCCTTTACTCTCTTCTTCACACCTAAATCTGCAGGGCTGAGCAATTGAATTAGCTGAGGTTCCTGTACCCTTTCTAGTGCAGCCAGTGAGTAGAAGAGATTGTTCTGCACGTGTCAATGATAGCCAAGCTTATCCTGTGGAAACCCACAGACTTTGGAGCCCCATATACTTGGGCTCCATCTCCAACCCTGACACTGTAGCTGTGTGATCCTGGCCAAATCACTTTACCTCACTGAGCCTCAGTGGCCTCATAGGTAAAATGGAGATAATGGTACACACATTTCGGGATCCTTGGAGGATTAAATAAAATAATATCTGTAAAGAATCTACATCCTGTTGGATGTGGAGACACAGCTCTCTCTAAGTGACCAGGCTTCCCAAAGATGTGCACATCCTAAGCCCCAGAACCTGTGACTATGTTATGTTTGTTTCCTGGCAAAGGGGAATTAAGGTAGCAGAAGGAATTAGGTTTACTACTTAGCTGACCTTGGGATGGAGAGATGATGCTGGATTAATCCAGTGGACCCAATGTCACCACAAGCGTTTGGTCGTTTGTTTGGTATATACCAGGGGTCAGCAATTTTTTCTGTAAAGGGTCAGATAGTAAATATTTTAAACTTTGTGAGTCAAGAGGCAATGTCCTCAACTCCTCAAGCAACCATTCTTGCCGAAAGCCTGAAGTCTTATTTTACACTTTACATTTTGAAATGTAAAAACCATTCTCAGCTCACCGGCTGAACTAAAACCAACAGGGGGCCTGATCTGGCCACTGGGCTCCGGTTCACTGACACATGGTATCTGTGCATGTATATATTTTATTTCCAAAAAAGGCTAATGCTGTATATATAGATAGATTTTTATCTGGTTTTAATTTTTTTTAAATAAATTTATCTATTTATTTTTGGCTGCATTGGGTCTTTGCTGCTGCACGCAGGCTTTCTCTAGTTACGGCGAGCAGGGGTCACTCTTCGTTGCGGTGCGCGGGCTCGTCATCACGGTGGCTTCTCTCGTCGCGGAGCATGGGCTCTAGGCGCGTGGGCTCAGTAGTTGTGGTTTCAGTACTAGGTTTATCTGAACATGAGGTACTAGTCTAGCACCTGTGGGAGACTGGACAAGATGCTGAGCAAGTTGTGAATCTGTGCCTTGGTTCTCCCATGTAGGAAATGGGAGATGATCACGCCTCTCCTACCTGACTCATGAGGATTAAATGAAATAATTAGTTTGACACTCAGCTAAGGAAAAAAAAAAGTCACATTTCTAGCACAGGAAGTACAGGTCCCTTAGCACCAGACAGATTTTGTAATTTAAAATGTTTCTGGGTAATTTCCAGTGGTTAGGACTCTGTGCTTTCAGTGCCAAGCGCCTGGGTTTAGTCCCTGGTCAGGCAACTAAGATCCTGCAAGCCACTCAGTGTGGTCAAAAAAAAAAAAGTTTCCATTTAGAAATGTAATATACTGCATGGTGGGTCTATTTGTAGGGGATCTGGAACAGCTCGTTGTCATGAAACACGTTGGTATTTCTGTAGCAAAAGAAAAAGTTTATGAATGTTCACACAAATAGTCTTGCATCAATTCAGGTCAAGTTTTGCCACCAAATGAGTTAATATCAGGTGAGCTTTAGCTACCAAATGAGTTTTTAAAAGTTCAATTTTCTGGGCCTCCCTGGTGGCGCAGTGGTTGAGAGTCCGCCTGCCGATGCAGGGGACACGGGTTCGTGCCCCGGTCCGGGAAGATCCCACATGCCGCGGAGCGGCTGGGCCCGTGAGCCATGGTCGCTGGGCCTGCGCGTCCGGAGCCTGTGCTCTGCGACGGGAGGGGCCACAAGAGTGAGAGGTCCACGTACCGCAAAAAAAAAAAAAAAAAAAGTTCAATTTTCTGAGCTTTTTGCCTTTAAGTAACGCTCTTCTAAGTATATTACATAGGATGTCTCCTTCAGTATGCACGAGAAGCTTATGAGACAGATACTGTTACTGTGCCCATTTTACAGATAGGGAAACTGAAGCCCAGAGAAGGCGAGCAACTTGCCCAGGGCCACACAGCTGGTAAATGGCAGAGCTGGGATCCAAATGCAGGAAGCCTAGACCAGAGCAGTTCTTAACCTGTGCCTTAAGGATAGATTTTATGGAGTTTGTGAGCTTGGTTGGGGGTGGGGGTGGGGAGGAATTATATTTATTTTCACTGCCTTCTAACTAAAATTTAGCATTCCTTCGATTATGAATGTAGACAGCAAGCCACAGCAGCATGAACAATGCCCATGAGTGCTGCCAATAGGAATCACAGATATCGCTTATTGCAGGGGCAGCAGACATCTCAAGATAGCAGTTATGCTCATCACTACTTTGAAGTTCCAGGAGTTGGTAGAATCACCACTAGATATTGTCAGTAAATGAACTAATAAAGAAGCACATATGTTACTACGTCACAAAGTTTTAAAAAATATTTCGATAGTTGTATTTCAATATAATTGTTTTCCCTTGTGTTTTTATCAGTATTTATGCATTTAAAAAGCGTGATGCTGGGAAGGGCTCCAGGGGCTTCACCAGACTTTCAGAGGAGTCCAGAACCCAGGAAAGGCTGAGAATGCTTGGCCTAAAGCTATGCTTTAACCACTACACCCCGCAGAGTTAACGCGAATTTGCATTGAAAAAATGAGGAGCGGGGAGGAGAGACCAAAGGTGTTATCGATCATGTCCGGGTGGTGGGATAAAGGCTGACTTCCTTTGTGTTATGCCCGTTTGTGTTTCTGAAATCATACAGTGAGCGTGTTTGACTTCACCATTCAGGAGGGAACTCAGATATTTAAAGGAACAGAGCATTTTCTTTCGGCCCATAAGACATCCCTACCAGATACCAGTTAGTACTGCTCAGACCCTGATAAAGTAAACTCTTAAATTAAAACTGTTGTTGAGATCAGACTTTACGGGATTTAATGAGAGCCGGTTGATCACATTTCTCCAACTTTAACTTTGAAAGAACAAAAGGTCCATTCCTGCCTCCCAGACAGACAGCCAGTGATTGGGAGAGTCCAAAGCCCAGGTGCCTTGGGATGTGCCCACACCATAAAAGAAGGTCCTATTTTTGCCCTGACTCGACTCTAGCACTTCACAGAAGCAACTATTGCTGAAGCAAAGATCGCTAATGATAACGTCTTCCTCTTGCCGCTGCCCTGTGAGTTAGCAGGGTGAACCCAGGGTCTCTGGTGCCTTTCATTCTTCATCTCATGCTTCTGAGTCTCAACCGTCGTTCAGTTCTGCGTTGGCAGTTATTGTGGTCGTGGCTGAATCAGACAGGAGGGAGAACGGGCGGGAGCCACCTGCCCAGGTGGTGGGTCCTCAGAACAGGGTGGGGAGAGAAGAGAGCGCTGGAGGAAAAGCAGAGAAGCCAAGACAGACTGTGTCCCTCTGCAGGTTAGTGATCCATCCTACTCAGCTTCAAGGGGGACTTGAACCTGGAATTTCTGAATCCTATCTGGCTCTCAGAGAATAAAATCGAAGCATCATGGTGGGGTTTACAGGCTCAGCATCACCAGCGGAAGGACCATGACCCAAACCCACAGCCCACATCTGCTGCCCACACACAGCCTGTACCAGGTAACCCTCACCTGCCCACCAGTTTCCAGCCCCATCCTCTTCACTCCTAAAGCAACTTGAAAACACTTGTTTATAGCATTCACACTGCAACTCAGTTACCTGCCTTAGTACCTCTCTGTCCGGCTTCCCCACGAAGCTGTCTACTCCTTGAGGGCACAGGCTGTATTTGGGGGGAGTTTATTACCATGGATAGGAGCATGGATTGGAATTCTACCTCAGCCACTTCCTGGTTGTGTGATCTTGGGGAAGTCGCTTCTCTCTAAGCCTTTGTTTTTTCATCTGTAAAATGGGTAGTCAGTGATTCAACTAAAAAGTATTGAGGGCTAAATCTGTGCTAGGAACTCTTCTAGATGCTGGAGATTTAGAACGTGGCAAAAACCACTGTCCAGCTGAAGCGTGCGTTCTAGCTGGACTAGGTGTGAGAGGAGGTGGCAGGCATAAACAAGCAAATAATTCAACAATAACAGTAGGCACCTCATGTGGGTTATTAAGAGGATTACTTGAGATGAGGCCTTTAAAGTGCTCAGCTAAGGCCTGGCTCATAATAAATGCCAACAGATGACAGTGCTGATTATTTTCTCCAGGAAAAGCATTCCTGACCCCACTAAAACGGGCACTCCCACCCTGCCCACCCCAGACCTGGCTGCCGGCCCTGTGTCTTGACTCTGACAGCACATGTGCGCAGCTTGATCGTGGCATTTACTACATCATCCAATCATATTCTCTTAGATGCATATGGTTCCACGTTGACCTCACCTACTTGAAACATGTACAGTGGATTTTTACTTGTATTTATATCTTCAGCGTCTCACGTGGTGCCTGGCCCACAGCTGGGACCAAATAAATGCTTGTTAGGTCAATCAGAGATCAAACCTAAAGAAAACCCCAAGGCCTCAAATGGCATTAAAAAAAAACTTGTCTCAGGACTTCCCTGGAGGTCCAGTGGTCAAGACTCCACGCTTCCACTGCAGGGGGTGCGGGTTCCATCCCTGGTCGTGGAACTAACATCCCACACGCCCCGTGGTGCAGCTACAAAAAAATTTAAATTAAAAAAAAACTTGTCTCAGACTTGCTCTGAAAAAGTCCTGGTAGTAACCAACCTCCAGATGGCCTCTGGTGGTCCTTACCTCCTCATCTATGTTCTTGTGTCACCAATAGAAGATTGAGGAAGTGACAATGTGTACATTCCCAGGTAAGGTCATAGGAGACATTGTAGCTTCTGCGTTGCTCTCTCTTGGATCACCTGGTCTGGGGGAAGCCAGCTGCCGTGCTGTGAGGACACATGAGAACTCTGTGGAGATGCCCACATGACGAGGAACTGAGGCCTCCCGCCAATACCCAGAACCCACTTGCCTGTCATGTGAGTGCACCATCTTGGAAATAGGTTTGTCAGCCCCAGTCAAGCCTTCATTGGACCCCAACCCTGGCCAACAATGTGTCTGCGACTTCACCCAGCTAAGCCACTCCTGAATTCATAGGAGACCCACAACATTTTTAAAAGAAACGTATTGGCATAAACAACGAGCTCTGGACTGAAATGAGCAGAGACAGTACAAAAGGAAAAGAGGCCTTTGAACCCTCAGACTTCTGCAGGCAGGAAGCAGGCTGCAAAACTACTCAGGTGCAAACAGGATCTGCATTTCTTGGGAAAAGAAGAATGACTCGGAGAATAGATCCCTGAGTCCAGAGGGTAGATCCAAGACGTGTAATCACTCCCTCCAGGTCACAGAGCTAATAATGGTAGAGCCAGACTTCAGACTGAAGCAGTCTGGCTGTAGAGTCCATGCTTGTCTCCTCTGCATTATACCGTGTCTCTAATGGATGGTTGCATGGGTAGATAGATAGTATGATTTTGGTTCACTGAATTAGCATTTTAAAATAGCAAGTGGTGCTCATGTAAGTACACAAAGAGAATTCCAGACACCGGTGACCGGGCGTGTGTTGATCTGATGATTGGTGATCTTCATGACATTCACTCAAAGAATGATACAGCCTCTGATCCTGAGCCTTTCCTTCTTACACAAAGAAAAATATTAAGGGGACTTCCCTAGTGGCACAGTGGATAAGACTCCACGCTCCCAATGCAGGGGGCCTGGGTTCAGTCCCTGGTCAGGGAGCTGGATCCCACACGCGTGCCACAACTAGGAATTCACGTGCCGCAACTAAGGAGCCCACCTGCCGCAACGAAGACCCAGCACAGCCTCAGCCCCAGCCGCAGGCACAGCCACCGGCACAACCCCAGCCCCAGCTCCTGCTGCAGCTCCTCCAGACTCCATCCCTACACCGACATCCTGGAGGTTGGGATGCTCTTGTCCAAATCCGACTGTCTTGCCCGCCGGCATGCCGCGCCCTGCAACGACCTGCACGCCACCAAGCTGGCGCCCGGCAAGGAGAAGGAGCCCCTGGAGTCACAGTGCCAGGTGGGCCTGCTCCTGGGCAGCGGCGGCTTCGGCTCCGTCTACTCCGGCATCCGTGTCACCGACCACTTGCCAGTGGCCATCAAGCACGCACGTGGAGAAGGACTTGTATTTCAGGCTGGGGAGAGCTGCCTAACGGCACCCGAGTGCCCATGGAAATGGTTCTGCTGAAGAAGGTGAGCTCGGGCTTCCCCGGCGTCATCAGGCTCCTGGGCTGGTTCGAGAGACCCAGCAGTTTCGTCCTGATCCTGGACAGGCCCGAGCCAGCGCAAGAACTCTCCGACTTTATCACGGAAAGGGGGGCCCTGCAGGTGGAGCTGGCCCACAGCTGCTTCTGGCAGGTGCTGCAGGCCGTGCGGCACTGCCGCAGCTGCGGGGCGCTTCACCGCGACGGCAAGGTTGAGAACACCCTTATCGACCTCAGTCGCGGTGAGCTCAAACTCATCGACTTCAGGTCGGGGGCGCAGCTCGAGGACACCGTCGACACGGACTTCGATGGGACCCGAGCATAGAGTCCTCCAGAGTGGATCCGCTACCATCGCTACCATGGCAAGTCAGCAGCCGTCTGGTCTCTGGAGGTCCTGCTGTAGGATATGGTCTGTGGAGAGGTTCCCTTTGAGCACGAGGAGGAGACCATCAGGGGCCAAGCTTTCTTCAGGCAGAGGGCCTCTTCAGAGCGTCAGCATCTCATTAGATGGTGCTTGGCCCTGAGACCATCAGATTGGCCCTCCTTCAAAGAAATCCAGAACCATCCATGGATGCAAGATGTCCTCCTGCCCCAGGAGACTGCTGAGATCCATCTCCACAGCCTGTTGCCAGGGCCCAGCAGATAGCTTCTGGGCAGGTTCTCCCTTCTCTGTCAGATGCTTAAGGGAGGGGAACTGTGTGTCTCCAGCTTCCCAAGTACCAGTGACGCTTCTCTCCAAGTAGGACAGTGCTTGATACAGGAACAACATTTACAACTCATTCCAGACCCCAGGCCCTGGAGGCCGCCTCCCAAAGAGAGGAGGAGACTCCACTCCAGCCGTCCTAGGCCTCAGCTCCTCCCATAGAAGCTCTGCTTCTCATCGGTGTCCAGCATTGCTGGACTTTGCAAAATCCCAGGGGTGGGGGGTGGGGGGTGGGAGTGGGTCAGAATCCAGCCATGGAACTCTTCCCTTCCTCAGGAGTTCTGCTGAGGGCTTCCCTGGTGGCACAGTGGTTAAGAATCCGCCTGCCAAGGCAGGGGACTTGGGTTCGAGCCCTGGTCCGGGAAGATCCCACATGCCACAGAGAGCAACTAAGCCCGTGCGCCACAACTACTGAGCCCGTGGGCCGCAACTACTGAGCCCGCGTGCCACACCTACTAAAGCCCGCGCACCTAGAGCCAGTGCTCCGCAACAAGAGAAGCCACTGCGATGAGAAGCCCGCACACCGCAACGAAGAGTAGCCCCCGCTCACCCCAACTAGAGGAAGCCCGTGTGCAGCAACAAGGACCCAACGCAGCCAAAAATAAATTAATTAATTAATCAATTAATTAAAAAAAAAAGTTCTGCTGAATGCTGTGATGGGTCGGGTAGGGGGAAATTGGGTTGGGGTGAGCTAGGACTAGCACCGTTTTAAGTCCCTGTCACCTCTTCCAGCCCTTCTGAGTGCCTTCTGTGGGGACTCCGGCTGTGCTGGGAGAAATACTTGAACTTGCCTCTTTTATGTGCTGCTTCTCCAAAAATCTGCCTGGGTTTGGTTCCCTGTCTTTCTCCCCCACCCCTTCCCCCCATCCTTCATATGAAAGGTGCCATGGAAGAGGCCACAGGGCCAAATGCTCAGCCACCTGCCCTTTTTCCACCTCCTTTAGTAAAACTCCCAAGTGAACTGGCCTTCCTTTTTGGTTTTTACTTAACTGTTTCCAAGCCAAGACCTCACACACACACACACACACACACACACACACACACACACACACACACACACACAAAAGGACAAACAATGCAAATCAACAGAACAGCTGTAAATGTGCGTGCAGTTGGCATGGTAGTGTACGAAAGGATTGTAGTTGATCGAATTCTTTTTTAATTTTGCCTTTAATTTATTTTACCTGTTTTTTGTTCTGTTTTGGTTTGGGTTTTTTGTTTTCTTGGAAAGATGCACATTCTAACCTGGAGGTCAATGTTATTTATTTATTTATTTATTTGGTTCCCTTGCTGCTCCAAGCTTCCACAGCTACTCCCATAGTTTTCTTTTCTCCCTTCCTCCTCTGACTCGGGGACCTTTGGGGGAAGGCTGCAACGCTTGCTCTGTTCATTCATAGGGTGACGAGACTCAGGCGGGGCAGCTGCTGCAGCTCCCTGACTGCCGCGGCCCCCCTGGTCTGCTTACCCAAGGGGACATGGCGTCCTGGGTGATGGGGGAGGGGCAGTGCTGACTTGTGTACATAGGATAGCTATATGAAAAGCAGTTCTGGGTGGTGTGCCTTCCAGGTCCTCTCTGGGGCTGTGTTTTGAGCAGCATGTAGCCTGCTGCTTTTATCTGAGTGAAATACTGTACAGGAGAATGAAAAACATCTTATCTTTTTTCTTTTTATACTTGGTGGTTTTTTTGGAATAAAATACCTTTTGTCTTAAAAAAAAAAAAGACCCGGAACAACCAAATAAATAAATAAATATTAAAAAAAAGAAAAAGAAATGTTAAGGAAGGTGTTAAAGGTAAGGAAGGACACTAACCTTACTACACCAGGTGGAGATCTGTACCCCATCTTGTTTTTAACACCCTGGTATAAATAAATAAGTAAATCTGGGGGGGGGGGAACAAACTAAGCTAGCAAACACTAGTCCCCCTTTGTCCTTGGTTTCACTTTCCAAGGTTTCAGTTACCCACGGTAAACTGTAATCCAAAAATATTAAATGGAAAATTCCAGAAATAAACAATTCAGAAGTTTTAAATTGTGTGCCTTTCTGGTATGATGATGAAACCTTGCACTGTCTTCTCTGTCCCACGCAGGAGGTGAATCATCTCTTTGTCTAGCATATTTACATTGTATAGATACCCTCCCATTAGCATAGGAAAAACATCATCTGTATAGGATTCAGTATTATCCTCTGTATCACATACTGGAACGTATCCCCTTGCAGATAAGGAGGGACCATTCTATCAGCACGTTAAATGTGGTTCTTTCAAGATGATGGGATTATGGGTGATTGTTTTCTATTTCCTATTGTTTATCTGCATTTTCTACAATGAATATGTGACTTGTGTAGTTTTTTAAGTTATGAAAACAGTAAATAGTTTCCAAAAGCCAATTTAATTTGTTTTACGCATGAATACATTTTAATTCATCTTATTCATTTTGTGGTTTGAATGTGAACCAACTGAGGGCCATGACCGGCTGGCACACTGCAATTGAGAACTGTCTACGTGGAGCTTCTGGGTCTCATGAAATTCCTTCTTCTTCGTCTTCATCTTCATCTCTTCTTCCACCCCCTCCCACTCCCCCTCTCCTCCTTCCTCTTCTTTTTAATGGCATCATTAGTTGCTGTACCCTCTGGGGGCTCTTAGCGCATCAGAATCCTGTTTGAAAGGCAAGCAAACCCTGCGTAATCTATCGCCTTCCCCAGAACAACAAACACCATTTTGACAACGTAACATCCCCTCCTGAAGATGTCAGTTAAATAAATGCTCCAGGAAGTCAAGATGAGAAGGCTCAGCTCAGTTACCAACTAATTTGTTCATTTCTGATGGCTCACGTTCAAAATTAATAATAATGTCAGTTATCATTCCTTGACAGCTTACTATGTTCCAGGCACCAGGAGAAAAGCCCTACTTGCCTGCCTGACCTCATTTACACTCATAATTACCATGTGAGGTAGGAGCTTTACTACTTCCTGGCTGTGAGACCTTAGGCAAGTGACCTCACCTCTCTGTGGCTCTAGTTCCTCACCTATAAAATGGGGACAATCATAGTATGTTCTTCGTAGGGTTGTTGTGGGCTTAAATGAATATACTTAGAATAGTGCTAGACGCATTGTAAACGTTTAGTGAACTTAGCTGTTATTGTTCTTAATATCCCCATTGAAGAGGTGGAAAGACCGAGGTCTTAAGTAATGGACCCAAGGTCACACAGCTCTTTACTATAAACGACCAGATTGTAAATATTTTAGGCTTTACAGAGCAGACTGTCTTTGACACAACTATTCAACTTTGTAATGTGAGAGTAGCCATAGGCAGTATATAAAGGAATGGACTTGGTGGCTTTCCAATAAATCTTTATTTACTAAAGCAGGTGGAGGCTGGATTTGGCCCATGGGCCTTAGTTTGCCAACCTCTGGTCTTAACTACAAAAACAGGAGCAAACAATGTTAATTGATTTCCAGGCTTCAGCTGCACTGAAAAGAATCATTTTTATGGCACAAATTTCTTTCTCCTTCTGCCGTATTTGCATTTTCCATTAGCAGAATGAAGATTTCATGAATACATAGGGAATGCAGTATCAGGCTGGCAACTACTAAGTTCATTTGTCTCCCTTGGAAAACAAATGTATTGCTGTTTGGTTTTGATCTTATGTAGAACATGCATTCTATGGATTTTCATTAAAGCATGTGTTTAAAAAACATTATTGCTGTAAGTTAGGCAATGCTATCTTGATTGACAGGGCTAACCCTCCAGCCTGCTAAAACCGGATAATCAGAGATAGGTCAGATATTTAGAATTTTAATCCGTATGGCCTCCTCTAGTAATGTTTAATTCCACTCATCTGAGTCAGCATTTAAAGTTCCTTGAGAATGAAAATCATCGGCACTAAGTTTCTTTGTCAAGATCCATAACCTTGGGTTCTTTTCTTTCCATGGGTGACTTTTGGCAAGTATGAGGATAGGGCCAATCTTGGAAGCTTTGGGGAATTTTTTAGTTTTCAAGTACTAAGTTTGTATTTTGAAATTTGAGTCTGCTCTAGATAACTGTGAATCCCAGGTCTGAGTGATAAGCTGGAATGTTTGATTCTATGCTAAGATATTTCATTGTATAGAAGCCTGTAAAATGTTGCATCCATGGACTTTGGTTCTTCAGAAATTCCTTCATCAAAAAGGAAATTAATTTTATATTAATTTTAGCAATATTAAGTTATCACTTCAAATATTAAGTTCAGGAGGTCAGTTAGGAAACTTAGAAGAAAGGCAAGGAGAAAAAAAACCCACTATACTTTTACTCTCTTAATTTTTTTCCTTTAGGGAAGACTCCACCAGGAAAGTTAACTATTCACATTATAGATAATACAGTGAAATTTGATCTCCTGAACTAACAGAAATGGCTTAACTGGTTAATCAACCTCATTCCTTATCTCCAAACTAACCTTCCCGCTCCTATTTTGAAAAATAAACAGAGGACTTATGAGAAGTTGGGTGGATCCCTGGGGGCATTCTAATATCTGTGTTCTGGCGGAATCATTGTTAGGATAAAAAGGAGGGAAAAGACAAAGCTACCAGGTGTCCTCCCAAGAAGATCAAGGAAGCCATCAGGCCCCGTCTTCACGTTCACAAAGGGTCCATCATGTGGACTTTCGATATGACCTTCAAATGAGGTCACACTCAGAGTCACACAGAAGCACTGATAAGGCTGGAGCAAGAGCGTCTTCCTCCTTCACTTTTTTCCCTCAAAATATTCCTGTGCTCTTTCAATCACCCTCACTTATAATACACATGAATATATTAAGTACAAATATAGTATTCATATTCCTCATAGGCTCCTGAGCTTTCTTTATTCTTTTTTTTTTAAAAATAAATTTATTTATTTATTTTTGGCTGCGTTGGGTCTTTGTTGCTGCGTGCAGGCTTTCTCTAGTTGAGGCGAGCGGGTGCTGCTCTTCGTTGCGGTGCGCAGGCTTCTCGTTGCAGTGGCTTCTCGTTGCAGTGGCTTCTCGTTGCAGAGCACGGACTCCAGGTGCACGGGCTTCAGTAGTTGTGGCACACGGGCTTAGTTGCTCCACGGCATGTGGGATCTTCCCAGATCAGGGCTCGAACCCGTGTCCCCTGCCTTGGCAGGCGGATTCTTAACCACTGTGCCACCAGGGAAGCCCCCTTTGTTCTATTTTTATTATGAAAATTTTCAAACATGCAGAAAATTCATTTATATCACTACACAGACAACCATTGTCTAGATAGAACCATTGTTGACGTTTTGCCATATTTGCTTCATGAATCATTTCTTTTTTCTTCAAGTATTTCAAATTACAGACATCATGAATTTTTGTCCCTAAACCCCTCAGGTTGTGTCTCTGAAACCATAGGGAGGGTTTTGGGGGGTTTTTTTTGGAATTTTTTTTTTTCTTACAGCATGTTCTTATTAGTTATCTATTTTATACCTATTAGTGTATATATCTCAATCCCAACCTCATAGGGAGGTTTTTTTAAATACAATCCTAATTTTCCCCCAAAATACCCTTCCCAGCTGGTTTATTCAAGCCAGGATCCAATCAAGGACCATGCATTCCACGTGGTTGTTTTATGTCCTGTGTCCCTTTCAAAATCCAGAACAGCCCTCCCTCCAGCCCCACCCTTTTGCTTTTCTTATGACATTAATTTTCTGAAGAGCCCAGGCCACTTGCCCTGTTCAATAGTCCACCTTCAGGAAGACTTTGTACAACTTTAAACTGGTGTCTCATCACTGGACCGCAGTACACAGTACAGATGAGTCAATGGTTTTTAAATTAGCTTCTGACTAGCACAGTTACATCACATTGCTTTTTAGGTTTCTTCCCCCCTCCCTTTTTTTTTTTGGTATGTTAAAAGTTATAATTTATAACTGCATACACTTAATATAGCACACAGATTTGATAATATATCATACAGTTGAGTTAAAATACCCTACTTTAAATTTTTCTGTATATATACAGAATATATATTATATATAACCATATATATTGTTATGGCTATAATTATATATACACAATACTCTGTATCATATATATGCAGAATATATTATGTATTCTGTGTATATATATTATGTGTATATGCAGAATATATTATGTATACACAGAAAACATAATATATTCTGCATACAGTGTATATAGAATGTACGTATATTATTCTGTATATATGGAGTACATATTCAGAGAATCTCAAAAAAGTGGAAGTGACTTGTGACTCTGGTAGCCACTGATCATATGCTCAGTAACTGTGGGCTCATCCTAATTTGGGGGTTCTTGTTCCCTCTATTCATCATTAAATGTCCCCCACACCTAAAGCAATTATTTATTCTCCATGATATAATATAGTCATTGTTGCATCCGGAGCTGGCTGCCCTGGGGCATGTGACCTGTAATATGAATTTGTTTCCAACACCACCGGCCTGTTTCGGCCAGGCTTCCCCTTGTCTGCACAGACACCTTCTAATGCTTTGACAATCACTTCCTGGAGATTAAGCTGAATTATGCGGCCAGCAGCTCATGACTCTTTTTTCCCTTGTCACCTTAATTTCATGCCAACTTTTCTGATATGGCAGAGTTTTCCTCCTTCAGTACAAAAGCTCTGTGCTTGCCAGTGCCGTAGATTCTAATGTGTCGTCTGGAAGGATTGTTTGATTTGGAGAGGTCAGTTGAGCCGCCCTAGACGGAGGACGTGAGCTGCATGAGGGGCAGTTGTATGAAGCCACTCAGTGCTGGGGTGGTTTGTTATGAAGGAAACAGCTGCTTTTTCAAAATGTTAAATTAACATTTCAAACTTAGGGGCACTCACGTAAGAATTCAGATCATATTCTTTTGATAAATGGGAAGGTCTGGTTACACTAGGCCTGCTTTCCCAGGAGGCTACAGGCACCTGGCTGGGCCCAAGGACAGGCTGCCCTGAGGGTGGAACTGAGCTTTCTAGTGGCCACTCCTCACGTTGCAGAGAGGGGAGCAGAGGCCCTTGGGGGGCCATGGAGATAGAGTCACCCAAGATGTATTGAACTACCGCTATGCATCAGACACGAGAGTAGCAAAAACAGACACAGTGCCTTCCTTTGAGTAACGTGGAAGATGAAATAGCACTCAAGTGGACAGACATTAATCATTCAACAGAAAAGGATTGAGCCGTTCCATGAGCTAGCCACCATTCCAGCAGTGAACGAAGCAAAGTCCTTAATTTCATGGTGCTCACGCTGGGGGTGGGGAAAGGGAGACAGACAATAAACAAAATAATCTAAGCAAAACATATAGTCAGTTAGATAGCAGTAAGAGCTATGGTTAAAAATAGTAGAGAGGGGAACCAGGATTGATGGGTAGGAGTTGCCAATTTATATCCAAATGTCAGCAAAGGTCACAGAGAAGGTGACTTGAAGGAAGAGCAGAACAAGAGAGGGAGGGAGGGAGGCATGGAAATATCTGGTGGGGAGTGTTCCAGGCTGAGGGAACAGCCAGTGCAAAGGCCCAGATGTGGGATCACACCTGGGTTCCTTCTGGATTACAAGGAGGAGGTGGTAACGGGGAGAGTGGGAAGAGCCATGGTCAGTGGGACTGTCGGATCCAGGCTTCTTCTGGCCCGAGCAGACAAGCCATGTCATCTGATCTACGTGTTCACGGATCCCTCTGCCTGTGTAGAACATGGTGGGGCAGGAGGCACCAGGAGAGCAGCCAGGAAGCCATCACCATCCCCAGACCTGGAGCGGGAGAGAATGGTCATCCTGAACACGTTTCAAAGGTAGAGGCAGATTTGTGGAAGGCATGGGGACATCAGAGAAGGAAAGGATCAAGGGGTCCCCTGTTTTTTTTAACCAAGTGGCAAGATCAAGTGGCCATAAGCCAAGCTGGAGAGTCCTGTAAGAAGAGCAGGTTTGAGGGAGACCAGGAGTTCGGTTTGACATGTGGCCTTTGAGAGCCTCTCTGGGCCGGCTTGGAAATATCCAAGAGGCAGTGGCTGTTTGAACCTGGAGTTTGGGGACAGGCGTGAGCGCTGTAAGCATTCCAGGTGCGTTGTTAGTGGATGTTGGTGTTTAAAGCCACAGAGGCTGAATGAGGCCATAAATGGTATGAGTGTCAATGGAGAAGAGAGGAGGTCCTGGGACTCAGCTCTGGGTTCTGCACCATGAGGAAGGCGGGGGGAAGAGGGAGTAGAGACTAAGGAGTGACCTGTGAACTGTGAGGAGAGCCAGGCAGATGTGATGTCTGCAAGCCCAGAATGTGTCTCAAGGAGGATGAATTATGTTGATAAGAAAAAGATGAAGTCTGAGAATTGACCATTGAATTTAACACGGTGGAAGGGTTCATCCCCTTTCAGTTAACAAAATCATTCATTCATTCAAAATATATCAAGTGTGGGGCTTCCCTGGTGACGTAGTGGTTGAGAATCTGCCTGCCAGTGCAGGGGACACGGGTTCGAGCCCTGGTCCAGGAAGATCCCACGTGCCGCGGAGCAACTAAGTCCGTGCGCCACAACTACTGAGCCTGTGCTCCTCACGCCTAGAGCCCATGCTCCGCAACGAAGACCCAACACAGCCAAAAATAAATTAAATTTATTAAAAAAAAAATATATATATATATCAAGTGCTGTGGAAACCAGTGTCCAAGATGGTCCCCAGTGATTCTTTCCTCCCCACACTGAATAGAGCTGAGCTGTTGACAGATAGGATGCTGCAGAAATGAAGGTGTGTGATTTCTAAGACTTGGTCATAAGAGTGTGTCTGGAATTAGATAGTGGTGATGATGGCACAACTTGGTGAATATACTAAAAAAACACTGGGCTTCCCTGGTGGCGCAGTGGTTGAGAGTCCGCCTGCTGATGCAGGGGACACGGGTTCGTGCCCCGGTCTGGGAAGATCCCACATGCCTCGGAGCGGCTGGGCCCGTGAGCCATGGCCGCTGAGCCTGCGCGTCTGGAGCCTGTGCTCCGCAACGGGAGAGGCCACAACAGTGAGAGGCCCGCGTACAGCAAAAAAAAAAAAAAAAAAAAAAACACTGAATTGTATACTTTAATAGTGTGAATTTTATGGTAAGTGAATTTATCTCAATAAAAGAAAATATATATATATAAAATGGAAAAATTAATGAGATGATATGAATCAGATCAGTCATGTCAGTTTCCACAATAAATGTGAATTAAATAAGTATTCTACTTAAAAAAAAAAAGAAAGTGTTGCTACCAGCCTGCGCTCTGAGATCTCGCACTCTGGGGAAAGCTAGTGCCATGTTGTGTGGACACTCAAGTAGCCCCAAGGAGAGATCTGTGCAGCTGGGAACTGAGGCCTCGTGCCTACAGCCACGTAAATGCACCATCTGGGAGGGGGACCCTCCTGCCCAGTCAGGGCTTCAGATGACAACACCCTTGGCCCACGTCTTGACTGCCATCTCATGAGGGGCTCCAGGCTGGGACCATCTGACTAAGCAGCTCCCAAATTCCTGACCATGGAAACTATGAGATAATAGATGTTGGTTGTTTTAAGACACTAAGTTTTGGATAATTTGTTACACATCAATAAACAATACAAGCACTGACACTGCTTCAGGCACCGGCAACGGAGAAATGGGAAAGGCATGGGAATTACCCCTCGGACTGTTGCATTACAGGGGAATCAGCTCCCGTACAGCACTCATCACGGTGCATTTTATTATTTTTATTATTATTTTATTTTTTGGCCATGTCGCATGTGGAATCTTAGTTGCCCGAGCAGGGATCAAACCTGTCCCCTGCGTTGGAAGCATGGAGTCTTAACCACTGAACTTGCCAGGGAAGTCCCATCACAGTGCGTTTTATATCGCCATTATCCCCACTTCTCAGGTGAGAAAACTGAGGCTCAGCAAGGTCAATGACATGACCACTTCGTTATTCATGACACAGAGAGACAAGGGCTATGATAGCTGCCTGAATCCAGGGCTATGCAGTCACAGAGAAGGGAGCTTTTAACTCTCTTGGAAACTGGGGAAGCATAACTCAAAGCTTCTAAGTGGGGGTGGGGGGAGATGGATCTTAGAAATCAGAAGCAAGAGAGGGCTGTGGGAGGCTTTATATCTTTAAAAAGTATTTAACAGCAGAAAAATCTCATTGTCTGTTCCATCTTTTCCTTCAAGTCCCAACTCAAATGTCACCTTCTCAGTAGAAGTTTACTGGAGATACTCCCATATGCATTATCTATTTATTGAAAAACATCAAGTCCCTACTGTATACCAAGCTTGTGCAAGGAGCCAGGAACACATCAGGCCAGTTCAGTCTTCAAGAGAATCTGTATCCGGTTGGGAGATGGATTTGCTAATAAGTACGGCAATTTGAGCTCCACAACGGAATATCCAGGGAGATGCTGTATAGCTTCATGGCAAAGAATGCCAACTTTAGAGAAAAACAGACTGGAAGGTGGGGTGGAGGAAGGGTGTTGGGATTCTAATGGCTATACAAAGGAAGAAATCCTCAACCCTTAAAAGATGGTTTCATGGAAGAAGGGACATTTGAGCTGGGTTTTTTTTTGGGGGTTTGGGGTTTATTTATTTGGTTGCACCGGGTCTTAGTTGCGACCAACGGGCTCCTTAGTTGCAGCTCAGGGGCTCCTTAATTGTGGCATGCAAACTCTTAGTTGCAGGATGCATGTGGGATCTAGTTCTCTGACCAGGGATCAAACCCAGGCCCCCTGCATTGGGAGCTCAGAGTCTTAACCACTGCCCCAGCAGGGAAGTCCCTGAGCTATGTTTTGAAGGATATATTAGTGACAAACGTGTGATCATCTCATTGTGCTACTTTGTTTTTCCAGCTTTATTGAGGTATCATTGACAAATAAAAATTGTATATATTTAAGGTGTACAATGTGATGATTTGATATATGTGTACAGTGTGAGACAATCACAATCAAGCTAATTAACACATCGATCACCCCACGTGGTTACCATGTTGTGCTTTTTTTTTTTTTTTTTTTTTTTTTTTTTTTTTTTTTGTGGTACGTGGGCCTCTCACTGCCGCGGCCTCTCCCGCTGCGGAGCACAGGCTCCGGACGCGCAGGCCCAGCGGCCATGGCGCACGGGCGCAGCCGCTCCGCGGCACGTGGGATCCTCCCGGAACGGGGCACGAACCCGTGTCCCCTGCATCGGCAGGCGGACTCTCAACCACTGCGCCACCAGGGAAGCCCTGTTGTGCTATTTTTAATGTGAGAAATAGTGATACACGTAACAAAAGAAGTATCATGTGGGTCCAATCACTGTGGCAGATCAGGGCAAAGCTTGTCCCTAGGATTTATTCTCCCCTTCTTTTAGACTAGAACTCCCGTGTTGCAGCTGGAGGTATGGCAGCTGAATATTACTTTTCCCTGTCTCCCTTTTAATGAGACGTGGCCATATGCTTAAGTTCTGGCAGTGGGATGGCAGAGAGAATAAGGTACAGAATTTCCTTAAAGGGCATCCCCTTGAAGAGGAAAAGTGTGTGTTCTCTCCTCCTGCTTTCCTCCCTGCTGATCATCACGTGCGTGGCACAGCGTCTCAGACCATGAGTTGAGAGCCACACGTTGGAGATGGCAGGGCAACAGGATAGAAGGTGCCTGGGACCTTGTCACCAGGAAACCACCATGTCAGTCCCAGGCTCCTTATCCTCAAACTGTTGATAGAGAAGCAAACTTCTACCTTGTTGGCCTTTCTTAGAGCCACCAAGCCTGTGGCCAACAGATATGCAGACATCATGGATTAGCGCCTCCCAAACCATTCACTAGCCTTCTTTTCTTTGCCTTCCTCTGTTACAGAGGCTAGGAGTCTAAAATACTTACCTTGGGAATTCCCTGGCGATCCAGTGGTTAGGACTCTGTGCTTCCACTTCCGGGGGCCTGGCTTCAATCCCTGGTCAGGGAACTAAGATCCTGCAAGCTGTGTGGTGTACTCCCCCAACCAAAAAAAAACAAAACAAAAAACTTATATTCTGAGACTCCCATGCAGCCGGGCATTGCCATGTGACTCTGCTTTGGCCACTGAGATATAAGCAAGATTCCCAGGAAGGACATCCCTTTATGAATTTTTTAAAAACTCACAAAGAGAAAGCTTTTGTCTCTGCCTCCTTCTGCCGACCTGGAGCAGCTGCAGCCTTCTTGTAACCATGAGGACAAATGCTATATGATGAAGATGGCAGAACAGAAATGTGGGAAGGCATCCTTGAGCAATAGAACTGACCCCAGATTTCCTCTCCCAGATATATGGTGTCATGCCATATATATATGGTATATATCTTTATCTTCAGAAGCCACAGAGTCTTCTGTTACCTATAAACAAACACATTCCTGAATGATCCATTATGGAGTATAAAAGCTAAAAAGAACCTTAGAAAGGATCTAGCACAGTTAGAGTCAAAGTATGTTCCTAAGAACACTAGTGTTATGGAATGTTAGTTGGCATGCATATTAAAAATGGAGGGCTTCCCTGGTGGCGCAGTGGTTGAGAGTCCACCTGCCGACGCAGGGGACATGGGTTCGTGCCCCGGTCAGGGAAGATCCCACATGCCACGGAGCGGCTGGGCCCGTGAGCCATGGCCGCTGAGCCTGCGCGTCCAGAGCCCCCCCGTATATTTTAGATACTTTTTCATACTCTGTTCAACCGAGTATCTAAGCGCTTAGGCCTAACTGCTTTCTGAGTCTTCATGTCCATGTAAAAGTATTATTAAGTTATTAAATAAAATGTACACTTGACCCTTGAACAACGCAGGGGTTGGGGTGCCGACCCCTGGGCAGTTCAAAATCCAGGTGTAATTTTGTAGTCAGCCCTCTGTTTCTGTGGTTCCGCATCTGTGGACTCAACCAACTGTGGATCGTGTAGCACCATAGTATGTATGTAGCAGAAAAAATTTGCATACAAGTGGACTCACGCAGTTCAAACCCATGTTGTTCAAGGGTCAACTGTATATGCTTTTCTCCTGTTAATCTGTCTTGTGTCAACTTAATTCTCATGCCCAGCCGGTGACCCTAAAAGGTAGAGAAAAAGTTTTGCCTCTCCTACAATATTATTTGGCTTAATTAACAGCCATATTTTCTTTTCTTTAAAGTGAAATATCATTAACTTTGCCTTGTATGCTTTGTCCTTAGATGCTGTTCTGTCCATGATAGGACCATAGCCAGGGATCAAGCTTCATCTGAGCAGCTGGCCTGAGTCTTCCCAGGTAGGATCAGTGGGGAAGGTCAAGGTTGAAAAAACTTATCTTAGGAAAAGGGAGTCAGATGTTCAGAGAATGGATCGACCCTGGAGGGAAAGAGGCTGAGCTAAGAGACCAGCCCTGGGGCAAGGGGTTTCCAGGCCCCAGGAGTTGAGACTGGACTCTCTGCCCTCCTTTTCTTCTCTCTCCACCACACTCTTCCTGTTTTCCTTAGTCTCCCTCCTCTCAGCCCCCATCCCATTCTGTTCCATGGCCAGAGGCAGCTCTGGGGGAAACAGGGACATAGCTGAGCCTCACTAGTCACAATACAAGAAAAAGCTAAATCAACTACTGCTCCCATTTATGGAGAAGCTTCCTCAACGTGCTATAAATACAAGCAGACTGAGTCGTATCGTGCTTAGCTTTATTGCTCTCCGCAGATACAGCATTTTTTATAAATTGAAGGTTTGTGGCAACCCTGCATCGAGCAAATCTGTTGACACCACTTTTCCAACAGCATTATTTTTAAATTAAGGCATATACTTTGTTTTTTTAGACATAATGCAATTGCACGCTTAATAGACTACAGTGTATAGTGTGTATGTATAGTGTATAGTGTATATGTATATATAGTGTAATGTAACTTTTATACACCCTGGGAAAACAAAAAATTTGTGTGACTTGCTTTACTGTGGTATTCACTTCATGGCAGAACCGAGCCTGCAGTATCTCCAAGGTCCGCATAAACTCTTGCACGTGCAATGCATATGTATTCAGTATGTATATGCATATATATGCACACATACGTTACGTACATGTATATCCTTTTTTGTTATATATTTATTTATTTATTTATTATTGGCTACTTTTGGTTCTTCATTGCTGTGCGCGGCTTTCTCTAGTTGTGGCAAGCAGGGACTACTCTTCCTTGTGGTGCGCAGGCTTCTCATTGCGGTGGCTTCTCTTGTTGTGGAGTACGGGCTCTAGGTGTGTGGGTTCAGTAGTTGTGGCACGCGGGCTCAGTAGTTGTGGCACACGGGCTTAGTTGCTCCGCAGCATGTGGGATCTTCCCGGACCAGGGCTCGAACCCGTTGTCCCCTGCATCGGCAGGCAGATTCTTAACCACTGCGCCACCAAAGGAAGTCCACACTTGTGTATCCTTAAGACAACCACTGAGGTAGGCACTGCTATTAGCCCCGTGTGAGAATGAAGAACTGAGCTACAGAGAGGTTAAGGAACTTGGCCAAGGCCAAGGTGGAGAAGCCCTGGGTTTGGGTCCAGACAGTCATGTTCCTGATTCCACCTGCTTAACCACTGTGCAGTACACGGAAAGGTTTATAAACGTGTAAGGGGCATCATTCGGAAGTTTTTTTAAACAAGTGCACATTTGATTCGAAATATGTGTGCATCTGGGAATACTTCAAGCCACCAATTCTTCTGATTTCATATTTTTTTAATGCCAAAATATTATACCGTCAGAGCTATCGGTATTACAGTTCTTAAAAAGAGCACCAAAAAAAAAAAAAAGAGCACCATATACAAGGATATTAAAATCTCCCAAAGTGGCTTTGCAATGAGGAATTGCTAATTGCAAATAAAATTTAAAAGGAGGGGAGGGTGGCTGAGTAAATACAGTCCTAGACATGGGGTGTGTCGGGTGAAGGATTGGAATTCCACAGAAGGCCTTTCGGCGTGGCTGTACAAGTAAAGGGAGCCCTTTGCCTGCTATTTTATGTTTGATCAGGTCCTCCTGTTAATAAACTTGCAGGGTTCCTATTGGGCAAACTCCCAGCCATGCTGTAAAAATGCTTTGTCCCCAGAACATATTTAAATTTCAAATGCATGCCTAATATAATAAGCCCAAGCCTAGTGCGGGTTAAATTCTCTGCATAACTTGAGGGGTTATTTCATTTCACTCCAGCTCTTTGGAGTTCTGCATTTGGGTTTTGTCCACTGCCCCCTGCCCCCAAGCCTGTCTTCCTTTCTCTCTGCAATCTGCTAGTGGCAATTAGCCTAAAAGATATACCTTTGTGCTCTGGTTTGGTTTAAAAAGGCATTAATCTTGGTTATGGGGGATACGCTATGCTAATGTGTGTTTTATTTTCAGCAAGTCTTATTGATCTGCACTTTCCATTCTTCCTTGATCTGCACTTTCCATTCTTCCTTATTAATGTCCAGCAGCCTAACTTTTAAAGGGTCAAATTTCAAAGAGACAACAACCTCTCCTTGGGAAGTACTCCCCCTCATATTTCTGGAAACACAAGTAGACTATTTGGCCCCTGATCCATGTGCATGGATGGGTTCATGTGAGCGTCCTGGGGTTTGAGGGTTTGCAATGCAGGCCTGGAAGCTAAGGGTACCCGAAGGAACACTTCTCACTGTACAGCTTTTTTAGAACGCTAAGTGGTGGGAGTGGTGGAGGGATGGGGGGAATGGGGGCGGCGGAAATCAAAAATCACCTCTTCTGAGTTTGAGGATCTCTATCTTCTGTTTTGGGACTATCTAAATTTACCATTTCAATAGTTGCCTGATCCCAGTGCTGTACTGCTATTTATGGAAATTCTAAATGTAGTCACTTCAGTGGCTATTGTTAATGACAACAACACAAACTTAAAAGGAGAAGGATAAGATCGCTCCAACTTCTGGACTCCAACTTCTCCAACTTCTGGACTTATCCTTTTCAAATAAATTTCTCATTTTGGAATCATTTTAATTTTACAGAGACATTGTAAAGATGATACTGAGTTCCCACATGCTCTCTTTATCCAATTTCCCCTAATTTTAACATCTTACATTTCATGGTACACTTGACAAAATTGAGAAATGAACGTTAGTAAAATACAGTTAACTAAATTCCAGATTTTGTTATGATTTCATCAGTTTTTCCACTGACTGATGTCCTGTTTCTGTTTTAGGATCTAATCCAGGATACCACTCTGCACTTTTAGCGTTTTCTTTGTTTTAACTCTTATTTTGTTTTCATCACATTGACCTCCCCACATCATTGCGTTTTGTTTTGTGGGGTTTTTTCTTCTTATTGTTTTTGCTATTAATAATTAAAAAAAAAAATCACGGGAGAGCACAGTCTTCTGAAAGGAACACTAGAGTCTCTTTATTTATTTCCTAAATGGTGATATGCATCCCACTGGTGGTACACATGAGATAATTTTAGGTGGTATAACAATGAAAGTTTTTTATTTAAATAGTTATATTTTTTAATGGCTTTTAGAAAACTATATAACAAGCCAATAAGTCCATTTTACAGACATCATTTCCCAGGATGAGGCTAAATATGAAAAAGTGAGTCAATATCAAGATGGCTTAAAGGAAAATATTATGTAAGTGATTGTACAAGTGATTCACAGATAAGGGAAGTGCTTACAGGGCTGAAATTTGGAAATACTTGGTCTGTTTCAGACCCTTCCTTACGCACACGAGGAAACTGAGGCCTGTGCCTGCACTGCAAAGATCACTCCTTCCCCGGTGGCCCCGTTCCCATGGAGGCCGCCTCTCCGCAGAGCCAAGGTACAGCTCCTGGCTGGTCTGTGTGTCCTGCCAGGTGATGGGTACAGTTACAGGCTTGAGGTCATTCTGGTCCATCAGACCTGAGAGCAAACCTGCCAGGGGCTTCAGGAAAGTTTTCTTTTGTCTTAAAAAGGGATGCAGTCATCAATAGTGGGCAGGACCCGTAAGCCATGGCACCTCCACAGAATGAGGAGTTCTACACTACCGTAAAAACGACCAAATCCCACTGTGGAGGGATTGCTAAGGCATGTTGCTATATGAAACAATCTAGAAAAGTATACTGTTGACCCTTGAACAATACAGGTTTGAACTGAGTGGGCCCATTTATACGCGAATTTTGTTCACTAATAAATACTGCAGTGCTGCGGAGTTCATGGTTGGTTGAATCCGCGGGCACCGGGGATTAAGGAGGGCCGACTATGATTTATACGCGGATTAACCCCTACCTTGTTCAAGGGTCAGCTGTATATAGTATATTATTAACCATCTAAGAAAGGGAGGAGGTACAAATACAAATACATGTTTGCCTATATTAAAAAACAAATAGTGGAAAGATGAAATAAAAACTTTTTAAAAAAACTGGTTACCAACAGGGAAGGGAGGAAAATGAGAAGAGACAGGCCAGAACCTTCTCTAAAAGCTACTTTGGTAATTTCACTTTGGTCCCATCTACGTATCTTACATAACTGAAACTTAAATTCAGTTTTTTAAAAAAGCAATCCCTAAAATTTGAAAACAAATTATAAAAAAAAAAAAAAAAAAGAAAGAACCTAACCGTATATTTACTTGGTAGCATAACTACACAGAGAGGAAATATTTCAAGGGACTGAAGTCCCAAACTCCTTCTGAAATGGAGTAGCTCAGATCTCATAATTTGACTGTATATCCTTGGCGGGGTGTGTATGCCCTAAGGACAAAAAACCCCTGCAAAAACAAATCTTAAAAACGATTTTTCTTAATCGTATTGGTGGTGGTCAAGTTGATACGGCTCTTCTTAGACGGTTATGTATATATTGTGGGATAAAGCAAATATTTGTCTCTTAGGTCAAATGATTACCTTAAAAAAAAGCCTTTTAAATAAAATTTTATTGCAAATTAATATGTATTTATTCTACAAAATGTTGAAGAAGGCAAGTAACCTTAATAAAAATCACCCATCCTCTTATCATTCAGAGATAACCGATATCACCACTGTATATATATATATATATATTTTTTGCGGTACGCGGGCCTCTCACTGCTGTGGCCTCTCCCGTTGTGGAGCACAGGCTCCGGACGCGCAGGCTCAGCGGCCATGGCTCACGGGCCCAGCCGCTCCGCGGCATGTGGGATCTTCCCGGACGGAGGCATGAACCTGTGTCCCCTGCACTCGCAGGCGGACTCTCAACCACTGCGCCACCAGGGGAGCCCAGCACTGTATATCTTTAACTCATTTTCTGTGCATGACTCTGTACTTCTCTTACAAAAATGACATCATGCTGAATATATGTTCAGAATATAACCCCTTTTTCAATTTTTTTATTAGTGTATGACATTCTTTCCATATCTCTAACCTAAGCGTTTTTCTGCATCTGTTAGTCTGTAAACTCCTTAAGGGTAGGGCCTTTGACCAATATTTCTCCAACTTTATTCACATACCCCAAACTCAAATTTTGTCATATATGCATTGCACCTCTTCAATTATGTACTTAATATTTTCCTTTAAACAGCTCACATTTTTTTCTTAGCCTAACCTTATGCCATTGTGTTCTTGAAATTAGAGGCTTGATAAACTAGTTATACGTTCTGCTACTATGAATTAATATAAATACATAACTGATAAAATTCAAATGTTCATCTATGTATGGTTCTAAATCATCTTGTGCACAGCCAGAGGTGTGCACCACATTTTGGCAAAGTTCTATAGCATCCTATTTAAAGGCTAAATAGAGTTTAGATTTTTTTTATTATTGACTTTGTATATGCGTACACTTTCTATGAGTTTTAATGCTCTTTGAGAGGTGTGCGACCGTCACCACAATCAGGATACAGGAATGTTCAGTCAGCCCGCAAAATGCCCCCCTGCTGCCCCTTTGCAGACTTCTCTTTTCTGGACAGCCCATGATCTCCCACTGTTGGGTCATGGAGTTGTTTCCTAGTTTTCTCTTTGATGATTAACTCACTTCCTTTAAGTATTGTTGTGTTTGAAGCCCTCTGGGATAGCTTCAAATTGTAATCAATCCGGGGTTTCTAAGCACTGATAGAAATATCCAGAGAAACATAACTTATCTGTTTTTTTTCTTCTACTTTAAGTTTCTGTATCCCCTCAAAATTTTATGCATTTATAAGGAAGTCATGGTTTCTGTTGTTTCTGAGCACAATTAAACAAAGATAAACGGTATAAACATTTCAAAGATGAAGCATCTTGGATCTAATACACAATCCACACGGGTGCCTGATTTTGGCTTCGGGATTTTCTGTTCCATTCCCTCAGTCCTTCACCATGCTCTTGTGATAGGCAAGCCACCCTTACATGAATAATATTTCCCAGCACACGTGTACCCTCTCCACTAGCCTGTGTCCGTGAGAGACATCACTAATCAATCACTGCACTCTTCAACTGATCCCCAGTACAACTCAGAGTCCTTCTCAACCCAGCATTCCAGGCAGTTGGGTGGAGGTAGCAACCACATGAAATGTTTTTGCTCTTCTAATTCAGTCTTAGGTTGAGGTTGAAATAATGTCTCTATCTTGACCTGTTGGGTCTCTTAGCCCACAAGTCTTCAATCCTCACACCAGAGCTCACTTATCCCCACTTGTAGACCCAGCTCCAAGGCTTTACTTAGGGCTGGGAGGAGGATGTACGGAGTAGAACAAAGGAGTTCTTTGGGGTGATGGAACTGTTCTGTATCCTGGTTGTAGTGGTGGTTACAAAAATTGATACATGTGTTAAAACTCATCAAACTGAACACCCAGAAAAAGTCAATTCAAAAAATGTTAACACGGGCTTCCCTGGTGGCGCAGTGGTTGAGAGTCTGCCTGCCGATGCAGGGGACATGGGTTCGTGCCCCGGTCCGGGAGGATCCCACATGCCGCGGAGCGGCTGGGCCCGTGAGCCATGGCCGCTGGGCCTGCACGTCCGGAGCCTGTGCTCTGCAACGGGAGAGGCCACAGCAGTGAGAGGCCCGCGTACCGCAAAAACAAAACAAACAAACAAAAATGTTAACACGAGTGTGGGTGGTATTATGACAGAGGTGACTTTGAATCTACCCTAATTTATAAACAAATGAAGTATTGAACTAATTTCCAGCTTGGGTGCTCCACTGGGGGTGGTATACATCTCATACGTAAGTGGACTTATGTCCTGACCCCGTTGAGGCTGGAAAGTGTTGGTCAAGGGCAAAGAGAACTATCTGGTTTTGAGCTTTTCTATTTTGGCCACAGGTGTTCTCATTTCCTAGCAGACAGGTTCCTTCACGGTAGGGTAGTTGTTAACTAGTTGGGGACCCCAGAGCCTTCCCCTGCCCGCCTCGTTGCACTGTGAACTCTGCTCACACAGGCCTCTCCTTCACTCCTTTGCCACCTTTGGAACTTGGACCACAGGTGTCCTGGAAGAGCCACGTTTCACCCCTTCCCCTCGCTTTCCCTGGTCTGAATCTCACCCATCCCTCCAGCTGCCTTTCTGTCCCCCGGCCAACCGGATGACAAGATGACTGCCATTTGAATTCACACAGTGCCTGTCCTGATCTGGGCCAAGGGAAGCCTTTCTGGAAATGGACTGAGTCAATGCAGGGTCAGTTCTTAGCGGGAAGTATGTGCCCCACATAGTAATTCATTATGCATGCTCAACAGACAACTGGTGTTTATTGGAGCTATTCTAATGACCACCTAAAGCCATGGTTCTCCAAATGTGGTCTCAATCCAGCAGCGTCAGCAGCATCTGTAAACTTGTTATGAATGCAAGTCTTGGGCCCCGACTAAGACTTACTGAATCAGAAACTCTGGGGGTGCTCCCCAACAATCAGCCTCTGCACAAACTCTTCAAGTGATTTTTTTTTTTTTTTTTGGCTGCGTTGGGTCTTTGTTGCTGCATGTGGGCTTTCTCTAGTTATGGTGAGCAGGGGCTACTCTTCATTGTGGTGTGCAGGCTTCTCATTGTGGTGGCTGCTCTTGTTGCAGAGCACGGGCTCTAGGCGCGCAGGCTTCAGTAGTTGTAGTATGCGGGCTCAGTAGTTGTGGCTCGTGGGCTCAGTAGTTGTGGCGCACGGGCTTAGTTGCTCCGTGGCATGTTGGATCTTCCCAGACCAGGGCTCGAACCGTGTCAGCTGCATTGACAGGTGGATTCTTAACCACTGCGCCACCAGGGAACTCCCTCTCCAAGTGATTTTTGCACTCGCTGAGAAACACTGAAGTTCGAGAACCACTGGTCTCAAGCACTGGTTTATCCTGACTGCACCTTACAGAGGGCTGTTAAATCCCAACATCCACGTAAGAAATGATGGCATCTTGGACAGAGGGGAAGGAATTAGACTTCATCCTCCGAAGGGAGGAGGATCAAGGAACTTGCAGATATATTTTAAAAGCCTCACATTCCCCCTTACCTTGCTTTATTTTTCCTTAGAGTTATTATCACTCCTGACATATTATGTGTCTATTTCTCTGTATGTTTGCTGTCCTTTTCTGTTCAGATGTCAGCTCCTTGTCTGCCTGGATCGCTCCCCTATCCTTTTGCTTATAACCATGCCTGATGCCTAGTAGGTGCTCAATATATATATTTTTGAGTGAATCATTCACCATGTGGTAATGCCTGTTTCATTTGGAAAAAAAATCAGACTGTTTGCCGGGAATCCAAAGGGAAAAAAATGTCTGCTGACAGAGGAGGAGACCAGAGAGGCTTAAGAAAATAATGCCCTGTAGTGGCGAGTACTCAGTAGCTGAGAGCGCCCAGCGGGGTTGCTTTCCCAGGGGGCTTTGGCTGTAGCAAGTCAGCTGTCCAGGAGGATGGGGAACAGCTAATGGAGGTGCCTTAGCATCTAGATCCTGGAATTATTCCTGATCTGTTGTCCACGTGACAGACTCTTGCCCTCTCAAATGGGCTGCTTGTTCCCAAAGAGAAAGGGCTACGTCTTAGTGTCTTGGTGTTCAGTACACATAATGCAGTGTACTTAAAATTCATTGGCTACTTAATTGAGAGACACCAGGCCTGGTGGAATAATAATACAGCTATTTTTTATTGAGTGTAAGCTGGGTGCCAGGTACAGTACTGAATGCTGATGTGCATTGCCTCAAAAAGAGTTGTGTCCATTTTATGATGGGGACACTGAGACCTAGAGAGATAAAAAAAAAAAGAAGGGTCTGGCACATGGAGGGGACTCAGTAAATAGCTGTAGAATGATTGGACTCCTGTTATGTGGTTATGCCTCCACATTGTGTACACCCAACCTCTGTTTACTGTGTGGAGATTATAATTGGAGTCGATAATTTTTCTTTTTTTTTTTTTTTTTTGGCTGCGTTTGGTCCTCTTTGCTGTGCGGGGGCTTTCTGTAGTTGCGGCGAGCGGGGGCTACTCTTCGTTGCAGTGCACAGGCTTCTCATTGCGGTGGCTTCTCTTGTTGCAGAGCTCGGGCTCTAGGCGCGCAGGCTTCAGTAGTTGTGGCACGCGGGCCTCCGTAGTTGTGGCACACGGGCTCATTAGTTGTGGCTCACGGGCTCTAGAGCACAGGATCAGTAGTTGTGGCTCACGGGCTTAGTTGCTCCGTGGCATGTGGGATCTTCCCGGACCAGGGCTCGAAGCCGTGTCCCCTGCATCGGCAGGCAGATTCTTAACCACTGCGCCACCAGGGAAGCCCCACAATTTACTTTTAAAGTTAAGGAAAATTTCCCAAATCAGGTGTCTTTAGAATCATGTTATCCTCACCTCCACCTCTGTCCCAGATAGAGTCAATCTACTTAATCGCATCATCCTGAAGGCAGAATCAGATCTCTGTCCCTCCCCTTAATGCCCATCCTTACTATGCTGATTCACATATATCAGATATTAGACTTTGGGAGGGAGAGGGGCCGGCAATTATAAGGGAAAGTAAGTACTGGCCTCCTTCCTTTATATTTAGAGTGTTCTTTTAAAAAAACAAAACCAAAACAAACAAACAACCTGGTTGCACATTGGTATCAACAAAGACCATGTTTAAATTTGGATGCTGAATTCCTGGTAATTGAAGGGTTTGAATCATTCTCTCATGCTTTCACTCGTGTCTATTGTGCAGTGATTCTGTGCTAGTCATTGTGATAAGCACGAGAGGTACAACAGTAAGAAGACACACTGACCTAGGCCTTTCAACCCACCAGAACAGCAGAGAATTAGAGTTCAGCTCTCCCTTGTCATTAGCTGAAAAAATTATTTTCTAAACGCATCTACCAAGAGCCCCCATGCTAGCCTCTTAGCCCCACCTGAGTGGCTTCAAACCTGGCAGCCCCATCCTCTTCCTCGGGGTGCTTGCGATTCTGATAATTCCTCCAGAAGATTCTCTCAGATTTGTCCTCCAACCACGTTACCTGTTCATTCAGCTTGATGTGACTTGAAATTTCAGAATTTGATTTTATTTTGTGGGATGTATTTATTTTTTAAATTCCAAAAAATTCTGTTCATTATTTGAAAATTCAAATATTATGTGAAATATATGGTATAAAAAAAGTCTACGCCATGTCCCAGAGAAAGCCACTATTACTAGTTTGGTGTATTTTCCATTAATTTTTTAAAATGTATAAATTAGCATATATTATTATCTTTTAAGGGAATTATACTCTTCATACTGTCTTTCGACTAGCTTTTTTCTCTAAACAATACATTCTAGATGTGTGCTGTTCAGTATGGTACGATAAGCCTCATGTGGGAATTCAAATTTAAATACATAAAAAATTAAATAAAATTAAACCTTTAGTTCTTCAGTTACAGTTGCCACATTTCAAGTGCTACAAGTGGCAAGTGGCTACCATATTGGGCAGACATAGAACATTTCTATCATCACAGAAAGTTCTATTAGATAGCACTGCTCTACATAACTTTCCGTGTCCATCTATAGACTTTCTATTTCATTCTTTTTTTTTACCTCATTTTTCTTTGTATGAACATACGTCAATATACTTAATCATTTATACTGATAGACATTGAGTTTGTTTCCAGTTTTTCACAGTTGCAAACAGTGCTGCAAAATACATCCTCATACGTAAAATGTGCCTCACTTGTGCCCTGACTCTGCAGAAATGAAATCCCAGAAGTGAAAATGCTCAGTCAAAAGTTATAAGACTCAATTTAAATTTTCAGTTTTTAAAATAAAACCTTTGTTCTCCAGGAGCTTAGACTGAGAATAGATGTCCCTATTGGTTAATCTGTCTGATTATATATCAAAATATAGGGTAGCAGAATGGAAAATGGTCTGTGGCTTTGGGTAATTTTACTATCCACAAATTATAGCGGTACAATTTGTGAAGTTGCATCTTAAATGGAAATTTGGTTTTAAAGCCAGTGTGGAAGGTAAAAAACACATAGTCATAAAATTGCCCTCAAAAAATCCCTTAACTTGTAAATAAACATCATACCTTCTCTTAATAAGTCCGACATAGCCTGTCATTCCTCTGTGGCGGGGAGCACTGAATGTTTAATGGGCCAGAAGCCAGATAAAGAAAGGGCCCCACTTTGGCTATCAATTTTCCCATCCATGAAATAAGTAGGTTGAAACTCCCAAACACATTTCCAGGCAAAATGGTCCATGACTCCCAAAAATGTACTGGCTAGACAATATCCCTTTAGTGACTGCCTGAAAGAAATAAACATAGCACCAGAAAAGCCAGATGTATAAAGAAAGTAAATAGTCATTTGATCATAACACAATGTTTCTCAAGCCACTCACTATTTTAGAATATTCAAATAGATTGTACATACACAGATTTCTACTTCTGGCCATGATGGAATAACAGAGACTAGATTTATCCTAAGTCCTTAACTAATTAAAAACAAAACCACACTAAATATGTGAAGCCTACCTTTTCAGACATTGGGCAATAGGAAGATCATGACAGCTTGTCTGAGAAAAAGGAAACAAATTAGTGAAACTTTGATTGCTGGATTTCTGCCTGGAGGCACAGTCAAGAGTGCAGCACATTTCTCCAAAGAAGGCATACAGGTGGCCAACAGGCACATGAAAAGATGCTCAACATGGCTAATGATTACAGAAATGCAAATCAAAACTACAGTGAGGTATCACCTCACAATGGTCAGAACAGCCTTCGTCAAAAATTCTACAAATAATAAATTCTGGAGAGGGTGTGGAGAAAAGGGAACCCTACTACACTGTTGGTGGGAATGTAAATTGGTGCAGCCACTATGGAGTTCCAGTATGGAAGTTCCTTCAAAAACTAAAAATAGAGTTACCATATGATCCAGCAATCCTACTCCTGGGTATCTATGCAGAAAAGACAAAAACTCTAGTTTGAAAAGATACATGCACCCCAATGTTCATAGCAGCACTATTTACGATAGCCAAGACGTGGAAGCAACTTAAGTGCACATAAATGGATAAAGATGCGGTGTGTATATATATATACACACACATATACACACATACATACATACATACACAATGGAGTATTACTCAGCCATAAAAAAGAATGAAATAATGCCATTTGCAGCAACATGGATGGACTTAGAGATTATCATACTAAGTGAAGTAAGTCAGAGAAGAAAAATATCACATGATATCACTTATATGTGGAATCTTAAAAAAAATGATACAAGTGAACTTATTTACAAAACAGAAACAGGGGCTTCCCTGGTGGCACAGTGGTTGAGAGTCTGCCTGCCAATGCAGGGGACGTGGGTTCGTGTCCCGGTCCGGGAAGATCCCACATGCCACGGAGCAGCTAGGCCCATGAGCCATGGCCGCTGAGCCTGCGCGTCCGGAGCCTGTGCTCCGCAATGGGAGAGGCCACAACAGTGAGAGGCCCGCGTACCACAAAAAAAAAAAAAACAGAAACAGACTCACAGACATAGAAAACAAACTTACAGTTATCAAAGGGGTAAGGAGTGGGGAAAGACAAATTAGGAGTTTGGGATTAACAGATGCACACTACTATATATAAAATAGATAAACAACAAGGACCTACTGTATAGCACAGGGAACTCTATCCAACGTCTTGTAATAACCTATAATGGAAAAGAATCTGAAAAAGAATATATATATAGTACTGAATCAGTTTGCTGTACACCTGAAATTAACACAACATGGTAAATCAACTATACTTCAATTAAAAAAAAGAAAAAATTTAATATTGTAAATACACTTAAATATAAAACAAGAAAAATTAAATTTAAAATATTTTTAAAGAATTAAAGTAGAACCTACACTTGTGTCCACATGTTGCCATTTATGGTGCTCATTATCATTTTGTAAGTCTGTTCACCTCCAGTATTGGTGCCTTCAGAGCAGAAAGATTTCCCTTTCCTTTCATCACCAGTAGACTTGCCATTCATAAACCATCTCAACTTCTATCCATCTTAAAATATCTTGGGCTTCCCTGGTGGCGCAGTGGTTAAGAATCTGCCTGCCAGTGCAGGGGACATGGGTTTGAGCCCTGGTCTGGGAAGTTCCCACATGCCGTGGAGCAACTGAGCCCATGTGCCACAACTCCTGAGCCTGCGCTCTAGAGCCTGTAAGCCACAACTACTGAGTCCACGTGCCACAACTACTGAAGCCTGCGTGCCGAGAGCTTTTGCTCCGCAACAAGAGAAGCCACCGCAGTGAGAAGCCCACGCACTACAACAAAGAGTAGTACCTGTTCACCACAACTAGAGAAAGCCCGCGCGCAGCAACGAAGACCCAACATAACCACAAATAAATAAATTTGTAAAAAACAAAGAAAATAAGGGAAGAGATCTCCCCTCCCTTTAATTTAAAAAAATCTTAATTTCACTTTAATTTTTCAAACATGTTGGACAAAGTTTTTATTTTATAAAATGGTAATAAGCTGTTATAAAAACTACTAATACCCCAAATGAAACTGGATGCATGTCATAAGTAGATGATTCAAATTAAGGAGTGCCAATCATGAAAATATATTCAGCAACATGTAACCTTTTTTACAAATAAAAGAAATGTAACAGTAATGAAAAAAAGAACGCAGAGCACAGAGGAAAATATCCTGAACAGCATGACTATCTCACTAAACTAAGGAGACAGATATTGGAGTTCAAAAAGTCTGAGGTGACTGGAAGTTGTTGGACAGAGTTCCAGAAAGAAAGGAACAACACAGAAAAAGAGCTCTAGTGATCTACATAAGGAATCCTTTTCAGTCTTTGCTGAATATTTTGACATGTGTCCACAGTATTGAGCAAAGAGTGACTGGGAAGCTTTAAGCTGAACAATTCTCAGATCTCAGACAGAGCTGGATATTTTCAAATTCCTGCCATCCCGATTGGAGAGCTCTCATTGATCACTCAGGATATATAGTAAAGACCACAAAAGGGCCACATCTTAATAGTGAGGCTAAACTACCCCTAGATATCCCTGGACTATTCTAGTTCTTTCCTGACAAAAGTTATAACCAAGCCTCAAAAGTGTCACACTGAACTACAAGTAACTTAACTGCCTGCTAGAGCAAAGTCTAACATTCTTCAGAGGAAGGCAATGAAATACAGATATTCAACAATTTAAAATCACAATGTCCAGCATCTAATAAAAAAATTACTAGACAAGCAATAAGGAGGAAAATATGACCCATAACCAGGAAAAATATCAGTCAATAGAAACAGACCCAGAATTGAAGAGATGAGGGAATTTGCAGACAAGGGCATTGAAACAGCTATTATAACTCTGTTCAAATATTTAAAGGAAAACATGAAAAGTGGGGAGAGAAGTGAAAGATAAAGAACTAAAAGGAGGGCTTTCCTGGTGGTGCAGTGGTTAAGAATCCGCCTGCCAAGGCTGGGGACACGGGTTCAAGCCCTGATCCGGGAAGATCCCACATGCTGCGGAACAGTTAAGCCCGTGCACAACTACTGAGCCTGTGCTCTGGAGCCCTCAAGCCACAACTACTGAAGCCCACACGCCTAGAGCCCGTGCTCTGCAACAAGAGAAGCCACCACAATGAGAAGCCCATGCACCGCAGTAAAGAGTAGCCCCCGCCCGCAGCAACTAGAGAAAGCCCACGTGCAGCAACAAAGACCCAACTCAGCCACAAATAAATAAATATATAAATAAATTTAATTTTAAAAAAGAAATAAAAGGAACTGCTAGTGGAAAAATTACTGTACGATATTAACAGTTTTTTAGATACTGCAGAAGAAAAGCTCAATGAATGAAGACATAGCAATAAAAACCATCCAAATTGAGAGACAGAAAAGACAAAAGATTGAAAAACATGAACAGAGTCACAGTGACCCATGGGACAATATCAAGTAGTCTAACATATGTGTAATTGAGGTCTCAGAATAAGAGGAGGGAAGGAGGCATGCAGAAAAAATACTGGATGAACTAAAGGCCAAAGTTTTTGAAAATTTGGTGAGAACTATCAATTCACAGAACCAGGAAACTAAATGAACCCAAAGCAGGATGAAAATAAACCACAAGAAGATATATTATCAGAATCAAATTCCTGAAGTTTTCCTCCGCCATTCTGGTGTGTGCAGCCAACTCTGTTCCTCACCATGTCTTCTCACAAGGCTTTCAGGACCAAGGAATTCCTGGTCAAGAAAAAGCAGAATTATCCCATTCCTCAGTGGATTTGGTTGAAAACTGGTAATAAAATCAGGTACAACTCCAAGAGGAGACATTGGAGAAGAGCCAAGCTGGGTCTATAAGGAATCGCACATGAGATGGTACACATATTTATGCTGAATCAAGGTCATTTGCATCTTACCATCTCACCCTGAAAACCACTACTGTCTGGACAACTGGATGTATTTTATTGGGAAAATGATTTTTCTCTGTTTTAGTTTATCTGCACTAGTAGTTTGGCTCATAAATAAATATGTGAGAATCTTTTGTTGGAAACAAAAACAAAACCAAAAAACAAATTCCTGAAAACCAATGGCTAAGAGAAAAATCTTAAGAGAAAACAGGAAAAAAATAGTCATTGAATATACAGGAAGAAAGAGTTACATTTCTTGTCAGACATTATGCAGGTCAGACACAATGGAAGTGCTGAAACTGTCAACCTAGAATTCAGTGAAGATATCTTTCAAAAATGAATGCAAAATAAAGATCATTTCAAACAAACAAAAATGAGAGCATTTGTCACCGGCAGAATGCACTGCAAGAAATGATAAAGAAAATTTCTCAAATGGAAGGAAAATGATACCTGATAGAAAATGGGATTACACAAAGGAATAAAAAAATGCCAAAAGTGATAAATATATGGATAAATATAAAATACTTTTTTCCCCTTTATTTTTTTTATTTTTATTTTTTTGCAGTACGCGGGCCTCTCACTGTTGTGGCCTCTCCCGTCACGGAGCACAGGCTCCGGACGCGCAGGCTCAGCGGCCATGGCTCACGGGCCCAGCCGCTCTGCGGCATGTGGGATCTTCCCGTACCACGGCACGAACCCGCATCCCCTGCATCGGCAGGTGGACTCTCAACCACTGCACCACCAGGGAAGCCCTTCCCCTCTATTTTTAATGTCTTTAAAAGATCATTGGAAAAAAAAAAAATCATTGAAGTACAGCATGGATAAAGGGAAAAAAAAATTTTATAAGGGAGAAACCTAACAAATACTACCTCTGATAGGCACTCAAAGTTAACATAAACTGTGTTGGTAGTTCGTACCCTTGATGTGATGAGAATGGCTTTACTGCCATGGTCTTCCTCCCACAAACATATGACATCAGACAAATCCCAGTTGAGGACATGCTACAAGATACCTGCGCAGTAGTCCTCAAAACTGTCAAAATGAAAAAACACGAACAGTCTGAAAAATTGTGACAGCCAAGAGGAGCCTAAGAAGACATGACACTAAATATCGTATGATATCCTGAATAGGGGTCCTCTCACAGAAGAAAGACATCAAATAAAAGCTAAAGAAATCTCAATAAAGCATGCACTTTAGTTCATAATTAAGTATCAATATTAATTCATTAATTGTAATAAATGTACCATGCTAATGTAAGATGTTAATAATGGGGGATACTGTTTTTACTGTTTAAAGTAAAATTGACTGTTTAAAGCAAAAATGTCAAAGTATTTTAACATTTATAACCAAAGTAGTAATAAAATTTATGACAAATAAAGCACAAAAGACATGTGGGGGAAATGGAAATATCTTACTACAAGTATTGTATTTGATGGTGGACTGCAATGCATTAAAATACATATGATAAACCCTAGAGCAACCACTAAAAAATAAAAAGATATAGCTAATAATCCAACGGGGAAGATAAAATGGAATCCTAAAAAATAACTCAGTTAACCCAAAAGAAGGCAGGAAAAAAGAAATACAGAGAAGATGAGACAATAGAAAACAAAGAGCAAGATTGTAGACTTAACTCCAATCATATCAAAAATTACTATAAGTGTAAATGACCTAAATATTCCAGTTAAAAAGTCAGAGATTGTCAGCCTACATAAAAAGGCAAGACTCGGGCTTGCCTCGTGGTGCAGTGGTTAAGAATCTGCCTGCCATTGCAGGGGACACAGGTTCGAGCCCTGGTCCGGGAAGATCCCACATGCCACAGAACAACTAAGCCTGTGCACCACAACTACTGAGCCTGCGCTCTAGAGCCCACGAGCCACAGCTACTGAGCCCACATGCTGCAACTACTGAAGCCCATGCACCTAGAGCACATGTTCCGCAACAAGAGAAGCCACCGCAATGAGAAGCCCATGCACCGCAACAAAGAGTAGCCCTCTCTCACCACAACTAGAAAAAGCCCGCGCGCAGCAACGAAGACCCAACGCAGCCAAAAATAAATAAATAAAAAAAATAAATTAAAAAAAAAAAACATCATGTTAAAAAAAAAAGGCAAGACTCAACTATATGCCATCGCCAAGAAACCCATTTAAAATATAAAAATATAGAGGTTAGAAGTAAAGAATTGAAAGAGATACACAATGCAAACACTAAGCAAAATAAAGCGGAGTGGCTATACTAATTTCATACAAAGTAGACTTCAGTACAAGAAGTATTACCAGGGATTAAATGGGACATTTCAAAGTGAAAATGGGGTCAGTTCACCAAATGACATAATGCTAAATCTGTATATCCTTAATAACACAGAACTGAAAGAATAATACAGGTACATAGTACAGAACTCAAAACAAAAAAAAATATGAATTGTTTGACACACTGACTGGGAGTTTATCTGTGAGATAAATTTCTATAAATGGAAGTGCTGGGTCAAAGTACATATTGATAAAAATTTGATGGATACTGCCTAACTGCTGTCAAGGGGAGATGGTGGGGTAAAGGAACAATTGCTGTTAGCAATAACCTAATAAGAATAAGAATAATAGCTAAGGAACTTCCCTGGTGGCACAATGGTTAAGAATCCACCTGCCAATACAGGGGATCCGGGTTCGAGCCCTGCTCGGGGAAGATCCCACATGCCGTGGAGCAACTAAGCCCGTGCGCCGCAACTCCTGAAGCCCGTGCACCTAGAGCCCGTGCTCCACAACAAGAAAAGCCACCGCAATGAGAAGCCTGTGCACTGCAATGAAGAGTAGCCCCCACTCGCCACAACTAGAGAAAGCCTCCGCAGCAACAAAGACCCAACACAGCCAAAATAAATTAATTTTTTAAAAAAGAATAATAGCTAAGATTTTTTTGAGTACCTACCATGTGCCATACTGTTCTCATTTATTAACTTTTTACTCTCATGAGGGAGGCACTCTGCCTCTCTCCCATTTTATAGAAGACTTCTGGGCTAGCAGATTATAAAAGGGAGTGTGAGTGCAGGGAGGGCAGATACTGCAAGTTACGTTTATCACAAATCCTGGAAATCTTCGCTTATACACATCCTTAAGTTTTCCTGTGTGACTGGGTAGCTAAAAATGGAGAATAGAGTAGCCAATTCATCTTCCACGACCCTCTCAGAGGATTGCTTTGCTTTGCGTTGCATTTTAGCTCTAGAGGCTGGAAACTGCCTTCCAATACAGTTTTCTTAATGGACATTGAAATGTGAATTTCATGTAGTTTTCATGCATCATGAAATAATCTTCTTTTGTGTCTCAACCATTTAGCCACAATAAAGTACTTCACCTCAACTGAACACCATACCCCTCCCTTTCCAAGATTTCACCTCAGCACCACCACCCTGCCCCCACCCAGCTTAACATGCTTCCTTCTATTGTGAAAAGAAAATTCCATGAATGCAGAAGCAGAGACTCATGAATTTTCTTTTTTTTCCTCCTCAAGGTGCTTACCTAAGATGAGCTTTGTGATTGGAATGCAAAGGGGCATCAAACGGACTCCCAATCGCATTAGGGAAGATAAGCAGTTATCAGATGGTTTGACCGATTGGGTGGTTAAGTATTTTCCTGAGGAAGCCATTTTCAGTATTGCCTTCAGAGGGGCTTAACAAACTGGTTCTCGCCTCCTAAAGTTATGGTTGCTAACTTTTGCTTTTGGTATACTAATTTTTTTTCTGATCAGTTGCAGCCAACACAGGTTTTGATTTTACAGATTAAAAGGGCTGGAAAATCTCCCAATTATTTTGCCCACCAAGGCAATCTCCAAATCACTGAATGTGCTCGCCACTGTAATAACGGGTCATCTGTTTTCTAAAATGAGAGTATGGGACAAAATAAGTTTCTTTTAGGACTTTCTTTCAAGATGAAGGCTTCCATTTCTAAAAGTAAAATTCTAAGCTGAATTGAGAGCCACTGGCAATGCCTCCTAAAGTGAAAATTCTTGGGGACTTAAAAAAAAAATTCTCAACCTCCCCCAAAACATACTAATCATTTTTAATCAACTTTTTCTTTTTTTTCTGACCACAGACATTCTCAGCATTTGGAAAAGCCCATTCACTGGACAAGTTGTAATACTCATTATAATCATAAAAATGACAGGGATTTTAAAAGCCAGATGCCAACCCAGTGAGAGAGAGCTTAACAGGACTTTTGGGCTGAGAAGCCCAGGGAGATTTTGAGTCTGCAGTGAGTAACTTGAAGGGAAATCCTGACTCCAATTATAAAGCAAAGACAAAATCCCCTCAGTCCTTTCAATACATCCAACTTCTCTGGCCAAATTGTGTTCTTTCTCCTCCCCACACCCTACCCCCTCCAGCATTTCCATAAACAATATGGCTATCGGGCCAAGCCTCTTGGTCAGCAAATAAAGGCAGAGAGCTAAGTAAATTTGCTTCCCAGCAATTATTTTTGTGAGGTCACGGAGTTAAGCATTAAAAGAATACTACTGCGGATGGGGGTATTCAGTAACTGTATGATTTGTGCTGCAAAACTGACAAAAGGAGCCAGCCACTCTCCTACTTTTATACCCACAGAAATCATTGACTATGGGGTCTTTGTTCCCTAAATTCATCTAAGAGGAATCTTTCACATGAACGCCCCTGCATTCCTGCTAATCCCCTCCTGCACTCTGCTTCCCAAAGAAAGTCCATTTGGTCATTTGGTCTGAGTCTTCACCTGCAATTTATCAGGATAATTATGACCTGAAAAGAAAAGAAAGAAAATAAAGCAAGAACAAAGAAAAAAATAATAAAGCAAAATCCACCAAGATCTTTAGTATCCAGAGCGGGAATGAGCAAACTTTTTCTGTAAAGGGGCAGAGAGTGAATATTTTTAGCTTTGCGACTCCTACAGTTTCTGTGGTGAGACTGCCCACCAATGTATGTGGAATAAAAACAGTCCCCGAAATCACTTAAGTAAATGACGGTGGCAGCTGGGTTCCAATAAAACTTTATGGACACCGAAATTGGAATTTCTGTAATTATGTGTCATACAAGTAGTATTCTTTTGATTGTTTCCTGACCATCTAAAAATGTAAAAACCATTTTTAGCTCATGGGTGGATTTGGTCCGGGGACTGTAGTTTACAGACCCTTGATCTAGAAGAATCTGGCCTTGGAAACCCCTTTTGGTCTGAATGATGTCGTTCATATTTGATGGGTCTTGCTTTTGTCACAGGCAGGTATGTACGCTTGACAACACAGCTGGACAATGGTTTCTGGATTTTAATATCCTATTCGAAAACGTAGTGCGGAATCCCAGGAATTTAAGCCAGGAAACTGGACTTCATGCCACATACACTGAAAAATCCTCACCAGGCATTTTTTTTTTAAATTTATTTTTGGCCGCATTGGGTCTTGGTTGCTGCGTGCGGGCTTTCTCTAGTTGCGGCGAGCGGGGGCTACTCTTCCTTGTGGTACGTGGGCTTCTCATCACGGTGGCTTCTCCTGTTGCGGAGCATGACGCGCGGGCTTCAGTAGTTGTGCCTCACGGGCTCTAGAGTGCAGGCTCAGTAGTTGTGGCGCACGGGCTTAGTTGCTCTGCAGCATGTGGGATCTTCCCAGACCAGGGCTCAAACCCGTGTCCCCTGCATTGGCAGGCGGATTCTTAACCACTGCGCCACCAGGGAAGCCCCTCACCAGGCTTTTAATTACAAATTAACCCATCCAAATCCTAGGAAACTTAGCATTCTGGTTAAACAGAGAACTGTCACCCAAGTGCCTTCCTGTAAATCATGTTTCTCAACCTCAGCGCTGTTGGTATTTGGGGCCAGATAATGGTCTGCTGTGGGGTCCGTTCTGTACACTGTAGGATGTTGGCAGTATCCCTGGCCTCTACCCACGCTAGATGCTAGTTGCATCTCCCAAGTTGTGACAGCCAAAAGTGTCTCCAGCTGTTGCCAAATAACCCCCCGCGGGGGACAAAATCCTCCCCAGTGGAGAATCACCGATCTAAATCAACTCTGTCAGTAGGACTTTCTGTGATGATGGAATCGTTCTATATCTGGACTGCCTACTAACTATGAGACACTTGTGGGTACTGAGAACGTGAAATTTGCTAGTGCGCCGGAGGAGCTGCGTTTTTAAATGTGTTTAACTTTAATTATTTTAAAGTTAAATTTAAGGAACTATGTGTGGCCAGCAGCTACTGTATTGGATGTGCTGCTCTAACTCGTGACCACCGCCCACCTGCCCAACCCCAAAGTAGGACAGGAGAGGATGCACGGCTTTGAGTTAGGAGCAGGGACTAGAGTCAGACACTGATTCTGACGTTCGTTCATTTATTCCATCAACACGATTTATTGAGCACCTAAAACGTCTGGCACTGTGCGAAGGATACAAGATGAACAAGAGGAATGCAGTCCCTGTCCCTATGGGGCTTTCAGTCTAGTGATGAGAAGAGAGAAAAATATAAATTTAAGTAAAATAATTGAAAGTCACGATAGGGGCACTCTGCAATAGAAAAAGCAGGTTGGGGGAGGTTCTCTTTGTTTTATTTTATTTATTTATTTATTTATTTATTTGCGGTACGCGGGCCTCTCACTGTTGTGGCCTCTCCCGTTGCGGAGCACAGGCTCCGGACGCGCAGGCTCAGCGGCCATGGCTCACGGGCCCAGCCACTCCGCGGCACGTGGGATCTTCCCAGACCGGGGCACGAACCCGTGTCCCCTGCATCGGCAGGCGGACTCTCAACCACTGAGCCATGAGGGAAGCCCCGGGAGGTTCTCTTTTAGATCAGATGTTCTAGAGATGGCTCTCCAAGGGATATTTAAATTAAAATTGCAATGTGAATTGTTTGACACAATACACAGTGGAATAGAACAAAGGCCTAATGAATGTTAGCTGCTCTTCTTAAAAGCCAGCATTCATTTTATGACCTTTTATGACATTTCTTCCTTGCCAGGAACTCTTCTAATCCTCACAACAGTGTTACATCTATTATCCCCATTTTACAGATGAGGAAAACTGAGGCATGTTAACTTGTTCAACAGTGCACATCTAGGATGTGATGGAGTTAGGGTTAGAGCCCAAGCAGCCAAAAAGGGTATCTGTGCCTGCTATTAGATGAACTTTAGCAACTCCTGTGAATTTTCCAGAGCGCCCTGGGACCAAAATATACTGGTGTCAGTTTTTAAAGAGCCAGGCCTTACAAACTAGAGGTAGGGAAATAATAATAAGATGTGCTTTCCTGTCCTGGGGAAGAAGGACTTCTGCGTTCCTCATCTGTTGATTAGAATTTCCCAGCCACTGAGAACTCTATGTAATAAATTGTAACTCGTCTTGAGTGTGTGAAATCTCTTGTTTCTGGGTGCTAGGAAAAACACTGACTTCGCTGCATAATTTCTGGTGAAATTTGAGGCACTGAGTCAGCTAGGAGACTCTCCGCTGAACATAAGTGAGAAATTTCAACTCTCCAGTAGTAGCCCTGAAACCTTGACCGTCAGAATGAGGAGGCTCCCTCTTCTGACTGCATTCACACCAAGGTAGTCCTCAAAAGACAGTCAATTCTCATCATTCCAGAAGTACATATTTTAGCCTACCGACTAAAATGTATTTGTAACCCCCAAATCAACACTCCCAGTTCTTTCTCGGTCTTTTGCAGACATGTGCAGAGCTGTCCAGACACATGCTCTGCCTTCTTGGTTCAGCTCTCATACTGTAAACTGTGTCCTTTTGTCCATCCATTTAGTGCCGTATTTCTCATATCCTTGTGCTTTTTGTTGATTTCATTGTTCAAAATGGTCCCTAAGCGCAGGGCTGAAGTGCTGGCTACCTACCATTCCTAAGCTCAGGAGGCTGTGATGTGCCTTAGGGGTAAAACACACGTTAGATAAGCTTCCCCCCAAAACCAGTACTCATCAGCAGTCACTCCCCTTCGTCCCCTCCCTCCAGCTCCTGGCAACTACTGATCTAATTGTGTCTCTCTGGATTTGCCTATTCTGGACATTTCGTGTCAATGGAATCACACAGAACATAGTCCTTTGTGTCTGGCTCCTTTCACTTAGCGTAACATTTTCAAGGTCCATCCATGTTGTAACACAAATCAGTACTTCATTCCTTTTTCTTTGTTTTTATCACTTTCTCCTTCTTTGTTTTTGTTTGTTTTGGCGTTTTAAAAATTTACCCTCTTAACAATTTTCAAGTGGACGTTATAGTATTGTTAACTATAGGCACATCCTTGTACAGCAGATGTTGAAAACCTTTTCATTTTATATTTATTTTGGCTGCGCCGGGTCTTAGTTGCAGCACGCGGGATCTTTAGTTGCGGCATGAGAACTCTTATTTGCACGGTGTGCATGTGGGATCTTGTTCCCTGATGAGGGATCGTGCCCGGGCCCCCCGCATTGGAAGTGCAGAGTCTTACCCACTGGACAACCAGGGAAGTCCGAAAACTTTTTCATTTTGTTCAGCTGAAACTCTACACCTATTGAATAGCAACTCCCTGTTTTCCCTTCCTCCTAGCGCCTGGCAACCACCCTTCTGCCTTTGATTTCTATGGGTTTGATTACTTTAGATACTTTATATAAATGGGATTATGTAGTCATTGTCTTTTGTCATTGGTTTATTTCACTTAGCATAATGTCCTCTAGGTTCCTCCATGTTGTGGCGTATGACAAGATTTCCCTCTTTTTTTAAGGCTGAATAATATTCCTCTGTATATATATACCACATTTTATTTATCCATTCATCCGTTTGTGGACATTTAGATTGCTTCCACATCTTGGCTACTGTGAATAACGTGGCAATGAACATGAGTGTACAAGTGTCTCTTCAAGACCCTGTTTTCGGGCTTCCCTGGTGGTGCAGTGGTTGAGAGTCTGCCTGCCAATGGAGGGGACACGGATGCGAGCCCTGGCCTGGGAAGATCCCACATGCCGCGGAGCAACTAGGCCCGTGAGCCACAACTGCTGAGCCTGCACGTCTGGAGCCTGTGCTCTGCAACAAGAGGCCGCAACAGTGAGAGGCCTGCACACCGCGATGAAGAGTGGCCCCCGCTCGCTGCAACTAGAGGAAGCCCTCACACAGAAACAAAGACCCAACACAGCCAAAAATAAATAAATTAATTAATTAATTAATTAAAAGATCCTGTTTTCAGTTCTTTAGGATATATACCCAGAAGTGAGAGAGCTGGATCATATGGTAGTTCTATTTTTAATTTTTTGAGGAACCTCCATACTTTTTCCATAGCAGCTGCACCGTTTTATAATCACACCAACAGTGTGTGAGAGTTTCAATTTCTCTACATTCTTGCCAACACTTGTTATTTTCTGGGGGGTTTTTGATAGTAGCCATCCTAATGAGTGTGAAGTATATCTCCTTGTGGTTTTGATTTGCATTTTCCTGATGATTAGTGATGTTGAGCATCTTTTCATATGCTTCTTGACCATTTATATATCTTTGGAGAAATGTCTATGCAAGTCCTTTGCCCATTTTCTAATCAGGTTGTTGTTGTTGTTATTGAGTTGTAGGAGTTCTTTATATATTCTAGATATTAACCCTTTATCCAATATATGGTTTGAAAATATTTCATTGTTTGCCTTTTCACTCTGTTGATGGTTTCCTTTCCTGTGCAGAAGTTTTTAAGTTCGATGTAGTCCCATTTGTCTATGTTTTGCTTTTGTTATCTGTGCATTTGGTGTCATATGCAATAAGTCATTGCCCATTCCAATGTCATGAAACTTTCCCCCTATATTTTCTTCTGGGAGTTTTATAGTTTCAGGTCTCATGTTCAAGTTTTTATTGTTTTGAGTTAACTTTTATATATGGTGTAAGACAAGGGTTTATCTTCATTCTTCTGCATGTGGATATCCAGTTTTCCCAGCATCATTTGTTGAAAAGACTATCCTTTCCCCATTGTGTTATCTTGGCACCCTTTTTTTTTTTTTTTGCAGTACGCGGGCCTCTCACTGTCGTGGCCTCTCCCATTGCGGAGCACAGGCTCTGGACACGCAGGCTTAGCGGCCATGATTCACGGGCCCAGCCGCTCCGCGGCATGTGGGATCTTCCCAGACTGGGGCACGAACCCGCGTACCCTGCATCGGCAGGCGGACTCTCAACCACTGTGCCACCAGGGAAGCCCTTGGCACCCTTTTTGAAGATCATTTGACCATATAATGGGTTTATTTCTGGACTCTATTCTGTTCCATTTTTCATTCCTTTTTATGACTCCCTTGTATGAATGTACCACATTTTATCTATCAGTAAGTAGATGATTGGATTGTTTCCACTTTTTGGCTGTTAGGAATAATGCTGCTATAAATATTCATGTACAAGTTTTTGCATAAGCATATGTTTTCAATTCTCTTGACAATATACCTAAAAGTAAAATTTCTTGGTCAATGGAAATTCTATGTTTACCATTTTGAGGAATTGCCAAACCGTTTTCCAAAGTGACTGTACCATTTATATTTCCATCAGCAATGCATGAGCATTCCAATTTCTCTATATCCTTGTCAACACTTGTTACTGTCCATTTTTTAAATTATAGCTACCCTAGAGAGTGAGAAATGGTATTTCATTATAATGTTGGTTTGTACTTCCCTGATGACTAATGATGTTGAGTATCTTTTTATGTGCTTACTGGCCATTTATGTATCTTCTTTGGGGAACTGTCTATTCAATTTTTTTGCCCATTTTTATATTGAGCCATTTGTCTTAAAAATAGTTTGTTTGTTTTTTTTTTTTGCGGTACGTGGGCCTCTCACTGCTGTGGCCTCTCCTGTTGCGGAGCACAGGCTCCAGACATGCAGGCTCAGCGGCCATGGCTCATGGGCCCAGCTGCTCCACGGCATGTGGGATCTTCCCGGACCGGGGCACCTGTGACATGAGTGTACTAACAACCGTGTCCCCTGCATCGGCAGGAGGACTCTCAACCACTGCGCCACCAGGGAAGCCCCAATAAAATTTTTAAGTTGCAAGAGTTCTTTATATATTCCAGATACTCATCCCTTATCAGATATATGATTTGCAAATATTTTATGGCAAAGAGTTAATCAGGCAATGAAATGATCAGATTAGTGTTTTACAAAGATGACTTGTAGGGCTTCCCCTGGTGGCGCAGTGGTTAAGAATATGCCTGCCAATGCAGGGGACATGGGTTCGAGCCCTGGTCTGGGAAGATCCCACATGCCGCAGAGCAACTAAGCCCATGTGCCATGACTACTGAGCCTGCTCTCTAGAGCCCATGAGCCACAACTACCGAGTCTGTGTGCTACAACTATTAAAGCTGGCGCGCCTAGAGCCCGTGCTCCACAACAAGAGAAGCCACTGCAATGAGAAGACCGTGCACCACAACAAAGAGTAGCCCCCGCTCGCCGCAGCTAGAGAAAGCCCACGCACAGCAATGAAGACCCAACACAGCCAAAAATAAATAAATAAAATTTGAAAAAAAGAAAAAAGATGACTTGTACAAGTTCATTCATCCTTAGCTGTTTACCAAGGGATAGAGTTTATAATGGTACCCCATGGATTTCTCTTTATGTTCAACTCATCAACTAGGGATAATATGATTTTTACAAATATTAGTTGTGGCTAGAATAATGATACATTTATATGTATATAAGTCACCATTAGACACTGTGTTAAGCATTTTACATGTTTTAAACTCATTTAGTCCTTCTGTAATTACTCTCATCCATCCCATTTTATAGATGCAGAAATTAAGGTATAGAGAATTTATGAACCTTGTCCAGGATCACACAGCTAGTGAATGATTAGAAGCTCAGATTAGAAGCCAGGTTTCTGGATCCCAAGTCTGAGTATTTAATCACGACACTGCAGTGAGACTCGGGGGCAGCTGGGGATCTTTCTTCTCATCTGAAATCTCATTCCTAGTTTGTAACCTAAGGTAGGCTCTCAGCCTCATCATTCTAAAATTGGGTTACTTAATTAGGTAATTCCCAGTGCCTTTTTCTTCTCGAAAGTCTGTGACGCCTTGGCCACATCTCTCTGAACCAGGCGTTTAGAGATGGCTTTACAGCTCTCAATCAATCTCATTTACATCATCCCAGAGAGGCAGTTGAGTGATTTGGGGCAGTTTCTGCAGTCACATGTTCTCGGGTTCAAATCCCAGCTCTGCCACTTGGAGGCTGTGTGACCGTGGGCAAGTCGGTTAACCCTTCTGAGGCCCAGGATCCTTACCTGTGATATGAGTGTACTAACAACTGTGCCCCTTTTTAGGTTATTTAGAAAATTAAGTGACGTAATGCATTCACAGCACCTTGCTCATAGTTTACACCCAATTACATAATTGTAAATGAAAATAAATAATAGAAATTTAACAACCAGGGACATAGTTATAATTGGTTTCATTTTACTAATAAAAACATTTGGGGTCAGTGACAGTGAGTGACGGGACAGTCCCAAGACCACACTGTGGCTAAGTGTCACTTCAAGACTTTCACTCTAGCCTTCCAACACCAAATCTTGTGGGGTTTATCCCCCATAAGTCTCCCCAGAGGACCTAGGAAACAAACGTAGAGTTCACCTGTGAATTATTTATCCAGTCAGGCTCTGGAAACACCACGAAATCTTGCATGACAAAATAAGTCACACTTTCTTTATATTTCACTCAAGGGAACTATAAACATATGTTTTCAAGTTAAATATAAATGGTATTCCATTGAAAGGAACTATGAAAATCAAATCGGGATTGTGTGAAATACTGATATTACAATTTAATAGCAATGAAAAAATAGCAATCTAAGATTCAATTATGAGATTTTTTTTTTTTTTTTTTTTTTTTTGCGGTATGCGGGCCTCTCACCGCTGTGGCCTCTCCCGTTGCGGAGCACAGGCTCCGGACGCGCAGACTCAGCGGCCATGGCTCACGGGCCCAGCCGCTCCGCGGCATCTTCCCGGACCGGGGCACGAACCCGTGTTCCCTGCATCGGCAGGCGGACTCCCAACCACTGCGCCACCAGGGAAGCCCTATGAGATTTTTAAATTGAGATAATGACATATAACATTGTGTAAGTTTAAGGTGTACAACATGCTGATTTGATACATTTATATACTGCAATATGATTACCATCAAAGCCTTAGCTAATACCTCTGTCACATCACATATCTTTTTTGCGTGTGATGAGAACATTTAAGATCTAGTCTCTTAGCACTTTTGAAGTATATAATACAGTGTTATTGACCAATTATAAGGTTTAACTGAGTAAAGTTAGGAAGGGTCAATATATATTGTGATATATAGGATTTTCTTTAAAGAAAAAAAAATTCCAAATGAGAAGGTTATGAAGGATTAAATTATTTCCTTTTTCCTCAAATTATAAACTCCAAGATTAAACCTGAGGTATCTCTTCCCATTCCAGAGGCTGATTTATTTTTGGGTGTTTTTTTTTTTTTTTTTTTTTTTTTGGTTTTTTTTTAAACTAATTTATTTATTTTATTTTTTTTTGGGCGTGTTGGGTCTTTGTTGCTGCACATGGGCTTTCTCTAGTTGCGGTGAGCGGGGATACTCTTGGTTGCGGTGCGCGGGCTTCTAATTGCAGTGGCTTCTCTTGTTGTGGAGTATGGGCTTCTAGGCATGCGGGCTTCAGTAGTTGTGGCTCTCGGGCTCTAGAGCACAGGCTCAGTGGTTGTGGCACACGGGCTTAGTTGTTCTGCCACATGTGGGATCTTCCCGGACCAGGGCTTGAACCCGTGTCCCCTGCATTGGCAGGCGGATTCTTAACCACTGCGCCACCAGAGAAGTCCCCTGATTTGTTTTTCATCACTAATAGGTAACATATCTTTCTGCGGCGGGAGAAAAAAAAACCCAAACCCTCAGCCTTAAATGAAGCTTATTTCAGGAAGAATGTTGACTGATTCGGAAAATATCACTGTATTTATTTGCCAAGGAATTCTTCTCCTTGTTGAGAAGCAAAAGTCATTGCTTTTGTTTTCTTTCTGGCAGCGTCACTGTTCGGTTCCTCACCAGTGAGGACAGAAACGTGAACCGTCAATCCCTAGGGTCCTTTGGTCCAAACTCAACGTAAAATTGAATTCGTGCCGGGTGGACCCGGCTGAGTTTCTCTGAAGTGAGCAGCTTGGCAAGGAGAATCCTCGCAGGCATTTAATAAGGTTTAATTCAGCTGGTAGCTGAAGCAGCTTGGGCGTGTAAATTGCCGGAAGCACCCCAGAACTAAGGATGCGCCCTCGGAAGCTTTGTCAGGAAGGGGTGGTATCAAGGATCATAAATTGCCCTGTGGCTTTTCAGGATTTTATGAGCTCCCAGGCCTCTGGTACAATAGGCTGCAGGATGACTCTTAACACCTCATTAAGGTTGTTTTTTACCAAATGCTAATAATAAAAAGGAGCCCTAAAAGCCTGGCTCATTTTTATTCTGAACGCTCTCCTCTGGTATATAAAAAGATGTCATAAAATGGAAATACAATGGAGAGCCCACATCTTCGGTAGACTCATTAAAACGTTGGGTGTTGACAGAAATCTGAGGAAGTCAAGCCTGGGCCTCTGGGTGGGAAACTGTCTTGCCCTCCTGGTCAAGGGGCCTCCAGTCTCTGGAGAAATGAAAGGCCAGAGAAGCCTGTAATCCCTATGTGGCTTCATCTCCGACTGCGAAATATCATTTCAAACTTTTTCTTTCTGATCACAGGACAGCTTTGCCAATGGGGCCTTTTCTTCATCTGTCTCCAAAGTTCTTTTATTTATTGTATATTCTATGGCACCTAATAGGGCCAAAACTAATTAAAAAAAAAAAAAGGTCAGTGCTACAAAGAGGGGTGTATTCATAAATCCCAGGACAATGAGAAAAGTTACTGCATCTGAGCCCCAGAATTTGTTCTTATTTCTGGAGACTCTGGCGTGACACAGTGCAGTAGAATTGGAGACACACTACATCACTGTCCAGCTGTGTGACCCTGGCACGGGACCTCTTCTCCCTGTGCCCTGTGTCCTGCTCTGTAATCTAAGACCGGGAGTCGCAATGCCTACCTCTGAGATAGGTTCTGAGGATTGAACAAGGTGATGCTGGTAATATGCTTGGTATGAAGCCTGGCAGACAGAAAGCCCTCGATGCATGGTACTTCATATTCATTCATTCATTCATGCAACATGTATTTCCTGGGCACCTGTTTCGTGCCTAGCACTGTTCCAGCATCAGATGAACACAAAATCTGTACCCTCCTAAACTGACCTTTGAGTGATTGTTCTTCGAGGTACAGGAAGCTGAGGGCAGGAGGGATCTAATAGCTACTGTGCCCCTTGCAAGGCTTGAGATTCTAGGTGAATCCCTCAAGCTCTGGGGTGACGGGATCCATCAGAAACTGTGGGCCTTTTCTTGGTTTAGACCAGAGTTTCTCAACCTCAGCACTATTGCCGTGCACAGCAGAGAATTCTTAGTTGGGGAAGAAGGGGGCCGTCCTGTGCGTTGTAGGACATTTAGCAGCATCCCTGGCTTCTACCCACTAGATGCCAGTAGCACCTCCCCCGGAAGTTTCCACAACCACAGTTGTCTCCAGACAGTGCCACGTGTCCCCTCGGGACAAAATCCATTCAGTTTCCTCATCTCTGAGCTGGAATAACAATCTTATCTATTTCACAGATAGTGAGATGTGGGAAGGGAATGAAATAAAGCCCTGCCTGGCGCATGTAACCCTCAATAAAGGGATGCTTTCATCTCTCACCTCTGGAGAGGACTTTGGTGTAGCCCGACTTCCCGTTGGTCACAGGTGCTCTGAACTCCGAGATATACTGAATTTGCTGGGGAAATCTCACCTTGTCCTGTTTCGAGAGCACCCAGGCGGTGAGGCGAGCAGGAAGGGGTCTGCGCAGCCATGGCCAGGGTACATCTGTGAGTGATTTATTGACCACCTTTCCAACTTGGCCTTTGCCAGTGAAAAGGTCCAGACAGTTATAGAAAATTAGACTTGACTTTTGAACATGCAAACGCAGTTCAGGTGCAAGTCTGACCCTCTGGGGCCTTCTCCTGCCCTCCTGGTTAACAAGGAAAGCATGCTTGCTTCCAAGTCCTTTTTGGTGGGAAGCTTCTGGAAACCCCACAGATCCCCATTTGTGCAGGAGGCCAATTAAAAAACAAGAGAAAGAGAAATAGAGCAATTCAGAGCATGGGCTGTGGAGACATGGATACTGTTTCAGTGTGACCTTGGGCAAGTCATTTCCACTTTCTGAGCCTCAGTTTCTTCATCTGTCAGATGGGAATCATAATAATAACACCACCCCCATTTGGTTGTGAGGATTAAAGGAGAAAAAGCAAGTAAAGCGCTATCTTTGCCTAACCCACAGTAGAACCCAATAAATGATAGCTAAATATGAAAAAAAAAAAAAATTCCGTTGCCCTGCTGAGTCCCAGGAATTGCTTGTCCTCAAGGCACAGAGGAAGTAGGTTGACCAAGCCACCCAGGTTTTGCCTGTGACTTTCCCAGGTTTAATCCCAGGAAATTCTTCAGTACCTGGCAAACTAGGGACAGTTGGCCACCTTAAGGAATGACTTCGAAAGTGATTTTCTGGTTCAGCGTCCTGGGTAGAGAGCCCAGTAGGGTAACACTGTGACTAGCTGATGGTTTGGGAAAAGCTGTGAGCCCCTCACCACATGGGCAGCTCCAGGAGAGAAGATGCTTTGTTAGTTTCGAGGGGAGGTTTACAAGCACTCTTCTTGAAGGTTTAATGGTCCCAGGTGATTTATCTTATCTGGAGAGTCATTGCTATAAGGAGAAACCTGCTTCTCCGAGCTTCTGCTTTCCTTTACCATCAAACCTTTCATCTTCTCTGAGAGTCGTCTCCATCCTCCATAAATAACCTTATTACGGCCACACAAAGGCAGGGCCCTGCCGCCTGCAAGACTGGACTTCTCAAATCGTGGTTTCATAAACCAGTTTGACCAGAACATGGGAATACTTCATAGGATCTACTGGGATATTTTAAATGCATGGAGAGATGCAGAGGGACTAGGGTGGCAGGTCAGTGCGATAATGAACCCAGAATCGCACACGACCTGCTCTCAAAAGTGGGGACTTAAGGAGAAGTTATCCACTGAACTACCTTCCCCTGGATGTCTCTGAGTACCTAAAACAAAGAATGGCTTCCCACGGTAAAAATCCTACCAAATGAGGTAAACAACAAGAATGTTTGTATATCGTTGTGCTTTAAACCAGTACTGTCCAATAGAACTTTCCACATTGATGGAAATGTTCTATAATCTACATCATCCAATATGGTAGCCATTAACCAAAGTGACTCTTGGGCCCTTGAAATGGGCTAGTGTGACTGAGGAACTAAATTTTTAATGTTATTTCATTTTAATTCATTTAATTTTAAAGAGCCACATGTAGCTGGTGGCTACCATATTGGGCAGTAAAGTTTTAAAATAATAAACAGAGATTTACAATAAAAAATATCACTGTGAAGCCTGTGCTTATAATTTCCTCTTCAGATCCCAAAAGTATGGAGGGAATTTAACAACTATATCAGAACAGTGGTCCTACGCTTTTGTAATGTTATGTGTGCTGGTCATATCAGAGTTACACATCAACTCAAAGTTAGGTATGAACCAGGTCACTGGAGCTTTGCTTTGCTTTTCATACCTGTGATGGTCAACAGAAAATTTGGACGCTTAGAATGAATTAAACCTCAGAAAAATTTTTGCTAAAACATTATTAAAATATTAAATTACAGAATGAATGCATCTTGTATTAAAGATTGAAGAAAATATTCAAACAATTAAAAAGGTATATAAAATGAAAAGTGAACAGCAATATATACCACCTGTAAATTATTTCAGGCTTTTTTTCTCCATACATTTTAAAAAGTATGTGTGTTTATGGAAAATCATATATATATATATATATATCACATATATATATTTTTTATATATATAAATATTATATATATATATCACCTATATATTTTTTTTCTTTACAAAACTGGGATCAATTATGTGTATTGATCTACATCTTGCTTAGTTTAATTTTAATTTTAATAAGAAGCAGCTTAAAACTTTTCTGTTACAAAAATGTCAAAACCACATAGAACAAACAGTCCACATCACAGCTCTCCTTTTTTTACTCCCTTCTTAGAATCAGTATCCTTTGTGGTGTGTAGTCGTCCAGATTCTCCTGTGCGTTTGTACCCATATAAAAATTCGTAGCTTTTTGTGTATTAAAAAATACATAAATTGGATCAAACTGTATATATTGTACCCTAACTTTTCTTTCTCACTTGAAAAAACTGCCAATGTTAGTAATACTTGGAGTATCCCCCATTCTCTTAAACTGTTTCACAGATTTTTTTGAATGTGAATGAAACAGTTTGTTTGGCTATATCTATCCATAATGGAGAGTTAGCTGGGTTCTAGCTTATCATTCCTAATACCATGCTGCAACACACACTTCGTAAACACGATGCTGCCTACATGTGGGAATATTCCTTGTGGATATTACCCAGGAGCAGGGTTGTTGCGGCGAATGTGATTCACATTTAAATTACCTTCTCTACTGGATTGAATACTGTGCTCCTAAAATTCTTTTCCTTCCCAGAACCTCAGAAGGTGACCTTGTTTGGACATAGGGTCATGGCAGATGTAATTAGTTAAGATGAGGTCATACTAAAGTAGGGTGGGCCCTTAGCCCAGTGACCGGTGTCCTTGTAAGAAGAAGAAAAAGAGACAGGGACAGAGACCCAAGAAGACACCATGTGAAGACAGAGGCAGAGATCAGAATGATGCAGCTGCAAGCCTAGGAACAGAACAGAGAGAGAATAATCTCTGTTGTTTTAAACCACTTACTTTGTGGTTATTCGTTGTGGCAGCCCTAGGAAACTAATATACCCTTAAAATATTGACACTCCCACTAACCAGCATTTATGGGTTCCTGATAGCCCTTAAGTCCATACCCTCACCAACGCTGAGTGTTACCCCTCTTTTCTTTTAAGTAAATGTTTTATTTTGAAATAATTTAAATTTACAGAAAAATCGCAAATATAGTACAGAGTTCCCTTATGTCCTTCATCCAGCTTCCCCCAAAGTTAACATATTACCGTGTTATTGTGCATCTGTCAAAACTCAGAAATTAGCACTGGTAAAATACCACTAACTAAACTACAGGCTGCATTCGGATGTCACCAGTTTCCAAGAGCCAACCCAACAAACCACATTGCATGTAGACTCTATTTTTTTTAATATAGATTTTCATTTACCACGTGGAGGAAAGAGTCCTTCTTATCTTTTAACAAAAGTTTTAATAATCGTACATTTGGAACTATTTCACATATTCAGAGAAATGCAAACAAATAATGGAACAGATAGACCTGTTTTTACACCATCCAGATTTAATAAACATTAATACCTACAAGTCCATGATTCTTTATCTACACTCACAGAATATAAAAAGCCCTGAAAGGGCTTCCCTGGTGGCGCAGTGGTTGAGAGTCCGCCTGCCAATGCAGGGGACACGGGTTCGTGCCCCGGTCCGGGAAGATCCCACCTGCCGTGGAGCGGCTGGGCCCGTGAGCCATGGCCGCTGAGCCTGCGCATCCGGAGTCTGTGCTCCACAACGCGAGAGGCCACAACAGTGAGAGGCCCACGTAACGCAAAAAAAAAAAAAAAAAAAAAAAAAAAAAGCCCTGAAAACCAGTACCTGTAGCTGATGGGAGGCTATGTATAATCCTAATATTTCACCTAATTTGAAATACAGACATTTTATTGCAAATATAGCAATGTGTTTGATTACAGGGGATGCCCCAGGTTCCACGGGGAATATTGTGGATCTCTATCAGATTAGTTTCAAAAATCTTTTTATACAATTTTAAAAGGAAAAATATCATAACAGATAGCGCTAATCTTCCACCCACCTTTCATGAGCTCATTTCCCTCTACCCCTCCCCCAGGGAAAACCCCCAGCCTGAAGTTGGAGTTTCTCTTTCCCGGATGTTTTAATGATTTTTACTTACATATACTTATGAAAAGAAAAGATATCATTTTGTATTCTTCACTACAAAAATAAGGCACACTTCATGAAGTTTCAGTTTTATCATTCATACTATGTCCTTTGATTAAAATGTCAGAAATCAATAGCAAAAGGATGACTACAGAAACCCCACACATTTGGAACATTTAAAACACATTCTGAAAAAGTCATGGCTGAAGGAGAAATCCTTATTGAATTTGGGAATTATTATAACTCAACAATAATCAAAATGCTACACAAGGGCTTCCCTGGTGGCGCAGTGGTTGAGAGTCCGCCTGCCGATGCAGGGGACACGGGTTCGTGCCCCGGTCCGGGAAGATCCCACATGCCACGGAGCGGCTGGGCCCGTGAGCCATGGCCGCTGAGCCTGAGCGTCCGGAGCCTGTGCTCCGCAACGGGAGAGGCCACAACAGCGAGAGGTCCGCGTACCACAAAAAAAAAAAAAAAAATGCTATACAAATCTTAGGGGTTGCGACTAAAGCAGTGCCTAGAAGACTGTGAGGGCATTAAATGCTTAAGAACATAAGTCAGAAAAACAGCAGAATCTTCTCAAAAAAACAGAGGAAGGAAATAATAAAAATAAAGGCAGAAATTAACAAAATAGAAAACAGATACAAAAGAAAGGATCAAGGCAGTCAAGAATTGGTTCTTTGAAAGTCTAAGATTGACAAATATCCAGCTAAAATATCAAGGAAAAAAACAGAACAGAACAAATAAACAATATCGCAAGATGGTAACTATACATACAGCAAAGTTTTAAAGCACAAGGACATGAGGAACAATTTTATGCCAATAAATTTGAAAACTTGGATGAAATGGTTTAATTCCTAGGAAAATATAACTTGTGAAAATGAGCCCAACCTGTAGAATCAGATTTTTAAAAGAATTTAACAGGCTGATTCTAACAGTTTTATGACAGAGCAAGTGGCCAAGACAGCCAAGGAAACTCTCATGGAAAACAACTTGGGAGAAATGCACCCGCCAAATATTAAAGATCATTTTCTAAATCTATAGTTAATAAGACAAGGTAGTATTGGTGTAGGGAGAGAAAACAAAACCAGTGGAGTAGAGCAAAGAGCCCAGGAATGTAGCCATGGAAAAATTTTAATTATAATAAGATTTAATCTATTATTAAGATGGTAGTGTACCTCTGTGGGGAATGAGAGTCAATGAATGGTGCAAGATAATTAGTAATCCACAGGAAAAAAAATAAAATTAGATCTTGTCCTCATACCAGACATAAAAATCTATTCCAAAGGGTGAATTTTATAGTATGTGAGTTATATCTCAAAACCAAAATATAATCCAGCTGATTAAAGACTAAAATGTGAAAAGCCAATATTTAGGAGATAATATAAGGAAATATTTTTATAAGCTTGGGTTATGAAATGATTTCTTATGTAAGACACAAAAGACAATTCATAAAGAAAAAAAATTGGTAAATACAACTACATTAGAATCCAATGAATTGATAAATACAACTACATCAGGGGACATCACAAAGAAATTGAAAAGATGAGCTAGGAGAAGATTACATTTATAGTTATTAGAAGATTATCCAGAGTATGTAAAGAACTTCTATAAATCAATAAGAAAAGACAAAGATTTAACTGAAAAATGGACAAAATACTTGAATGGGCATTTCTCAGAAGAAACATAAATGCCCAATAAATGGATAAAGGATGACCAACCTCATTAATAATGAAGAGAATGTAAACTAAAATAACCAGGTTGGCAAAAACTAATAAATTTGAGAGCATCAAATGTAGGTGAAGACATAGGACAGGGACATCCCTGGTGGCACAGTGGTTAAGAATTCACCTGCCAACTCAGGGGACATAGGTTCGAACCCTGGTCCGGGAAGATCCCACATGCCATGGAGCAACTAAGCCCATGCGCCACAACTACTGAGCCCGCATGCCTAGAGCCCGTGCTCTGCAACAAGAGCAGCCACCGCAATGAGAAGCCCGTGCGCAGCAACTAAGAGTAGCCCCTGCTCATTGCAACTAGAGAAAGCCCGCGTGCAGCTACAAAGACCCAGCACAGCCCAAAATAAATAATAAATAAATAAAAGAATACGGTATTTTAAATATTTTTACAAAGACTCTTATGTTAGGGAATTCCCTGGCGGTCCAGTTGTTAGGACTCGGTGCTCTCACTGTGTGGGGCCGGGTTCAATCCTTGGTAGAGAAGCTAAGATCCTGCAAGCAGTGCAGCGTGGACCAAAAAAAAAAAAAAAAAGAATGGTATGTTGGTAAAGCTTAGAGAAAGACTACTATACCTTTCTCTCCACATAAAATGTTATGATTCTTGTAAGGACCCATTATACTTATGCAAATCCAGCTATATTAGCTCGGCAAAAAACTAGATAGATAGATCGATGGATCAAAAGACCGATCGATAGATGGATAACATAGATGATAGATAGGTAGATGGTAACAATAATGACAAAGTGGACAATAATTTATAGAACTTTTTCCCTTTCAAATTTTACTTGGCGATGCAATTTGGTCTTCTCAACAACTCTGTGGAAATCATTTATTTTTTTACCCCATTCACTGAGGCTCAGAGGTTTTTCATTGCTGAGTCCAAGGTCCCAGACCCAGAATTAGTAAAGTTCAGAGACAGCCCTGGGTCTTCCCACAGTTCTCCCCAGGGACCCACCTCCTCCCTGCTGAAAAACCAGAGGGTCTGCCATTGGGGCACAACATGAAGATTCTCAATGCACCACCCCTTTTGCAGCCCTGGAGTTGTGTTCGCAACAGAAAAAGGAGCAGAAAGACGAGAAACTGAGACATCCACACGAGGGTGCATGGGCTGCCAGCAAGTCCACAGAGGGTGTGACACAGTCGGCTAGCGCTCCGTCCGCTTTTTAGCAGAAATAGAGATGAGCTCCAGCCGCCCTAAGTGACGCACACACGCCCCACCCACACTCCCGCTCTGCGGTCACATGACGGGCTGTGCGTGGGCGAGCTATGAGGGGCTCCCAGGCCCTCCCTTCAGGATCACGCCCTCCCTCCGCCCTCTCCCCTTCTGGGGGATGTGGAGGGGAGCCAGCTTGGACCATGGGGATGAAGGCAACACCCCAGGCATGACAGCAAGAGGGAAGGCGTGTCCCAGGCAACGGAGCTGCTAGTCCAGTCCTGAATTGCTTGTATCTGGACATTGCTACGTTTGAAAGAAATTACTAACATTGTAGTTTAAACCTCTGTTATTGTGAGTCTCTGTCAGAGCAGCTAAACCCACTTTTTTTTTTTTTGCTGCGTTAGGTCTTTGTTGCTGCGCGCGGGCTTTCTCTAGTTGCGGCGAGCAGGGGCTACTCTTGCATGCGGTGCACGGGCTTCTCATTGCGGCGGCTTCTCTTGTTGCGGAGCACGGGCTCTAGGCTCACGGGCTTCAGTAGTTGTGTCTCGCGGGATCAGTTGCTCCACCGCATGTGGGATCTTCCCGGATCAGGGATCGAAGGATCGAACCCTTGTCCTCTACATTGGCAGGGGGATTCTTAACCACTGCACCACCAGGGAAGTCCCCAAACCCACATCTTAAATAAATACCCACAGAAGGGCAACCAGTGTTGGTTCCCTAACTAATACCTTAATCTGACCTGGAGTCCCCAATCTCGCCCCACCCACTCACAGGCCAAGTGATTCTTTCTATGCAGGGGTCAGCAAACTTCCTCTGTAAAGAACCGGATCGTAAATATTTTAGACTGCGTGGGCCGTACAGCCCCAGTTGCAACTACTCCACAATGCTGTTGAAGCAAGAAAGCAGGCATGGATGACGTGTAAACAAATGGACACAGCTGTATTGTAATAAAACTTTACTTATGGGCACTGAAATTTGAAATTTTCCATATGATTTTCATGGATCATGAAATATTATTGATTTTTTTCCCCCAACAATTTAAAAAAAGGTAGAAACCATTCTTAGCTCAGAGGTCACTAAAAAATAGGTAGGGGGCTGGATTTGGATGCGCTGTGGTTTGCCAACCCGTGAACTTATGCAGTCCCCTGGCCAGAGCGATTGATTTAGAGACGGTTGAGTAACCAAAGATGGGCAAACCCGAGTCAATCCTGGGATTTCTGTTGAAACTCTTGTAAAAGAGAAGCTCCTTAATTTCTTCTGGGGTTGTTGATGGGTTTGTCAGGTGTTGGCTTGAATGAGCCAGGAAAACAGATCCAGAGACTGAGAGAAGTTAGGACCTGATGATCCAGGTTGAGCCCCTGGATCCAGCCATACCTGCAGCCTAGAGGTTTATTTATTTATTTATATTGTAGCAAAATAATAATAATAATAATAATGTGAGATTACACTCAATAAAATTTTAAGTACCCAGTACATTACTGTTTAAGCACAACATGGTACAGCACATCTCTAGAACTTTTTCATCTTGTATAATTGAAACTTCATACCCATTGAACAGCAACTCCCCATTCACCCCCTCTCCTCAGCCTCTGGCAATCATCATTCTGTTTCTATGAATCTGAGTACTCTGGATACCTTATTTAAGTGAAATTGTGCAGTATTTGTCCCTCTGTGACTGGCTTCTGTCACTTATCATTATGCCCTCAAGGTTCATTCATGTGATAATGTACGATAGGATTTCTTTTTTTTTAAGGCTGAGTAATATTCCCTTGTATGTATTTATCACATTTTCTTTAGGTTGTCCATCCCTCGATGGACATTTAGGTTGCTTCCACATCTTGGTTATTGTGAAAAAGGCTCTTCAAGATCCTGATTTTAATTCATTAGGATAGATACCCAGAAGTGGGACTGCTGGATCATATACTAATTTTGGTTTAAATTTTGGTTTCATTTTTGAAGAGTCTTCATGCACCCTAGAGTTTTAATTCCTGGAGTTTTCAGTTGCATGAACCTGAACCAAAGCATTAGCCCAGAGGGGCAGTATAAGAGGCAGTTATTGGATTCTAAAGTCCGACTGCTGGATTCAAATCCACCTTGTAACTTTGGGCAGTTTTCTCATCTGCGCAATCAAAATGTACCTATTAAGGAAATATAATACTTACTGAGTGCTGTGATGTTTCTGACACAGAGGACGGTGACTAATATGGAAAAAGCCCTGCCCTCATGAAGCTTACACTCTATTTGAAAAAGTAAGTAGATTAAAGAAAAGGAAGTAAAATATATGGCAACTTTTATAGAGATAAATGCTAATGAAAAAGGATTAAAGTAGGAAAGAGTTATAGGAAGCATAGGAGGGGGTGTAAAATTGCATGTAGGATGATCTGGGAAAAATATCTTTAGATGCTGAGTTTTTTTGTTTGTTTGTTTTGGGTTTTTTTGGCTGCTTTGGGTCTTTGTTACTGCGCACGGGCTTTCTCTAGTTGCGGTGAGAGGGAGCTACTCTTCATTGCAGTGTACGGGCTTCTCATTGCAGTGGGTTCTCTTGTTGCAGATCATGGGCTCTAGGCTCTCCAGCTTCAGTAGTTGCAGCCCGTGGTCTCAGTAGTTGCAGCACGCAGGCCCTAGAGCAGGCGGGCTTCAGTAGTTGCAGCATGTGGGCTCAGTAGTTGTGGCGCATGGGCTTAGTTGCTCTGCGGCATGTGGGATCTTACCGGACCAGGGATCGAACCCGTGTCCCCTGCATTGGCAGGCAGATGCTTAACCACTGCACCACCAGGGAAGTCCCTAGATGCTGAGTTTTGAGTAAAAACCTGCAGGAAGTGAGGAGCAAGCCATACAGATATCTAGTAGAAAGGAACCACAAAGGTAACAGCAAGTACAAAGGTCCTGAGGCTGGAGCATTCACGGAGGCTTCAAGGAACCGCAGTGAGGCCAGTGTGATGGAATTGGAGAGAGTAAGAGTAAGACTACCAGGAAATTACATCAGAGAGGGGATGGGTCTTGCATATCATAGTCAAGATTTTGGCTTTTACTCTGAGTGGGGTGAGAGCCAGGGGAGGGTTTGGAGCAGAAGAGGGATGCAGGCTCATTTGGGTTTTAACAGGATCCCTCTGGCTGCATGAACAGACTGTGGGGTACGAAGGTAGAAGCGGGGAGGTGGTTAGAGGAGGGAGGCAGTCCTACAGGGTGTTGTGAAGGTCAAATGGGTTAGTTCATGCTCAACCAGTTTTATAATGTGAAAAATCCCTGTCTGGCTTAATCTTGTTTCTGTCACTTACAACCCAAATTCTATTCTACAAATAGAACAGGCCCAATACCTCACATTCAAATACTTAATAACAGCTCATGGTAATTCCAAGCTTCTTTCTTCAGTCTCTCCTGATAGACACTGAGTCTCATAAGGACAGGGCCAGTGACCAGTGTCCAGGCCCTGTTAAGGGCCAGGATGAAAAATGGCAGCTCCTAGAGGCTGAGGCAAAAGATGGTATGTGAAATGCTTCCCTGCCATTGAATTGTCGCCAGGGGGGAAATTTAAGAGTCAGTTTCTCTGGAGAGTTACTGCAGCCCCCAGCCCTGCTGCTGCTCGGCCCTCAAGAGAGAAACCTGGAATTCCTTTCTAGGAGAGCTTTCCTTTACAAATCCTGTTAATCTAAGGAGTCCTGTTTTCTCTATAAATAAGGCAACAATCCCCAGGGTGGCCTGGGCAGTATCCTCTCAATGCATATGGTATTTGGTACAAAATGGAGGTGAGGGAGTTCGTGGAAAGAAGCAGGGAAGATGTGGAAGAAAGCCAGAGGAGCTTTTACTTTTGAAGAGCGTGATAGACTGTCACCCTTGAACCCAAATTATGCTGTTTGTTTGTTTGGTGGGGGCCCTTTGACAAAAGGTGTAGCATCGCACTGTTACCGACAGTGTTGATTAAGCCGTGTTCATCCACTGAGCTCTTAGCCATCAAGAGCCCTGGGAGATGAGTAGGGATCACATATCTTCCTAAACATCTGCCAGGGCAGGGGCGGAAGTTAAACAGTTTCCCAGATTTTCTCTCTCTGTTCCCTTCAGGATGAAATACTCCCTACCGCCAGAGGCCTAATTCTGTCTTTTCATCTAAACTGGGATCTCCACGGAGTCAGGGGTTATGTTTTATTTGTTTTTGTAATCTCAACAATCTGGCATAGAGCACCAGGCAAGGGAGGCATGAATGAGTGGATGATGGATAGATGGATGGATGGATGGAGAGATAAGTGTATGGAAGGAAGGTAGGAAGAAAGAGAAAGAAGGGAGTTTGGAATGATGAGTAGATGCATGGAAAGGAAACAGGAAGAAGGAAGGAGGGAGGGAAACAGAGAGGGAGGGAGGATGGATACATGGATGGATAGAGGGATGGTAAGTGAGTGAATACATGGATGGATGGATGGATGACAGGTAATAATAGTGAAATTTTAAATTATTTATTTATTTATTTATTTTTGGCTGCACTGGGTGTTTGTTGCTGCACACAGGCTTTCTCTAGTTGCAGCGAGCAGAGGCTACTCTTCGTTGCGGTGCGCGGGCTTCTCATTGCAGTGGCTTCTCTTGTTGCAGAGCACGGGCTCTAGGCACGCGGGCTTCAGTAGTTGTGGCTCACGGACTTAGCTGCTCTGCGGCATGTGGGATCTTCCTGGGCCAGGGCTCGATCCCGTGTCCCTTGCATTGGCAGGCAATTCTTAACCACTGCGCCACCGGGGAAGACCAATAATATGAACATTTTTAAGCCCTTATTATGTGCCAGGAAATTTACACAGATTATTTAATTTCATCTTCCCCACCATGTTCAATATATGGAAAATAAGCTTCAGGAGAGCTAAGTCACAAACCCAAAATGACATAAAATTCTGCCTGACTCCCGAGTGAGCATGCTGAACCATTATATCCTGATGCTGAATATATGATGAATAAATGAATGAATGGTTTGTCTGCAGGCAGACTTTTCTTAAAGGATATTCAAAAGCTAAACAAGAACAAAACTGATGTGTCCAGTTTTACCTTTTCCAGCAACAAACGGAAAGTTTTCTTCCCATTGCTTTGCAAATCAGACAATGGAGATTGGAGCATTAAGAGGAAAAAAAAAAAAAAAAATATATATATATATATATAGTGTGGGTGTTCAAGGAGATTCCAACTTATAAGTTGTTTTGGGGCCCTTGACCGTAAAAGGGCTAGCAAAACTATGGATGGAGCTGTGGTCAGAGAGCCTAGGTAGAAAGTGGATTCTTCCCCTGGTTGTCCCCGTGTGACCATAGAACTCACTTGGGCTCTCCAGACCTCAGAATCCTATGGGTCCAGTGAGTAGCATGGACTGGATGATTGTGAAGTCCTTTTCCCAGACTGTTCAGTTTAAGATTTATACTCACCTTTGGCCAGGACAGGACAGAGTCCCCACTGTGCCAAGAGGCAGTGATGGGGAAGTGAATCAATCAGCCTGGGTGCCTGATTCTGACTCTGTGTGGCCTTAGACGACTGATTTCACCTCTGTGCCTCAGTTTCCTCCTCTGTAAAATTAGAGTAGACATTTATATCTTATAGGGTGGTTGGGAAACATTCTCACAGTGTCTGGCCACCGGTAACCTCAATTTAATGTTAGCTCTTGTTTTCTTAAATTTTTTTTTCCTTTGGGACGTCCCTGGTGGCGCAGTGGTTAAGAATCTGCCTGCCAATGCAGGGCGCACGGGTTCAAGCCCTGATCTGGGAAGACCCCACATGCCACGGAGCAACTAAGCCCGTGTGCCACAACTACTGAGCCTGTGCTCTAGAGCCCGCGAGCCGCAACCACTGAGCCCACGTGCCACAACTACTGAAGCCCGCGCGCCCAGAGCCTGTGCTCTGCAACAAAAGAAGGTCACTGCAATGAGAAGCCCACGCACCACAATGAAGAGTAGCCCCCACTCGCCGCAACTAGAGAAAGCCCGTGTGCAGCAGCAAAGACCCAACACAGCCAAAAATAAATAAATAAATATTAAAAAAAATTTTTTTTTGTTTCTATTATTCATTACAAAATTGAAGCTACATAGGTAATTCATCTTTATTTAGAAAAAGTTATTCAAATATAGAGTTAAAAGTAAATCAGAGCGGGGGAAGTGGCGGGGGAATGCTGGTAGTGTGATGAGGAGATTGGGATTGACGTATATACACTAATATGTATAAAATGGATAACATAAGAACCTGCTGTATAAAAAAATAAGTAAAATAAAATTCAAAAACAATAAATAGGGCTTCCCTGGTGGCGCAGTGGTTGAGAGTCCGCCTGCCGATGCAGGGGACACGGGTTCGTGCCCCGGTGTGGGAGGATCCTACGTGCCGCGGAGCGGCTGGGCCCGTGAGCCATGGCCACTGAGCCTGCGCGTCCGGAGCCTGTTGCTCCGCAACGGGAGAGGCCACAACAGTGAGAGGCCCGCGTACCGCAAAAAAAAAAAAAAAAAAACAATAAATAAATAACTCAAAGCTTACCTTTAGTGCCCCATAGGCCATTACTCTCCCCGGAAATAACCACTTTGTGTGTATCCTTCTAGAATTTCTTTTTACATGAATACAATCATTCCGTGTAAAGTGTTTCTGCCACTTGCTCTTTTTACTTAGTTGTGAGACTTGGAGGGATTTCTGCAGGGTCGTCATGGATCTGCCTCACTATTTTTAATGCTGCATTGTATTTCATGGGTGGTTTGTGTTACAATTTATCTAGCTATTCTTCTATAGATGGACTTCCTCCTTTTCTTTAATTAATTTTTAGGTTCATTAATAATACATGAATATATTCTCTGCAAAAAAGCTAAAATATTCCAAATAGGACTAAAGTCCCCTTTGATGACCTGCTTGCCCATCTTCTTTTCCTCCCCTCCCCCATTAGAAACCCCAGCCATCCATTCGGAATGTAGGTTTCCAGGACTTTTCCAATGCATGTCCGTAATTATGCATTGTTTTGTGTTTTCTGTGTTTTGTCTTGCAACTTGTTCTAAGTCACTCAGTAATATATGTAGAGTTTCCCAAGTCTATATAAACCTGTCTCTTTCTCTTTAACTCCCGCAGAATATTTCTTTATTCTAGCTAGAGTTTGGATATATCCCATGGCTTAATAGTTTAGTTCCCTATTGATTGACATTTAGGTGGTTTCTAGTTTTTCTCTCTCAGCCCACATCCCTATCCACCAGTACCAGGGACATTCATTCATCAGTAATTTGAAAGCAGCATATGTGATACAGAGTAGCCAACCGATGAAAGCCCTGTGCTCATGGGACTTTAAACTTAGTTGCTTTTAGAATCTGGTGTATTTGTTTTCCATCAGTTTAGACAATGTGACCTGGTGGGAAGAGAGAGGGCTGCAGAACCAAATAGAGTTCATTTCATCCTAGTCTTACCACCTCCAGCAAAGTTACTTCTCCTTCAGAGTTTTGATACCCTCAGCCGCACCTCTCATAGGACTATTGTGAAGGCTGACTTAAATACTGTGCGGGTCACCTGCCCCTTGGGGGACCCTCAATAGTCACGGATTGTCACTGTTAAAATACAGCCCATCTCTTTCTATCTCCCAAAGGATCTGAGGTGCCTAGCTTAGACTTTTCATGCTGTTTTTTTTTTTTTTTTCACATCTTTATTGGAGTATAATTGCTTTACAATGTTATGTTAGTTTCTGCTCTACAACAAATTGAATCAGCTATATGGATACACATATCCTCAAATCCCCTCCCTCTTGAGCCTCCCTCCCACCCTCCCTATCCCATCCCTCTAAGTTGTCACAAAGCATTGAGTTGATCTCCCTGTGGCAACCTCTTTCTAAATTGACACTAAAATAACAAGCCAAGAAAAAATCTGAATATTTAGGTTTCCTGCCAATTATAAATCAGCGTTATGTGGTGTTGCATGACCCTCGAGAGAGAAGGACACATCTAGGGGGCTAATTCTGATGATTTTGGGCTTTTCCCACTCACCCCAACCCGATAATTAATAGGAGCCAGGAAGAAGCCCCTGTATTTCTAAGTGCCGATTCCCGCTGTACTGGCACTCCAAACATCTGAAGGAAAAACAGTTTGTTAATTGCTGTCTAGACAGTTTATTGCAGCAATAAGATCAAAACCCAGAATCCTAACGTTTGTGGTATGAATCATGCAGACTAAACAATTGTTTTATTGCACTTACAGAGAAGTTGATTTATAACATCACTGGGTAATAAAATTCCTTCATGGTTTATCCAAAATTATTTTGCTTCTTTTACACCACTCTGTGATAATTCCACCTCTCTGGGCTGTTGAAATGTGTTCTCTGTCACATGTAAAGAGCTTCTTATCCGATGTCTTGTTGTCTTCAAGGGCCAGGGGTCCATCCGTCCCGGTAAAGCCTTTGTGAGAGCAGGCAGCCTGAATGGCGCGGTTGTCATAGCTGCATCTGCCCACGCCAAGACATCTGGCAGTCCCTGAACCTGACAACCTCTTGTTTGTTGGCAAAGGCCAATTTGATGGTTTCACCCCATTGACTAGTTCCCGGGTGAAATGGACAGAACCGACCAGTTCTTTGGTGCCTCTGCAACCCTGGGCCGATGCTCCCTCTGCTTGCAGCCATGTCTGCACCCTGATAGCCTGTGGAATATGAGAGAAAGAAGGAACAATCCAACCTGCATCCGTTATTGCCTCCCAAATCCCACAGCTGCCAGTGGAGCGGGGCTGCCTCCCTGAAACAGTGGCTCAGAAAGTCTAAGTGTCTCACTCAAGGTCAAATATTGGGAAGCATTTCTTCTTCAGGTTCTAAGTCCAGTGCTCTGTGACATGGGAAGCCAAGTGACTTGAGATATTAGTATCGAATAAATTGTAATATCTTTCCTAAAGGAGATATGTCCATTTTGCTCTTCCCTTTCTTATCCCTGCCCTGAAGACAGTAGAAATCCACAGTGAGGGGCAGCTAATCTCCAAACCCCTGGAATCAAATGATAATTTCAAAAATTGATGTGAAATTCATAGGACATAAAATTAACTATTTTAAAGTGAACAATCCAGGGGCATTTAGTACCTTTGCAGTACTGTGCAACCACGACCTCTGTCGAATACAAAACATTTTCGTCACTTGAGAAGAAAATCCCATATCCATTAAGCAGTTGCTCTGTGTTTCCCCCTCCCACCACCCCCGTCAACCACCAATCTGCATTCTGTCTCTATGGACTTACCTATTCCGGATATCTCATATAAGGGAATCCTGTAACACATGGCTTTTTATGTCTGGCTCCTTTCACTTACTGTCATGTTTTTGAGATTCATCCACATTGTAGCATGTATCAGTACTTTATTCCTTTCTATGGCTGACTAATATTCCATTGTATTTATAGCCCTCGTTTTGTTTGTTTGTTTTTTAATTTTTGGCTGCGTGTGGGCTTTCTCTAGTTGCGGTGAGCGGGGGCTACTCTTCGTTGCAGTGCACAGTCTTCTCATTGCAGTGGCTTCTCTTGTTGCAGAGCACGGGCTCTAGGCCTGCGGGCTCAGTAGTTGTGGCGCATGGGATCTTCCTGGACCAGGGATCAAACCTGTGTCCCCTGCATTGGCAGGCAGATTCTTCAGCACTGCGCCACCAGGGAAGCCCATAAGCGTTGTTTTTTTTTTAAAATATATTTTAGATACTAGACCCTTATCAGAAATAGTATTTGCAATTATTTTTTCCCATTCAGTGAGTTTTCTTTTTTCTTTTTTTTTTTTTTTTTACCATTTAACAATAAGGAAAATTTATTGTATCACATTAACAGAGCGTGCCAAGTTAAGATGGCTCAAAGATGACTAATTTAGGGCTTCCCTGGTGGCGCAGTGGTTGAAGGTCCGCCTGCCGATGCAGGGGACACGGGTTCGTGCCCCGGTCCGGGAAGATCCCACATGCCGCGGAGCGGCTGAGCCCGTGAGCCATGGCCGCTGAGCCTGCGCGTCCGGAGCCTGTGCTCCGCAACGGGAGAGGCCACAATAGTGAGAGGCCCGTGTACCGCCAAAAAAAAAAAAAGGAGACTAATTTAGTATCTGAACAATGGATTAAAGATCCAGGTTTCTCTTCTCCTTCCATTCTGACGTAATATGTGTCTCCTCTGCTCTTGGTGGCTCACCTCACGATTGCCCAGTGTTCTAGAGCCACCCTTGTTCTAGGAATCACATGCAAACATGATGATGTCTAGAAGAAATATATTTCTTCTGTGAATCTCTAAGCAAGAATCTCGGTTACAGAAGCACCCATTCCCAGCAGAAGTCACCTCATCCCTCCTTAGGCAGGATTTCATGACATGCCCAGGCCTAAACTAGTCACGGATGAGGCCGTCAGGACTTGGAGTTGTCTTTTTCTAGATGCTGTCCTTTGATGCACAAAGTTTTAAATTTTGATGATGTCCAAATTTATTCTGTCTTTTGTTGTTCATGCTTTTTGTGTCACGTAAGAATCCATTGCCAAATCCAAGGTCATGTTTTCTCCCACAGTGGCTAGGGTTTTAGCTTCTGTGTTTAGGTCACTGCGTCATTTTGAGTTACTTTTTGTATGTGGTGTGAGGGAAAGGTCCATTTGTTTGGATATAGATTGCCAGATGTCCCAGCACAGATACTAAATGTTGTGGATACTCTTCAGGTGTGATTTTCAAAGGCACCTCTGAAGCCTGTGCTCTGTGATTCACAATCCCATTCTCCCCCACTACAGGTCGTGACCTTTGCAGGCCACTTCACTTCTCAGGGCCTTCGTTGCCTTAGCTATGAAAGGGAATTATACTAATAGCATATTCCTCCTGGGATTCCCTGGAGCCCCCAATAAGAGTAGGTGCAAAGTGCTTGGTGTGATAACTGAGACATGTTGGACAAAGATAGATAATTATTACTCATTCTTAGTATTAATAATTACATTATCAATAATTATATTATAACTATTATTTAATTCCTACCACTGTTATCAAGGTGATGTGTTGAAAGGTCCTTTGTCCTTTGAAATCCCTAACGTTGTTGCCTGCTAGTAATATGGAGAAGTCTGAATTATCTTCCTGAAGGGAACTTGCTGGTTTTTCTGGAAGAACTTATTGTAATTACAAAGTACAAGGTCAAAAAGAAAGAAGAGGTGAGGAATCACTTCTTCTTAGCTTCACATATGCTTCCTTGCTCTCCATGATATAAATGGAGACTTGGCCAAACCTGGTCACCTCAACATCCCCTGCTGCCAGCTCTGCCATCATCTTTAGATGTTCTGGAGAGCATGTTTGGGAAATAATATAAACCGTCAAACTTTCAGAAACAAACGTGGGAGAAAATCTTCAGGATCTAGGTGTAGGCAAAGAGTTCTTAGACTTGACACCAAAAGCACAACCCATAAAAGGAAAAAGTGATAAATTGGACATCATTAAAAGTAAAGGCTGGGCTTCCCTGGTGGCGCAGTGGTTGAGAGTCCGCCTGCTGTTGCAGGGGACACGGGTTCGTGCCCTGGTCCAGGAGGATCCCACATGCCGCGGAGCGGCTGGGCCCGTGAGCCATGGCCGCCGAGCCTGCGCGTCTGGAGCCTGTGCTCCGCAACGGGAGAGGCCACAACAGTGAGAGGCCCGCGTACCACAAAAAAAAAAAGTAAAGGCTTTTGCTTTGTAAAAGACCTTATTAAGAGGATGAAAAGACAAGCTAGAGCCTGTAGAAAATATTTGCAAATCACATACCTGACAGTAGTATCCAATGTGAAGTCTCTCTGTGGTGGTGGAATATATAAGGAACTCTCAAAACTCAACACTAACATAAACATACCAGTTAGAAAATGGGCAGAAGACAGAGATTTCACCAATAGAGGATATACAGAGGACAAACACGCACATGAAAGATATTCAGCATTATTAGGTATCAGGAAAATGCAAAATAAGATCACAAGTAAATATCACTACTCACCTATGGGAATGGCCAAAAAAACAACAACAGCAAGGAAAAAAAACCACATACCGAATGCCAGTGAGTATATGGAGAAACTAGTTCACCCATACGGTGCTGGTAGGAATGTCAGAAGTTACAGCCGCTTCAGAAAACTAGTTCGGCAGTTTCTTGAAAAACTAAACATGCAACCACAATATGTCCCAGCAAGGCACTCCTGGCATTTATCCCAGAGAAATGAAAACTTATGTTCCTACAAAAACCTGTACCTGAATGTTCATAGCCGCTTTATTCACTGTAGGCCCAGATGTGCCTTAGCAGGTAAATGGTTAAACTGGCACATCCATTCTGTGGAACAGGACCCAACACTGAAAAGGAGCAAGCTCTTGATACAATCAACAACCTGGATGAACCTCCAGAGGATTATATGCATGAAAAAAGCCAATCTCAAAAGTTACATACTATATAATCCCATTTACTTAATGTCCTTGAAATGACAAAACTGTAGCAATGTAGAACAGATCAGAGGTTGCCTGGGGTTAAGGAGGGGGTCGGGAGAGTTTCCTGGTGGTCCAGTGGTTAAGAATCCGCCTTCCAATGCAGAGGACGCGGGTTCAATCACTGATTGGGGAACAAAGGTCCCACATGCCACGGGGAAACTAAGCCCACGAGCCACAACTACTGAACCTGCACGCTCTGGAGCCCACGAGCCACAACTAGAGAAGCCTGAGCGCCACAGCGAAGAGCCTGTGTGCCACAACGAAAAACAAAGATCCCGCATGCCACGACGAAGGTCCCGCATACTGCAGCTAAGACCCAATGCAACCAAATAAATAAATAAAAATTAAAAAAAAAAAAGGAGGGGGTTAGGTGGGAGGAAAGTGGGTGTGGCTATAAAACGACAACATACAGGATCCTTGTCAGAACAGATGGAAACGTTCTGTATCTCGACTGTATCAGTGTCGACATCCTGGCTGTGATAATTATACTAAAATTTTGTAAGATGTTACCATTATGGGAAGTACTTGGGCTCTCTTTTTTTTTTTTTTTTTTTTTTTTTTTTTGGGGTACGCGGGCCTCTCACTGCTGTGGCCTCTCCCGTTGCGGAGCACAGTCTCCGGACGCACAGGCTCAGTGGCCATGGGTCATGGGCCCAGCCGCTCCGCGGCATGTGGGATCCTCCCGGACCGGGGCACGAACCCATGTCCCCTGCATCGGCAGGCGGACTCTCAACCACTGCGCCACCAGGGAAGCCCTGGGCTCTCTTTGTATTAATTCTTGCAACTGTATATGAATCTACACATATCTCAAAACTGAAAGTTTGTTTAAAAAACATATAAAAAATATATTTATATAAATATATACTATATAAATATATTTAAAATACATATAGTAATGAATCTTATTGAATTGTGTTTATATGTCGAAAATGATCTAATATTGGCACTTTCATATGGTTCAACCTAATATTTTTTTTCCACTCAACTGAATTGGTAGCATCCAAAACACGGTTTGGCAGCTCACTTTTTCATTTCACTCCACCACGGATAGAATATTCCATATCAGTCCAAACACAGATGCCTCCAGCTGCAGAAATACAATGCCATGTTATAGGTGACCATAACTTATTTTGACAGTTTCCTCTAATGGACATTTTGGTTGTTTCCATTATTTAGCTTTTACATACAATGTTGTCATGTATTTCCTTGAACATATATCATTTGTCATGTGTTGAATAGAGGGTCTGTAGGATAAATTTCCAGCAGAATAATTACTAGGTCAAAGGATATGTACATCTTTTCTTTTAGTAAATGTTTCCAAATACACCCCCAAGGAGGTTGAACCAATGTTTACTCCCAGCCTCCCACCCACCAAGGCCATCTATGAGAGCCCACGGCCCCATGCTTTGCAAAGACAGTGTTATCAAACTTTCATATCTGCTAATCTGATAAATGAAAAAAAAAGATATCTCATAATAATTTACATGTGCATTTTTCTTATATGCCTAGGTCAAGAATCTTCTCTTATACAGCCTACTAACCTAATCCACAGAATTCATTTGCAATCTCCTGAAGGGATTTTGTTTTATATTTCTCTTTATCCATAGAGTATTTACATACAGTGGAAGATTAAGAAATACTTGAAGATTAATTGTCACACCTGGAGCCAAACTCCTACCCCCCCACCCCCCTCTGAGCCTGCCCCTCACCTCCTGAGGCTACAAGGACAGAATGACAAGGAGAAATCAGAAATATGCCTTAAGATGAATAGCAAATGGAACTGGACAGCAGGTAGGGTCAGATTCACTAGAAAGCCAAGTGTTGATTTGCCTAAATTTTCAGGGATATTTTTATAGGCTTCTGGGGCACTAGATTAAAGAACCCACAGAGCTTTGCACCAGCTAAAGAAAATACAGAATTCATAAATGGGTACAAAATGTATCATTATGCTAACCGGCACCTGCCACTGACCTGGACTTAGTTTTTAGGAGTCTTTCAATCCCAAGAGCAAAAGATTCTGTTCTTAACAAAATCGATAATTGCACATTTAATTTTTGAACATTTCAAAAATTAAATGTATATATATTATCTGTGTATTATAGATAGATAGATAGATAAATTTAAAGGGCTGTTTATTACACCTGGTCATTTAACACAAACAATGAGACATTCATTGAAACGCTAACATTCATTGCAAAGGTATTTACATGAATTTACAAATGCCCTGGACCTCTCTTGATCTAGAAGAAAATAGCAGAAGCTTCTTATTTTGAAAAATGCGTGGAACTCAGGCTGATAAGAAACCTTTCATGCATTCATGAATGCTAACTAGGAAGATAGTTGCGAACATTCCAGATGTTTATTCCTTTCTCTCTCTCTCACCTCCCCCCCTTGCGTGCTCCTTGATAACCAAGATGGAACTTGGAAAGCTCTTTTATGAAGCTGTCCCATTGTATGCTAAGTTATGGTGGGCTCCAGACTGATCCCCTGACAAAAGTCCTTTGTTTGGGGATTCCCTCTATAAACTGGGACTCAGTGAATTATGCTTCTTCTAGGAAGCTTTCCTTGGCTGATTATATTTACCTAAGCAAGCATTATTTTCTGTCTTGTTCTCTTCTTTTTCTCAAGCATAATTCAGATCTCAGGAAAGCATGAGAAATATAAGGCAATTGCTAGCAAAACAACGAGGTATTTCTGGCTCCTCTACTCTGAAAATGATTGAGGCGTTTTTCGTAACAAGCATGTGCCACTTTTTAAAAACTTGTGTTTTTCGATAGAATTTTTCCCCTGGGTACTAGGTTTGTGGGCTACGAAGGATATGCAACGTCCTGATTTGGACATATTTTCCTTGTCTGCTGTTTCTGTTCACTTTTAGTTTTACTTAGTGTTATTTCCATAGTTGAGGGGTGGGGAAAAGAAGGATGAAAACAGCTATTTCCTATTCATCATTTTAATCCTAGAATAAGATCTTTATTGTTTTTTAAATGAGATGGGGGGATGGTTTAAGAGGAAGATTACAAAGATTTTGATTTGGGTTACTCTCTTTAAAGAAAACTAGTGGGACCTTTAAGAAAAAAGGTTGAGTCACATAAAATGAGAGAAGCAAAGGACAAAATGGTAATAAAGGTGGGGGGGGCATTGGGGGATGTGCGTGTTCCGTTAGGATGGGGACCGTCTCTCTTCTTCCATGCAAAGCAGCCTTCTTTTCGTGAGAAACCAAGCCCCTGGGTTATTAGATTCACAATGAGTTCCCCAGATGTAGTTCCCACGAGTAAGGATTCTCAGAGGAATAAAGAGAACCCTAGAGGCTTCTGTTTGTTTTGTTTTGTTCTTGTTTTAGTAAAGTTTTGGCGAGGTAATGCTTCCAAGTGGTTCAAAAATCACAGAGTATAACAAACAGTGAAAAGTCTCTCTTAACTACTGTTCCGCAGTCACCTGTTTGCCTTCTCAGAGTCAACCCCTTCTAGTTTATTTTGTGCGTTATAATATTGGGAGATGTATTATGCGTGCATCAGCAAATATAAACATAGATTCCTTTTCCAACTTTCCTTACACAGTGTTAACGTACCTTACAGATTGTTTGGTACTTTCTCCCATGGACGACACATTGATCTTGGCCATTGTTTCATCTCAGTACACAGAGCGCTCATCAATCTTTTCTATGGCTGCATACTGTTCCACTGTAAATGTACCTTAACCTATTTAACCGTCCCCAGTTGATGGGCGTTTAGGTCGCCTTTGATCTTTCGCTATTACAAACAGTGCTGCCTTGGCTCATCTTGATGGGACGTCATTTCACACATGTGTGAGTAATTCTGCAGGGGCGGCCCTCCAAGTGGAAATGGTGGGTCAAAGAGTTTGTTATTAGCCCATGGGCGGAGAGGGAAGACTTGAGATGTTCGTTGTTATTTATAGGGCTAGGTTTTCATGCCTTCTATTTTTCCCTACCTTAATATTTACAGTTAGGTTACCCAAATAATACATGGACACGTTCCCCCTGTAGCTTAAACCAATAAATAAACAATCCAGAAGGATACATGGTAAAACGTGAAAGTCCCCTTTGAATTCTCAACCCCCTACCCTTCACCTCCACATTCTCTCCTTCTCAGAGTTAACCACTGTGAGTGAGTGCATGTAATTCCAGACCTGTCTATGCATTTACATTTCGATTCACATACATATTTCTGTGTAGGTCCAGATAGATAGAATACACAAATAGGTGTTCATATGTGTATATATAAATAGAAAAGCTTACCATAGTGCGTGTGAAACTTTTACGTGCTGAAAACTCACCTGTGGATTTTGTTAAAATGTAGGATCTGAGGGAATTCCCTGGCGGTGCAGTGGTTAGGACCCGGCGCTTTCACTGCTGGGCCGGGTTCAGTCCCTGGTCAGGGAACTAAGATCCTACAAGCTGCGTGGTGCAGCCAAAAAAGAGGGAAAAAAAGGCAGGATCTAATTCAGTGTGTCTGGGGTGAGATCTCAGCTTCCCCGTTTCTAACAGTCTCCTAGATGATGCTGATACTGCTGAATTTGGGTATCTTTTTGGGTTTTATTTGTTTTGTTTTTCTATAAATGAAAGCATATCTACTTATTGTTTTGGAAGTCACATTTTTTCCTGGCCAGGCCATTTGGGAAGGTAACACGGTTAAGGCCTTGCGAACCTAATGAACAGTGTATACATATTGATACTATCAACTTTTATGAAAGAAAACCCATTTTAATTGATTTTTCAACCTGGGAAGCCTCTGAGACCTTCCTAAATTGATTCCATTGAATTCCAAGCATCAGCGGTGGTAACAGAAGCAGTTTTTATTTGCTGATGAAAGTAAGCGTCAAATGACTTGAGAATTGTTTCTGATCGGTTCATTCTTGTATATTGGCCCTGATAGTGTGTCTTTTGAGAATGCAAGAGACACAAAGAGAAGGAAATGCTAGTTTCTGGACATCATTCATGTCACTGGCCAAAACCACTTTCCACTGGGCATTTTAATTAGCATAGAGAAAACCAAAGAGGACCACAGAGTCTTTCTTCAACGAATAGACTCCTAGGTCATTTCTCACCCATGCAAGGGAGGGACGGATGGTTTGCATTTGGGAAGGTCACTGGAAGGTCGCTGCAGGACCTACAGTTGTTCTAGTTGCTTTAGCCGGAGGCCAGGGATCCCTCAGTCCTCTGCTCACCCCTGCTGTGCTCTATCGCCAAACCTCCATGCTACGGCAGAAACCCATCTGTCTGCACCTCCATCGATCCCACCACTGTCTCAGCTATAGATTGTAGATTGGCAGGAACTTCCTCACTGGTCTTCCATCCACTCCTTTTTTTTTTTTTTTTTTGCCACACCGCACGCCATGAGGGATCTTAGTTCCCCAACCAGGGATGGAACCCGTGCCCCCTGCAGTGGAAACGTGGAGTCTTAATCACTCGAGCGCCTGGGAAGTTCCTTCCCATCCACTCTTACTTCCTCCAGTGGGTTCTCCAACTGCAGCCAGGGCGGACTTGACTGAACGCAAAATGAATGAATTCCCTATGTAAGACCCCAAAGACGTGCCCCACCAGGGCTTGTAGACTGACCTCAAGGCCTTTCCCAAGTAGAACTCTCTCTTCCTCTCCAGCCTCATCACTGGACCCTCCTCCTTGCTCAGCATCCTCCAGCACCAAGGGCTTCAGTTCCTTTTACTCGCCCAGCTACCTACAGACCATGCTGTTCCCTCTGCCTGGAATGCTTTTCTTCACACAGTTACCTCATCCTATAGGTTTCAACTCAAAGTTCCCTTCCTCAAAGAAGCCCCCTTGGACTAACCCACTCCCCCAGTAGCACCCTGCACCTCTTCTTCATACCAGTTATGCCAGTGTGCAGTGGTATCTGTCTAAATATTTGAGAGCGATTATTTGATTGAAATCTGTCTCCCTCCAATAGACTATGGGTTCCATGAGGATGGGAACCATGTCCACTTTTGTTCATTGGTGTGTCTCAGTGCTAACCACAGGGCTTGGCATATAGTAGACGGTCACGTAATAATTCTGTTGTTCGAAGGAAGGGAGGAGGGAGGACTCATGGCATGTCGGCTGTTATTATTGCTGTGGACACTCTAGCTAAAGTGACTTGGTGAAGATTCTGAGAAAGGAGGTAACGGTTTGGGGCAGATTGAGTTGCGATGGTGGACGGGACCACAAAGCTCAGCTAAAACGTTTCTTTGCGGCTGGACCAAAAGGGAGGATGGTGGGCAATGCTGGCATCTCAGGCTCACCTGGATTAGCACTTGACAGGGAGAAGGAACAGCCCCTGCCTGCATTTCAAGGCAGTATCTTGACCTCGTGTTCACACACCAGGAAGTAAGAGTCAACCAGTCTCAACCAATCTTAAGTAACAATGTGTAGCAGGGAAGGGCACCCACCCAGGGGCTATTTGGATCCACACCAAGGTCAAATCTTATCTTGGCCACAGTCTTCTTTAACTTTGCAACCTCTCCCAGGTTACACACCAACCGTGCGTGACCTCAGCCTGGAAAGATGGTGACAGTCAAGGGTCTCACTTTACAGGGTGCAGCATAGATGAGAGTGGTCCATGCATCTATAGCACCAGGCATTGGTAAGCACTCCGGAAGTGGGATGTCCCATTGTCTGAGCCAGTCGTGAGCCACAAAGAACAACCTGGGGAAGCAGAGTGAAAAACCAACCAAGGCAAAACTGCACATGAGGTCATTTAGTACCTCCGAAGGGAAGGGTGGGCAAAACTTCTGTTTCTAACAGAACCAACTGACCGCCATAATATAGAGCCCTAAAATATGAAGACTTGATCATTTGTTCAGCTTTTTTTTTTTTCCTCCCTATTTATTTGTTTTATTCTCTGCTATATCCTCAGTGCCTAGAACAGTGCCTGGCATGTGTAGAGATGAGGATGGAGCAAGGGAGACCCCTTACCTTGGATGCTCTAGGCACCCTCTTTGCCTCACCCTAGTCCCCACCCTGGCCTGGCATATGGTGGGTGCTCAAAAAATAGCTGTCAGATGAATGAATCCGAGTATGTGGAAACAGCCAGATCTTTGAGTTGACCTCTTCTCCCAGGTGTTTTGACCTCAGGTTTGAGCAGCCTCAGGCTAACTTGATGAGTTTCTCTGATCCTTGCCTCCCAGGAAACAGACATGATGGTCATGAGAACATCAGTGATAATACTGATATTCAGCCTTTCTGGAGCCCCCCATCTCTGGCCTCTACAGTTCTTCCCAGAACACTTGAAGGAGTTATATTTGTTTTTAATGCACCAGGACTGTGAAGTAGGTCATGTAGGCAAGTGGGAGAAGAGACAGAGAAAACTGCTTGACCTCCTTGATGAAGATAATTTCCGTGTAGATAAGGCAATAGGAGGGCCATCAATGTTTTCATCCTGCTCCAACCTGCTTGCCATCTAATTTAGTTCTACAGTTAACCTACATCAGAAGCAGGGTTATGCTGTTATAAAATGTTGGGACATATTGCCTTTGCATTCCTGAATGCTTTCCTTCATTTCCTATTGTTTATTTAAAATTGTTTTTTGCATCGCAATTTTTAAAGTTTTATTTATTTGTTTATTTATTTATTTATTTGGCTGTGCCGGGTCTTAGTTGCAGCAGGCGGGCTCCTTAGTTGCAGCTCGTGGGCTTCTTAGTTGTGGCATGCAAACTCTTAGTTGCAGCATGCATGTGGGACCTAGTTCCCTGACCAGGAATCGAACCCTGGGCCCCTTGCATTGGGAGCGCGAGTCTTAACCACTGTGCAACCAGGGAAGTCCCTGCATCACATTTTTTAAAATCTTTAAAATTTATATCTCCACGGAAGATTTTTTTTTTTTTTGCGGTATGCGGGCCTCTCACTGTTGTGGCCTCTCCCATTGCAGAGCACAAGCTCCGGACGTGCAGGCTCAGCGGCCATGGCTCACGGGCCCAGCCGCTCCGCGGCATGTGGGATCTTCCCGGACCGGGGGCACGAACCCGTGTCCCCTGCATCGGCAGGCGGACTCTCAACCACTGCGCCACTAGGGAAGGCCACCACAGAAGATTTTTAAAAAATAATTCAAATTGTTGAGTAGGTAATACAGTCACATGATCCAAAACCTGAAAAGAATGGGCAAAATGGAAAGAGCTCCCCACCCCCGCCCAACTCTTGTTCCTCCTCCACCCAGGTCCCCTCCCATCATTTCTTATAGATTTTTGCAAAATATCTCTACGCAAATACAAATATGGATTCTTATTTCCCTCTGTTTCTTTTACATATGCTAGCAGACTGTACACATTTTTTTTCCCCTGCAGCTTGCTTTCTTCCTCTTGATCACATTATCTTGAAGATCATTTCATATCTCTTCCTAGGAGCTTCCTCATTCTTTGAAAGGACCACACTATAATGTACATAAATATATACTGTATATAAGGAATATAAGGTAAAAACTCTGCATCTGTTCCCAGCCCCAGTTCTTACTGTCTGGAGTTGTTTTTTTTTTTTTTTTTTTTTTTTTTTTTTTTTTTTGCGGTACATGGGCTTCTCACTGTTGTGGCCTCTCCCATTGTGGAGCACAGGCTCCGGACACGCAGGCTGAATGGCCATGGCTCACAGGCCCAGCCGCTCGGCGGCATGTGGGATCTTCCCGGACCGGGGCACAAACCCGTGTCCCCTGCATCGGCAGGCGGACTCTCAACCACTGCGCCACCAGGGAAGCCCTGTCTGGAGTTTTTAACTCACCACTATTAATAGTTTGTGGTTCTTCTTTTTTTTTTTTTTTTTGAAGTATAGTTGATTTACGATATTATATTAAATTGTGTACAGCATAGTGATTTGATAGTTTTATAGATTATACTCCATTTCAAGCTATTATAAAATATAAGCTATATTCCCTGTGCCGTACATGACATCCTTTTTTTTTTTTTTTTTTTTTTTTTTTTTTTTTTTTTTTTTTTTTTTTTTTTTTTTTTTGCGGTATGCAGGCCTCTCACTGTTGTGGCCTCTCCCACTGCGGAGCACAGGCTCCGGACGCGCAGGCTCAGCGGCCATGGCTCACGGGCCTAGCCGCTCCGTGGCATGTGGGATCTTCCCAGACCGGGGCACGAACCCGTGTCCCCTGCATCGGCAGGCGGACTCTCAACCACTGCGCCACCAGGGAAGCCCCATGACATCCTTATATCTCATTTATTTTATACCTTGTAGTTTGTACCTCTTAATGCCCTTGCCCTATCTTGCCCTCCCCCACCCCTTCCCACACTGGTAACCACTAATTTGTTCTCTGTATCTATTGTGAGTCTATTTTGTTATATCCATTCATTTTTTTTTATTTTTTAGATTCCACATATAAGTGAAAATATACAGTATTTGTCTTTCTCTGACTTATTTCACGAAGCATACTACCCTCTCAGTCCATCCATGTTATTGCAAATGGCAAATTTTCACTCTTTTTATTGCTGAGTAATATTCCATTGTATATATATACCACATCTTCTTCATCCGTTTATATGTTGATGGACACTTAGTTGCTTCCATATCTTGGCTATCGTAAATCTGTGGCTGTTCCTCTGGACGTTTTTGCATTCCAAATATATTCCAATAATTTGAGAATATTTTTGTAAACATTGTATTGGAAATATTAATTTTTCTGAAACTTCTTAAACATAATAATATGTCTTGGGCATTTTCCCCCTATCTTTATCTATAGTTTTAACTCTTTTTAACTTGGTTTTATTTATTTATTTTAATTTTTATTTATTTATTTTTTTTATTTGCGGTACGCGGGCCTCTCACTGCTGTGGCCTCTCCCGTTGTGGAGCACGGGCTCCGGCCATGGCTCACGGGCCCAGCCGCTCTGCGGCATGTGGGATCTTCCCGGACCGGGGCACGAACCTGTGTCCCCTGCATCAGCAGGCAGACTCTCAACCACTGCGCCACCAGGGAAGCCCCGGTTTTATTTTTTGATAGTGCATAGTATTCCACAGTATAACTGAAACACACTTTCTTTAACCCTTCTTCAATCGATCTGGCCAAAGATTTTAAATAATTTATTTCACAAGGAATAAAGTTTTCAGCATATTATGCAGGATAAGTGCAATATGAAAAAGGAGGAGTTCTCTGCAGCAGCCATGAGGAAGGAATCACACTGAATGTCATCAATAGAGCTGAAAATGATAAGGATGATACCTTAACCAAGGGATGAGGTTAACATCACAAACCCTATGACACATTCACAGCACAAAGGCCTCAATAAGAAGTACTAAGAATACACTCCTATGTGTAAAATAGATAACTAATGAGAACCTACTGGATAGCACAGGACACTCTAAGTGCTCTGTGGTGGCCTAAGTGGGAAGGAAATCCCAAAAGGAGGGGATAGGTGTATACGTAGAGCTGATTCACTTTGCTGTACAGCAGAAACTAACACAACATTGTAAAGCAACTGTACTCCAATAAAAAAAAAAAAGAAGCAGCAGCACTGAGAAAGACACATCACTTCTGTAGCATCCTTGCCCAAATTGCGTAGCATGTAATTATGAGAAAACATAAGATAATCTCAAACTAAGGGGCGTTTTACAAAATAACTGATGAGAATTCTTTAAAAGTGTCAAAGTTAGGAAAGACAAGGAAAGATCAAGGAACTGTCACAGCTGCCGTACAGGATCCTGAAACAGAGAGAAAAAACCATCAATGGGAAAACTATTGAAATTTGAAAAATGTCTGTAGTTCAGTCAATAGTGTTGTACCAATGTTAATAGTAACATACCAATGTTAATTTCCTAGTTTTGATCATTGCAGAGTGGTTATATAAAATATTAACATTAACAAGAGGGAAAAGTGGTGAAAAGTATAGAGGAGTCTTTGTAATATTTTGCAAAACATTATTTATATAAATTAAACATACGCAAAACAATACCGTATATGCATATACATACATATGTGTATATTTAAAGATATACAACATAAATAGAAGATACAGCAAGTGGATGTGAAGGACTCATTTTAAATACACAAGGGTGGCTGTACATGACAGAAAAGGAAATGGGATTAGAGATGGAGATGAAGGGGAAAACTGTAAAATAATTTGTAAAGGGCACCAATATTCTACTTCTGTATATTGGTCCTATGGCTGTCCTTGCACATGTATGAAATTACATACACACATCCATATGTACAAAATTATACACACACTGCCCCATACTCACCAACCCAGAGCATTGCTTATAATCACAAAGTACTAGAAACAGCCTAAATACTTAGGTAGAGGTTAAGGGTTCTGACCACCTTCATCATGGTCCATCCATATGGTGAAATACTATGCAGCCATTAAAAAGAAGGTTGTAAATCTACAGGTGGGGCTATGGAATAAACTCCAAAATGCACTGTTAAACAAACAAACAAAAAAACAATCAAGACAGTGTGTAAACAGAAAGGCATGTGTGTGAACATATGCATGTTTGTTGCCTGTGCATGAATTCTCACTCTCAAAAAAGACACAGAGAAACTGATCCCAGAGGGACCTGGGGCAGGGAGAATGGAGTGGCTGGGAGAGAGGGTAAGGGAGAGGGAGACCTTCTATCCCCATTACCGCCTTTTGAGCCTTTTAAATTTGCTAACACATTCATGCATTGGTTACATAAATAAATAATTTTAGGGACTCCCTCATGATGCAGTGGTTGAGAATCCACCTGCCAATGCAGGAGACACAGGTTCGATCCCCGGGCCGGGAAGATCCCACATGCCACGGAGCAACTAAGCCCTTGCGCCACAACTACTGAAGCCCACACACCTAGAGCCCATGCTCCGCAACAAGAGGAGCCACTGCAATAAGAAGCCCACGCACCTCAACAAACAGTAGCCCCTGCTCACTGCAACTAAAGGAAGCCCACGTGCAGCAATGAAGACCCAATGCAGCCATAAATAAATACATTTATTATTTTTTGTAATAAATAATTTTAGAGGCATCTTCTTGCGCAGACCAACGATGCTGAATGGAGGCATGTGATGCATTCCACTGTGTGCCCTGGATTCCTCAGAATAAATCCAAAGGCTCAGTGATAAAATGCAGACGATGATACCGGTGTGCATTTTCTTTCTTTCGCTAGAGCATCCTTGGAAGAGCTCAGGCTCTGGAGCCCCCACTCCTGCTCAGTTAGCTTTGTGACCTTCAGCAAATCATCACACTTCTGGGCCCCAGTTTCCTCATCTGTGAAATGGAGACAATAGCGTGACCTTCCAGGTAGTGGTGTCGGGACGCTGAAATGAGATTGTGCACTCGCAGCTTTTAGAACTGGCCTGGCACGGAGCACCCTCCTAACGGCGCCACCTCTTCGTGTTTCAACACAGATGACTTCAGGAATCCAAAGCACTGAGCATTAGGAGAAAGAAAAAAATATGCCTAATTCCAGAGATTGTTCCAGAATCTGCTGGTGGCGGGGGGTGCCCTGGGCTCCCCCTCCTCGTCTCCGCGTGCTTTAAATAAAGAACCGAAGTCTCTGGGTTTCTGCCTGAGGCCATCGGGCCAGGGCAAATCTGGGCCATTCATTCTCCCTCTTTCAGCCTGTTCCTGTGTTTACACTACCCTGTTTAGTTTAATGCACATCCCAAGATTACCCCTAATACACATCCTCAGAAATGTTTATGGAAATTCTTTATAAGCAAACGGCTTTATTTCCCTTGAGTAGCTGCAGATACAAAGCAGCGGTCACTTTTTTTTTTATTGACGGGCTTTAAACACCTCGCAATGCTCCCGGCCTCCACCCCGAGTGGATCTGTCACCCCAGCCCACCCACGCTTTACATCGTGCGATACCGCAGTTCTCAGGAGCCGATGCGTGCCCGTTCTAGACCGGTCCCAACTTCCCAGCCCCTAGCCATCTTTCCAAAGCAAGAATCCTGACAGCTCTTTCAGACAGCTGGTTCTTTCCTCCGCTGCTGATTTTGTTCCGGCGGGGTGAGGGGGTGGTGGAGAGGAAGCAGAGAAAGGCCTATCATTTTGTACTGGTTTCCCCTCCCCCTCCCCACACAGGTTTACTCGGTGCCTATTAGGCGCCAGGCGCTGTTCTAGGCTCTGGTGATTCAGCCATGAGCAAGGGAGTTCTCGGCTATTAGACAGAGAAATTGCATTCTGATGACAGACGCAGACCATAAATAAACAAGTATAGACATGTGGTGACTCCTGAGGGTAAGTGCTATGAGGAAAGTACTATAAAATGATACAATTCAGTGGAGGGAGCAGAAGAGCCAACATCATCAGGAAAGGGTGGCCTGGGAAGACCTCTGTGAGGAGGCCATACTTGAGCAGAAGCCGGAATGGAGTGGGGAGAAAGCCAAAATTCTAGGAAGGGCATTCTAGGTGACAGGAATAGCAAGTGCAAAGGGCCTGAAGCTGGATCTCCTTGTTGTATTAGAGAAATAACAAGAAGGCCCGTGTGGCTGGAATGTAGTGAACAAGGGGGAGAGTTGTAGGGACTCGTGAGGGAGAGGCAGGCAGAGGCCAGCTCATTAGGGCCTGGGAAGCCAGAGCAAGGAGTGGTAGAGTTTGTTCTAATTTTAGTGGGAAATCATCAAGAGTTTTGAGAAGGAAAAGGCGTGATGGATCCATGGTTTTTTTTTGTTAATTTTATTGGAGTACAGTTGATTTATTATGTTGTGTTAGTTTCTGCTGTACAGCAAAGTGAATCAGTTATACATGTACCATATATCCACTTTTTAATTTTTATTTATTTATTTTTAAAAATAAATTTATTTTTAAAATTTTATTTATTTATTTATCTATTTATTTTTGGCTGCGTTGGGTCTTCGTTGCTGCGTGCGGGCTTTCTCTAGTTGCGGCGAGCGGGGGCTACTCTTTTTGTGGTGCGCGGGCTTCTCATTGTCCTGGCTTCTCTTGCTGCGGAGCACGGGCTCTAGGCGCGCGGGCTTCAGTAGTTGTGGCACGCGGGCTTAGTTGCTCCGTGGCATGTGGGATCTTTCCAGACCAGAGCCCGAACCCATCTGTCCTGCATTGGCAGGTAGATTCTTAGCCACTGCGCCACCAGGGAAGTCCTGTTCACTCTTTTTTAGATTCTTTTCCCATATAGGTCATTACAGAGTATTGAGTAGTGTTCCCTGTGCTGTACAATAGGTTCTTATTAGTTATCTATTTTTTATATAGTAATGTGTATATGTCAATCCCAGTCTCCCAATTTATCCCTCCCCCCTTCCCCCCTTGGTAACCATAGTTTGTTTTCTACATCTGTGACTGTATTTCTGTTTTGTAAATAAGTTCACTTGTACCATTTTTTTAGATTCCACATATAAGCGACATCATATGATGTGATCCATGTTTTTAAAAGACCCCTTTGGCTCCTATATAGAGGATGAGTTATAGAAGGCAAAGCCACTGCTTTGTTGAAGATACTGTGTGAGAGAGGATGTACTTGTTTTGTGAGCTAACTGGGAGAAAGGGAAGGAAGGGAATAAATTCAGAATATGACGTGTCCTTGGAGGAGTGCCTGTCAAGCTCACTGATGGAGTGAAATGGGGATGGTGAGAAAAGAGGAATCACGAATGGCTTGAACAACTCGGTTGTTGGGTGCCATTTTCCCTATGAGTGAGATTGGAAAAGGAGCCAGTTGGGTAGAGGAAGATTTGAGACGCTTGAAGTCATCCAAATGGAGATGGCACCTAGGAGGAGAACACCTTAGCACCAGAGCAGTAAAAGCCCATCCTTAGTCAACACTGTTCATATGTCAGGCATTTTTGAAGCATCCTCCCACCCATTATTTCATAACATGCTTGCTGTCATCCTGCGAAGTGATTGCAGCATTATCCCCATTTTTCCGATGATGAGATGGAAACACTGAATAGTTGAAATAACTTGTCCCAGGTGCCCCAGCCTGGATTTGAACTCATCTGTGTTGGACTTTGTCATGGGTTAGATTGTGTCCCCTCAAAAAAAGATATGTTGTCACCCTCCCCTCACCGCAGAATGTGGCCCTATTTGGACATAGGGTCTTTATAGAGGTAATCAAGTTAAAATGAGTGCATTAGAGTGGCCCTGATCCAGAATGACTCATGTCGTTTGGGGGAAATTTAGACACAGAGACAGATATGATAGAGGGAAGTGATGTGAAGAGACACAGGGAAAAGACGCCCATCTACAAGCCAAGGAGAGATGCCCAGGACAGACCCTTACCTTGCAGCCCTCAGAAGGAACCAACCCTGCCGACCCTTGATCTTGAACTTCCATCTTCCATGACTGTGAGACGATACATTTCTGCTGTTTAAAGTACCTGGTTTACTACAGCAGCCCTAGCAAACTCTAATGCCAGTACTCTAACTACTAAGCCATGCTCCTCCTGTATTATGATTTCTTGTTGAGTTGTCTGTCTTCTCTGCTAAAGTAGATGTTTCCTGGACAGTTGCAGTCATGTAGAGCTTGCACCTCTAGTGCCTCCTATGTACAAGGCACCTGATAGATACGAAATATTTGGGGGTTTTGCCTACGATGTTGAGCTTGACCTCTCTACAGGAAGCGTTTTCTTCCCATTGGGACAGGAAGCCACAACAACATAAAAGTTCAGGCTCCTCTAAGAGTTTGATTTCTAACCTTAATCCGATTTTAATAAGTAAGCCCATTTCAGGGTCCCAGCAAGAATGAGATGGCTCACTCCAACAGGCTAACAGGAGAGTTTAATGAAGGGCCTATTTACAAAGGTGCAGGCAGGTGTAGAGAAGCCAGTAGGGGTAGGGAAGCACCCTGGGGCTGTCAATAGCAGGGGGCTCTTGCCTCCTCTAGGCCGGAAAAGGCAACAGGAAGGTGGCCAGGTTAGAAGCACCTGGCAAAAGCTGCAGGAGAGGGCCACCCCACAGGAGCTGTGCCTTCAGTAGAGGGACACAGCCACTGCCGAACCACGGCCGGCCAAAGGCTCAACACCCCAAACTCACTACCTCCTGACCTCCCATCTCCAGCCCCTGCTCACTATTGTCTGAAGCCAACAGAAACCCAGATGCCACAGGAGCCAGGGACTACAGTCCCCGAAGGTTAGCCTCCTTGGCACAGAGCAGGAAAGAGAAAATGGAATATTCTGTCCACTTGGGATGCCTGCAGAGCTGACGCTGGCGAGCCAACAGACCCCATCTCTTGAAAATCGTCCTATCCCAGCTGGTTATTTATGTTGCTACCCTTTTGCAAGAACCACATAAAATATTTTACATGCTTTTAAAACTCATAAATGTAATGAAGCCAAGATGTTTCAACAAATGTGCTTGACAGACAAATCCTGCAGAAGATTCACTCTTAGCTGACGTCAGGACCAAAGGCACATCTCATGACCCACAGAGCATCTGACATGGAAGCCAATAACTTCATCCCCTGACCCACTCAGCCCCCAAGATGTCCATGCTGTGGTTGGACCTTGAGACTGTATCTATTCCTTCATTCACTTCCTGCCGTCCATCTCTTGCAAATAATTACTGCTCTTTGAAAAGCGGAATTTAGCCAGTTGGAGATGCATCGGTAAAGAGAGGTTCCTGCACTTTGTTCAGGCCTTGTGCCTACAACCTCCAATTCAAGCTTTCTGAGACAATAAAGACGCATGCTCCCGAAACTTGGGCTGATAATCTCTAGGGGCTCAGAGTGAAAATCAGTAAGAGCTTAACGTGAAACCTGGTACATGGAAAGAGTAGCTAACTTGAGTACACACCATGTGTACTCGATTGCAGTCATCCTTGTAATGGGTGTATAATGTATGTATTATTATCCCCATTTTACAGATGAGTGAGGCCCAGAGGGAGCTGAACCAACTTGACTGGGGCCACATAGATGGCAGACAGAGCCAGGAGTCAAATCCAGGCAGTCTGATTCCAGAGGACACTCTTAACCTCTATGTAATATCATCTTGATAAACGAAAGGTATTCCTGGAAAAATAGGGCGGTAACGAATGCGTACAGCATGGGTTTGGGTACACAATAAATGGGTACGGATCGTATATTTTGAACCTCAGTCTTCAGATCTGGAACTCAGTCTGAGCCACGTTTCTGACACATGAGTATGCCCAGTGACCAAAGGTTAGCGTACCTGCAAGGTGTCTGGCACACTATACCAGGCACTGGAGATACAAGATTGGGTAAAATAGATGTGGCACCTACTCAGGTGGCACCTTTAGTCTGGAGGAGATAGATCTTGGTCATATAAACTCACAAATAAGCAAAATTGTAGCTGTGATAAACGCTAGTAGAGAGATATCCAGTTCTCCAAGGGTCATGTGTGAGGGAGCCTGAATTAGTCAGGGAGGAAGGGGAGACAGGACTGAAGACAAGATGCCTGAGCTAGGGCTCAAGTTTGAGTCATTTACAAGATCAGGGAAGGCAGAGGGTTCCAGGCAGGGAGGCGCAAAGGCCCTGTGGTAGGGAGAAGATCTGAAAAGAAGCTGCTGGAGACTTGGAGGCTGAAAGCAGGGAGCTCATGAAGATTTGATGAGAGTTATGACTTCTTTCCCTGGGAGAAGGATATGCCGGTATGCACAAAATTTGTTATACCATGGCAAAGGCTTCATGGTCCCATCCGCAGACCTTGGACTTCAGGTTAAAAATGGCTGCCTTAAAGAAGACCTTCATTGACACACGTAAAGGGCTCAGAAGCTTTGAGGGAGAAACGATTATCATAATAACCTAAGTCACCTGATAAATTGAGCAAGAGGCTTCCACGCCTCCAGTTTAGATGTTTTTCAGCCACGCCCAACAGACCTCAAGCAAAACACTAAAGGAATTTAAAAAATAGAGAGTGGGGAGGAGACAGAAATAATCCAGAGGATATCGAAATGTAAGCATAACAAAAGAGATCTCAGAGACCTGAAATCCCGAAAAGAGATTTTTTGGTCCCACCTTAGAACACACCTAAAACCCCACCTGGGGATGCTTCCCTTTGATTTTCCGGCTCAGAAACCAGAATCATTTTAGGTGACTGGCCTGAAATCATGCCTTAAAGCCAAGGCTGAGGAGTCTGGCTATGGAATGTGGCAGATCTGGGTTCCAATGCAGACTGGGTCCCAGCTGTGGGAACCTCGGAAGGTCACTTTACATTTCAGTGCCTTTGTTTTCTCATCTGTAAAACGGGGAGAATAGTACGTAGCACCCACCCTCTCCTCCTTCCTTTCTTGCTTACTCTGGGATTTTCTGGTATCTCTGCCAGACTAGTTTTCATCCTTCTGTTGCGGGAAGGGGAACCCCTTCCAGGAGCCAAGAGTGGGCTCTTGTCTAACCCTCAGAAATGAATTGTCCGAGGACACACACGTGCTGACAAAGCAAGAGCCTTTATTGGGAAGGGGCAACTGGGTGGAGAGCAGGAGGGTCAGGGACCCCAGGAGGACTGCTCTGCCATGTGGCTCGCAGTCTCAGGTTTTACGGTGACGTGATTAGTTTCCGGCTTGTCTCTGGCCAATCTTCTGACTCAGGGTCCTTTCTGGTGGTGCACGCATCACTCAAACAAGATGGATTCCAGGGAGAAGGATTCTGGGAGGTTGCTAGGACACGTGGACTGGCGTCTCCTCTCTCCTTTTGACCTTTCCCGAATTCTTCCAGTTGGTGGTGGCTTGTTAGTTCCCTGTTCCTTACCAGGACCTCCTCTGTAAAATAACTCATGCAAATGGTTACTGTCTTTGCCTGGCGAGGGTGGGCGGTTTCAGTCAGTGTTTCCCCTAACACTTCCTCACCTAGCTTGCAGAGACTTTCATTCCAACAACACTCTCAGCGTCAAGACCCTTATGAATTTCCTCCCCCAAACCCTTGATCCACAACCCCAAATTAAACCAATTCTCCACTTTCTCCCTACCTGGTCTCCCAAGTCCTCAAATCTCTGACTAGCTGCGCCCCAGTCCACACCCCATCACCACAAGTCATGATCTCATGCCCTTCATCGTGTGAGAAGGGGACTCCATCAGAAGGGGACACCCCCCAGCTTGCCCCAGCCCAGTACGTAAACCACTTATCCCTAGATGCATTCTCAGGCATACCTTCCCGGCACTGTACCAGGCGGTGGGGCTACACCCCACCTTAGTAAACAGGACAGAGGCATTAAGAGGGGACAGATAAGGAATAAATACGAGCAAAATGCATGCTACACTGCTGGACTGTGCTGGGAAACCCGAGCAGGACGAGGGCGTGATGCTTCTGATAACAGGGACCTTGATAGCAGGAGGATGCTGATACCCAAGGGAGGCAGGGGGGTGTCAGGAAAGATGTCTGAAAAAGGGACGGAACTGCAGAGACCAAAGAAGTGAAGGACTGAGCCCCATGGATCTCTGCACGTGTCCCAGGTAGAGGAAAAAGCGAGACAGAGGAGCCTGGTTGGAGGACTTGGAAAAAGGCAAGGGAGCAGGTGGCAGAGCAGAGGCCGAGGAGGGAGATGGGAGATGAGCTGGAGAAGAGGCAGGGACCCACCGTGGAGGGACTTCACACCCTTGGAAGGTCTTCAGCCTCTCTCCTCCTGTTAAAGGACCTTCCACCTGAGACCAACCCCGTCTCCCAGCCCCTCCTGACACCTCAGAACCTTCCTTACTCCTTCTCCCTCTTGAAGACTCAAGCTTTCCTTTTCCTTTTTTTTTTTTTTTCTTAGTTCTTTGACCAGGGATCGAACCCGTGCCTCCTGCAGTGGAAGCACAGACCCCTAACCACTGGACCGCCACGGAAGTCCCTCGAGCTTTCCTTTTGAATTGTATCCTTCCCTCCAACATTTAAATCTCTTCCATCTTTAAAAAAAATAAATAGGGCTTCCCTGGTGGCGCAGTGGTTGAGAGTCCGCCTGCCGATGCAGGGGACACGGGTTCATGCCCCGATCTGGGAAGATCCCACATGCCGCGGAGCGGCTGGGCCCGTGAGCCATGGCTGCTGAGCCTGCGCGTCCGGAGCCTGTGCTCCGCAATGGGAGAGGCCACAACAGTGCGAGGCCCGCGTACCGCAAAATAAATAAATAAATAAATAAATAAATAATAGTAATAATAATACTCCCTTGCCCCCCATTCCCTTCCAGCTACTGTCCCATCTCTTTCCTCTCCTTAATATCCTCCTTATCAAAAGGCTTTTGCTACCATAGCCTCATTTCCCCTCACTTCGGCCTCCATTATCCGTGGATACTGTCCTTACACATGTCACCAAGGGCGCTCCCTGGCCTCCTGGCCTTTATCTCAAAATACAATAGGCGTTTCTCCAGCCCTGATCGTCATCTCTCAGCAGCATCGGGATACTCAGGAGTGTAGACAAGTCCTGCTTCCCTTCTGGAGAGAGCCCCTCCGTTAACCATCACTCACCCCTCTGGGCTCCGCCTCCTCTCTGGGACCACATCGAAAGCCCCAAGGACCTTGTCACCTCTTACTGAACACTCTCTCCCCAGGGCTCATCTGCTCCTGCAGGTTCTAAACCACCTATTAACCGGTGTCTCCCCAAGTTCTATCTCCACCCCAGATTTCTCTTTTAAGGTCCCACAGACTTCTCCAAAAAACTCCTTGCTGTGAGCCAAGCCCTGTTCTAAAGGCTGGGATTTAGAAGTGAAAGAAACAGTCCAAAATCCCAGCCTCTTTCTAGTGGACGAGACAAATAAATATGCAAAGAATACAGTGTCTGGTATGAAAATTTTCTGCTATGAAAACAACAGAGCAGGGTAAATAAAGACAGCAAATGACGGGGGTGCCATTTACTGCTGGGTTGCCCTGTGGATCTCAGGGCTTGGCACATAGCAGGTGTTCAGGAAATAGCTGCTGAGCAGATATAAAGTTGTAGTGGTACAAGGAGAATGATGAGATACAGAGTGTGTCATCTGCCCCACACTTAAGAAGAGTTTGGTCTAAAATATTGATTGATGGGATCAATATTTTACAAATGTCTATCAAACTAGTTTCTCTTTGTGGGATGACATTTATCATGATTCCTCTAGTGGTCTTAACGCTCATAGTACACATTTGGTGACAGGTACAGGGTCTCCTTGGATCCTTTGAGGAGTTCTTTCGGTTGGCTCAAGGTAAGCATCGTTAGTCTCAGAGTCAGGGGCCCTCTGGGAAGGACCGTGGCTTAGGAAGGACTGGTTGAAAGTGGGGAGGGGAACAGTGCTATAGGGCAACAGGGCCGACATGCATCAGGGCTGGCAGCTGTTGTCATATTTCATGCCTCAGTATCCCCATGAGCCATCTAGAGCAGGGGGTCTCAACCAGGGGCCATTTTTGCTCCCCCTCTCCAGCAGACATGTGGCAATGTCTGTAGACATTTTTGGTTGTCATACTGAAGGGACGGGGTGCTACTGGTGTCTAGTGAGTAGAGTCCAGGGATGCTGCTTAGCATCCCATAATGCAAAGGACAGCCCCCGGACAAAGCATTATCCACCCCCAAGTTGTCAATAGTGTGAAGCTTAAGAAACCCTGATGGAGAGTTTAGATGTAGGACAGTGGGAGGAGCACAAAGGCCCTTTGAGAATCTCAGGAGAGCTTCTGGCCAGGAAAGTGCACCAGATTTGGTATACGTGGTCAGGAGGCTCAGTCATCCAGGGACCCAACTCCTGAATACAAGGCTGAGGTTATGAGCCCTTCATTTCACCAAGGTCCTCATTTCCATAAATAATGGTGTTCAGAGTCTTGGCAACTATGTGACAATGTTTTTAAAAAAAAGCAGATATTATGTTTTCCTGACAACTGAGCAATTCATTTCAAGACGTTTATTTATTTGTTTGTTTGTTTGTTTATTTTTTGCGGTATGCGGGCCTCTCACTGTTGTGGCCTCTCCCGTTGCGGAGCACAGGCTCCGGACGCGCAGGCTGAGCGGCCATGGCTCATGGGCCAAGCCGCTCCGCGGCATGTGGGAATCTCCCAGACCGGGGTATGAACTCGTGCCCCCTGCATCGGCAGGTGGACTCCCGACCACTGTGCCACCAGGGAAGCCCCAAGATGTTTATTTATTATTATTATTTTTTTTTTTTTTTTTTTTGCCGTGCCGCACGGCTTGTGGGATCTTAGTTCCCCGACCAGGGATCAAACCTGGGCCCTCGGCAGTGAGAGCACGGAGTCCTAACCACTGAACCGCCAGGGAATTCCCAGAGCAATTCATTTCAACATGGATTATTCTTCTATAACCAGTGAGACCTCAGGGCCAAAAAACACGAAAGAAAAAGTAGAGGAGGGAAAAAATGGCATAGAAGAAATGATTACAAATAATAAAAGAAAGATCCATCCCAAAGGAGACCAGTCCCAGCCAGCTTTCAACCTTTCTTTAAACCTTGACACGAAGCTCACTCCACCTGGGGGCACTTCCTTTGACGAGACAGGAGTACCTTTTCTCCTGTTGGGCACTGTCCAAGGACAGCGGCCTCATTTCTGATCTTCAACTTGTCCAAGCTCATTCCCGCCTCAGGGCCCTTGCTGTTTTTAGAACATTCTTCCATCAGCTCATCAGCTCTGGACTCAGAGTGGTCACCCATGAACTTCCCAACTCTTGGGACTTCCTGGTGGTCCAGTGGTTAAGACTTTGCCTTCCAATGCAGGGGGTACGGGTTCGATCCCTGGTCGGGGAGCTAAGATCCCACATGCCTCGCGGCCAAAAAACCAAAACATGAAAGAGAAGCAATATTGTAACAAATTCAATAAAGAATTTAAAAATGGTTTTCCACATCAGAACTTCCCAACTCTTGTGGTCTCCATCTCTAATTATTTTACCCTTCACAGCATGTGTTTGTGTGTTGGTTACGTGCCTATTGTCTGTCTTCCCCACTGGGCTCTGAGCTCCAAGAAGCTGGCCCTTCATTGTTGAATCTTGGGGCCTAGAACCTTGCCTGCCCCGTGGGTTGCATGAAGGAGCAAATGGGTTACTGGCAGTCAGAGGAGCTGATAGAAAGCCTGGATTGGCTGCTTCCGAGATGTGTGCCCTGAGACAGGTTACAGTTATTCCCATCCTCGGTTTCTGCCTCTGCAAAATGGGAATAACAATACCTCTTTCTCAGAATTGTGAGGATAATTACATAAGGGCCCCAGCACATTGTGTTTAATTTAGTTGGAACCCGATAAATACTGGTCTTTCCTGATAAACTCTTCTCAAAGGTCCAGCCTTCCAGAATCTTCTCCCCATCTGCCCATCCACACCCACTTCTTTTATACTCCCTATAAAAATATCCCAGAGGTATACAGGGCTTTCTGCATAGCTATGGAATTTTCTCTCAGGGGTCAGATACCGAGGACAATGGTGGATTTGCTTAGATTCAATTAGCACTCCCTGGGTTTATGCTGACCTAATGGACTCTCACCTCCAATAAAGTTTCTGAAACTGAACTCACCGCTTCTGACCCTCCCCGTCTTGATATGCTCTGTGTTGGTGAAAGATGCTATCAGTTCCCACCCCGACTTCTTGCCTCGTTCCCTCCTCCCACCCACTCATTCATTCATTGGCCCATTCGTTCAATAGCTAACATTTATTTTTTAATACCTTTTGGGTGACACCACCCACAAGATAACTTACAACCAGGTTGTTTTCAGTCCTATGAATTAGGTGCCAAGATGATGAAAATAACAGCATCAGCAATAACGACTTGACATTTATTGAGCATTTCCTCTCCTGGGAGAGATTGGAATAGAATACAGAGTTTGGCAAACATTTTCTGTAAAGGACCAGATAGAAACATTTTAGGTTTTGCGGACCAAGAGGCAAAACTAAGGATATTATGTAGATACTTACACAAGGGAGAAAACAAAATTTTAATTGATGAACTTCCAAATATAACAATACTTGATTATAATTTTTTTTTCAGTATAGGTTTGTGAGTGAGAAGAATGGAATTCTTTTGGAGAATAACATTGCTTGATTGGAGTTCAAAGTAAATGTTTCTTATCCACGACGAGATGGTGAAGGTTCCCTCTGTAAAGCCCGTTGTTAGCTTGCAGGTCATACAAAACCATTGTCAGGCTGGATTTGGCCTTTGGGCTGTGGTTTGCTGACATGGTCCTGAGGGAGTTGCTTAGTTCTGAAAGTTGGCCCTAACCCTGTGAGACCTTGGTTGAGTCATTTACCTTTCTGTACCTCAATCTGCTCCCCTGGAAAATTAGTCTGACAGTAATCGTAATTACCCCATAGGGTACGTGGTTAAATACATGCAAAGTGGTTAAAACAGTGCCTGGTCTTGAATAACCAATTCCATAAACCCAGGTACTTATTCGACCCGATCTCCAGCCCCCTCCTCAATGCCCCCGATATTCCTCCAGGGCCTTCTGGTCCCTCGTGGCAAAGTCTCCTTTATCCTCACCCCTTTCTCTGAATGTCCCCGCATAATTTTGCACCAACTGACCCTGGGTTTTCCCCTGGGGACACAGCTTCCCCTCCGGCTCTCTCAAGGGGTGGCTTCTTCCCTATGACACCCAAGCCTACCAGCCTGGACTTGGGCTACCTGAGCTCTTTGCTTCTCTTCTCCTCAAACCATTCAGCCCTTGGAGACCCAGAATTCAGGTTTTCCTGTCCTCAGCCCTGTTCTCACTGCGTCCTCTGCAGACCTGGAGATCCTGCTGCTCAGCTTTTGAAGGTTTTGTTACCAGGCTCAGTATCTCGCTCACCTGTAATAATTCTTGACATTTTCCATCTCTGTGAAGAAAACCCCTTTTTTTTTTTTTTTGCGGTACACGGGCCTCTCACTGCTGTGGCCTCTCCCGGTGCGGAGCACAGGCTCCGGGCGCGCAGGCTCAGTGGCCATGGCTCACGGGCCCAGCAGCTCCGTGGCATGTGGGATCTTCCCGGACCGGGGCACGAACCCGCGTCCCCTGCATCGGCAGGCGGACTCTCAACCACTGCGCCACCAGGGAAGCCCGAAGATAACCCTTCTGATTCCCAGCTGCTCCTTTCCTCGATCCCCGCCCCCCGCCATGAGGGATCTTGTCCACACCCCGCCGCAGGGCGCACTCCCGGGCTCAGACTCTCCTCGATTCCAATAGCAGCATCACCCCCACCAGCTCAATGTCAAGCATCTCTCTCTCTGACCCAGTACCTTTCTAGCTCAGTCCCTTGGGGACCCCAAGTCCACCAGTTCCTTGACCTTCCTGTAACCTCCACACTTACTGACTGTCACTGTTTCACTCTTCTACGCCCCTGTCCCATCCTATCAGGCTTGGGCTCTACAGTCCATCATGATACCCTCCTTCATGTTCACCCAGGATGCCACCGCTCTTTTCCTTCTTGGTGGACTTTCTGGGCTAAAACCCCATTCTGGGTGAAATGCAACCCTTAGCCCATTCTGCACCTGCGTGGAAACAGCTGAAGAAGGTTGGGGGAAAACTCACAACCATAAGAACTGGCTTCTCTTACATGCATGACCCGCAGCGGGGGCCGGGCCGCCCCCCCGCACTTCTCTCTCCCATTCATTCTCCATCTCTCCTGGAGGGCTATTCTACCCCTCCTTTCTCTCCTCTGACACTCAGTGCTCTCTCCCCTTCTGTACTTTCGTTGGTGGAGGACTTCCACACACCCCCAAGCTAAATCAGCCCACTTATCTTGGTGTGGGCCCAAATGTTCTCCCTCTCTGCTGTTATGGGTGGACTGTATGGGACCATATCATAGGCCAACACCACATCCCTCCCCACCTCCTTTAGATCACTGCTCGGTAATTGTTCCTTTTCTCTCCTGCATTATCAAGAACTCCTCTTCGCTTGAATCCTTGCTCCCGTCCTCCAACACCTGCTATGATACCTCCCTTAAACTCATATTCCCCCTGAAGCCCCACTTCCTGCCCCACTCCACCCTTCCCTCTGCCTGTTTACCATGAAACCTCTTCAAAAGGGTTGGTCCGGGCTTCCCTGGTGGCGCAGTGGTTGAGAGTCCGCCTGCCGATGCAGGGGACACGGGTTCGTGCCCCGGTCCAGGAGGATCCCACATGCCGCGGAGCGGCTGGGCCCGTGAGCCATGGCCGCTGAGCCTCCGCGTCCGGAGCCTGTGCTCCGCAACGGGAGAGGCCACAGCAGTGAGAGGCCCGCGTACCACAATAAAAAAAAAAAAAAAAAAAAAGGATTGGTCCTACTCACTACCTCCTCCGATTCCTTTTCAACCCTTTCCCATCAGCTTTTGCCCCTACGGCCCCACTGGAGTGTCTCCTGATGACTAGCCATCTCTGCGTTGCCCAAGCTAACCACCAGTCAGGTCCACCTGCCTTGAAACAGCAGCACAGTGTTCAGACCGTGGGTCACACCCTCCACCATGAAGACTTTCCTCTCTCGGCTTCCTGGATGGCTCTGTCTTGCTTCTGATTCGGAGATGACTGCCCTTCTCAGTCCCCTTTGTAGGTTCCTCCTCACCTCCCCGCCTTTAAACCCCAATGTTCCCCAGCCCTCATCTCTGCCCTTGTTTCTTCCTTATCTCCCCTCACTCCCTAGTTGATCCCAACCAGTCCCAAGGCTTCAAATCCCATCTTACCCATGCAGATGTCTCCAGGCTCCTGGGTCTCACCCCTGAACTCTAGACTGGTCTATCCAACTCCTGCTTTAACGTTTCCATTTGAATCTACAATTGGTGTCTCCAACATAACAAGTCCCAAGTGAGTAATGAAGCCTCCACAGCCATATTGACTTCCCCCAGCCTTCCCTATTTCTGGACACGGCACTTGTTTTCTTCCAGGTGCTCAGGTTAAAAACCTAAGAATCATCCTTGACCTCTCTTTCTCCCACCCACATCCAGTCTGTCAGCAAGTCCTATCAGCCACACAATCACAGTATATTCCCGTCCAAACATTTCTCCCACCTTGAGCCAACCCTTCATCTTTGCCCTCCTGGACTATTGCTATAGAGTCTCCACTGCCCTTTCCCCTCGAGCTGCAGTCCATCACAGCATTCAGAGTTCTCCTTCTAAAACCTAAGGAAAGTCACATCATTCCCCTGCTCGAAACCTTCCAACGACTCTTCATCTCACTAGACAAAAAGCAATGTTCTTTTTAAAAAGGGAGGGCTATTTTACTGTGATTGTCTTAGCAGTCATATTAAGATGAAGCCTATCTAAAAATTTCGACTCTTACGTGTTTTTCGTGCAGGACAATTAAGACTTTCTTAAGCATTCTACTCGTTACCCTTTTTGAGTTATTCTTTACAACTTTGAAATGTCCTAGCAGTTATTTGGGAAGGTGCCACTGTGATATGACATTTAAAATAAATGGAAGGGGGGAAAAAAGAAAATAAAAAAATAAATGGTGGGAAGAAAAAAAGAGGTAATAGCAGCTTTTATTTGGGATAGATATATATAATATACACAAACCTAGAAAAATATACTCAACACGCTAATCATTAGGGAAATGCAAATCAAAACCACAATGAGAAACTACCTCACCCCATTAAATGGTTAGTATCAAAACCCAGAAAATAACAAGTGCTCGTGAGGACGCAGAGAAATTGGAACCATTGTATACTGCCAGTGGGAATATAAAATGGTGCATCTGTTGTTGAAAATAGTATGGCAGGACTTCCCTGGTGGCACAGTGGTTAAGAATCCGCCTACCAGTGCAGGGGACATGGGTTCGAGCCCTGGTCCAGGAAGATCCCACATGCCATAGAGCAACTAAGCCCGTGCGCCACAATTACTGAGCCTGTGCTCTAGAGCCCGTGAGCCACAACTCCTGAGCCCACGTGCCACAACTACTGAAGCCCGTGCACCTAGAGCCTGTACTTCGCAACTAGAGAAGCCACCGCAACGAGAAGCCTGTGCACTGCAACAAGGAGTAGCCCCTGCTCGCGACAACTAGAGAAAGCCCTCACGCAGCAAACAAGACCCAACACAGCCAAAAATAAACAAATTAATTTAAAAAAAAAAAGGAAAATAGTATGGCAGTTTCTTAAACAATTAAAAATAGAATTATACACACTACTATATATAAAATAGATAATCAACAAGGACTTACTGTATAGCACAGGGAATTCTACTGAATACTCAGTAATAGTCTATATGGGAAAAGGATCTGAAAAAGAATAAATATGTATAACTAAATCACTTTGCTGTACACCTGAAACAAAAACAACATTGTAACTCAACTATACTTCAATATAAAATAAAAATTAAAAAAAAATCAAAATGGAATTATCATATGGTCCAGCAATTCCACTTCTGGGTATATATATACCCCAAAGAATTAAAAGCCAGGTCTTGAAGAGATATTTCTATACTCATATTCATAGCAACATTATTCACAATGGCTAAAAGGTGGAAGCAACCCAAGTGTCTACTGATGGATGAAGCTATAAGCCAAATGTGGTATATACATACGAAGGAATATTATTCCCTTAAAAATGAAAGAAATTCTGATACTTGCCACACCATGGATGAACCTGAGGACATTATGTTAATTGAAATAAGGCAGTCACAAAAAGACAAATACTGTATGATTCCTCTTTTTATTTATTTACTTATTTACTTTTGGCTGCGTTGGGTCTTCGTTGCTGCGTGCAGGTTTTCTCTACTTGCGGCAATCAGGGCCTACTCTTCCTTGTGGAGCACGGGCTCTAGGCACTTGGGCTTCAGTAGTTGTGGCACACAGGCTCAGTAGTTGTGGCGCACGGGCTTAGTTGTTCCACAGCATGTGGAAGCTTCACAGACCAGGGATCGAGCCTGAGTTCCCTTCATTGGCAAGCGGATTCTTAACCACTGCGCCACCAGGGAAGTCCTTGTATGATTCCTCTTGTATGAAGTACTCAGAGTAGTCAGATTCACAGGCAGAAAGTAGAGTGGTGGTTGCCAGGGCCTGGGGTGAGAGAGAAGTGGGGAGCTACTGTTTAATGGGTACGGAGTTTCGGTTTTGCAAGATGAAAAGAGTGATGGGGATGGATGGTAGTGGTGTTTGCACAATAATGTGGATGCATTTAATACTGCTGACCTGTATAATTTTAAATTATTAAGATGCTAAATTTTATGTTATATGTATTTTACCACAATTTTTTTTTTTTTTTTTTTGCGGTACGCGCGCCCCTCACTGCTGTGGCCTCTCCCGTTGCGGAGCACAGGCTCCGGACGCGCAGGCTCAGCGGCCATGGCTCACGGGCCCAGCCACTCCGCGGCACGTGGGATCCTCCCAGACCGGGGCAGGAACCTGTGTCCCCTGCATCGGCAGGTGGACTCCCAACCACTGCGCCACCAGAGAAGCCCCACAATTTTTTTTTAATTGAAAAAAAAAAAAAAAATTAGAGTCACGATCTCTAAGGCCATACATGTGCTTGCCCCCCATTACCTCTCACTCACTCCACTCCAGCCCCAGTGGCCTTTTTAAAGTTCTCCAAACATGTCAAACACATTCCTGCCTCAGGGCCTTTGTACTGTCTGTTACCTCTGCCTGGAATGCCCTTCCCACAGATATCAGCGTGTCTCTCATTTCCTTCATGTCTCCGCTCACATGTCTTCTTATCAGCGAGGTCTTTCCTCATTACTCCACAAAAAACGCATCCTCTGACGTTCTCTGTTGCTTTCACTGTCTTCATAGCATTCACTTCTAGCTGACACATATTAAAGGTATTTGTTTACGAAATGGTGAGTGAGGTGACCAGGGCCACTTCTGTCATGGAGTGACTAGTTTGCAAGGCGACTTATGCCTTTCACGATTTCATCCCATCCCAGCCCCACTCTAGGCAGAGTGCACGTACCCTAGAGCACCATTTTTGCATGACCCAGTAGTGTTGACATTAGCTTTTTTTGGCCTTTTTTTTTTTTTTTTGGCCACACCTCTTGGCTTATGGGATGTTGGTTCCCCCAACAGTAACTGAACCCGGGCCCTCGGCAGTGAAAGCACAGAGTCGTAACCAGTAGACAGCCAGGGAATTCCCTTTTGCCCATTTTAGGCTGTGACCACTTGAGTTTTTTCATCCTAAAATCCTCAGCACCCAGCCCAAGGCCTGGTACCTAGTGGACAAAATAATTCTTTGGTGAATGAACGAATGGCCAAGTAAATAAAATAACTCTGGACCCAAAACTATCATGTATGTTGCAGGTCTACTTAATATTATGAGATAGAAACCTTAGATAAATATTCCTGCTGTAGCCTGAAAAAATGTGTATGATGATGACACATGTTTCCTGAACACCAGTTTAAGCCAGAGGCTTTACGACAATCATTTCTAATTTTGGGGGCAATGCCACAAATAGAGATTAGTCTCCCCATTTACTGGGGAAGGAAACAAGGTCTGGAGAGACTGAGACAGGCTGGAGGGAAATTACAAAGGCAGGACCCACACCCTGGCTTGTCCACGCGGCCCAATTTAAGAAATGAACTTTCAGGGAATTCCCCGGTGGTCCAGTGGTTAGGACTCTTTCACTGCTGGAGGCCTGGGTTCGATGCCTGGTCGGGGAACTAAGATCCTGCAAACCGCACAGCAGAGCCGGAAAAAAACAAAAGCACACAAACAAAAAAACCCCCAAAGCCCCCCAAACACAACAAGAACAAACAAAACAACAACTTTCAGATCACCCTAAGGGTGGAAAATAGATGAAAACGTTCTTGTTCTTCCCTGGGCTTAACTCTCGTTCTGTTTCTCAGGAGTTTTATTCCTTCTCTTCTGGTGTCTGTATTTCTTCCCCTACACTTATCACCCCTTCCCTTCCCTCTCCCTCCTATTTTTCTTCTTCAGCCTTTGCTTATTTCTGCTCTTGTCTGCTCTCTTTGCTTTTCCCCCTTTCCCTCCATTTAGGTGCCCCATCTCAGTCTCTGTAACCAGACCAGAGCCAAGTCATTTGTTTATTTGGGAGTCGGAGCTGAGAAAAGAAGTCAAAATCTCTCCACACATTAAAACCAAGAAAGGGACATTTTATATTCCCTTTCATGGCCAAAAGATGGTCCTTTCTTTTTTCCCCTTCGCAAAATCCATTTAGGTGTTTATAGACCAGTTATCTTAACAATGACTGTCCTTTGCTTTTCTTTCTGTGGCAATTAACATTCTTAATTGCCTCGCTCTCACTGGCTCACTTTTTGTGTGTTGGGCAGAGTTCTCTGAAAAGTTTATTTTCAATTATAATTTATATTGCAATGACAGATAGATATTTATGCCAGTAAACTTTCCTGTGTGCTGGGCTTTTAGCTCTTAAAGGTTTGTTATAATAAAGAATGCTCGTGGCAAATGGACAGAAGTGCCTCCTCGGTGATATTTTTTTAAAGACAAGTTCAGAATAGGTGTTTTTTGGAAGGGGGAGGCAGGATGTGTGTCTGGTAGGTAATCAAAAAAAGAAAGAAGAAAAAGCAAGAGAAAACTTTTAGTAAAGGTTGCAGGGGCCAGTGCAGAAATGTTTAAAGAATGAATCACAACTGCTACAAAAGGGAATGCAGTGGAAAGCGTTTTTAGCAGAAAAATTGTTCAATCAATTGAACCTTCAACTTGTTTTTGAAAATCTATACATTTCTCCGGTCCAGTTACGAAATATGTGAATGTCCCGATAAGCATGTTTATGGCTTTACCCTTTTAGCTTGATCACTCACGTTACCCAGGCTCATGTCTTGCACAAGAACCCACAAAGGAATAAGAGAGTATTTTCAAAAGCTCTTGAAGGGTTGTGAATTTGTGAAACACCAACATTCATTGCAGAAAGACTCAGAACACGAGGTCTTAAGAAAAGAAATCCAAAATTTGGACAGAGCTGTGTGAACAGAAAGTTCATGGACTTTATTCTCTACAATAAAGACAACTCAAATATATAACAGGGATTGGTTAACTAGATTAAAGGTTCATCCACGAGCGAAAAAAATTACATGATAAAACACATTAACAAAGATTTGTTCTTAGTGAGGTAGAAAAGGCTGATGATATCCTGTTGAAGTGAAAGAAACAGAATGCCAAGATGTATTTTCAAATGGATCTCAACTCTGTAAAAGTTATGATATTCGTGGAAGAGAGATCAGAAGAAAATTCACTCAAATGTTATCTTTCTCTCATCTGCAGAAGAAGCAGAAAAATTACTCAAATCATCCCAACGAGTGAATATAAGATTGTATAATCTTTGAGAGGAAAGGCCAGTATGCGCGGGTTTGATTTAGTCGGGAGAGGTTAGGAAGCTTCCCCTGGAGAAGCCAAGGGGATTTTTTTTTCATTGAAGTATAGCTGATGTACAACATTATTATACAAGTTACAGGTGTACAATGTAGGGATTCACAATTTTTAAATGTTATACTCCATTTATAGTTATTATAAAATATTGACTATATTCCCTGTGTTGTACAGTATGTCCTTGTAGCTTTGTAAAAAAAAATTTATTGGAGTATAGCTGATTTACAATCCTTGTAGCTTATTTTATACATAATAATTTGTACCTCTTAATGCCTACCCCTTTATTGCCCGTACCCGCTTCCCTTTCCCCACTGGTAACCGCTAGTTGGTTCTCCATAGAAAATAAGAGGACTTTTAAAATTTTTATTTATTTATTTATTTTTGGCTGCGTTGAGTCTTTGTTGCTGCGCACATGCTTTCTCTAGTTTCTGCGGGCGGGGCCTACTTTCCTTGCGGTGCGTGGGCTTCTCATTGCAGTGGCTTCTCTTGTTGTGGAGCACAGGCTCTAGGCGCACGGGCTCAGTAGTTGTGGCTCGCAGGCTCAGTAGTTGTGACGCACGGGCTTAGTTGCTCCGTGGCATGTAGGATCTTCCCAGACCAGGGATCGAACCCGTGTCCCCTGCACTGGCAGGCGGATTCTTTTTTTAAATTTATTTATTTTTGGCTGCATTGGATCTTCACTGTGGTGAGTGGGCTTCTCATTGTGGTGGCTTCTCTTGTTGTGGAGCACAGGCTGTAGGCAAGCGGGCTTCCGCAGTTGTGGCTCACAGGCTCTAGAGTTCAGGCTCAGTAGTTGTGGCACACGGATTTAGTTGCTCCGGACATGTGGGATCTCCCCGGACCAGGGCTCGAACCCGTGTCCCCTGTATTGGCAGGTGGATTCTTAACCCCTGCACCACCAGGGCAGCCCTGGCAGGTGGATTCTTAACAACTGTGCCACCAGGGGAGTCCAGATAAGAGGATTTGATTGTGATTTAGTACCTAGTTTTATTAGAAAGTGTTTTACTATTGGGGAAAAAAAAAAAGGATTCGGTAGTTGCTAATATGGCCTTGAAATCATGTTACCTATAGACCTGGTTTCTCAACTTCGGCGCTACTGACATTTTGGGTCAGATACTTCTTTGTTGTCCGGGGCTGCCCTGGGCTGTTGTAGGGTATTAGCATGATCCTGGCCTCTACCTCGTATATAACTAGCACTCTTGTGTTGCCAAATGTCCCCAGCTGGGGGAGGAGGTAAAATTGCCCCCCACTGAGAACCACTGCCATGGACTCAGAGAGTCAACCTCTGCAGCATGTGAGTGCTCCAGACTGACCTAACGACCCGCATGCATGGTCCACAGTGAGCCCGGCAAGGGACTGAGGGACAAAAAAACCCAGTCGTGTCAACTCTTTTATTCCTGGTCCATCTCCTCTTCAACTGAAGAAACTGCAGGAGAAATTCTCATTTCTGGAAATTCATTCCTGTTTCAATGAACTTGCTGGAATAGTTTTTTTTCTCTTTTTGAGTACACAGTTGTGGACTTCAACGTATCAGGGGGTCTATTAACCGGCAAGACTAATTGGAGCTAGAAATTGTTCAGTACCAATTTGGGAGTGATAAAATGGCAACAAGCAGAGAGATATCAAAACGAGGAGGCGGGGCCTTCTCTGGTGGCGCAGTGGTTGAGAGTCCGCCTGCCGATGTAGGGGACGCGGGTTCGTGCCCCGGTCTGGGAAGATCCCACATGCCGCGGAGCGGCTGGGTCCGTGAGCCATGGCCGCTGAGCCTGCACGTCCGGAGCCTGTGCTCTGCAACGGGAGGGGCCACAACAGTGAGAGGCCCGCGTACCGCAAAAAAAAAAAGCACGAGGAGGCGGTATCATCAGTTAAGTGGTGATGATTGCAATTAGCCAGACTTTGCAATTATAAATCATCCCAGTAGAAGGGCTGTGGGCCAGGACACTCAGAAAAGTGGACGTTTGGCCCCATAAGAAAGCACTCCCAGTGAATTACAAGCATGATTTCTGAAGCAATTTTAGCTCAACTTCTAAATCTCTAGATTTGAGCAGCTGTTTCCAGACATATAAAGCCTTCTCTTTGAGGCAGGCAGATATCAAATCGATGAGTCCATAGCCTCCAAGAGGTTGGGCCATGTTGAGAAAAAAGCCACTCTTTATACTTCCCGAATCCAAACTGTGTATTTCCCAAATTAAAGCAGCAGCAGTTACCACATCGGTCCACTTGACCATTTCCTGGCATGAATAATTAGAGACCCAAAGGGGCAATACTTTTGCAGCGGCAGGACATTATTTACGGACACCAGCCTTGCCATTTCAGTTTCTTCAAGCTTAAGATTCTAGGAATCCCACATAAGAAAAAAAACCACACGTAATTATGGCCCTTTCAATTATAGGGACAACCAAATATCTAATTGCCTTTTTTTTTTTTTTGGCCGCGTGGCTTGTGGGATATTAGGCTCCCGACCAGGGATTGAACCTGGGCCCTGGTAGTGAAAGCTGCAAGTCCTAACCACTGGACCACCAGGGAACTCCTCGTAATTGCGTTTTTTTTTTTAACATTTTTATTGGAGTATAATTGCTTTACAATGGTGCGTTAGTTTCTGCTTTATAACAAAGTGAATCAGTTATACATATACATATATCCCCATATCTCTTCCCTCTTGCGTCTCCCTCCCTCCCACCCTCACTATCCTACCCCTCTAGGTGGTCACAAAGCACCGAACTGATCTTCTTGTGCTATGCGGCTGCTTCCCACTAGCTATCTGTTTTACATTTGGTAGTGTAGATATGTCCATGCCACTCTCCCACTTCGTCCCAGCTTCGTCCCTTCCCCCTCCCCGTGTCCTCAAGTCCATTCTCTAGTAGGTCTGTGTCTTTATTCCTATCTTGCCCCAGGTTCTTCATGACCATTTTTTTTTGTTTTAGATTCCATATATATGTGTTAGCGTACAGTATTTGTTTTTCTCTTTCTGACTTACTTCACTCTGTATGACAGACCCTAGGTCCATCCACCTCACTACAAATAACTCAATTTCGTTTCTTTTTATGGCTGAGTAATATTCCATTGTATAGATGTGCCACATCTTCTTTATCCATTCATCTGTTGATGGACACTTAGGTTGCTTCCATGTCCTGGCTACTGTAAATAGAGCTGCAATGAACATTGTGGTACATGACTCTTTTTGAATTATGGTTTTCTCAGGGTATATGCCCAGTAGTGGGATTGCTGGGTCGTATGGTAGTTCTATTTTCAGTTGTTTAAGGAACCTCCATACTGTTCTCCCTAGTGGCTGTATCAATTTACATTCTCACCAACAGTGTATGAGGGTTCCCTTTTCTCCACACCCTCTCCAGCATTTATTATTTGTAGACTTTTTGATGAAGGCTCTCCTGACCAAAAACAACTTCATTAGATACACTGTACATCTCATAAAATTCACCCATTATAAGTGTACATTTCAGTGATTTTTAATAAATGTATATAGTTAGGCAACCATCAGTCTGTAATTGCCTTTTTTCCCCAATTGTGGTAAAATACGCATAACATAAAATTTTGCCATTTAACCATCTTTAAGTGAACTCTTCAGTGGTATGAAGAGCATTCACATGATTGTGCAAAATCTCCAGAGCTCCTTCCATTGTGCAAAACTGAAACTCCCCCCATTGGACAGTAACTCCCCGTTTTCCCCTGCACCCAGCTCCTGGCAATCACCCCTCTAATTTCTACCTCCACGAATCTGGCTTCTCTGGGTGCCTCATAGAAGCGGAATCACACAGCATTTGTGTTTCTTGTGACTGGCTTATTTCCCTTAGCACGATGTCTTCCAGGTTCATCTAGGCTGTAGCAAGTCAGAGTTTCTTTCATTTTTTAAAAAAATATTTATTTATTTGGTTGCGCCAGGTCTTAGCTGTGGCTCGCTGACTCCTTACCTGAGGCATGTGAATTCTTCGTTGCAGCATGTCTGTGGGATCTAGTTCCCTGACCAGGGATCGAACCCGGGCCCCCTGCCTTGGGGGGGCGTGGAGTCTTAACCACTGCATCACCAGGGAAGTCCCAGAATTTCTTTCATTTTTAAGGCTGAATAATATTCCATTGTATGTATACACCACATTTTGTTTATCCATTCGTTTGTTGATGGACTCTTGGGTTATGTCCACCTTTTAGCTCTTGTGAATAATGCTGCTATGGATTTGGGTGAACAAGTATCTCTTCATGTCCCTGCTTTCAGTTCTTTCAGATGTATATCCAGAAGTGGAAATGCTGGATCCTACCGTAATTCTACGTTTAATTTTTTTAAAGAAACTGCCATACTATTTTCCACAACGGTTGCACCATTTTACATTTCCACCAACGGTAGTTGCCTTTTAATACTCTATTTTATTTTATTTTAAATATTTATTTGGTTGTGCTGGATCTTAGTTGCGGCTCGTGGGCTCCTTAGTTGTGGCATGCAGGCATGTGAACTCTTAGTTGTGGCATGCATGTGGGATCTAGTTCCCTGACCAGGGATCGAACCCAGGCCCCCTGTATTGGGAGTGTGGAGTCTTATCCACTGAGCTACCAGGGAAGTCCCTTAATACTCTAGTTTATATTCAGGTCTCCAAAGTCATTCTCCAAATTCATTTATTGTGACTTCTGTGTTCTGTTACCGTGGCTAAGTGCTAAGGACATAGTGGTGAAGGTGTCTGCCCTTGTGGAACCTGCAGTGTGAAAAGTGATAAATACATAGACAATTCAGTCTATAATTATAAACTTTGAACTATGCTATAAAAGGAAAGAACTTCTAGAAATCGACACTAATAGGTGAGACCGTTCTAATTTGGATGAGAAAACGCCGGTTTTAGGAAGAAAAATTTGAACTGAGACTGGAGGCTTAGTGGAAGTGGGCAGGTGAAGAGGCGTAAAGAGTAGAAGGGAAGAAAGTTCCTTGCAGAACAGAGCAGAGGTGGGATTTTGTGGACAGAGTTGGAAGGTCTGAGTTCCACAGAGACCTATACCCTTAACTGGAAAGTTCCTGAATTCATACTACGACTGTTAGTACCCATGAGGCGCTGATGGGAGCTTTGAGTTTGTTTTGCCATGGATGAAATGGGAATAAGAAAGGATTTTAATGAAGCTGAAATGGGATTATGTATCCCAGATACCCTTAGACACAGTAAAGCCTCAATGTTCATAGACTGCTTGAGGAAAGATATAACAGGAAGTCGATTTCCCGACAATTTCTGCCCCGGGCAAACAGTGAGAAGGACTGGATTATACATAAACCCAGTCACCTAACCAAAGGCATTACAGAGTTTAATACCATCCTTTACAATGATCTTTTTTTCCCCCCTGACTCTGATCACAGCCAGGTCTTTTGGTTTTAGGGAATATTAAATCATCCAAAAAATTACCGTGGATTAGGGACTGGCCTTCTGCCCTGCCGTGCGCCATTTACTCCCCCCCACCCTCTTTGTTCTAGGGTCTTACTTCACCGCCGGCTTACTAGCTCCTGGCTCATCAGTTGGAAGTAGATTCAAAAAGTGTCCTGTGCCTTTCTTTTCTTAATATAATATTCATGGAAGGTTTTCCTTTGGGGAAAACTTCTCTTTGACTTTCTCCGTACAAGTTATTTCCACAGACTGTGGATTTTTCAGGACAGGCTTAATTTAACATATGCTTTCTTTTACCACAATTTTTACTTGTTTAGCTATCTTGTCCATATTCAGCTACCACTGAACGACAATCATTGGGATGCGATGAAAGAATTTTGAAATCGGGCTTAGGGATTGAGCGCATCCACTTCCTAATTAAGTTATTTCATGTCCTTAAACCTCAGTTTCCTCATCTTCAAAATGGACAAAACAATGCCAACCTCTCTTGGAAGATAAAAGGAGAAAGTGTGCATTTAGTGCAGCCTGTGGTACATACCAGGAGCTCAATGAATTATTATTATTATCACTTGGAGACTCAAGTGGCATAATTTTAATACCTTGTTCTGAGCAGAAACGGCATCGTGTTTTCACTATCACCAACTAAAATAAGTATAAACAACTATATCTTCAATTAAGTTTTCCTTAAACCACTAACATTTCTTGAGCTGTAAACCTAGTGCACATGCATTTAGATTGGTAAATTACATCTACCACACTACCTCACCCAGAAAAGGTGTTGGGAATATAAGCAGATTAGTCAGTGAGGCAGGTGTTAATTGGCTTTTTTACTCAGTATGAGAATTCTAAACAGCTTCCATGTATTATTAAACCAAATTCTTACTTTTCCAACTTGGGCTGTTGACTGTAATTCTCTCTTTTTTGGTTTAGGGGACTTAAAACAATGCCAAGCATTTTCAAACAAAGAGTCAAAAATTGGAGGTTAACCTTCTTTCCTTCAGTAAGTTTTATTGATGGCCATGAGTATCAAAAAGATGATGAAGCCGATTTATTTTCTGCCTTGGGTTGTCCAAACACCCAGGTGAACATCTTTATCAGTTTAGCATTCTATTTTGCTTGCGTTCCCGATGAGCTTACCAGAAACTCTAACAAGCCGGGAAGCTGATGAATAACTAATCGAGAAAATGCAATGCACAACGTGGAGGAGCGTCTATAATTGCACAGTTCCCTACAATGAAGTAAATGCTAAATACAGACGCATGCCCAGAGGCACCAGGGAAACACCAATCAGACTTAGAAGGCTGAAGAGTTCATCATTTATTCAACATTTATTGAGCATTTACATCATGCAAGGCAGTTAATGGAATAAAATACAGAGAGATTTACTGTAGAGGTGTGTATACATATAATATTATACACACATACACACTTTTAGAAAATTCCAGGCAGCTGCATGTCGGGATGATGCAATCACTTTGAACTACACATCTTTTCCACAGTAAAGTCCATATTGCAAAAAATTCCGATAATGATTAGTTTGGCAACACCCAGTTACTATGACAACGCCCATTGCTGATCCATGGGAGATGTAAGAGGATTGTCTCAGTAATAAAATGATGTTATCAGACATTTATGGCTTGTGGGGAAAAAGTGCAGTCGCTTCTTGTTTTGATATTATCTCTGACTATACTTGCTTTTAATCTACCTTTTCTATATTTAGTATCCAGTCATTTTAAATTAAAGAAAAAAACCCAAAACCCAAACCAAAAATCAAGGTCTGCACTGTGACAGTAAACCAAACCTTTTGTGTATGAATCCTGGAGGTTATTACTTAGCATTCAAAGGAAATAAATCATGGTGAGGGGGTAATCTGAAATTTGAAGGCCACCTTAAGAGTTGAAATGGGGTGGGAAGGTTGAATATACCACCATTTACCATTCTTCAGATACCTCCAGACTCAATTTAAACATTTCAGTGAAAAAGGAGATGGGAGGGGACACGGGTCAAATCTCAGTTTTTTGTTTTGTTTTGTTTTTGTTTTTTGGTAGATGTAAACACTGAGCCAAAATATTTCACTGAAAAGACCTTCCTCCCCGGCTTGCGAGGATATCAGCCTTACAAAAGTAATTTTTGGAGCACACTACCAAATACGCTCGTTCCAAAACTGTTACGGAAGCTCCAAGTTTTTAGTAAATACACAATCATTTTTCTTTTTCTCTCCGAGGATTCAGATAGCTGAAGCGAGGATGGGTCCCCCTCGGATTTCGTCCACGATCCAGCCAATCTGAGCCCGGATGCTAATTAGTTGCTCTCCCCCGATGAACACGCCTTTGTCGCTTGTAGGGCCGGACTACAAAGCCCAGAATGCCTCGCCCCTCCCTGATCAATGAGGTCTTATTTAAATGATCTCTGAGGTCTTGGACCCAGGCCAATCAGCTGTCAGGGCTCATGATAAATCGCAATGCATTATTGATAATAATAATTACTGGGACATGCGCGTTCCGGCCGAAGGGGGGTAAATTTCCGAACTCCAGGAATTTGTGGCGGAGTGGGCAAATAACCGCGGCTCTCCAGGCGCCCCGATGCTCGCACCATGTCGAGGCGCAAGCAGGCGAAACCCCAACACATCAACTCGGAGGAGGACCAGGGCGAGCAGCAGCCGCAGCAGCCGGCCCCGGAGTTTGCAGATGCGGCCGCAGCGGCGCCGGCGGCGGGGGAGCCGGGTGAGTGGGGCTGGGGGCGCACGCCCCGGGCGGGCAGTTTCCGGGACGTTCGCGGGACCCTCGAAGGCGCGGACTTCGGGGACCCAACGGCTTCCACCGCAGACTGGGGAACCGAGATCTGGGGGCTCAGTTCCAGAGGAGAGCGGCAGCCTCATTCCCCACCCCCACCCTCGTTAATTTTACACTTCTCCCCTTTAATCGCTTCTCCCCTCTTGTGTAAGTTTCACCCCCGGGTCTCGCTCTTATTGTGAAATTGACCCCCAGCCTCTCCTGTGTCCCTCATTCCTGAAAGGTTCCCTTCTCCTTGTCCTCTGCCCCTCTCGTAACTGGTTCCACTCCCCTCACTGGTAGCCTCCCCCCCACTTGTAACTTAGGCTCCCCTCCTCCCTCCCTGGCGCTGCTTTTTAAAAGAAAGACCCCGGGGGTCCCCACTCTTTCCCTCACCCGTTAGGGTCTTTGTAGGAGGCTGGGGAAGGGGCGCACCCTAGGAAGACCTCCCGGGGGAGCACGATCTGTTGCACGCGCCCCTCCCGGGCCAAGAGGGGGGAGGGGGCGCGACCTCTCCCCACCCCCAGGAGCTGGGGTGCGGGCCACCAGCGCTGCGGAGGGGATTGGAGGGCCCGAAGAGGTGGAGGAGAAGAGCACAGTATTTTCCTTTTTTAAAAAAATTTCTTTTTTGGTTTTCCTCTTTTCTCCCGGGGCTACGCCGCCTGCCGATCTTCGCCCTAACCTTTCGGGGCCTGACCTCCAGCCATCTTTGATTTCCGACTTCCTAAAAATAAACCGCGGCCGGCGGGAGGGGTGTGGGCCCCCAGGGGCGGGGGTCGCGGGCGCACAGCAGCCCCGCTGGGGTGCACCGGCCTGGCGTTTTGCGTGCCCTTTCTAGGGCGCCCGGCTTTCCAAACGCGCGCCCCGGGGGCCAGAGGGGAGAGGTCGGGCCAGGACTGGGCGGTCGTGGCCAGGGCGAGCTCCGGGGGCTGACCCGGCCCACGCTTCCTTGCTGCGCGTCTTGAGGGTCTGGAGGAGTTCTGGACCCCCAGCCCGGTAGGGAGCGGCCAAGCAAACTCCTCTCTTCCTAATCATGTAACCCAGGGGGCTTTAGGAGCCAGTCGATTTCCCACTATCTCCCCTCCGTCCTGGCCCGCCAAATTGTCGCCTGATAAGTTTTTCGCGTACGCGTGGGGGGAGGGGGCGTTTTTAACGTCCTCTTGGGCCTTGTTGGTGGCTTCTCTCCTCTCGCCGCCTGCTTTCTAATTTCCCAGCCCGTGATGGGGGTGTGCGCGGCAACCCGACTCCGAGCTACAACTCCGATGGGAAAACGGTTTCTACGTTTTGGTTACCGTACCTTTTATTTCGGGGAGGGAATGTGGTAAATTTCCTAAATTTATAATATAATGTAAATCCCTATTTCCCCTCAAATAAAATTTTTCCAGGGCAAATTAAAGAGATCTGCTTGACCGAGGGGGCGGCTGTGCGTTTTCGGGCGTCCGATGGTCAGGGCAGCGTGCACCCAAGGTCGGAGGAGGGTGGACTCTCTTTGTGCCTTGGGAGGGGGAGTGCGGGGGAGAATGGAGAGGCTTCGTCGCCTGGCCCACCTGGAACAAAAGGGTTAACCCTCTGCCCGCCCGCTTCCTCCCGAGAGGAGGGGCGAGCTCCTGGCTCTGACCCCTCCCCTGGTCCTGCTCTGACCTCCCCTTCCCCCTACCCGCTTCATTTTGGGTGGGCGCGCTGAAGTGGGGCTTTTGGTGGTGTTTGGCACCTTAGGGGGAGCTTCTTAAATTAACGCTAGCTGGAGTTTGCAATCAGTTAACCCGAGCTGGTTAGGATCGCGGGCCTGGCTGTGCGCTCCCTCCACGATTTGGGAGGGGGAGTTGCTATTGATCGCTTGGGTTGGAGTGGACGGCCGAGCTGCGCGCGGGCGCCCCCTGGAGGCCCAGCCTGGAACCTCGCCCTTTGCTGAGAGGCGGGTCCCTTCGCAGGTACCGGCTCACACCTGATGGGTGGGACAGGCTGGGGCAGGGGGATGGAGAGCGCTGGGCTGGGCTAGGCTAGGGACTCCAGTCGGTTGCTTGAGCTATCCCTGGCAGTGCCGGGTTTTCTTTGCCAAGTCTTTGGAATTCTTGGAAAGAATTCTTCGATCCTCGAATGTGTTTGCAGAGTCCCCCAGTTGCCACGATGGGACAGAAGGTAGTTTTCCCAAGTAGTACATTTTAACTGATGCATTTTGTATTTGAGCGGCCTGCATGTATCATTTTAAAAATCCAGTTTAGACTGGTCTTATTTTGCAAAGCCAATTTGAGACCCACTTATAAAGAATGTACTTTTTGAGGGAGGAAAATGAAGTACGGCAAAAAATTAGATCAGAAAATCTGCAGGTGGTCAGGGGACTCAGGCTACATACAGGAAAATTAGCATTTTCTCAAAAGAGTTTCAAATGCCCTTTGTGCTAAACTGGATTACAGCCATCAACGATTAAGATTCCCAAATTTCAAATAACTGCCTAGCCCCAGTTTCTAAACTGAAATGACCTACATTGGCGGTAAGGATTCTGAGAATAGGGCACTTGGGAGCTTATATTTTAATAGAGGGAGAGGGAAATCTTGTTGATCGAAGCGTTAGTTAATGTTGCAGGCTGACTTTCTGTGTTTCCATCTGAGTTTCTGAAAGGGGCTACAACTTGCCCACACCGCTTTTGTTCCGTCAAAAAGAAATTGCACAAGTCAATGCTAGTTGGTCCTTCAAGCCTCTGCAGCCTTCCTCACGGTGGGGAGTTGGGGAGCCATCTTGGGAGGGAGGGATAGAGTTAATGCTTCCTCTTTTTAAATGAAGTTAGGTTTTGGTAAGATTTTAGAGTGAGGTGTGCATTCCAATCTGGTTGTATGACTTTCAGCTGTGTAACCTTGATTTCTGAGCTTTTGGGTTCTTCCTGTGTACCATGGAGATGAAGCATGCTGTTTATTTAGATAGTTTCCACTATACAAGACCCACTGTGTGCTGGAAACGTGATCAGTAATTAATTTTGTTCAAAATAACAATGTTTTATTTTTTATTGTGCCAAGACAGCACTGAACTGCCAAGTTGAGATAATTCTGCAGTTTTATCTGTAGCCTACTGTGTGCCAGACACCAGGCTGGGGACCTCAACGACATTATCTGTAATCCTCATTTTTACTCATTTTAGAGTAAACTTTAACTCCTGGTTGCAGTGGCTTGCCCAGGGTTGCCTTGTCCTGTTTGATTTGAGCCTTGCTCTAAATCCAAGAAACTGTGTTTATCGTGGTTTTAGAAGAGTTGGTTATGGGATGGGATTTTCTATCAGATGAGGGAGCTATGGTGAGTGTTCAGCTGGTTGAGTGTTATCTCTCCTCCTCTCTTAATTTTTGAGATGTGCCTCTGCAGGCTTTAGAATAAGAGGTCCTGGGAAGCAAGTCGAAAATAAAGCAGAGTTTGCATTTGGTGCTCTGGGCTTTACTGCCCTGGAAAAAATGATGGGAAGAGTTCAAGATATTCCCTTTTTCATCATCCTTAACCTATTGTGCTTTTGATTGTTTAAAAAAGCATCTAAAAACTTTTTAAAGCTCTAAATCCATGTAAGAACTGCATCTCTGATCGTTGCCATCTATTTTTTTTTTTTTCTAGATTTCAAGTCTATGAAAGGCTTTGTTATAGGGGGATCTGGGGAAGGAGGCAGCAAAAGCTCCTGCCTTCATGGAGTTTACAAATTGCTTAAAAGATGAGCTCCAGTTGAGGCAATATGGGACGTATCTCTACAGCGTAAATAGCAGAGCTCGCACACCTTATAGCACAAAGAGACTTTGATTCTTTTACTTCTTCCTTTTCAGCAGACTTGAATTTTGATCCAAGACCATTTGGAACAAATTTTTTTTGTACCTTAATTAAATAGAAAGTTAATTACTGCTCTAATTTGCCACCTACAAATTGAGTTAAGGGCTTGTTCCTTAAAGTGTTTCCCAGGATTGCTGAATTCAGATGTAAAATTAAACTGGTAAACCAGTTTCTTTGAACTGGTTCAGTATTTAAGGACATCTCAATTTCCTTTTGTTTTTTGGTAAGCAGTTATCCTGCCGGTGGGGGTGGGGTAGAAGATGTTTATGTACTCTAGATAATATGCTCATTGTCCTTCTTTTAATATAGGAATGGGGGGGGAGATAAGCTTGAGGCATAATGCTTTCCTCGAGATACACAGGTTTGTGTCTTAAGCATTTTCACCGGCTCCAGAATTTGATTGGCCTCTGGCAGATGAGCTTTCTTCCTATACAATAGTAAGAGTATTTTCTATCCATTTGGCAGTGATTGAATCTAAGCCCCCTGCTGGGTTTACTGCATTCTTCCAACTTATTGGATAACTAGATGCTGAGAGATAACATTCCTAAAATTCGGAGTGGGGGTGGGGTAGAAGGATGGAAGATCTAGTTGCTGTGTAATCCCTCTGAACTTTGCTTTTTCCTTTTGGGAAGGGTTAACTTAAGCATACCCAGCAATTGTTCATGACAGAGTCGTCTTACTCTTTGGCAAATACGCTTTCAGTATTTGCCAGTGGTGGTCTGAATGTCGAAGTACTTTTTACTGCACCAGCAAACAGAGCTCCTGCTGTTTGAAGACTCAAGTGGGATGTTGCCGGTACTGCTTGGAGGCTACAGAAGAGGCAAGCCTGTGTATACAGTGCAGGCAAGCTGGTATTCAAGCTGTAAATCACTCTTGGGAACTGTTGGATCCTTCTAGGGCAGGGAGCTTAACCTTTTTTGTGCCACATTCACCCCTTCTCATCAGAATGTATTTAAATGCATACAATAAGATACATAGAAATACCAAGGAAATAAATTGCATTGAGATAACACTTAGTAAAAGTAACATGTGCTTCTTTATGAACACAATAAAGGAGATCTAGCAGTCAGTCAGGTAACCAGAATTTCCAGTAATGCAACCGCATTGACATCACAGGAAAATACCTGCTTTCTGTTGATGACATAGGCATGGGTTCTGCAAATACCGCTGAGGTATGTTCCCCACGCTCATAATTGAAAGAAGTGTTAAGTTTTAATTCAGCTGAGTGAAAATAAGGTTGCCATCTTTTTTTTCCTGTCTAATTTCATCAGCCCCAGTTTAAAGAGTTATCTCCTTTAAAATCTGCATTGTCAGTAAGGGAATATTGTCCCCAAGGGGGTGAAAATTGGGTTTTTTTGGGGGGGGCCAAAAATGTTTATTGATGTTACAGTTAAGGTTTGTGGCCTTCCAAAGGACCATAGTGCATAAACAGATAATATAGTATATTGGTGGTATTAAAATTTGGCGGGGGGGGGGGTGGTGGTTAGGAAGAAAAAGCTTTAAAACCCTTCCTAGAGGGGTAAAATGAAAAAAAGTTCAAGAAACTGCTCTAGAAGAAACAATTATAAATCGGGCCACTAGCTTCAGTTCTCTTCTTCAATAGTATTTAAGGCTATAGTCCCTGCCCTTGTGTTTTACCAGCACGGCACCTTGAGGCACTTATTTCTGAGCCTTAGTTTCCATGTTTGCGAATTGGGAACAAAGATGCTTGTTTACGTGGCTACGAAGATAAGTGAGTTAAGGTGTAGGAGTCTGAAGTGAGTACTTTGTTGCAGTTTGTGGAGGATGGTAGTAGTTTTGCTTTGGCCCTTAACAAGCATTTGTACATGAGCTTTGTTAGAGATTTCCAGAAGTAGAATGGCTGAGAAAAGGGGTGTAACATTGCTAATTAAAAAGAAGCCAAAAAAAAAAAAAAGAAGCCAAAGTACAGAAGTGTATACATTTATTTATTTTTTTTCTGTGGTCACACTGCACGGCATGTGCCTCCCTGACCAGGGATCGAACCTGCGTCCCCTGCATTGGAAGTGTGGAGTCTTAACCACTGCACCGCCAGGCAAGTCCCAAAAGTGTATACATTTTAAAGTTTCTCTTCTACCCCAGGCCTGTGCTCCAAGAGGCAGGGACCAGCCACAGCATCTATTATTTCAAAAGTTTCCCACGTACATACTTATATCTTTATCCCCAGACACAAAAAGGATCTATACATCCTGTTCTCTACACTTTTTTTCCTCTTGAAATCAGTCTTGGGCGGTTGTCTTACAGATCAAGCATATATAATAAAGATCTACTTTATTTTTGAAGGCTACAAAGTAGTCATCATTTTCGTGTACCCTGATTTATTCAATCAGAACCGTACTGATGGACCAGAGTGCATCCTTTTTCGTTTAGGTTGTTTGTTACTATGAAACCTGTATCCTGGTATCACAGAAAGTAAACTCCTAACAAGGGAATTGCTGGGTGGAAGGAGAATTACACAAAAATGATGATGTTGGTGGACTGTGCTCTGAAGAAGTTGTATGTATTTATAGGTACCAGCCTACTGGTGTATTTCCCTCCCAAGAGAAGCTCTTTAAGTTCTACTTCTGAAGTTCTTGACACATAATTGCCAGAATTGCACTTCCAGAAGGATTGTGCCGGTTTAACAACACACCCCAGCAAACACCGCATTAGAAGTCTTGGGAAGGTGTACCAATAGGTACTATCTTAAGGATTCTGGGAATTGGTGAATGTATTTAACTTGATTCTTGGAAATTCTATTGCTTTGGAGCAGTTGTGGAGCCGGAAGGAAGGAGGTACCTACCTGCTACACTCCACATGGAAGTAGTAGGGGTGTATTATGTCCTAAGTTAACCTCCCCACACCCCCAAACCTGACCCCTCAAGCTTTCCTGTTCCTCCTGGGGTTTCTGTGAGAGGAAAGATAGTTGCCAGTCTCAACAGAAGAAACATATGCTTAGGAGGAAGGGTATCAAGGAAGAGTTCAAAGGGACAGTCTGGGTCCTGCGTGCCTTGGTTTTAATGTTGGCTCCGCAGTTTACCACATGCCCTACCTTGGGGAAGTTAATGTCCTCTGTGCCTCAGTTTCCCCCTCTGTTAAATATGATAGTCTCTAGCTCAAGAGTTGTTAATAACATGTAAATTACACCTGGTACATAGTAAGTGCTCAAAAGTTACCTATGACTAGATTTTTCGTTGTGTTGCCTTGGGTATAAGGCACATTACATCCAAGTCTGTTTTCCTCATCTGTAAATGGGGCTGATGTTAAATAGGGTTGGATGGGTATAGTATGGAGCCCAGGGCACCTGGAGGTTCTAGTCTGGACTACAGGAGGCTATTAGGCTGCTCATCATTTTATCACCCCCCTAGCCCCTGCCTTGTACTCAGTAGGAGGCGAGAAGTATTGTTAAATGAGTGAGGCTTTAAATGACTGGTACAAGGCTTATTGTGTTCAGCAGCCCTAGTTGCCCAGGTAACCAGATAAGCCACCGAAATAGAAAAGGTGGAGAAACTGATGTTAACTGACTACGTACAGGATCTGCACTTTCAGGTCATAGGATGGCGCCAGGCTCACGGTCAGCACTCAGCAAACATTTGTTAAATTAATCACGTCACTTAACACAGGCATCTAACTTACGTGGTTGTCATGATTTTACACATTCAGTAGAAATCCCGAGGGGTAAGCCCACCACATCAAACCTGTTTTCCATGGATTGATCCTGACCTGTTTGCTTTCTCTTGGCTCACCCCCGACCCGCATACACCTTGCAGAACTTCTGATGATTATTTAGTCTGAAATTAGGAAAAATTAAGTCAATTTATTAAGGCCGTGCTATGGAAATGTAAAAGAACCAGTGTTTGAAAATCTGATGGAAAGTATAGATCTTTCTCAAGAGAAATACACTTTGTTGCAAGATCAGCCCCTCCCCAAATTGTTGACTGACTCCTCAGTCAAAAACCCATGCTGTTGGGAAATGTAATCACCCAAGGAATTGAGGCAAAATGGGTTAGTTGGCTTTACAAAGTGATCATTTTATTTAAAAGATAAGTGGATACTGCCTGGCCTTACCCCCATGCATTTGTACATTTCAAATCGGATTTGTTTTAAACAAAAATGGTCACACCTTACAAACTATTCTGTAACCTACTTCCACCTAACTTCTGTCTCCATGTCAGGATGTACGGAAATTCTGCGTCGTTTTTGTACTGTGGGTAAACCAAAATTTACCTTTATTTTTTTCCCCCCTCTTTTGTGGCTCTAAACATTTCTGTGAAAAAATCCCTCTTCCTCCATGGATTTTTTTAAAAAAATAAGTTTATTTATATTTGGCTGTGTTGGGTCTTTGTTGCCGCACGCAGGCTTTCTCTAGTTGCGGCGAGCGGGGGCTACTCGTTGTGGTGGCTTCTCTTGTTGTGGAGTGCAGCCTTCAGTAGTTGTGGCGCACGGACTTCGTTGCTCTGCAGCATGTGGGATCTTCCCGGCCCGCGTCCCCTGTGCTGGCAGGTGGATTCTTAACCACTGCGCCACCAGGGAAGTCCTCTCCATGGATCTTTGTATACGTGTGCAAATGTCTGTGGTTTGGATCTGCGCACCTGGAGTTGCTGGGTCTGAGGTGTGCCTATATGACTTCTCAGTGGTAAGGTGTACATATAATAGGTGAGGCAGGAAATGAGAAAAATAAAGTAGCTTAGAGGTTCTCCACCTGCCAGGACTCAGGCATCTGGCTAAAAAGCACAGTCCCCCGACAGGCATTGTGATGTGCAGACTAGCAGTCACTGTGAAGGAAATAGGACCCAACTGCAAAAGAAGTCCAGGGACCACTCATTTTCAGGAATAGAACTACCCAGAATAGGACGGTTGGTTGACTTTTGTGTAACAGAGTAGAAGTTGCAAACGGAAGGTGAGGAAGGAATAAAATCCATCATTCCCATCCCTTCCTTCCTTTCTTGGGCTTCTTTCTTTGTTTAATGGCTTATTAATCCTTTAATGTCCTGTTAAGGCATTTCTGTAGGTTTTTCGTAATCAGGAAGGTCAGTGAAGTTTTTTTTCTTGGACATGCAATCTTTCCTTTTTTTTCAGTGTGTTTTTTCTTATTAATTTTTAGCACCTTTAACCTTTCATTGTCCCTGGTGGGAAGGTACACTTACCACATTGTCTGAATGAGTGACTTACTGCAATTTCACTTTCGATGGGCCCAGGATGGAGATGAGCGGCCATGAATTGAGCAGGTTTCCAACATCATTTTATGGTGGCATGAGATCCATTTGCCTTTCAAGCCAGCTCTCAGCTGGGTGAGGGCCAGAGCTCCAAGGGGATTATTTTAATGAATTGTATGCGTTTCCCAGGGCTGCCTTAATAAGTTGGCACAGACTAGACGGTTTAAGACAGATTTATTCTCACAGTTCTGGAGGGTGGACAGCTGAAATTTAGGAGTTGCAGGGTTCCTTTTGGAGCCTCTGAGGGTGAGTCTGTACCAGGCCTCCTCCCTACCTTTTGTTGGCTTCCAGCCGTCCTTGGCTTATAAAAGCCACGTAACTCCTGCGTTGGCTTCACATGGCCTTATTCTGTCTCATGTCCCTTTCTTTTCTCCTTAAGGACACCAGATACTGGGCTTCGGACCCACCCTAATTACAATTGCAAAGATTTCCCCCCCCTGCCCCAAAGAAGGTCGCTTGCACAGGTGCAGGGGTTAGGATTGGACATTTTGGGGGGTTATGATTTGACCCCCACTACCTAAGTGATTGGTTCACTTGAGACTCTTTGGATGCCTTGTTCCCTTACACAGTTTTGTGCGTGTTGGGACACAGATCACGAAGACCTCTGGACTGTGAGCTGTGGTTTTTCCCAAGAAATCACTCCACATCCTTTCTTGGGTAGAGTTCTTAGCTTTTTCTCTCTTGTCACAGGTACTCCAATGAACCCCCCAGGGAGTGGCGATGACGTGAACGTGGACGGAGCAGGGATAAAGAGGCCTCGGCGGGAGGAGACTCACATCTGTGAGAAATGCTGTGCCGAGTTCTTCAGTTTCTCGGAGTTCTTAGACCATAAGAAGAATTGCACTAAAAATCCACCTGTCCTCATCATGAACGACAGCGAGGGGCCGGTGCCTTCAGAAGACTTCTCCGGGGCTGTGCTGAGCCACCAGCCACGCAGCCCAAGCAGGAAGGACGGTCACAGAGAGGACGGTGGCAGCTCAGGGGACACGAGGGAGAAGCCGGGGGCAGAGTCCATCGTGTACTTAAAGACGGAGGCCGCCCTGCCACCCACACCCCAGGACATAAGCTATTTACCCAAAGGCAAAGTGGCCAACACCAACGTCACGTTTCAAGCACTACGGGGCACCAAGGCGGCCGTGAACCAGCGGGGTGCAGACGCGCCCCCCGCCCCGCTGCCCGGCGCCAGCAGCATCCCCTGGGTCCTCGAGCAGATCCTGTGTCTGCAGCAGCAGCAGCTCCAGCAAATCCAGCTCACGGAGCAGATCCGCGTGCAGGTGAACCTGTGGGCCTCCCACGCCCTCCACTCCACCGGCGTGGCCGGAGCTGACTCCCTGAAGACGCTGGGCGGCCACGTGTCCCAGCAGGTTTCGGCGGCTGTGGCTCTGCTCAGCCAGAAGGCGGGGAGCCCGGCTTTGCCCCTGGACACCTTGAAGCCAGCCAAGCTACCTCACACCAGCATCCCTTCTGCTGCCAGCTCCGTGTCCCCAGGGCTGACGCCCTTCGCCCTGAAGCCAGATGGGACCCGGGTGCTCCCCAACGTCCTGTCGCGTCTCCCGGGGGCGTTGTTACCTCAGGCCCCAGGCTCTGTGCTCTTCCAGAGCCCCTTCTCCGCGGTGGCGTTAGACCCGTCCAAGAAAGGGAAAGGGAAGCCACCGAGTGTCTCCCCGGTAGATGTCAAACCCAAGGACGAGGTCCTCTACAAGCACAAGTGTAAGTACTGTAGCAAGGTTTTTGGGACTGATAGCTCCTTGCAGATCCACCTCCGCTCCCACACCGGAGAGAGACCCTTCGTGTGCTCTGTCTGCGGCCACCGCTTCACCACCAAGGGCAACCTCAAGGTGCACTTTCATCGACATCCCCAGGTGAAGGCAAACCCGCAGCTGTTTGCCGAGTTCCACGACAAGATGGCGGCGGGCAGTGGCCTTCCCTACGTGCTCTCTGGCCCTGTCCCCGTAGATGAACCCGGGCTCTCCTTAGACAGCAAACCCGTCCTTGCGACGGGGACCCCCAATGTAGGGCTATCTCAGAATCTCTCTTCGGGGACTAACTCCAAGGACCTCATGGGTGGCCCATTGCCCAACGACCTGCAGCCCGGGCCTTCTCCGGAAAGTGAGGATGGATCCATCCTACCTGGGGTGGGGCCCAACCATAACTCCCCGAGGGTTGGTGGCTTCCAAGGGAGTGGGACACCCGAGCCGGGGTCAGAGACCCTGAAATTGCAGCAGCTGGTGGAGAACATCGACAAGGCCACCACTGACCCCAACGAATGTCTCATATGCCACCGTGTCTTAAGCTGCCAAAGTTCCCTCAAGATGCATTACCGCACCCACACCGGGGAGAGGCCGTTCCAGTGTAGGATCTGTGGTCGAGCCTTCTCCACCAAAGGCAACCTGAAGACGCACCTCGGGGTGCACCGGACCAACACGTCCATAAAGACGCAGCATTCGTGCCCCATCTGCCAGAAGAAGTTTACCAACGCGGTCATGTTGCAGCAGCACATCCGGATGCACATGGGCGGCCAGATTCCCAACGCGCCTCTGCCGGAGAATCCCTGTGACTTTACGGGTCCCGAGCCAATGGCGGTCAGTGAAAATGGCAGTACGAGCGTTGTCTGTCCTGATGATGTCGAGAGCATCGATGTAGATGAAGTCTGCTCCCAGGAGGCCCCTGGCAGCTCCTCGAAGGTCCCCATGCCCCTTCCCAGCATCCACTCGGCATCACCTACTCTAGGGCTGGCCTCGGTGGCTTCCCTAGATGCCCCAGGGAAGATGGGTCTCACTGGTCTTGTCCTGCAGCGACAGAGCAGCCGAGAAAATGGTTCCGTGGAGAGTGATGGCTTGACCAACGACTCTTCCTCCTCAGTGATGGGGGACCAGGAGTATCCGAGCCGAAGTCCAGATGTCCTGGAGACCACGTCCTTCCAGGCAGTCTCCCCAGCCAATAGCCAAGCGGAGAGTGTCAAATCCAAGTCTCCTGATACCGGTGGCAAAGTGGACAGCTCCGAGAACAGCCGCACTGAGACGGAAGGTGATAGAGCTTTGGATTTAACTTAGGTCCATTCTGGGCACAGAGTCATCCAAAAGGAACCTGGGTTGAACTTGACAGATGGAGAGTGTGGTATATGTGAAATAGCTCCCCTGTAGGGCGATTAGCCTTTCTGTGGGTACTTCTGGATAGAGGGCAATAATAACTACCTCTGTCGTAGTAGAGACATGCTTTTGTTTACGACGGTTCTTGCAAGCTGGGTGTGGACAGCGTACTTACTTTTGGTGGGTTTTTATTTTTGTGTTTGAGCCCTGTGAGGGCAACATGGGTAATCCTAAGTAAATGCTCCAGTAGAAGAGTATTTGAGAAAGTGGGCATTGCTTTTTGGCCAGTGAGATAAGCCATAGTTCTTTGATTCTGAAATCTCACTGCCTTATGTAAAGTTCACAAATTAATAACCCTTGAGGGAGAGAAAAGAATCTAACCTATTTTAAAAGCACCCCACATAAATGGGGTGCCTATTGACGGCATTAATGGCAAAAATGGGGGAATAGCAACATCGTAGAATCAGAAAGATAGTGTCAGGGCTTACTTTATAAAAGTAACTGAATGCAGGAATTTGAACTTGGAATTGCATTGCCTGTGACTGTTGCTGATACCTTTAAAGCCAAAATAGTAACCTTCTCTGAAGTGCTGGAGTCACTCTCCGTGCAGATAAACAAGTAAAAGGAAAGCTGCTTCCAAGGTGTCAATTTCCTGAACGCTATTTGCAGGCTGTCAAACGGTGGGGCAGTTGCGGTCAAAGCTCCTTTCTTTTTGGATTGAAGAATGAATGACTGTAGGATGATAATTTGGGATTTTTTTTTTCTGTGCACACCAGGTCGGAGCACTGGCCCACCGACATTTATCCGAGCCCAGCCAGCCTATGTCAAAGTTGAAGTTCCTGGTGCGTTCGTTGGTCCCGCGACCATGTCCCCGGGCGTGACACCTTTGCTAGCCATCCAGCCCCGACGACAGGCCAAGCAGCACGGCTGCACAAGGTGCGGGAAGAACTTCTCATCTGCCAGCGCACTTCAGATTCACGAGCGGACTCACACCGGGGAGAAGCCTTTCGTGTGTAACATTTGTGGGCGAGCTTTTACCACCAAAGGCAACTTGAAGGTGAGTTCAAGCCTCGCAGTGCAGTCAAAAAAGAAAAAACAGAAAAAAGAAGAAAGAGACTTTCTCACATTACAACATCTCTGAAGCTGGGATTCTCATTGTCAGTGCCTGCATGAAATCGTTCAAGTCTGGAAACACAGATGATGTTTGTCACGTGTTGTAATGTAGTGTCGATAAATCCTTTACGGATTTGCCTGTGCTTTCAGACTTGATGACCACCCTGTACGTTGGTTTTTGTTTTCCTGGCCTGCTAGGTTGAAATAAATACCACGAGTTAAACATAGATATAGTGCCACTGGAGTTAAAGGAAGAAAGCCTCCAGGTTTATCGGCCTTTCTTTGAGACTGAATAGCTGGGTTCTTCCAAAGAATGTCGTGTGTCTATTGTTAGGATAAGTTGGTTCCACCTAAGATATTACCTGGGAGACTGTCCCATGTAAGGATCGAAAGTGGCCTGTGTAAGGACACAGGATGGGAAACCTGGGTTTCCCTCATGGTCCTGCCTCTACTTTGTTCCAGGCGTGTTTCTCTGGACCTCTTTTCTCTAACTAGCTCCCCAGTGAGTAGACTAGTTGAATTCTTTGTAATGAGAATGAAGGTTGAAACTTCATCTTAAAGTTGACCTAGAAGACCTCATGTCATGTTAGAAATTAAAAGTACTTATTAAAAAAACTATATTCTCTTAATATTTTAGTCTAGGTGGCAGAAATGTCAGGGGAGGAACATGGAAGTAATCTAACCTGTAATCCCAACTTCCAGAAATACAAAGCGTAAATTTATTCAGGGGCCTTGGAATCAATCTGGGCAAGGTTTGGAGCTGCTGTTGCTGCGTAAGTGGCTTTGGGCAGGTGGCTCCTGTCCCTCGGTTTCTCAGGCATGGGGATCATGGTAATGACCTCAGGGTCGCTTAGAGATTAATTGAGTTGTATGAGTGTTTCACGTGATGCCAGGAACATCTTAGTAATTTCTCGGAGTGATGAAGAGCAAGTGACGTCTGAGCCCGCTGGGATAACTGCTGACTTCTAAGCATATCAGTGAAGTGACGTGAGAATGCTTGAAACGCAGGACCCATCACGTTCTTCAACTCTTTCTTCATAAAGAAAGGGATTTGAGAGCTCAAAAACCAGACCAGGAACATAATTGCAGATAGGAGGCTGGCCAGGTCGAAGCAGCAGTAAGTGGTAGGATCTCTTTCCTCTTGAGAAGAGTCCTTGCCTTGTCTGCTACCATAGATGAAATAACATTCATTCCCCGTGGCCTCTTGTAACCTTCCCAACTAGGCTTATTTTTCTCTACAGCAGTGATGACTCTTGTTGACACACTATGTATTTAGGATGTCAGCTCCATCAGGCCAGGGTCTGTTTTGTTCAAAGATTATTTTTTAAACTCAAATTTTCTTTTTTTTTGTGGTACGCGGGCCTCTCACTGTTGTGGCCTCTCCTGTTGCGGAGCACAGGCTCCGGACGCGCAGGCTCAGCGGCCATGGCTCACGGGCCCAGCCACTCCGCGGCATGTGGGATCCTCCCGGACCGGGGCACGAACCCGTGTCCCCTGCGTCGGCAGGCGGACTCTCAACCACTGCGCCACCAGGGAAGCCCTTTAACTCAAATTTTTATTCAAGTAATTGTCGATTCATGCAGAGGGAGAAGTCATACAGAGATGCTTACCCACTTTGCTAGTTTCTCCCAGTGATAGAATTTTGCACAACTATAGAATAAATAATAACCAGGATATTGACATTGATGTAACCTACTGGTCTTACAGATATTCCCGTTTTACTTGTACTCCGTGTCTGTATGTGTTAAGTTCCGTACCATTTGTTACCTGTAAGTTTGTGTGTTCACAAGTTGTAGCCCTAGCACTTGAAACAACGCTGCTGTGTAGTAGGTGTCGACAAAACTGTACATGTGAGCAGTGGTATGGGGAAAATTGGAGTGTGTATTCCCCACCTCGGTTGCCCTTACTTGCCTCTAGGCAGGAATGTAGATCCATGGTTGCCAGATGATCTGATTTTTTTTCTCCCCCAAGAGAATAGGTATCTGTATTTTTTTTTTTTTAAATAAATTTATTTATTTTGGGTGCATTGGGTCTTCGTCGCTGCACCAGGGCTTTTCTTTAGTTGCGGCGAGCGGGGGCTACTCTTTGTTGCGGTGCGCAGGCTTCTCACTGCGGTGGATTCTCTTGTGGCGGAGCACAGACTCTAGGTGCATGGGCTTCGGTAGTTGTGGCACGTGGGCTCCAGAGCGCGGGCTCAGTAGTTGTGGTGCATGGGCTTAGTTGCTCCGTGGCGTGTGGGATCTTCCCGGACCAGGACTGGAACCCATATCTCCTGTATTGACAGGCGGATTCTTAACCACTGCGTCACCAGGGAAGCCCGATATCTGGATTTTTTTAATAATGACATCTAATTTTAAAATATAAGGTTAGATAGACCAAACCCATAGGCAGACTTGACTTTGGTTTGCCCACATGCAGTCCCATCTCTGTTTTGGTGGAAACCTTTCTGTCCCTCTTCCCACAGGTCCATTATATGACGCATGGGGCCAACAATAGCTCGGCACGCCGTGGCAGGAAGCTGGCCATCGAGAACACCATGGCTCTATTAGGAACGGACGGAAAGAGGGTCCCCGAGATATTTCCCAAGGAAATCCTGGCCCCTTCGGTGAACGTGGACCCTGTTGTGTGGAATCAGTACACCACCATGCTCAATGGTGGTCTGGCCATGAAGACCAACGAAATCTCTGTGATCCAGAGTGGTGGCATTCCCACCCTCCCGGTGTCGCTGGGGGCCAGCTCCGTGGTGACTAACACCGCTACCTCCAAGATGGATGGCTCCCAGTCGGCCATCAGTGCCGAGGTGGAGAAGCCAGGAGCTGCCGACAGCGTCCCCAAACACCAGTTCCCTCACTTCCTGGAGGAAAACAAGATCGCCGTCAGCTAAGCTACAGGAGAACGCACGTCGAAGGAGCAGTGCAGTGACCTCTCTAGAACTGTCCCTTTTTTGTTTGTTTTTCTTAAAGACCCCATCTCCTCCAGTTTTCTTCCTGATGTGCAAATAATGTTTACAGTTGTGACCACAACCTCAGGCACATCCTACAATCACAATGTTGCTATGCTGCTTTGCAAAAACAAACAAAAAAGAAAAATCAAAAAAAAAAATTCATACTAAAATATAGACTAGTATTTTTTTTTTTTTAATTTTGGAAAGAAGCGGGTCTTGCAAAGTAGTTTTGTTACTTGCAACAAACTATATACATAAAACCTTTGTACAACCTAGAGTAACTGTTTCCAAAGACTGTCACCTATTTCAAGTTGGAAGGTGTTGAACCACCATGGAGAAGACAACTGTTTTGCCTGTTTGGGGGGTGGGGGGAGGGGTGGGTGGGTACTGTATACTTACTTCTGCGGTGACTGTATGCGGGTAAATGGACAAGGTCTGTCGTCTGTTTAGGGACCTGTTTGGTATTCTCCCAACCCTACACCCATTTTTCTTTTCTTTTTTGAATGTACTTTTTTTTTTTTAAAGCCGAGGTTGTAGAATTCCAAATTTTTTTTCAACCTTGGAACCTTAAGTAGAATGCCCTCAAGTGGACAGATTTTAGTCCTTAGAAAGTCGGTGTGTGTGTTGCTGCTTATTTAAATACAGTTCAGTTGGAGCCCCAAGAGTGCCAAGGTGTCCTCCCTATGCTTTCCAGATGCCCTTCTTCTTCCCAAAACCAGGAGAGGTGAGCACCTGAGCAGGGAATCTCAGGTGACCTAATTTAGTTCACCGGTGCCTACTCTGAAGAGCTGGGTGTCCGTTCTTGAAGAAACAAACTCACAGGAAGGGCATGTCTTATTATATACTAATAACTTCTTATACTAATTTGTACCAGAAGTTCCTTGATTGTGACATATGCCAAGTAATTATGAAGATTTTTCTTTTTCTGAGTATTGCATGAAGGCTACCAAGTTGGAACAGGCAAGTCCTGGATGTGAAAGCTTTAATTTATCTACCTCATTCATGTGTTATTTTTGTAGCTATAGTCTCTATTTTCTTATTTGATGACCGCTGAAGTGTTCCTAGGCCCTGTCGTAAACCTAAGAGTTGATGTATTGGTGGGAGCAGCTGGAAGTTCAACATGTTGTGATTCTTCTTTTCTTAATCCCCCTTTTGTATATGTGATATTACACAGACGATGAAGTGTTACTCTTGAGGATTTAACAAGGAAGGAGAAAGAAAGACCCACATTTCTGGGTGAAGTCTTTGCCCCTCTATGTGGAAAAGTGGATTGTGACTGTTCTCAAGTCTGTCTCTCGGTAATTGCACCTGACTTTAGGATCCAAAAAAAATTTTTTTTGTTTTGCCAAGTTGTGCCTTTCCTTCTGGAATTGTAAGTGAACACATAATAGTACCTGTTTACACTGTGAAGTGGATATTGTTACAGAAAATACACCAGAGGCTTTCTCACTTGTTAAGCTAATAATGCCTTGTGAATGTATGATCTACGGAGAAACCCCTGTAGTTTTTACCTGCTGATGCTGTCTGTCTGTTGGAGAATAAATTTTGGATGGTTCTTTTTTTCACCACCAGGTGTGTATGTAAGTCTTTCTGGTAGTTTCTGCTCTAAACTTGAGAATCCTGGACTTCCCTGGTGGTCCAGTGGTTAAGACTCCACGCTTCAAATGCAGGGGATGTGGGTTCGATCCCTGGTGGGGGAACTAAGACCCCACATGCTGCACAGCACAGCCAAAAAATTAAAAAAAAACAACCCTGAGAATCCTTAATTGACAATCGTTTCCAGCTCCCTTGGTCTCTCTAGGTCCTGGAATTGAAGCTGCACATCTGGTTACATCTATGCTTGACCCACTACTCAAGCACACACAACTAAGTACTGGCTGGTTGGTATCTTTCTTTTTTAAGGCATTTTATTAGAGTCCTCTCCTTCTAGAGAACTTTGCTCGTGTTCGCTTGTAACTGTGGAAAATTTATCAGGCCCTAGATGATCCCACATTTCAACCCATCCATACCTGGTTACACATCACTGGGCAGAGAGACAGGTTCTGGTTTTTGTTTTTGTTTTTTTTGGCCATGCCACCACACTGCACGCGGGATCTTAAGTTTCCTGACCAGAGATCGAACCTGTGGCCCCTGCAGTGGAGTGCAGAGCCCTAACCACTGGACCGCCATGGAATTCCCAGAGAGACAGTATTTTAATCATCTCATACTTACAGGCTGGCTGCTTAGAAGGGGATGGGCTGAGAATCACATAGGACGTGGGATTTAATTCCAAGGGAAGAATCTTAGGGTGGTGGGAAAAGTGCTCTTTGAGGAGAGACACAAGGGCAGGACCATGGTAATGTCCTCCTGGCATAGTACCCTCTTGTGCTGTGTTGTGTCTTTGCAAGACACAGCATCAGGCTCATTATGTAATGGATGTGGGTACCGCAGCATCCTGGAAAGGAGTCTTGACATCCAGGAAAGGTCTAGGAGTTGTGTCCGTATTGCCTTTGACCTGATGTGAGCTCTGCGTGTCAACTTCCTTTGCAGGTGGATGCCCTCCTCCCCGGGGTTTGATGTTCTTTGACCTCAACTCATCTAAATTTAGGGTAAAGCAGCCACTCTGTTGACTGAGAGCGAGATAAACCCAATCGTTTAGATAATTGAAATGGAGGGATCTAAACCAGGGGTCCCCATCCCTGGGCAGTGGACTGGTACCAATCCACGGCCTGTTAGGAACCGGGCCACACGGCAGGAGGTGAGTGACAGGTGAGCAAGCAAAGCTTCATCGGCCGCTGCCCATCGCTCGCATTACTGCCTGAACCTCCCCCACCCCTCGCGTTACCGCCTGAACCTTCCCCCACCCCTCGCATTACCACCTGAACCTTCCCCCACCCCTCGCATTACTGCCTGAACCTCCCCCACCCATGTATGTGGAAAAATTGTCTTCCACCAAACCAGTCCCTGGTGCCAAAAAGGTTGGGGACTGCTGATCTAAACTAATATGGCCTGGTCCCAAGTATTTAGAATTTTCATCCTTTCTCACAATTGATACTACCCTACAGCTAAGTTTTATGTCTTTCTAGTTTCGAATGTATAAGAATTGTTTTACTTAAGTGGAAAATATGCTTTCTCCTCTCACATATTAGAGACATCTTTCCAAGGTAAAGCACATTTCTGGCTAATCCTTTTTAAATATCTGCAATAATACAAAAATGTTTAATCAGCTATTGCTGGACAATAATTATGTTTCCTCCAGACTTTGGTTTTGATCATCTTTGTGGTCTAACTTTTCTTGCACTTGACTCCAGGGTGAATTCCTCCTTGAGGGATTGCTAGGACAAAGATTATGAATGTTTCCACGTGTGTTTGCAGTTGTTTTCGTAAGCATGTGTGTGTGTGGCTGTTTTCTCGGCCTTGATCTTTTTTTTTTTTTTTTTTTTTTTTTTTTTTTGCGGTACGCGGGCCTCTCACTGCTGTGGCCTCTCCCGTTGCGGAGCACAGGCTCTGGACGCGCAGGCTCAGCGGCCACGGCTCATGGGCCCAGCCGCTCCGCGGCATGTGGGATCTTCCCGGACCGGGGCATGAACCCGTGTCCCCTGCATCAGCAGGCGGACTCTCAACCACTGCGCCACCAGGGAAGCCCTCGGCCTTAATCTTTGAAGCCAGAAGGATAGGTTGTGAGCAGTACAGCTGCCATAGAACGTATTCTTTTAACTTGAGACCTGCCTGCGTTGTGTCTTCCTCTATGGGTTCTGTGTATTCACAGTTTTTGATAATTGATGGATGATTTGAGGGAGTCCCAAAAGGCTTTTAACTTTAAGAATAAACTTCCCGTTGTCAGTTATATCTCAGTAAAGCTGAAAAAAAAGAACTTCCACCTTTTCTGCTGGCCCTCTGCTTTCAGTTGGCACGCCCAGAACCTGCTTAAAGACAAGTGTTCTGGGAAAGGATTTGTTGCGTTGCATGAGGAACGTGCATTTGCAGAGGGCCTGGAGAAAGCTTGGGAGAGGCCCACCTCCAGGTGGAAAAGTTGCACCTTTATGGCGGCAGAACTTGCCAAGAGCCACTGAGTCAGGTGATAGTTTAGCTAAACCCTAACATCGGGGAAGGTGTTGAAAATCTGCACATTTACAGGAAGCCCTTCAATAGTTTCAAAAGTAACTCCGGTTGTTTACAACTCAGCAGATCACTGAGCCCAAACAGGAAACTTACGTGTCAGGATACATAGAAAGTCCAGAAACAAAGTTAGTGAGGAGTTAGATGAAACAGGTACATTTCAAATCTGGGGAAAAGAAGGGTTCATCGTGAGAACACTGGCTCTTCATTTGGGCAAGATGTCCCAGCTCAACACTTGGGCGGGGTGCCTGCCCTAAGACAAGATAACATGAAACCTTGGATATCTTGTCTGCAAAATGGGGATGATATTGGATTCATAAGACAATGGCGAGGTGATGCATTTTTATGCTCATCTAATCTGAGACATAGTAAGTGTAAAATAGTTAGCCATCACTATGGCTAACTTCAGAAAATCAACACTGTCCCACCTAGTTGGGTATGATTTGTCCCAGCTCTGGATCAGGCGGAATCTCCTGGTTCAATCTGTTGGGACTGAGGAAGGAAGTCACATGGATCAGAAGCCCCCAGGCGGTGGGCAGCTCCTTTACGTTCAAGGTGATGTGGTTCTTTGCAGCTCATAACACATGGGACATGCGTGAAATGACATACATCATCATTCTCTGATTAATAAAATGTGAAAAAAAAGTAGGCTGGTGGGGTAATTTCTAAGATGGGTTTTCTGCTTGTCTTCTTCAAATATAGATACATGAGTACTGGTATTTCAGCAGTAGTTACAATTTCATTGGTTCCTACCTGTACATTTTACCCCCTCTCCACCACCGCTTTTGACAAATTACCCCAGGACATTTGGATACTTGTGTGGTTGGAAGTTACAAAATGGCAGAACCTTGCTGGTTCCAGGCCCTTTCTTGGTATTGGGAGCCTATGTTGAATCCATCAAAGAGCTATATTTGGCTAACCTTGTGACTCTGACCTTGTCTTGATGAGACCTGAACACCACAGCAGCTAATTCATACGTTTACTTTCTTCTCTCCTTGGCACCACTGATTTTATGGACTCTGTAACCATGTAAATCATTTAAAGGGGCACTTTTTCCACTGGAGAAAGCATATACTTCCTGTGGAGTAATTATTCTCAGTCCTAGCTATTCCCCCAGTTTTGTTTTCTTGTTTCCAAACAAAATCATTAAGTGCTTAAATAAGGAATGCTCATTTCTCTTCAAAGAAAATGAGTTAACTCTCAAAGTTATTAAAGTCTCGTAATGTGCTCAAAGAAGCAACTGCTTTTGGTCGAGGGGTTTATTGCTCTTGGCATCCATGGAAATTCAAGACTTTTGCCTAAAAAAACAAAACACCAAAAACCCCCAGGTCCTTATCACTTTTTTGTGACTAATTCCAACTATTTTTTTTTTTAATCCAACTATTTCTAAATAAAAGAAAAATGGAGAATTAGCTAAGCTAGGCCAAAATGAGGGTAAGTAAATTTACCTCTCAGAAGTGGACTTTGCAATCGTGGTATTAAGGTAAGACCTGTGTTTAATTAATGTGTTTAAAAGAAGCATCAAGCCCTGCACTTCAAGGTCTAAAAATATGTGACCTTTCTGGGAGAAGAATGAACATCCCAAATGACTTGTATTTCTTCCCGTCTCTTCCCCTCCCCTGTCATTTTCCACCCTCCCACCCTTTGTAAACAATCTATTGTTTTAAGGAAAGAAGTAAGTTGAAAGAAATACCAGTGTTCTAAAGACAAGGTATGGAACAAAGGATACGAAGTTTTATTTTATCCTGAAGGGATAATTGTGGGTCCTTAAATTAAAAACAGTGAAACAAATGACCTTCTCTGGTGGTAAGTGCTGTAGATATGCCTGGAATAGAAGGGAATTGCTTAGTGTTGCCAACTTTTTATCAAGTAAGAATGATAAACAAAAGCACAGTATCTCTTTCACATTGCCGTGTTCTGTTATCCACATGGCATTTTGCACTCTCTGAAATGTTTGCTTGTTTATTTTCTGTCTATCCTGTTGAAATATAACATTTTAGAAGGGGAAAATCAGGACTCCTACAAATGTAAAATGAATGTGTCTAAGATTGTATCAACAGTTTTACAACTGATTGAAAGGAGAATGGAAAGAACTCCCCAATTTCAGGCAATCAGGAAAGTTGAAGTGAATTTACATAAAGATGTAAAAAATGATCGGTATCCACAGGGCTAGAATCAACTGCATTCCATTGGACAAAATTCATTTGCATTTCTATGGAGAAGAATCATTTGTGTTACTATTGGGTTTTCTGCAAGTTGAAGAGTTGTAAAAGAGCTCAAAGACAAGGAAAGACACAGGTAACCCAGAAGAGTGTGCTAGACAGGTCATCTGGTCATCTTGCTGAAGATGACCAGTCTTTTCTTACCTCTAGGAACCAGCAGAGACCCCAGCCCTAGGCAGCAGGGATTGTGTGTCTCTTAACTGTATCCTCAGGGCCTGGAATATTGTAGGTCCTTGGTGAAGATGACTTGAATGAATTGTTCAGGGGTGTTTTCCCTAAACTTCCTGTGTCTTTTTGGAGGTAAAAACGGTACCATACAAACAAAGTAATGTTACTAAATCCTAGCTAGATATAGGTGCTTGTGGAAAGCACTTACAAAGTTCTTTCCCCAAAAAGGGGGAGTGGGAAGATCAGATTCGTGTTAGAGACACAGTTTTACTAGAGATTTAGAAATGATTTAACATCACATTCTAGCCCAGTGGGTCTCAACTAGGGACAGTTTTGCCCTCCAGGGACATTTTGCAGTGTCTGAAAACATCAGTGGAGGTCACAACCAGGGAGAAGGGGGTGAGCTGCTCCTGGCATGTAGTGGATAGAGATGAGGGATGCTGCTTACATCTTACAATGCACAGGACAGCCTCTCACAGTAAAGAAATATTCAGCCCTGATGTCAGTAGTGCTGAGGATGAGAAACTGTTTTCGGACTACCTAAATGAATGCATTCATTCAGAGAGAATTCATTCGGAGAGAAGATTCTAGGCACCAAAAGAACTTCTCTCCCCAGCCTGAGTTTACCCAAAACATTTTCATGAAGTCATTGTTTCTGTTTTCCCTGACTCTCTTTCACCCATTAGTGCCCCTGACTTCATGTCCTCTTACCACCAACACTCCGTAAACAGCTGCAGCCAGCTTGGTGATCCATGAAAATGAGGGTTCAGCGTGGGCTGGACTGAGTCTCAAGATAGATTATGGTCTGGGCCCAACATCTGTGACCTCTGTGGGCCTCAGTCTCTCTGATTTCTGGAAACAAGAGGCTAGACTAGGTTGGTTTACCTGTCAAAGATCTTTCTGCTCCAGCTTTCTAGGGGTCAGTGGCTTCTTGTACCCGGGGTCTCTTGGATGGAGATGGCTGTCAAGGGGCTGCTCCTCAGAAAGCAGGACCTGAGGTGACCATTCCTAGGACCACAGGGAGAAGAAGGCAGGGCTGGACCCGGAAGAGGGATGCTGTGCCCCTCCTCCCATCCTCATGCCATCACTGCCCCAGCTCTGCTGCTCTCCCCACAGGCTCTCTGCTATCTCACGCAAGCATCTGGATCTCTCTCAAGAAGAGATAAAAGCCTTTAAGTGCCTCCTTTCCTGAGGGATTGCCTTGCTGGAAGGGAGTTTTTTAAAGTGTTTTCTGTATTGATTATAAAAGTGCACTGAAAGAAATTTGGAAAATGCAAAGGCAATAAAAATCGCCTCTCTTTTCATATGAAAATGTTATTACCTTTGGAGATTGAGGGGGCTCTTTGGTCTTTTAAAAATGTATTTACTTAAAGACGTTGTAAAAGTGATACCTGTTCACTAGAGAAAAAGCAGAAAGTATAGACAAAACATAAAGAAAATTTTAAGATCCACTTGGATGTACCACAGTAATGCAAAATGTTAATAAGGGAGACTGCTGGGTTTGGGGTGGGGGTAGATATGAGGTAAGGTGGGTATGGGATGGGATATGGAGCTCTCTGTACTAATTACTACAAAAAATAATCTAGTGACCGAATTATATTTCAAATATCTGCCTAGAATCTTTTTGTCCAGAGACCACCATTTGATAACACTGTGGTGTTCTTTCTTTAATTAGGAAAAAAAAAAAATTCATTATAGGAGGAGGACGAGAAATTGTAGTAGCTAACCTTGATGAGAATTGACCTTGTGGCATGCGCTGCACTAAGTGCTTTACATGTTCCTATTATTGCCCTGAATTCTTCCAACAATCCTGAACTGCCCACGTTCTCCCTCTGCGTATGTACTCTTCGAATTGCTTTATGTACATGATTGTCTCATTTAACCCTTCCAACAATCTTCTGAGGCTGGTACTATCCCCATTTTACAGATGAGGAAACTGAGCCTCAGCAGTTTGTAAGTTGCCTCTGGTTCTACAGTTGGGAGATGGTGGAAGTGATACAGGATCTCAGATGAGGGAGCCACTGTTATTACTGCATATTCTAGACAATGAGGGCACAGCCTGACAAGGGTGGCCACGGGTGGGCTCCACAAGGAGCAGAGGGAGCTCGAAGATATTTGGAATCAGGATTAATAGGTACCTGGAAATGTCATGATAACTGAATCCATTGGTCACTGGAGGGCATTTTTCCTGCCTTCTGGATCAGGAAAGGCCGGGCCTGGGAGCCCAGCTGAGTTCCTTCCTAATCACGTTGCTTTGTGCAGGCCGCTCTGAGTTTCTGTTTCCTCACCTGTGAAATGGGTGTGACCATTTAGACTCAGCTGGCAGGGCTGGGAGGATTAAATGTGGGACTCCACGTGTGTTTTCGGTGCTTGATTAAAACAAGAGCTCAGAAACAAACAAACAAACAAGCAAGCAAGAGCTCAGGGCCTCCCTGGTGGCGCAGTGGTTGAGAGTCCGCCTGCTGATGCAGGGGACACGGGTTCGTGCCCCGGTCCGGGAAGATACCACATGCCGCGGAGCGGCTGGGCCCGTGAGCCATGGCCGCTGAGCCTGTGCGTCTGGAGCCTGTGCTCCGCAACGGGAGAGGCCACAACGGTGAGAGGCCCGCGTACCGCAAAAACAAAACAAAACAAAACCCCCCTAAAAACAAGAGCTCACATTTACTGAACACCAGCTGTGTGGGGGAACTTGGATTAAAGGGCCACAATCTCTTCGGTCTTGTCTGTTACCTTCTATGGTAGTGGAGTGGAGAAAGGGGACTGAGGTGGGTGGGGTTTGAGAGGGGACCTTAGGGGAGCAGGTGGGAGGGGGTGGGGCCTCCTCTGATGCCATAATTGGTGGGTCAGGATGTTTACGTTTCCTCCACTCAATGAGCCTTTACTGAGAGTTGGCTGTATCATGCTGTGCACCTAGCACTGTCCTAGGTACCGGACGCAAAGAAGACCGGGTCTGTTAGCCAAAGAATGCTGTTTTCCCTTCAAAGGTGCCACGCAGCAACGTCTAATGACATGCTTTTCTTGAGGAACTTCATCGGAACATGAGATAAGTCACACTTCTTGGTTTGGGATCCACTTCACCCAAGGCCCCAGACACAGACACTTGGTGGCTTTGCCCTTGTTCATCGCAAACAAAAGGCACCCGCATCCCGCATGAAATGTACTAGATGTAGCTACTTCAAAATTTCCTTTAGTTGCAGTAGGTTAGTTTACACGGTGTTACATTTTGAGGCTCTTTCATTACATATGGATTTTTAACTTCCTTCCCTCCTTCCTTCACCACTATTCATCTTCTTTTTGTTCTTAAAATTTTATCGAGTCCTTGGAAAGTTAGTGGATCCAGGACACTGTGTAGGAGAGGATGTAGGTACACATGTTGGCCTGGGTGACTGAGAGGGTACGTGTGTCAGCCCCAGAGGTAGGTGAAGGAGTGTGTGTGAGAACGAGGGTGTGCAGGTGTGTAAGTGCATGCTGTGATTGTGAATCTCAGGGGTCCAGGTGGGAGAGTGAGGGTAGGGGATGGTGAAGGATGGTGGCTAAGGGAGTCCGGAAAGCGGAGTGAGGTAGAGCGTGGGTCCCGGTGTGACTGTGATTCCTGGGGGCACACGTGTGTGAGGCCTGAGATCCAGGGCGGACAAAGGTGACTCATGGGCGTGAGTGTAGCAGGGTGTGTGCGTGCAGGTGTACGTGTGTGATTGTGAAGGTCGGATGCTGGTGCGGGGTAAGCAGGTGAGAATGTGTGTGCGAGGGTCGCGCGTGAACGTGCAAGGGTGAGCACGTGAGAGGATGGAGGCCGAGGGAGCGTGGCAGTGTGTGCGCGTGAAAGTGGTGTCGGCTGGGGGCGGGGATCGGGCGCGCGCGCGCACGGCGGGGCGTGGGCGGGGGGCGCGTGGCCGGGTGGGCGCGCGTGGGGGGCGCGCGGCGCGGGCCGGGGGCGGGGACACTGCGGCGGCGGCGGCGGCGGCGCGGACACAGCCGGCCGCCCCCCGTGGCAGGCGCTGCGCGGGGTGAGCGGGAGCGGCGCGTAGCTCGGGCTCATGGTGCGCCCGTGTCCGTCGGTCGGGCCGCGCGGGCGGCTCCGCGCGTGGCCCGGCGCTCGCGAGCTCGCCCCCTCGCTGCGGGCCCGGCCCGCCCGCTGCCGCCGCCTCCTCCCCCGGGGCGGCGCGGCGCCGGCGGGCGGTGGCGCGGAGGCCGGACCGGGCGGCGGCCCAGGCGGCGCTGGGGGCACGGCGGCCAAGGCGGGCGGCGCGGGCGACATGACGGACAACATCCCACTGCAGCCGGTGCGCCAGAAGAAGCGGATGGACAGCAGGCCCCGCGGCGGGTGAGCGAGACCCGGGGCTGGCCGCCCTCCTTTGTCCGCGCGCGGCCGGAGCCTGGCGCTCGGGCAGGGCGGGCCGGGCCTGACAGGTTGGCCGGCGCCATGAGCCGGTGGCCGGGCCTGGGAGGCCGGCCGGCGGGCGGGCGGGCGGGCTGGGAGGGAATTCGGCTCATCTCCAGTTTCCGCCCGGGCCCCCGGCGCGATCGCGTCCCTTTTGGGCCCAAGCGCCCGGCTGCCTCTCACCGATGCCCACCTTCCTTTCCAAACCCCGAGAAGCCGGGCCTGCCCAGCGCTGTTAACACGCGCGTGGAATTGGGATCAGCCTTGCCTCTTAACCATTTTGTTTCCTGAGTACTCCTTGTCGTTGTAATTACGACTCGGTCAGTATCAAACCTTGCTCTGCGCGTGGAGTCCTCGGAAGCCCGGATATGCTCAGTTTATTTGTCGGGGGAGGCATGGCTTCCTTCGCAGACCCGCCTGGGGGGGTCCCCATCAGTGCCTCCGGGTCTCAGCCCCCAGATGGCCGCCTTCCCCTCCCGGCCCCGGCTGGACCCGAACTAGTAGCCGCAGGAGGGCGAGAAGGGTTCCTACTGGTCAACAGGAGACCCCCCCCTCCACGGCTCCCCAGTTTGAGAGAAGGAGCCCCCTGGCAGGCGTAGGGGTTGCCACCTGCTGTGCCTTCCCGCATTGGCAGGCCCCTGGGCAGCCTGGTGAGGGTTTCCCTCACTTGGAGAGAGAGGACGGGAGGATGTTTTGCGCCCTGCCGTCTTCTTATTCGGAGGATGGCAATGACCTGTTGAGGTTTTAAGGGTCTGTGGCATCGCCTGCGACAGAGTTAGCTGGGGGGAAGGTTGAGGGGAGCTGGTTAAAATGCAGATTCCCCGGCCCCGCCCAGACCCGCCGATCAGTTCTTGGGGGTGGGACCTGGAAATGTGCATTTTCCGAGGCCGCCCAGGTGAGGCTGTTGTCGGGTGAAGGCTGAGAACCGCAGCTGGGCGGGGCCGGGCCTCTCGGACCCGCCCTTCCCTTTGGCGTCCTGTTCTCTCTGGGCCTTTTCCCTGTGGCGGCCGCTTTTTGCGGCGTCAGTTACTTGACGGAGGGGGTGAGGAGGGTGAACAAGTAGGCTGGCTTCACCAGGTGTCCGTCGAATTAAGAAAAATGAAGAATGATGCCAGCTGCCATTTTGTGAGGTCTTTGTCCCTGTCTTCTTAAAGTCTTCCTGAAATCTACCGGTGAGGAGTCCCCTTTGATAGAATACAGAGGAGGAAGAGAGCCCAGCGAGGTCGAGGACTGCTGGGAAGATGCTGCAAAATGCAGATTGCGCTCGGGCTCTCTGACCCCAGAGACCGACAGCCCTCCACCCTTTCCCTTCACTGTTCGCGCGCGTTGTAATCCTGACCACTCAAGGCTAAAGAACGATAACAATTAACTTGAGCCGTATGCCTGGCATAGTGCCTGATGTAATATACACCCTCAGTAAATGTTTTTTTTCTCAGTGTTTTAATGAATTAATATGATCAGTGGACTCGAAGGTCCTCTAGTTATTAATTTGTGCCAAAAACAATTATAAAATGCCTACTGTGTGTGTGTGTGTGTGTGTGGGGGGGCTGTGTCAGGTGTCTGGGGTGCATATACGAATTAAACAAGCCCTGACCACAGGTGCATACCTCCTGACCCTGCATTGGAATCACCTGGGCAGCTTAAACAATTACCATCCCTGCCCCATTTTAGACCTTTGAAATAAGAGTCTGGGGTGGGACTTGGCTATAAGCTGCCCTGATGATTTTAATGCGCTGGCATAGTTGAGAACCTCTGATTCAGTGCATGAGAGAAAAATGCAAATAATTATTTAAAAGTGATGATTACCATGATAGAAATATGCACCGTTGATACAGGGGCCCAGAGGGAGTGGTGCTGACAGTTGAAAAAAAAAAAAAGATTTCTGTTTGTTATTGGCATGGAAGATCTCTCCTCTTTTAGAATTTGCCGCTTTGGAACGAATTGATTTCCTAAACAGTGACATGGATTCAAATTCAACTCATGTATCTGGAATTCCAGGTATTTGCGTATATGTTCTAGTATTTAATCTGCATTTTTAGGAGTAGCCTTGTCAAGTTGCGGATCTTGGTGTTGGGAAGCACTTTTGGAAGCACAGAGAGATGGAAAGGCTTCCTGTAGTTTAAGGTGGGGGGGGCAGGGGGGGAGGTAAAGGAATAAGAAATATATTTGTGATGGGTCAGACTCTTTGCTGGGCACTTGAGATAAATGGCTGTGTTTAAATCCTCATAACAACTGTGTGAATTTTTGGAGTTAGTTTCTTCATTTTATAGACAGGGAAACTAAGATTCAGTGATGCTAAATAATTTGTTGGAGGTCATAGGGATACTCAGTGTGAGGAGGTGGATCAACTCTTTTTACCTAATGGCTCAAAGCTGTAGGATGGTTGGGGGATTTTGTGGTTAAAAACCAAAAACATAGGTGCCACAGGTCCCAGGAGACAGAGTATAATTAATGCTGGGGTCACTCAGCATGTGTCGCCAAGATATGCAGTTTATTTGCTGGAGGAATCCCGTAGACCCAGAGCTCTTTTCTCTCTTGAGAAAGTTACCACATCCTGATGTTGAGAAAACTATTACAGTGGTTTTGTTTGGACACAAGGCATTTGCCTCTCATTGCTGGAAACCATTTTTCTGACATCATGTGCTTTCCTTCTGGCTAAATGAAGTTCTCCTCTTGGTGAAACACAAGAGATTTGTTAAGAGCGTAGGCGTAGGATTGGAGGGCTGGGTGCAAGCCTGGGTTTTGCCACTCACTAGCTGTGTGACTTGGGAAAATTACTTTACCTTTCTGGGTCTCATTTTTTCATCTGTGAAGTGGGAGTAACAGTAATTGTGTATACCTCCTAGGATTGTTTTGAGACTTAATCCATGTTAAGTTTGGAACACTAAGTGCTAAGTACCTCCTGGGTCTTTACTAGGACAGATAGTGATAATTAGGTCTTTGTGTAAGGTTTGCTTTGGGGGATCTCCAGAACGCTCCTTTGAGAGGAAGGACCTTTGATGGTAGGAAGTAAAGAAATATTACTGACTTCATTGCTCCTTCCTGATCAAATCCAGGAAATGATTAACTACATAAACTATTCCATCCAGGTATGTAGACGCCCTGGTGTGATAGATATTGTCAAAAGCAGCTCTGGCAGAACTGAGACTTTGCCTTCTCTTAGTAATAATTTGGGGTTTTGTGGCCAAATTGGGCAAGGATGCTTTGATTTTTGATGTATTTGGACTTGGGGCATTAGGAAGTTTTGGATGAACTGGGTTAAGAAAGAGCTGACTATTTAGGTACAGAGTCTATTTCAGCTTTTTTTTTTTTTATAAATAACTTTATTCAAGTATAATTTACATCACATAAAATACATCCACTGTTAATGTACAGCTCACTGATTTTTTTAAAGTAGATTTATAGAGTTTGTGCAGCCATCCCCACGATCCAGTTTTTGAACATTTCCATCAGTCCCAAAAGTTCCCTCGTGCCTGTTCGCAGTTCATCCCAGGCTGTCACTGGTCTGCTTTCTGTTTTCATAGGTTTGCCCTTTCTGGAAATTTTGTATAAATGGAATCATAAAATATGTTGTCTTTGTATCTGCCTTTTTTCACAGCATTTTTTTTTAATTTAAAATTTTTTAATACAATTTTTAAAGGTTACTTTCTATTTACAGTTATTACAAAATATTGGTTATATTCCCTGTGTTGTACAGTACATCCTTGAGCTCATCTCACACCCAGTAGTTTGTACCTTTTGCTCCCCAGCCCCTATTTAGCACCCCCCACCCCCCACTGGTAACAACTAGTTTTCTGCATGTCTGTGAGTCTGCTTCTTTTTTGTTAGCACAATGGCTTTAAAGTTCCTTTTTATTGCTTAATAGAATTCCATTGTGTAGATATACCATATTTTGTTTATCTGTTCACCAAGATGGACATTTGGATTATTTCCAGTATTTGACTATTGTAAATAACACTGCTAAGAACATTCAAGTCTTTGTATAGACATATGCTTTTATTTCTCTTGTCTACTGTGTGGTTTATTTTTGGCTGCGTTGGGTCTCTGTTGCTGTGCACGGGCCTTCTCTAGTTGCGATGAGCGGGGGCTACTCTTCGTTGTGGTGCGCGGGCTTCTCATTGCCGTGGCTTCTCTTGTCATGGAGCACAGGCTCTAGAGCACAGGCTTCAGTAGTTGTGGCACGTGGACTTAGTAGTTGTGGCTCGCGGGCTCTAGAGTGCAGGCTCAGTAGTTGTGGCGCACGGGCTTAGTTGCTCCGCGGCATGTGGGATCTTCCTGGACTGGAGCACAAACCTGTATCCCCTGCATCGGCAGGCGGACTCTCAACCACTGCGCCACCAGGGAAGTCCGGCAGGTGGATTCTTAACTACCGTGCCACCAGAGAAGTCCCAGACCACTGTCTTTTCCCTCCTGTGCCTCAGTTTCCTCTTCCGTAAAGTGGCGACATAGTAAGAGCCCATGTGGTCGGGCATAATATATGCAGAGTAGATAATGAGCCCTCAGAGGACGTCAGAAATTGTTCTTTGCACAGCCTGGAAGAGGGACCAAGCCTCATGCGGACTCTTGCACTGGGTAACACGATCTCCTCTTCTTTCTAGAACTTTGTAGAGAGTCTGGTTGAGTAAGAACTCTGGCCAGAAAATGGCCACAGAGGACTTGACTCTGCCAGAAGCTCTCTCAGACCTCAAATGACTAAATCTGTAGTGGCAGGGCTGCTGCAGGCCAGGTGCTCCTTTGCAGAGGTGCTCACGCCACGCCAGGACGAGGGTGCAGCAGTGATGTGAATTCACTGTTGATGTGGACGAACAGTGCCCGCGTAGGGGGTTCTTTATACAGATGTGTTTATTCATTGGGAAGTTCTGAACTTTTGATTGAAGCTGTCGCTTCTGATTTGTGATGTTAAAATGCCTGTCTCTGTTGACATCACGGAGGGTAGTATTAGGTATACAGTACAGTTGATTCTCATTACTTGCAGTAGTTTTGTTCTGTGAAGTCCCTGCCAGCACTGAATTAGCGAACAGTGAACCACAGCTCCTAGGGGGAAATATAGGGTTAGGTTCCTGCGAGCCTTGGGTTACAACATTTCAGTCGACTGATGAGTAGAGAACCCTGTGTTAGGTATATTTCTGTTGAAAGACATGGTATTTAAATATATTGTGGATTCATTAACATTGAGCTCATGACCAACAGCACTGCAGCTCATGCCTTGAAGGAAGCTTATATGTAACACATGTGTTTTTCTCCATGAGGCACATCACAGGCTTCTTGCTCTTAGGAGCGCTGACAGTGCTGGGACCATTTTAAACAGTGAAATAGATAACAAAAAGCACAGAAATGCAGGACACATGGCACTAAACAGGCCATGAAGAGGACACTTTTGTACAGTATGAGAGCGGAGACGAGAAGGCAGATCCTCGCCCCGTTCAGCCTCAGCTGGGAATGTGTGTGGGTGAGTCGGATTGTTTTTTCCACTCTGAGCATGTCTGTGAATGACCACGAGAGTGCTGTGAGCATTGATTTTTGAGGTTACGAATTTTAGGCAGTAGGTGAATTGGCAAAAACAAATATCACAAATTGGAAGGATGGGCTGTATGTAGGGGTGCGTGTGTTTTCAGTGTCTTTCTGTTGGCACAGTGGACGTGGTATTAGGTATGCAGTCCTAATACCTAATATTAGGTATTTATATTGGGGGGTGGGGTGTGTTGGGGGGAGCATATAGGGGGATTGTGCTGGTGAATGAAATGCATAGACCCCAGCCCTTCCCCCCTCTGTGATGGAGTGGAGAGTTGCATTAACAGCTCTCTGCTCCCTTGGATGAGAACAGTCAGAGCAGGCGTTGGTAGCGGCCCATCAGGAAGTGCTCTGTGCGTCCTCTGCCAGCCCAGCTGCACTTGTGCCATCCACTTCCTGTTACAGAATCCCTGCCGTGGGCCCTCCCCTGTACTGACCAAACCCGGACCAGGTGCTCCCTGCCCATGCCAGGCACAGGCAGTGACACCAGATGTGAAATTACAAACCCAGGTGGAGATGCTGAAGGGTAGAGCGTGGATACAGGCGCCACTCTTGCCGGGGCTTCCCTGAGGAAGGCCAGTGAGCCACCTGGGTGCCAGTCCCTAAGGAAGCAGGGTGGCCATTTGACCTTGACCTCGGCCACCCATGCAACAAGTAGAAAGGAGGAGCGGGGTGTCGAATGATCCGTCTTTGGACTTCGGGCTGTCGCTTCTCAAAACAGAAGTTTCTTCTAATATCTCTACCCAGATGCACGTGATGAAAATCATTAACTAGGGCTGGCCAGACTTGATGGCCACCTTTGGGAATGGACATGAAGTGCCTGGAGGAGCTTCCCTCCTAAAAGTGAGTGGACTTTGGTTTAATTTAGAAAGAAAAAGACTCATTGTAACATATTTTTTGATGACTTTTACCTAAAGAGATAGAATGGTGCTGATTGTTTTTAAAGCTCGTGTCTTTTATTTATGTGACTTTGAAAGATTGATTGAGGTATTCAGAGCTTGGCCCGTGGGAAGCTTCGCCAGAGATCACTTTAGGTGGCTCGTGGCCAAACATTGAAAGGCTAGCAAATATGTTTATAGTTCCTTCTTTTTGTGCCAAGTGATACTTGTTTTCTCTTTGTAGTAGTGACAGGAAGATTTCTTTTAGAATACATTTCAGTAAAAAACACAGAGTTGATTTAAAAGTATGAAGTCAGTAATAGCTCGGTAGGTTTGTAGATATGCCCACGTCATGCCTGACATTTAGGAAGTGGTGGCCTGTGCTAATAACATGGTGCTGTTGGTCAAAAAATATAATGTTATTGTTACAAAGGGGAAAGAAAAGGGATAAGCTGGTTGTGCTAATAGATTACAAATTCTTTTTTAAAAAATTTATTTTATTGAAGTATAGTTGATTTGTAGTGTTGTGTTAGTTTCTGCTATATAGCAAAGTGAGTCAGTTATGCATATATATATTCTTTTCCATTAGGATTTATTACAGAATATCGAATATAGTTCCCTGTGCTCTGCAGTAGGACCTTGTTGTTTATCCAGTCTGTATATAATAGTTTGCAGCTGCTAATCCCAAACTCCCGTTCCATCCCTTGCCCATCCCATCAACCCCTGAGCAGCCACAAGTCTGTCTTCTGTGTCTGTGAGTGTTTCTGTTTCATGGATAAGTTCATTTAGGTCATGTTTTAGATTCCACATATAAACAATGTCATATGATATTTGTCTTTCTCTGTCTAAGTTATTCACTTAGTATGATAATCTCTAGGTCCATTCATGTTGCTGCAGATGGCATTATTTCATTCTTTTTTATGGCTGAATAATAACATTGTGTACATGTACCACATCTTCTTTATCCACTCATCTGTCGATGGGCATTTAGATTGCTTCTGTGTCTTGGCTATTGTAAATAGTGCTGCTATGAACATTGGGGTGCATGCATCTTTTCAAATTACGGTTTTGTCCGGATATATGGCCTGGGAGTGGGATTGCTAGATCAAATGGTAGTTCTGTTTTTAGTGTTTTGAGGAACCTCCATACTATTTTCCATAGTGGCTGACTTAAAAATTCTTTTTATTTTTCCAAGTTGTCCATGAAAAACATTATTATTTATTTAAAATTTTTTTTTGCGGTACGTGGGCCCCTCACTGTTGCAGCCTCTCCCACTGCGGAGCACAGGCTCCGGACACGCAGGCTCAGCGGCCATGGCTCACGGGCCCAGCCGCTCCGCGGCATGTGGGATCTTCCCGGACTGGGGCACGAACCCGTGTCCCTTGCATCGGCAGGTGGACTCTCAACCACTGCGCCACCAGGGAAGCCCAAAAAACATGGTTTTTAAACGATGGTTAGTTTACCTAGTTCATCTGGGACCTTGACGTTGCTTTAATCATTTTCTAAAGTTTGTGGGAGGTTTGTGGGAGAGGACAGTTGGAAGGGGCCCCATGGAAAGAAAGGCTTCTTGTGTGAATTGGAAAGCTGGGTGGGCTGGAGACTATTGCCTTCTTCCAGTTATATCTCTGTGGCATTTGCCCAGTGCCAGGGAAGAGCCTGCTGGCTGCCCTCCCTGAGGAAGAAGATGCCTGTGGAGGGAACGGGGCCTGGTAGGCTCTCCCCCTCTTTGCTGGGCCATCTGCTGTGACACAAGATGAGGTAGAGTTTGGCCAGTTTAGACCTCAGGGATCCTCAACCTCAGCACTATTGATATTTTCGGTTTGACAGTTCTCTGCCTTGGGAGCCTGTCCTGTGCACTGTAGGATGTTGGGCAGCATCGCTGGCCTCTACCCCCTAGATGCCAGTGGCACCCTCCCCCCAGTTGTGACAACCAAAACTGTCTCCAGACATTGCCATGTCCCCCGGGGGGGTGGGAGGAGTAGGAGTGGGCAGAATTGCAGCTGTTAGGACCCCCTGGATGAGTGGAATGTGTACACTCTATGAAAAGCCATGCCCCTTACTGTCCTTAAGGTGACTCATCCTGTCTTTAAAAAAAAAAAAAAGAAGAACCTGCTGGGCAAGAGATTCGTGTTTGGATTATGTTCTTAACTCTGAGTTCAGCTTCTCATTTAGCAGCTAAGGAAGTCTTGAGCTGTTGGAAGAAAGCATTTGGGAAGTGTCATGGGCTGACGTGTGTCCCTCTCCAGATTTACACGTTGAGGTCTTAACCCAGCACCTAGCAAGTGACTGTATTTGGAGACAGGGCCTTTAAAGAGATGATTAAATTAAAACGAGGCCATTACGGTGAGCCCTTAACTAATCTGAGTGGTGTTCTAAGAAGAGGCGATTAGGACACGAAGAGAGATGCCAGGCATGAGAGGAAAGCCCATGAGGACACAGGGAGAAGGTGGCCGTCTGCAAGCCAAGGGGAGAGGCCTCAGAAGGTAACAAATCTGCTGACACCTTGATCTTGGAGTTTCCAGACTCCAGAGCTATAAGAAGATAAATTGCCAGTGTCTAAGCCCCCCGGCCTGTGATATTTTCTTATGGCAGCCTGAGCAGGCTAATACAGGAAGCGTCGTGTGGTTATTTTGGTAGGTGAGGAATCTCTCAGTGTTTTTGGTAAACCTTTATTTTAGACCGATGATGAGTTCTTTAGTGCTTTTCTTTAGACAGTCCGGTCTCAAGAATTCTCCATAAGCAAAGAGTTCTCCGTGTTGCAAAGTCATGCCCACTAGAGCTGAATGCCACCCCCCACCCCCTGCAACCTAAAACACGTGTACGTGCTCCGTAAGGTGGAGGTGCTGTCCCCAGATGTTTCCTTTTGCTTAATGAGTTTACAGGGGTCACATTTCAGGTTGTGCTTTGGATGGTTGGTTAGTTCTTGTGACTTGGATTGTGCTAGATTAATTTGATGAGAATTATAATAGTTGCTGCCCCCTGTTGTGTGCTGGTTAGGTGTGCAGTGCTCTTCTAGGAGTTTGACGTGGACCATCCCATTTCATCCTCCTGACAGCCCTACTTTACAGGTGACAAACTGAAGAACGGTTTTGGTTTAGAAAACTTAAAAGCTCATTTCAGTTTTTTTAAAAGGCTCATTTTAATTTGAATTTCTGCAGCAAATTGTATTTCGCAACCTGTCTCTATGCCCTTTCCTATTTGAGTTTTCTTGTAATGGCCATTTAGAGGAAGTGATTTTTGTTGAGGGAAGAGGAATTGGGGATGTGTGACCCTTCAGTGATTTGGAGGTAAATATGTGTGTACTCCATTGTTGCTGGTAGAAGCAGAGAGCAGAAATGATGTGACAGAGGAAAATTCTGGAAACTTCAAATTATCCCAATCACTGTAAATCCATCAGAAGCATAATATCTGTTTTCAGAGTTAGTTTCCATATTGATCCTTATTTTTTTTAATTCACTCTCTCTGTAGGAGAGACATTCATGCTAATGGCGGGGGTGGGGGAGTGCAGAACATCTATTTCTAAAATGTGTGTACTCACCCTGTAAAAGGAAGTGATTTGAATCTGAATACTTTTTAGCTTTTATACAGTCAGTCCCCATGAAAGTGCAAAGAAAATTTAAAACTGGAGAACCTCCCCCGCCCGCATCCTCTCCCCTCTTTTTTCTGTTCTCCAGATTAAAGGCAGTCAGAGGCTCTCATACGAGGAATGACGCAATTGTGTCCGGGTAAATCAAAGGACTAGGTAGTAAACAGACAACACCACTTGTCCCACCTCGCGGGGTTTTTTTCCCTAAATAAGCTGCTTAAAAAACTATGCATATGTACACATCCGTGCATATATATACACACACAGGAAAGTGCACAAATCATAAACACACAGCTTGATGAATTTTCATGAAGTGAACGCACTCCCGTAACTGGCAGCAGATAAACAGGCTCTGACCTCAGAAGCCTCCTCTTGCCTCCTTCCTCCCCCGCCTGGATCTATATCCTGACTTCTAACGGAGATTGGCTCGGCCTGTTTTTGACCTTTAAGTAAATGCAGTCATGTAGCAGGTACTCACTCATGCCTGTTAATTCTTGCTCCATGTTTGATTCATCAGGGTTGACCGTGTTGCATGTTTATTGTAGTTTGTTCACTCCTGTCCGCCATATGAAGTCAGAGTATGAATAAGTCATTGATCCTTGAACAATGAGGGGGAGGGGGTTAGGCGTGTCGACCCCCAACCAGTCAAGAATCCAAGTACTGGTACTGCTTGCTGTCTTTGCCTCAAAAACAAAGGAATTGATAAATGACTCACGCAAGAGCAGAAGCTCAAACAGTTTGAATAGAATAAGGACTCAAACGCTAGTTCTTTTGATTTTACATATTGTGATCTCTAATCAAACACAAACTTTTCCCCAAACTTAGTTAATTTAAAGATGTGTAAAATGAAAATACAGGTACTTTATTTATTGAGAAAAATCCACATATAAGTAAGTGGACTGGTGCAGTACAGACCCATGTTTTTCCAGGGCCAGCTGTATTCCATGACCCCTCTATCCCCATCTCTTCCTGATGGACAAGTGGGACGTTTCCAGCTTGAGGTCTCATGAATGGTGCTGCTGTGGACCTCCCTGAGCTTATCTTGAGGACATGTATTATGTGGCTTTGTTGGGCCCTTGGGGATATTTGTGTTTAGCTTTAGTAGAAATTGATAGTTTTCCAAATTGTACGAATTTGTGCTTCTCCACCCGGGAAAGTGCCAGATGCTCCACATCCTCATCCACACTTGGTATTTGTCATTTTTCGCTTTAGCCTTCCTCATGGGAGCATAGCAGTATCACAAGAAATGTATTTAAAAAAAATATTTATTTGGGGCTTCCCTGGTGGCGCAGTGGTTGAGAGTCCGCCTGCCGATGCAGGGGACACTGGTTCGTGCCCCGGTCTGGGAAGATCCCACCTGCCGCGGAGCGGCTGGGCCCCGTGAGCCATGGCCGCTGAGCCTGTGCTCTGCAACGGGAGAGGCCACAACAGTGAGAGGCTCGCCTACCGCAAAACAACAACAACAAAAAATTTGTTTGAGAGAGGCTTCATTTTCTTGCTCTGAAGTCAAGTTTTAGACGTACAGGATAGCCACATCATGGTAACCCTGAACCTAAACGTGGCAAAATGGTCGCATCACAGCAGCCTTGCCTTTCTGACCAAGTACTCTCCTTTTATTCTTACTTTGATTTTATTTTGCCTCATGACAACTTTGCACCATAGCTCACACTAGCTCAAAGATTGCAGCCTCTGTCCTAACACAAATCCTTGCTTCTACCTTGATTCCTCCCAGTATATTCTGCAGCTTGATCTTTCTTTCCTTTTTTTTCTTTTTTTGCATTTCTTAGTTTTGATCTTTTTTTTTTTTTTTTTGCGGTACGTGGGCCTCTCACTGTTGTGGCCTCTCCCATTGTGGAGCACAGGCTCCGGACGCGCAGGCTCAGCGGCCATGGCTCACGGGCCCAGCCGCTCCGCGGCATGTGGGATCTTCCCGGACCGGGGCACGAACCCGTGTCCCCTGCATCGGCAGGCGGACTCTCAACCACTGCGCCACCAGGGAAGCCCCAGTTTTGATCTTTTTTAATTGAGGTACCGTTGGGTTGTAGCATTATGTAAGTTTCATGTGCACAACATTACATTTCTATTTCTGCATACGTTACGACCAAACACCCTGTTCTTGAGTAGTTTTCATCATAAGGGGAACAGTAAAAAAGTATAAAATTTACTTTCTTTTAATTGTAAAGTGAGTGCATGTGTATTAAAAATTGGAGAACAGAGAAAACTGATGAATGAGTTACTGGTGTAACTTTCCCTTCAAAGGCAACCACAGTTAACACAAACCTTTTAGCATATGCTGTTTTCTTCCTGTCTTGTTTCCGTGTGTACATTGTTTGATGAATTATAACCACGTAGCACATGTGTTTTTATTTCCTGCTTTTTTTTTCATTCAGCATTTTAATGTAAGGCTTTTTTTGTATCATGATGTGCTCTGTAAATGACACTTTAAGTGGCAACATATTATTTCTTTGAGGAGACACCTTTAATTTACATAACCAGGGCCCTGTAGTTTTACAAGTTGATTCTTATTGTCACTTTATAAATACAATGTATTCATTCTGAACGCTGGCCCTGCAAAGCAGAGGCAGGCCAAAGACACACAAAGGGAAAGTTGAGGGAGGCCCAGGCCTGGGTTATGGTGATCTCATGTTTGCTATTTGGGTGGAGATGCTCTCGTTTCAGTCCTCAATGCCTCCCAGCTGCTTCCTGCTGCATCACTGAGATTTCTTGTGTTTCCAGGCTGTTGTATTAACTGGGGCTGAGCCTTTGTCAGTCACTAATATCCCCTGAGCAGTACTGGGCTGTTTTGTGCCCAGTGATGGAACCAGGGGCCTGGGGGACCAGGGCTTGTTAGAGGACAGCCCCTGTACAGTCAAGCCGGAGACAGCTGCTGTGGCCCTGGAGGTACCTGACCCACTCAGAGCCCTCCCCAGCTCTGGGGCCCCACGTGGGACTTTTTTTTTTTTTTTTGGGCTGCATTGGGTCTTCACTGCTGCACGGGGGCTTTCTCTAGTTGCAGCGCTTCATTGTGGTGCATGGGCTTCTCATTGCGGAGCACGGGCTCTAGGCTTGTGGCCTTCAGTAGTTGTGGCTCGCGGGCTCTAGAGCACAGGCTCAGTAGTTGTGGCACATGGGCTTAGTTGCTGCACGGCGTGTGGGATCTTCCCAGACCAGGGCTCGAACCCCTGTCCCCTGCATCGGCGGGTGGATTCTTACCACTGTGCCACCAGGGAAGCACCCCACATGGGACTTTTAAACACTAGCATTTTATTTTTTCTAGTATAAAAGTAATAATTTCTGTTAAAACTACTGATTTCTCTTAGAGAAAGGTTAAAGATGCAGTAGCTAGAATTTAAAGCCCGACTTTCTATTAACATTTAGGTATGTTTCCCTCTGATCTATAATTTTATCGGATGGCTATTGGGTGACATTATTTTCGTTGGTTTTTGCTGTTAGAAATGAGAACTTAGTCTACAGAGACTATCTTCTTTCTTTTTTTTTTTTTTCGCCATGCCGTGGGGCATGTGGGATCTTAGCTCCCTAACCAGGATGGAACCCGCACCTCCTGCAGTGGAAGTGCAAAGTCTTAACCACTGGACCACCAGGGAAGTCCCTAGAGGCTATCTTGATGCATGAATTTTTGCTACATCTTGGACAGTGAATTTCTGGAAGGGCTCTGCCATTTTACACCCCATGAAAGCCAGAATGGCCCTTGTTCCAGGGTCAGGATAATTTTGCCTTTTGCCTAGTGCAGACCCCCGAGATTGGGAAAGTTCAAAAAAAAGAGAGAGAAAGAAGTAAAAACACATGCTTTCCTTTCTTTGTCGGCCACAAATCAGGCTTCCTGTTTATTAATGTGTGAGCCAGGTGGAGCTGGAGGGCAGTAGGGGCCTGTGGTCGATTGAGGACAGGCTTGCTCCGTGGTAACGCTAACGCTCTGTGGATGGACTGGGGGAACCGAACACCTCACAGTGGTGTGTGTTTGGTGGCTGTGAGAGATAACGGAGTCTGCAAGCATACAGTAAATGTTTGTTGAACGAATAAAAGGCTTTCTAGATCCAGTTTCTCGTGACAAAGCTGTGTGTAGACAACAGGGCCAAGGGCACGTCTGTTTCCCTGCAGAGGAGGGTGAGGGTTGTAGTGGGGTCGTTGGAGCCCAGGGTCGCGTTTCCCTGCAGCAGCATCATTAGGAGAGGTGTGAAGCGCTCCCTGTGAGGGCCCTGCCACGCCTGAGCTGCCCTCGGACCAGCCCCTCAGCCCCTCTACCACCTGTTTCCAGAGGTAAACTCCTCCCAAGCGACAGGTGTTGTAACTTCTGGCGTCTTACAGGCGCCCTTGGAAACATCCCCCATGGCCTTCCCGGGGGCTCAGTGCCAGAGCCACGCCCGGTGGGGCAGCCCGGTCTCCAGGGGAGCGCGGATGGAGCTGAGTCCGGTTAGGAGGAGGGTTCCTGGTGGAGGGCTGGCTCCCCGCCGCCTGGCTTGGCTGCCGAGCACCTTGAGGGGCTGAGAGCCTGGATTCAGGCACGGCTGCCTCTGTCCACGTTGGCCTCCTCCTCTCACTGGCTGTATGACCTTGGGCGAGAGAGTCCAGCTCTCTGAAAACGGGTGTGATGACAGTGCTGGGGGGGGGGGGCGGGGTGTGAGGACTGAATGACCTGATGCATGTCAGGTGCTTAGATCCCAAGCGTGTGGCCCCCGGGAAGTACAGTAGCAGTGATAGCCATTGTCAGGGATGACAGTGGGGTGGAGGGAGGAGCCATGCGGGCCTGGGCGGTGGCACTGGGGACCCTCCGTGTGTCCTGCTGTGTCTCTGTCCTTGGGTTCCTCCCTAGGGGGTCGTCTGAACAATTCAGAGGTGGCTCTTGGAGTCTGCGGTAGTGTGAGGTCTTCAGGCACCGGTTAAGAGCGATGGCTCTCGGGTCCACCTGCTGGACCCACAGCTGACTCTGCCCCCCGCCAGCTGCAGGACTCTCAGTGTGGGAGGGGGGCGATGAGAGCGCCCACGGAATGGGGGTCAGGATCAAGGGAAGTAATTCACATGGACAGCCGGCACACGCTGAGCGCTTTATAGCTGTTCTTGCTTATTGTCCTGGTATCTGGGGAATTGCCTTCCATGTAATCATTCAGTTCTGTTCAGTTCTCTGGCATTCTGTGGGCTGCTGCTGGGTGCTGCCACACCAGACCTCTTCTAGAACCTGTGAGCAGATGGCCTAGCGAAAGCGTCCACGTGTGAGTAGTGTCCCTGCACGCTGGGTGCCTGGGGCATGTGAAGGGATCCACGCAGAGCGACCGAGCACCTGCTGTATGCCAGGCCTGGGGTGGGAGGCGAGCAGTATCTGGTCTCTGACCCACAAGCTTGTGGCTGAGATTTAAGGCTGCAGACTGAGAGCTGTGTGCTGTTTGGGCAGCAGTGTGGGGTTTTTGTGTTTTTTTTGGTTTTGGTTTTAAATTTAAAAAGTTTAATCACAGGGTCACATAGTTCAGTATTGGTTTTTTTCTTATAAATTTATTTGTTTGTTTTTGCTGCATCGGGTCTTTGTTGCTGCGCGTGGGCTTTCTCTAGTTGCGGCGAGCGGGGGCTACTCTTCGTTGCGGTGCATGGGCTTCTCATTGCGGTGGCTTCTCTTGTTGCGGAGCACGGACCGTAGGCGTGCGGGCTTCAGTAGTTGTGGCGCACGGGCTTGGTTGCTCCGCGGCATGTGGGATCTTCCTGGACTACGGCTCGAACCCGTGTCCCCTGCATTGACAGGCAGATTCTTAACTGCTGTGCCACCAGGGAAGTCCCAGTTCAGTGTTAAAAGGTACAGAAGTGTGTACATTGCACACTCAGTCTCCCTCCCACCCACTCCGTTCACCTACCCTGTGCCCCTCCCCAGGCAACCACTCATCAATTTCTTCAGTGTCGCTCTGGAGAAACTTTAACCATCTACCAAAAAAAGTACAAGTATTTTATATCTATCTAGACAAACATGCATGGATGTTTCCCTCTTTTATTCAATTGTTAGTACACCTTACACACTACAACCTATTTTTTTCACTTAACAGTACACCCTGGGCTTGTTCCATATCAGGACATAAAAAGCTTCTTTATTCCTTTAAATGTTTTCTTTAAAGTGTTTTAATAGGATTCCATCGAATAGATGTACTTTAAGCAGTTTACTACAGATGAGGTTTAGGTTATTTCTAGTTTGCTGTTACTAGATGTTATGGTGAATGGTCTTTATACCCATTTTGGAGCATATGGAATATCTCAAAGGGGAATGGTTGGGTCAAAATGAATGTCCATTTGTAATTTTGATAGCTGTCGCCAGGTTTCCCTCCCTCAAGGTAACACTGATTTAGGCCCCTCCCAGCAGTGAAGGTGCCTGTTTGGCCATCCTGACCAAGCACAGGTGTTGTTAGGCTCTTTGATCTTCGTCATCGTGCTAAGTAAAAAAATTACCTCTCAGTGTGGTTTTAGTTTTGCCTAGTACTTTAAAATTGAATTGGTTGCCAACATTTAAAAACTGAGTGTTTGCATCTCACAATCTTATGTTTTGTCTTTGTCTTGAAGAATTGGATGGTCTGCTGTGCTGGGCTTATGTAGAATTGTATCCTGGTAGGATCTGGGGGCAGCTACTTCCTTCCCATGAGATCTGGTCTCCTCAGTGTGCCCCACCCCACTGGATCCTGTGTTTATTTTTGTTCATTTATTGTTTTCTGTTACTTGCTGGGCTTCTGTAGATTTGAGTTTGCCAGTCCTGGTCTAGAGAGAAACGGGTAAGTCTAAGGGAGAACAGAGCTGCTTCGTCCTCTCTTCGGGAATAACAGAGTTGGGTTTTGACGGATAAGTAGAAGTTGGGTGATGGGCTTGCCTGAGCAAGTCTGTTGTGGATGAGTCTTGCACAGGGGTTGGGAGTTGGAGAAAAATGAAACAGCCAGGGACGAGCTAAAAGTGCAGAGTTCTGGAGCTCACCTGCCTTGGCTGCAATCGGTGGCTTGACTGTGAGGACCTGGGATGAAAAGGTAACAGGGGTGAATTTGAGTTCATAATTATTGAATCGTGGGGTTGGATGCAATGTGAGAGGTGTCATGTGCTCTGAGCAGAAAGAGACCAATAGGGGAAGACTTAAGGCACGAGAAATAGGGAGAGGCGACAGTTTGCATCATCCGTGACTGCCCCCTACCCCAGAGAACCAGAGTTAACAGTTTGTGTGTGTGTGTGTGTGTGTGTGTGTGTGTGTGTATTTGTTTCCTAGTATTTTTTCCCATGCATATATCAGCATATATTATTTTTATTAAAATATAGCACAATAAATTGCTTTTCTTTTGCTTGCTTTTTTCCTTCTGTTTTATCACTTGGATCTTGTCCTGCCAGTGTGTGTGTCTCTACCTTATTCTTTCCAGACTACAGTCCATTGTACAGGGGTCTTGCCGTAATGGGCATTTGGTCATTTCCAGGGTTTTGCTCTCTCTCTGTATTGCTGCTGTTGGCCTCCTAGGGCATTTCCCGTTGGTCACCAGTACCAATATTTGTGTCCTTCTAGGTAGACTTGCTAGGTCAGAGGATCTGAGCTTTACGGTTGAAGAAGTTGCTACATTGACTTGGCTTTTTTCATTGGTAAACAGTAGTCCCACCTTATCTGAGCTTTCGCTTTCTATGGTTTCAGTTACCCGTAATGAACCCGAAAATATGAAATGGAAAATTCCAGAAGTAAACAATTCATAAGTTTTACATTGTCCGCTGTTCCGAGTAGCATGATGAAATCTTGTGTCTTCCTTAGTCCTGCCCTGGACATGACTCATCATCCCTGTGTCCTGCATATCCTGCCGGTAGTCACTTAGATGGGTCTCCGTTATCAGATCAGCTGTCCCAGTATCACAGTGCTTGTGTTCAAACAACCCTTATTTTACTTAATAATGGCCCCGAATAGTGATGTTGGCAATTCGGACATGTCAAAGGGAAGCTGTGATGTGCTTCTTTTAAGTGAAAAGGTGAAAGTTCTCGACTTGAAAGAAAAGAAGTCGTATGCTGAGGTTGCTAAGATCCACAGCAAGGATGAATCTTTTATCAGTGAAATTATGAAGAGGGAAAAAGAAATACGTGCTAGTTTTCGTGCACCTCAAACTGCAAAACTTATGGCCACAGTGTGTGATAAGTACTTTAGTTAAGATGAAAAGGGCATTAAATTTGTACATAAGGTATTTTGAGAGAGACCACGTTCACATAACTTTTATTACAGTATATTGTTATAATTGTTATGTTTTATTATTGGTTATTGTTATTAATCTCTTACGGTGCCTAATTCATAAATGAAACTTTATCACAGGTATTTGTGTGTAGGAAAAACTCCGTGCTATCCTCAGTTTCACGCATCCCCTGGGGGGGTCTTGGACCGTATCCCCTGTGGATAAGGGGGACAACTATAGTCTTGTTTCTTCTCCAGACAGTAGCATTCCTGTGGCCAGAGATACTTCAGACTTCAGTGAACTACTTCCTTCTTTGCATTCTTTCAGATCCTAGATTTTATATTCTCCCGGTTTAAAAAAAAAAAAAAAATCTAGCCACTTCCCTGTTTCTAGAACAAAGAGCAGAAGTTTCCCTTCATACCTTCCCTCCCATCCCTTCCAGTCCCCCCCACCTGCCCCCCCAGGCATCTGTGCTTAACAGTTTGGGTTACGACCTTCTAGACCTGCTGTCCAGTGTGGTAGCCACTAGCCGCATGTGGCTGTTTTCATTCATTAAATTAATGAACTAAAATTTAAAATGTATGTTTCCAGCACTCAACAGCCATGTGTGGCTAATGGCTGGTGTGTTCGATGGTGCAGCTAGAGAACATCTCCCTCTGCACAGAAATGTCGGGGACAGTCCCGCTCTAGAGCAGCATTCTCAGACTTGGGACGGTTGGCAGCCCCTCTGTGTGGGGCTGTCTTGTCCACTGTAGGATGTTTAGCAGCATCCTTGGCTTCTACCCACTAGACGCCAGTAGCCCTTCCCTTCCCTGGACCTGCAGTCATGACAGACAAACATCTCTCTAGACGTTGCCAAGTGTCCCCAGGGGCAAATTCACCCCTACCTCCGTTGAGAGCTACTGCTGCAGACTATTTTCTCTGTATTGCTTTTTTTAAAATTGGGGTATACTTGATGTACCCTATGATACAAGTTTCAAATGTACAACCTAGTGAGTGATTCACAACTTTTAAAGGTTGTACTCCATCTGTAGTTATTATATAATATTGGCTATATTCCCTGTGCTGTACAATAATATATCCTTGTAGCTTACTTATTTTATACATAGTAGTTGGCACCTCTTAATCCCCTTCCCCTGTCTCGCCCCTCCTCACTGGCACCCTCTAGTTTGTTCTCTGTATCTGAGTTCTCCGTGTTGCTTTTAATTTTCCTTTACATTCTTCCTGGATCTTTCCGGCGTCAACACTGAGACTCTAGCTTCCTGGACTCCGGCTTCAGGGAAGGTAGCTACGTCATGCAGGCAATTCAGCAGATATTTACTGAGTGCCTGCTGAGTGGCACCAGGGCAGAGATGATCATTTCTTCGGACGCCAGCTCCTTGTGGCAGTAGTTACATTGTCCAGAAACATTGTTCCCTTGGCGTGTCCCTCTCTAATATTTGTTTTCCTTGCATTTGGCCAGATTGTGTGAAAACACTGCACATCTGGTTGGCAGGCTATTGGCTATCAAAACCTTTGTTTTAGAGTCAAGTCGTAAGGAACTCCACTTTGGTTTCCTTTTGTTTAAATTGTGTAAGCTGGAAGCAGCGTAGACGGGATTATTTCTAGCCTTACATCTTAGCCTAGTTGAATAGCCGTTGCTATTCAGGTGAGAAAATTTTCATGTTTTCTTTTTTCAATCTGGAAAAATAACGTAAGAGAAATAAGATCTACTTTTAATTGAATGCCTGCTGTGTGCTAGGCATTGTCTTACACCCTTTATATATAAAATCCTTGGTCTTCGTAGTAATTCAGCAAGGCGGGTCTTACTGTCAATTTACAGATAGGGAAAGTGGGGATCACAGAAGATGAATTGTCCAAGGGCTCACAGCTGGTGTGGAACGGGGCTGGGATTTGCGCACAGGCCCATCTGGTTGAAAAGCTGGTGTTTATTCCTCTAGCCCACGTGGTCCTGCTGTTCTGAAACTGAGACTCTTGCTTGTTATTTCTTTTTCAGCCTCTACATTAATTTCTCGCACTCAGGGGTTCTATCTTGTAGCCCATCTCCCCAACCTGTCTAGAATGTGGGATAGGAGTTAATTTGGGAAAGTGACAGCTCAGTTTGGCGTTGAGAAGCGACAGCAGGGTGACAGCTGCCACCCCACAGCTCCAGGCAGCTCCCCCTCTTGGACCTCCGGGGTGCTGACGTCCACCCCTGGACAGACGGGGTGTGGCGGCAGCTGACAGAAGGAAAAAGAGTCGTGGGTATAAATCCAGATGTCGGGGGAGCCTGGCTGCCGCCTCTTCTGCTTTAACTGACCTGGGGGCCGGGGGAGGACTTCGTCACTTGTAAATTTGCCACCAAGCCCAAGGCCGTCACTTGTAAATTTGCTACCAAGCCCAAGGCTTCTACTGCAGGACAGTAGTTCCCCAAATAGCAGATGATGGCTCCAGGTGCTAAAGTGATCCTAAGTAATTCACGGACAGGAACTAAATCACATTGAGATGTATAGCGAGACACTTCCTTTTTCAGTTTTCCTTCAACATTTTTTTAACCCTGTCAGGGCCCGCTTTTGAATAGCAGAAGAAACTGGCCAGCAGGCAGCAGGCTGGGGGCTGGGAGCCACTGCGTCTGGAATTTAGTAACGTTTGCTTCTCATTGTGTTGATTTTGATGTTTACCTTCTGTGTATGGCAAGTTATAGTGGTTTTGCATTTATGATAGTGGTTACCTTTTAAGTTACCTCCTAAGACACATTTATGTACTGATAAACAAAATCCAGGTCAGGAGTTCTCAACCAGGACACAGCTGACATTTGAGGCTGCATCATTCTTTGTGGCGGGTGCTGTCCCGGGCTTTGTAGGATGTTTAGCAGAATCTTGGCCTCCTCTACCTACTAGATACCAGTAACTAACCCCCTTCTCCCTGTTGAGAATCGCTGATTTAAGGTATGCAAATTGAGGCAAACTGATGAAGTTAGAAAGTAGAATTAGTTGGATATGGTAGAAATCCCGTGTGTATGAAAAGGGCTGAAGTTTGGGAAACTCTTTGGGCAAATTGCCTTCAGTTGTGGGGTCCACTTGCTGATGTTCCTGGGGCATTGAGGTTTGTTCAAGAGCGAGGAGGGAGGAGATGCCTTGAAAGAGCTGCTCTAAAGCAGCACCGTCTAGTCGAACCTCTGCCATGCTGGAATGTTCTGCATCCGCGCCGTCCAGTCCATAGCCACGGACCACCTGTGGCCGCGGAGCGCTCAGAATGTGACTGCTGAGAATGAGGAATTTAACTCTTTTATTTAAGTAACTTAAATGTAAAGCTACCAGGTTGGACATCACAGCTCTGAAGAGATCAGTGTGCAGACGTCAGGATGATAGACTGCAGGCTTTAAAAGCTTAGACGCAAAGACACACAAACCAACAGGAAAGCATCTTATTAAGTACGGCCCAGCCACGTGGCAGACAGGACTATCAGACAGGAGCTTTGGGGCGGTGGTTAACTGCACCCACTTAACATTGGCTTTAGCAAAGTAAAATAAAACAAAAACCAATGTACTGGTGCCTAAGACTTGAGAAGCCCAGGGAACCGACAGACCTACACTCGCCCCCGAGGTGGGCAGGAGCCTCCTGTGGTCTCTGCATCCTCCTTGTGACTCCATTTTCAGGCAGACTCTCCCTAAACAGGAGCAAGGTGGCTTCCTGCAACTCCAGGCTTGTTTTCTGCCACCTTAACAACCCCAGGGTGAAGAGCATGTCTTTCTGGAATTTCTAGCAAAAATCCCAGCCAGGCCTCTCAATGGCCCTTTCTCTGAGCCTAGCACCATGCTGAGGGCTCTGCTTGACCAAGCCTGGATCCTGGGCTTGTCATGCCTGGAGCTCAGAGGTGGGGTTGGCCTCGGCTCAATCAGGTGGAAAGATGGAGGGAAATGGACTTACTAAATTATAACTGTAGGCTATAGAAGAAAACTGTATGGTAGCCTAGGCTAAGGGACTGAATCTGAGGTAGGACACACTTGGATGGGGGCCCCTCCCTAAGGCTGGGGTGCAGACCTGGTTGGAGACAGTGTAGTTCAGGCCACTGGATGGCAGGACCAGAGCTGGTCTGCAGGTGGGGCAAGCAAGAAAGCCATCCCAGGGGTACCGATGGGGTGGCAGGCACAGCTGGCGGTTGACGCATTGGGTGTACAATGGGAGAGAGGGCACCTGAGCTCACAGTATCCCTGGTGGGACACTAAGGGCCACAGTGACAGGGGGACCTTGGGAGACAAACCTGGGGGTGAGGGAATCAGGGTACTGGTGTGGAGGAGGCCTGGGGCCTGGGATGTCCATATTGAGAGGGCCCTGGTAAGGTGACCCCTGGGCCACAGTGGGGCTTGAAAGCCTCGAGGGACAGCATGTGCTGGGCGCATGGCTGGCCAGGGCACCATTCGATGGCCTCACTCAGCGCACTGCTGACCCGCCCACTGTGCCACAGCCTGGAAACCACAGGTGAGCTTTTTCCTCCAGTGGTGTCCCTCCAGCGCCCTCTACTGAGAAGGTTTAGCATTTCACTGACTGTAAAGGAGAGGCAGAAAGGAGAGCGGGCACTGAAGGGTGACTCGGGAGCTGGGAGCCAACGCATTGATATGAAGATTAATGAATGAGTGTGGGGGGCAGGGCAGCTGATGTGCACACAGAAGAGCTCCGGTTTGAGCAGCCTGAGAGCCCTCACTCTCTATGGCCCCTAAGGATCTTTCCAATTTTATGTAATGAAGAGAGACTAGAAAAAAAAAATAGAGCTGTGAAATAATTGTGCTGATGGGGCTGTCATTGGCTGTGCAGGGTACTCTCAGGCTCTTAGCTCAGGATCTGGATCAGACAGACGTGGGCTTAAAGTCGGCTTCTACCACTCGGTAGTAGATGGAGCTGGTGTAGCAGTAGATCTTGAGCAGGTAACTGAGTCCTCTCTGGGCCTCAGTTTATCCATCATGAAAATGGGGATGATGCTAGTACATACTATGTAGGATGGTTGTGAACATTAAGTAAGACATTATTTTTTAAAGAGCATACACTTCTACATCCGTGACATTTTGAGAATCTATCTTTCTCATCACCCCTCACTGCCACCACCCTAGTCTTTGCTTGCCTGGATGACGGCAACAGCTTTCTAAATGATCCTTCTGTTCCCAATCTTTTTGGTTAATGTACAGCTTGGTTAAGATACAGTTCACATGCCCTGCAGTTCGCCTCTTTAAAGTATATAATTCAGCAATTTTTAGTATATTCACTGAGTTGTGCAGACATCACCACAATGTTAGAACACTTCACCATCCCCCAAAGAAGCCTCACACCTGTTACCTGTCTCTCCTTTTGCCCACGGCAGCGTCTTCTCTGCTCAGAAGCCAGAAGGACCTTTAAAAAAATGTAACTCAGGAATTCCCTGGCCGTCCAGTGGTTAGGACTCTGTGCTTCCACTGCAGGGGCATGGGTTTGATCCCTGGTTGGGGAACTAAGATCCTGCAAACCGTGAGGCGTGGCCAAAAAAAAAAAAAAAAAAATTAAATCAGATCATGCCACCCTGTGCTTGTAACCCTTCAGTGATCCCCACTGTGGATGGAGTAAAATCCAGACTCCTTGCCCTGGTGACAAGGCCCTGTGTCGTCTGCCCCCTCCTCCTCCTCCTCCGACCTCATCTTTTACCCTCTCCCCCGTGTTCGGTGCATTCCAGCCACACTAGTCTTCTTTCCCTGCAGATGTGTGTCAGGCTGCTTCCTACCTCTGGATCTTTGCCCTTGCGGTTCTGATCTGCCTAGATGGCACTTCCTTGCCTGGTTGCATGGATGTTTCTTCTTGTCACTCAGCTCACCTGTCACCCCAGCCTTCCTGACCACCCAGTCTCCCGGAGCCACACCCCTTCCCCACTCCTTCTCTTATCCCATGCCTTATTTTATTTTAGAGAGCTGTTTACTGTCTCTCTTCCTCCCCGTGGGAGGAGGACCTCGTCTGTCTTGCTCACTGTTGAATGCCCTAGGTGAGGACCTGCGTCCTGTGAGTGCACAGGACATTCTAGGTGAATGAATGTGTGACAAAAAGGGAGCAATGATCCCTTGTCTTCTTCTCCTTCTTATTAGATACTCAGTAAATACTGTTGACCTAAAAGTCATTGAAAGTGTGCAGCTTATATCCAGTGCAGGTAGAAAGTGAATAAACAAGGTGACAATCAAGGTGATTAAATGAGATCAGCTTGGGGCTAGTTACACTGGGCTCAGGTGACACAAAGTCCTTATTTTACCCTGTGCCAAACGCTTACTACCCTTTGTTGCAATGAGATTGTGAGGAAGTAGAAGGAAAGGATCCCGTTCCAAAGTTAGGTCCCCACAGGAACTGGAATCATAGTTGGACCAGATGAGCACTTAATAAATGCTTACTATTATGGATTTAGCTAAAAAAAAAAAAAAGAAATGCACATTTAGTCCCATAGGTAATAGATGTACAATGTGATGGAAGAATAAGTAGGAGAAGGCGCCCCTACTCCCTCCTTCCCAAAGGAAACCGGTGGCGTCAGCTGTCGTGGAGGTTTTCTGCATTGGCAGGCATAGTCTGCACGGTATCCTCTTGCTTTCATGCAAGGAATGGCATCCTGGACACACCTTGCAGCTCCTTCCTGATTTAGCGTATCTTGCAAATGGGGCTATTCAGCGCATACAGCTCTATCTCCCTCTTCAAAGACTATTGAGCATGCCATCGTATGGACGTTCCCTGCTTATTTGACCAGCCGCCCTCTGATGACCGGTTAGGTACGGTTCCAGTCTTTGCTACCACGTGCGGGCTGCCCTGAATGACCTGCCCCCTGTGCACATGCACGCCTGCCGGTTAAGTCACGGAGCGTTTAACTTGGTAGCTTGCTGTGAGTAACCTTCTGCTAGGACAAAACAGACAAAACTCATAAACAGCCTGACAGTATGTCATTCTCTTAAGTTCATTCTTCAGCTTTCATTAGAAACACTCAGCTCTGGGAGTCGTCATTACAGGATTATTATAGGATGGGGAGAGACCGGCTGGTTCACAGAAAAATCAGTGACCATGAGTAGGTATCTGCAGATTGAAGGGTGTGCTTCCGTCAAATGCATCCTCCCTCCCTCCCTCATTCAGTGCTTTGCGTCCACGGATGGCCGGCTTGGGTGACACACACCCAAGAGCAGGAATGGGGCTGGACACCTCAAGGTTTCTGTATGTGTCTCTCGCCAACACGAATGAGTTATTAGAAGTGACACCCATCCTCGTGAGAGCTACCACCATCCTCCCCACCCCAGCCCTAGCACTAGTTTACGGGAACCAGGATGCTATATTTAAGAAAGAGCATCGTGTTTCATCATGGAAATTTTGAGCATCTGAGCAGGCAACAACTTGCTGGCTTGCTAATCTTTAGAGTCCCGATGCCCAGGGACTGTGTGTGCTCAGCTCTCCACCCCAGTACCTGGGCAGGGCCTGCCTGGCCCGTAGGAGGAGGGGGAGACGGTGGGTCCGCAGGTGACAGGTGACTATGTAAGTCATCATGGCCACGTCTGGATGGGTTGCCTTCAGCTGGCAGCATCTCAAGGGGCTGGTAGGGCTGGGGTTCCTTCCTCCCAGCCTGTGGGGGTGGGTGGGGAGGTGAACAGTTCAGCCTGGGGTCTTTCCATGAAAGACCCTTAACGAATGCTCGTAATTCTCAAAATGCCTGTTTACAGCCGCTCCTGAAGGATGGGCTGCCTTTTTTTGGCACGAGTGAGGGTGGGCATGTGTGTCTCAGAGCAGCTGAGTTTTGCCAGAGCTGGGCAGGTGTCCCTGGCTTCACACAGGCGACCTGAGGGCAGGCGTGCCTGGTGAGCTGCCCTCCGGGGGCGGCCCTGGGAGTCAGTTTGCCTACAGCTGGTACGCTGGCCTGTGTTCAGGTTATGCGGGGCGCCGAGTCATCATCTTGCTGGCGTGTTCCTCCAGCATGTTGCTAAAACGTGGAGCCGAGTGTGGAAGGAGATTCTTTCCCTTCTCTTTTTGTATAGTAATCTTGGTGTGACCAGCACCCTTGATAGCATGTGGGGTGCAAAGACACTGGGTTTCAGAATAAGATGGACCTGGTTCAAGGCCAGACTCGGCTGTTTCTCACATCTTGGTAAACTCGGGTGCTTTATTCAGCTGTCCTGAGCTTTCCTCTCTCACCTGCAGAATGTCAAAGTGATAACAGTACTTGTTGCTCTGTATTTACTTTTTTTAACTTAAATCTTATTTTAAAAACGAATCCTGGGGCTTCCCTGGTGGCGCAGTGGTTGAGAGTCCGCCTGCCGATGCAGGGGACATGGGTTCGTGCCCCGGTCCGGGAAGATCCCACATGCCGTGGAGTGGCTAGGCCTGTGAGCCATGGCTGCTGAGCCTGCCCATTCGGAGCCTGTGCTCCGCAACGGGAGAGGCCACAACGGTGAGAGGCCCGTGTACTGCAAAAAAAAAAAAAAAAAAAAAAAAAAAAACGAATCCTACTTTTTGAAATAATTTGGGCTTGGGGACAAAGCATCTTTGATTTGGACCACAGCTTCTTAGATGCCTCAGCTTTGTTTTCCCCTCTCATTGAAGGATGAAGCCTCAGATGGGGCTGTGGTTCTGACTCAGTGAAGATGCTTTAGAGAAAGACATTCTGGGAGGAGTGGATGGGTGTGGGCGTGGCCTTGACGGTGTGGGCGTGTCTTTCCCACAGGTGCTGCGAGTGGCTGAGATGCTGTGGTGCAGGGGAGCCCAGGCCCCGCACGGTCTGGTTGGGGCACCCCGAGAAGAGGGACCAGAGATACCCTCGAAATGTCATCAACAATCAGAAGTACAACTTCTTCACCTTTTTGCCTGGGGTATGTACGGGCAGGGGCAACATCGTTTTCTTCTTCCTACACCAGATGTATGCAGTGGTACCAGTCTTAGCAGACTGAAGTTCCTGTGGCAGATTCTGTGAACACCCCGTCTTTTCCATGTCACCTCAGCCACTGGCCATTCATCTTCCCTGGTCCTGAGCACCTGGAAGGGGGCTGCCTTCTGTCCGCAAGGCTGTGAGACTCCACTTGATTGGTTAGAATAACTTCACATTTATTTGGTGTGTTGGGCCTAAGAGTGAAAAAGATATTTTGAGGACATAGCTTTGTTCCAAAAAAAAAAAAAAGAAAATCAGGAGGGGACTTCCCTGGAGGCGCAGTGGTTGAGAGTCCGCCTGCCAATGCAGGGGACATGGGTTCGAGCCCTGGTCCGGGAAGATCCCACGTGCCGCGGAGCAACTAAGCCCGTGTGCCGCAGCTACTGAGCCTGCGCTGTAGAGCCTGTGAGCCACAACTACTGAAGCCCACGCGCCTAGAGCCCGTGCTCTGCAACAAGAGAAGCCACCACAATGAGAAGCCCGCGCACCGCAACGAAGAGTAGCCCCCGCTCACCACAAGTAGAGAAAGCCTGCGCACAGCAACAAATGCAGCCAAAAATAAATAAATAAATAAATTTATTAAAAAAAAAAAATCAGTGCTTACATTCCCCCCCCACCCCTCATTATCATGAAATACATATTTGGAACAGGAAAGTTGGGAGATAAAAGTGTAGAGAACTTTTTTTTTTTTTTTTTTTTTAAACATCTTTATTGGGGTATAATTGCTTTACAATGGTGTGTTAGTTTCTGCTTTACAACAAAGTGAATCAGCTATACATATACATATGTTCCCATATGTCTTCCCTCTTGCGTCTCCCTCCCTCCCACTCTCCCCATCCCACCCTTCCAGGCTGTCACAAAGCACCGAGCTAATATCCCTGTGCCTTGCGGCTGCTTCCCCCCAGCTATCTACCTTACTACGTTTGTTAGTGTGTATATGTCCATGACTCTCTCTCGCCCTGTCAAAACTCACCCTTCCCCCTCCCCATATCCTTAAGTCCGTTCTCCAGTAGGTCTGCGTCTTTATTCCTATCTTACCCCTAGGTTCTTCATGACATTTTTTTTCCCTTAAATTCCATATATATGTGTTAGCATACGGTATTTGTCTTTTTCTTTCTGACTTACTTCACTCTGTATGACAGATTCTAGGTCTATCCATCTCATTACAAATAGCTCAATTTCATTTCTTTTTAAGGCTGAGTAATATTCCATTGTGTATATGTGCCACATCTTCTTTATCCATTCATCCGATGATGGGCGCTTAGGTTGTTTCCATGTCCTGGCTATTGTAAATAGAGCTGCAATGAACATTTTGGTACATGACTTAGAGAACTTTTTTTTAAAGGTAAATTTTAACACTATCATCCAGAGAGACTTTTTGTTAACATGTTTGTGAACTTATTTTTTTTTATTGAAGTCACTTTTTTTTTTTTTTAAATTTATTTTTGTCTGCGTTGGGTCTTTGTTGCTGCACGTGGGCTTTCTCTAGTTGCGGCGACCAGGGGCTACTCTTCCTTGCGGTGCACGGGCTCCTCACTGTAGTGGCTTCTCATTGCAGAGCACACAGGCTCTAGGCGCGCGGGCTTCAGTAGTTGTGGCTCACAGGCTCTAGAGCGCAGGCTCAGTAGTTGTGGCACACCAGGCTTAGTTGCTCCGCGACATGTGGGATCTTCCCGGACCAGGGCTCGAACCCGTGTCCCCTGCATTGGCAGGCGGACTCTCGACCACTGCACCACCAGGGAAGCCTGTTTGCTAATGTTTTGCGTAGTATTTTACTCTGCATTCATCCCTTTCGTTTGTTAAATTCATGGACAAGTACTCTGAAAACCTTGCCCATAAAACACCTTTAAGTTAAACATCTGTTTTTATCTAGTGTGGCCTCCAGAATACACTGACTGACTTCAGAAGCAGCAGCAGCAATCAGTTCCAAAGCTGGAAGAAAAAAAAAAATCACTGTTTGATTTATTGAGGGAGAACATGGAAATGCAAATACCTTACACTGTAGCTTAAAGTCAACCTGAATGTTTTTTTAAGGGTGATTTTTTTTTTTTTTTGCGGTACGCGGGCCTCTCACTGCTGTGGCCTCTCCCGTTGCGGAGCACAGGCTCTGGACGCGCAGGCTCAGCGGCCATGGCTCACGGGCCCAGCCGCTCCGCGGCATGTGGGATCCTCCCAGACCGGGGCACGAACCCGTGTCCCCTGCATCGGCAGGCGGACTCTCAACCACTGTGCCACCAGGGGAGCCCTTTAAGGGTGATTTTGAGTACATTTATTGCTGCCTGGCTTACTCCCCTCCCCCAGCCCCCTAAAGCTCAGTATCTTTTTTTAAAATTAATTAATTAATTTTTGGCTGCGTTGGGTCTTCATTGCTGCACACAGGCTTTCTCTAGTTGTGGCGAGTAGGGGCTGTTCTTCGTTGTGGTGTGTGGGCTTCTCATTGCGGTGACTTCTCTCTTTGCGGAGTACGGGCTCTAGGTGCGTGGGCTTCAGTAGTTGTGGTACGCGGGCTCAGTAGTTGTGGCACATGGGCTTAGTTGCTCCGCGGCATGTGGGATCTTCCCAGACCAGGGCTCAAACCCGTGTCTGCTGCGTTGGTAGGCAGATTCTTAACCACTGCGCCACCAGGGAAGTCACGAGCTCAGTATCTTAAGTCAAGTGAAAGTTTATTTCTCATTCATGGAAATTCTGAGGCAGATCAGGCCATTCTCCTCCATCTCACAGCTACATTATCTGGAATATGTGGGCACCCACGTCTCCATGGCAGGGCAAGAGCGAGGGGCCGGACAGTGCTCCGAAGGGACACATGATTTCTGTTCGTTGCCCAAAATGAGTCAGGGGGATCAGTGTCACTTCCAGGGCACGTGGGGGCAGTTGAAACTCTGCCAGGACCCTCCTGCCACATGGGATGAAATTCTGCTGTAGATATTGTATGACGTTGAGATCATACCAGGGAGATATCCACTTATCTCACTTGTTTGATTCAGTCTTACAGCATAAGCATTTCCCACTAAAACCTCTTCAACAACATTTTGAGTGGCCCTTTCTGTACTTACAAAGTAGTTTAAGAAGGGACTTCCCTGGCGGTCCACTGGTTAAGACGTTGCACTTCCACCTTAGGGATCAATCGTGGGTTCAATCCCTGGTTGGGGAGCTGAGATCCCACGTGCTGCTCCACGTGGCCAAAAACTAGGAAAAAAAAAAGTTTCCGACTTTCCTGGTGGCGCAGTGGTTAAGAATCCGCCTGCCAGTGAAGGGGATACGGGTTCGATCCCTGGTCCAGGAAGATCCCACATGCCGCGGAGCAACTAAGCCTGGTGTGCCACAACTACTGAGCCTGCACTCTAGAGCCCGTGCTTCGCAACAAGAGAACCCACGGCAATGAGAAGCCCGTACACTGCAACTAGAGAAAGCCCGTGCACAGCAACGAAGACCCAACTCAGCCATAAATTAAAAAAAAAAAAAGTTTAAGACATAAAATCTCACAACTATAGCCGAAGCCTCCAGCATACCCTCCCTGCCCAGAGGTCCCCACTGTCTTGAATCTAGTGTTTATAATTCCCATGTGTATCATTTGTTTCTTTACTTTGACAAATTATGTTTTCGCCACCCAGGTGTATTTTCCTATACAACATGTAGAGGTGTGTAAACCGTATATGTAGGTACCATGTGAGTTTTGTTCTTCTGGGGGGGTGTTTTGAAATGTCACTCATCCCCCTCTAAGCCCACCCAGCTGCATCAGACCAACCTGAAGTGTCTTCTCTCTCCTCTCTCTCCTTTTCCAGGTGCTGTTTAACCAGTTCAAATACTTCTTCAACCTCTACTTCCTGCTTCTCGCCTGCTCCCAGTTCGTCCCCGAAATGCGACTGGGAGCACTGTACACCTACTGGGTTCCCCTGGTGAGTCAGTCGGGTCGTCCGTTCAGTAACATCAGAGGTTGGGCAGCACTGGTTCTTTGTCCTCCAGGCACCTGGAATGGGACTCGGCCTTTCAAGGGAGAGGACACCCTCCGGCCAACACGTTGGGAACCCCTGAGGTTTTCATGTGAGGCTCCGTTTCTGCCACTACCGGGGTCAACCGTAGTGATGCCTGTGCTACTCATTCCTTCTGTCCGTCAGCTGTTCAGCCTTTCCTTGTTTCAGCAAATATTTTTTGCATGCCTATCGTGAATCACTCGGTTCTAGGCTCTAGTACACAGCGGTCGTGAGCAAGGCAAAGCCTCCGACTCTTTGCATTGTGCTCTTTGGATCGTTTTCTGTTTATTATGTAGACTCTTTCAGCGTGCAGGGTTGACGGGAACAGATTCTGTGCTTCAGTGTGTATGGAGGGTGACGGACCCGACGCCCCTCCATCCTTCTTGTGCCGCCTTTTCTTTCTTCCTGCCTTTTTGGAAATGGCTATTGAGCACCTGCTGTGTGCCAGCCACGGTGCTGGGCACTGGGGATGCAGCAGTGACTGAAACGTAGAAAAATTCCTGCCCTCGCGGAGTTGACTTTCAGCGGGGACAGACAGTAAAACAGCTGAGCGTAATTGTTTCAAGTTGTGAAACTGCTGTGAAGGTAGTAGAAGGTCGTAGGGCAAATGTGGCATCCCAGGCACAGTTAGTATTTGTTGAGTGCATGAAGGTGGGAGATGTGGAGGGGCGGTCTTAGCCAGGGTGGCCGGGAAAGGCCTCTTGAGGAGGTGATGGGAAGAAAAGCAGGAGGGTGGGAGGATCCCAGGTTCAGGGAGCAGCAGTGCAAAGGCCCTGCGTTCAGCACAAGCTTGGAATATTGGAAGAACAGAAAGAAGCCCAGCGCGTCTGGGGCACAGAGAGGGTGAAACTGACATTTCCTTTCCTCCGGAGACATGATGAAATATTAATTTTCATTACGCAGGGCTCGGAAGGAACACTTGGATTCTCTGTTCACAAATCTTGTTAAATTTTTCATTGGGAGAAGATTGTTAAAGTAGAAAAGGTGTTTCCTCCTTAAGGAAACAAAAACACACGTTCTTTTGGACGGTAAGGATTTGGTGCACAGGCACTTAGGGAGCAGAGGAAGTGGATGCCAAGGGCCCAGGAAGCGGGGTCCACACGCCATTGGTGGTACGTTAATCAGACAGGTCGTGTCAGCAGTTCCAGCCCTGGGAAGAGGAGCGGGGTTTATTTCTTCCACACAGGCGGTGGAGGTGCTTTTGGGATGCGGGAATCGTTCTTTTCTGCTCTGAGTCATTTGTGGGTGAGGTAGGATGTTGGGATAACAGACATTCCTGTCTGCATCAGGGTGTGTGCTTTTACACAGTGAGTGTCACTAACTCAGAGGCCAGGCTGATAGAAGCCGGGGGGCGGGGGTGCTCGTGTCCCATCTCAAAGCAGAAGATGCTGCTTTGTTCCATCGCTGCAAACATGGACCCAGAGTTGCCCAAGAGGTAGAAACTTCAGAGTTTTACCGGAAGGACCTGAATTCTTTTTAGTTTTTTAGTTCCACAGCAGTTTGCTACATACCTATATAAAGTCAAACTGTAAGTCAGTTATTTAAGAAAAGTTAGTCTGCAATGTGTATAAAGTATCATCTATCACCCTGCGTTTTACTGATTACGTTTTAAAAATATAGTTATTTGAAAGGTAATACAGTCACACGATTCAGGAAACGTGTGAAAAGGTACCTCATGAAAAATCTCCCTTTTATCCAGTTCCACCCCCAAAACACTGTCATTCATTTCTTTTTCCTCCTTCCAAAGTTTACAAACAATGAATAAGTTTTTTCTGGACTGGCTTCTGCCATTTACCATGATTTTTGAAAATTGAAGTATAATTGACATACAACATTAAATTTAAAAATCTTGTCTTTTCCCTGCTCCCCAACGCTCCTTTTTAGAAAAAAGGTTACAAGATATACACAGTGCTGAGTCATTTTTTTCTAATTTCCAGCATCTCTTTCCCTTGATTTTCAAACATTGCTAACTCATTTACAAATTGTTAAAGCACTGTGTGGAGTGAGCACACCCCCGCCTTCTCTCGTGGTCTGTCCGCAGGCTGCCGGTTTGCAGTCTCTGCTCTGCTTGAGGCTGTACGGGTTTCCTTGGTACCTCATATTGGTGCCTTCTGGGCTCAGGAACCCTCGACTGGGAGTGTGGGATGACCAGATCCCACCTCTCAAATCTTGTCTGTTGGGTTCTCCCCAGACCCCAGATCTTGCTGCTTTATTGCCTGCAAAACGCCCTCTGTTCATTTTTCTTTTCCTTTATCAACTACGAAGGGACTCTACAAAGGGACTCATTCTTTTTTTTTTTTTTTTAATATTTATTTATTTGGCTGCAGAGGGTCTTAGTTGCAGCGTGCGGGATCTTCATTGCGGCATGCGGGCTTCTCTAGTTGCGGCGTGTGGGCTTCCCTCTGGTTGTGGCGCAGGCTGCAGATTGCATGGGCTCAGTAGTTGCAGCACGAGGGCTTAGTTGCCCCGCGGCATGTGGGATCTTAGTTCCCCAACCAGAGATTGAAACCATGTCCCTTGCATTGGAAGGGCGGATTCTTAACCACTGGACCACCAGGGAAGTCGCCCGGGACTCATTATTTTTGGAGAAAAATTTGAAGGAGAAGCAGCACAGCAAAAATCCCTACCTGTGCAGCCACCTCCTGAGATGCCCCATCTATGTTTCTGGTCTGTTTCCTTTCAGTCTCTTCTTACACGTGCCTGTTTTACATACACTTTAACTTACATTATAGTAAAGTATGTATTAGGTAAATGCAATTGGATCCCAAGGTGTTCGAGAAGGCGGCTGTGTGTCTCCCCCTCTCCCTGCCTTTACCATCTCAAGCATGATATCTGGTCTGTGCTCTCTTCCACTCGAGGTATTCATCTGCCCAGCCTGTCATATAAACCCATCGTCCGAATGATTTTTGGGGTGCAGACCTACTAGCACCCCTACAACCTTGTTCACATTGGCGTTGGCATGTGTGTTGGGGAGGGAACTTTGGCCATCTTTGGCATAAATTTTTCATTCTGTTAACCGAGAGTCATGTGTATGACTCAGAGAAGATGGAATTATGCAGGAGAAATAGTGGGGTTGGAAATGAGATCAGCTCTGTCGAATTCTTCCACAGTGGTTATTGGAGATTCCCATGGACTGGAGGCAAAACAGACTGGTAGAGAAAAAAGATGCTTCACTCGAGAAACAAGAACATGGGGCAAAGGAGAATAAGGAGCTTGCTTGAGATCATGCTACGGTGTGGAGGGGATGTGAAGCCCCACAGAGACGGACACTCATTTTCTTTTTCTAAGGACTGGGCTTTGGAATATCAGAAAAGGCCTTGGGGCGTGTGTGGGGTGTGTGTACGAGGGTATTCTTTGCAGCATGGCGTATGTTACTCAGACACTGGAAGCAAACAGATGTCCATCGGTGGTTACCTGAACGCTGGTCCAGCAAAACTATGGGATGCTGCCCTGGAGTCAGGAATGACGAAGTCACTCCGGTGATGTCGACACGACACGGTGTGACTCGTCTTTTTCTTTGCGTGAAAAAAGTAAGTTTCAGGATAACATGGACAGCATACTCCCATTTTTTTTTTTTTCATACTCCCATTTTTATGACCCTCTCCCCCACAAGTATTTTTGCACACTTGTGCATGTAAATACATGGAGGTCTGGAAGGTTCTTCACCGAAGTTAGTATTTATCTTTGGAGCTGGGGGTTGCCTTTTATTCTTTTTTTTTTTTTTTTTTTTTTGGCGGTATGCGGGCCTCTCACTGCCGCGGCAGCCTCTCCCGCTGCGGAGCACAGGCTCCGGACGCGCAGGCTCAGCGGCCATGGCTCACGGGCCCAGCCACTCCGCGGCATGTGGGATCCTCCCGGACCAGGGCACGAACCCGTGTCCCCTGCATCGGCAGGCGGACTCCCAACCACTGCGCCACGAGGGAAGCCCGCCTTTTATTCTTCTAAGTGTTTTTTATCTTTATGTGCAGAGATCTCTGTCTTAAGTCACCTCCGTGTGCCTCTACGGAAGTTGGAAGGGTATAGGAAACTAACGTAGGTCAGACGTGCACTCAGGGTGTTTGAAACCATTCAAAGTAGAGTTGCTCCCTCCACAGGGGGAGGCCACGTTGGTTCTTGGGGCTGGTGACCGAGAATCAAAATGTGGAACGCAACTTGTTGTTAGGTACTATACCCTTTTCTGTTCCTAGTATGTATTCTGTACATTAGCACCGGTGATGCTGACTCCAGGGTCTCAGGAAATGCAATGGGGTGAACCGTGGGGGCCGGGATGACCTGGAGGGCTGCCACCCTTCTAAAAGAGGGCCCGACCCTGGTCCTAGCCCATCTCTCCTCTCTGAAATGACGCTCAGAATTTCCGGGAGAAGCCAGAAGGCCTGACTTCCAACGTAAGCAGCTGAATCACCTGGTTTCCCTGGGACTCTGGCTGTAGAGAGAAGACAGGTTACCAGCAGCCTCTGGCAGTCCTGAGGTTATTTATTTATTTATGTAGTTGTGCTGGGTCTTAGTTGTGGCAGGCAGGCTCCTTAGTTGCAGCTTGCCAGCCTCTAAGTTGCAGCACATGGGATCCTTAGTTGTGGCACATGAACTCTTAGTGTGGCACACTTGTGGGATCTAGTTCCCTGACCGGGGATTGAAACTGGGCCCCCTGCATTGAGAGCGTGGAGTCTTAACCACTGCGCCACCAGGGACGTCCCAGTCCTGAGGTTTCTCACTAGCTTGTGACCCCTTTTATAGCCGAAGTTTTCTGTGATGGTTCAGAGACAGGAGGAGATGCTTGTCTTGTACAAGTTCTTCCTCTTTTTCCAGGGGCTGCCGAGAAGGGAGTTTGGGGTCAGACAAATTAGGTAGCATCTGTTTCTAGGAGACTGTAGCTGACTTCCCCTAAATCCCCTAGATTTTTATGTAGAGAATCAATTTCCCGTTCTTGGCTAAAGTACATTTTGAAATGTCTCCAACCACCCTGAGAGTCCTCTCATTTCAAACCCAGCCGTGAACTCAGTGGTTCAAAATGCGGGCGGGGTGGCCAGATGGTTGAGCTCTTGCTGCAACTTCTCTGAGAAGCTGTGTAATTGGAACAAGCTTTTCTGAGCCTCAGTTTCCTCACCTATAAAATAGGGGCGATCATGTCTACTCCCTTGGCTTGTTGGGAGGTTCAGTGAAGTACAGCAAGTAAAATGCTTCAAATAGCTCCTGACACGTAGAACATTCTCGGGAAATGTTCTCATTTTAATTAAAAAATTCTGGTACTAGTGCCATTGTTCATTGTGTGGATTACGTTTTAGCTTTTGGTAACTTTTTTCTTGATAGTAATATGTTAGAGGGAGAAATTCCTCAGGTGACTGCTGAAATAATCCATAAAATTGTACGAAGACCACATAACCTAGATTTTTTTTTTTGTTATTAAGATGCGATCTACATGCCATAAAATGCACAGATACTAAGTTTTCAGTTCACTGTGTGTTGACATTTGTCAACACCCATGTCAGCACCACCTGGGTCAGGACCATTCCATCACCCCGGAAGTCCCGTCTTGCCCCTCTCCAGTCAGCCCCCTCCCCAACCAGAGGGAACGGCTTTTCTGATTTCCTTCAGAATTTTGCTTTAGTAAATCTATTTTTGACATACAACTTTATAGAAGAGTCTTAGCACCTTCAGAATTTCATGTCTGTTCACCGTCACCACCTCTGATTTCCTTACAAGCTCAGAAAACCCCCCACTCGCATTCAAGCCTCTTTCTCAGTATCTGTGGCTCTTAAGGACCTCCAAAGTTGGACGGGTGGAATTTATTTCTGGACTACATGTGCAGCTCTTTGTAAAGCAGTTTCTAGCTTAAGATGTGGCACGTCCCCTGGGATTGATGAGGACCGTGTGTGTGTGTGTGTGTGTGTGTGTGTGTGTGTGTGTTCGGGGGTCATAGATACGGTGACTTATGAGGGGGTATTTATTTGTAGCGGGGAGGGTAGCGCCTCCTGTCTTTGTAGTGAGCGCACACTTTCCATTAACATCAATGGGATTTAGCCAGGCCCATGCAGAGAGAAATAGAAACTGGAACATTTGAAAAAACAAACAACAAAAAACGTGGGTTATGGCCCAGAACAAAACAGCAGCCTGGGGGAGGGGGTGGGGATTCTGCAAACCAGCCGTGCTTTTCCAGAATGGGTTTTCTCTCACCTCTGTATGTGGTCTGGTTATGCGTTTTGTTGTTTTTTTTTTTTTCTGAAATGTACCAGTTTTGCTTTGGCTTCAGTGTGTACTTTACATCTGAGTGGAAACAGGAGTAATCCTTTGATAGTAAAGATGTGTGGGCCTTTGGAGGAGTTTCACAGAGCAGCACATCTCTGGCTAAATTTACATAAGAGATCTGAAGTCCTTTGAATCTAACTTAATACATTGCATGGGATAAACAGTATGAAGATGAAAGCCTCAAAGAATTCACTACTGCTAACCTTGGGGCGATTGTGCTCTCTGCGTTAAAAAAAAAAAAAGACTTTAAAAGGAGGAGAGTGACAAGTGTATTTTGTAAGAAAAAATGAATGACGGTTCTTGCCTTTCTTGATACCAGAGGAAAAATCTAGATGAAAATAGATTCTAGATATGGGTGACTCACATACCTGTGAGTATAACCTCTGTACCAGGTTTTTATGAGTTGGGGTATCTGACTTGGGAAGGTATGGCAGTTTAAAATTTTCTTTTTATGAGTGTGTACTTACGCAATTAATACTTTAATATGTTTTCTTTATAGAAGTTTAAAACATTACAGGAAAGACTGAAGTCCCCATCCCATCTTAGCCCCCTACCTTGCCGAGGAATCTAACCAGTAGTTGAGGACAGTGGAAAATTTTTAGCAGTATAGGAGAATCTTTGTTGGTGTTTATTTGAACAGTGTTACATTGTTATGTTCCAGAAAGTTAATTTCCCTACTGACAGGTCAATACAAACAGGGATGCATTTCACTTTGGGCCCTGCTGGACCATCTTTCTGGTTCCACCTACCCAGGTTTCTCCAGAGGCAGAACGTTGTGGCGGTTAAGACTCTGGAACTAGATTGGGGTGGAAAGCACTTCGAATGGCACCCGGCACGTGGCGAGTGAGATGCAGACGTCAGAGGTCACCATCACTCAGCCCTCACCTGTGGCCGGACGGTCCTGGGGTTTCTGTGTTTTTTCACTCTTAGGAACCCTGTGGTGGTGGTGACTGCGGACGTCCCTGGATACGTGTGTGTCAGTGAGAGTTTTTCCGGTGCATGAGATTCAGAGAAGTGGGTTTGCTGGGGCTTCTGCCCTTGGAATAATTAGCAGGTCCTGCCCTGCTGCCCTCAAGTGGCCTCTGGCCTTTTCTGTCCCCGGCCCCAGGAGAGGAAGGTGGCTTCCACCAGGGCTCACCCTCTCTCTGTCTCTGTGCAGGGCTTCGTGCTGGCTGTCACCATCATCCGAGAGGCGGTGGAGGAGATCCGATGCTACGTGCGAGACAAGGAAGTCAACTCGCAGGTCTACAGCCGGCTCACAGCAAGAGGTCAGCCTCCTGGACCCAGTGGGGCCACTTCCTGCAGCAGGGCCCCCAGTGTGTGTGGGGGGTGGCCCACAGGGTTGCAACTCAATCATGGGCCGCTGACAGTCAGGGAGCAGAGTTCAAGGCCCGGGGCCAGCAGGTGTGTGGGTGCCCCGTGACAGGGCAGTCACTCGTTGCCGGCACCAGGGAGGCCAGCGTCTGCCCCAGGACCTGGGGTTACTCCAGCCGCATCCCTGGGCTGCCACTGCTCTCTTAGAGCCAGTCCTGTCATCTGACTTGTGCCTCATCAACCTGGAATTTAATTCTGTGCGCTTTGCATCCTCCCACACGCGTTTCCAAGGCAGTGCAGCTTTAAAAGATACTCTTTCAACATTACAAAACGAACGTTACAACTTTGCAATGTGAGTTTTTAAGAAGGCACCAGACTTAATATAATAAAAGCTGCATCTGTGAAGGTTTCTTTGAAGCCATCTTATAAATCCTCCAGATGGAAGAGGGAAGAGTGACTAAACCTGACCCAAAGAGAAATTACTAGGTAACCTTTAATTTGAATTTTTGAAATGGGGGAATTTTAAAAACCTGCTCAAACACACCGTTGAGAACCCACAAAACAACCCAGCCAGTGTCGACTTCTGTTTCCAACTACAAATTCTACCTAGATTTCCTGTAAGGTTGTATTCAGACTTGAGAGAACGTTACCTAAAGTTCCTCAAAGATTACTGATCCCATTCAGGGATTAATAATGTTTTAGGAGCGGCTGAGGGGAATAAAAACTGTGGTTTGCCTTCAGGAAATTGAGAATTCGGAAAGAGAGAAGATAGATGCCCAAGGGAGCTCGCAGCCAGCCAGGTTGTCAACTGCTGTATGTTAAGTGCGTTAGTCTTCTGAGGAAGCAGTCCGTCCATGGTTTCAGGGATTTGAGTAGAATTATCCTTCTCGGAAAAATGTTGGAGAAATTTATTTAAGGCTCCAAATTTTTTTAAAAAAAGTATAATCCTGTGAGGGCATGAAAGTATCTTGTTTTAATGCATTGAAATAGATTTTCATAGTTGGTGGTCTTAAAAAGTTGCAAGTCTCTGGGAGAAGGGGGGATTTAGAGTTGGTATAGAAATGCTTTATTATTGCTAAACTACTGTATTTAGGACATTTTGCTCCCTAAAGAAAGAAAACCCAGCGTAATCTTTGCAAAGGCAGGTGGCTTGGGCTTTCCATGTGGGTAATCGGACCCCTCTGGAGTATGTTTTTTTGTGGTTTGTGTATATTAAATCCTCCCTTAATAACATATTCTGACTATAACATTTAAAATGCTTGGCAACCGACAAAAGCCCCATCGAGAGGGTGCGGTGGGTCTATTTAGAGCTCAGGAGGAGGGGCCCTGGGATCCCATTCATTCAGCCATCCAGGCTCCAGACCTTCTTTGGTTCTTTTCATATTGCAATTGCTTTTCCTGTGAGTGATTTTTCTGCCCTCCCCTGCAGACCCGACCCCCTTCTCAGCCCCTGCTTTAGCTTCCCTCAGTTCTTGAAAAGATCCCGAGGAGAACTGGCAGATGGCTGTAGCATTAAAAACTTGTCTTCCTTTGTGGGTCTCCTTCTGTGGCCCGTGGTTTCCATTGTCATGCCAATCCAACAGTAGGGGAAGACCTAGCAGAGTTCTGAATATTAACCCAGACCCTGGCTCTGCAATTTGTTTTGAAAGGCCCCAAAAGGCACTGAAGAAAACTGTCAGCTTGGAAAGTGAAGGAGGGGGAGGTTAGTTATTTGATACACTGTGGGGGGAAGGGCCAAAGTATGAAGCCCAAACTGGAGGATTTCAGAGAGAGGAAGAGAAAGAAGCTTTTTTTTTTTTTTTTTTTTACCTTACCATTCAATTATTTAATAATATTTTCTTGAGTGAGGCTTTTCAAAAGCAAAGGGAAACAGATACGTATGTGTATATCCACGCAGGACTGTTTTCTTTTTTTATCACGTGGCATCTTAAAATGTACTTTTCAACACTATTTTTGGAGTTCAAAAAAGTTTGGAAACCAAAAGACCAAGTCCTTGATCATGAGATTGTAAGCCATTATACTTATCTGCATTCGGCATCATTTCCTGTTAATAACAGCAGTACTTGTACTAATATAGTTAAATATTTGGGGTGGGTGGGTGATAACTTCTAACTAGCAAATTAGTTGCAGAAATCATGTGGAAAACTCCTATTTGCCTTCACCCAGATTCATCAGTTGTTAAGCTTTTGTCTTTTTCCTGCTTTCCCCTCACACTCTCTAAGCCCTTGGAGAATTCAGTTGCATATACACTATTCCCTTTTAACCTGTAAATACATCAACGTTTAATTCCCAGTAGGATGTTCTCCTTACATAGCACAGTATAATTACAAAATCAGGAAGTTTATCATTACATTACTATTAATCTCATCTATACTTCTCACTCAGAATTCGCCGTTTGTTCCTAAAATTGTTTTTATAGCTTTTTCTTTTTTTTTCTTGTCCAGGAGCCAGGACAGGTTTGCCGTTTGCATTTAGTTGTCCTTTCTCCCTGATCTCCTCGAACTTGGCAGAGTTCTCCGGATTTCTTTATGACATTGACATTTTTGAAAAGGACAGGCCAGTTTTAGGCCAGTTACTTTGTAGCTTGTCCGTCAATTCGTGTTTGCTCGAGGTCTCAAAATTAGATTCACAACAATGCAGGAATTTATGTCATTTTAAGAATGCCAGTGGCACGTTACCAAAGTTTTAGAGGCATTATGTTAATCGAATTGAAAAAGTTTCGAACTTGGAGGAAAAAAAATGGATTTTAAACAAGTGAATTAAAAACTCTGGAAATAAGAAATTCACCATTGGGAGAAAAAAAAGGATGATCTTATTTTTTTTTTAATTGCTGCTTCCAGTGGTTTAGATCATCTTATATCATTCAAGATGTGTCTAAAACAACACATCAATGGATTAGTTTTTAATGTAATTGTCATAGTTTAATAAGAAGTATTTGAAGTATTTTAATATTGATAGTAAAATTAGCCTACATGTAGAAATGACCTTTTTTTCATTCTTCAAGGATATTTGAAACTCCATCACTTTCCAAAGTCTGTGAGAGGTTTCTGTATTACAGAGATAAACTTGAGGGGCTGGGACTTCGGGAAATTAGTTGTCCAGCAAGGTATCCAGGCATGTAAAGGGGATGATGATTACAAAATGTAACTCGTAGTTGCACTTCAGTGGCATGAGTGTTGTGGTCCTTAAAAAGAATATCCCCTTTCGTGACCACCACGTTCCTTGTTCTGAGCACAGCGCCTGGTGGTTGAGGAGAGTAGTGGTTCTGAGTTTGTGCTCTGCCTGGATTCAAGAGTCCTGCTTCTGCCTCCCCCACTGCTGTGGGGACAGATCCCTTAATCTGTCGGTAAATTGGGGATAATAATAGCGCCTACCTTAGAGAGTTGCCGTAAATATAACTCTTGCGTGAGAAAAACTTAGCACTGTGCTGGGATTTGGTCTGTGCCCAAGAAAGGCAGTGCTGGTGGTATCGTAGCAGGGGTTCATGAAATATTGGTGGGTGAGTTAATGGAGGTATGAACCAGAGGTTATGGGAGGTTACGGGAGCCCATCAGAGAGGAGCTGATGATGTCTTCCCGGAAGAGGTGACCTGCATCCCGAGTCTTCGAGGTTGGAAGAAAGCAGCCCTGGCTTTATGATTGGTGGTGCTGAATGAAAAGTGGACACTTGGGGCCCCCGTTCAAAAATTATTCAAGGTGGCAGCAGAGCATGAAACCAAGTAATGGCCCCTTCTGAGTGCAGCCCTGTGCCTTTACGGGAATCACGTGCCGATGAAGTGTTCCTGGTAAAGAGTTCTCCAAAGGTCACAGGCTGGGATGGCTAGAGGCGTGGGGTACAGAACCCCAGGTTCTGGCTCTGTCTTGTTCTTCCCAATTCCGCCTTGTTTCCAGAGCCTCTCCTTCCTGGGAAAATAGAAGAAAAAACCATATTGGCCAGTGAAGACCTGAGACTCTGGGGCAGTTTATTCTGTGATCCAGGAATCTGTAATCAAGGCGTGCTAGAGGGAGAAGGTGGCATTGGAACTGTTTGAAAAACGCTGTCCAGATTGGGAAGCAGGAGAGAAAAAAAGAAAGATTTACCTACTCTAAGCCAGCCAGGTGCTGGACAAGGTCTTGTCTGTAATTATTTTAAACAGCCTCATGGAGGTAGCTTTTACCTATGGGGAACTGAGGCTTATAGAGGTTAAGTATTGTGTCTGAGATGATGTAGCTGGTTAAGGGGTAGAGCTTGATGTGAACCCCGGCTTGTCTGAATGTAAAACCTTAGCCTATAAGTCTAGGCTCCACTTTGTGCCTGGAGCTGAGGCTCACACTCTCCCATAGAATATCTCAATGATTGCCATGGCGTTCAGCCTTAATACATATGCTACAGAAGGGCTTCTAGATTTAAGTCCATTTTAAAACACTTCTTTTTTAATTGAAATGTAGTTGATTTACAATGTTGTGTTAGTTTCTGGTTATAGCAAAATGATTCAGTTATACATATATATGCATTTTTTTCATATTCTTTTCCATTATGGTTTATTACAGGATATTGAATATAGTTCCTTTTGCTGTACAGTAGGACAAAACACATTGCTGAGTCCAAAGAAATCAATCCAGCCCCCTCATTCTGAGATGAACGAACTGTTGAGAGCCAAGTAGGAATGATGCTTTTAGATAAATAAGCATCCCCTCTCCTCCTACTTGCAATCCACATTTAAAGCTGATCAGAGACTTGAGAGGTTCTTATTGGACTTTTATGCATTCTGTGACTTTAATTGTGGAGCTGTCTTTCCAAATTAATAGCATTCAGTGGCACTGCAAACACTAAAGCCGAAGAAGAGAGGGTCTTGAAGTAGTAACAGACCCAGCAAAACTTTGTTTTGTTACTTGAAAGATTTGGGTTGGGTCAGGAAAGAGTAATTAGTCAAGGAATTATTTTTCTTTATCCTTGTCCTTACCAAACCAAAACTTTAATTCTGGAGGGGGAATCTGCCTTGCTTATCACAGGTAGTAAGGGCAGTTGGATTTGCATTTTTACCAGATGAATTCCAGGGTCTTCATACCAGGAATGTTTTCTCAGGCTAACTTGTGATCAAGGGCTAAATGAAGCAAGTGGATAATTAGCCTTGAAGGAAAGTGCAAACAGAAGCATAATTAACACAATTGTTGATGCTTCTTTCCTGCTGGAGACATCTGGGCACATGGTGAACCGTAAGTCGTAAGCCAAAGGTCTGTGCAAAATGGAGAGACTCCCTCTTATTTTCAGCTTTTTAGTACATATGTGGTGTAAAAAACGAAATGGATATCTTTCCTCTTCTCCAGTTCTTTTCAGATTGTTCCTTCGTGCTGCTCTGTTCACCCTTTCCCAGTTACAGAATAACCTCAAGAATCTCACTTCCATTTGAGAGTGATGTCTTTTTTTCAATTTAGTCCAAAATCCACTTTGCACCATTATTTAGGATTGCAATTAATGTGACTAAAATTTGAGGTCTAAGGACACACATGTGTTTCTTTTAGGGCGTTGTATTCCATTGGAGTTCATCAGAAGGTAGGATAGGGCAGGGAACATGTGTTCATCAATGGGGAGTTGTTTAGCTAATAATTAGCTAAACGAAAACGCTGTATTCTTAAACACAAGTACCGTTTGTTTTCATACTCTGTTCAGACTTAGGATAACACTAAAACTGCTTTATACTTCTTTAAAAGAAGAGGGTTACAGTGATGGTCTTTTAAAAATTTTTTTATTTTATTGAAGTATAGTTGATTTACAATGTTGTGTTTGTTTCTGGTGTGCGGCAAAGTGATTCAGTTGCATGTATATATATATATATATATATATATATATATACTCTTTTTCGTGTTCTTTTCCACTATGGTTTATTACAGGGTATTGAATCTAGTTCCCTGTGCGATACAACAGGACCTTGTTGCTTATCCATTCTATGTATAATAGTTTGCATCTGCTCAGTGATGGTCTTTTTGATATTACTGCCGCAGAAGTACTGCAAAGGTCTTTACTGAGGATCTCAAATACAGCTCAGTAAGCGAAGCATTCCCCTTCCCAGGCTTTCCTCATTAAGATTCAGAGCATTAGCTTTTACAAGTCTTAAAATAGGTCTTGCCAAACACTTTCCCATAATTCTCTGACAGATGTGAAGTTTGTTATTTCAGACCCATAAGGTTCCTTTTATTCTTTCAAACTACTCAGTTTGACTTTATTACAAATCGCTGGTGAACTGATCTATTGTTTAATTTAAAAAAATTTTAAAAACCCTGAAAAGAAAATCTCAAATGCAAATTGCACTGTTATCTTTCCCAAAAGGTATTTCCCCCCTGCCAGGGGTGTTGGCCTATTTCATCATTATTGGGCACCAGAAGCAGGGAAGGGCCATTTATGTATTTATTTTAAAAGCCTCTGTTGGGTATACACTTGTTAAATTTAAACTACAGCCTTTCTTTTAAAGTTCCCGCTAATTTAAACAAAAGCCCCAGGAAGTGGCCCGTGGAATTTATAATAATATTCTTCCACCCTTTGCCTGTTTTCAAATAACAGTCTTTTCTTAGGCTTTGGGGAATGCAGACAACCTGATCGGAATATGAAAATTTCAACTTTAAACCTATGAACTCTGCGGGGTCTGCAAAGGCGTTTTCGTGTCAAGCCCAGGAAATGTACACATGCTGTAGAATTTACAACTCATCACTGTCACAGTCAGATTAGAGTTCGAGTTAAAGAGTTATACATTAACCAGGGTTAGTGCATGGAGCTTGCTGCTAAAGACCTGCAAAGGCAATCAATGTCCTGCAGGCACAATGAAAAATAGAAGTATAGCTGGAGGTGTTCGGAGGTCAAAAAATTGGCCCACACGTACTAGCGCTCCGGAATTTACTTTTTTTTTTTTTTTGGGCTGTTCTGCAGTGTGACTGAATTGTCATTTGCTTGTTTCGACTCAAGGGAAACATCTGGTTTCTCTCTGCAGTATAGACAAACTGCCCTTATTCTGAAGCTCTCATCCATGAAAAGCACGGTTTGGGCTCAATGGGTTTGCTTATGAAAGGCTCGGGGGTCCATCTCTGCAGAAATAAACAGCTCTAGTAATTGGAAGTTTGTTCCCCGTTATAAACTCTAGCTCAGAGGTGACCCGGGTGAAGTGGCAGAAGCTGAACGGGATGCATTTCTTTTATAGAAGGCGTTTTATGATTTAGGATGTGTCTGGCAGAGAATCTGCCACTTAACCTTTGAAAAATCTCTTACCCAACTTCTGTAGAGTTTCTGCAAAGATATGTAAGAATCCCAGAGCCTAGAGGTTGGAGACTGGGTGTGACAGGGTCCAAAAGAAAAAGGAGGTCTGGGGGGCAAAGTGAGGAGTTCTGTGGCTTCGGATCTTAGACCACGGCCGGATCTTCGTGTGCACTTTATACAGAAGATGCGAATGGGTGTCATTACTCCTGTTCAGGACCAGCTATGTAATTTGTGGGACTCAGTGCAAAATGAAAATACGGGGTCACTTGTTTAAAAGTTATTAAGAACTTGAAGATGAAAACCGTAGGTCATTCACCCAAGGGTGAGGGGATCTATGTGAATACACAGGTCACAGGCCCACGGGTTGGACTCTGCTTCTAGAAGTTTTAGGACTCTCTAGGGTAGATGACACGCACACACACACAGAAAGTAGGGGTACCTGGGAAGTATGTCTGCTAACTTCTCAGTGGGGTGTTGGGAGAGAATTTTCTTCTAATCAGATAATGGACTGTAGGGAGAGCTCCTCTCGCTTGAGGTAGGTAATAATCACTGTCAGTGTGTTCTTTTTCATGTATCGTATTCTCTTGCTAGGAAGACGGGGGCTCTGCCATCGTGCGAATGTTTCTTGTTCCTTTTTTGCAAGAATATTGGTAGAAAACTCAAAACAGTGGTTTTAGTATGTGTTTTGGGCCCTTTCCACAATTTTCAGAGTCTTGTCGTTCTGGAAGTTAATCCCAGCCACTGCGTGCTCAGCTCTTCTGACTCTGGTCCTCTTTCTCTCCTGCCCCAGCGGTGCCTCCCCTACCTACTCGTGGGCTTCTTAGAGAGGGGCGTTTCACTTGGACGTCGGCAACCGAAACCCCAGTAAATGGTGGAATCGAAATACTGGTCTCTGCTTCTCCTTCTCTTTCTTTCCTGCCGCTTTCCCTCCTTTCATTCTTATGGTTTTAATTTGTCTTTTCTCGTTCAGAACGCACAGGTACACAGACACATGCTAAATGTGTGTTCTGTGTGCAGGCCTGAGCTACACATTTTTGATCACCCCAAAACGGTAGTGCGGCCTGTAAAGTCCTAATGTATGGTCAGGATCATGTGTTGGCTCGATAGAGCCAGTGAATCTGAGGGTCTCCCTGTGTGGAACCTGCAAAGTTGAGGCTCATCCCCGCCAAATCCTAAAATGCTAATGAGGGAGCCGGGGCTGAGAAACCCCAGTGACCTCAGGGTGGTGTGGCCCCCGCTGCCCTCCTCCTGAGATGGAGCCAGTTACAGTAGGAGGGTTTGTCCGAGGGATCGGCCTGCTGGGTTTAGTCAGAAACTGCTCTGCAAACACAGCGGATTAAAGGGTTTTTGTTGAGGTAGAGCAGATGGACAGAGAGGCAGAGTTCAAATTAACCGATCGTAAATCAGGACCCTGCCGTGGAAGGAAAAAATCTGGGCCTGGTCACTTAAAAGTTTGAGCTAATTTAATTTATTATATCTTTTTCTTATTGGAAGAGCACCTCATGTTTATTATAAGAAAATTGTCGTGAAGAATTTAGAAAGTATTTTTGCCAAAGAAAGGGGGTAAATCTCCTCTGTCCCTAGAAGGAATCACCCTTAACCCTTTTAGTATAATCTTCCTGATTTGTCCTTTGTCTCGCTAACACACACATATATCCATATGCAGTTATTATTTAATAAGAGTTATAACAGTGTTCTTCTTAGGGTTAGATATTAAGAGCAAACTTGTGAGTAGGTCTTGAAGATCAGAACACAGGCTCAGGGATGGTTTGGGTCAGGCCACCAGCATAAATTTCAGTAATAAAACCAAAGACAATGTGTAAATTTATGTTCGGGAAAGTTGGGGCGAGCTCAGGCGAAGGAAAAGCTCACTGGCTCAGGGGGTGGGGGGCACGATGAATTTACGATCTTCCCTCGAGGAAGGCTTTGATAAGCTGTCCAGAGAGAGCAGCGTATCTGTATGCGTTTTTCCTGTTGCCGCCTCATTGGGCAAGAAGAATTGTTCAGGTCGGAAGAGAATTCTGCGCGTGGAGCCCGCTCTTCATTCTGCCATTTCTAACGAGCTGCCTCATAGGGCTCGCCGATGTTCTCCGTTCCCTCTGCCAATATATCGACACAGCGAACGCTTGAGGCTAGTGGGTCCCGAGGATGCCCAGGCTCAGGCCATTTATGAAAGCAGGGCCCTATCAGATGCTCCCTTCCTAGGTGGAGAGAGTCTAGCCGTCCTCAGAGCCATCTGCCACGTGTTTTCTAAAAGTCGTTCGTGTTCAAGAGCTGCCCTTTTAGCGCCAGGTCTTCTCACTGTTACCATGACAAAATTTAATTAAGTACAGACATTAGTTAAAAATCAAACCCTGTGGAACCTCTTAGAAAGAGTTGTTTCAGTTGAAGTCCTTGGAATGCTTTGAAACATCTCATTTAGTGGTGAATTACTAAAAAGACCCATGGCATTAAATGATGGGAGAAGTGTATGATAAAATAACTTGCGTTGTGCGCTAGTTCCTAGCGGGTGAGTGTTGGGTGTTTGTTGAAGGAGTGAGTCCACGGTGGGGGACAGCAGATTCAGAACTCCCAGGTCACTCTTGCTCTGGGGCATATACTTTATCGAGGGGGACTGAGAATCTTGAGGATTTTCTTCTCTCTTGGTTGAACATTTGTAAGTTAAATGGGCTTTATTACGAGACGCCAAAAGCATGAAGATTTTTATGGTGTTACTCCCTCGTGTGGGAATTTGATCCGTCACCAGAATAAAGACCCATGTCCTCCACAGGCTTATTCATGGGGCGCTGGACCACCTGGCCCCCCAAGCCCTTGCTCTCTTTCTGTTCCGTGTGATGCTCTCTCCCTTGCTAAAGGAGTTCCAGCCTGTGGCCACGCAGATGAATGCGCTACGCATGTGTATCAGGTCTCCCATCTCATGCCTTCCTTTTTCCTGATGCTGGTAACCAGTATCCTTCATCTGGTTAATTCGGACCTCAGCCCTCCTGTAAAGCATTTGTTGATACCTCCCCATACCCCAGCCCGTTCATTCATTATTTGTCTCTTGCCTCCTTCCTGCCACTGGAGTGCGAGTCCCACGCATCCCACCCTTAGAACACCTGGCCTCCAGCAGGCATTCAGTTAAGGGGGCTTGAATGTGGAGTGAACAGTCACGAGCCTTCTGGGTGCCAGGTACTGTTCTTGGTCCTCCTTCAGTGGGGGAGGTCTCCTTTTCTGCTCCCTTTGCACGCTGGACTTACTCCCATCCTTTGACACACTATTTTGCACTAACAGCATTTGTCTTGCTGTCTTTCTCACCAGCTTACGGGTTTGCAGACTACAGCCAGTGGGCCAAATTCAGCCCACCATCTTCGCTCGGGAGCCAAGAACACTTTTTACATTTTAAAATATAAATGTACAAAGGCTATTTGCCTTTGGGGAGAAGAGCTGTTGGGAGAGTTGAGATTGTCCATTGGCTGCAAAACCTAAACTGTCTACCCTCCTGCTCTTCATAGGACGCGTTGGTCGACGCCTGCGTGAGACTATGAGCTTTTTTTTAGGACAAGGGGACTGTCTTGGATCTTCGAATTCCTAGAACATGGCACTTGAGTAAATGTTTTTTGAATTGAACCAAAGTCCCTCTTTTTTATTCCATCCTCTGGAGTCAGATGAGGGTTTGAATCTTGGTGTTGACCTGTTCTAACTGTGAGACTAGGGGAAGACGGGGCCTCTCTGAGCCTACTTTCTTTGTCTGAAAACTGGAGATAATATATTTTTCTGGTGGCCTTTGAGAGGAGCAAGCGAAGCCATCAGGATGTCGATATCTATACAGCGCTTAGCACAGTGTTAGTGTTTAACGTTAGCGGTTATTGTTTATCCAGATAAACATCCAGCCACAGTTATGTGATCTGATCATAATCATATAAACGGCACGATAGAGCAATCGCAGATTTAAAAAGAGTCAGTCATTTTGGGTTATCCTCTTTCTCTTTGATGGTGTTGAGAATTAAGTGTTGACCTTCTGTCCACGGATCTGACTCTGAATTTTCTTCCCCATTTCTGTGTGTGTGTGTGTGTGTGTGTGTGTGTGTGTGTGTGTGTGTGTGTTTGAGGCTGAATCTTTTATGGTGCTGATTTAGAATAGCTTCTAAGGTGCTGTTAAGACAGAAGATCTTACTTGAGTGAGTCATTCCAGTGCTCCGCAAAACGGGGATACATTTTTGGGGCGGCCTCTGTGGTAGGTGAACCTTTTCTCAGAGAGACAGGAGATGCTGCTGCCGGGCTCAGGGGCACGTGCTTCTGGGTCCGCAGGCTAGCGGACACCTTGCCGAGGTACGCAGACTTGGAAGGAATTCAGATGTGATATATCTGGGCCTGTTTCTTTGCAGGGACAGTGAAGGTGAAGAGCTCCAGCATCCAAGTTGGAGATCTTATCATTGTGGAGAAGGTGAGTGGGGTCTCGCGGCTCCTGACGGCTGCTGCGTGGGCGCGTGGGAGAGGGACGTCACTGCCCCCACTTCACGAGTCCCAGTGCGACGTGTGATCCGTGTATCTGGTGGCCGAACTGGACGTTTGCTTTCTGGGATTCTACCCAGAAGCTTTGCCTGGGGAGAAACATCTCTTTCCCATGAGACACACACACACAGAATATTTTTTCATGGTTTCTGTGTGCTTCTTAGCCAGAAATCCAAGTTACAAACACAGTTCCAAGGTTTGATTTCCTATTTGATGTGCTTGTTGTTTTGGAGTCTTAAACTCATCATAATAAAGTTTTTCCTAGAAGTCTGGGGACTGCACAAGCACATAAAAATATTTGTCATTTACCTCTTGAACAATTTTGTCTCACATTTTTTGACTTAAATAACATTGTGCTTTTCTGTCATTTCATGGGGAGTAGGGGTTAAGTGAAACATGAGAACAGTAAAAAGGCCCCAGGTGCGTTTTTAAAGATAGCGCTGTCGATAATGTTTGTTACTCCAGCACTCATACCTTTTCTTACTGTGTATGTTTGGGAGGTGTTGGATTTTGGGGGTGGCCCTGGAGAGTCTTGGAGTCATATTTGATTAGAAAAGGATTGCATCTTAACTTGTTTCTGTAGGAAGTGAACTATGCTCTTTTAAAAGGATTAAATCCAAGAACTCACAGTTGATTTGGGGTAAAGTGAAGCTCTCCTGGGTGGCAGCTCAGAAGACCCACACAAACTTCTTTATGTTATGACATACTTGCCTGTTCACAATTACATGAGGCCTGCTGTTGGCTTCCCCCTTTTTTTGAGAACGGCTTTTGTTGCTTCTTGCTACTTGACTTCCTTATTAAAATCCCACTCGAAGCCAAACATCAAGCCGGAAAATTGGTAGAAGCAGAAAGCGTGAGCCGAGTGTAGGTATGTAGTTTCAGCAGACAGCCTGGAAGAAAGCCAGCTCGGGGAGCAGGCTTTGGGCTCCCGGGTCCTCTGGCTGCAATTTCAGGAGGTAATGGTTGGATTCGCCAGAAAACTAGAAGCTCTCTTTCCGACATAAGATTTCAGTAGGAGATTAGTAACGTAAAGGCAGTGTGCAAGAGTTTTCAGATTCAAAACAAAATAAATCCCCAGATCTGTCTTTGACAAAGGCAGACACTTAAAAGAGGCTGTGGGTTTGGGTTGCCCCCCCCCGCCCCCACCGAGGGGGCGGGGGCTTGGGGATGGAAACCTCACACAGGGGCATTCACAGTAACAGTCTCTCTGTTCATAACGCAGAACCAGCGGGTCCCTGCTGACATGATCTTCCTGAGGACATCAGAAAAAAACGGTAAACATCTGGGATCAATTTTGAAAATAACCATTAACCTTTCAGTGGTAATTTGGCAAAATAATCATTTGAAAATGTAACAGAAGCAGATGATCATTTTGGAGCCATGGAGGCAAATCAAGAACGTTTCTTTTGAAAGAGCAGTCTTTAAAAAAAAAAAAAAAGGTTTTAGGTGCGCGCAGGTCAACAGATTTTGATCATAGCAAAGGTAGTCGGACCCGTGCTGAATCCCAGCTGGGAAAGTCACACACAGTGGCTGTGCTTTTCCCCGCTGGGCTGCATTAAGCTCGACCGCAGGAGTTGGCAGGACTGGGAAGTGTGTCGAACAAACAGAAGCAAACAGAAACTCCTCTGAGAAAATACTGGGAGAGTGTCATGAGATGGGGCGGTCGGGAAGCTGGGGGGAGAGGTAGGGGTAGGTGGCCTCTCCCCACCTTGGCTCACGAGTGGTGGGGCCATAGTCACCCCTGCCCATCGATTGATTTGTCGTTACAGCTTATTTCCCTGAGTGAACCTCTCAAGTCTCTTGCAAGACCCCACTCCTCGCGATTACAGTTGTCTCTTGGTGTCTGAGGGGGATTGGTTCCAGGACCCCCATGGGTACCCAAATCCACGGATGCTCAAGTCCCTTATATAGAATGACGTAGGACACTTGGTCGTCTGCACCCGCGGGGCAGGCTCGGGGGGCCCGGCTGCGTTTCCCACTGTGGCCGCCCCCCGCTGCCTCCTGCCCTCCCCGTCCGTTGACTCAAATCTCCTTTCTTTTTATTTGTTGTTATTTAAGCTGTTTTGAGGAAACAAGGCTGTTTTTCTCTTGCCCATCAGGCATAATCAGAGATCTTCAAGCGTTGGAAAAATCCGTATTTGTATGCCTTTGAGGTTGCTGCAACCTCTTTTATGATGAACTGGATAAAAGTGCAGATGACATGATATACTGATAATATGTTAAATCCTCCAGAGAGGGGGTGGAAGGCACTCCATTAAAACAGTCTTCTTTTATTTATTTATTTATTTAATTTATTTTTGTCTGTGCTGCACGGCTTGTGGGATCTTAGTTCTCCAACCAGGGATCGAACCCGGGCCCTTGGCAGTGAGAGCATGGAGTCTTAACCACTGGACTGCCAGGGAAGGCCCTAAAACAGTGTTCTTCTAAACACTGCAGCTTTGTCCTCGAATTGGTTCTTGTGTCCTCGTCAGTGAAAATGGAGTTATGGATTGGGAGTGCCAGACGTGCTCTCCCTTTGTTCCCCGCCCCCCCCCCCCCCCCCCCCCCCCAAAAAAAATTAGAAGGGATCTCCTGAAAGTCCTCAGAAGTCTTAAGTGCGGTGTCAGGGAGTTCAGTACATTCTCTGTCTGATGAAATACAGAGCTGACTGACTGCTCAGACTTGTACAGGTCAGATTGAAATATGTATCCACCAAATTTGCAGGTCGATAGTCACGGCAGACAGTTAACGTGGTCCTTGGGGTCCTTTCCCTGTTCTGAGCAGTTTGCATGGATCAGCTCTTTAGGCCTCGCAGCATGAGGTTGGCGCCGTAATATCCTCATTTGTGCACTGGAAGAAACTGAGGCTCAGAGGAGAGAAGTAACTCCCTCAGGGCACAGCTAGGGAGTCGTGGAGGCTGAACCTGAACCCAGGAGGTCTGGTTCCTGAGAAGGTACTTGTAACCCCTGCCCCAAATGGACTCGAATGCTGGTTACCCCGTGCCAGCCGCCGTGCTGGGGGTATGATCACCCCTTTGAATCCTTTACAGCAGGCTTGTGAGATCTGTGTTTCTCCCCATTTTACAGACAGGACACGCCGAGGCTTAGCAAGGTCCAGAAACTAGCCCAGGCTCCCACTGTGAGTGGTGGAGCGAGGTATTTGAACCCGGATCTTTCTGACCCCAGAGCTTTTGGAGGAGATGGGAAATCGGGTATTTATTTTTCCCTCTTGGTCGTTGGCCATCGATTGGCTGTTTTTACAAGTACTAGAGCCGGAGCTGCTCGGAGCTGCCACGGGAAGGATTCTTGAATTGCAGGTGAACGGACGGTGCCTCACTTCCCTCCACAGGCTCTTGCTTCCTGCGGACGGACCAGCTGGACGGGGAGACGGACTGGAAACTTCGGCTGCCCGTGGCCTGCACTCAGAGGCTGCCCACCGCTGCTGTGAGTAACTGTTCTTGCAGAAGCCCCACTGGCGACTGTGTCACCTCAGGGCTCTCAAACTCGGGCCCCTCGGGCCAGACACGGGCCGTCAGGCATGAGGTGGGGCTCCTCGGGGGTGTGAGGTTCTTGAGAGCCCCGAGTGCTTGCTGGCTCCAGGCCGTGTGGCCTTGTGAACGCAGACCTGGCCTGTTGGGATGGTACTCTTTTGAGGGAAGCTGCAGCTCTAAGAAACCTTGACCAGATACCTGGCATAAAAGTAAAACCCAACGCAGAGCACGTTATTCCTCTGCTCAGAATCTCCAAAGGCATCTCAGTTTCCTGAGACTCGATCCTGCGGTCCTTGTCTCTCTGCTAAGGGCCTCACCTCAGCTTCTGGCTCTCTCCCCTCTGCCCGTCAGCTCCAGCCATACAGGCCTCTCCATCAGGCATGCTTCTGCCCCCCGACATTTGCCCTTGCAGTTTCTCCACCAGGAACAATCAGACTCACTCTTGGTTTTTGTGTACAAGTCCCCTTATTGGAGAGGTGTTTCCTGACCACCCTCTCCTTGCATTCCCACTCCACTCACTTCAAGGCAGAGTCTTCGAGAGCAGGTTTCTGTCGGTGTGTTCGCTGCTGTGCGCCCAGTGCATGGAACAGTGTGTCGAACGGTGCATGGAACAGCATGCAGGCCCTGTCTGAGGGGGGCGGCCACAGTAGTTGGAACCAACAGGCCCTCCGAGCTCTCCGGGGCCTCACACTTCCCCACCAGCTCCCTGTCACACATGCCTTAAACTGTAGAGTGAGGTAGGGAGGGAGTCAAAGAAGAAGTTTGAACGCAAGCCACCTGGGCTGATGAGGCCTGGGGAGTAGGTTACAAAATCACAAAATGTAATTTAAATGCCCAGAGACTGACATGCCCTGTGGGTGGTCCGAAAGGATTAAGCAGAGCGCAGAAGCTTTTCCTGGGCTTGTGGCCACATTGATTAATGCCAGTCCTTACTGTGTCCTGTGAGGAAGGGAGAGGGCAGGAGACAGTTCTGTGTCTCAGTGGAGTGAATGTCACAGTAAACGTGCCCGCAGTACTGATGATTTTTCATGGCCAGTAAGATGGGAAATAGCACCATCCTTATTATTATTTGTTTAGACCAGGAATTCTAGTGAGTTTTCAGCTGTGGCCAGGAGCCCTGGGGAATCCTTGAGATGGGGCTAACCAGCGAGGGTCACTCCCATGATTTGAGGGAGTCTGTTCAGGAGACAGTCCAGAAGAGTCTAGAATCGTGAAGGTGCCCGCCGGTTCCACGGCTCTGAGTTCCCTTCTCGATGTGCAGTTTGGAAACTTCACCCAGTTTCATAAACGTTCGTCTTCTCCAGGCCTGGGTTGGCGTCCAGAGAGAGATAAGGTACCACTGTCTGTACCTTCAGCCTTAGTGGGCTGAAGGGGCCTAGTTGGCTAACAGCGTTTTGACAAACTCATAGATGAAAAGAATTGTATGGAAAGATTTACCTGAGGAATACGCGAGTATATTCTATTTAAAAAGAAACTCAAATTGGAGGAACAAGTGAAAAGTGTTGCTCACAGCCTCCTCCCCAGATCTTACCTCTCTCTCCCAGGGGCTCTTGTGAATTCAGTAGTGATTTTTCCAGGTCCTTTTTAGTGCGGTTTCTTACAAATATACAACTGCACACTTGCTGGTAGAGTGTGGTTTCTCATAAATGGGATTGTGCTTACGATTCTGAAACGTTTTTCCCTTCACTTTCTGTCTGTGGGCCTTTTTTATGTATCAGCACATAGATGCCGCATTGCCCACACGTCTGCATACGGGCCTCCTGGATGGTTTGCAGGGAGCTCAGGGCCTGCTGAGGGCGTGGCCAGTAGCCTCTACTCCACGTGGCCTGAATTTGCCTGACCACTTGATTTGGTTCCCCCCGCCCCCGTCTTTCTTATTGTGGCAGAATATACATAAAATTGACCATCTTATCATTTTTGAGCGGACACTTCAGTGGTGTTAAGGACATTCACACTGCTATGTAGCCATCACCACCATCCATCTCCAGACTCCCGTCATGGAAATCTGCAGCTCTGGACCCGCTAAATACGCCTTCCGGTTCCCCCTCTTCCCCCAGCCCCTGGCAACCACCCTTCTACTTCTTTCTCTATGAGTACGACTACTGTAGCTGCCTCAGATAAGTGGAATCCTATGGTATTTGTCTTTTTGTGACTGGCGTATTTCACTTAGCATGGTATCTTCACAATTCATCCATGCCGGAGCAAGTGTCAGAATTTCTTTCCTTTTATTTTTTTATTAAAAAAAATTTTTTTAACGCCTTTACGGGAGTATAATTGTTTTACAACAGTGTGTTAGTTTCTGCCGCATAACAAAGTGAATCAGCTATACATACATCCCCACATCCCCTCCCTCTTGCGTCTCCCTCCTACCCTCCCTAATGAGTGTTTTGATTGGTATGAACAACTCTTGTAAACCAGAGTGTCGCAGAGGGGGATCTGCACTGTCACTTAGCTTTGGAAATGCTGGGTAAACACAGAGAAACACAGAACCTTCCCTTTAGGGTCTCAGTGTGTCTTGGGATATTACAGGTAGTGACTCCTAAGCTTACTTGCCAGAAGGTTTCCCTCTTTTTTTCCACCTGCCCTGTGGTTTTGAGAGCTGTTTGGAAAATACACCTGCTTTGGAAAAAGAGTGGATGCTTCCTGAAATCCCTTTATAATCATACAGTGACTTCGTTTTACCTCCACAATGTCACCCCCGTTGAACAGGACCTTCTTCAGATTCGATCGTACGTGTATGCAGAGGAGCCAAACATCGACATTCACAACTTTGTGGGGACTTTCACTAGAGTAAGTAAGCCTCGTGTGACGCGGAATCCGGCCTGGCGGGGCGCACGTCTGGGGTGAGGACCTGCCGCGCAGTGCTGACAGGTGTTTGTCAGGGAGTTGCTTTGTGCCAGGTGGGGTGACGTTCCCTTCAGAAGGCCCCACCTTGCAAGCTGACGTATTGCTTCTCGATAAAATCAACACCACTGGGATTTTCTTCCAGCCTCTGAACAGCTCGAGTCACCTGACAGCTTGGAGCCAGTGTTACTGTAGTGAACGTTAACTGGTGTCTGAAAGCAGTTACTCTTTCTGTCTCTTTCATGTGAGCCCCTGTCCTCTTTAATTCCTCCAAGTCCTATCTGCCAGGGTTATCATTTTTAAGCCACGTCCCAGCCTTTCAGAATAGCAATTGAATTTGGATTTGAATTATTTTAGACCGGTGGGGTAATAGGTTTATAGAACCCAAATTGAATTGTCCCTGCTCTTGTTCCGGAAGCCCGAGGACTGACCAGGAAAGGGCTGTTTCTGTTCAATTTGCCTCGACATTTTAGCTCTTACCTTGTAAAATGTTTCTTTGGTGCTAGAAGCCTGCATTTCTTAAATTGTGAACCATTGTTTTCCACTGAGGCGGGAACGCCAAGGATAGGAGTTTATGAGTTTGGCCTGCCTCTCCCAGCTGGGCTGTTGGCTTCCAAACGGGGGTCGTCCTCTCCTCCCTTCTTGTGAAGAGCAGGCTGGAGACAGCCAGCGGGTCCGGCCCAGACCTTGGTGGGTCAGCGTGTGTCCACTTGTTCTTTTGCAGGAGGACAGCGATGCCCCGATCAGCGAGAGTCTGAGCGTAGAGAACGCGCTCTGGGCGGGCACGGTCACCGCATCAGGTACGGCGCTCTTGTGGAGGAATGTGTTAACAATTTGAAAAGGAAAGAAAATCCTTTTGTGTAATGAGAATAATCATCTCTCAGTTGGGAAAATGAGCTGTCAGTCAAATGGTGTTTTCCACTTGCTCCCGCACCACCGGGGAATTAAACGGCCATCTAATTGCCCCTCGGACGTTCGGAGACGTCTGGAGGAGAAGCCGCCCTGGCCTGTGGACTCGGCCACAGTGTCCGCTCTGGGAATAGCCCTTAATTGCCACTTGAGATTGACGTCCTAATCTGTACCAGAAATTGGGTCAGCCTGGGTGTTCGGGCTGGAAGTTGTGTCCGTGAGGGCTGCCCAGCCGGTCCTGCCCTGGTGTGCACGCCAGGGCCACGGGCCTGATGGAGCCTCAAGTGTTTAAAACTCCAAGATGACACAGAAATTCTCTGGACCTCTGGACTCCAAAACAGAGTTTGCAAGATGACCTGCTGAGGTGCAGGAGGAAAAGATTTGAACACTGGTATGAAGCTGAGCAGAAGGGGCTCCAGGGGCTGAGCACAGCCTGCAGCAGCTGGGGTGATAGCAGTGGGGCCGTCAGTCTGTCAGGCACTGGGGCCGCCAGTCTGTCAGGCACTGGGCCAGGCCCTTCCCTGTGTGTTTACGTGGTTCACTTAATCCTCCCAACAGTACCATGCGGGCAGGTGCTAGTATTGTCCCCATTCTGCAGATGAGGAAACTGAGGCTCAGTGAGGTTAAGTAACTTGCCCAAGGTCACACAGCACATGAAAGGCAAAGTTGAGGCTTGAACCCAGGCACTTTGCCCCAGAAGCAGAACTCAGTGTGCAGCTGTTATTATATTATATATGTTATATAATAATATATTGCTATTAATAACGTAATTCCACTACTGGCAGCTTTCTGTCTTTACCATGGGATGAATCCATTATCCCCCCCCCCCCCCCCACCAACCCATTTTCCTCTGCTTGATGCTGTTTTGTGGTTCTTTAGTACAACAGATGCTCAGTCGGGATGCTGTATGACAAGGAGGGGGAATGACCAGCACAGACTCCACACAGGCTGCCATCCACAGACTCACTTAAAGCCAGTGGACAGAGATGAACTCTCCCTTTTCGTTTTTTGCCATGTTGTTTTTCCACTTGCAGCCTGTATTTGGAGCACAATCTAGATTGTCTCTCAATTCCCCTGGTGACTAAAGATGTAAGAAATTGGTCCTTAGTATTCTGCACTGCCCCGCTGCCCGGCCACACCAAGGCCATGGCCATGGCCACCCAGGGCCGGCAGCAGCCCTTTCACCTCTGCCTCTTCCTGGCCACTTGTCCACCCAAGTCTCTCTGAACTTGTTACTCTTCCTCACCAGCTTTTCTCCACTTTGAAGTCATTTGCTAACAAGTAATTAGTTATTCTTTTTAATCTTTAATAATTGGACTGAAAAAGAATTTGTTTCAATTTGCATTTCCTAGGTTATCGGGAAGGTTGGCCATCTTTGCATATATCTGTTTTGTTTCTTCCTTTGTCAGTTACTTGTGTGTCCTTTAGTCATTCTTTTGTTATGGTTCTTATCTTTTTCTTAATCATTTGTAAGAGTTTCTCATTTCTGATGCCTAAACCTCATATCCTTTTTCCCCCATCCAATTTATTATCTGTTTTTTTTTTTTCTTTTTCAAAATTTCTTCTTTTTTCAATTGAGGTAAGTTGATGTACAGTATTATATAAGTCTCAGGTGTACAGTGTAGTGAGTCACAGTTTTTAAAGGTTATATTTCATTTACAGTAATTATAAAATATTGGCTATATTCCTTGTTGTACAATATATCCTTGTTGCTTATTTATTTTATACATGGTAGTTTGTACCTCTTAATCCTCTACCCCTGTCTTGCCCCTCCCCCTTCCCTCTCCCTTCTCCCCACTGGTAACCACTGGTTCTCTATACCTGTGAGTCTGTCTCTTTTTTGTTATATTCACTAGGTAGTTTTATTTTTTAGATTCCATAAATACGTCATGTGGCTTTTAAAAAATTTTGTGGTGTATTTAGTATGCAGGAGTTAAAAGTTACTATTTTGTCTCTAGTCTATTAGGTGATAAATGATATTTTGTTATTGTTTTAATTTTTATTTCTTTGTGAGTACGGTTGAACATCTTTTCGCATGTAAGACCTTTCTTAATATTTTGGTCTATCTACTTTCCTTCTAGGTTCTTTTTTTTATTGACTTGTAAGAATGCTTTATAGAAGAAAGGGTATCGAATTGTCATCTCTCATCAGTCGCAAACATTTTCTCACAGTTTATTGTTTGTCTTTTGTTTTTGTCTGTGATATGCTTTGTTTGGTTGGTTTTTCCGGATAGAGTTTCTCAGTGTTGATGTCATCACCATTTTCATAGAAATGGGATTACTAAGTGAAAGGGTGTATACATTGTACATTTTGATTCGCAGGGCAAACTTCCCTCTTCTGATAATCTTATAAATGTACCTTAATGAGCACCATGTTCTGTTTGACTTTAAAATTTTTGCCCACCTATAGACATTGAATAAATATCTAACATATTGATTTCCCTTTTAAAAATAATTTGTAAAGTTTAACAATTTTCTTCGTACTTACGGTTTGTTTGCATTCCTCAAAATATATGTATGGACTGCCAGTTTATGCCCTGTGCCCGTTTTCCTGTTGCGGGGTTCGTTTGAAAAAATGGTTTCTAAGAACTCTTTATAAGGACAATAAGGATATTGTCCTTCTGTTTGTTACCTTCATTGCAATTACTATTTCCCAGGTGATCTCATTCGTATTTTGGCACAAAAGTTTAAAATTTTTATATAGGCAGACCTATTGATGTTTTTTCCTTATGGTTTCTGGTTTTTGTGACATGCTGAGAAAAATCTTCCCTGCTCTACCATTTTAATAGTACATCAGTGTTTGCTTGGAGTGTTTATATGGTTTTATATTAAAATGTTTGCTCCATCTGGGCTTCATCTTGGTTTAAGGAGTAAAGTTAGGACAACTAGCTAGCGAAGGGATCTTATCTCAGCTCAAACCTCAGCTCCGGACACTTGTGCCAGGTTTTGTTTGTGGCCCTGTGTAAAGAGACAGTGTGATGGGAAACAGAGATGTCACATGATAAAGCATGCACGTTGGGAGGGGGACATTCTGTGTCAAATGCCCATCTCTTCAGGTGGAGCAGAGAGAGGTGTTAAGGGAAATCAGAACAGACTGGGTTTTTTTTTTTTAAATTAAGTTTTGGCTGCATTGGGTCTTCGTTGCTGCGCGCGGGCTTTCTCTAGTTGCGGCGAGCGGGGGCTACTCTTTTGTTGCAGTGTGTGGGCTCATTGCGGTGGCTTCTCTTGTTGCGGAGCAAGGGCTCTAGGTGCGCGGGCTTCAATAGTTGTGGCACTCGGGCTCAGTAGTTGTGGCTCGTGGGCTTTAGAGTGCAGGCTCAGTAGTTGTGGTGCATGGGATTAGTTGCTCTGTGGCATGTGGGATCTTCCCAGACCAGGGCTTGAACCCGTGTCCCCTGCATTGGCAGGCGGATTCTTAACCACTGCACCACCAGGGAAGCCCCAGAGTGGGTTTAAGCCCTGGGTCATGTTGCACCTGGCAGAGACAGGCCTGAAATTCAAGGATGCCTGTGACATACCCGTCTCCTTCCCAGGCAGTAATGTGAACAGTGCACACTTCATTTCTTGCAGTCAGAGTAGTGGTTACTTCTGGGTGGGTGGGGTAGGGCTGACTGACGGTTTGTTTGGTTAGGCACTGGTTTTGATAATATTCGATAAGAAATATATGTTTACATGTCTAGTGTTCATTCTGGTAATTTTCTTCTTTCCTTCCTTCCTGCTTTCCTTCTTTCCATGCAGCAAACCTTTATTGAGCACTTATTTATAATAATGCCAAGCTCCATTGCTAGGTCCCAGTGCTGTGGTATACCAGAAGACCCTTGTCTCCACCTTCATGGATTTATAACTTACTCTAAACTTAATATAAATTGCAGAGGAGATGGGAGGAAGTAGGAGTGAGTTCTCTGGATTTCCTGTGAAACCAGTGAGAAGGAAAGTGATTTAGTGAAAACGTGGGGAATTTGGAAGGTGGAGGGTATGAGTGAAGAAGCTTCTCAGCCTCAATTTCAGAGATTAACAGTAATACGTCTTAGTTATCAGACACTTTTTATTTTCCAAGTGTTTTGCTCCTGTTCTCTTGTTTTGGTCTCACAACATTAAATGAGGACAATTAATGGAATGAAGAATTGAGTCTCAGAGAGGTTAAGCGACTTGCCTAAGGTCACACAGCCTTGGAGAGATCATCTCCTGGGAGGAGGAGAATGGAAGGCAAATTGGGATCTTGAAGATGGAAAAAAGATTTCAAACAGTTCATCAGAAATGTACTGTGAAGTTAAAATATGCATTTTTCCACTTGTCTGAATTCTTCTCTTTGTGTTTGGTGATGTGGGAAGGGAGAGAGAGTGGTGATTCCTGATCCAGTGGCACTGGTTGCCACGCCCTTCAGTGAACGTATGTTTTCGAGTGAGTCTGAGGAGCTGGGCAGTTACCATTTCCTTAGCTGGCCTCAGTTTCCCCTGCTTCTCACCAAGTAGATGTCTGACTGCACTCTGCTTCTAATGTAAACTCGGCATTAAATGCAAGCCATTTCCTCCTGGGGCTCGACTCCAGGAGCAGCCATCAAGAGTAATCTTAATTATATGAGATTTCACTTCTCTGTTCCCTTTAGAATCTAACTCCTGTGTCTTGGTCACTCAGCTGTTATCAGTTGGAAATTTAAAGAATTAAAAAGCTTGCCAGGCAATGCTAAGGGTCCAGCTGCATTGGCTGGCATCAGTCTGTAGAGGATGCAGTTGCCGTGGTAACCCCACACTGTGCTGCTAAGCTGAGGAGTCACTGGGGCGAAGATAGGGAAGGGGATGGGGGAGGCCAGGGAGGTGTTGGCAGAGAAGGAGCCTGGATATTATGGATCCCAGTTCTTCTCAGACTCTCTGTGGAGGGGGACCAGTTTCTTGTCCCCCTGGCCCCACCCGTAATCTGTAGCAGATGGATCTGTGACCCTGCTGTGTGTGACCAGCATGCAGGTCACGCCACGTGCGTCTGATAATGCCCAGCTGGTCTGTACCCTGTTCCTTGGGGCTTGTCCCGGGATTGCAGGCTCAAACGTCAGAACAGTGTGTAGTTGCTGTAAGTGTGTCGAACACTCTTTCTCTGGGGTTCATGGTTTATCTTGTTGTGGATGGGGTCAGAGGAGTCACAGTGTAGGTCTGACCCCAGCACCACCCTCTTCTGGAGGGTTCCAAAGGACTTGGGGAAATACCTGACCACAGCAGCCTGGCCGGTGGGAGATCCCAGCCAGCAGGATGGAGAGGATTGCCATGGTGGGCAGGAGGCAGAGAGGGTGAGAGTGAGGATAAGAGTGGCGAGGGTGAGGGGGGACCGCAGGGGGCACAGCCTAGAAAGAGGGGTCAGAGGTCTGGGGGGTGGAGGGGCATGGGTTGGGAGGTCTTCAGGGGCTACATGGGGACCGTGATGAGCGGAGAGCAGGGGCCCGGCTAAAGGGAGTGGCCGGGCTCAACATCTGCTGGTGACACAGTGAGGACCGAGCAGTCAGTGGCACCAGGTCTTCTGATTTTCCAGAAGAAGCCTATGCTTTATATGAAAGTTTCTGCATTTAAAAGTTGGCACCTAATTCAAAACCTTTAGAGCACTGAGCAGACCAAAGCAGTGCAGCTCTGTGCTGCTGGTGTGCTCCCTCGGGGTGGCTGAGGCCAGGCTTCGCATCTCCTGGAGACAGTTTTGCTTTTGGGCACAGGCGGTGTTGCAGGGAAGGGCATTTCCAGTAGCCTTTGAAGGCGTGGAGATTGCCCGGTGCCAAGTGGGGGACGCTGCCCTTGGGGGCCCCTGATATTAGGACCGTCTCAAACCCTGGATGTTGGGAATTGAGACCAACCCACGTCTGCCCCGGGATGAGTGCCACGGCCGTGCGGCTGTCCCTACTCGGCCCAGGCTCAGCTCCCACCGTCCGACCATCTGCTGGGGGGATGGGCCTGCGCTCGCGGGAGCTGCCAGCTGCCCAGGAGTGGTCAGGCGCCCTCCCCGGCCCGCCATCTGCTGAGTGCCTCTCTGGAAGGGAATTGCACTGTGCAGAACGCTGTGTGCATCAAGTCGTGGGGGACCTCAGTGACTCCCGCCAGGAGACACAGCCCCAGCGCTTCGTCTGGGGTTGGGCTCTTTTACCAACTCTGTTTAAACCTCTTTGGTGTTCCAAGAGTGAGGGGCCAGCAGAGAGAAGGTTAGGGCTTTTCTTTATCCAGCAGAGAGACCAGATTGTTTGTATTCCTGGGGTCTTTCCTGAGTGCTTGGCAGGGCTGCCCCTTCTCATGTTTCAAGTCTCAGCTCAGATGTCCTCAACTCAGAGACAGCGTCCCTGGCCACCCAGCACACGCCGGCAGCCTCCCCGGTCCCCTCCTGTCTGTTCTCTGCTCGTTTCATCGTGGTACCCACCTCTCTCCGTGGTACCCACCTCTCTCCGTGGTTACCGGTGTCCTGCTTTCCTTCTTGACTGTCCGTCTTCCCTGCTGTGCGGAGTGTTTTCCTGGCACACACTGGAAAGGGGAGACAAATGTAAATTTTTGATAGATATTGCCAATTTTCCTTCCTATTCCAATGGACACCTCAGCCAACAGCGTACATGACAGAGTCCATTCCCCCACCTCTTGGCTAACACGGAATGTTCTCAGTCTTTTGAATTTTTATTAGTAGGATGGGAGTAAAAATGATTTATTTGGCATTTCTTTGGTGTTTCACTAGATGAAGCATCTTTTCTAATGTTAATTGGTCATTAGTGTTTCTTCTATAAATTGTTTACAAGAATTGATATCTTTTATTTTTAATTATGCTGGGGGGATGGAAAAGGGGGTGGGGAAGTTCTCAGGAAAGAATTGTCATCTGGACAGACATCCCCCAAATGTTCTAGTTACACACCGAATCCGAAAGGAATCAGACTCCCTGGGAAGAACGTGCTCCGATAAGAGGGGTGCGTTCATAGGTTTCCATAATTGTTTATGAAGGTCTAGGCACCTCTGGAAGTCTCTACCACCTTTCCTGCTATCGGAGGCTGCCGGACCCCACAAGCCAGCGCTGACCAGTGGAACTTTTAGCAGTAGGGGGAATGTCCTGTGTCTTCACTGCCCTGTATGGCCGCCACTGGCCTTATATGGCTGTTGAACCTGAAATGTGGCTAGTGAAAATGGGGGACTGTATTTTATTTCATTTTAATTGTATTTAAATGTGAATGGCCACATGTGGCTAGGGGCTTTGCTACCCTCAGTGTGGACGTAGGTCTCAGTCGGCCCCGATGTAAACTTTGCAGCATCTCACAGTGTGTGGATACCGGTTTGAGAAAATCTCCTCCTCAAGCGGGTAGGACTCTTCTGTCTGTAAGCCTGCCTGTCTGTACTCACATTTCTTTGGGTCGTTTTTCTCACCTTAGGTACTATTGTGGGTGTTGTTCTTTACACGGGCAGAGAACTCCGGAGTGTCATGAATACCTCAAATCCTCGAAGTAAGGTGCGTTCAGAGTCACAGGATGTGTTTCCTTGCCAGAATTTTCTCACCTGATGTAGTTTGATGATTGGTGTTGATGGGGTGAGAAGCTAGATTTAAAAACAGGAACCCCTGACAGTGTGACTTCATTTATACAGACTATCTTTTCACGTCCGTGTGTGCGCATAGGTACATGTGTATATATAGATACACACGCACAGTACATGAATACGTGTACGTATGTACAGGCAGCCTTTGGAGAGGTGATGGTTCTATTCCAGACCACCATGTAAAGTGCGTATCACAACAAAGCAAGTTACACGAATTTTTCAGTTTCCCAGTACGTTTAAAAGTTATGTTTACACTATCCTGTAGTCCGTTAAGTGTGCAGTAAAAGCATTATGTCAAAAACACCAATGTACGTACCTTAGTTAAAAATACTTTATTGCTAAAAAATACTAACTTATCCTCTGGTAACACAGGGTTGCCACACACCTTCAATTTGTAAAAAAACCTCAGTGTCTGCTAAGCTCACAGCAGTTAAACAAGGACTGCTTGTAAATGAATACATAACGTTTTAAAAGCTTTTAAAATGAACTGACGAGTCCTTACTGTTTGCCACGTCTTGTGCGGCATCCTTCACTGCACCTCATTTAATCCTTACGCCAGCCTGTGAGCACAGGTGCTTCTGCGGCCTCATCTTGTAGAGGAGAAATGGCCTGGAGAAGGACCACGCTCTGGCCAAGCTGTGTAGACCTGGCTTCAGACCCACGCTGAGCTGCTGTGGCAGGGCAAGCGGAGTCAGCTCTGCGGTCTGCCTGATGGCCCTGTTGCTGCTCCCTTCCCACCAGCACCCCCCCCCCAGCTCCACCACTCCCCCAGGTTCTTAGAGTCAGAATATTGCAGTGGTCTTCTTTGTCAGTACTGTGAACAGATGCCAGTCATTTCACCCTGCCATTACAACCCCCATGACGACCATCGTTATCACAACTGTAGATGTCCCCTATGTGATGTTTTAGCTGTATCCGGGGCCACGTTTCTGCGAAGTGATGGGTTTCATGTGCTGGTTCCATTTTTAAAGAATATACATTAAAACAAGTATGTAGTCATTAAAATACTCACGTTCATGAATGCAGCACCTAAAAATCAGGGGCCACCAGTGGCGTGTGCCCCGAATTTCCCGGCCACAGGGAATTAGTGTGTGGTGCACTGCACAGAGTTGTAGGACTGAGTGATTCTACAGACTGCTGTGTAGGACGGTAGAGGCCACGCAGTGCACAGCATCGCTGAAGGCAGCAGTAACCCACTTATGGGATTCCAAGGCTAAATCTAAATTCATTAAGAAAAAATGGAAATCGGATTCATTGAAGTCCCTTGGATGTCTGTTAGCCTGTGGAGCCCAGCGTTCTCACCCAAAGATGTGGGGATCCATGGAGCCCACGGTCTTGCCCGAGGTAGAGGTGTTCATGGGAGAAGGACCAGTTCTCCGGGCGGGCTGTGGGTTGCACCAGCTAATCACAAGCTTCGCTCTGTGCGCTGTCCCACAGATTGGCCTGTTTGACCTGGAAGTGAACTGTCTAACAAAGATCCTCTTTGGAGCTTTGGTGGTGGTGTCTCTGGTCATGGTCGCCCTCCAGCACTTCGCCGGACGTTGGTACCTACAAATCATCCGCTTCCTCCTTTTGTTTTCCAACATCATTCCCATCAGGTAAGCAGAGAACAAGCTTGTGTTTAAGTGCTGCGACATTTGCTTCTCTCTCTTCATTCAAAGGTCATGGTTTTGTGGTTTTGAGAAGGAGCCGGGCCCTTTTGTAGAGTGATGACCAAGGACAGGCAGGGTCAGGAGTGTAGGCGGCGCTCTGGCCGGAGCACTGGATGGGCACATTCCTCCCTGAACCATCCTTTCTGGAATTACTCTCTGCTCAGAAGATCTGGCCTTGCCCAGTCTCAGTGTACACTGGACGTGCCATTTAGATTTCATCTTATTTACCAGCCCCAGGAGGTTGGTGGTGACTGGTGGGAGTGCTGTGTTGGGAAGGATTCTGAGCCTGAGTCGGGACTCACGGTGCTTGATTAGCAGTGGAAGCTTGGTGGCACATGCCAGACAATTGTTCGCCTACCTCATTTGAAGGCTGAATAAATGGTTAAAAAAAAAAAAAAAAAAAAAAAATATATATATATATATATATACATATATATATATAAAATAAAGTAATAGATGGTCATAGTAGAAAAAAAAATTCACAGTAGCCAAAGAATAAAATAAAAATCATCTCTAATCTCACAACTAAGTGATAATTGCTGTTAATGTTTTGGGATGTATGTTTTCTAGACGGCTTTCTATTTTAGAAAAAGGAGAATTTGCTCTACATAAAAATCCACTCCCACCCTCCACTTTTTTTTCTAACAAAAGGATGTGTTGCAGATAACTTTTCACATCAAATATACTTGCACACCGTCATTTATTAGAACTGCTGTGGTACGTATTCTATGCCTGATAATTTATTTAGACCCGTATTGTTGGATGCTTGTTTCTACTTTTTCCCCATAATAAATGATCAGTAAATAATTATAAAACAAGCCATATCTTTTTCCCTCAGACGTCTAGTGCTTATAATCTCTCTCTTACACTTGATCTATTGCCCTGTATTTTGTCTTGCTCTTTTGTGTATTTATATCATCCCAGCTAGACTTCGTCTTTTTCCGAAGGCAGAGATTGTGGTTTTGGTACAACAACGTGACTAGAAGAAGGAGATTGAACCCCAGGCTAGTGTGCTCTGGATGATGGTTTGAAAGAATAAATACGTCTAATTTACTGCTAACAAAAGAGTGTTTGTGCTGTAATGTTGTGTATAATTGTAGTCTTTAAAGTTCTGTCTACAACATGACTGAAAATCGGTGCATTGAATCTGCATATGGGCCAGGGCTAGCCAGTGAGATAGTTAGCAACTTAATCAGTTTATAGGATTATGAATGAATTTTAAGATTTCTTTTTATTGTTTGCAATGAAATATTTAAAAATGAGTATAACACAGGGACTTCCCTGGTGGCGGAGTGGTTAAGAATCCGCCTGCCAATGCAGGGGACACAGGTTCGAGCCCTAGTCCGGGAAGATTCCACATGCCATGGAGCAACTAAGCCCGTGCGCCGCAACTACTGAGCCTGCGCTGTAGAGCCCACGTGCCACAACTACTGAAGCCCGCGTGCCTAGAGCCCGTGCTCTGCAACAAGAGAAGCCACTGCAATGAGAAGCGAGCGCGCCACAACTAAGAATAGCCCCTGTTCACCACGACTAGAGAAAGCCCATGTGCAGCAGCGAAGACCCAACACAGCCAAAAATAAATAAATAAATTAAAAAAATGAGTATAGGACATAAAAAGGAATATTATTCAGCCTTAAAAAGGAAGGGGAAAAAAAGGAAGGGAATTCTGACACATGCTGCAACATGGATGAACCCTAAAAAAATTTTGCTAAGTGAAATAAGCCAGACACAAAAGAACAGATCATGTGTGACTCCACAGTACGAGACCCCCAGAGCAGTCAAATTCGTAGAGACAGAGAGTAGAATGGTGCTTGCTGGGGGCTGGAGAAGGGGAAATGGGGAACTGCTGTTTAATGGGTATAAAATTTCAGTGTAGGAAGATGAAAAAGTCCTGGAGATGGATGGTGATTATGGTCCCATAACAGTGTGAATGTACTTGATATCATTGAACTGTACACTTAAGATGCTTTAAATGGTAAATTTTATGTTATATATATTTTACCACAATGTAAAAAATGAATAAGGTATCAAAAATACGTTAGCTCGGGGCTTCCCTGGTGGTGCAGTGGTTGAGAGTCCACCTGCCGATGCAGGGGACACGGGTTCGTGCCCTGGTCTGGGAAGATCCCACATGCTGCGGAGCGGCTGGGCCTGTGCGTCCGGAGCCTGTGCTCCGCAGCGGGAGAGGCCACAACAGTGAGAGGCCCGCATACCGCAAAAAAAAAAAAAAAAAAAACATTAGCTCAGAGGACTACTGTTTTTTCTTTTTTTAAGTAAGGCTAAAACAACTACCTTTTCGATATTTTAAAAGTATCTTAAATTTTTATATTTTATTTTGGTCCGTAACAGAATCGCTTCATGGAAATTTGATAGTGGTGTTGAATCTGTGGATTCAGCCCCAGCCGTGTGCTTCTACAGGGGGTGATTCCAGATGTTATGGCACGAGCGATGTGCATTTAGAGTCCTTGTTGAGATACAGGCAGTCTTATGTTTATCCCGTTAACCTGTGTGCTCTGGTTTTCTGACAGTCTGCGTGTGAACCTGGACATGGGCAAGATCGTGTACAGCTGGGTGATTCGCCGGGATTCGAAAATCCCCGGGACCGTGGTTCGCTCCAGCACGATTCCCGAGCAGCTGGGGAGGATTTCCTACCTACTCACAGATAAGACCGGTGAGTTTCCTGCGGCCCTCGCAGGATTCAAGGTCGAGGAAGGTGCTTGGAATCTCTTTCTGGAGGTGTTAGAGATGCATGCTGCTGCACTTTTATTTTCTTCGTCTTTTGATGATGACAGACTCTTTGGTGATGATGATGATAGCAGCACAGCCTTACTTCCTGCTAATTATGTACAAAAGCACCATTCTGGGTATTTATAGTCACTTACTTAATCCTCCCCCGGTGTTGTGAGTTCGGGGGTGTTAAGTGACTTGGTGGTTAAGTGACTTGTCAGGAGCACATAGTGGCAGAAGCAGGCTTTGAACTCAAGACAGTCTGGCTTCAAGTCCTGACCTTGAAACCACGCCTCAAAATACTGCTCCACAGTTTAACATCTGTCAAGTTACGAGGTTGTCGTAGTGGTTGAGAGCAAGTGCGTAGTGGGGAGACCTGGGTTTTAGCTTCCTCTCTACCATTCATTGAGCATGGGATAAAAGGGAATCTATTGCAAAGGTTCGGGAAATCAGAGCAAAACTAGGTTTCAGGAAGAAGAAGAACCAGGAAGGTTCTGGCTGTGTCAGCATCAGGACCCCTGGGATGGTCTCCTGACTTGACTCATCCTCTGTTGATATGTCCGTCTGTTCAAGGTTTAGATTCCTTCAAGACAGAATCTGATTGGCCTCATGTATGTCACGTGCTGCCCTCTTGGCCAATGGAATGAGTCAGGCACCCTGATTGACGCTCCCTCTGGACCATCTCAGGGAATGAGAGTGATAATTCCCCCTGGAAACCTGGGGTTCTATTTTCAGAAGAAATTCTAGGATTCCAGGCTGACAAAATATCACAGGTGTCTCAGCCAGCAGGAGCAGTGCTGAAACCAGTCTGTGACGTATAGTAAACTCTCAAAAAAAAAAAAAAAAAAAACGCCAAATAGCTATCATTACTGTTAATAATAATAAGAGCTCCAGGATGTAGGCAGTTACTGATTTGTCTTGTGTTTCAGGAACTCTTACCCAGAATGAGATGGTTTTCAAACGGCTCCATCTAGGCACCGTGGCTTATGGCCTCGACTCAATGGATGAAGTACAAAGCCACATTTTTAGTATTTACACCCAGGTAAATTCTTCTGTTTTGATACCCAAACAATTTTTACATTTATTAACACCTATATTGAGAAGAATTCATAATACCATATGATTCACTCATTAAAAGTGTACAGTTCAGTGTTTTTTTGTATACTCAGAGTTGTGTGACCATCACCACAGTCAATTTCATCTTCATCACCCCAAAAGGAAGCCCTGTACCCATGGACAGTCAGTCACTCCTCACTTGCCCCAGCCCCACCTTTCCTTCCAAACCCCTGGCAACCACTAATCCTTCACGTTTTGAATAGACCTGCGTTTGAGGTTTTTGCCCCGTCTTCCTCATCCCCAGGGTTAATCTACTGAAATACTAATGGACACTGGGGAAAACATAAGAAAAAATGATTTGCTAGTAACTGGTGCCAGAAAGAACTTTGAGAACCTAATGGTTGGTTTTCCTTCAGGTTTACAAATGTGCTTACTTTTTCCTTTTCCCCCGTTATGAGCCAAAACAGCATAATTAATGGGCTGCTTGTGACATAATCACGGTATAACCGATCAGCTTTAGTTCCTCATCTCTTTCCAACTCAGCAGTCTCATGGAAGAAATTATCAGAGATGATGGTCAACTTATCTGTTCCTGATTTTCCCCCTTCTTTTTTAGAGGAAGGTATTACTTGTAGGTGTCCTAAGAGTCCTTAAAGATTAGACCGGTGGGTCCCCCACCTTGGCTGCTCATCAGAATTACTGGTGATGTTTTAAAAACAGAGTAAAAACAAAACAAAAGACATAAACTTGGGTCTGGTATCCTAGAGATTCTGACTCATTAAGAGGACAGGAGAGTCTGGGCTCCTGTGTTTTAAAAGAAAGATGACAAACAAATCCCTTGGTAATTCTGAGACACACCCAGGGCTAAGATGGACTGCATTAGACCAGCTACGTGTCATGACACTTGTTTGGGGGCAATAGAATAAAAAGGCCATGTTTTGCTTAAATTTGTCCAAATAGACAATGATTCCATAGTCAGAAGGCCAATTAAAAATGTATTTTTGTGTAAGAGTTAGAGGTGGACTCTCTAAATGCTTTGTGATACAATTATAGTCAACATTTAATTTTCTGGAATGTTCGCTAGCCTGCACACCTGGATTTCCGGGGTATCTCCTGAAAATGGCAGGGCAGGGGATAGTGTGGAAGTGGAGGTGGATTTTAAGTGGAGAACAATTTGTTTGATCCATGTCACGTCATCACCTGCTACCAGCCACGAAGCCCTTGTCATTCATTCTTCTAGGCTCCCTGTGTGGGCATTGTGGCTTGTCCCCAAATGGTCCATTGTCCTTCTTCAGAGGTGGACTTTAAGACTATTAAAAAATCACAAGGACTTGGTTGGACTGAGAGGAAAAGCCACAGTCAGCCCCTGGTTCCTTTCTCTCTCTCTGACCCGTCTTCCTCTGTGAGGTGACGTGGTGTCTGTGCTGGGCTCTGTGTGTCACTCTCTAGGAGGTTCCGCTCTTATCCAGCTTCTGTCACCTTATTGAAGCTGATGGCTCCCATGTCTGTGTTGGCCCGACCAGGAGCTTTACCCTGGAATACACCTGCATACTTGGCATCACCGCTTGTGGGTCATGAGGACGGTGCACCCACCATCCCGACATTTTTCCTGCATTCCGTACACTTGCTTCTCTAAGCTGTTCTTGTTTTAGTAAGCATCGCTCCTGTTAGCTTCGTCCAGGGATTTGGGAAGTGCCCCTGCTTCCTGCCCCGTGACCGCCTGCCTTCAGTCGTGGCCCTGCTCCCCCCAGATCACCTGTTTGGCCTTTCTTCTTCATCCCCTCTCGCTCACTAGGCAGGAACTACACTCTCCCTTGCCTGCCTGTCTGCATGACACCCCTGCAGGCTTTCCCTGTTTCCCTCCTGGGAGCACAGGATCGCCCTTGTACTGGCAGCTCCGTCGCAGGGTTTGAGGCTTCCACGTGGTCCAGTGAGGCCTGCATCCCCTGCTGCCACCTCTCCCGCTGTTCACTCTCTCCTCCCGCTCACCCCGTTACGCCACTGCCTGCAGCATTCAGGGCAAGGTGAGCAGCCTCGTTTCTGTGTCTTGGAATATTCTTCCCTCTGAACCATCGGTCCCAGTGCCTCCCGGGCCCCTCTTGAGGGGCCAGTGTGTGGATCGTTATGCTTCTCAGCACCTGGCCGAGTCCCGCCTGCCTCTCAGCCCTGTCTCAGAGGTGCCAGCTGCCGTGTAGACCTTGGGGTGCACCTTGGCGGGAGGCACACCGCTGCCCATGCTGGTGGTATTTTTTTTTTTTTTTTTTGCGGTACGCGGGCCTCTCACTGTTGTGGCCTCTCCCGTTGCGGAGCACAGGCTCCAGACGTGCAGGCTCAGCGGCCATGGCTCACGGGCCCAGCCGCTCTGCGGCATGTGGGATCCTCCCAGACCGGGGCATGAACCCATGTCCCCTGCATCGGCAGGTGGACTCTCAACCACTGAGCCACCAGGGAAGCCCACTGCTGGTGGTATTTTTAAGAGCTTGTGGTATTGACAGAAGCCATCCTTTCTCAGGATATTTGTTTAGTTCAGCTTTTGTAGCCCATTTTTGGTTTAGCACAGATAACACTGTGTAAAGTCTTAAAAGTTCTTACCATGAACTCCTTTTTTTTTGTTTTGTTTTTTTTTTTGTTTTTATTTATTTATTTAATTTTGGGCTGCATTGGGTCTTTGTTGCTGCTCACAGGCTTTAGTTGTGGCGAGCCGGGGCTACTCTTTGTTGTGGTGTGTGGATTTCTCATTGCAGTGCCTTTTCTTGCTGCAGAGCGCTGGCTCTAGGCTTGTGGGCTTCGTTAGTTGTGGCATGCGGGCTCAGTAGTTGTGGCTCGTGGGGCCTGGAGCGCAGGCTCAGTAGTTGTGGCACATCGGCTTAGTTGCTCTGTGGCATGTGGGATCTTCCCTGACCAGGGATTGAACCTGTGTCCCCTGCATTGGCAGGCAGATTTTTTTTTTTTTTCCTTGCTGTACGTGGGCCTCTCACTGCCGTGGCCTCTCCCGCTGCGAATCACAGGCTCCGGACGCACGAGGCCCAGGGGCCATGGCTCACGGGCCCAGCCGCTCCACAGCACGTGGGATCTTCCCAGACCAGGGCACGAACCCGTGTCCCCTGCATTGGTAGGTGGACTCCCAACCACTGCACCACCAGGGAAGCCCGGCAGGCAGATTCTTAACCACTGTGCCACTGGGGAAGTCCTTACCATGGACTCTTAACTCATCACCCTTCCTCAGCGGAAGCTTGTAAATTGATTTGCCTGTCCCGGCCTTGGGTTTAAAGCAGCTGAGTGTGATGGGGAAAGACCGAGGCTGGTGTGCACACTCCACCCCCTGAGGCCACGTGCATTCTTCTCTCGGGATATCGAAAAGCCCTGTGGTAAACACATGACTACTTTTGTGATGACAAGTACGAAGGCTCTCCTGTGGTTTTTAAACAGCTGTATTGAGGTATAACATACATACCATAAAATTCAGCCACGTTAACTGTAGCATTCAATGATTTTTTAAGGTAAATTTACAAAGTTGTGGAACCATCCCCACAATCCAGTATTAGAACCACCCCAGATGACTCTCCCGAGCCCATTGCAGCCATTCATCTGACTTTCAGAGTTTAATAATAGGATGTTATAACAGTGTCTCCTAAGGTAGAGTATTTGGAACTCCTGGCTCAGATCGCTAGGGACAGAGTCAGAATCTCTAGGAGTGGTGCGTGGACCTACAGTTTTAACGGGTGAACCAGGTGATTCCAAAGTAAAACAGAGTTTGAGAATAGCTATTGCACATCTGAGGTTTGTCCTTATTTTTCAGAATGTCATTGTCTAAATCTGTGGACTCCAAAACAGAGTTTGCAAGGAGACCCATTGAGGTGCAGGAGGAGAAGATTAGAATGTCTATTCACATTTCATTTTCATCTTCAAAATTACAGCAAAATTTAAACTTTACTAATAGCTTTAAGATTGACCCTGGGACCCCCCACTCCATATATCAGATGAACTTTTTTTTTTTTTTTTTTTTTTTTTGCGGTACGCGGGCCTCTCACTGTTGTGGCCTCTCCCGTTGTGGAGCACAGGCTCCGGACGGGCAGGCTCAGCGGCCATGGCTCACGGGCCCAGCCGCTCCGCGGCACGCGGGATCTTCCTGGACTGGGACACGAACCCATATCCCCTGCATCGGCAGGCGGACTCTCAACCACTGTGCCACCAGGGAAGCCCCAGATAAACTTTTATCAGGCACAGTCCTTGAGGTGTCCTGCGAAAGGAGTTGGAATTCTACGATTGTTTATTTTCAGAACATTGAAATTCACATTGTCTTTTATGAGTGTCCAGGTGACTGGTTTTAGGGATGTTATTTAACTAAAGTAATCTCAGAGGAAAGAGGGCAGGTGGCTTTACAGGGTTCCTGCAGGGAAACTCCAGATGATCCATACAAGCCCAAGTAAACCACAAGGAAATGGCCAACACATTATGAGATAAACCCATGACAGGCTAAGGAGATGTGATGCTTTTTCCTCTGCCTTATTCATTTACTTATTGGCATCTTTAAAAAACTGAGAGAGAGGGCTTCCCTGGTGGCGCAGTGGTTGGGGGTCCGCCTGCCGATGCAGGGGACATGGGTTCATGCCCCAGTCCGGGAAGATCCCACATGCCGTGGAGTGGCTGGGCCCGTGATCCATGGCTGCTGAGCCTGCGCGTCCGGAGCCTGTGCTCCACAACTGGAAGGGCCACAACAGTGAGAGGCCTGCGTACCGCCAAAAAAAAAAAACAAAAAAAAACTGAGAGAGAATTCACAAACCATAACATTTACCCATTAAGTGTACAGGTCAGCGTTTTTTAGTATATTCTCAGCATTGTGCAATCGTCACTGCTATCTCATTTCAGAATGTTTTCACCAACCCAAAGAGGGACCCCCGATCTCTTAAGACTCCCACCCCTACCCCAGCCCCTGGCAACCACGCGTCTACTATTTGTGTCTGTGGTTTGCCTGTTCTGGACATTTCAGTTGAAGGGAATCAATCAATACCTTTTACACCTGGCTTATTTCACTTGGCATGGCATCCCCAAGATTGCAGCACGTGTCAGCGCTTCATGCCCCTTATGACAGATATGACAGTTTGAATCTATAATTTTAAATAATTTACATAATTATAATTTAAAATTTATAATTCTCAGTGCCCCTTACCCTGAGTATATGTTATTTTGAGGTATTAGCTAATTCTGTGAAATACGCTGTTTTCATTTTTATCATATCATTTTAGAATTTTTTTGTTGTTTCATAATGCACAATATAATATTTATACAATTTAAATATACATGTGTGGAAGGTACTTAAATTTTTTCTCAACATCTTCAAAGTATTTTGAGACGAATATTCTTTATTACCTGGAATATGTAGTCATCTATTTTATTTTACTCCCCTCAGCAAGTGGAAATATCTTTAACTTTTATTAATAAATGTATCTGAAAAAAAATGGATGAGTGTGGGAAGTGGGGGCCTCGTGGTGTCCTGTGTCAGAGAAGCCCAAGACCAAGAGCGCTCTTCTAGGCTGTTTTGTACATGTAAATTCTTATTTTTCAAAAAAAACACAGTTCCCATTATTTCACGTATTTTGGTCTGTGAACTGTGATTTTTCACTTAACGTTTTGTCTCTGATATTGTTTTAGTATTTGTTAGAGTTGGAATCTACTGATCATTTTTTTCCTTTTCTTTTTAATGAGTATGTTGGTGAATGTATGAGTTTGTGGTTTACTTTCCTGCACAAGATATATACACACAGGATGCATTCGGTTGTCAGTGCTTGCTGTGTCCCAGATAGTGTCCCTCTTGCTTTCTGCATCCATAGGAAACAGAGAAGGTTATGTTTTCTCGAGGAAGAATTTTTTGTCTGTTGTGTTTTTCTCTGGGACACAGAGCTTACTTTGTTTTTTACTGATTTAAAAAATTCCTAATACTTTCTTAGGATACATTTTTTTTTTCCTGCAGAAAAAATAAACAACATGGGTAAGTACAAATAAAAAACACTGAAATCACCTGTATTTACGTCACTCAGTGATAGCCAGTGTTAACACCTGGGTGTATAAAATGCCAAGCTATTTCTCTGCCTTTGTGTCTGTGGAGATGTGTACTTTGTTTCTCTCTCTCTCTGTTCGTTTTTTCTTTTCAACAAGAAGGCATCATATTTTTGTAATTCTTTTGAACTAGAGTTGAGCATCAAAACTGTCAAGTTGAAACATATGTATATATGCCTGGGCCCTCCTCTATTCTTTAAGTGTCAGGGGCCCAAGCATATATATATACTTCTTAAAATCTTTACTGGTTACTCGGAGAGGCATTTCTGGTTAAGAACCACTGTTGGAATAACACTGTCCAGCTTCTTTCTTTTCACATATGTCATGATTATGATCCTTTTTAATGGTTTTATAATAGGGCCAGGACTAGGTAGGGTTAAGGAGAGTGAGGCCTGCACCCAGGGAGCAAAACTTATCGAGATGGCAAGAAAACGCCGTCATCAAGACAAATCATACTGTAATGCGGTACTTAAAAAACTCCAAATTCATGCGAAAAATCCAAATCTTAAATTGACAGTATCCAATTCAGCATTCGCCCAGTTTGGCCTCACCACCCTAACCCCGGTTTTACGGTGGCAGTGGCTTCATGTCCGGTTCTCAGCCTTGGCATATTGACATCCGGGCTGGATAATTTTTTGCTGTGGGGACCACCCTGTGCACTGTAGGGTGTTGAGCAGCATCCTTGCCCTCTACCATCTCGATGCCTGTAGCACACTCCCCCGGCACCTGCTTTGTCACACCCTCAGTTATCTCCAGACGCTGCCCAGTGGGGGGCAAAGTCTCCCAAGTTGAGAACCCCTGTGTAATACGTGGTTCAGTTTCAATGAATTGAAATTTGTCGCCTCTGTCGTGCGGAAAGATGTGTACTGTTAAGCGGTAAACGTTGTGTTTATGCAGTCACTTAGCGTGTAAGACAGTTGATTCACTTGGAAGTGGTAGCTCTAAGGCTGTTTCTGTGGAGGTGGGCCTTTGAGGTTAATGAGTTACCAGCTCTGAGCTCAATTTGGGGAGTGAAGGGGGCCTATTGAAACAGGAATTCCTTCTCTTCAATAGTGTATTTTTACCAGTTGCAACCCATGCATCCTATCTGGTAACATGATGAGTGTTCGTAAGGGGTGATGTTTTCATTGCATTTGGAAAGAAAATGGATATTCACGGTGACTCGGCATTTAACTTCTGTATTACTGTTTCCTGAAATACAGGCTGGAGTTCTCATTGGGAAATGTCCCTGCCATGGATTATTAATGAGAAATGGAGGCCTGTTTTTTTCACTGAATCTCCATATCTCATTTGTTGGCTGGGCTGCCCTAGGATGACCAAAACATCACAAGGTGTGAGATATCCACCGAAGGGCCCAAGTCAGAGGCCTTTGTATACGGAGATCTTGATTCTTCACCCAACTTCTGACCTCACGTGGGGCTATTTTGCCCTCCCTCCTTAAGAGGGCCAGTGGTTCCCCCCCAGGGAAAAAAGAGTTGTAACCTGTCTCTGTGGATACCACATCTGTTTTTATTTTCCCCTGGTATTTTTTAAGTAAGAAGAAATGTGTGTAGGTTAAAGGGCCTATGGGGAGGAGGCTAGAGATAAACACTGTACAATGTGAAACTCTTCCATATGGGGAATGTGAGGATGTTTGAGGACTGGGCCTCAATACGAACACTAGCCGAGCTCCTGGTAATTACCAGTGCCTTCATGATATATGTGGATTGCCATTTGGTGTGTGGACAAGCCTTTTGTTTGCAAATTAAAAGAGAATTTCAGAATCAACGGTTATGACCCCTCTTCCCTGAAACAGTAGGAAAGTGGGATAAGTATCAGTTTAAGAGAGAGAGAAATGAACGTGGAGATAGTAAACCAGTCTGCCTGTGATGTTGGTCCAGTTCAGTCACCATCATTTTCTAGTTTGTTGTCAAATGGTTCCCTGATCTGAGAGTGAGGTCTTTGCAAAACTCTGGGCTGTTTCTCTTTTTTGCCTTGCCCTAGTGTTGTTTCACCTGGAATGCAAAACCCCAAAGCTCTGTGTTATCCCACATTTGAGATATGAGTGGAAATACTTCTGTAGACAGAATCAGATTGCTTATAAAATCCTAAGGTTTGTGGAAGATGCCCTGAACTCAGCCTTTCATTCAAATCCACTGTTACTAAAACTTGCCAGCCAGAGCAATTACTTTGTCAAAGGTCTTGTTCTTGCTCCTAATGTTAAGTAATAATTTGGTCCAGGTGCTGGGGAATGTGGGCAAAAAAAATGAAGACATGCGTCCATGGCTAGAACATAAATTATAGAGTTTAGAAAAAATGTTCTTGATTTAGTCTCTCCCGGAGAGGGAACCTTTCTGTAAATCTTCAGTCCTCGTTATAATTTTAAAGTTAAATTCTTTATGATTAAAAGCACTTGGCAAATAATGATTCATTTAAACTGTAGTTCTGATATATTACTCTAATTATTGTTACCATGCCGTGCCCTTTGGCCTGGAAGTGAAACTCGCGTCCTCTTGACACCAGAGGTTAACAGAGCAGGAAGCCAGAGCAGTGTGTGTGCCTGCATAACCAGAATAATTTAGTAATTGTCTAATTACCTGAGGAGTATAATGCCACTGCTAAAAATAGTATTAAAAAATTAAATGAAAGTCCTTTTCTTGTTTCTCATAACCCATCTGTTCTCTATTTTGGGCAACCATGTGTTCATGGGTATGAAACGTGATTCATTCTAAAAGATCGGATGGCTTCTGGTCTGTTGGATAAAATATGTTTTTAATGGAACACAGCATTCAGTAACTTCACAAACATCTCCAGCTTCCGAGACTCAGTTGTAGAGGCAGGAAGACTATTGTAGGTCTTTTGTCCTAAACTGTGACTTAAAATCTGGAACTGATGTTGGTCAATTTTGATATTTATTTCTTCTTAGAAATGGAAAAAAAGTTCATGACAAATGAGGACTTCTAACCAGTATCTTAGGAATATTGAGTTGTTTGTTTGTTCAACAAATATCTCTTGCTAGTTACTATGGCCCTTGGTACTAGAATTCAGTAGACAAGCTGTCTGTTCTCATGGTCTAACGGGAGAATTATCAGGTAAAGGATTCAGTTTTAGCCAGTGGAGACAATAACACACATGGTGATGGAGAAGCGTGGCTCCCAGTGGGGTGGGCACAGGGGGCGGCATGGATCAGGGGGCTCAGGGGAGGTGACTTTGAGGAGGAAACATTGAATGGAGACCTGAATGATGAGGTGGAGTGAGCTAGCTCTGCAGGGATGTGGGAAACAGTGTTCTAGGAAGTGGGTCCCGTAAGTGCAAAGGCCCTGAGGCAGGAAGGAGGTTGGACAGAGAGGCTAATCAGGTGGGTCATGGGAGGGCACCTGAGTGTTTCTTATTGAACACTAACTCATAGACTGTTGACAAGTGGTCTTAATTTTTTATTGTATTTTAGGGCAGTAGAACCCCTTTATTCAAAGCTAGGCCTTCATGGTACCCGGTGTGTAACACAGATGGGTATGGGGTTGCTTGTCCTCCACGTTTGATGGTGCTGAGCGGGTTTCTCGGGATTTCTCTACTCAGCACGTGGGGTGAAAACCACCCCCTAGCCCACTCCTCTCATTTGCGGGAAAAGGTCACACAGCTGTTCACACCCACCCGAGAATCAGGCTCAGATTTCTCAGCCTTCAGTACTCTTTTTACCATGTTGCTCAAAACCTTTTCCCCAACTTAACCCATTAGGAGGCCAAGCTGTGCTTTGAAAGGAACGGATGAGGGCTGTGTAAGCAACAGAACTGCTTCTTAGACAAAAGTTAGGGTCCCTGGCCAGTGTGGAAGGCAAAGCTTGAGTACATTTAAGTTTACTCTTGAAAATCTACCCCCAGTGGACTTGTAGGTACCATTTTGCAGTGTGTCCAGCCAGCCAGGCTTCTTTCTGGTTGTTACTGATATGCTCCCCGGACCTGCCCTTGGTTGCTTGTTACCCCCTAGAGCCCCCGTCCATACTGTTGAATTCATTTTTTAAAAAAATTTACTTATTTTTGGCTGTGTTCGGTCTTCGTTGCTGCGCGTGGGCTTTTCTCTCTAGTTGCGGCGGGCGGGGGCTACTCTTCGTTGCGGTGCGTGAGCTTCTCCTTGCGGTGGCTTCTCTTGTTGCGGACCACGGGCTCTAGGCTTTGGTAGTTGTGGCACATGGGCTTGGTTGCTCCGCGGCATGTGGGATCTTCCTGGACCTGAGACGGAACCCGTGTCCCCTGCATTGGCAGGCGGATTCTTAACCACTGCGCCACCAGGGAAGTCCCCTGTCTTCAATTTTAAACTGAGAGGAATGTCCATTTAAAACAGCAGTTCTAAACTGGGCATGATTTTGGTCTCCATGGGCAATTGGCAACATCTGAAGAGAGTTTTGTTCTCCTGTTGCAACTGGGGGTTGCGTCTGGCATCTAGTAGATGGAGGCCAGAGAAGCTGCTAGCCATCCCACTATGCACAGGACTCTCCCCCTGCCGCCAGCCCCAACGGAGAATTATCTCCCTCAAATGTCAGCAGTGCCGAGGTCCGGACGCCCTGGTCTGAAGCAGCAGCATCACTTGAAGTGTAATGGGGCCCCCACTCGGTCAGAGGCCCCCAGCACCACCCAAAGGAAGGCACGTTCCCAGGTTCTCAGGTAGCATCACCCACATTCACCAAGCTGTCATTTTTTTCCTCTATTTATTTTGCATTTTTGTTTTTGGCTGAACGCCCGTGACCGGATCCCTGACTTGCACGCCCTCATGGCAGTGTTACTGGAGACACCCCCAGAGTGACGTGTGTTAGGGCAGCTGAAAGAGAAGCAGCGACTCCGCAGGGTCGTTCTTCTTCCCTCTTGAGGTCCTTCCGTGTCTCTGGTCATCTTCCTCGTTGGTCTCCTCTTCTCCTAGCAATCCCAGGACCCGCCCGCTCAGAAGGGCCCCGCGCTCACCACCAAGGTGCGGCGGACCATGGGCACCCGCGTGCACGAAGCCGTCAAGGCCATCGCGCTGTGCCACAACGTCACCCCCGTGTACGAGTCCAGCGGTGTCACCGACCAGGCCGAGGCGGAGAAGCAGTACGAGGACTCCTGCCGCGTGTACCAGGCGTCCAGCCCGGACGAGGTAAGCCCCGGCATGCGGGATGCCCTGCCCATTTCCCACCTGCTCCAGGTGGGGCCGCCTGTCAGGGCAGCAGGATCCGGGACGATGCTGGGCCGCTAGGGAAACAGGCTGGCAAATGCCTGCAGCCCTTGATCTTCCTCTAGAAGGAGTAGCCTTGGACTTGAGATACATCCTGAGTTAGGAAGCAGCGAGAGATCTTGTTTGTGGTTCAGACGGGCAGTGCATAAGGGGCACAGGTCCCATGAAACCACTTTACTTTTTTAAAAAACAGCTTAATTAGGATATAATACACATACCATACAATCGCCCGTGTGACAGATACATACAGGTCAGTGGTTTTTTTAAATAGTATGTTCACGGAGTTATGCAACCATTACCACAGTCGATTTTAGAATCGATTTTTGTGACACTTTTGTCAACCCAAAAGGAAGCACTCCGTGCCTGTATTCCCGTAGACTCCCACCCTCCCTCCCTCCAGCCCCTGGCAACCACTGACCTACTTTCTATCTCTGTAGATTTGCCTATTCTGGACATTTCATACAAATGGAAAGATACACACACATTTTGCATCTCACTTCTTTCACTTAGCATGTATTTTCAAGATTCATCCGTGTGGTAGCATGTATCTATACTTCATGCCTTTTTATGGATGAACAATATTCCATTGAATGGGTAATACTGTGTTTTGTTTATCCAGTCTTTGGTTGATGAACATTCGGACCGTTGATATATTTTCTATGCATATAATATATATATATGTGTGTATTTTCTTTGGGGGGGCTATTGTGCTATGAACACGTGTCCAGGTTTTTGCGCAGACATATGTGTTCATTTCTCTTGGTGTACGTGTAGGAGAGGGATTGCTGGGTCATGTTAAATTTATGTTTAGCCTTTTGAGAAACTGCCACACTGTTTTCTAAAGTGGCTGTACCGTTTTAAATTCCCACCTGCAAGGTATGAGGGCTCCAGTTTCTCTGCATCTTAGCCGACACTTGTCATTGTCCCTCCTTTTGATTCTCGCCGATCTAGTGAGTGTGAAGTGAAATCTCATTGTGGTTTTGATTGGTGTTTCTGATACCAAAGGTTAATAACGTTGATAACGTTGAGCATCTTTTTATGTGCTTATTGGCCCCTTTATGTATCTTCCTTGGAGAAATGTCTATCCAGGCCCTCTGCCCACTTTTAATTGTGTTATGTGTCTTTTTGTTATTGAGTTGTAAGAGTTCTTTATGTATTTGAGATAAAAGCCTCCTGTCAGATTGCGGTATGCGGGCCTCTCACTGTTGTGGCCTCTCCTGTTGCGGAGCACAGGCTCTGGACGCGCAGGCTCAGCGGCCATGGCTCATGGGCCCAGCCGCTCCGCGGCATGTGGGATCTTCCCAGACCGGGGCACGAACCCGTGTCCCCTGCATCGGCAGGCGGACTCTCAACCACTGCGCCACCAGGGAGGCCCCCATTCTATCTTTTATGTTCTTGATGGTGTCCTTTGAAACGTGGAGGTTTTAAATTTTGATGAAGTCTAGTAAGCCAGATATTTTTGTATCTAAGCATCAACTCTTGCTAAAGCTGAAAGGATTCATGTAATTCTGTGTTCAAGAGCATAGGACCTGGTAATACAGTTGCCTGTGTAGTGTTTTCTGTAAGAAGCCCCTAACTGCTTTTTCTCTTAGGGTGCCATATGATAGGAACGCCTTTTGTGTAGGTGTAGGCAGAGAACTCCCTCGCCCAGCATGAAAATGGTATCATGTCCTTTGCTCCCTGACTTGAGTGTAGTTAAGACACAGTCCATGTTTTACTAGTCTGTTAACATTTTGGTTTTTTTTTTATTTTCCAGTCTTCCTTCCTTTCTTTTTTCTTTCCTTAAAAAAAACTTTTATTCTGATTATGGAAGCAATTTTTTGTAGTGTGGAAAATTTGGAAATTTCAGAAGAATATAAAGAAGGAAATGGGTTATTTGCAACTTCACTCATAAAAGATAACAATAGGTAACTTCCCTTGAGTATTTGGTACACGTCAGGTCCCATTTGACGTACTGTGTATTATTCATTAAATCTTCCCAGCAACTAAGAGGTACTATGATTATCCCCATTTTCAGAAGAGAAAGGTCAAGGACAGAGAGATTAAATACTTGGCCTGAAGTTCCTAGTTTTTTGTTTTTTTTTTTTAAGAGTTCAAAGTATAGTGGCTTTTCTTTTCTCTTATTATTTTTTAATTGAAGTATAGTTGATTTACAATATTATATGAGTTTCAGGAGTACAGAGTGATTTGATATTTTTAGAGATTATACTCCATATAAAGTTATTATAAAATATTGGCTATATTCCCTGTGCTGTACATTACATTTTTATATCTTCCCTGGATTTTTTTTTTTAGACTTTTTAATTTTGAAGTACTTTCAGATTTTTGGAAAAGTTGTAAAATTAACACAAAGAAGTCCCTTTACCCAAACTTTACTCAGATTCTTCAAATGTGAACACTTCTCTGCTTTTGCTTCATCTTCACCTTTGAAGAGTAAAAGCTTCAGGCATGATCCCCTTTTATTCCTAAATATTTCCTAAAAATCTCCCTACAAAACAAGGTCATTTATCAGAATCAGGAAATTAATGTTGATACAGTCTGTTATCTGACTTGCAGATCTTATTAAAATTGCATCAACTGTCGCACTCACTTTTTTTTTTTTTTTTTTTACAAAAAAAGAAAAAAATATTTTCCCCAGATCAGTAACCAGTCCAGGAGTACGCACCACGTTCAGTTGTACCGCCTCTGGTGTCCCTTTTATTTTTATTTTTTAAATTTAATTTTTCTTTTTGGCCAAGCCGTGCAGCATGTGGGATCTTAGTTCCCCAACCAGGGGTCGAACCTACGTCCCCCTGCAGTGGAAGCTCGGAGTCATAACCACTGGACCATCTGGTGTTTCTATGAACCTGGCACAGTTCCTCAGCTTTCCTTGACCGTCACAGCCTCGACTCTGTTGAAGAATACAGGTTATCTGTTTTGTAGAATGTCGCTCAGTTTGTATTTGACATTTTCTTATGATGTTGACTCAGGTTATGCATTTCTGGCACTGTCCTCGGTGCAGGGTATCCGGAGACGCGTGATGTTGGCGTGTCTAGGTCTCGGAGATGTTAACTTAGGTTTCTTGGCTAAGGTGGTGTCTCCCAGGTTTCCTCCTGGTAAAGTTGCCGTTTTCTGTGGCTGACTTACGTTACAACACCAGTCCCCTAAGTGACAGGGTCAGGGCTTTAACCCAGGGAGTTTGTTTTCAGAGCCCAAACTCTTAATCCTTTTACTAAACCATTTTTCAGAAACCACTAAATATTAATTTTTATTAATTTGATATATAGCCCCTCCACTAGGTTTTCGTGTATTTTTTCGTAAAAAAATGAGCATTTTAATATAGTTATGGGTTTTGCCTATATTTGTTCTTTTTTCACTAATATTTTATCATACCTGTTTCTCCATTTTCTTGAACATTACACAGTTTTTCAGATTCACTGCCTACGGTATGGACCCTAATGTCTTCAACTGTTCTCATATTATTGGAATTTAGGTTATTTCTATGTTTGAGCAACAGTGTTTATAAACATTTGCAGTGAGTATCCTTACACTTGCTATTTCTAGAAATGGTGTGACGGGGTTCATTAATTCACCAGGTATTTTTGAGTGCCTCCCGTGGGCCAGGCACTGTGGAGTCTACGTTAAACAAGGCAGCAGCTCACACCCCTTGGGGCAGCAGGAGTGAGACAGTTGCCTGAGCGGGTTCCTTATCCCCACTGTGTGTCTGTGACATGGGACCCACAGGAGGGTGTCGTGAGGCCCTTAGTACGTGGTCAGTAAATCCTGTGGGTCAAACTGAATGAGTATGTTTAAGGCTCATGACGTAAATTACCAGAGTGCTTCCCGGGATTTTCTTTTTTTTTTTTAACCATTTTACTCTTCCGCCAATGTTGCAAGGATTCCCAGTCATGGTGATGATGGTGATGATTTTTGTTCATTTTAAGAAGGAGGGACGGGCTTCTTTGGTACGTGAAGTGTTTTGGAGGTCTGGACTCATCTGAGAATATCCGTGAACCAGTGGTTGACGTGATGTGCGGGCGGAGGTGGGGGAGGGTGGCACAGTAAGAATCTTTTCCAAAGGTCAGAAATGGCAGGACACTTGGGTGTGTCTTTCCCTGCCCAGTCTCTTCTTCCTCCTTTTCTGGGGCAATGGAATGTGTCCCCTGGGAGATGACTCCTCATCCGCTTGGTGTTTGTGGAAGAGCTCCAGCTGTGGAGCCCAGTTCCTCTGTTGACCATTGATATTTGAACCAGGCTTTTTAGGGGTGAAAAATCTGGTAACTCTTGGCCAAATCCTGAGATGAGAATTGTGTGCAGAGAGAAGGGGGAGGTGGGGGATAGGTATGGGTGAGCCTACTGAGACTTGTGCCCTGGGACCAGAAGCTTGTCGTATTTGTCACCGTGTCTTAACCAGGGTTAGTCTGCTTGATCTTGCCTATCCGTTTCGGAATGGGAGGGTGATACCATTGAATGGTCTCTGTGAGAAAGGACCAGATTCTTGGTAGTTATGGACTGGGGACCAGTAGCTTGTGGGTATTTCACAGAATTTAAATTAAATGTTGGTGATCCCATCAGCACTTGTGCCTCTGGGCTCCGATTGGCTATTGACATGCATATGTGACGGTCTTTAATGCCTGTCCCACACCCCTGGTTCCCACTGAACTTTGATATATTTGTTTTAGGGCAGTGCAAAGATTTTTCCATGAAGGTAAATCTTCCATGGAATGCTTTGTGCTTTTCAGCTCCTTTTTGTTAAAGAGAAGAGCCCTTTATCTCTGCTGTCCATTAATTGCCTTTGGATTCAGATTTGTTTTGTTTTTCTAAGATTCTGAATAGCAGTTTGCTCTTTTTCAAAAAAAGGTATTTTCTTTTGGTCTTTGGTGTCTTCACAGAGGTCGGTGTTACTTTCTTGGTTTCCTTTTCCCCACAGCTTTATTTATTTTTTTTATTACACAGTCATTTCATGTTTATGATAGAATATATGAAAATGTAGAGAAGAAAAAAAAGTAAACCATAGTCCTACTAACTGAAGGTATAACGACTGTTAATATTTTACTCACCAGCCTTTTAAACTACTTCAAAAGATGCGTACCTCAAAATATAAATCTGTTTATGTAAATATACCGTCTGACAGAAAATAGGTTAAATCTAGTTCCAGTGAAATCTTTCAGAAAGCTGTACTGTTTCCAGATCCCTGTGGGATTCCACGTAGGAGTGGCTGGGTCTAGAATCCTACCTTTGAAATTCTATATCAATAAAACCTGGCTGGTGCGGGCAAGGTCAGTTGATGGAATACATACAGAAGCCAGTGTCCTCTTTACTTTGGAGCTCCTGGAGTAATTTCTACCAGTTGGCCTAGGATTCATTTCCTGTAACAGAAAGCAGGATTTCCTAAATTTGTTTCCTGTGCACATTCCGCCTGGGAAGCCTTGAAGTGTCTGTATTCAGCTATTGATTATGGCCTGGGGGGCACTGCCCCCACCCCCGCCCGCACCCCCCCCCCCAACCCCCTGCCTGTACAGTAAACTCCCAGGGGAAATGAGACAGATGTAATCTGGCCAGAGAGAAGTGGTCCTAAGATGCTGGGGCGAGCAGGCTTCAGCCCTGACAGCATCCCATCGTTTGCAGGATATTAGGCAGTGTTGGAGGTGGGGTGCAGTGGAGGGGGGGGTCACTGTGATACAACTCTTAACGTGTCCTTCTTGGCGTGAGTGGTCAAGGAAGTGCTCTCCTCCGAGCAGATAGAATCCACCCTGGGACTCGTTCATTTGTCTAAAGAAGTTGATAAACATAACCTGTAATTTTCACTCGGTAGTGATAACCACTGTTTACGTTCGGGTGTAGAGTTACCCAGATTTTTCCTAAATGTGGGCATATATGTAGAATTACAGTTGTATGTTTCTCTGGTACAGAATCACACTATAGTACGAGGAGGGAAGGAGGGTGAAGTGGGTTAAGTCATGTCCTTGAGAAAGCCAGATGGTTTTCATGGTCCTGTAGGGTTTATGTGTACGTGCGTGTGTGTGCGCGTGCATGTGGGCGCGTGTACATATGTGCACGAGTGTGGGTGTGAACACATGTGCACGTGATGTGTGCACGGCTGCTGTTAGAGCGTGTGTGGCGTGTGGATGTGCATGGGTGTGTGTGCGTGTGTGTGAGTGTAAATGAAAGTGGCCTGCTGTATGTGGCTGTGCCTTGAGTAACTCAGTGATTTCAGAACCCTTAGTTACAAGTTCTGGGTAATGTGTAGGATGTTCTGTGTGGCCACCCCTGCTCAGGGCGCAGTGCGAGAAGTCTATCTCCATCTTCCCCTGAGGCACCCCGCCCCCTCCTTTCTCACAGTCTCTACACAGGGCCCCTCCCCTGACCTCTGCCTCCGAGCTGCCCACTGTTCTCAATATCTGAGTACCTTTGCAGAGATAATTCTTTGCATACATTAGAATTTTCCTCACCCTTTAATTATTAACCTATTTAAAAAATTTAAGAGCACAATTGTAAATTATAGATAAAGTTTTGCACCTTGCTTTGCGTTACTCATCCTTCTAAAGCATGTCCGTGTGTGTGGTGTCGCTGTGTGGGACGTCAGCTGAGTTTTGCTAAAATGTTGGGTTGCTGTGTGTTCTGTCATCTCGCAATGGCATTTCAAGACCTTCATTTCCACTAATTTTTCTGAAAGATGGGGGCATCACACTACCCCTCCTTACCCCGCAGTGCAGCTGCGGGTCGTGTGTCACTGCCAGGGCGGACTTGATTAGCGGTGTGATTTTAAGCTGCACTCAGCCTCCTCGTAGGTAGAGAGGGGCTGATAACATCACACGGAGCTCATGGCCCTTAGAGAAGCGAGGGAGCAGTGAGGGGAGCGGTGATGCTGCCAGTGGTAAGAAGGGGTCACCTGTTGCTTATCTGCTCTGTTCCAGGCACCGCGTTACGGGCATCCCTTACCACCCAGAATTACTGTGATCGTGCTGTTTGCAAATGAGGCATAGATTGGCTAAGGAATATTCCCAAGGTCACACGGCTGGCGAGATTAAAACCCGCAGCCCATGTCCAGAGGTGGGGCTCGTAACCCCACAGGACCACGTCACTACCCATGGCATGATGGCTTGAAGGTGCTTTGTCAACTCACAAGTGCTGTAGACAGTGAAGCACTCGCATTTGGGGAGCTCAGGGCGGATCCTGGGTGAAGTTCCAGAGTGCCCAATTATTTTTACCCACTCCGGTCCCCTTGGGACACATGCACTGAGCCAGTGTTGTGTCTGGGATCTCCAAAACTCAGTGGCACCTTTTGTGTGTGTCCCTTCCCTCTTTTCTCATCTTATAAGCTTCCAGGCTTGGTGATAATAACCGTCTTCTGCCAGACCCCAGAAGCCTACCTTCTGAGCGTCTTGCCTTCACCGTCCGTCTCTTCAGGATCCAGCCCTTAGAAGGGAAAACCAAAAAGGATGTGTTTCTGCGCTAGTCCACAGTAACCTTGAAATGGCCCCCTTGCAAGTGGCCGTGAGAGTTGGGCGAAGAGCGAGTGGGTCTCTCCTCCAGACGTGAGTCTGTAGATGGAGAGCATTCCTGCATCCATTAGAATGTCAGAAGCTGGGAGTAATGCAGACAGGGGTGATATAAGAAAAAGGGGTATAGTGAAGGTACAGCTAATCTAGAAGCAGATTTTATTTTTAGTCTCCCCCCCCCCCCGCACTAATTATAAGAGTAACATTAGCTTGTTATAGAAAAAGAAAAAAAATGACAGGAAAGAAAAGCCAAAAATGTTTTGGTGTTTTTCCTGCCTATTTCTCTTCTGTATATATACGATATATGTTCGATGACCTTGATTTGTTCCCTTGCATTATCCCTTTCCGGTAACTATAGTAAGAATATTCTTAGTGGCTGCTCTATATTCTGCTGCTTAGATACACCACAGATTATTTTCTCTGTCTCCCAAGTGTAACATTTAGGTTGTCCCCCACTTGTGGCTGTCGTAAATAATGTCATGATGGAGAGCCTCGCTCATTCAGTCTCTCTGTACATCTCTCAGCATGCATGAAAGGTCTCAGTTGTCTCATTTTGCATTTTCTTAACGCTGTTGTAAAGAATGAGGATAAAAACCGTTGGGGAAAGGTAAGCCTGTGGCCTTGAGGGGGGGCTGGCAATCTCCCGTCCCTTTGCAGCCTTGGGGTTTCTTTTTCCTCCATAACCACATCCTTGTCGGTCCCCTGAATGCCTCCTCGTGTCTGAGCCTCAGCTCCAGGCTTCAGACAATGCCAGCATTCAGATGTGTGCACGATGGAGTGTGGAGTGTTGACCCAGAGAGATTTAGGAGGCTGGTGGGGCTCTACCATCACGTTGCCAGGGCCTTGGACCTGAGGGTGAGGTCAAAGAACAGCGGTCGGGAACTTAAGGAAAAAATCCTCCATCAATGTTATGTATTAACCACTGGGGTAGAATTTTGAAAGAAGATTTTGGTTGCTCAGAAGATAGGGGTCCTGTGTCAGGCAGGACTATGGGATTTTGGGGGCACTGTAGAAAACTGTCAAATGAGCCTTCCTTGGTATTAGCTCATCTGCGGCCATACATGCAAAAGTCCTGTCCCGTATCACATTAGTATTGGTCCAGAATGGACTTAAGTAAATAGTCGTTTCTAAGTGGCTAAACTTTTATGGAGATGATGCCATTCTTCCTTTTCAAATACTTGTTTTTAGCAGAGTTAAGTCCCAAGAGGCTGAATTTCAAGTATAGGATCAGGAAATTCGGATCAGGGAGTGGCTTTTTATTCTACCACCTTGTCCACTGATGCTTAAAAGTAGCAGGCTGGGGCTTCCCTGGTGGCGCAGTGGTTGAGAGTCCGCCTGCTGATGCAGGGGACGCGGGTTAGTGCCCCGGTCCGGGAAGATCCCACATGCCGCGGAGCGGCTGGGCCCGTGAGCCATGGCCGCTGAGCCTGCACGTCTGGAGTCTGTGCTCCGCAGCGGGAGAGGCCACACCGGTGAAAGGCCTGCGTACCGCAAAAAAAAAAAAAAAAAATGTAGCAGGCTGTTTTTTGTTTGCTCCATGCTGTGTTTAAAAGAAAAGCAGCAATATTTAAAAATCACTCAGTGTTCTATAAAAATCAGCTTCTCCTGAGAAAGATCAGATCTGGAAAGACTGGGCCCAGTTTCCACCTGGCAGCCGTTAGCCCCCTCCCCCAAGCCCTGTCCCTAGGTGGCCGGCCCTGCCCCGGTCCGCTGCCTGCCCTGCTCCTGTTGGCGTTCGAACCTGCAAACCACCATGTGGCACATTTTGGAGCCTATTTCTTAATAAAGTAAAGAATACCTAGGTCTGTGGGTATTTATAAGCTTGAAAGGCCTGGCTTCAGGCAGACTGGCCGTTCTTTGTAAGCCTGGGTGTTTATCTGATTGAATGCCCCCAAAGCACCGTTTTAATCAGATGGCAGATTCATGCATGTTCTTGTATTTCATATGCATCCTGCTTTTGACAGGAATTCAAGGCTCTTTAGCCTGTCTGGCATAATTCCCAAGCACACATTCCCAGGTACAAAGGGAAGATTATTAAAGCTTGTCACAGGTGGTTCATTGCTGACCAACAAATGATGAAAAAGCCCTTTCATGGACAGCTCTGACAAGAATTCTTCAGATGGGCTTTTTTTTTTTGGAGGCGGAAGGGTGGAGTAGGAGGCTCTTTTTTTAATTTTCTGACCCAAACCAGACGCACAGCTGACTCGTGGAGCCCAGATCCCCCGCTCCGGCCCTTTCTTGGTTTCTAGCGTTTGCTTTTGCCTCTCATTTATTTGTTCATTCATTTACCTTTTACGAGGTTTCTTTTTCTGCTGCTCTTCTGACCTCCGGGTAGTCTGACCCGACGCCCCCTGAGACCCCAGCTCTGGCTGTTAAGGACAGCGAGGCTCAAGACCCTGAGATTGGGGACTTCCCTGGCGGTCCAGTGGTTAAGACTCCACGCTTCCACTACAGGGGGGTGCGGGTTTGATCCCTGGTCAGGGAACTAAGATCCCACCTGCGGTGTAGTGCGGCTGTAAGAAAGAAAAAAAAGACCCTGAAATCCTTTCTGATTTGGCAATACAGGATGATTCCTTTGAATTGAAGCTCAGACCCTCTAGCAGAAGTAGCCTCATTTACATCATCTTGTTTCAGGAAGGAATGGAGTCGTCCCACCTGACCGCTGAAATGTTTGTCCCCGCTGCTGTTGAGAAGGGTTAGTGAGCTCCCCAGTTCTAAACTGCTCTCTTCTCAGTAGGACCTGGGGGATTTTATATGTTGTGGTAGAAAGCAGCTTTAAATTAAAGCTGACTTAATGTTAAAGTTGGAATAAGGGAGTGTAAGGTGAGAAAGAAAGGCTCCCCTGCAGGGCTCATATCCTGTTGGAATCAGCCCCCAAGGGGACTTATGAGGTTTTGATTAGGACCTTGGACCCAAGGGGTGGGAGATGGGAGGTGGGGCAACCAGCGCAGTCAAAGTAGGTTCCTTAACTCCCTCGAGGGGTTTGCTGTAGAAGAAAGCATGGTTAGAAGATGTTTCCATTCAGCTGTAATTCATGCTTCCCCGGGAACACTTGTCGCTGTGTTCATGGTTCAACTTCCCCTCCAGCACAGTCCTGTGGGGTCCGCGGCAGGGGGACCCAGGCTGGCCAAGGCCAGAACTGCCTCTACGGCCCTGAAAGCCACTTCCCGTTCTGGAGTTTCAGATCCTTTCTTGATTGAAGTTAAGAACAGGCTTTGGGGGAATTAGTGTATCTCCTTGAAGCCCAGTATTACAGACTCTTCACATCTTTTCAGAGCAATTAAATACGTTTTTAAGGGGTGAAACAACAGCTGTTTAAAAGCAAGGATGAAAAAATCTTTTCCCTGGCGGTCGTGTTGGAAAGCATCCGAAGAAGAATTTCCTTTTTCTTTGTTACTAAACTGGTATGTAGAGGAGGATGTAAATTTAGTCAAGCTACGTATTTGTAATAATCTCGTATTGTGTTGGGATATTTATTTACTTAATTAAAATTAAAAATATTAAAAATAAAAGATGGGGCTTCCCTGGTGGCGCAGTGGTTGAGAGTTCGCCTGCCGATGCAGGGGACACGGGTTCGTGCCCCGGTCTGGGAAGATCCCACATGCCGCGGAGCGGCTGGGCCTGTGAGCCATGGCCGCTGAGCCTGCGCGTCTGGAGCCTGTGCTCCGCAACGGGAGAGGCCACAACAGTGAGAGGCCCATGTACCGCTAAATAAATAAATAACTAAATAAAAGAAGTGCGTGTACACACTAAAATATTTCAGTAGTATATAGAGAGAAGAGTGAAGTAATTTCTCTTCATGTGTATCATCCTATAAGCGTTTTAGTGCATGTACCCAAAGTTTTTAATATTTATATGGATGGGATTTTTAAATTGATATCAGTGTTTACTGATTTGTTCATTTTAAACTTGGAAAGAAGATTGTTAGCAGATAGGACAGGCCATATTGAAATTCAGAGTGATTAGATGAAACAACTATATGAATGAGTTTCCAAAGACTTATGAAGGTTAGTAGCAAAACAAACAAAACCAAACTTGATTAGCCCTTTCTTTTGGAGGTGGAGGTCAGTGGGGATTAGGAGGTGGGCACCTTTGGGGGCTGTTACTATGCCTGCCATGCCCCCCGTCAACTTTCTAACGGTGACAGTGAGTCGGGTGACCGGGCACACCCACTAAGGATGCACTGATGTGTGTGCACCCATGTTTAGAGAACAGGCATTGGATGGCCCGGGATTGGCACTTTCCCTTGGGCTACTTGGGTCAGCTAGACACAGGATTCGATCTCATCTCAGCCCATGGTAGCTGCCCGCCGAGAACAGCTCACCTGGCCTCTCTGACTCTGTTTCTTCGTCCGTCGGGTAGAGCTGCTTGGTACTTCCTGCCTCCATGGGCTGTGCTGACAAGTAAACACGAAGACCTTGTGGTTTGTACGCTGTAGGCTCTTTGTACTTACCCCTGTCTCCCCCCCACCCCATGGCGCAGCCCCCTTCCTGTGGCAGTGGCGGTGAGGGCTTGGTGGTCTCCCCTCCCCAGCTCCCCCTTCTGTCCCCGCCTTTTCCACTCCTATTTCCTTCTTTCCTTGAAGACCCCAGACCAGATTCATCTGTAGACGTGTTTTATTTTCATCATGGGCGCTTAAAACGTGCAGCTTAGTGGCTTACATTGAAAAGTTAGAGATCTCAGGGACAAGGTCAGATTTCTGGTTTTTCTTGAGAAACTGGAAGCTCTGGCCACCCTGGGTCCGCATTCCCGCGGGGCAGCCTCCTTCAGAGGGGGCACTGGCTCCTGCCTGCCGCAGTTCCCACTGGTCTGGCCCCTGTCTTGGAATTTGCATTCTCCATGCCTTTGACTGGAAGTGAAGCAAACCTTGCTCGGGCTGTGAGAAGATTCCAGCTGGTGACAGAACCGTGGTCCTAGGAAGTGTAGCGGGTGGTGGAGGATCCAGGTTCCTGCCTAGCCGGCCGTTGCCCCGGAGCATCACCTCAGGCAACTTAATGAGCTTCCGCAAGCCTCAGTTTCCTCATCTGTACAGACCAGCGTTCTCCCCGTCAGTACTGCCTGCCATGTGGGGTGGGGTGATTCTCTGTCATGGGGGCTGTCCTGTGTGTTGTAGGATGTTTAGCAGAATCCCTGGCCTCCACCCACGAGATGTCAGTAGAAAATATCCACCCCCTCCTCAGCTGTGAAGCCCAAACTGTCCCCAGACGTTGCCATGTGCCCCTTGGGGGGCGGAGCTGCCCAGTCGAGCACTGCTGTAGATGCCCTCCTGGCTGAGTGTGTGTGAGTTTAACAGGGAGCCTGGAGGTGAGTCGCCCCACCCCGGCGTCGTGCTCCTGGCTTCCCCATGTTTGTGGTTGGCCTGGCCTGGTGTTGCTCCTTCCAGACGTGATCTCTGGTTGTGGTGATCCTTGAGCCTGTGCGGTTCTCTCTGCCACAGCTCTGGCGCGTGGCCTGCTTTAGGGCCCAGGAGAGACGGCAGCTATGAGCGCGGAGCCCCCCCTCCCGCAGGCCTAGAGGGGCGGGGGCGGGGCTGTCACCGGCCAGCACGACCTCCTCCAGGGATGCAGGCCCTGCTCAGCCTCACCTGTCTCTGCTCCCCCATCCACCTTTATGTTCATTTGCTTGACCTGTGAACCAGGATCCTCGGCTGTGTATCTGACCTTCGACCCTTGTCACATTTAGGTGGCCCTGGTGCAGTGGACCGAAAGTGTGGGCTTAACACTGGTGGGCCGTGACCAGTCTTCCATGCAGCTGAGGACCCCTGGTGACCAGATCCTGAACTTCACCATCTTGCAGATCTTCCCTTTCACCTACGAAAGCAAACGCATGGGCATCATCGTGAGGGTGAGTTGTCTTTTATTTATAATTTAAAATGGTTAAAAAAAAAAACCAAACCTGCCTAAGTCTGCTGTGTATGTCCCTGTGGCTGGACATTCTTTCTTACCCCTTTCTTTATTGTATTATTGCCTGTCATTCAGACTAACAAGAGGATTTAATTCCCTCAGAAGAAAGAGAATTAGTTCATCAGTTGGACGGATCTCGGATAGCTTTTGGTTAACCCACTTCCAGAGTGAAAGGTCTAATGAGTGTAGATTGAGCATTTCTTGGTAATAATACATTTCTCACCGTATACGCTTTCATTTAATTAAATGTTATTTTCTATTGAGGTGACATTCACATGACATAAATTAATCATTTAAATGTGTAATTCAGTGGCATTTAGTACATTCACAGTGTCTTGCATCCACCACTTTGGTGGAAACATTGGCATCACTGCAAAAGGGAACCTTGTATCTATTAAGTGGTCACTCTCCATACCTTCTTCCCCGTAGGCCCTGGAAACCTCCCGTCTCCTTTCTGTCTCTAGGATTTACCTATTCTGGGTATTTCATATAAATGGGACTATACAATATGTGACCTTCTGTATCTGGCTCCTTTCACTTAGCATAATGTTTTAGAGAGTCATCCATTTGTAGCATATATACATACTTCATTCCTTTTTATGACTGAGTAGTATTTCATGTTGATTAGCCATTCATCCATCAGTGGACATTTGGGTTGTTTCCACCTTTTGGCTATTGTGAATAGTGTTGCTATGAACATTCGTGTATAAGGATTTGAGCATCTGTTTTCAGTTCTTCTTTTTTTTTTTTTTCGGTACACGGGCCTCTCACTGTTGTGGCCTCTCCCGTTGTGGAGCACAGGCTCCGGACGCGCAGGCTCAGCGGCCATGGCTCACGGGCCCAGCCGCTCTGCGGCATGTGGGATCTTCCCGGACCGGGGCACGATCCCATGTCCCCTGCATCGGCAGGCGAACTCTCAACCACTGCGCCACCAGGGAAGCCCTGTTTTCAGTTCTTTTGAGTAGATACCTAGGAGTGGAATTGCTGGGTCCGTTTCCCAGTTGCTGGATAATTCTATCTTTTAACTTTATGAGGAGTCGCCAAACTTCTCTACAAAATGCTGCACCACTTCTAGGGTTGGCCAAAAAGTTCGTTCAGGTCCTTCTGTAAGATGTTACAGAAGGACCTGAACAAACTTCTTGGCCAGCCTGATACATTCTACCAGCAGTGTATGAAGCTTCTGGTTTCTCCACATCCTCATCAGTGCTTGTTATTTCCCTTTTTTTTTTTTTTTTTCATTGTAGCCGTCCTAGTTGCTGTGAAGTGGTATTTCATTGTGGTTTTGATTTGCGTTTTCCTAATAGCTAATGATGTTGAGCATCTTCTCATATACTTATTGACCACTTGTATTCTTCCTTGGAGACATGTCTGTTCAAGTCGTTTGCCCACTTTTGCAATGGGTAGTCTTTTATTGTTGTAAGAGTTCTTTACGTAGTCTGGATACTAGATCCTTATCAGAGATATGGCATACAAATATTTTCTTTCATTCTGTAGCTTGTCTTTTTGCTTTCTTGATAAAATTCTTTGGATGCACAGAAGTTACTAATTTTGTCCAATTTATTTTTTTCCTCTGTTGCTCTTGACTTTGGTGTCACATCTGAGAGTCCATTGCTAAACCTAAGGTCATGAAAATTTACCCCTGTGTTTTCTTTTAAAAGTTTTTGTAGTTTTATCTCTTTAGATCATTGATCCATTTTGAGTTATTTTCATATATGGTGTGAGTTAGGGGTTTTAACGTCGTTCTTTTGTGTGTGGATGGAGAGTCGTCCCAGCACCGTTTGCTGCAGAGACTATTGTTTTCCCATTGAATAGTCTTGATACCCTTGTAATTAGATATTTTCGATGATTTTTCATTCATACAGTCACAGAAGTTACTGGAAAAAAGTGTCGTGATCACTCAACATCGTCATTTTGGCATTAATATTTCAGATTTTCTTTTTATATTTTTTGAAGCTTTTATTGAAGTACAGCATACAAAGAGAAAAGTGCAAACCTCAGGAGTGTACAGCTCAAGTGTTAACAAAGTAATAAACACAGTGTCGTTCGCATCCCGAGCAAGGAACAGAATCCCTCCCACCATCACCCCAGCAGCTCCCTCGTACCCCTTTCTGGTTACTGCATCCTTTCTTCCCACAAGGATATAACCACTGTCCCATTTATACCACTGACTGATTTTGTCTTTTTTTGAACTTTATATAAAGGAAACTGTACAGTAGATACCCTTTTGTGTTTGAGTTCGTTTGCTCAAATTTATATTTATGTGTTGATCCACACTTTTGCATGTATTATAGTTTAAAAAATTTTTTAAACAAAGAAAACATTGTGCATTCAATTGAAATCCCATCTATCCTTTCTAGATGTGCTTCCTCTTCAGTCCTACCCCAGGTTTATCACTCCTATGAATTTTAAAATACTATTATCAGACACACTGGGTGTAAATAATATGTATTATGGTTTTCATGTTTTTATTCTCTATAAAATGTCATTGTATATATATTATTATTCCACATCCTAATTTTTGTTTAACATTTTACAAAAAGCTTTATTTATGTTGATGCATGTAATCCCACTTTATTTCTCTTTGCTGACTTGTTGTATTGCATTGTGCAAATATACCTCAGTTCCTTCCGTCTGTTGCCATTCTCTCTTGATACACGTTTAGGTCATTGCCACTTTTTTTGCCGATAGAAAGACCGCTGCCATGTGTAGCCTTGTCTGCTGCAGTCTCCACTGTACATATGTCCGTGTTTTTCTGTGGACTACACCCAGAGGTGGACTTGCTGGGTGGTAGAATGTATACATCTTTAACTTTACCAGGTTTTTTCAACTTTTTCTCCAAAGTGCTTATACTAATCTTAGTCCCACTGTTTTTCTACATCCTCACCAACACTTGATAGTGTCGGACTTTTAAAATCTTGCCAATCTGAATTAATACCTTGTTTTCCTATTTGCTCTTTTACTCGCACTTTCCATTCTGGGAAGCCTGGAAGCCCTGTGTTCATAAGCCACTCTGCTCAGTAGTTCTTAAACCTGGCTGATAGGGACTTCCCTGGTGGCGCAGTGGATAAGAATCTGCCTGCCAATGTAGGGGACACAGGTTCGAGCCCTGGTCCGGGAAGATCCCACATGCCGCAGAGCAACTAAGCCCATGTGCCACGACTACTGAGCCCTGTGCCACAACTACTGAAGCAGCATGCCACAACTACTGAAGCCAGCGTGCCTAGAACCCGTGCTCCGCAACAAGAGAAGCCACCACAGTGAGAAGCCGCGCACGCACAGCAGCGAAGAGTAGCCCCCGCTCGCCGCAACTAGAGAAGGCCTGAGCGCAGCAACGAAGACCCAGCATGGCCAAAAATAAATAAAACGAGATCTAAACAAACAAACAAACAAAACCTGGCTGATCATCGGAATTAACCATCGGAGCTTTAAAAATTGCAGACTACTTTGGTCCCAGTCCTATTTTGGTATTGAGATGGTTCCCTGGTGTTCTTAAAGGTTCTTCACATTGTTTGGCTTGGCTGGAGAAAATGCTGCCCCAGATCATGAGAATCTTTGGAATACGACTCTCTCATTTTTTAAACAAATGAGGATCCCCTCCGCCCTATCTACACAAGTGTTTCATGCCTTAGGGGTCAGAGTTGTAGATCCTATTGTAGTAAATTAGTAATAATAGAATTAGTAATAGGAGTAATTAGTAATAGTACTAGCAGCATTAGTAATAGGAACAGAGTTAGGAACAATAATAATAACAGAGGTAACATTTAAATGGTGCTTATTGGGTGCTAGTCACTGTTGTAAATGATTTGCATAAAGCAACTCATGTAATTCTCGTAATACCATTGCAGTTGGCATTTAACAGAGGAGAAAATTGAGGTATAGAGAGAAGAAGAAATCTCCCTAAGTTCCTATAGTTAGAAAAGGTGGAGCTGGGCTTCTGCCCCAGGCTGTCTGGCTCCCAGGTCATGCTCTTTACCGCCAGGCCCTGGGAGTTCGGGTGTGATGAGAGGGATGTGGGAAAGCTCACAGAGCACCCACAGTAATGTTGAGGGCAGTGTGTTAATTACGTATGGCGTTGTGACAGATTATCCCGCATGTGATGGCTTAAAACAACAGGAAGTGTTATCTGACGATTTCTGGGGGCCAAGGAGTCCGGGTGCAGCCTCGCCGGGCCCTCTGCCTCGGGATCTCTCATAGGCTGCAGTCATCCAAGGTTCAGCCGGGGCAGGATTCACTGCCAGGTGAAATCAGTGTTGTCAGCAAGAGTCAGTTCCTTGAAGTTGTTGGGCTGAGGGCTTTAGTTCTATACCAGCTGCTGGCCAGAGGCCACCCTCATCCACTGCCCCACAGGCCTCTCCATAGACTGGCTCCCACATCAGCTGGCTTCACCCAAGTGAGTCTGTGAGAGTGTGAACAAGAGAGAAGGCACGTCATCTCAGAACCGACCTCCCTTCACTTTTGCCTTATTCTGTTATTAGAAGCAGGTCCCTGGGTCCAGCCCACCACTTGGTGAGCCTGGATCACCCAGGGGTGTGAACACCCCGGGAGGTGGGGAAAGTGGGAGTCACTGAAGAGGCTGTTTCTCCAGGTAAAAGTTAGAAACAGCTCCATGAGCTGCAGTACTGATGGTCCAGTGACACAGAGTACGAATGTGCCTTGAAAACGACACATTTTAAGGGATTTTTATGTCCCCGGTGCCAGTAGTCTTCAGACTCTACCAGACATACATCCTTGGCAGTTTTTGAGTGGGATGGGGGCTTTTCTTCCCATGCAGCTGCTGCTTTTCCCACTGGTCTGCACCTATCCTGCCCCGTGGCTTTTAAACCGTATCTTGAGTGCATGTCTGATGTCAGGAACATCCATGGCCTGGAAGCAGCCACATGATTCCTGTGGGTGGGTGTTTCCTGGGGAATTAGAGTCATTATCTACTATGGAATTGCTTTTATTTTGTTCCAGCCTTTATTTTTCCAAGTTCTAGGGCCATGGTCTATGTTGGAGTCATTTGAGGGTTGAATCATCATCAAATAGTCCCGATATCAGCCGTTCTAGAATAAGTGGGCTGAGTGCGTCACCCTTCCTTTAGTTGCAAAGGGCTATCATTCCCAGACATGCATCACATTTAATGAGATGTGACCCCTGTATCTTCTCACAGCAAGAACGGGATCTGTGTCTGGGAGTATGGGATACTGTTGGGTGGGCAAATCTATCATTACTTTACAATAGTGCTCCACCCTTCCCAGATTATGTTTTTAGAAAAATCAGCATTGGGAACAGATAAGTATGTATAGAAGGGGATCAGAACCTTTCATCTGTATTTTCATCACCCAAAGACAACCATTCTTGCCTTTTCAGGGAATTTCCCTTCAGTTTTTTCTCTAAGCATAAATGAGTGTAAATAGCCACACGCAATTTTATAAAACTGGCTTCAAACTCCACCTAAAGCTTTCTAAAACTCCCACCCCCTCCACTGAATAATAATGTTCTCATATTATTAAAACATGATTTTTATGATTTTAATGTGGGCATGGTGTTTTGCTGAAAAAATGTAGCATTATTTAATCAACTATTCCTTTCTTGGATACTTAGGTTGTTTTCCATCTCTCACTACTAACAATGAATCTGTGCACGTCCATCTTTGTTAGGCTGTCTTTAATGTGATGCATATTATTTTGCTAATATTTTTGTTTTCTGACCTGTCTCCCTCTCTATCTTTGGTTTTGCAGGGTGCAAATCCGTGCCCATGGCTGTGGAGCTAGCTCTCCACTTAGCACGAATCTCACTGTTCTCCTTTCGCGAAACGATTCTCATCCTGGGGCCATCTTGCCCCCAGGGGACATGGGGACACATCTGGGGACATTTTTAGTTGTTGCAGCTCAGAGGGTGGTGCCACTGGCATCTAGTGGATAGAGGTCAGGACAGCCTCATACCAAAGAACGTTCCAGCCCCAAATGTTCATCGTGCCAGGGCTGAGAAACTCTGTTCTGATGTGGCCATCTTTTCTGTCTGTTGTTTGAAAGTAACTGCCCAGTTACCTGATGTGAGGAAGTTTTCCCTCGGTTATAAAATGGTTCTTAACCTGGTTTAATGATGGTTGACAGTTATAGTTTTGTTCTCACCTGGCTCATCAACGCTCTTAAACTTATGTGTGAGCTCATGGACGGTTCTGTGCGGCATCTTCTTACCCTCACCAAGCAAGGTCTGGTCTTTCTGTGAATCTCTCTTCTGAGAAGGTCAGTGAGGTTAGAGAAGCCGGTTTCGTCGGGGCTTGCGTGTTTGTCTCTGTGTCGCCAGTTTTGTTTTTGTTGTGTTACAAGATGTTCCACTGCCCTCCCCTCACCCTTCCCCCTTGGCGTGCTGAAGTCGGATCACTGGTATAGATCATACCCTTGTCACTGTCTGAATAAAAGAGGCCTTTGAACAGGTGCCAGAGTCAGGCCACAGTGGAAAAAGATGAGGCCCCAAAACAATGCAACACAACCAGCAGATCTCTGTAAATTTATAGCATAATCTTGCCATAATATGGGAACGAAGTAACCTTGTGATGAACTTGGTGGGAGGAAATGACTAACGGGAGGAGACAGTCGGTACAGTATTTATATTGGCCAAGATGTCCGAGTTCTCTTGAGCCCCTTCTGGAGTAGAGGAAGCTGGGGAGGGGGACGTTATTTCCCATAGCAGCATTTGGGTGAAGGCGAAAGGAAAAAGAAACCTCAGATGCTTTCATGTTCAGACCCCACTGCTATCTTTGGCCCGAGTCACAAGCAAGCATAGATGCAATCCATCAAAGAAGCAGCCTGCAGTTCTAATGCTGTTCTAATGCTTTTAAAGTGCAGGTGCCTGTTCGTGGCCTGTGGGTGCTTTTATGAGTAAGCATGTTGTTCTGAAAGATTGTCCGTGATCAGAGGCATTCGGAAGTTACTTTAGTAGATGAAACTATACCACTGATTTGACCTTGGGTATTTATTTCCTATTCAATGAAGAGCTTACAGGCATGCATTCTGGGCTTCCTGGGGTAGCAGAATTTAGGCACAAGGTGGTGATGGCCGTGCTCAGTTAGCCTTGCTCATCTCCATTGCCTCCAGCCTCTCTGTGATGCAGGTCTGTGAGGAAAGAGTCATGGGATAAAAATTGACGATTTCACCGTCATTCCTTAAAGCCAGGGTTTCTCAGCCTCAGCACCATTGACATTTGGGGCGGGATGATTCTCTGTTGCAGGGACCGCCCTGTGCATTGTAGGCCGGTTAGCAGCATCCTTGGTCTCCACCCACTAGATGCCGGTAGCACCTCCCAGTTGAGATAATCAAATATGTGTCCAGACATTGTCGGAAGTCCCCTGGGGGCAAAACCACCCCCATTCAGACCCCCAGCTTAAACCTTGTTTTCTACAAACAGTGCGACTGAGGGTCTTGAGGAGTGACTGTCACCCCAACAGGAATAATAACACTGGGTGAGCGTTTTCTGTGGATGTTGGCCCTTTGCTACCTGCTCTATGTAGATGATCTTGTTTAAGCCCCAGCAAGCTATACGGTAAGAGTTGTTAGGATCCCGGTTTTACAGAGGAGGAAACTGAGGTCTAGAGAAAAGAAGTAGCTTGTCCAGGTGCACACAGCTGGGAGCTGGTACCGGGTCTAAGCATCTGATGTCTGTGCTGTGATGTCACCCTCTCCCCAGAAAATCTGGTCAGTGTGAACTGAAAATCTGGGTACTTTGCTCTCTAGCTAAGTCCTCAGGTAGACGTAAGGGTCCCATGTTGTCTAGAGCAGTAGCTGTCAACTGAGGCAATGTGTCCCCCAGGGGACATTTGTTAATGTCTGGAGACATTTTGGTTGTCACCATGGGGATTGCTGCTGGCATCTAGTGGGCTAGGGATGCCGCGGGAGATGGTGCAGTGCAGAGTCCAGCCCCCTCACGGCAAAGAATTATCCAGCCCCAAATATTAACAGTGCCGAGGCTGAGAAACCCTGATCTCGAGAATTATCTTACTTCCCGACTCTTGCTGGTAGACCACATTTTGGCAATACTGGCAGCCCCGCGTATAAATTTAAAATTATCTTACAGTGTGAGGGTCAGTCTGTTCCCGTTAGAATAGTAATAACTGTAAAAACAGAGTTCGTCAATCCTTTTGATCTTGCTTTCATCATTTAATGATTTTCCAAATGCTTTGAGTTTTCTTGTTTTCTGTGGCCTTTGCCCCAAAGTGAGGCTCCCCTCTCACTTTTCATCTTCGGCCAAGTGAGAAAACACTGGCGTCCACTGAGTACACTTTGTGCAGCGTCTCTCGTGGGAAGCGGCCACTGGAGCGGAACCAAGTGTTCCTCTTGGGTGTTCATTCCTCCCGGCTCCCCCTCTAGGATGAATCGACTGGGGAGATTACGTTTTACATGAAGGGAGCGGATGTCGTCATGGCTGGCATCGTGCAGTACAACGACTGGCTGGAGGAAGAGGTAAGCGTGACGTGGGGTGTGGAAACGGGGCCTCGGACGCGTGTCCTGGAGTCTGTCCCTTGCATGGAATAGTGAGGTGGGTCCCTGCATGCGTTTTCTGGGGCAATGTAACAAATCACCCCCAAACTTAGCAGCTTAGGAGGACGTGTGTAATTTCTTACAGTTTCTGCGAATCAGCAGTCCAGGCACAGCTTGGCTGGGTCCTCAGCTCAGGGTCTCTTCGGCTTTGGTCAAGGGGTCACCCAAGGCTGGGGTCTCATCTGAAGGCTCAGCTGGGGCGGGACCCACTTCCCAGCCCACTTAGTGGTCATGGGCAGGATTCAGCTCCTCAGTGCCTCTAGGCCGGAGGCAGCCACGTTCCTTGCCATGTGGATGAAACAGAGAGAAGTGAAACAGAGAGATGAAACAGAGAGAAGTGACCTTGGAAACGACCTCCCCTCACTTTGCCACATTCTGTCTCTTAGGAACAAGGCACTGGGTCCAGTGCACACTCAGGGCAGGTGAACGTACAAGGGTGTGGGTACCAGGAGGCGGGCATCATGGGGCCCCGTCACAGGCCGCCTTGTCCCGGATTGTGACGTGGGAATTGGCTGCAGCAGGGAGGGAAGGAACCCTCCGGTCTGTCAGGCCGTTTCTGTTTCATCTCCCATCTCCAGGCGCAGAATTCACATTTTATGTTCAGTAATATCATATTTCCAATTAGTGAGTAACAAACCCAAATGCCGACAGGGGCTAGGCAGGTAACTCAGGTGAATGAAACGGGCCAGTATGTGTTTCCTGACAGCATCACACTTTGTGTGTTGAACGTGTTGGAATATTCTTCACTTGACAGCTGTGTTTCGTGGGACCGTGTGGAAACAGCCGCCTTTCAGTATCACTGGCTGTGGTCATTTGGGAAAGTGCTCTTGTCAAAGGTTCAGTTTTTCCAATGAGCCAGAAATCCAGATTAGTCTCTGAGATCTTACTGCATTGACTTAAATTTTGAGACCCCTTTGGGAGGTTTGCTGAGAGAGACTGCTTTAGGGGAAAGCAGCGTTCTGATTTACCATTGCGCTGTCCCCTTGGGAGGGGCATCCACTTCAGCCTCCAGCCCTCCCCAGAGAGAGTCCGGGATACAGAGCCCTTAGTGCGGCTCTCCGCTGACCAGGGTTTGCTTTTCAGTGTGGAAACATGGCCCGGGAAGGGCTGCGGGTGCTTGTGGTGGCGAAGAAATCTCTAGCAGAGGAGCAGTATCAAGACTTTGAGGTCAGTGGTTCTGTGACTTTTCTTTTACTTTTTAGCCCCACTCACCTCCCCATCTTCCCCTCCCTCATTCTGCTCTGGCCAGACTGACGTCATTTCTGAGCACACCAGGTTCTTCTCTCTGCCTAGTACTCTCCTCCCTCACAGAGCTCCAAGGCCCCCCTCCCTCACTTCCTTTGGGTCTCAGCTCAAATGCCACCTCCTCTGAGAAATCTTCCTGGATCCCCCATCTAAAGCAGCCCCACCTCATCACTCCCCGTTGTCACCCTGTTGAACGTTCTTCACTGCATTTATCACCAGCTGTAATGACTTTATGTACGTATTTTCACATTCTTTTTTTTTTTTTTTTTTTTTTTTTTTTTTTTTTGCGGTACATGGGCCTCTCACTGTTGTGGCCTCTCCCGTTGCGGGGCACAGGCTCCGGACACACAGGCTCAGCGGCCATGGCTCACGGGCCCAGCTGCTCCGCGGCATGTGGGATCTTTCCGGACCGGGGCACGAACCCGTGGCCCCTGCATCGGCAGGCGGACTCTAAACCACTGCGCCACCAGGGAAGCCCTCAGATTATTTTTGATAGCTTCTTTCTGGAATAAAATCTTTTTGAGAGCAGAGACTTTATCAGTTTGGTTTGCTCTTGTACCCCAACACTTACGATAGTCATTATAAACCTTCTGAAAAATATGAAATGAAACCTTCAAATTTGAAATTGTAAACCTTCTTGAAGCCCTAATTTTTTTAAGCTGTAAAAAATGTTGGATTTGAACTCGATCATTGACTTTCACTGCCAAGGCTTCCAGTATAAATATGTCTTGTTAATTGTCATCTCGTCCCATGGATTGTGTGTTCCTTCAGGGGGAGGGTCCTTGTGGTACCCCCAGTCCTGGCACAAAGCTGAATGAATGTATTTACACGTGACTGAAGGGGAGAGAGACCAGGTTGGGGGAAAGGCTTCTGCGGCCCTTGTCCTGCTCCACCCAGAGAAACTGTGCTTGGGTCTGTCTCTTTTATGTGCTTGAGTTCTTTGTAAAGTTTTATTTAACGAGAGTTCTAGCCCTGATAAAATTCTACCTTTCTTTCAATTTTAAAGGCATATGCTTTGTGACTGCTGTATCTTTGTTAACACCGTAAAGAGGAGATAAGCAGAAGGGTTGGGTCGATGGTCTTTGGAAGTAAGACTTTGTCTTTAGACAACCTGGTGGTCAAGAGTTCTTGGTTACAGAGCATATGCTGTGTGGGGAGAATCTACTGTCTTTTGAGGTCTCGAGTTGTACTAATCCTTGTAAAAACCCAGTGAAGTTGGGGCCGTTATTGCCTCTTCGGGGAGGAAAACAGTTGAGGCTCAGAGAAGTTAAGTGACCTGCTAGAAGTTGCACAGCAGGTGAGTGTAGAGCAAAGGGTGGAGCTCCGGTCTGTCCAGTTCCAGCGTCTGGACTGATGAACTGGGAAGGAGGCTGGAGGTCTCAGTTTCACCCCTTTGAGGTTCACCCAGGTGCTGGGGTCCCTGCCCTGTGTGGGGGATGAGACGCTCCCACTGCCAGTTGGTCCGCCTTGCACCTCCCCATCCTAAGTGGTGACAGTGTCCCCTGGTGTGTCCCAGGCCCGCTATGTCCAGGCCAAGCTGAGTGTGCACGACCGTTCCCTCAAAGTGGCCACAGTGATCGAGAGCCTGGAGATGGAGATGGAGCTGCTGTGCCTGACAGGGGTGGAGGACCAGCTCCAGGCGGACGTGAGGCCCACCCTGGAGACCCTGAGGAACGCCGGCATCAAGGTAGGGTGAGCCTGCCTGGACCCACTGCTGAAATAGGTTGCCACATGGCAGTGAATTCCAGACTTAGACCAGTGATCCTGTCAGCGGAGGGTGAAAATTAGAGATGGGGGGAGGCGGGGCCGAGGATGGAAGTAGTGACAGGGAACCGGGCTCGGACAGTGACCTGTAGCCCTCCCGTCCTTGACAGCTGTGGAAGACGTCTTGTGTGTCCGCTTTTGCTGCCGGCTTCCCCTCTGCGTGCCGGGCTCCATGGAGACAGGACCGAGAGCATCTCCTTAGCTCTCAGGACCAGCTGTGTCCCGCGCATTTGTGGTGTTTGTTATATTCTTTTTGAGTGTCCGGCCAGCCAACCAATCTGTCTTTTGGTCTGGGTAACTGAATGACCACCCAACAGAGTGACCATCTGCCCCAACAAACTGCTGTATTTACATTTTTGTTTGGGGCCCAAAAATACATATCTGGTAGTTTAATCCGGAGACGCCAGTAGAGGGCGTCTGGGGAGCGGGCTCCATCTCGGCCGACCCAAGCAAGGGATCGGCAAACTCATCGGCTAGAAGCTCCTGAAAATACGTAGGTTAAGCTGCCTGCCTCTGCCCAGAGCAGCTCTGGGCTGCGTCCTTGGGCCCACATCTGGCACGAGTGCCGTGAGCGGGGCGATGTCAGCAGGACGGATGAGGCCTGGGCCTCTGTTTCCCACCTCATAAAGTTACTGTGAAGGAACAACGCACAGCACTTAACAGCTGCCCGGCACGGTGAACACTCGGGGAACCTTTGTCGTTATTTTCTTTCCTGCGCTTCCCCTGCCGCCAAGATACCCTTTGTCCGATGACTCTAAGGCCCCCTCCCCACTTGCCCACTGGGAGCAGAGGGTTAATGGGTGAATCAGCAGGGTAGGAAGCACATCCATTTAGACTCTGAAGACCTGGGTTCTGGGCCTGGTCGGGACAGGAACTAGCTGTGTGGCTTTGGGCAAGTCACCCACCCTCTCTGAGCCTGCCACAGTGAGGCGCACAGTGCTCAGTTATGAGGCGAGGAAGACCTGGCACGTTTACCGTCGGCGTTTTAATTAGGGTTCAGTCCCCTGAGATTGCTCGGGGGCATCCGGCCGCGTAGAAAGACCCTGTGGAACGTGACAAATCAGTGTTTCCTGTGGGACATGGAAGTGACCCCTCGTCCATACAGCCTTCCCCTTCTTTGAGATTATTTATTGCTTTAAGGAAAGTTTCCGGAACGGGGATTAGGAGGGCAGAGGCTGAGCTTCACGACGTCTGCTGCAGCATGTGGCCAGTTTTTCAAAAGTGCCACACCAGCTTTTCCTGCCACCAGCGGCGGACGCCCAAGGTCTTGAAGCCCTTGAACTGGGGCCTTTCCTGTGGTTCGTTGGGGACATTGTAGGCCTCAAGGAGGTAAATGGAACGTATCAAGTTCAGCTTGATGTGTTTGGAAACTCGGCTGACACAGGCGACAGGCTAGCCTCAAACGCTAACCAAGGGGACCCCTTCCGTGCGGTAATTTCAGGTTTGGATGCTGACGGGGGACAAGCTGGAGACAGCTACATGCACAGCAAAGAATGCACATCTGGTGACCAGAAACCAAGACATCCACGTTTTTCGGCTGGTAAAGCGTTGTCTGCTCTGGGGCCCTGTGGGGTGATGCTACCGTTTGCCCTGTAACCTCATAGCCTCGCGTGGACCCCTGGGTGGGGGGTGGCGGGAGCTCATGTCGTTGGTTTGGGTGGGATCACTGAATGACCCAGGCGAGGCTCAACGATTCCTGCCGGTGGTGGTGCAGGAGCGCCTGGTTACCGCCCCATGTTAACCTGTGTTCTTAACCCGGTGCTGACTGTGGTCCCTTTGAGGAGCTGACGGGAGTTAGGCATGATCAGCGTGAAGGATGCAGATGAGCTCATACATGTGAAATTGTACATACAAGTCTGGGATTTTCCTGAACCCTTCGAAGCCCAGTCCTTGGGTAGGAAATCAGTTCCAGATCGCAGATACTGGCCTGTCTTCCCTCCTGAAGGAAACCCTTGAGTAACCTTTAGAAGGAGGCGTGTTGGGAATTCCCTGCCCTGGTGGCCAGCGCTTGGCCCAAACAGTGCAGGCACAAGGAGCTGCTCCAGGGCTCGAAGCCAAGGACGGTGATTGGCCTTATTGAGTTGGGAGTTGGGAGGGGCACTAGGTCCCCTCTGGGGCCAGATGTGGTGGTCCTACTTATCTGTCATCAGAGCTACCAAGCCAGACAACTGGATCTAGACGTTTTGGGGGTCTCCCCCCATACCCCTGCCTTTGGTCTATAGCCCGTTGAAGCTTTGTGAAATCCAGCAGTTTCGGGACTAGCACAACCAGCATCGTGTAGAGACAGATACAGTGGATCCTCATTATGGATTCTGTATTTGCAAATTCACCCACTCACTAAAACTTGTTTGTAACCCGAAAATCAATACTCGAGGTGCTTTCAGAGCCCTATATGGACGCATTCACAGCAGTGGAAAGTTTGAGTCATCTGACGAGTGAGTTCCTAACTGAAGTGGAGAGGGGCGACGCTCTGCCTTTTTAAAAAAAATTTATCGATTGGTTTATTTTCGGCTGTGTTGCTGCGTGCAGTCTTTCTCTAGTTGCGGTGAGTGGGGCCTACTCTTTGCTGCGGTGCACGGGCTTCTCATTGCGGTGGCTCCTCTTGTTGCAGAGCACGGGCTCTAGGTGCGCGGGCTTCAGTAGTTGTGGCTCGCGGGCTCTAGAGTGCAGGCTCAGTAGTTGTGGCACACGGGCTTAGTTGCTCCACGGCATGTGGGATCTTCCCGGACCAGGGCTCAAACCCGTGTCCCCTGCATTGGCAGGCGGATTCTTAACCACTGCGCCACTAGGGAAGCCCGCTCTGCCTTCTTGTCTCAGCTCTCAGGCGGACGCAAGGGTCCTTTTCAGTCTACTCAGTGCCACGTTTTTTGCATTTTTGTGGGGTTTTTTGTTAGCAGTTTCACTGTTTAACATGGCCCCCAGCACAGAGCTGGGAACTGACCATATCCCTGAGTGCAGGAAGGCTGTGATGAGGCTCCTGGAGATAAGCTTCCTCCAGGCATGAGTTACGGTCCTGTTGGCCATGAGTCTAGTGTTAATGAATCAATAATAAACATATTTTTTTTTTTTTTTTTTTTTTGCGGTACGCGGGCCTCTCACTGTTGTGGCCTCTCCCGTTGCGGAGCACAGGCTCCGGACGCGCAGGCTCAGCGGCCATGGCTCACGGGCCCAGCCGCTCCGCGGCATGTGGGATCTTCCCAGACGGGGGCACGAACTCGTGTCCCCTGCATCGGCAGGCGGACTCTCAACCACTGCGCCACTAGGGAAGCCCAATAAACATATTTTTTAATTAAAATTTTTTTTAATTGAAGTGTAGTTGACGTACAGTATTATATGTTTCAGGTGTGCAACACACTGATTCACAGTTTTTAAAAGTTATATTCCATTTATAATTATAAAATACTGTCTATATTCCCTGTGCTGTACAATATATCTTTGTGGCTTATTTATTTTATTTTTTAATTCTTTAATAGATCTTTATTGGAGTATAATTGCTTCACGATACTGTGTTAGTCTCTGTTGTACAACAAAGTGAATCAGCCGTATGCATACATATGTCCCCATATCCCCTCCCTCTTGAGCCTCCCTCCCACCCTCCCTATCCCACCCCTCTAGGTGGTCACAAAGCACCGAGCTGATCTCCCTGTGCTATGGGGCTGCTTCCCACTAGCGGTCTGTTTTACATTTGGTAGTGTATATATGTCCATGCCAATCTCACTTCGCCCCAGCTTCTCCCTCTACCCCTGTGTCCTCAAGTCCATTCTCTATGTCTGTGTCTTTATTCCTGCCCTGCCATTAGGTTTATCAGTACCTTTTTTTTTTTTTTTTTTAGATTCCATATATATGTGTTAGCATACGGTATTTGTTTTTCTCTTTCTGACTTACTTCACTCTGTATGACAGACTCTAGGTCCATCCACCTCACTACAAATAACTCAATTTCGTTTCTTTTTATGGCTGAGTAATATTTCATTGTATATATGTGCCACATCTTCTTTATCCATTCATCTGTGGATGGACATTTAAGTTGCTTCCATGTCCTGGCTATTGTAAATAGAACTGCAGTGAATATTGTGGTACATGTCTTTTTTTGAATTATGGTTTTCTCAGGGTATATGCCCAGTAGTGGGATTGCTGGGTCATATGGTAGTTCTGTTTTTAGTTTCTTAAGGAACTTTCATACTGTTCTCCATAGTGGTTGTATCAATTTACATTCCCACCAACAGTGCAGGAGGGTTCCTTTTTTACTACACCGTTTCCAGCATTTATTGATTCTAGATTTTTTGATAATGGCCATTCTGACCGGCGTGAGGTGATACCTCGTAATTTTGATTTGCATTTCTCTAGTAATTAGTGATGTTGAGCATCTTTTTATATGCCTCTTGGCCATCTGTATGTCTTATTTGGTGAAATGTCTATTTAGGTGTTCTGCCCATTTTTTAATTGATTGTTTGTTTTTTTGATATTGAGCTCCATGAGCTGTTTGTATATTTTGGAGAATAATCCTTTGTCCATTGTTTCATTTGCAAATATTTTCTCCCATTCTGAGGGTTGTCTTTTCATCTTGTTTGTGGTTTCTTTTGCTGTGCAAAAGCTTTGAAGTTTAATTAGGTCCAATTTGTTTAGTTTTGTTTTTATTTTCATTACTCTAGGAGGTGGGTCAAAAAAGATCTTGCTGTGATTTATGTCAAAGAGTGTTCTTCCTGTGTTTTCCTCTGAGAGTTTTGTAGTGTCTGGTTTTACATTTAGGTCTTTAATCCATTTGGAGTTTATTTTTGTGTATGGTGTTAGGGAGTGTTCTAATTTCATTCTTTTACATGTAGCTGTCCAGTTTTCCCAGCACCACTTATTGAAGAAGCACCATTGTATGTTCTTGCCTCCTTTGTCATAAATTAGGTGACCATATGTGCGTGGGTTTATCTCTGGGCTTTCTATCCTGTACCATTGATCTATGTTTCTGTTCTTGTGTCAGTACCATACTGTCTTGATTACTGTAGCTTTGTAGTATAGTTTGAAGTCAGAGAGCCTGATTCCTCTAGCTCTGTTTTTCTTTCTCAAGATTGCTTTGGCTATCCAGGGTCTTTTGTGTTTCCATACGAATTGTAAAATTTTTTTGTTCTAATTCTGTGAAGAATGCCGTAGGTAGTTTGATAGGGATTGCGTTGAATCTGTAGATTGCTTTGGGTGGTACAGTCATTTTCACAATATTCATCTTCTAATCCAAGAACATGGTATATTTCTCCGCCTCTTTGTGTCATCTTTGATTTCTTTCATCATTGTCTTATAGTTTTCTGACAAGTCTTTTGCCTCCTTAGGTTGGTTTATCCTAGGTATTTTATTCTTTTTGTTGTGATGGTAAATGGGATTGTTTCCTTAATTTCTCTTTCTGATTTTTCATTGTTAGTGTATAGGATTGCTAGAGATTTCTGTGCATTAATTTTGTATTCTGCAACCTTACCAAATTCATTGATTAGTTCTAGTAGTTTTCTGGTGGCATCTAGGATTTTCCATGTATAGTATCATGTAACCTGCAAACAGTGACAGTTTTACTTCTTTTCCAACTTGTATGCCTTTTATTTCTTTTTCTTCTCTGATTGCCGTGGCTAGGACTTCCAAAACTATGTTGAAGAGGAGTGGCAAGAGTGGACATCCGTGTCTTGTTCCTGATCTTAGAGGAAATGCTTTCAGTTTTTCACCATTGATTATGATGCTTTCTGTGGGTCTGTCATATATGGCCTTTATTATGTTGAGGTAGGTTCCCTTTATGCCCATTTTCTGGAGCGTTTTTATTATAAATCGGTGTTGAATTTTGTCAAAAGCTTTTTCTGCATCTGTTGAGATGATCATATGGTTTTTATCCTTCAATTTGTTAATATAGTGTATCACATTGATTGATTTGCGTATATTGAAGAATCCTCACATCCCTGGGATAAATCCTACTTGATCATGGTGTATGATCCTTTTAATGTGTTGTTGGACTCTGTTTGCTAGTATTTTGTTCAGGATTTTTGCATCTATGTTCATCAGCGATAGTGGTCTATAATTTTCTTTTTTTGTGATACCTTTTTCTGGTTTTGGTATCAGGGTGGTGGCTTTGTAGGATGAATTTGGGAGTGTTCCTCCCTCTGCAGTTTTTGGAAGAGTTTGAGAAGAATCTGTGTTAGCCCTTCTCTAAATGTTTGATAGAATTCACCTGTGAAGGCATCTGGTCCTGGACTTTTGTTTATTGGAAGATTTTTAATTACGGATTCAATTTCATTACTTGTGATAGGTCTGTTTATGTTTTCTAATTCTTCCTGATTCAGTCTTGGAAAACTGCACCTTTCCAAGAATTTGTCCACTTATTCATGGTTGTCCATTTTATTGGTATATAGCTGTTTGTAGTAGTCTCTGATAATCCTTTGTATTTCTGCAATGTCAGTTGTGATTTCTCCTTTTTCATTTCTAATTTTATTGATTTGCATCCTCTCCCTTTTTTTCCTGACAAGTCTGGCTAAGGGTTTATCAATTTTGTTTATCTTCTCAAAGAACCGGCTTTTCGTTTTATTGATCTTTGCTATTGTTTTCTTTGTTTCTGTTTCATCTATTTCTGCTCTGATCTTTATGATTTCTTTCCTTCTACTGACTTTGGGTTTTCTTTGTTCTTCTTCCTCTAGTTGCTTTAGGTGTAGGGTTAGATGGTTTATTTGAGATTTTTCTTGTTTCTTGAGGTGACATTGAATTGCTATAAACTTCCCTCTTAGAACTGCTTTTGCTACATCCCATAGATTTTGGGTCGTCGTGTTTTTGTTGTCATTTGTCTCTATGTATTCTTTTATTTCTTCTTTGATTTCTTCAGTGATCTCTTGGTTATTTAGTAGTGCACTGTTTAGCCTCCATGTATTTGTGTTTTTTTACAGTTTTTTTCCCCTGTAATTGATTTCCAGTCTCATCACGTTGTGGTCAGAAAAGATGCTTGATACGATTTCAGTTTTCTTAAATTTTCCAAGGCTTGATTTGTGACCCAAGATGTGATCTATCCTGGAGAATGTTCTGTGTGCACTTGAGAAGAAAGTGTATTCTGCCACTTTCGTGTGGAATGTTCTATAAATGTCAATTAAATGTATCTGACCTATTGTGTCATTTAAAGCTTGTGTTTCCTTATTTATTTTCTGTTTGGATGATCTGTCCATTGGTGTAAGTGGGGCGTTAAAGTCCCCTACTATTACTGTGTTACTGTCCATTTCCACTTTCATGGTTGTTAGCATTTGCCTTATGTATTGAGGTGTTCCTATTTTGGGTGCATAAACATTTATAATTGTTATAGCTTCTTCTTGGATTGATCCCTTGATCATTATGTAGTGTCCTTCCTTATCTCTTCTAACAGTCTTTATTTTAAAGTCTATTTTATCTGATACAAGTATTGTTACTCCAGCTTTCTTTTGATTTCCATTTGCATGGTATATGTTTTCCCATCCCTTCACTTTCAGTGTGTATGTGTCCCTAGGTGTGAAGTGGGTCTCTTGTCGACAGCACATATATGGGTCCTGTTTTTGTATCCATTTAGCTAGTCTGTGTCTTTTGGTTGGGGCATTTAATCCATTTACATTCAAGGTTATTATCGAGATGTATGTTTCTATTACCGTTTTCTTAATTGTTTTGGGTTTGTTTTTGTGGGTCTGCTTCTTGTCTTGTGTTTCCTGCCTAGAGAAGTTTCCGTAGCATTTGGTGTAAAGCTCGCTTGGTGGTGCAGAATTCTCTTAGCTTTTGCTTGTCTGAAAGCTTTTGATTTCTCTGTTGAATCTGAATGAGATCCTTGCTGGGTAGAGTAATCTTGGTTATAGGTTTTTCTCTTTCATCACTGTAAGTGTATCCTGCCACTCCCTTCTGGCATGCAGAGTTTCTGCTGAAAAATCAGCTGATAACCCTATGGGGATTCCTTTGTATGTTATTTTTTGGTTTACCCTTGCTGCCTTTAATATTTTTTCTTTGAATTTAATTTTTGTTAGTCTGATTAATATGTGTCTTGGTGTGTTTCTCCTAGGGTTTATACTGTATGGGACTCTCTGCATTTCCTGGACTTGGGTGACTAATTCCTTTCCCATGTTAGGGAAGTTTTCTACTGTAATCTCCTCAGATATTTTCCCAGACCCTTTGTTTTAATCTTCTTCTCCTGGGACCCCTATAATTCGAATGTTGGTGTGTTTATTGTTGTCCCAGAGGTCTCTGAGACTGCCCTCAATTCTTTTCATTCTTTTTTCTTTATTCTGCTCCTTGGCGGTTATTTCCACCATTTTGTCTTCCAGCTCACTTATTCGTTCTTCTGCCTCCGTTATTCTGTTATTGATTCCTTCTAGTGTATTTTTCATTTCAGTTATTGTGTCGTTCAACTCTGTTCTTTGGTTCTTCTAGATCTTTGTTAAACATTTCTTGTATTTTCTCAGTCTGTGCCTCCGTTCTGTTTCTGAGATTCAGGATCATCTTTACTGTCGGAATTCTTTTTCAGGTAGATTGCCTGTTTCCTCTTTGGTCTTGTAGGTTTTTACCTTGCTCCTTCGTCTCTGACATATTTCTTTTGCCAGCTCTTTTTTTTTTGATGAGTGGGATTGTGTTCCTTTTTTACTCGTTGTTTGGCCTGAGACTTCAAAAACTGGAGTTCGTAGGCTGTTGTATAGAGCTGGGTCTTGGTGCCGACATGAGGACCTTCGGGAGACCTCATTCTGGTGAATATTCCCTGGGGTCTGGGGTTCTCTGTTAGTCCAAGTGGTTCAGACTTGGAGCTCCCACCACAGGAGCTTCGGCCCAACCCCCGGCTCATGAACCAAGATCCTGTAAGCTGTGTGGGGCGGAAAAAAAAAAAAAAAAAAAAAGAACAATAACAAAGTAAAAAATAAAATCAGACTAGGAAACTAACAGGTATGTTGGAAAGAATATAAAAATAAAAATATGGATGAAACAACAACCGGAAGGTAAAACCAGAACCACAATAGTAAAAAAGAGGAGGAGAAAGAAAAAGAAAAAGGTGGAAAAGGCCTTGGCTGTGGAGGATGGGGCCTAAGCAGGGGTGGGGTTTGGGTGGTGGGCAGGGCCTATGCTTAGGACCCACAGGGCTGAAAAAGGCCCTGGGGGTGTAGGGGGTGGGGCTTAGGCTCAACAGAACAGAAGGGGCCCAGGTGGGCCTCCTGCCTCTGGTCTCAGAGGGTGGGGGATCCCACCTGGGAGCCCAGGAGGGCTCGAGTGGGTGAGGCAAACGCCCTCTGCTGCTCTCCTCCAGTCCCCAAGGGCCTCTCCCGCCTGCCTCTCCTGTTCTCCCCCGGCATCCTTCCTACACCCCCAGGACCAACGGGGCCTGGAGGGGGCCTCTGAGGGCGTAGGACCCGGACTGAGAGCAAGGCAGACTTCCCTGGCCGATTGGGCAGGGGAAGCGCTTGGTGCATTCCACCCCCATCCGAGCCCCTGAGGGTCCCTCCAGGCGTGGGCACCCCTCCCCCCTCTCAGCCACCCGTCAGGGGCGCTGATCTTGTCTGGCCTCCACTTCTCCCCCCTCAGTCCCCCCACGTCTTACCGGTTCGCTTGAGCATTCCTCCCGTCTCTTGGGGTGTTGAGGTCCCCCACCAGCGTCCAGCAGTTTCCCTAGTTGTGGGGAGGTGCAAACTCTGCATCTTCCCACACCGCCATCTTGGCTCCACCAGCCCCTTATTTTATACATAGTAGCTTGTACCTCTTAGTAGCTTGTAACCCTATCTTGCCCCTCCCTGCTTCCCTCTCCCAGTTGGTAACCGCTAGTTTGTTCTCTATATCTGTGGGTCTGTTTCTTTTTTGTCATATTCACTAGTTTGTTTTATTTTTTAGATTCCACATATAAGTGATATCATGCAGTACTTGTCTTTCTCTGACTTATTTCAACAATACATATTTTCAAAGATGTCTTTAAACAGAGGCACATAGAAAATGAGGTTATGTGTTGACTGATGGACAAAAATATTGTGACCAGAGGCTCATAGGAGCCTAGCTAGCCCTGTACCTCCCCCAGGAGCAGTGGTTTAAAAATCACTAATTCAGTATTCACAGCAACTTTCCAGAACATGACTATTGCACATAGTGAGAACACACTGTATGCTCTAGAATTCAGGGGTTGCAAACTATAGCCCGTGTGCCGGCCACCTGTTTTTGTAAATAAAGTTTTATTTAAACACAAGATCTATCCATCTGTTTACGTATTGTCTGTGGCTGCTTTGGCACTGTAGCGGCGGAGTTGGGTAGTTGTGACAGACTGTGTGGTCCACAAAGCGTGTCATATTTAACAGCTGGGCCTTCTTAGGAAAGCCCCTGCTAGATGCCTGGCTTCCAAGGCCTGCTCTGCAGTGGATGGGCTGTGACACGGTAGCCAGGCTAACAAATCTTGCCCTGTGTCAGTTTCCTTAGATGTAAAGTGGAACTGTTATCATCGTGCACCTCGAAGAGTCCTTGTGAGAAACAGATGGGGTGAAAATGCTTGAAAAGTGCTTATTTCGACAGTGCCTGGCACAGAATGAAAGCACAGCGGCTTTGTGCTCTTATTTTTATTATGTGGGTCACAGCCATCCTGCGGGAAGTGCGAGGGGATGGTTGGCGTACAGGCCCTCCGGATTCCCACAGAGTCATAGCAAACAGGATCTAATTCGTCTCTGGCTCTGGGGGCAGGGGAGGGGTGGGGTCCCGGGCCAGCGGCCATGGTCTTCACGAGGCTGCAGGAAGCCACTGTTTGTTGTTCCACCAGCTCCGGAGAGCAAGGCCTCCTTCATCCTGTCTTTCCTTCCAGGTGACCAACCGCGGCGAGGCCCACCTCGAGCTGAACGCTTTCCGCAGGAAGCACGACTGTGCCCTAGTCATCTCCGGAGACTCCCTGGAGGTGGGCACGGGCAACCCCGCCAGCAGGCTCCTCCCGGGAGCTGCCGTGTGGGGGGGGCCTTGGCCGACGCACCACCTCTCCCTGACCCCGCCAGGTTTGCCTCAAGTACTACGAGTACGAGTTCATGGAGCTGGCCTGCCAGTGTCCGGCCGTGGTCTGCTGCCGCTGCGCGCCCACCCAGAAGGCCCAGATCGTACGCCTGCTCCAGGAGCGCACGGGGAAGCTCACGTGTGCAGTAGGTAGGGGCTGCCGCGCCTGCGCAGACGACCTTCCCCAGGCGTGCTTGGGTCCCGCCGCCCTGGTGTTCAGGTTCCCAGGCCACTTTATTCAGGCCGTGACATTGACACCCCCTCCCCCTTTGGCCCTATTTTTGTTATTATGATTATTTTTTTAAAGTATTTTGCTTTGAGAAAGAGTCGAGAAGCAGGCTGAGGACTTTCCTCCTTAGCTTGCGCTTCCTTTGCCGGTGACATGGGACACAGCAATGCCTGGGGGCTAAGACCACACTGCGGAGAGGAATCTGGGTCCAAACTGCTGGTTTTTCTTAGCTGAGGGTCCCGGAGGGCTTCCTTCCCCCAGCTGAGCCTGTCTGCTCATTGGTAGAAGGGGAGAGTAACAGTGGTTCTCTCATGGTGCTTACGAGGAGTCAGAGGGGGCAGTAGCATTTAAGAAGTGCTCGCTGCACTCGTAGTCAGCGTTCCCTACGTGCAACGTCTGTCGTTGCTGATAATGACGAGACACCCACACCTTGGAGGCAGGGCGTGCGGTGTTGTAAGTGCCCACGTGGCATGGACACAGTTCCCTTGCTCAGTGACTCAATGGCCAGGACCCTCAGCCAGTCACCTGGTTCCTCTGACTCTCAGCTCCTCTGCCTGTAAAATAAGAACGTGTTACTGCAGGTTGCTGGAGCGATTAAGTGGAGCAGAGCAGAAAAGACACTTAGCATGCGGTGAGAGGCAGCACGTGTGTGATTATTTGAAGTAGCAGCGAAAAGCAAGGTTATGTTTCTTGCCTCTCCCTAATCTCCTGGCTCTTCTCTCTGGTCTGGGTGACCCACAGGTGACGGAGGCAATGACGTCAGTATGATCCAAGAATCTGACTGCGGTGTGGGTGTCGAGGGAAAGGTAAGCCCGTGGGGTGGGGGGCGTGTGTGCTGATTTCTGCCGAGTGGTTGTCGTTAGGATGTGAAGTGGTTGTGTCCTTAGCTGGGAGTTGCTCCACCACCTGGAGTTTCATTTTCTCTCCAAGACACAGCTTTAATGCTTCTGGAAATTCTAGATTACAATTACAGAGCATAAGGAATCATGTACCATAATTACCTGGTATTACAATCTGCAAGTCACAGATCCCTATCACTGTTATCTTACAGACAAATGCTGAGTCTTTGCTTGCCAAAACCTAATTTTTTAAAGTGTTTTGCTACATTCTTAGGGTGCAGCGAATGTACTTCAAACGCTTTCCTGGGAGTGTTGTCAGTAAAAGCATTAGTTATCACACTGTGGGGTGATCTCTTGGGGATTATGGAAGAATGTGGCATGGTTTGCCCCTCATTAAATTTATTTATTTTTTAAATTTATTGATTTTTGGCTGTGTTGGTTCTTCCTTGCTGCGCGCGGGCCCTCTCCAGCTGCGGCGAGCGGGGGCTACTCTTCGTTGCGGTGCAGGGGCTTCCCACCATGGTAGCCTTTCCTGTTGCGGAGCACGGGCTCTAGGCACACGGACCTCAGTAGCGTAGCATGCGGGCTCGGCAGTTGTGGCTTGCGGACTGTAGCGCACAGGCTCAGTAGCTGCGGCACACGGGCTTTGTTGCTTCCGTGGCATGTGGGATCCTCCCAGACCAGGGATCGAACCTGCGTCCCCTGCATTGGCAGGTGGACTCCCAACCACTGTGTCTCCAGGGAAGTCCTGCCTCTCATTAAAAGGCTAAGTTTGTGTGTTACAGTACAGTAGTTTTCCTCTTTCCTTCCCTGTCAACTGTGTGCCAGCCGTGTGTAGTTTACCCTGCCCAACTCGTTTGTGATCTTGCGGTGACTGTAGGCAAGGAGGCTGGCCACCACGTTTGTTAGCACAGCGTGTAAAGCAGGAGTACAGAGGCCGAGAGTGAGGGCAGGAGATACTCCCTTATGTGTTTCCTTGCATACATTCCTGCATTTGGAATTTCCAAAAATGTTTTTTCTTTTCTACCTTTTTTTTTTTTCCCCCTGGTGTTCTGGTTCTCATCCAGTTGACAGTTACTTGAAATTGCAGAGTTAAGTGATCCTTGAAGGAGTTGTTATGTCTGAAATCTGTATGGATTCCTTTAATGCAGGTTTTAAGAAGCACACTTGCGTTTAGTAGATGGAATTCTTTACACGATGCTTATAGTACTAAAACATTTTCCCTTCTGTTCAGAATTATATTCTGATTCCTTTGGTTTTTGGAGTCTAAAAGTAAAAAGTGCTCACTGTGAGAAAAAACCCCGAAACAACTTAGGAATGGATCACGTGCATCCTTTCTTTTAGATGGCGGTATAAAACTAGTAACATTGGTTATGCTTCCAGAATTTTTGTCTATTTCTATACTAATAGTTATGGGTATATATATAATATATATACACACACAAATACATATATATGCATACACACATCTTACACATATATATACAGTATTTCCACATAGAATGTAAAATTTTAAATGTTACACTATGCTTTTTTTAAAATGCAGCTTGCCTAAATCTGCTATATCTTAGAGTTCGTTATACATCAGAACATGTAGCTTTATACATCAAAACATGTAGATCCACCATTTTGTACGTTGCCTGGACCTTTTTTATTTTGAAAACTGTAACTCCTTCGGAAAAGTTGAAATAGAACAGTGAGCACCTGTCTACTCTTTGCTGTAATTTCCCAGTTGTAAACAGTTGCAGGATTCTCCCTCTGCTCTTCCTTCCCCTCCCCTCTCTCCCGCTTTCTCAGAATCAGCTGAAAGTAAGTTGCGGATACGTTACCCCTAAATACTTCAGCTCGGATCTCTTAAGAACAGGTGTATTCTTCTACCTAAGCAAAATAACAGCATCACCCCAAGTGTAACATTGATCCGATAATGTCATGTAATATTCATGGTCTCATTTCCCTAGTTGTCCTCAAGGTGTTTAAAAAGAAATCTCCATGAAGCAGTGAAGGATCACGCACTGCATTTATTCCCGTGTCTTCATGTCTCTTCACTCTTCTTTAATGGAGAACACTTCTCTCCAGCTCTTTTGTGGGGGCAGGCGGTGTGTCTCACGACTTTGATGTTTTGGAAGCGTTTGGGGCAGCTGTGGAACCTCCCACGATGTCTGTGGGTCGGATGGATCTGACTCAGGTTCTGCGTTTTTGGTGTGAGGAGCACATAAGGGGGGTTGGTGCCTTCCTGTCGCGTCGCACCAGGAGGCTGTGATGTCCATCTGTCCCGTTAGTGGCATCCGTCACGTGCCTTTTAAGATTAGAGAATCCCATAATACGGCTGCACTAGAAACATGCGGAGCTGTATGTTCGGGGATGTTCACTTCAGTACTGTTGGTAGCATGAGCTGTTCCCCTCCCCCATACGTTTAACTCTGAACTGAGCTGAGTGCTAAATGCCTATCTTAGAATGATTCTTTGCTTCTGATACCCATTATGGGTTGGGCCTCAGCCCCAAGGCTTAATACTAGATCCGTTTGACCTCCCAATTATGAGTATCTGCGCTTATGAATGTTTTTTATTTCAATAAATTCCTCTTTTAAAATCAAATTTAGACTCAGACCACCAACCGTGTATAACTGGAAACCAAAGAACCTCTATATTGAAGTTGTTCAAAAATCTCCTTACAGTTTCTTGCTGTTTCAATTCAAAAAAAAAAAAAAGTGCCTTGACCTCTCGTGCTCCTGACGGTGCCCAATTTTGTCGGATTTTAGGAAGGCAAACAGGCTTCGCTGGCTGCGGACTTCTCCATCACTCAGTTCAAGCACCTTGGCCGCTTACTCATGGTGCATGGCCGGAATAGCTACAAGCGCTCGGCCGCCCTCAGCCAGTTCGTGATCCACAGGAGCCTCTGCATCAGCACCATGCAGGTGGGTGGGCAGGTGCGCACGGCTGTGTGGTTGCCATGGACCTGAGAACTAGTCTCCACTTTGGAGCTGTTTCAATGCCCCTCCCCCAACCTCCCTCCCCCCCGCCCCCCGCCACATCCTGGGCGATAGAGCTTGGAGTGGCCGCCCCGAAGCCTTCCTGTGTTGGGGGCGAAGGCTGTGCTTGCTGTGCGGAGCCGATGTGAGCCTTGTCAGGGCTTGGCACGAAGTGGGCGGTAGTGTAAATGACCCGGGTGCTCATATTGGGGTGAGTCCTTATCCTCAGTTTGCCAGAGGCAAAGATGCAGAGTTAAATGCCGAGTGAATACCCCGGCCCTAAGTTTTCCACATGCAGAAGCAAGGACCTACAGAGAGCAGCCACAAAAGAAGAATGACTTGCTTTTCTTGAGTGCTTCCTGTACCCTGGGCGTCAGGCTAAGTGTTCACAATGCGGGCTCACCTGTAGTCCTCACTGTAGCCTGTGCCCATTCTGCAGATGGGGCGGCTGAGGCCCGGTGTGGGCAAGAAATCGGTGCAGTGTCTCTCAGGGATTTAGTCTACCCAGGCAGGGGATTCCGGTACCTGTGCCCTTAATGCAGGTGTGCCCCTCTGCCCCCCATCCACAGGGCCAGCTGCTGCTTCCACATGCAGGGGGGCGCTTAGCGAGGGCGGCGCAGCCCAGGGCATCTCGCTTCTGCCTCTGGTGCAGCCTGGCTGGGAATCCAGTGTAGTTATCCCAATCGTCAGTCCTCTCAGGGAGTTACATCTTGCTTTTTCACAAAAGGATTCTAGAATGTGTAAGGTATTTTCCCATCTTCTCTCTCCCCAGCTCCTTCAAAGTGTGTCATCAGGCTGTGGCAATGAAGTTGTATTAGGAAGGAGGCCAAAGGGAGGGAAAGGAAACATTTTGGGTGTTGAAAAACTATTGGCTGACTTTCCTCCTTGGGCGTTTAGGTGAAAAATACCCCCAGTTAAGTGGTGAGAACCATAGGCCCGGGACATCTTGGAACCCATATCATCAGGTGTCTCTGAGACCTTGAACAAGTCACGTTACCACTCTGGGCTTCAGTCTTTCCACCTGTAAAGTGGGCATCAGACTTCTCTATCACTCCATCCAAGCATCTTGGCCCTTGCCCCTCAGACAGGGCTACTTTGAAAAGCAGAGAGTTTTCTAAGGCATCAGGTGCTGAAGGCGTCCTTACCATTATTAATAAAAACAAAACAGGCTAAGGCATAAACCTAAGGTGATGTTTTAATTTGTGGGAAAGGTGTTTAATCGTACATGAAAGACACCCTGCCTTAAAGGGTCGAGTGGCGCTGCCTGGTGTACATGAGAATTCACCCTCCACTGGCTCATCCATGCCTTTGGTGGGGTGGGGGGTTTATGTTTTCAGTATCGATTGCATTTATGAGAGAAGGAGCCTTACAGTGATTTTCATCAACACAGTCTGAACGCCAACAGCTCCTACGGTTCGTCAGACCACATCTGTACTTTCATTTTATGTTAGCTCATCAACTGAACTGCATGTCATGGTTTTAATCACCGGGAGATTAATTAGCTTGTCCCCGGGCAAACACACAAAAGCTGGCCTGGATGAGCTGACTCCTGAAATGCCTGTATGTTACCGTGAACATCGATTCAGAAAAGAAAAATTCTAGCATGAGGAATTGTTCTTTGTGCTGTAGGAAAAAAAAAAAAAAAGCCAAAAAAACGCCCTTAACCCTGTCCACTGTGCTGAAAGTGACTGGCTGAGAGCAAGTCCAGTTCGCATTGCACCTTGACAGTGGGCCCTTAGATAGACGAAGACATCGCATTTTTATTTTCCACAGTGCTCTTTCCAGGGTGAAGGCTTTATGGTCAGTCTGGCCCTTTTAGAGATAGAGGCTCCTGGTGTTGCTCTGTAAAACTGAACACCAGATTCTTGACGTCTTTATAACCATCCTTCCTGTGCAGTGGCCCAGCCTGGGTGAGAAGTCATTTGAAAAACGGATTTCACCTTTCAGTTCTGAAATCACGACCGGGTGTGGCCGGGGCTGCCCGTGACCATGGCTCTAGGTGCCACCTGTGTTCTGAGCTCTGTGCCAAGCAAACACCCATAGCGGGTGATAAGGGGAAGGGGTCTCTGTCCCACGCTCTTTTTAACCACTAGCCTGGCCCAGCCTTTTCCTCCACGTTCGGTTTTTTGTTTTTTTTTTTTTTTGCGGTACGCGGGCCTCTCACTGCTGTGGCCTCTCCCGTTGCGGAGCACAGGCTCCGGATGCGCAGGCTCAGCGGCCATGGCTCACGGGCCCAGACGCTCCGCGGCATGTGGGATCCTCCCGGACCGGGGCACGAACCCGTGTCTCCTTCATCGGCAGGCGGACTCCCAACCACTGCGCCACCAGGGAAGCCCCACGTTCGGTTTTTAAAAAGCCTTTAGGCAACAGTTGTCCCTGGCCTCCTGTAGGTTTTATACTGATAGAAATTAGCTTTGAGGTCACTTTGCTTCTGTTGGCCGGTAGATGTTCAGAGAAGGAAGTAACAGAGCATCAAGCCTGATTTTATCTCCCTAGCCTCCTTTTCACTGCCAGTAGCTAATATTTTCCAAATCCGGAAGCAGACATTTCAGTAGGGGTTCGTAAGTATCTTTATTGCTTTTGTCTAATTGCAAAAGTAGCAGGTTGTGGGCTCTTTGTAAAAATTTCCAAGTAGAGTGAAACATGTACTATGAGAAGTGAAGCCTTCTCTGCGGTCCTACCCTCCAGGGAAACTGGTGCATATCCTCACAGCGGAGGATATTTTCCCCTACCTGTTTCCAATACGTAACACCAACTCGTTTATCGATTGTACACCCAGTGAGGTGGTAATTCTGAGCCATCAGGAGTGTGGGCTCTGGAGACAGAACTGGGCTTGAGTCCCGCAGGGCCGTTTATGTGCTCAGTTTCCCCTCCTGTAAAATGTAAGCGATATTAGGACTTGATCTCATGCGTTCTTCTGGAGATTCACTGAGATCAGATACGAAGTATTTCCAGGTCCAGCTTGTGTAACTTAATAAATGTTCACAGAGGAGCTGAGAGTGGACCCTGGAGCTAAACTCTCCGGTGTGACTCCTGGCTCTGTCCCTTATGAGCTGTGCTATCTTGGGCAAGTCACTTAACCTCTCGGTGCCTTACTCCCCTCATCTGTAAAATGGGGATGATGATAACAGTACCTCCTTCACAGGGTTGCTGTAGTAATTAAATGAGCTAATGTACTTAAAGCACCGTGACCGTGCGGGTGTAAAATAAGGGCTTGGTAAGCGTTGGCTGTTATTTTTCTGATACAAACACAAGGGCTCTGGTCATGGTTTTTGGTAACATCCTCCTTTTTCCTCGGCACAGGCTGTCTTTTCCTCCGTGTTTTACTTTGCCTCCGTTCCTCTCTATCAAGGATTCCTCATCATTGGGTAAGGAAGTCCAGGCAAGGTATTAATTTTTAATGAAACCTCCCTAAAATGCCACAGAAGGAGGAAGCATCATGTGAAGACCCTTCAGTCCCCAAGTCGAGGCAGGTCTGGCAGTCTGGTTTAGAACCTTCTCGAATGAATACGTTTTTGAACTGGTAAGCCCTTAACCAGACTGCGGATGCAGACCCCGATCTGTTCGTGGTCCATTCATACCTGACGGCTGAAGGATGCTCGCCCACGAGAGCCTGAGGTTGTCAGCTGATTGATACACCGGGCAAGAGTGAAGCTTCACAGACAGTGATTTCTTAGGAAATCACTGACGGGTCTTAGAAAAAGTGGAAGGGGCATCTGGAAAGTACCCTCTCTGCCATGGCTGCCCGTAGTGGACCATCCTGCTGGTGGGTCTCTAAGGCGGCCAGAGCCTTGCCCTCTCCGGGTTACCCCTGATAGAGCTTGGCCGCTGCATGCCACTGACCCGTGAGGCATGCTGTCCCTTGGACAGTTGCTACGTTTGCTATCAAACCCACCCCCCGTTCCTGACCTGGAATTTAGGACGTTCCTTTTGACCTTTTGAGAGGATGTGCTCAGTCTCTGAATTCCCCAGGTAGGTGGAGTTTGGTTACCACATGCCCTAGATAGAGATGCTGGCAGGGCGCTCCCCTGGTTACCAAGGTGGGAAGCACAGAGAGGCCGGCTGGTCCCAGTGGAGTCTTAAAAGTATGCCTTCCATCTTTTTATGTTCAGCCTGAGAGTAGGCACTGGAATCCTGCCTGCTTCTAATTGGAAAAGTGGCCTGTCCTTTGTCAGGTCCTGGAAGAGTGGCAGAACATGCCTGAATAGAACCAGGGGTTCCCTGAGCCGTGCTCCATGTGGCCCCCCCATGATCTGGTCCCCTCTTCCCTCTTGGTTCTCATCTCTTCGCTTTCCCCCCTCACCCACTTAGCTCCACCCAGACTGGCAGCCTCGCTGTTCTTCAAACAGGACAGACACACCTCCACCTCAGGGCCTTTGCACTTGCTGTTCTCTCTGCCTGGGATGCTCTTCCCTCGCATATTGGCATGGCCTCCCTGTTACCTCTTGGGGGTGTTTTCTCAAATGCCCCGTCTCCTGTCCACCCTCTCTAAAATTGCACCACCTCGCCCCATGTCTCATTCCCTCTTCCCCGTTGTATTTCCCTCCTCAGCACTTTACCTCCAGCACACGGTATAGTTTACTGAATTTGTTTTATGACTCACCGACCAGCACGGAAGCTCTCCAAGGGCAGGCGTTGTGGTCTGCTTTTCATCTTGAATGTCCAGTGCTTCGAACTGGCCCTGACACACATACCAGGTGCTCAGTACGTAGTAGTTGAATGAAGGAAAGGAAATTGGGCTCCAGAGGCTGGGGCAGCACATGGCTCGTACTCCACTGGCTGGATATTACCTGCGGTGATTTTTTTTCTCCCAGGTACTCCACCATCTATACCATGTTTCCTGTGTTTTCTCTGGTCCTGGACAAAGATGTGAAGTCAGAAGTTGCCATGCTGTACCCTGAGCTCTACAAGGATCTCCTCAAGGTTCACGGAGCCCCCTCCTCCTTCCTTCCTTCTTCCCTCCCTCCCTCCCTGTTTTAACATATTTCACACAGACCCTCCATGTCTGATGTGAACACACTTGAACTGGTGGCTTTGTTTTGAGAGGAAGGCGTGGGAGTATATGTCTTTTCTTAAAGTATGATACGCACATGTAAAGAATACTAAACTGTACAGTGATATGTCAACTTTTAAAACAAACCTCCTAATGCCTTTTTAAAAAGCCCCTGACAGTTGCATTTTGTAGCTGCAACTTGTGTCTGTTCCTGGAGATGCTTTTGTGTACAGTCCTGAAAAGTGTGTGTGTGTGATTGCATTTGTTGGTCCTCAAGGGGTTTTTGATAAAGAGCAGATTTATTGAGTTGGCCCCAAAGTTCGTTCGGGTTATTCCGTAACATCTTACGGGAAAACCCGAACGAACTTTTGGGCCAACCCAATATTTCCATCTAATATCAATTCTCTTTAAAAAACATCGTTTCTTGAATGTATTTTGACGTGTGTGAGCCACTGTTTTGACGAAAACAGGCAGGTTTCCTTGTCTGGTTGGTGGAGGGTAGCCTGACAGTGGCTCGTGCCCTGGGTGAGCCCCGCACGCTAGCCCGCTCTGTCTTCCTCTCTCTCATTCAGGGACGGCCGTTGTCCTACAAGACATTCCTGATATGGGTTTTGATCAGCATCTATCAAGGTAAGGACGGGTGAAAACACCTGTTGTCTTATGCTCTGGCCTTGGCCCCAGGGTCAACTTCACCATTCTCTTGTCTGTAGAACACAAAGAGAAGCAGCTGGAATGCCGAGATTGCAGTAAGGAGTGTGGCTCTGTGTCCGAGGGAGCCCCTCCTCGGGTTCTAAGGCCTTGCTCATCAGGCGCAGGTCACACGTGAGGTGGTCCTGTCCGCTTAACTGAGACAGTCAGAGAAAAGTACAACTAATACTAATCAAACCCTGCTGGGGTGTTCAAGTCATTGTAACAAAACGTGGTTGCTTTCTGGAATGTTCTGATACTTTTTCTGAAGTCAAGTTGTAGTTCTTGAACAACATATTTACTTCTGTGGCCTCCAGAGAGGGTCCCTCAGACGGTACAGGGTTTGTGAGATGACTTACTGGACTATGAAAAGGAAATGTCAGAACCTCTCTTCGTATTTATTTTCTCCTCTTTTTAGAACTTCTGTTGTCATGTGTGTTTTATAATGTACCTGACACATTTGCACAGTGGTCCTGCTACCTCTCTGTGTCTGTCTGCACAGGTACACACGGATAATTTACAAATCCGCATCGTCCATTAGGGATTCATTCTTAGTGTTTTTTTCTGATGGGATGTGTGGTCAAAAAGTGTAGACCGTTGAATTTGTTAGGGGCTAAATTATCATTGAAACAATTTGAGGGTTGTTGTTGTTTTTTTTTTTTTTTTTGAGAGGTGTAGCAAAGTGACATGTATGTAGCTGGTTGAAGAATGCAAATCCTGCATGGAAGTTCATAATAACAAGCAGTGGTGCTTCATTGCACTCCCTGCATCCCCAGCACTGTTGTAATAGGCCGTCATTTGAGGAGTTTTGGGGTTTAGGGTCTCTTGCTCTTGAGCAGGAATCTCACGTAGCTAGCTAGTGCTTTTGATCAACGTGAGACATTCCCCATTGAGTTCCCGCAGTTCTGGATGAAAGTGCACTTATCTGGACCCTCCCCCACTTTCCTTTCTCTCCTCAGTGCAGGTGCGTAATTCTTTGAGGCTCTCTTTTGGTTGTCCCTATCATTTTTTTGTGTTTGGGGGCAGGGAGGGGGTAAAGGAGACAAAGCATAGCATTTACCATCTAGCTCTTCTTAAGTACGCAGTTCAGTAGTGTCCCATGTGTTCACCTTGCTGTGAAACAGGTCTCCAGAACTTTTTCATCTTGCAAAACTGAAACTCTGTATCCATTCAACAACAAACGCCTCTTTCCTTCCTCCCCACAGTTCCTGGTAATCACCGTTCTACTTCGTCACTATGAATGTGACTCCTTAGATCCCTCGTACACGTGGGATTGTACAGTATTTGTTCTTCTGTGGCTGACTACATCTGTCATGTAAAAGAATACACAAAAACTTCTATTTCTTGTTCCACCCAATCCAGAGAGTTGCTCTCTCTGCCTCTTTTCCTTTTTCTCCTCTCTATCTCTTCCTCTCCCTCTCTGTCCAATTATAAACTCTCTATTAATAAAGACACAGACATAGAGAATGGACTTGAGGACACAGGGAGGGGGCAGGGGAAGCTGGGACGAAGTGAGAGAGTGGCATGGACACATATACAGTACCAAATGGAAAATAGTTAGCTAGTGGGAAGCAGCCGCATAGCACAGGGAGATCAGCTCGGTGCTTTGTGACCACCTAGAGGGGTGGGAATAGGGAGGGTGGGAGGGAGACGCAAGAGGGAAGAGATATGGGGATATCTGTATATGTGTAGCTGATTCACTTTGTTATACAGCGGAAACTAACACACCGTTTGTAAAGCAGTTATACTCCAATAAAGATGTTAAGAAAAAAATAAACATAAACTCTCTCTTATATACAGCCGAAAGGGAACATGGGAAAACTAGAATGTGAGGCCTCTCTTTCAAACCTCCATAAAGTACCACTCATTAACCTTCTTTAACAAATGGTACCTTTCATGTCTGAATGGGAAAAACAAAAGGAGTCAGATGTGAGTGAGCAGGGTGAGCCTTCGGTGGGGAGGGAGGGGGAGGCGTCGGCTCCCAGCAGGGCGGGCTGCGTGGGCAGCGGAGGCCCCTCCCCACCCAGACTTCCCTCCGCCTTTGCAGGAAGCACCATCATGTACGGGGCGCTGCTGCTGTTTGAGTCGGAATTCGTGCACATTGTGGCGATTTCCTTCACGTCGCTGATCCTCACGGAGCTGCTAATGGTGGCCCTGACCATCCAGACCTGGCACTGGCTCATGACGGTGGCCGAGCTGCTCAGCCTGGCCTGCTACATCGCCTCCCTGGTGTTCCTCCACGAATTTATCGGTGAGGCCCCCCTGCACTTAGGGCCCGCCCATCAGGTCCAAGGGTCTTACCAGCAGGCCTTGGTACTCAGCTGCCCGCCCTTTGCTCACTGGCGTCCCTTGGGACAAGTGGCAGTTGAGAATCAGCCTCTTGGAACCGAGGCTGGCGAGCATAATCTTAATGTAGAGTGTTTTCTTTAAAACCACGCCGTGCCTGCTCGCTTAGAAGGGGATTCATTCAGTCCTGCAAGGACCTAGTGGGCTTCTCCAGGGAGCTGGTCACTGTGCTGGGCTCCGTGGAGCTATGGAGATGGTGAGAATCCAGAGAGTAAATGACAGTCCATCAGGACTTACCAGTGTTATTAGCTTGAGAAACTCTGCCTTGTCGTGAAAGCATCTTCTATCACGCCTCTTCCTTATCAGTAAACGCTCTTTAAGAAGGTTTTAATAAAGGAAAAAGGAGCATTCCCGTGAAAAGTGAAGTCTTAGAACAGTTTCACACTTGTTTGAAAAGTCTCTCTGAATAGGTTTTGTGAGCACCTACTGTGCGCTCAGTGGCTTGAGGCCAGGGAGTCACAGAGGCTTAGAAGATGCTTAGAAGCTCTGCCCTCACGAAGCTTTGGTCGTCACCTTAGATGTGGACCAGTCATAGGACTGGGCCCATGGTTGGGGCTCTGGGCTTGGCACTTAGTAGGTGCTTACTCAGTGCCCGCTGCATTTCCCCCAGCCTGTGCTCAAGAGGCAGGGAAGGCGGCTGCCAGGCATCCACTCCCGGTACTGTTGAAAATCACTAGCTGTCGCTCCTCTGTTGCAAAAACCTCGGAACTGCAGGCCTGACTGTGTGGCGGCAGGAAGGGGAGCTCCCCGCCCCTCCAGGTCACACTGTTCTTGACGAGGGGTCTCCGCCCCCCTTTGCACCACCCTCAGACCCGGCTTTGGCTTCTGTGACCATTGCTGAGGCGAAGGGGAAAAGTTGCTGGGAAGAAGTGTGTCTGAGCGTCACTTTCTGCCGGGTTTAGGAAGAAAAACTCCAGCTGTCAGATTCCAAATCAAAAACACTTGGAAGGGGGATTTTTTTGCCCAGTTTTCTTTTCCGAGTTGTTGAAAACGGCATTTCACGGAAGGTCCGGAAGCTCCAGAAGCAGGTCAGAGAGAGGAGGAGAGAGACAGGGAAGGAAAGTCAGGCTGGCAGCCTGGGTGCTCTGAGCACATCCCCCGCGGGAGAGAAGCCCGCGTCCCCTCCGATGGCCCTGCCGCCCCGCCGGCTCTGGGCGGCACGTTCCCGCCCGCTCACTGCTGTCTTCTGTTTGCTTGCAGACGTGTACTTCATCGCCACATTGTCCTTCTTGTGGAAAGTGTCTGTCATCACTCTGGTCAGCTGTCTGCCCCTCTATGTCCTCAAGTACCTGCGAAGGCGGTTCTCCCCTCCCAGCTACTCGAAGCTCACGTCCTAGGCCGTGCACTCGGGAGAGGACCCCGGTCTCCGCACTCTCCTGGCGGACAGAGTTCAAGTTGCATTTCTATTAACCACCACCCGTGGATTGTGCAGTGGTGGCTCCCACGTGCAGTTCTGATATGAAGAGGCGCTGCGCTTCCACGGAGCCCGACACCGAATAAACAGGAGGATGGCGCCTAAGGGGGCCCCACACGGGAGTCTGAGCCCCTGGTGATTCACAGTCAGTGAATGTGACTATGTGAAAACCGGTGACTCGGCCGAGAGATGTATTCATGGGTCACTGTGCAGGCTTCATTATGACTTGAGTTTTGTTGTCATGTGATAAAAGTTTCTGTCTAGTCGAAGACGGTAGAGGGTTTTTTGGTTGTTGTTTTAAACAATCCTAATGTGTGTGCGTTTTTATGTCGTTCTGCTCTTAAAAACCTGGTTTCAGAGAAAGATAAAGCTCTCAGTATAGGTTTTGGGGGAAAAGACGGTGACATTTGGTAAGAAGTTAACCAGACAGTAATCTCAATTTGGAAATGCTAAATATCCTCTCTAAGGCAGCCCTGCTTATCGAAACGGCACTGGATTCCTAGGATTACAGAAAACCACATGAGAAGAGAGTAGAAGAGAGAGAGAACCGTAAATCCGGTACGTTATCCTTCCTCCAATTCAGCATCTGTAGCCTTGGAGTTAACATCACCTGTCACCTCGTAAAAGAATTTCAAAGGTGTTATCTTGCTTCGTTGGGATCTGGTAACAATTACAAAGCCTGTGGCTATCTGAGGACACTCTGAGACATTTTCAGCAGAGTTGTTTTAGCAGGAAACGTGCCACTGAACGGCCCCTAAATGTGTCGACAGTGTGACAAGAGACTCAGCTAATTCTTCAGGCAACGTAGCACGTGTGACTCAGACCCTCTGAGTCTGAAGTGGAAAGGTCAGGGACCGGGGCTCTTTACGTCCACAGAAATCTGTTTCCTGTTAGGAGGAATTACTGAGGACACAGTGACAAAGGCAGAGGCGTCTTAGCACGCTGCCATTCATCAGTGGCAGCTTCGAGCGAGGAGCCTCAGTGGAAGGAGGCCCGGGCTGCAGCTCTGGGGTCTGGGCTCCGTTGCGCTGCCTACAGATTTCAAGGGGAACTCGCTGGAAGGCAGCCAGGAGTAGAGATTCCTCTCCCCACCAGGGTGGGGCCCACGCATGTGTGTTTCCTATAAAGCTGTGGCTTCTTGTTTCAGGGGAAGAAGAGAATTTTCAAGCGCTGGATGTGGCCCGGCAAAGCTTTCTTGGGTTTTCACGTCTCTCCTGGCAGAAGCCACACGTGTGTGCCAGAGGATTAGGTTGGTGGATCTGCGAGAGCTGATCATGCTCGAGGTCTTAGGTTTGTGATTGATTCTTTATGAGTACGTACCCTCCAGCCCTTCGGCCTGGTTCTTCTTCATGTGCTTCAGAGATGTAAGTTATGGCTACCACTCTAGGGTAAGCCTGCTCTTGGAGAGCTGGGGACACGAGGCCCTTGACTTTGGAGCACTCGATATGCTCGTGTATTTCTGTTGCCCTTTTAAAACTTTATAGAATGACAGTAAGTTGCAGGCACTGCGAAATTGGCCATGACATCACTTCTATTTTAGTTTTGAGATTCTGCAGTTTTGCAGGATTTTTCCCGTTCTGTCCCAGCCATTTCTGCCACACAGAAAACATTTACGGGAAGTAAATGTTGTATTGAATGAATGGTTATTCAGGAAGAGGATCTTTGTCCAAAACTTTGAGAAGGGGCGAGCAGGTCTGACGTCTTTGCTGGGTGATTTTATGTGATTTCAGAGGTGGAGTGAGAGGACGTTGTGCTCAGCGTTTTTGTACCTGTCTGTCTTCTTGGAAGTCAGCCTGTATAACCGGAAGTCTAAAGGTACTTCTACTCCCAGCTCTCAAACCCTGAACTTGACCTTGTTCACAGACAGGTGATGGCTCCTACAGGTAGGTCTCATGGAAATTTTTAGATGTTTCCAGCAGTGACAAGGAAGGAAGATAGTCTCTTTGGTCTTTTCCTTAATTCCCAGTTTTGATCGAGGTGCTTGGGTTGACTTTGAAAGTCAACACCTAAACTCTTGCTTGGCATCTGGGAGGGAGAAAGCGTCCCAGAGGAGCAGAAGAAGCTGTGCCTGGAGGTCGCAGGTGCGTTTGTGCCGTCAACAGACCCCTTCGTTCTGCCTTTCGACCGTACCCTGGTGGAGGCGGCCAAGGGTGAGAGGGACTGAAATGCAAGTGGGGACCGTGACCGTGTTGGAGAGCCACCCTGCCAGGGGGCAGCCTGCTCCCACCACCTTCCGGGGTCCGGAGTGTCTAGGAAAACACACGTGTGCTTCTCAAACTCTGGAGACCCACGTGGCGGGAGCCACGAGTCAGCTGAGTGTACACGATCCTGACGTGCGCACATCAGCCCATAATCCCACCAGAGGATCTGCGTACACAGGCACTTCCCGTGTGAGCTTAGCTGTGGGGAGAAGACAAAGACACAGACAAGAAATCCAAGCCATTTTAAGGAAACTGCTGAATTCCTAAAAAGCATAAGGATTCCGTTCACCAGTCTGGAAGGAACTTGGGAAACACCGTTGACACCTTGGAGGTCCCCTCGCCTTGGAACTCAGTGGCCCCAAGTCTCCGGCAGCCAGAGGCCCCTGGCACACCATCAGTGCTGTTTAAACACTTCCCTCAAAGTGAAAGTTACACCACCCCCTGCGCTTTGACAACGTTAGGTATTTCTGTCAGAGTAACTTAATTTTATTATTTGATGATTCTTTTTATTATATTTTTTGGTGATGGTTGTGTGTGTGGGAAAGCGAGGAATCTGTTTGGTGTCTCTTTTCCCCTCCCTTTCTCTAGGAAAATGACCAGACAAGTGTCTCCATCTTGAGTGATCTCTTGCATCTGCCCGTTTCAGTGCTAATTGGAGAGTGTGCACAGGCGTGTGTGTGTTGCTCACGGTGCTCTGTGTGCACACGCGTGTGTGTGTTGCTTACGGTGCTCCGTGAGACCGGCTGCACTTACTTGGGCTGCTTGGGGCGGAGGACTTCACCCTAAAGCGACGAAGGGCATCCCTGGGAGCATCTTGAGATTGGAGCAGACCACCTGTTTACAGCCACCTGGAGCTGGGAGGCCCAGAGCTGGGCTTCCTCCCACTTTCAGCTTTATTATAGCCGGATCCCAGACTCGCTTCCCTTAAGTGAAGCCCTTTTTCGTAGCAGTGATCTTAAATACCAACATCTGCTTACCCTTTCCTCCGTATGTTTTCCACTGAAAATTTAGGTTATGCTGACAGTTTTTTTTGTTTTTTGTTTTTTGCGGTAGGCGGGCCTCTCACTGTTGTGGCCTCTCCCGTCGTGGAGCACAGGCTCCGGACGCGCAGGCTCAGTGGCCATGGCTCACGGGCCCAGCCACTCCGCGGCATGTGGGATCTTCCCGGACCGGGGCACGAACCCGCGTCCCCTGCATCGGCAGGCGGACGGACTCTCAACCACTGCGCCACCAGGGAAGCCCTGTGACAGTACTTTTGAATGTATTTTGGGCTTTCGTGCTCCTTGGAAATTGACACGATCATGCCTGTTTTTCTGTCTCTAGACTTTTGCTTTTATGCTTTGTTTTGTTTTTCCCGGGATGGGGATAGGAATGCCCTTGCGCCTTTATGGGGCAGCATTTTAAACCTGCGCCAGAATTGCAGATGGGGCCTACGTGTTCTTCTGCTCCATCTTACTCAAGGCCAACACCTATCAGCCATTTTTATCTTGGATCTTTTTGGTGTGTTTGCAACGTGTGTATGTGTGAGTATGTGATGTCACCTCCAGTGTTTTGAAGACATACTTGGTTTTCACTGCGTTAAAATCCTATCACTCACAGTTTTGTTTTTCATTAAGAAATACACAAGGAGCTTTGCAAAGACAACAGACTTTATTTCTCCCCCCTTCTTTTAACATAAAGCTTTTTATTTGGTCGTTTATATATATGTCTTAGGAAATAGTTCCATTAAGTCCATTGTGTCTTGGAAAAATATATCTATTATGCTCTTGGATGGAACCGATAAGCACGCGAGCAGCACTGCAGTTGGAGATGCTCAGCATCTTCTCACACCAGCGCAGGCGTTCCTGGGAATCTGTCTTCTCCATCACAGTATGGTTGGAGACACAGTCTGTTGGTGTCGCTGGGCGATGTCAGTGAATAGTGTGTTTGCTGGGGGGGGGGGGGGCATGTGGGCCGTGGGCGTGGGATTTGCAAAAAAAAACAAAAATTGTGGCTCATTTATTATTTTGTTGCCATGGGGCTGACTGTGAATTCCTCTGGGACTCTGACGTCCTCATTAGTAGATTATCTGTAATCCTCATGGCAAATACTCACCGGGACAGCGTTTTTTTGATGAGAGGGAAGTGATAGTACAGAGCAGGAGCTCCAGATGATTTAAATTCTTGATCCTGTGATGACGCACATGTGATCCTGCGAGATTCTGAGCGTTCTCTTTTCATTGTCTGCCAGCGTGGCCCATTGCTGTTGCCCAATAAAGCTTGTGTACTTTATGCCTTTGGGGAGCATTTTAATTTGTGCAGGGACGTGAAACTCTGGTGTCAAAATGAGAGCTTGTTATTATAATGCTATGTTGTATGTATCTCATGGTACATAAAATGTAAATAGCTTTTTCTCCAGGTAAAGAATATTTTAATTTCAGCAAAAAAAACCCCCAAACCCATGCATTATTTATTATTCTGTACTGTTGTCTATTCCAGATATGTTAGAATTTCAAAAAGTGATCTATATAAAAGAAGCAAACATATTTTATGATTCATATTGTATTTATACACCCAGTCTTTGATTGCTTTGTATAGATTTTTTTTTTTTATAATCAAGTGATAGAAGATTTAGGAACCCAGTCACTTAAATTTTAGGGAAAAGAGGTTTTTAATCTATTGTATAGGATACAGAGGACATGGTATTTTATTCATCTAATCCGGTGATTCTCAGCCAGAGGTGACTGTGGCCTGCAGGGGACACGGGGCAATGTCTGAAGTCACTTTTGGTCCTCGCAACTTGGAGGGGTGGCGGTCTGCTGGCATCTAATGAAGACTGCACAAGGCAGCCCCGCAGCTGAGGATCATTCAAACCTACGTCAAAAGTGTTGAGGTTGAGAAACCCACATGCAATCTGCAAGCGTCAGTTTTGCCGTTTGTAAGAGTCTGTCTTCGTTTCCAAAGGAGCCCAGCAGCTGTAAACTCGTCTCAAGAAGCTGATTATACATCCAACTGGCCAAATGTTTTAATTAGCAGCTCTTTGCAGTGCGGGCTCCTGGCTTCCTCTCCCTGGCTCTCCGCTGAGAGGGCCGTTCTCAGTTTATGGAGTCGAGAGGAGATTGTACATTAGCTGTGCCTCAGTCAAGAGCGGCTCCCCGGGCACGTGGAGGATGCCTGCGCTCAAGAGCAGAGGGCAGTACTTTTCCTTAGCCGCGTGCCGTCGATGTAAAGTCTTCAGACTGCTTTTACCTGCTGTGAAATTCCACGAATGTGCAGACACTCCTCCATCCGAGCCACTAGGGGGAACTTGAGGATCAAAAGACATTTCTGTTTCCTGTTTTCTCCAGCCTGGCGGGCCCAGCATACCTAACTGTTATGTTTCAAGACGCTGCTTTCATAGCTTCAGAATTTATTTCATGGCCAACGGCTCCGTTAAAAACAGACATTTCTTTTTATGTTGTTGACCAGACTATTTTGCTGGACTTAGCTTGGGGAAAAAAAAGAAAAAAAGATGGGGGCGGGGGTGAGATGAATATTTATTTAATCTCAGATATTTGCATTTTTGAATAATTGGCAACTGGGGATCCTTGCCCTCCGCACTCTTCAGGCTCATAAGGTTTAGAGACGAAATGTCCCAACACCTCAAGTACTTTAACTGTTTTTGTTATGAAACTTTTCAGGGTGACATGAAACCCTGCAGTATTTGTGAGCTGATCTGTAAATGATGGATTTGCTCACCTCAAAATAGAACTGTAGTCGCTCCAAACTTTCCACAAGTTGGAGCACAGTAACAGAATTCATTCAGGACTTGCTAATTTCCTACTTTAAATGGGTTACATAACAGAACAGTCCCTCCTTTGCGCCTCTCAAAACTACCCTTGAAGTGATGGTGAAATGTATCGTTAAAAGCTAGAAATAGCTTTGCTAAACTCTGGGAAAACGATGAGTTTTTTTTCTTCTTCTTCTCCTGATATCCCCCCCCCTTTTTCATCCAAACATTGCATAATGTTAAAAAAAAAAAAAAAGTCAAATCTTTCCGTGGGATTTAATTTCGTTCTCCATGTGGCTGTGGTTGGAGGGATAACTTAAGTACTTTGGGGGCTGGCAGATTTTTGGAGGATCACGCACTCCCAGATCGGTTTTCATCTGAAGCCTTAGCAGAGAAGTATGCCCGATCCTGGGGTTTCTCCCCTTCCCTCCTGCTCCCCCTTTTGTGGATGAGTTATCTACAACATAGCATCTTTTCAGAAGGCCTGCCTTCTCGTAAGAATGCCAAAGCAAAGCCACCCTCCACTTTCCCTATTGAGGTTTTGATTTTGAAATGGATTCCCCTTAAAATTTGAGGATAACTGAATCATATGTGAAGTCACCAGCCCCACACCCTATGCTCGGTGACCAGCCAGGTCTCATTTCTTAGAACTCAGCCTGCAGGTTCTGTTTGCTTACACTGAGAACTTGGTGTTCCTAAGCCTCTGCTGTTCATTTTCAAGAGATTTAAGAGAAGAACATTTTTTCTTTTATTGGGTCCAGATAAGCCCAGGAATATTTTTTTTTTTCTTCAAGGAAGGTTGCAGAATCCAGAAAGAGGGATGGGAGTTGTGTGGAATATGCTGATGTATTCATTCATTCATTCACTAAATATTTACTGAGCACCTACTATGTGTTGGGTACTGTTCTTCGGGCAGGAAGCAGCAGTGGAGAGCGAGAGGGACAGTTCCTGCCCTTCATAGTGACTATCTTCTTGTGTGGGGGAGAGACAGTGGACGTACAGATACAGACTCTAATGTCCTCTGAAGAAAGCAGGGAGAGGGAGAAGAAGAGAGTGATTATATGGTTAAAGTATGGATAGAGGAAGTGATGGGGGTCAGAGAAGGGCCCTTTGGGATGGACCACTGGAGCAGAAGCCTGAAGGATAAGAGGAAGGGAACTGTGGGAAGCTCTGGGGGAAATGGTGTTTGGGCAGCAGGGTATGCAAAGGCCCTGGGGTTGGAAAGGAGGAGGAGCAGAAAGGTGGGCACATCGCCAGAGTGCTGAGACCAAGAGGGAGGTTGGAGGAGGTGAGGGCGGGGCAGGGAGGCAGGTAGGGCCTGCAGTCATGGCATTCAGACTGAGTGCTGTATGAGAACCAAACGAGCATTATTGAAGTTGGCCCACGAACTATGTCAGAACCTGAACTCTGTCCAAGGGGCCCCAGTTCACTCTCTCCCTGCTACTCACTGACCCATCCCTTCCTGTCTTTGTTTCCACCTCTGTGTTCCAAGGGGGTTGAGGCGAGACCCCTCCCATTGGAATCAACCCACTGCCATGCCCAGTATTTCTGCGTGACTTTATTGGCATAAACGACACTAACTATTATATAAAGAGGAGAAGAAGGCGGTCCTTGGATGAAGTTTCTTCTTGCTTTTCCAGCAAATACTACAAAGGGTCTCTGTTCAGCCCTGCCTGGGGCACAGTGGGCAGAGGTGATTGTTCTTGGGCGAGCCCTGGAAAGCCGGCCACCTCCGACTTAGAAGGTGAGTCTGGAGGGAGAACCAGTAGAGAAGAATGAACTGGGTCACGTTCTTCGAAGCTGCCACATTTCCAGAATATGCCCACTTGGGTCGGATTTCGAAGAGGAAGCGCTTTGCAGTCATGAACTGCGTGCGGGAACCCAGGCTGTGTTCAAATTCCTCCTGAAGAGAGAAATAATAACGAGAACAGGCTGTGGAAAAGAATGTAGTTAGTGTCTTAAAGATGGGCAAATACTCATTCTCATTTGTCCTTTTATGTGAAACAGATTTTTTAGAAGGCAATTGGAGTAGCTAACGACATCCAGAGCCCTGCTGATTTCGAGTGGGGCCGGGGCTGGGGGCTCCAGTTTGCCCAAACTACTAATCAGATCCAAGGAAAGAGGTGAGTTGATTACCCTGGAAATCGCACAGGAATTCTTCAAAGACGTGGCCGGTAATTAGCATGTAAGATGCTACTCGCTATGCACAAAACTTAGCATAATTTTATTAGCTCATCACCACCAGAATTAGAGAAAATCAGGCCAGAAAAAGTCCCGCTAGCCAGGCTGCCTGATGCAGACGTGGAGACTTTTGCTCTAAAATGGCTTCATACTTAAGGGAGACGCTAAGAGAATGCACTACCTTTCTTCTGGGCCTAATGGTGGGTGGGAGTAGAAATGAATGCAATGACATTTTAGGAGACGGGCTGGAATTTGGCGGCGGGTAGGGGGAGGCAGCAGAGGGCGCCGTGCCACGGCCCCAGCTGGAATCGAGACAGACTTGGTTTGAATACCCAGTCCCACACCTACTGAGTGATATGGGGCCGATTCCTTAGAGTCTCTGAGCTTCAGTCCCCTGCCTGTTTTTAGGACTGGGAACACCACCTGTGAGAGCCAGCAACGGGGCTCGTGGCACAGCTGTTGTCATCCCTTGAGACCTCCGAGGGAGGGCGGGCTGCAGATGGAGGGAGGCCGTCTCCCCGACGCTCGAAGTCCTTCATAGAGATGGGTTCACGTGCATGTTTTTTCCGAACGCTGGGGTCACCCGTCTGGATAGAGTCCTTAAAAGAGTTCAGAGTTTGGGCACAGAGGCAATACCCGACCTTGACTCTGCTCGCCTCTCCTTGGCTTTGCAGGTGCTTCCCCTTTAAATTGCCCTGCTCTGAGTGGCTCCTGTTCCCCGCGTGGGACACGAACCTGCCCACCTTATGCTGGATTGGCCTGGGCATCCCTACCTGGGGCTTACACCCCTTCAGGGCTGGGGGTAGATGTAGCCAAAGGAGAAAGAGGACGTCCCTCAAACTCCACTGACTCCGCAATTTGGGATGGAGAATGAGAGGCAGGCAGTCATTGAATTGGCAAATCATTTAACACATTTTTTTCACATGAAAACAAATTCATGAATAGAGCAGAAGGCAAAATCTGCTTGAGTTTGAAAAAATAAACCAAGAGGCTTGAGAGAAGTGAAGGGGGAGGGGGTGACTGGAGCCCACGTGGGTGGTGCTTCCTCACTGGCTTTGCTCTTAGGGGATGTGGAGAGGTGGCTTGGGAGGAACTGACTTCCGGTTTTGTCCTCAGCCAGCCCAGGACCTGGCCCGTGGTGACTTTGAGTTTGTTTTCTTATTCTGGTAAAATATACACAAAGTGTACCATTTTAACCATTTTAAAGTATACGGTTCGGTGGCATTAAGTCATTGAAATTTTCTTTTTTTAAAATTTTTATTGAAATGTAGTTGATTTACAATGTTGTGGTCATTGAGTTTTAAGAGTGGATTCTGGAAGATTCAGGAACCTGACTTGAAAAAGTGGGCCTTGCTGTGTCATGGCATTTTACGGTTGCAAAGTGCTTTCCCACCTGCCCCTCATTCTGTGATTATGAGGTGTTATCATCTTCATTTTGCAGATGAGAAAAGCATCATTGAGAGAGACTGAGGGTGAAGCAGGGTCACATAGCAACACAAATATTCATAACACTATTTGCAATTGCCAAAAAGTGCAAACAACTGCTCAACGGATAAACAAAACGTGGTCTATCCAAACTGTGGAATGTTGTCCAGCCATGAAAAGGAATGAAGTACTGACACATGCTACAGCATGGATGGACCTTGAAATTATGCTGAGTGAAGTAAACCGGTCCCTGTAGGCCACATGTTGTATGATTACATATTTATATGAAAAGTTCATAAGAGGCAAATCTATAGAGACAGAAAGTAGATTACTGGTTGCCTAGGGCTGGGGAAGGTCAGAGGATGGGTGTGACTTCTGATGGGTAGGGGGTTTCTTTTGGGGATGATGAAAAAGTTCTAAAATTAGCTTGTGATGATGGTTACACAACTGCACACACACTAAAACACAATTATACACCACATACGGGTGAATTTTATAGTATATAACATATCTTAATAAGTCTGTTAAAAGACAAACCCTGCCAAACTGTGTCTAGAGCGGCTGCACTGTTTTTGCATTCCACGGCAGTAACACACGAGCGTTTCAGTCGCTCCACATCCTTGGCAGCACTTGGCATTGTCAGTCCTTTTGTTTTAGCCATTCTAACAGATGTGCAGTGGTCTCTCTTCATGATCTTTAATTGTATGTTTCTAATTGTCGATGACATTGAACATCTTTTCATGTGCTTGGTTGCCACCCACATGTCTTCTTTCGTGAGGTGTTCATGTCCCACCCCCTCCCCCTGCCCCCCATTTAAATTAGATTGTTTTCTTACCGTTGAATTCTGAGAGTTCCTTGTATGTTCCTATAACATATAGAAGTATGTTGTTGAATACGTGATTTGCAAAAATTTCCCCCCCATCTGTAGCTTGTCAATTCATTCTCTTTGCTGTCGGTATTTCTCATACTAGCCCCTCTGGTGGGTGCATTGTGCTATCTCGTTGTGGTTCTCATTTGCATCAGATCATTTCTTAGTCTGGTATGTGGGGTCTTGGTTCAACAGCAGCTCTGGTTTTATGCACAGTGCTTCACATACAGAATGTTTTTGAAGAGGGGGAGACGGTCGTTATCTTTTCTACTGGTAAGGTTTTAAGAGATACAGTGACTGGCTCAAGGTGACACAGCTCCTAGGTAAGAGGTGGGGCGAGGATTGGAACCCAGGTCTGTGGTCTTAGAGGCAGCTGCTTTTTTGGAGCTATAATCCGCTTTAACCCTCAACTTCAAGGCTCCCAGCAAAAGCAACAGCCTGAGTCTGTCCAGCAAGCTGCATTCCTTTATGGTATGTCATGAGAGGTTGAGAAATGTCAGTGAAGATGACAAACGCTCTGTTTATCTTGAGTCTCATCATTCCCAAGGACCCTCCTTACCTCCGTTCCTGACATAGCAGTTCCCAGGGAATTGCCACATTTTCTAGCTGCTGTCGTTGTGGTTGTTCCCACCTTCTAATTATGAGCAGAGTCAGCCCTGGGATGGGGTAGAGGCCTCGAGTCATGAGTCATTGCAGGGATATTGTCACTGAGGAAGAGAGCCCCTGGGCTGTCTGGAGGCACCGTTCAACATCCACGAGCACCTACTGGGAGCCAGGCAGCTTCTAGGCACTGAGGATGTGACATCCATGGCGCCTGCTCTCTGAAGTGCCTTCTGTCTTAGATGGAGAAACAAACAGGCATCATGTAGGTCTTTGCTCAGATGTCTCTTCTCAGAGAGGCCTTACCTGACTGCCCCACTAACGTTACAGCCCTGTCATCCTCTAGCCCCTTACCCTGCTGTATTTGTCCTCGGCACTTAGTGCTATTGGAGCGTTATTTTCAGTATCGTCCGGTGGAATGTATGCTCTTTGACTTATTTGCTGTTCTGGGTACTTAGAAAAAGGTGGCACGTGATGAGTGTTCAATAACTGTGGAGTGAATAAGTGAAGTGAACAAATAAGGTAATTGCATTTCACAGTGATAAATCAGGATGCCATTAGGGAGACTGGAGTGGGATAGGGGTGAGGAGTGTGTGTGGCTATTTTAGACTTGGTAGCCAGGGACAGTGTCCTGGAATAGGTGAATTTGGAGCTTAAACCTGAAAGGTGAGGGGAACCAGCATTCATAGATATGAAAAAAGAGTGTTTGAGGCAGAGGAAATAGCACGTGCAAATGCCCTGTGGCAGGAAGTGTTCAGCATATCGAGGAAGAGAAAGAAGAGCAGTGGTGGCCAGTGCTGATGATGAGTGGCAGGAAGTGAGTATTGTTGTCTAGCAGGAAGGCATCCATTTACCTCCCTGGGCCTGTCTCCATGCCAGAACTTGGTGCTTTCTGAACTTTCCAGGCCAGCTTAGACAGTGGACCTGCTGGGATTCCCATCACCAGAGATGTCAAGGATGTGGCTCATGCCCCAGACCACATTGCTTGCCCCAAGTATGACTGATTTCATTCTCCAAGTCCAGGGTTGTGGCTTTTGGAGGCTGGATCAACCCATGAGAAAGCTCTCTTAATTCTTGAGAGAATCTCCACTGGACCCAGGAAATGCCTCTCAAGAAGGACTTCTAAGAGCTACATGGCTTCCAAATGGGAGTGTGTATGCTGTGTCTTCCACCTGTATTGTCTTGTTGAGTCCTCACAGTAACCGTGTGGTTTAAGTGGCATTAAACTCATTTGACAGATAAGGAACGCAAGATACACTTATATTCCAGACCTGGCTTATTAGCTTATTAATTATGAAATGCTGGACAAATAATGCACCCTGAACCTGAGGTTTTTCATCTGTGAAATGAGTATGTGTCTGAGTACACGTGTGCCCAGTCCCTAATTGATAATACTTGTTGGGAGAAATAAATGTATTGATATATGTGAAATGCCCGCATGGTGCACGAACACATGAAGCCATTCTGTATCAGGCACAGCTCCACGTTTGCACGCAACCAAAATCAGCACTGGCAAAGCTAAGCCAAGAATCGGGGAGGGAGAATTTATTGCCAGGATGCAGAGGGACTCAGACTGGAACTTGGGCTTGGAACAGGCAGGAACCAGGATATGCTGGGAATGCAGGTGGCAGGAGCTAATCCACCTCCAGTCAAGTTCCTGCAGCTTGTTTTATCACCTCCAGCTTTTTAAATCTACCCCACCCAACCCCACTGCGTATCACTACACAGTCAAAGTCCTGGTGGGAGAATCTCGTGAATCCAGCTTGGGTCACATAGCCGGGTATTTTGACTTACAGTTCTTCCAGATCGTCTGCCCTGGGGAAGAGGAAACTTTTCAAGGGGATTGTTTTTGTTTCCCTAAGAAGAAAAGGCAAATGGATGCTTGGTGGTCAAAGCATAACTGTGTCTATTACAATAATAATATTGGCTTTGACACTGAACTCCCTGATCAAGACGTTCCCTCTCCAGGCTTCAGTTCCTACTCTGAAATGAAGGCACTGAGTTCCACACCAGGGTGACTCTCAGAATCTCTGGTGGAACTTTAGAAAAATCGGGACACACTCTCCTCGGCCATCTGTTTTGATCAGCTTTGAAACGTCTCGTGGAAGTCCCTCTTACATCTCATTGGCCAGTACTGGGATACACGCCCACCCCTAAACCAGTCACTGGCGAGAGGGGAATGGAGGACGGCCAATCAGATTTGACCCCTGCTCTTCCGAAAGAGCGGGGTGGCAGTTGGCTGACCCCAGCAGGGCAGCAGTGCTTTATCTCTATTTGTTGGACGGATTTCTTTGAACCAGTGAAGCTTAAAAGGTGGGGGGTAGGAGTCAGGGTGTCCTTTTCTGTCCGGAAGTGGCCATAAAAGTCGTGTCCTCATTGCTCCATGGAGCACCCCCAGAGGGAGGCCGTCTGTGACCTGCCACATAGCTCAGACGCCCCAGGTATGAAACTTACCTAAAATGTGCCAAAGCCGGTGGCAAACCTGGAGAAGAAAGAAACACCAGGTGGTAGCATCCAGTAAGTAAGGATTTGGGCTGAAATGAAAAAAAATTTCACCTTGCCAGGCATGATGGCTGCGCCGATGTTGATGTAAGGCACGTTTTAATGATGGTGCCAAGTAAGCTTGGCTGTGCAGGTTGGGGGCTGTCCCCACCTCAGCTGTCAACTCCGCTTACCTTTGCGAGAGCTGACGATTACATGGTGACACTTTTCCACTCGTGTGTGACCTAACACAACCACTCTTCTCAAAAGTTGGTAACTAAATTTGAGGTGCTGAAAGAAATATTGCAATTGAAATAAAGCTTTAGGGAACGTTTATGCACCTTGGAGTGAATTAATGTCTCGGGGGGGAAGAAAAAGGCCCTTCTCTAAGCACAAATATATACTTTTCACGTTCCTTTTTAGGCACCATGGATTTTAATAGCAGTGTAAATCAGATTTTACAGGCCACATATTTCAAGTATGGAGTTCATTAAATGTGTGAAATTTGACATTTGCTTCAGGGCGTGGCTAGGGTCCCTAGTAATGAACCACAAATTGTGTTGGGCTTTCTGATCAAGTTCAAGATGCTAAAACCCCAGTGGAGTTGCACAAAGAGGCAATTTCCCTCCAAGCCTTCCCCAGCCTGGTTCTCCCTGGAACCCTCCTTCAATGGACCAGGTGCAAATAGGGTATGTGGTTCCAGCATCTTTATTCAAATTGAGAAACATGGGTCACATAATCTTTTAATTGATTTCGGAGTGGTATCAATGCATTTATTAATTCAGTGACCATTTACTGGGCACCTACTCTGTGCTAGTCTCCATGTAGGCTCTGGGGATGCAGTGGTAAAAGAGACAGTGTCTCACCTGATGGAGTTTGCAGTTTGGAGGGGAAATGAACGTAGAAGAAGAATCTACTTTCGCCAACAATTAGGAATCGCCGACTGTAAGAAGTCTTATGAAGGAAAAGCCTGGGTGTTATGAGGCCCAGTAGAGACTCAGGGAGTCTCTTGAGTCTTCTGGTTCCTGCCTGTTCCGAATTATGGGGAGGCATAATTTTTTTTTCTGAGAGTATTAGGAAAGGCCTTTCTAGGAGTCCTAGTTAAACTGAAACTTGAAAGATGGATAGATCTTAGTTAGATTAACAGTAGGGGATGTGGAGTGGAGGGAGAGGGGATAGTGACAAGGCAGAGAATGTGTCCTGCCCTCAGTTAATCAGTGACTAAATATTTATGGACCACTTGTGTTCTGGATTAGGCATTATGATGGAGAGAAGGATGTGGAACTTGTATCAGCTGAGACTCATGGTTGCAAGCAACAGAAGCCCGATTAATTGGGAATTTATTGACTCATGTACCTAAGAAGTACAGAGTAGTGTCAGCTTCAGGCATGGTTGGATCTAGGATGAAGTTGATATCAGGTATCTGCCTCTATTGCCTGGCTTTATTTGGTTTGGTGTTTGCTTCTTTCCAGGCAGAACCTCTCCTACTGGTGGCCCCAGGAACCTAGGCTCACATCCCACTAGTTTTCCAATCCCAGTCCACAGAGCGGCTCCTTCTCATTAGCTCCAGCAGAAGTTCTAGGTTTGAATCTCATTGGTCGGTCCCTCATCCAACCCTGAGACAATCACTGTGGCTGGAAGTGTGAGATGACCTGCTTGGCCAGCTCTGGGCCACATGTCATTATTGGAGCCAGAGAGAGGTGGGCTGAGCTCCACCTAAGCCACAAGAATAGGAATGGAGATGGAATGGTTCCCCAGAGGAAAATGGGGGTACCGGTACGAAAATGTGTGATAGCAGATGTGGGGCAGGCAGACCATCTGCCACAAAATCAAGGCTTCAGGTGAGTGAGTCTTGTGACGTTTCACCTGGTGGCCTTGAGGGCAAAGATGCTTTCCTGGGCTTCTGTTCTGTGCCATGCATTGTGCTTAGAGCTGAATGAAGATGTATTCTTATCATCTAAGTCCCTGTCTCTGAGAAGGAATAGGAGGTATACAAATGACTGGAATTCAGGGATGGGTGATAAGTTCTTTGAGAGCACTACAGGGACAGAAAGCGAGGCAATGACAGCTATGACATTCTCATGGATTGCAAGCTTGCTTGAGAAACGCCTTAAAGAAGAATTAGTGTTTTGGTAGACAGTGATGTTAGGAGGGCACTTCAAGCCAAGGAAACAGCAGGACTAAAGACAGAGAGGCTGGAAGGTGGAGTGCATTCCACTAACTGTTCACGATGCCATTTTCTCAGAAGTATAAAGACATGTAGGGAAATAGTGGGAGTACAGCTAGAAAGGAAGCTGAAACCATATTGCTTAGTTGCCAGTGACAGAAACTCACGTCAAACTAGTTCAAACTTAAAAAAAAAGAGGGATGTAGTGAGTGGGTAGCATTGGCTTCCGGCACAGGTGTATCCAGGGACTTTAAGATATTTTAAAGACCACTTTTTTCTTGATCTCACAGCTCTGTTTTCTCCTGAGTTGGCTCTCCCCTTGTGGTGGTAAGATGGCCCTCAGCAGTTTCTGGCCTGCCTGGCAACACCAACAGAGAGACAGAAAGAGACAGAGACAGAGAGAGCCCTTCTTTCTCAGCAGTTCCAGCCAGAAACCTGGTGTTGACTGTGGTTGGCCTGACCTGGCTCACACGGCCAACCCTGAACCAACTCCTTTGTTCAGGGGAACGTGGCACATGCCCAGCCTGGGTCACACAACCCCCTCCTGGATGTGAGACTGAAGGCAGCCCCCAAACCACATGGACTCAAAGGGGGGGATGTGTGACTCCTCCCTCTTCCCCCAAGAAAACCCAGAGGGAAGTTGTCAAGAGAAGAGAAAAGGAATGATGGAAAACCAAAACAGCAGACATCCACCACAGGAAGGTTTAACACCATAGTGAGGAAGCTGGTATTGATTTCAGGAGGCAATGGGGAGCCATAGAGGGTTGTTGAGCAGGGGAGTGATATTATTATCCAAACTGTTCTTTGGGAAGATACCCTTGGCAGTGGTGGTGGGAGAGGGGTTGGCTGGAGTGAAGCAGAAGAGGTGATGCAAGGGGAGAAGAGGCTTTTGTGATGGGTCAGGAATGAGATGTAAGTCCAAGGTGGAGCAGTGACTGCCCAAGTGGAAAAGAGAGACCCAAGTGGGAGGAAATGGATGGGATGGGATTGGGGATGTGCTGGGCATAGTGCACGGAGGCCCATGAGCCTGTGGGGCACTTGTTCAGGGCAGGGAGTTGGGAACCACCTCCTTGGAGGTGGTGGTGATTTTGGAAGGACATGACCCCAGGCGAAGACAGGGCTTTGGTAAGAGAACAGAGGGGCCTGCGTCTCACCTCTGAGAGCATTTGGGGGCCACTTGTGGATCTCGCGGGCATTTGCATTCTGACTCCGGGGAGGGTGGGTCGTCGGAGCAAGATGCCATTTTCCACAAAGCTTTCCAGATGTTTGCTTTGTTGGTTTGCTTTATTTATTTATTTATAAAGTGGTAACAACAGAGAGAAGAAAAGAAAGTAAAAAAAAGAAGCAAAACCGTAGTTGAAAATGAGGATCCCTTGAGGAGAGGGGCCTGGGAACCGCCGAGGAGACTGGAAGTCGGAGGGCCCCCCCCCGCTGGCGTCCTCCGCTCTCCTGGCTGTCTGGGGTCAGCATGATGTCCCTTCTCTTACCCTGCGCCCAGGCCCTTGAAACCCCTCAGGGAGGGAAGCCACTGGGTTTTCTGTGATCCCAGCCAGAGTGACTCAGACACCCCAGGCCTCCTGCCTCTGTCCAGAGAGCGGCCACGAGGCTCCCTCCAAAAGACCCTCGGGGAGCAGCTCCCTCCCTAGCTCCTGCTGAGAAGAGTAATTCCTGGAACCAGGCTTGGTAAGAAACATGGCTGACCCCATGTGAAGCACAAAACCTTTGAGTCTCAGTTTACTCATTTATAAAATGCGGATTGTAGGGCTTCCCTGGTGGCGCAGTGGTTGAGAGTCCGCCTGCCGATGCAGGGCAGACGGGTTCGTGACCCGGTCCGGGAAGACCCCACATGCCGCGGAGCGGCTGGGCCCGTGAGCCATGGCCGCTGAGCCTGCGCGTCTGGAGCCTGTGTTCCGCAAAGGGAGAGGCCGCAACGGTGAGAGGCCCGCGCGCGTACCGCAAAAAAAAAAAAAATGCGGGCTGTAGTTTGCTTACCTCATAGACTAATGCCCTGGGGAGGAGGCAAGAGGATGCCGGGAGAGCCCTGAACCATAGGAGGCATTTCTGAACAGGACGTTGGCAATGGGTCTTTACTTCCAGGGGTGGTGTCCTTGTGAGAAATCACATAGTGCAAATTCCTGCTGTTGGGCCTTGGGGCTGGTCTGTGGAGGGAGTTGGGGCCAGTGGGCACCTCGGTGCCCTTGTGGAAGGGTGTGGGGCTGATCATCAGTTAAGACACCCTTGGGTACCAGTGATCTGAAACCTGGCCCAAGCTGGTAAGGTTGCCAGATAAAAGATAGGACTCCCAGTTAAATTTAAATTTTAGGTAAACAACAAATACTTTTTTAGCATAAGGTTGTCTGAAATATTGCATAGGGCATACATATGCTAAAAATTTATTAATCGTTATCTGAAATTCAAATTTAACCCACAGGCAACCTTACAAACTGATTTAAGTAAAAAGAAGTTTCTTATTGAAAAGTCCAGGGGTGGACTTCAGGCTCAGGTGGACTCAGGGGTTCCAGCCTTGTCACTGGGATTTGGTTTCTCTCTCACTCTCTTGGCTCTGCTTTCAGCACACTGACTCTACTCCAGCTTTTGCCCCTTCTGTTGCGACGTTGGTCACCTCTCTCCACCTTCATTTCCAACAGGAAAGAGTGAGTCTGTCCAAAGCCGGGTTGAAGGCCTTTTGTGTAAACACTGGCCCTGACTTGGTCACGTGCTCATCCCTGAACCAATCATAGTGGTCAGGGGAGTTCCATGTGCTGATTGGTTTAGGCCCTGGTCACATGATACCCGTCCTCCCTCCCTCCTTCCCTCCCTTCTTCCTTCCTTTCTTCCTCTCTTTTTCCTTCCCTCTCTCCCTCCCTCCCTCTCTTTCTTTTTCTTCCCCCATCTCTCTTTCATGTGTATATGAAAAGACATTTTGTGATTATTTCACTGTATTGGTGACCACACCAGATTGCATTTTTTCAGATGGCACATGGGGCATGGGCTAACATTTCTCTTTGATTCCCGAGAACCTCAATATCACAATATCTGTGTCTTGGAGAATCCAGTTTCTGACGGCATCTGTGGCACCATCCCCAAGAATAACAACTGTGCTTAGCACTGTAAAGACCACTTTGCTGAGTTGTTCTCTCATGTGCTCCCCTTGCTTTCTAATCAGATCTTTAGCAGGTGGCCCTGTGTTTCCTCGTGGCAATGCACAGGATCTGGTGGAGGCACTGGTTTTGTGTGTTTTTATGGGACGTCCACAGAAGGGTGAGGGTCCTAGTGCCCTGCCCTCAGATGTTGAAGCAAGCTCTGCTTTGCAGTTCCAGTTGTCCGGAAGAGAATATGTGGATTTATGACAAACACAATATAAAGCTCCATTTGGGAACTGGAATGAAATGCTTCAGGACAGCTCTCGTGATAGCACCCATTTCACTGCTTTTACTGCCATGGTGAGTCAGGATGTTTATCAGAAGGTAGGGAAAAAAAAGCTTTAGAGAGAAAGTCCTTTTTTTTTTTTTTGTGGTACGCGGGCCTCTCACTGCTGCGGCCTCTCCCGTTGCGGAGCACAGGCTCTGGACACGCAGGCTCAGCGGCCATGGCTCACGGGCCCAGCCGCTCCGCGGCATGTGGGATCTTCCCGGACTGGGGCACGAACCCGCATCCCCTGCATCGGTAGGCGGACTCTCAACCACTGTGCCACCAGGGAAGCCTGAGAAAGTCCTTTTAAGATCTGCTTCTAGGCATACCAGTTCTCATCCTTTGACATCTCCTCACCACGGGCCCGCCATCTTGCCTCCACAGGCAAGTGTGTAGACTTCCAAGTGTATAGACTGAGGGTTGGGGAATTGCCAGAGAGAGTCTTGGGGGCTGTTTTATCAGAAGGTGGGTAAACTGACATGCACTACTGGGGGTCTGGGTAAAGTCCTAGCCCCACTTGTCCCCAGGCTCACCCTTAAAATGTCACCCTTGATCGCATCTGAGGGGCCGAGGACCACTGCACGGGGAGGGTCCCATCCTACCTGGCAGACCCCCAGCCTGCCCTGCATGGGGCCAGCTGTGAGGGAGGGGAAGAAAATCAGTCACAGAGGCAAAGGAAACATCTGCTGAGTCCCTACGTGGTCTGTCGGCTCTGGGCTGGAGCTTTACACAGCTGGTCCCTATTCCTCACAGACGCTATTTGAGATACGTGTGATCATCTCTGTGTTACACGTAAGAAAACTGACTGTGTCACCGGGCACACTTTTGGCCCCAAGTAATGCAAAACCTGACTCGAACTGGCTTAAACCTTAAGGAAGTGTATCATCTCATTAGCAGGAGCTTTAGTGCTAAGGAGGGTTTCAGGAGCTTCATGATCAAAGCTCCAGCCTCGTTTCTCTGTGTTTCCCTTGGTTTGGCCTTGCTTTCCTTCAGGGTCACAAGGTGGCCACTGTCAGCAGCTGAGGCCCCAATTCCAGACTGCAAACTCCTATGGATGGAATAGGAGATGTTGCGAATGACAGAACATCCGATTCAAAGTAGCTTACCTGAAAAAGAAACGTTTTCATATATGGGAGAAGCTACACGAATTTCCTCTGGCTTCAGGCGTGGCTGGATTCAGAGGCTCACGTGTTGTCAGCAGCACGTAATCTCTTCCTATGTCTTGGCCTCTTCTGTGGTCTTACATCTCTGACATCTTGCTACCTAGATTGCAATGCACCGCACAGGCTGACAGCAATTCCAGGCTTACATCCTTCTATCTCAGGAGGAAAGACAGAAAATGTGTGGGTGAGATTCTCTTCTCTACTGGTTCAAACTAAAGCCCCGGGGCTGTTTCTCACTGGCCTGAGCCAGTCGCTCTGGATGCTGATAAGCAGGACCCACGTCACATGCACGTCCCCAAAGCTGGGATAGACTCGGTCCTTCCTGATCAGCATGAACTGCGAGTCAGAAAGGTTTGATCCCCAAATAAGAATGGCAGCACTGTTTCCAGAGGAAGAGGAAGGGGTGTTAAGGGCTAGGGGCAAAGCCAGAGGGTATTTAGGGGGAGTCTTCCTGCGGCAGGAGGCCCCCAGCAGGCCGCGGCATAAGGTCCCTCTCACCCTCAGGACCCTCCTCCCCGGTCAGGGTTTAAGGTCTGTCGGGATTGGGGCCTGGAGATTGTCTGTCGCCTACGTCCCATGCTCTGACTTTTCAGGTTTGGGAAGAGAGGCGGGTGACAGACAGTATCCTCCCTATAGCCTCCCATTCATTGCTCCCATTTTGGTATTTAATGAGTTTTGCTCTTAAAGCTGATGACAGTGCAATTGTATACCGTCTGCCTGACTACAGACTGAGTCAGCACCATGCAAAGGGCTCACTTTGAGAGAACCTGGTCCACACAACTAATCCAGCAGATTGGCATGTCTTTATAGGAAGGAGGGAGGGAGGGAGGGAGGGAGGGAAGGAGGGAAGGAGGGAAGGAGGGAAGGAAGGAAGGAAGGAAGGAAGGAAGGAAGGAAGGAAGGAAGGAAGGAAGGAAGGAAGGAAGGAAGGAAGGCTGAATGTTGATAAACATAGTTCATGGAATATAAACACTCCCCAAGGAGTGATGTCATCAGCTTCTGCTCCATGAGACCAGGTTCTACTTGATGACCATCTTCTTGATTCACCAGCCCAGGCAGAGCTCCCAGACACTAAAGAGTGGGTTGCAGAAAAAGCTCCTAAAGAAACATCAGATGGTTCCCAAATGGAATAAATTGAGGGATCTTCTGGAGAACGTGGATCTTCCCACATCTGCCTGCCTCTGGGAGAAGTTGCCATGCACACATGGGAGCCGGGCAGTTTTTGGGTAAAAAGATTGGGAAACTGGATCCATTTGGCCCTGAAAACGAATGTATCTAAAGTAGTATAAGTTTCTAATTTTCCTCTAGAGCTGGGGTCAGCGAACTTTGTTTGTAAAGGGCCAGATAGTTGATATTTTCAGCTTTGCAGTCCATCTGATCTCTATTGCAACCCAGTTGAACCACTCTACCATTTTATCAGGAAAGCAGCCGGAGATGACCCACACATAAATGTGTGTGGCTGTGTTCCAATAAAACTTTATTTATAAAAACAGGCAATGGGCCAGATTTGGTCATAGTTTGTCAACTCCTGACCTAGACCAAAGAAACTGTAGGAACAGTTAGTTGCCTGAGTCAGGAAGCTGGTATTTTTTTAAAGTCAGTTTTACTAAATCATAACCTACGTACAATGAAATGCACATTTAAAGTGTACAGTTCAAACAGTGTTGACCACCAACCCCCCAGTCAAGATACAGACCATCCCTGTTGCCATTTGCTATTGACCGCACCCTCCACACAGCCACCTGTTACTCTGACTGCCATCCTACAGATTGGTCTGGATTGTTCCAGCATTTCATATGAATGGACTCCTGCAGTGTATTCTCATTTGGTCTGTAGAAGCTGGTATTTGAAGCCCTTCTGGTCTGTTTAAGGAATCTCTTTGGTCACTGTCGTGATTTTCAACTGTATCTGAGTTCTCTGACACACTGCCCTTCAAAAGGCAAAGGTGGGGCCTTGTTCCTTGGCCCTGAAATGTGGGCTAGACTTAGCAATGTGCATCGAGGAGCAGGACGTGGTGGGAGTGATGAAAGTGACTTCCGGGATTGGTCACAGCCTCTGGTTCTGCCTGGTTCTCTTTCTCACTCTGAGGGAGGCCAGCTGCCATGCGAAGAGGATGCTCAAGCAGCCTGAGGAGAGGCCCACGTGGGGAGGAACTGAGGCCTCCTGCCAGCACCTAGGACCCAGGTGCCAGCCAAGGGAGGGAGCCTCCTTGGAACTGGATCCTCCAGCCACAGTCAAGCCTTCAGATAACTACAGTCTTGGCTGACATCTTGACTTCAATGCAGTAAAAGATCCAACCAAGCTGCTCTAGAATTTCTCACTCACTTTATGTGAGAGAAAAAATGTTTATTGTTGTTTGAAGACACTAAATTTTGGGGTGATTTATTATGCAGCGATAGATTACTAATACTGTCACTGACACATTGAGTCCATCTATCCATCCATCCATCCATCCCTCCATCCATCCCCCCATCCATTTACTTATTCATTTCTTCATTCAACAAATATTGATTACTTTAACAAATTGTAAACAATTTATAAAGTGTAATGAAATTTAGAAAGGTTTCTATAAAACTTGGTAAGATATTTTTGAGGGCAAATGCTTCCTTTACAGAGTATGCTTTAGTTACCTAACAGCAATGATTTTTTTTTTTTGATTTATTTATTTTTTATTGAAGTATAGTTGATTTACAATGTTGTGTTAGTTTCTGGTGTACAGCAAAGTGATTCAGTTATACATTTATATACATATTCTTTTTCATATTCTTTTCCATTATGGTTTATTACAGGATATTGAATATAGTTCCCTGTGCTATACAGTAGAACCTTGTTGTTTATCTATTTTATATACCGTAGTTTGTATCTGCTAATCCCAAACTCCTAATTTATCCCTCCCCACCCCTTTCCCCTTTGGTAACCATAAGTTTGTTTTCTATGTCTGTGAGTCTGTTTCTGTTTCATAAATAAGTTAATTTGTGTCATATTTCAGATTCTACATGTAAGTGATATCATATGGTATTTGTCTTTCTCTTTCTGACTTACTCCACTTAGTTTGATAATCTCTAGGTCCATCCATGTTGCTGCAAATGGCATTATTTCATTCTTTTTTATGGCCGAGCGGTATTCCGTTGTACACATGCACCACCTCTTCTTTGGCCATCCCTCTGTTGATGGCCGTTTAGGGTGCTCTAACAACAATGATTTAATAGCTAACCCTGAACTGTGAACGGTTCTCTTTTGAGCATGTTCTTAATATTAACTTTCATTACTGTCCCCATTTTGCCGATGAGGAAACCGGCTCACTGAAAGGTTGAGTCACTTGCCCCAAGGCCCCATGGTCAGTAAGTGGTGGAGCTGAATTAGAACCCAGGGCCCACAGGCTTCATCACTGTGCTGTATGCTCCCCTCCCCCTTCCCTTTGCTTGTCCCCAGGGAGACATTTGCCATGCACCTGTGGATCTACCTGCTTCCACGTCTGTCACTCTGCAAGGCTTGTGCTCCTCCAGGCCAGAGACCATGTCTTTTCTGTCTGTGTGGTACTGGACCCAGAGCAGGACATCAACAACTGTGTGCTGACCGACTGACCAGCTGGAACCAGGAGATGGATGGACGTGGCAGGCACTGCACTAAGAAATCCCAGGGGATCCTGAATAGCCGTGGCACTGCTCCTCTGCTCTAGTGTGAGACTCTGTCCTGCCCACAGAGGCAGATGGCCCCACAGCCTGGGCTGGATCACAGCTCAGAGCGCAGGGAGCCCCAGAATAAGGACACTACTCCCCCGACTTGGCAGCCCAGAGCCGGCTGACTGGGGTCCGGGATGAGCTCTGTTTACCTTGGAAGGCCCGACCTCTTTTGTAACATTCACCCATTGTTGCCAGGAGCCCAAAAATACCTTTATTAATGGAAAAACGGGATGACTCCACAAAGAAATATTTTGACAAGCCCAGAGGAGCCAGTGGGAAGGTTCAGAGCACATCCTCAGGAAGCTGGGGCTTCTTATCTTCTAGGGAGCCCGGCGGGGGAAAGGGCAGCGTGCTTCTCCTGCCGCGTTTCCGTGCGGGGCTCCCAGGCACAGCTTACTGGGCTGGACTGTGCAGAGGTGGCTTCTGCAACGTGGCCTGGTCCACGCCCCACTCAGATGCAGCCCCCCGGGACCCTGCGGCATTGTCTTGAGTTACTGCCCCATCCGGGTGTTCTCTTTCGTGGCCCATTTCCTCTGACTGCAAATGAAGGATTGGAGCTGCTTCTAGACATCTTTCTGGGCTCCCAGGTACCTACCAGTGTCTTCTGGGAGAGGGAGGTTGCAGCTGCTTTTCTATTTCTTCATGGAGACCAAAGGGCTCAAGTAAGGAGTGTCTTCCTACAGCTGTACTCACAGAGCCTAAGGCTCCCTAATATGTACCAGGTGCTATTTTAAGCACCCTTATGTGTGCTAACTCTCCACAACAGCTCTCCCATTGGGTAATATTACTCCCATTTTCTAGATGAGGAAACCAAGGTACAGAGAAGATAAGTAGCTTGGTCACAAAACTGGGGAGAGGCAGAGCTGGGATTTGCATCCAGCCCAGCTGGCTCTGGAGCCTCTTTTTTTTTTTTTTTTATATTATTTATAATTTTTGGCTGTGTTGGGTCTTTGTTGCTGCGTGTGGGTCCTGTCCAGTTGCGGTGACCGGGGGCTACTCCTCGTTGCAGTGCGCGGGCTTCTCATTGCCGTGGCTTCTCTTGTTGCGGAGCATGGGCTCTAGGCACATGGGCTCCAGTAGTTGTGGCTCACGGGCTCTAGAGCTCAGGCTCAGCAGCTTCGGCGCATGGGCTTAGCTGCTCCGTGGCATGTGGGAGCTTCCTGGACCAGGGCTCAAACCCCTGTCCCCTGCATTGGCAGGCGGACTCCCAACCACTGTGCCATCAGGGAAGTCCCTCTGGAGCCTCTTAACCCCACCCATGGCCATCTTCTGAAGCACATATCTGATCCATGTTACTCAGTGTCTCTGTACTTGATGTCTTTATACTCTTAAAGTGAAATCCATATTGACTAGGAAGCAAGTTCAGCTGTTGTACCAAAGATCCACAAATAGCAGGAGATTCAACAAGTTATTATTATTATTTTTCTTAGAAAAGAACCTGGGTGGGAGGTCCAGGGTTGATATGGAGGCACCATGATCCTTAGGGACCTGAGCTCCTTCCATCTGGCATATTTGTCTTCATTAACACAGTTTCTATCTCATGGCCCAAAATGGCTGCTTGAGCTCCTACCATCAAGTCTCCATTTTAGCAGGAAGGGGAGAAGGGGAAGTGGATCATATGTCCTGTCTCTTTAAGGGTTTGATTCCAGGCTCTTCTGCCATGTGACCTATGGTAAGTCATGTAATGTCCTTCATCATCTTTGAAAAAGAAATTGAATTTCTTTCAAAGGTTATGAGGATTAGATGAGTTAATACATGTCAAACTCTTGGAAAAGGGCAAAGTGTAAACCCTCAGTAAATTTTAGCAACTATTATTATTGATGCCGTTTAGATGACACTGTTCCTGACAGTCCCCACCCCACCCCTGTGACTAGGTTATGTTGCTCTCTCATGTGTTTTTCGGCTCCCCAAGCCTCTCCCATCACAGCAGTAGAGCCCTGCTTTGTAATGTGTGTTGACCTTTCTTGTCCCCACTGGATGGAGAGTTCCCCAAAGACATGCACTCTCTGTCTTGTTTTCTCACTGTATCCCCAGCAGCAAGTTGAGGACCACAAGGCAGGTGCCCAGAAAACTTGTTGAATGTATGAAAGAATGAATATTGCCAGTGACAGCAGGTTCACTACCATAGAGGAGACTTCCTCAGGGCTTTTGCACATGCTGTTCCCTCTGTTCTGAATGAGTTCCCCAGCCAGCTGCATAGCTAGTTCTCATACTTCATTCAGTTCTGCTCGTGTCACCTCTTCAGTGAAGCCCTCCCTGACCACCCTGGTTAAAACTGGCTCCTTTCCCCATCATAGCTCCACTTTCTGTTTCTTCCTTGGCATATATCACCACTCATCCATGTCGTCTGTATTCATGTGTTCTCTCTTGATCTCCCCCCTGGACTGTAAGCTCGATGAGGACAGCATCCTGTATCTGGTTTTCTCATGGCTGCATTCCAGTGCCCAGAATATTGCAGGTATGTGACAATATTTGTGAAACGAATAAACAAAGCAACAAGACAGGCCTATTGATTTTTAAAATATGAGGAGAAAAATTCTAGGTATATGCACCTCAGTCCCTTTTTTTTTTTTTTTAAACAAAAGGCCTGAATGTTTCAAGCTTAGCTCTCAGAAGAATGCAAACGAGATAAACCTTTCCTTCTCCCTGCCTTTCTCTTTCCTCTGCCAGCAGAAGGAAGCCAAGCCAAGCCGATTCCCTCTCCCTCCACGTCAGCTCTCCAGCTTCTAGGAAAAACTTCCCCCACCCTGCGGGCCTGGGGCATCCCGAGGGCTGCCGCTGGCCTCTTGTCACATCCCAGTTCAGCAGCGGAGGGAGCCCCGCGGAGGGCCAGGCTCTCGCTGGAAACTCGCTGTCAGCAGCCCGGTGAGCTGGCAGAGAACGTCGGGGGTTCTCTCCAAATGCCTCGGAAATCTCCCTGTTGGGTCACATTCCGGCTTGAGGGACCCTGGGATAACCAGGGCTCTGGGTTGGCAGCCAGCGGCTGATTGGGAGGTAGCAAGATTCAGCACTTCTGAGTTGGAAAAAGCGGTGCTGGGTATTATTTTGGGAAGAGTCAGTCATGAGAACCTCCAAGAGCAGATCAGGGAGGCTATTAAAAGCAAGACAATGTATTTTAAAATGAACCAGGCCGGGGAGACACCTCGCTCCCTGCCACAGCCAGGGAACTGGGAGTTCTTTCCGGATGAGGTGAACCTTTCCATCGCTTGGAAACGGGGAAAGCCTCTCCAGCTACCCAGCCACCGCCCCGTTCCTTCTTCCCTGCCAACCCCAGCTGAGCATCTCATCTGTCTCCTCGGCCACGTGACGGAGTGAGGGTCCTCCCCGGCCAGCTGAAAAGGTGGCCAGACACTCAGGCTTGCCTGCCATTCATTCGACAAACCTTGAAAGGACCTGGGAGTACGGTTCCGGGGCCAGGCTGCCACTATCCAAGTTCACGCTGTCTGCTTCTTACTATTTGGTGACCTTGGGTCTCTGTGCCTAAGTTTCCTCACCTGCAAAATGGGGATAACAGTAGTCTTCCTCCTACAGAGTTGTCGTGAGGACCAAATGAATTGGTATATAAGGAGGGCTTGGGAGGGAGCCTGTCACAGAGACATCACTCAGTAGACATATGATAGGATGATTTACTGAGTACCCACCAGTTCCAGACGTCATTCCAAGCCCCAAGTAAGACAGGCATGGTCCTCTTTTCCTAGTCTGAGTCATAACCAAGTAAACAAACTGACGAGACAATGTTACATTCTGTTATTTACTCATCAAAGCTTTTTGAGGTCCAGCCATACGCCAGGCACCGTTCTTGGTGCTGAGGAGGCAGCAGCGAATAAAACAAAGACCTGCCCTTGTAGAGTTTATATTTTAGTTGGGAGGCAGGGGGGACATGCGATAGACAAGTGAATATGTAATTTATTTGTGGTAAGTGGTGAATGCTCTACAGAAATACAACAGGTGTCGTGATTGAGATTTGTGGGGCGGGGTTGGGCTTTAGGGCAGAGGGGCAGATTTTAGAGATGAAGGTCATGGAAGAATGTGTTCATAGGGTGACATCTGAACTGAGACCAAGAGGATGAAAGAAACCGGCCATGAGAGATCATGGCACAAAGGGTTCCAGGTAAAGGGGTAAGGAAGCGCAAAAGCCACGAGGCGGGACCAGGTAGGAAAGGACCGTGAGGCTGGAGCAGGTGAGTGAATGGGAGAGGGAGGGAGATGAGATTGGACACGTGGGTTGGGTCAGGTCTTGGAGGCCTTCGTATTAGTTTGCTGTTCCCTCCAAACTTAGCGGCTTAAAGGAACAAGCATGTAATATCTCTGTGGGCCTGGAGCAGCTTAGTTGGTCCCTGTGGCTGCATCATCTGAAATCTTGGCTGTTGGCAGGAGGCCTCAGTTCCTCACCATGTGATCTCTCCAAAGTGCTGCTTGAGTGTCCTCACAACCTGGCAGCTCGCTGCCCCCAGAGTGAGTGATCCAAGACAGAAAGGCAGAAGCCACACTTCTTTTATAACCTGGCCTCAGTATTCACATGCCGCCATTGTGGCAACGTCCTACTGTTACACAGGGTGGGAGGGCCTGGACAAGAACAAGAATGCCCAGGTGGGCACCACTGGGACCTTCTTAGAGGCTGGCTATGACAGCCATGGTGAGGTATCTGGATTGTATTCTAAGAGGGATGGGAAATCTCTGAAATGGTATCTTTGATGGATCGTGCATAACTGCTGTAAGTGGTGGCAAGATGACAGTAATTTTAGTACAATTATTGAGTGCTTCCTTTATACCAGGCACTGCACTTAGTGTTTCATTAGACACAACGTCATCACATCCTCATGTCTCCCTAAGACGTTGGTATGGCTCCATTTTACAGATGAGGAAGCATGCAACCTCCCCAAAGAAATGCTATCCAAGGCAAGCCCTCCTCCCACTGGAGGCCCGTGGAATTACCCAAGTAAAGAGAAAAGAGCAGGGATAGGAGGAGAGAGGAAGCAGCCCGCTGGAAGGCCCTGTAACGAGGAAGGACACAGATGATTGGGGCCCCTGAGTACTTCTGGAGTTCAAAGGTGTCAGAGGTGAGCGATGAGGCTGGAAGGGGTGGGGTGAATTTGATAGGTCTTAGTAGACCACATATGGGATTCTGGACTTTATGCTAAAGGTAATTATAATCCAGTGGAGCAACTGAATTGACACTTGCGAGGCAGCGTTGCCTGGTGGGTCGGAACCCGGGCTCTAGAGTCAGGTGCTTGGAGTTCTAATCCCATCTCTGCCATCTACTGGCTGTGCAACCTAGAGCAAGCTGCATAACCTCTCTGTGCTGCAGTTTCCTCCTCTGTAAAATGATAATCCTAGGATTATTGAGAGGAGTCAATGAGTTCATACCTGCCCCACGGCAAGTACTCAGTAACTGGTCACGTGATAAGAGATCAGTAACCCTCACCATTCTGGTTTTCATACAGCTGGGTCTGTCCCACTTTCTGTGTTTGAGACACGTGGGAGTCCAGACCAATTCTAACTGGTGTCTACCTTCCAGCCATGAAGGGCTTGGCGGTCAAGGTGACCGACAGGTGAGGATGACACTTGGGCTATAAACGCAGTGAGAGGACCAGTGGGTTCTCTCCTTGAAGCTGCCCAAGTCCTCTCAAATATTCCTGGTGTTGAATCAGTTGTCTGGGTAGCACCAGTAAGTGATGTCTCAGCAGAAATACCTGCGTTTCTTATTTGGGAGGCTGTTGGAGGGAAGAGATTCTAATAAAAGGCTTCCCCGGTGATTCAAGGTCTCCTTCAGCCCAGATGTCTTGCAGTCTCCCTGGACCTTTCTCCCCATCGCCACCTGGACGCCTTCTATTTGCTTTGATTCAGCTTCTCTTTCCTTTTTCCTCATATGCTGGCACGTTCCCACCCCAGCTGAGAGCTTCTATTTTGGGGAGTTTTCGTGGATAATTTTGTGGGCGGAAGCTCTCCCCCCCCACCCAGCATCCCTTAAAAAAAGGGAGAGTGCTCGAGAGAAGTGAAAAACAGTGGGTGGTTCAGTTCAAAAGGACAAAATATTTCTTGCCCTGGCACTGGGAGAGGAAAGAAATTGTCTGAGGAACCTAAGAGCAGCTAAACTGAGAAGCTGAAACCTGCAGCCCATAAGGGCAAATTAGGTGACTCAGCTACCACTACCCCGGCTCCACTCCTTATAGTATTAACGTGCTTTAAAAGGGAAAAATGCTTAACTGTGACAAAGAGTGGGCTCTGTAAAAATGTGCCTAATGCTTATTCTACCCAGTTCCAAAAGGCGTCCCCCTCTCGGCACCTGTGGAGACCGGGACTCGCCTCTGAGGCCTGAGCCTGGGTGGGACTGAGTCTAAAATTATCCCCGATAATGAGTCTGGCAGAGGAGGGCCCAGCGTGCTCGTTTCCTGCCTCGCTTCTGGCCTCCAAGACCTCGGCTCCCAGGGAGGCCTCTGGGAGGCAGGGGCTGTGGTGCCAAGAACATGGGCTTTGTGGCCAAACAGAGTTGGGTTCCGATCTGGACTGACTGTGTGGACATCAGCTCACGGAGCCTCGGTTTGCTCATCTGTAAACACGGCTCCCGGCGTCAAGCTCAGTGGGATGGTGAAATGGACGAGATGTTGCAAAAAGGCTGCTTCATGCCCTGGATGCAGCTGAGTTTAATAAAGGGCAGCCTGGAGTTGAAGGGCATGGACTGCAGGGTCGAACAGTCTTAATCCTGGCTTAGTGACCACTCACTCTTTGAGTGTAGGAAGGCTTAAAGTATTGGGGTGGCCAAAAATTTCGTTTGGGTTTTTCCGGAAGATCTTATCTAACCCTGTACACACACACATGTATATACACACATATATACATTTTAAGCGTTTATCATATACCTTCATGTTCTTAGCATCACATCCTGACATCGACTCTTAGGAAGGCACTAATAGTGTCCCCATTTTATGGAGTGGGTAAGTGACTCCATGGCAGAGCCAGGCATCTGATTCTAGAGACTGCATTTATCCTGCCTCTCAGGTTGCCTAAACCCCCGTTGCCCTACAGAACTTTCTACAGTGACGGAAATGTTCTCTTCTGTGCTGTCCAACTTGGTAGCCACTAGCCACCTGTGGCTTTTGAGCACTTGAAATGTGGCTCATGCATCGAAGAACGGACTTTTAGCTTTTATTTAATTGTTAATTAAATTTCAAGAGCCACATGTGGCCAGTGGCTACCCTCGCACACAGTGCTGGGCTAAGCCCTCCCAGTGTCAATGTATTACTTTGCAGGGGGTCAAGGGACAGGAATTGATCGAGGACCCTACCTCAGGGCCTGGCACATAGTAGGTGCTGAGTTAGGAGCTGCTATTCAGAGCACTGCTATGTATGGTGGCTGTCTTCAGAGACGAAGGTTTATAGGTTTGCCTGCCGCGTGGATCACTGTGAAAGGAAGTTGAGTGCTGAGTTTCATTTGTGCCCAAGACTTTCCTGGTTTTAAAACTGAAAGTCCTGCCTCCCAGGGACCACCTCAATCCCAGGCAAACCAGGACGGTTGGTCACCCTGTTCTTGCCTCAGATGATGGGGTACAGAGTCCTCAGGGGATGGGGCTTCCTCAGTAGGGTTCCTTGAAAAGAATCTCTTCCATGGCCTTCCAGGCTGCACTCCAGTATCTGCCGAGGAAACTAGCAGGCAAGGCTTCTGCCTTCTCTGTGCCTCGGTTTCTCTTTTGGAAAGTGGGGGAGAAGGCTCCCCTGCTTCTAGGGTGGCTGCAAGGTGTTTGAGGTAAGGTAGCGTGGTAGGTGGGCAGGTATGGCTGCCCTTTGGGGAGACAGTGTTACTTCAGATGGAGGCCGCCCTGGCTGAAGCGGGCTTTGAAGCGAGGTGGGTGGGCTCGGGGGCTTTGTGGGACCGCGTCTCCAGCAGGAGTGGTCATGTCTGAGAGCCCAGCGAGGCTCTTGTGGGTCAAGGTATGGAATACAGAGTGGTCCCCCGGATGAAGCCAATGCGTCTTCAAGTTCAAGTCTGTCTGTAAGAAAGTGGGGAGGGGCTGATGCGTCACCAGCCTTGGTGCGGCCCCCCCCGTTTTATCAGAGCCCACAACAGCATCTGAAAGGGCCGTTTTCAAAGCTGGCTTTATCTGGGGGCCCCCGATTCCCCACCCTGAGCGGGGGTGAAGAGGCAAATCCAGGCTATGTTCAGGAAAAGCGTTTTGACAGCAGGACCTCCCCACCGGCCTGCCGGGGTCTGTGGCCTGTTGACGGGAGACACGCGTGGCATCCCCTGGACCTTCTTCTGGAGGCTGTGCAAAGTTCATGACATCCCTTCCCTTTATTTTCCTGTTTATTCAGAGCATGTGTAAACACATGGTTGCCTGGTTTCCGCGTCTCTGTGGCCATTTCATTATTGCTGGAGCCTCTGAGCATCACTGCAAACCTTGGGTTTTCTAAATGAATCTAAAAATAGACCTCTTTGAAAAAAAATCTTGGAGAGTTGACATAAGGCACCGTTATTTATTTCTTTTCCCTCCTCCCCCTCCCCCCGCCTTCTCCCCCCTCCCTCCTCCTCCCCGTCAGCCCTGAGCACAAAAATCTGGGCAGCCAGAGGCCCTGAGGGACTGGGAAGGGCCCCTGGGTCAGTGTCCGGGGGTCTCGACCACCTGGGGTGTTGATTTGAGCCCTGGGCGGCTTTCTCGGAGAGATGCCCGCTTGGAAAACGGGGGGGGGGGGCGGGGGGGGGTGGGTGTCTTGGGCATGATTTATGCGAAGCTGCAGCGTGCTAGGGAGGCGGCGGCTGGAGCAATCCTTGCAAACAGCCTCCTGGAGCTCCTGCAAGGCCGACTTGGACACTCCCACGCCCCCACCCCCTTCTCCTCGCCGTCGCCCGCATCGCTCCCTCTCCCTGACTTTTCTCCCGAACAATCAGGGACTTGTGCTGGCGGCCGAGGGAGCCACGGAGCTGGCTGGCCGCGGAGGAGGCGACGTCATGGATTCCTGAGTGTGAAGTTTGCAGGAAAGCCCTTAGTTTTGGAGATGGACGGGATCCAGTGGTTTCCATGGCGCTGGATAAACAGGAGGAAACAGTGAGGGAATCCCGTTATTTTACTGCATTGAAAGCCTATAAACACGGAGCGCGGGGAAGGAAGTCGCGTTCCCTCTCGAGTAAGCCGGAGCGCCGAGCCGCGCCGACTCCGCCGCGCCGGGAGCCGGGATCCTGGAGGCGGGAGGCGCGCAGCTCCCGGGCCGCTCGCAGGCTCCTCGGCCAGGGCAGCCCCGTGAGCATGCTTTAGAGAGGACGGCGCCCCCTTGGCTCCTGGTCTACCCAAACAGACCCCTCTCACCCCGCGCGCCGAAACCCCATCCCCTCCAGATGCAGAGAGAGGCTGCGTTCAGACTGGGGCACTGCCATCCCCTCCGCATCATGGGGTCTGTGGACCAAGGTAACTGACTCCCCCTCTATTCCAGACGCTTCCTCCTCCCACCTCTCAGCCCTTTCCCTTCTGCTCTCTTCCCGGGCAGCGCTTTCAGCTTCTGGCTGAGGTCGCGGGGAGGCCCGGGGACTCCGGTTTCCCAGGGCGCACAGGTAGCGTGGCCGGGAGGAGAGGCGCCCTCTCCCTGGCCAAGGAGGGAGACTGGGGAGCCGACTTCAGACCACTTCCCGCGGGGGCAGCGAAGTGTCCCAAGGCGGGATTCCCCAGGCCAGTCTGTCAAAAGGATTGTCCCCTCCATGGGACACCGGGAGGGATTCTCGCTGCTAACCGCGGGCTGCTTAACTATTTCCGCGCTGGGCTTTTGACAGCGGATGCCATTCAGCTGTGTTATTATTATCATCATCATTTTATCATCATCATTATTTAGCTTTTTTTTTTTTTTTAGGAGAACATGCTTGGCATTTTACTATTTAGTAAATCTAGTAATGAAGACTTTGCTTTTTAACAGAGCAGCAGATGCTCTGGGACATTTAAACAATTTTCTTTCCCGTTTTTTGATGTGTCTCATGGATAGAGTCCTCCAGCTCCCCCTTTAAAGTGCAATGTACCATCAGTTTGTTTTGCGATCCGATTACACTCTATTTTCCGTGTTTCTGTCTCTTTTTCCCTCCTCCTGGAGTTTGTCCTGGAATCATACTACTTGGATATTACGGGAGGGGCTTAACGTATACAAATATGATACGAAGATATCCCATCTGGCTGGGATTGTGGCGGGGTTTAGGCTGTACACTAATGAATCTGACTTTAAAAATGGAAACCAGGCGATGTGATGTGTTTTTCAGAGGCCAGCCCTGCAAATAGTGGGGGGCACTGCCCGGAGGGCAGGGCTGCAAGAGTTAAATGAAATAAATATGCGTAGGAGGAGTTAGCTTCGTGTCATAAAATCAGAGTTGAATGTAGGTTTTGTGCTCTGCGTGGCTGATTAAAGTTCTGGGGTGGGGGAGAAATGACAATTTCAGTAAATAAACCTAAGGGGCTTTTTTTTGAAAACCGGAATGGGACCAAATGCCTCAGGTTAGGTAGATGGTGCGCTTTGCCACAGCGGACCTCAGTGACATATATTTTTAGTTGAGTTGCGCTTTTAAAAGCAAGACCCTGCCAGCGCCTTGAATGTTTTAACTGGTACCAGTTTATCCTGTTCTCTGCTAGTGGTTAAGCCTATGACATAATGGCCAAAAAATGTTACTAACATTGCATCACCTGTAAAAGGGATGCTCTGAGACAGGCGACAGATCTGTTAAGGACGCGAATTGGTTTTTATTGCCGTATATACTGAAACACAGTATTTGATGTTATGATGGTGGGAGGACAGACTAACGCCAGATTTAGGTCAATTCGGAGAGAGAGAGCGAGAGCTGGGAAGAGAAATTGGACGTCCGTTTCACTGTGTGATCTCACACAAGCTTCACGTTTTGTTGGCGCTGCTACACCTCTGCTCCAGGTTTGTGAACTTGGTCCTCTCTCAAGGTTTTGAAGTGAAGTGTGTCGCCTAGCCTCCCCAGCCCACGCTCACGTGTGCAGGGACTGTGAGAACGTGTATGCCAGTTTGTGTGTCCACATGTGGGAGACAGGGCACCGCATTGTTCCCGGCAAACGACGCTTGGCATATGCCAGAGCAACTGGGCACACGGAATGCAACTCCAGGCGTCAAAGGCAGCTGGAGTGAGAGGCACTTCGACCGTGCCCTGCATTGGGGCCTCCTGAGGGAAACCCAAATGGCCCTTCAAACTCAAACACCACCACGAGTGTAGGGGCAGATTTGAGGGCGCCTGCAGATGGGTGGGGTCATTAAATAGCAAATAGAAATATTTGCATGGTAAGAAAATACTGACCTTGCTGTGCAGTTTTGGGTCAAGGGCCTGGGAAAAACTGAAGATCTGAAAGAGGTGTGTTCAGTTTTATCTGAAGTGGGATGATGGAAAGTATTTCAGGAATAAACAAACCCAGGGTGAGCTCTGCTCACTCCCAGACCCGAACTCCCTGCCTTCTGCCTGGGTTAGGATTTCTGCTTAGCTACATTGCAGCTGTGTGATCTTAGGCGAGTGACTTAACCTCTCTGGGCCTCAGTTTCCACATCTGTAAAAGGGAGCCAATAATAATGCCTCCCTTAACAGAGATTGTGAGAGTCAGTGAGGTAGCACACGTAAAGCATCTAAAATGCTGCCGTGCTTATAGTCAACGCTGGATAAACGTTAGCTGCAATTCCTATTGAAAATGCAAAACAATAACTTGTATTGATATAGAAACTGGATTTCACGGCAAAAGTTCCTTGAAGAGATGCAGTACTTTAAACCTTTCATCAAGGGACTTTATAACTTATTGGAGCTTCACGGTGACACAGATTGGGCTAAGATTATGGCTTGTGAAGCCTCCATTTCCTTACCTGCAAAAGGGAATAGTGACGACCTCACAGGGGTGTCGTGAGCATCGTATGAAATCGTGCGTATAAAACACTTACCTCTGGGCTTAACGTGCCGTTAATACACGCTGGATGTTATTATTTTCTGACAGTTGAGGATGAGAGCCAGCGTCGTAGCACAATGCCTGGCGCACGGTAAGGGCTCTGTTGCCTTCCGCAGGGGTGAGGGCAGCCACATTATGAGTATGGACTGGAAGCAGCAGGGTGAAGTATTTTGCAAGTATCAAGCCTTTTAATTGTCAGGGCCACTGTACACCACAAGTGCTGTGATCAGTGTCTCCTTCACAGAGCAGTGGAGTGAGGCACAGAGCGGGGCAGTAACTGGCTGAGTGCTACCTAGCAGGGAGCTGGTGGAGACTGTAATTCGAACCCAGGCCCTTGGCCACATGCTCTGCTCTCTCTGGAACTTACTAATGTTATCATAATTTTTAATCACGTCATTTGACAGATGAGGAAACTGAGGCAGACCAGAGCCTTGTCCTGGGCTTTTTGGCCAACACCGTGTTGTTCCTTGACATATCCTGGAAGAGAAGGAAGTGTGGGAGGATGTGGAGCGTATGACCATCATTTAGAGACGGGGAAACTGAGGCAGCCACTGATTTGTCCCAAGCGGAGGGTGAGTCAGGGAGAGCTCCTTGCCTTGCCTCAGGGAAATGAAAGCACAGTGTTTCCATTTCCACTAGCGGAAGAAAAGTCCCCGTATGGCCAGGAGGCTGCAAAGCCAGCTCTACTTTCTGTCCACACAGAACTGAGACCCCGTCCAAGGGCCCCTCCTCCTGGCTGAGCCCCTCCCTGGCTACCCAGATGGCCCCTCCTCCAGCAAGGCCTTCCGGGTCTCTCCTTCTCTTCCCAGAAGTTCAGGGAGAATCACTTACTTTCCCAGATGCTCCTCGGACTGCCTTTATTAAGACTTTCCTTAGCTGGATTGTAAGCTTCCTGAGGACAGGGCCAGGTCTCCTGTTTCTGTGAACCTCCGGTGGATCCCAGGTAATGTTTCTACACCCAAGACGTCAACAGCTTGAGATCTGAGTGAGGGGTTCAAATCTTGACTCTGCCACTTGCTGGCTGCGTGACCTCGTGCAAGTAACTTCATTCTCCTGTGCCTCAGTTTCCCCACATATGAAAAAATGATAGTGATATTGTCTGGAATATTGGTTCATCTATTGAACAACTGAAGTATCAACCAATCAGCACAGCAGGAGCGGGGTCCCAAGAGACTCCCCTGCTGGGCAGGGCTTTAACCCTTTATTTGCTGAATTGTAGAGAGGGTCTCAAGGCAGCAGAGGCCCTTGAGGGGGGGAGGACAGCCATCATTTACCAATCTATGGAGAGTTTCAGTCTTTTAGTAAACAATATGAACCTCAAAGTACCCACTTAATTACTAAGTGCTGTTATTATTAGTGTACAATCCATTAATTCAATATTTATCCTCACACACACACACACCCAAAAATCCAACCTAAAAAACCAATTACCAAGTGCCTCCCCACACGTATTCTCATTGGCTGGCTCTACTCTTACTACACGCATGAGTGATTATTTCACTTCTTAACCTGGAAGAAGCCAGGCAGGTTCCTATTTTTGTTCCTTTGCTAGAACAGGAATTTGAGACTCCGACTGCCCAGACTAGAGAGGAGGCCTCCTCTGGCCTCCCCGGGCCTCCACCCTGGCGCTGCCCCACCCTGTACTCATCACACTGGTGGTCGTTGTCCGTGCCCTGTCTCTGTCTTCCTCCAAACTTGAACTCCGGGAACCAGAAACCACAACTGTCTTATTCACCCTTGTGGCCCCAGTGCCTGGAACAGTGCCTGGTACTTAATAGGTGCTCAGTACTTTTTTTGTTCAATGGATGGAGGAATGAATGAATGAATGAGGCACAGTAGGGGTGATATGACCTGTTAAGGCCACAGAATTAAGACTTAACCTCTGGGGGCTTCCCTGGTGGTCCAGTGGTTAAGGCTTTGCCAACCAACGCAGGGGTTGTGGGTTCGATCCCTGGTCGGGGAGTTAAGATCCCACGTGCCAAAAAACCAAAAAGCATAAAACAGAAGCAATATTGTAACAAATTCAAAAAAGACTTTAAAAATGGTCCACATCAAAAAAAAATTATAAAAAAAAGACAAACTCTGAAGCACTGTGCCATCTTTCTGGCTCACTCGCTTCTGCCTCCTTTTGACAATGACAGAGGTTTTGACTTCCATGTTTTCCCACCAAGGGCTGGTGACCTAGGCGGGCTTCGTGCTGGGTCACCTACCAGGCACATGCCCTCATGTTGTTCTCTGGAATGAGTCAGCCCCAAACAACAAAAACAGCAGCCAGCACTTACTGTGTGCTACGCATGTGCCAGGCCCCATCCCCAGAGCTTCCCACGGGCCGCCTCATTGGTCCTCAGCCAGTTATGACCCCATCTTGCACAGGGAGGGGTAGCCACCGCCCCAGGGTCACATCGCTAATTGCAAAGCATAGAACCAATCGCACTCCACCATGTTGATCCCTGTTAGGCTGAATAATCATAGCAGAAGGGGATCTGTTTTCCCTACCAGACACGTACTGTAGGGCCAAGCACTTTACAGATATTCTCTCAGTGGATTCTCACAAAATAACCCGAGAGGTTGGTACGGAATATGATCCTCCCATTTCAGGAGCAGGAGACCGAGACAGGGCGTGATCAAGGCATTTACAGGACAGAGCTGATGCCCACAGCTCAGCACTTAAGGGCTGCACGGGCCTATCTCTCCTGCTTCCTGCAGCAGGATCACCCGGCCAGACGGTGAGCTGGAGAGAGGGGCTGCAGCCCCTCCAGGAGCCCGCCCTCCACAGTTTGCAGTGGGGGTTCCTCCTGCCTTCCACCTTGCCTTTCTGGGCCACTCAGGAGCTCCTGGTGGCCCCCATCCCTTCCCTATCCGGTTGGAACCTGCCAACAGAGACTCATTTCCTCAGAGCCTCTCTCAGTGGCCAAAGCCCCGCTGGGTGCTTCTTTGGCCCGACGCTCCAGCGCTCCCATTTCCGGTGCGGCCACTGCTGTCAGAGCCAGTCCGCGCCAGTCTGCTTACTCCTGGGCACGGTCCGCTTCTTCCCTCTGCCTCGGCCTTGCCGGTCTTTCCACCTGGGGTCCCCGCTCCATTTTCTCACATCGTTCTTCAAGGCCCACCTCATTCCCATCTCCTCTGAGAAGCCCCCTTGACCATTTAATTCATCTTCATCGTTTTGAGCATCTACTCTGCACCAGTAACCCACCAAGATGCTGGGGATAAAGCGAACAAGACTGCTGGTGTCTGCCCTCACCAGGAATATCCAAGATAGTGTGGAGTGGTGTTAAGTGCTGGAGACCAAAATAGGGGGACAGGGCTGCGAATGACTCAGTATCTACGGGTGTGTAGCGCGTGGGTGTATGAGTTTCCTGTGGCTGCCATCACAAATTACCACAAACTGGGTGGCTTAAAACAACAGAGATCTACTCTCTCATAGTTTCAGAGACAAAACGTGTGAAATCAAGGTGTCAGCGGGCCATGTTCTCTCTGAAGGCTCTAGGGCAAGATCCTTCTGTGTCTCTTTTAGCTCCTCGTGGCCCTTGGTGGTCCTCGGCGTTCCTTGGCTTGTAGCTGCATCCCTCTACTCTCCGCCTTCTTCCTGTGTGTACGTGTGTTCTGTCCTCTTCTTGTAAGGACACCAGTCATTGGATTAGAGCCGTTAGCCCTAAGGACTTCATCTGAACTTGATCACATCTGCAGAGACCCTCTTGCCAAATAAGATCACAGTCACAAGTACCTGAGGTTAGGGCTTGAACATATTTTGGGAGAGGGAAATCATTCAACACACGAGAGTAGGGATTGCTAGTTCACACGGCATGGTCCCCTTCTCTCTAAAGAGACAGCTTATTCATTGACCTCTGAATGGTGAGGGGTCTGCCTGTACAGGATCTGGGGGACAAGCATCCCAGGCAGAAGGAACAGAGAGTCCAGAGGCCTTGAGGAGAGACATGTGCTTGGGGTAGTCAATGAACAGCAAGGCCAATGTGGCAGGAACAGAAAGGGGAAGAGGGGAAGTGTGATAGGAGACAGATCAAGGAAGCAAGGCAGAGCAGGACCCAGCAGGATCTCGTGAGCGGTGTGAAGTTCATTCTCATGGTAACGGGGAGGCATTGGGGAAATTTCAAGCAGCAGAGGGTGTGAGCTCGTTAGCCTTTTCGTAGGATCCTACTGACCTTTAAGTGGAAGATGTCCTTTAGCCAGGTAAGAGTGGATGCTTAGGACACAGGTGGGAGGCTATGACGGCTACAGGTGGTGGCCTGGGCAGGAGATGACAGGAGCTGGGACCAGTGTGGGGAGGAGGAAGTGGGGAGGAGTTGGTACTTCTGTACCAACTGTCTGTAGAGCGTTCTCTTTTTCGGTTCTCAGACTGTGTTCCCTTGAGCCCCGGGGTTCTGCAGGGATGGTCCCTGTCTTTGGCACCTGAGGGTAGATGCTATTAATTTTGTGAATGATATGAACTGTTTCCAATAGGTCTTCCTCTTGGCCCAGCCTGGATTCCCCACGCCAGCTCCCCTTTCCCTCTCTGCTATCCCTGGGAGTTATAAGACTTTTCGCAGCGTTTCATCTTGGTCCAAAAATGTCCCTTAGTGCATCCACCCTTAGCTAATAACCCAGGAACAGTGTGACTCAGTAATGAGTATCAGACTGGTGTGGGACAAAACCACTTCCGTGGTGGCATGTGTGTCTTCAAAAGTAACATCACAACCTACTCCGTGCCTTAGTTTCTTTAACTGAACAGCGAGGGTGATAGTAATCTTTACACATGGCGGGTGCTTTGAGGTTTGAAGATCACGGCTGTGATGCTCTCAGTGTATATAAAGCGGTCAGTTCCTGTTAGCTGCCATTTACACTATTATTTTATTGTTTTAAATTCAAGTTGTTACTTTCCTTCAGCCTACTAACCTTCAAGTGTCCTTCCTGATTGGGATAAATGCATTTCCTACCAAATCTTTGGGGTCTTTTCTGGATGACCTAGTTCAGTCACTCAACCAATTAGTTCAGAGGGATTTGTGGAGGACCTGCTATTGCAAGACACTGGCTAGGTGGTGTGGAGAATATCCAAGATATATAAGAAGCTCTCATTTGCATTTGAAAGTCAGATAAAGATTTTTTTTTTCCAAAGTCAGATAAAGAGACAATTGTGTGTGAAGCCATTTACATGCAAAGGAACTAAAAGTTTCCATGAAGTCTAATGACTGTGCTGATAGAGGAGTTTAAGAGAGAGAGGGCAAGAGCGGATGCCATGTGCTTTCTGCGGGCGGTGGGAGGGTGGGAGATGCTCTGGGGTGTGATGGTGCTGGAGGGAGGCTGGTGGAGGGTGGCCTGGAGATCCCTGAAGTTAGCTTGCTTGTGTGCGTCACTCCCTGACTTCAAAGATTATGAAATCGACACAGATGTTCGAGTCTGCAAGACCAGGGCAGGAGAGAGGCTGGAGATGCGCATCACGATACTGGGGGTGCGGTCATCTAGGAAGACAGCCTGGCTGACAGAAGGGTGATGGCGGAGAGAGGGAAAAGGCAGATGGTTGAGAAATAGTTGTGGGGCTGGGCAAAGACTAACCAATGCTCCATCCCCTAACTAATCCACCCTCTGCTGCCTGCCATTAAGGCTCTGATGCAGTAGAAGATGAAGCTCCCCTGGCAGAGGGATGGTGGCACCTCCTGTTTAATAAAAGGCAAGGACGGTAGCTTAAGGGCTAGGTGAGTGTGCTATTCGTGCTCTCCTGTAAATATAAGGCAGAGGGGAACGTGCTACGAAGCAAGGAATGAAGAGGACAAACAAAGCCAGGACAAAGTAGGTGAGCAGGGCCTAGGGAGAAGGAGTTAAGAGCCTGGAGACCAAGGTCTGGAGCTCACGTGCTCACGGGGACGGACAGGGGCAGCTGCGTGGGGCAGTGGTGACCTGAGAGCAATAGGATTGTCTGAAGGAGGCAGCCTCCACTCAGCCCCAGATGACGGATCCACCTGGGAATACAGACCCTGCGTATTGTGGCCTGATCTTCCCATTTTTGGGGAGATATCGGACACTTGGATTTTTAAATGAAGCCTCTCAATTAAAAAACTGTTAGTTCAGATTTAAAAAAAAAAAAAATTACGGGCAAGGCCAAACATATGATGCCTGCAGGATGGGTTTGGCCGAGCTACTGCAGACCTGTGACCACCCCTGCTGTCTGAGGTGGCATCTTCTTACAGTCCACACCTTGGTTTGGGTTCCAGCTTTTAGTAGATCCCTGCTTTCCTAGAGCTTTTACCCTCAGTGCCTGTCCCGGGGGGGCCGCCAATTTCAACAAACTGCTTTCAGCTAAAATTGCCTCCTGGAAATTAGTTACCTCACAGCAGAGAAGTCCTGTTCAGGTTTCAAAAGATGATGTCCATCATAGATTGGAGTGAAAGTCAAGTTTGAAACTGTCTTGTTGTTCCCCCAATTCATAAGGAGCTCATTCCTGGAAAATGGCTTTGTGGGTAGGCAACGTGGAAGGGGGCGCTGAAAAACTCAAGTGATCAAAATGAATAATATTTTCATGGACTATTTTAGAAATCAAAATTGATGCAAAAAATCCAAGATGAACCAAAAATAGAAATAAAAATTTTAAATAAAGACGGGATCAGTATTACTCATCTTCCCTTTGCTTCAGGGTCCAGTACAACTCTGCACGGCACTATTACTGATTCTGTCTTTATTCGAAATGTAACGATTTTGCTCACCATGGATTTTTTTGGCTTTAATTTTGATTTTTAAAAAACATTTCATGAAAACATAATATATTCAATTATGGAGGTGCTTGGTGCCCTCTTAAATTTCGCCTCACTCGCCTCACTCTGGTTCCAGCCCTGGTGGAGTCAAATGCATCCATCTATAAATTAAAATATTAGCAACTAGGGTGGTAATCCCAGGATGTGCTTAAATTGAAGGGAGATCGCGTTTTGGAATCTGGTAAAGAAAATTCCTACTTTTCGGATTAAACACGTTTCAGTGCCTACTTATAGTCAGACTTTTATTGCGATGGGGGTTGTCAGGATGTGGGGTTCAGAATGAGTAAAAGATGAACATATGAATAAAACATGCTGCAGAGATGAGGGCTATGAGGAACGTAAAGCAGGGTCAGGGGACAGAGGAGGCCAGGGGATGCTACTTCTATGGGGATGGTCATGGAAGCTGACACTGAGCTGAGGAAAGAACAAAGCAAGGAAGTGACAAATATCAGTGGGAATAGTAGGTGCAAAGGCCCTGGGGTGGGGTCGTGCTTGGCATTTTCAAGGACGATCAGGGTGGCAGAAGGGAGTCAGAAAACGGAAAATGGCAGGAGATAATACCTAAAGGGAGCTGGGGCAGGGGTGGTTTATCTAGGACCTTGTAGGCCAAGGTGCTTGTGTTTAATTCTCAACTTAATGGGAAGCCATGGGAGGTTTATCGGGTGTATATTTTGAAAGGATCCCTTTCGCTGCTCCATGTAAGGGCCAATGTGGAAGGGAGGAGGGAGGAGGGAGACCAGGGAGGAGGCTATCATACTCGTTCGGGTGAGAGATGGTGGGGGGCTAGGATTGCTGGAGTGGGAGGAAGAACAGTGAAGTTGGTGAAAAACGGTGGGATTTGGGTTACGTTTTGAGGGTTTTTGATTTGCCGAGAGTTTGCACGTGGGTGTGAGCTGACGCAAGGGACTTACTCCTTGGTTTTCGGGGGGGGAATGGGATGAATGGGAGGGTGATATTTGAGCTGGGAACAGTGGGAGAGGAGCAGTTTCAGAGGATAACAGGGTTGGTTTGGACACGTGTATTTTGAGGGGCCTGTTGGATGCCCACATGGAGATGCTGGGTGGACAGTGGGATATGTGAGCCCAGATTTCAGGGGAGGGGTCCAGGCTGAAGCTAAAAATGAGCTTTGTACCAGAAGGGGGAAAGGAGGGCAGAGCTCTGCGTTGGCAGGGGTCATTCCGGGGCCAACTTGAAGGGGCCTCAGGACTCAGAGCCACCTGGAGTGGGGTGGGAGGGCCCCAGAGGGTGGTGCACCTCAGGTATTTGTATTCACGTGCAATGCTGCCTTCTAAGAAGTAGCCTGGAAGAGGAAAAGAGATAACTCAAGGAAGAGAGTATGCATATCTCTCATGTGCTTCCACTGTTTTCTATCTCAGCTGCCCTCACCATAGTTCACGCCCCATTTTCTCTTGCCTGGATGACTGTATGAACCTCCTAATTGGTCTTCCTGCTTCAATACTCGCCCCCTGCAGTTCCTTCTGCACGCAGAACCCAGAGCAACCGCTTAAAACCCCCAGATATGATCTTGTCATGTATGTGCCTAATACACTTGAGTCATTCCTCGTTGGTCTGAGGTCCAAAATTCTCCACACGGGCCCTCAGGCCCCACTCACCCCCGAGCCTTACCTCACACCATCTTCTTGTCCATTCCTGGGTACCTGCCACTCCAGTCTTTTTTCAGTTCTTCCAATACATCCTACTTCCTCCTGCCTCAGGGCCTTTGCACATACTTTCCCATCTGGCTGTTAGTTCTTCCCCTCACTGTTCTCTGGCTAACTTCTACTCAACCTTCTGTTCTCAGCTTCAATATCACCTCCCCAGGGCAGCCTTCCCTGAATTCCCCGTCAACATCAGGTTTCCTTGATATAAGCTCTGTGGCATCTTCTTTCCTTTCATGGCACTTACCTCGTTTGTAATTGTACACTAGAGTAAATGCTCTTGAATGGAGCTCAATTCCTGGGCCAGGGTCAGACGTGTGCTAGGAGTTTCAAACTCTCAGTGGCCTCACGAGCTTCGCATTGCACTTTTATTGGGGAACCCGGAGAAAAACCAAAGGCTAGGGCCTCCGCGACGAGGCCAGTGGCAGGGCAGAGGGAAGGTTGACAGAGCTGCACTGTCAAGACCTCTATCCCACCCCCCAGCTTCCTGCTGTGGCCTCTGAATGCATAAAGGTCATGTATTCTGCCCCTAGCCCTTGCTTTGAACGACACAAATTATTTATTTTGGAAATGAAAATATGCCTTCCCCCACACCCAAGCTGCACCCTTCAAAGTGGCCTTTAGAGAAAACTCTCTTACTTCCCACTGCTCTAGCAGAAACTTTGTTATGGGTCAGGGCCTAATTTGAACCCCTTCCCTTAAAGAACTATGATTTGGTGCAGATCCTAGAAACTTTAAAAATATATCCACTGTTCAGAGGAACAACTTAGACAATTAGAGTATTATTTAGAATGTCCTGAACCATTCTCATAAGACTGAAGTCTTTGTAGCAGTTTATCAGTTGTAAAGTGATTTTTACCTTTATTATCTCATCCTATTATTGGGTATCTCAAGAGGATATCAGTTGGGGGTAAGAATTTAGATTCTTGCCCAAACAGTTGGGTGGCCAGAGGAAGCCTCAGGGAGGAGGGCCCTTAAAGAGAAATATAAGGATCTTACATACACGAGGACAAACTCTTTTACCCATCCATCCATCCATCTACTCTCCATCCATCCATCCATCCACTTATCCATCCATCCATTTATCCATTTATCCATCCATCCATCTATTCATCTATTTATCCATCCATTCACCCATTTGTCCATCCATCCATCCATCATCCATCCATCCACTCATCTATCCATCCATCCATCCATTTATCCATCCATCCATCTATTCATCTATTTATCCATCCATTCACCCATTTGTCCATCCATCCATCCATCATCCATCCATCCACTCATCTATCCATCCATCCATCCATTTATCCATCCATCCATCTATTCATCCATTTATCCATCCATTCACCCATTTGTCCATCCATCCATCCATCATCCATCCATCCACTCATCTATCCATCCATCCATCCATTTATCCATCCATCCATCTATTCATCCATTTATCCATCCATTCACCCATTTGTCCATCCATCCATCCATCATCCATCCATCCACTCATCCATCCATCCATTTATCCATTTATCCATCCATCCATCTATTCATCCATTTATCCATCCATTCACCCATTTGTCCATCCATCCATCCATCATCCATCCATCCACTCATCTATCCATCCATCCATCCATTTATCCATCCATCCATCTATTCATCCATTTATCCATCCATTCACCCATTTGTCCATCCATCCATCCATCATCCATCCATCCACTCATCCATCCATCCATTTATCCATTTATCCATCCATCCATCTATTCATCCATTTATCCATCCATTCACCCATTTGTCCATCCATCCATCCATCATCCATCCATCCACTCATCTATCCATCTGCATATCCACACATCCATTGTACATAAAGCTGTGAATGAGGCACTCATGACCCCTGCCCTAATGGGTCTCATAGGCTAGTGGAGATAAAATTCTCCAATTGGCCAAGCCTGGATCATTTGTTCACTTCTTTGCCAGGGGAGTATGGGACAGCTGGGTTGATAATTTTACCAAGATTGTATCAAGAGTCGTTTCCCAAAGGAACACACTGGGGTGTTGTTATCAGAAGAAGTGGGGAATGATGCCAGGGAGGCAAAATCAATAGATGTCCACTAGGTTAGAGGCATTTAATCATCATGGATGGAGGGATGAAAAGGGACACTTGAGGATGACACCAGCCTTTCTCCTTTTCTATATCACAAGGACTGGTTGGTTCCTTTGTTTATCCCTGACCAAGTTTCAGGGTTTGGATTTTGAGTCCTGTCATAGGGACCCAAGAGCATCCATCTCCTTCTAGATACTTGGCTCTAAGTGTTGCAGCCTGGGTCACCGCCTCTCCTCGACCTAAATCTATCAGCCACCCCTAAGATGCTTGTTGGATACACCCAATATACGTATGCCTATGCTTAGGAAACAAAGAAGAGGATTTGTTTCTGCTCTGACAACCAGAAAGTGCTTCCCAAGACTCTGAAAGTTCACAAATCTTGAGCCAGGCCCAGGACCCTGGAATGGAGTTTGTGTCTGTATTAGTGATTCGGGCCACACATTGGAAGCATCTGGGGAGCTTTTACACAGTACTGATGCCTGGGCCTCAAACATTCTGATTATAACTGGCCCCTCCTGGGGCCCAGGCATTTGAAGTTTTTGAACAGCTCTCCAGGTGAGTCTAATGTGTAGCTTGGGTTAAGAGTCACTGGTCTAAGTGCAATTTGGAAAGCCCTATTCATTGCTGTGTCTCTTTGCTAACAGGATAGAAACATGATGAGGGTAGAGACCATGTCCTGCTGATGGCTGCATCCCCAAGATCTGTAGCAGTGCCAGGTACCAAGCAGGTGCCCAGTAAAAATTTGTGGAATGAATGATGATTGATAGCTTCACACAAACCCCTTAACGGAGCAGAGATGGCTCTCCCTGAAGAGTGCATCTTCTCTATACTTCTGGCACGTGGGGAAGGGTTAGAGTCAGTCCCCAGCTGATATCAAGCTGTGGTTCTCAGGGACTCCTTGAACCTCTCCCACCTACTTTTCTGATCCAGCGATTCTCAACACTGGCTGCCCTTTAGATTCATCTGAGGTCATTAAAAAAACCCCAAAAAACAGCTTTGGGTGTTCCAGTTCAGTGGGTTTGGATTGAAACGTGGAAACAGGCATTTTTTTAAAAAAAGTGTCTCAGGTGATGCTAACGTGGCATAAGGGTTGAGGCCACTGCTCTCATCTCACCGTTTTTACCTGTGAGTCTGTTTTCTGACTTTAGCTAACTTGGTCCGAGACCCCTGGAAGTGTTTCATGGGGGGTGGTAGTAGGTTCTTATGTACTGTTCCCCAAATGTACCTGTTCATAACATTCACCTTGGGTGCCTGCTTAAAAATACACAACCCTGAGCCTTTACTCCAGACTTAGGGTTTCAGAAGCTCCAGTGAGGGGCCTGGGAATCTGTGTTTTTAACAAGCGTCCAGCCGTACTTGTCACCTGCCAACCTCTCCACCTGCACTGCCCTCCTTCCTGGTCTCCCACACAAGAACACCTTCTGGCTCTCACTTTCTTTTGGTTCCCACCGCCGGAACACTCTTCCCCCAGATCCTCCCATCAGTCTGGTTCAACCAAATGCTACCTTCCCAGAGAGGCCCTACCTGACCACCGAAGTGACCAAAGCCTCGTGAACCCCCAGCCTTTACCTTATATCTCTGGTGAGTTCTCTCCTGACACCTTACGGGGATGATCTTTGCTCCCCTGTTTATCTCCTGCATGACTCTTCCCCCACCAGAAACTGAGCCCCAGCAGTGTCTGGTTCATGCTGGATCCCCGGCACCTGGCCAAGAGGTATAGATGTAAAGGTGGGACTTGCGCTCTGAGAGTATCTCTGATTCTTTCCCAGGTCCTGGGAATTGAGTTCAGGGGCACTCAGGTGACTGATGTACGTGAAAACCATGCCACAGCTGTGGGTAGAGAGGCACCTGGAGACACGAGTCTGCAAGAGAAGGGCGTGGGTGCACTCCCTCCCCCATCCCCCCATCCCCCCATCTCCCGCCCCCTTAGATTAGAAAAGAGGAAAAAGGTTGGGATCAGCCGGTCATAGAGGGCAAACGACAAGAGGCTTTCTCATCCGGAGGATCCGGCAGGGGCGCAGAGCTCACCGCGGGGAGGATAGGAGCAGCGGCCTCACCAGAGCGCCTGGCGATGGCCCCGGCGGGTTGCTGCGCGCGGTGCCCGGGTAGTGCGGCCAGGGCAGTGCGGCCAGGGCCAGGGGGCGGCCTCCTTCCTCCTGGGCCCGCCCGCCACTCCTCCCCTCCCTTCCCCCCTCCCTCCCCGGGTCCCTGGGTGGCGGCCCCGCCCCCGCCGACCCGGCCGCGCTGTCCCCGCCTCCCCTCTCCCCTCCCCGGGCTGCAACAGGTGCCTCCCGGAGCAGGAAGCCCGCGCCGCCGCCGCCGCCGCTGCTAAGCTCCCGCGGGAGCGTCCAGGACCCGCTGCGCCAGGCGCGCCGTCCCTGGACCCGGCGTGCGTTCCCACGAGGGCAGTGACCCCGCCGCTCCACCCGCCTCTCCGCCCCGCTTCCTGCCTCCTTCGCCACCCCAGACGAGGGCCCAGGAGACAGCCGAGCCTGCCCTCGCCCCCGGCCCGCCGCCCTCCCGCCGCTCTGCGCGCCATGGACGCCCAGGAGCCGCAGCCCGACCCCGACGGCGGGGGCGCCCCGGGCCAGGAGCCTGGAGGCAGCCCCCAAGACGAGTTCGACTTCTCCATCCTCTTCGATTATGACTATTTGAATCCTATCGAAGGTCGGTGGAGGCTCGCCCCGGCTTGGCCTCCGAGCCCGGGCTGGGGCTTGGGCCTGGACAGTGGACACAGGGCCCCGTTTTGCCCCACGTGTCACACTTACTGGGGGGCCTGGAGCGGGGGGGTGCCTCTCCCCCCGGCTGAGAGGGAGGGCGCGAGGCGTCAGGGACTGCAGCCGCCTTTAGGGGGCGCTAGGCTCACTCTGCCGGGTAGGGCGTTGGTTTCCAGTTACTTCTCCCTGATTGTCACTGGTAGCAAAGCCAAGGGTGGCAGGGGTCTCAGCTGGCCTCTTGCCTGCAGCTGGTCGTCAGAGGGCAGAGGAAGCTACTGGTTTGCCTTTGGAGGGAGGAGATGAGGAAGCCAGAGAATGGAGTTCGTGGGAAGGGGCTGGTGCAAACAGAGGGCAGGTGAAGCGGATCCTCACACCTCCGGGCACCACCGCGTGCGAGCCCGTCGTTGGGGACTTTGTGTTGACACTAAGGAAGAAGTTGTCTGTATCTAATGCTGGAGGGTGGTTTGACTTAATCTTGGGCGGCTGGCCCATTTCCTCCCTCGGGTCTGCCGCTGTGTTTGCACATCACCCCGCATGGCTCAGTGTGAGCTTTATTAAGGGATCCCCCACCCCGCGGTCATCATGGCTGTGGGCGGTTGTGGATTCAGGAAGATGCAGGCTGTTCCTGCCTCAGCGACCTGTTGGTCGGTGCCTTCAAGTGCTCTCTGCGCTGGGGACCGGGGATTTCCCCAGGCTGGGCCGTCATTTCACGTGTTTAACAGGAGCCTTGGTCAGAAGGAGAAGGTGGTGCACCCAACCTCACTGTATTTTTCTGGTTAGCAGGTTGTCTTGGGAAAAAAAAAAACAACCCAACTAGGCTTCCTGATTTTGACAGCCTAGCCCAGCCAGTGCTTATTGAAGCCTCTGGGGCAGGCCTGGTGGTAACTTCCAGATGCACTTGGGCTTGGCTGCATTAGGGAAAGCAGGAAGGGGTTGTGCTGCCTGCTATGTGTAGGAGGCCTTTTCTGGACTCTCCGGGGCTTGCTGTTTCCCAGAGATGCTGGGTTAGGCAGAGAAGTTTTAACTTTCCTTCCACAGCGTCTTCAGGTGAAGCTCCTTAGGTGAGGGGCTTGCTTTGATTTCGGAGACGCCCTCACTCGGATACCAAGTGAAGATGGTAATTCGTAATTATTCTCTATTTTGGCTGGAGGTGGAAATAATTATCCAGCCGAAGAGACCAGTCTTCTTGAGTTGCAATCCGGAGGCCGTCCTTTGCTTTGAGAAGATACAGTTAAGAATCTGCAAATGATCCCTCTAGCATCAGTGGTCTTGCTGTTTGTTGAGATTAAACTCATGTTTTGCAGGGAACTAATACTTACACCCCTCCCAGATTCACAATCAACGAATTTTTTTTTTTTTCCTGCAGTGGGGAGAGATTTCCGGGGAAACAGTTTCCAAGCCAAATCCGATGGGAGGTGCTTTTCATAGATTTTCTTGGCAAGGGGTGCTTGGTGGCTGCCAGAGGGGTGTCTAAATGACCACAATGAAGGCCCCAGAATCTATTTCTTAAAAATAAACTTTATTTTTTGGACCAGTTTTAGATTTACAGAAAAGTTGTAAAGATAGTACGGCAAGTTCTCATATACCCAGCGCCGCACCAAGCCCCCATATGATGAGCATCTTACATTAGTTGATACATTTGTTATAATTAATGAGCCAATATTATGATACAGAATTATGGACCTAAGTCCGTACTTTATTCACATTCAGACTGTCGTTTTTTATTTTGTTTTTTTTTTCATGAGCTTGACAGTTTTGAGGAGTACTGATCAAGTACATTGTAGAATGTCGCTTCAGTGGGATCTTATGTTTTTCTTATGGTTAGACAGGGCTATGGGTTTTGGGGGAGGAAGACCACAGCGGTAAAGTGACCATTTCCATCACATCATATCGAGGGTACGTACTGTCAGCATGATTTATCACTACTGATGATGGCCTTGACCACCTGGCTGAGGTAGCCTTTGGCAGGTTCCTCCACTGTAAGGTTACTCCTTTCTGAACTGTGCTCTTTGGAAAGAGGTCACTGTGTGCAGCCCCGCTTAAAGAGTAAGGCGCTATGCTCTGAAATCTGTAAAATAATGACCCCTTGCTGGGAAGTCGGCAGCACAGAAACATCACGGCTCAGGAAGAGAAGGGATGTCGGGAGCCTTGAGAGGCTAAAGCGAGCTGTCCCAGATGTGGGTCTGGCTCACCCAGATGTTAATAGCAGTCCCCTCTCTCTTCTTCCACATGATGGGTCTCCCCAAGGGCCAACACTAGCCCTTACCTTGCTGTTGGGCTTTGTCCCAGGTGACAGTATGTTGGTGGTGCACATGGGGTGTTCTGCTTAACTCTGGGCGTGGGCTTGGTGAAAAACCAAAGAGGGGAGGGGACTGCTCATGGGCCAGATGTTGTCAGAAGTTGGTGTCGGCACTTAGGGAATTTGGGGGAAGTCGGGTGCACGTTTTATGGAGATTGAACATGTGGCAGGTGTTTGTTAGCTCGTGTAGTACCCCTCCGACCCTAGCAGGTAGGCACTGTTGTCACCCTCGTTTTACAGAGGAGGATGCAAAGGCACAGAGAGGTGAAGGAATTTTCCCGAGAAAGCAGGGCTGGTAAACGGCAGAGCTGAAATATGAACCTGGCTGTCCCGCTCCAGAGCCTGTTTTCTGTTCCTCGTTCCCTCTCTTGATGAGAGACACGTGTAAAGCAGTTTGTTAGGGGCCTGGTACCATGCAAGACTGGAATTTAAAACATTTACCAACAGAGTGATCTTGGAAAAGTCATCTAACCTCTCCAGACCTCTGTTTGCTCAGCTGTCACGTGACTGAAATGATAGTACTCACCTCATGGCGGTGTTTGCCTTGAATGGCTTAACCCACTTAAATCAGTTAACACAGAGTGTGATTTCTCATTAGCTTTTATTAAAGCCTTGATTTTGTTAATAGAGGTGCTCAGTAATGTGAGTCATTATTCATTTACTCATCCATCTTAACTATTGAGCACCTATGGTGTTAGATCCTGGGGATATAATAGGAAATGAGACTCAGTCCCTGCCCTCAATGAGTTAGAGCCTCTAATTGTCTTCTCTCGTCTAATTGCATTGACTGGTACCTCCAGTAGCATCTACATGGTACTGGAAAGTAGACATCTTTGCTTTGTTCCTGACCCCAGCAGGAGTACCTTCAGTGTTGGCTTTGGAATCGAGACATATGTATTTAATTACGTAAAGGAAGTATTCATCCATTTCTATTTTCATGAGAGTTTTGATTAAGAATGGGAGTTGAGTTATGCTGTAGACGTTTTAGCATCTATGGAAAAATATATGATTTTGTTCTTCTAAGATCGCTTATATTAATAGATTTCCTAATATTGAAATATTCCTGGTATCACCCCCACTTGCTCACTGTGTATTATTTTCTTGTGGTGATGGGGCCGGCATCTACTGGATAATATTTTGTTCAGGATTTCTTTTAGCGGTATGTATGAGTGATATTTGTCTGTAATGTCCATTTTGGTATGCTGTTAGGTTTAAATTTCTTTCCTTCTCTATGTTCAGGAACGGCATGTGTATTATTGGGACTATCCAGTTTCTACAGTTGCGATAGAATTCCTCTGTGACGCCATCTAGATCTGGTGCCTTTTCATGGGGGTGGTTCTGCGATAGCTTTCTTGATTGTGTCTATGGGAACTGGTCTGTTTACGTTTTCTATTTCGACTGGAGTCAATTTTGGTAAACTTTATCTTTCTAAGAAATTATTTATTTCCCTTATCTGGATTTTCAGATTTATTTGCCTAGAGGCATTCAAAGTAAACTCTTATTTTTTTCTACTGAGGGAGAGAGCTAAGTATGTAGTAATACTGATAGAAAGAATGGGGACGGGACTGTGGGAGTCCTGGCCAGTGCTACTGAGCCCACCTTGGAGGGGAGAGGTGTGCTGGCTGTGATCAGACAGATCAGAAGTTTAATTTCTTTGTGTGTCCTTGTGAAGTCAATGCATTCTTACTACTCCCAACTTGTAATACACTGGGAGAGACGGGCTGGTCCTGGGAATACCCGGTCACCTCCCAGAGGTGCCGGATCTCCTCCGGGCTCTGTTGGGACTGAGCGCTTGCTTCTAGTCTACCTCAGTGGGTCTGGTGTGTCCCTCCTCCGATTCCTGGTAAGCCGATGCACGTGGCATTAACTTTGACCTTTCAGAAAGGAAAATGGACTCCCGGTCATTGCTTGTAAAGTTTCCTCTGGTGATCCTTAAACTTTTCGGGTCACAGCCCTTTGAAAGACTGATAAAAGCCATAGATCCCGTACGCTGTAGAAGCACACTGCACACCCTCCTGCACTGCTCCCCCCTCCACAAATCCCCACCCCAACCAGCATCCCCTCTGCCCCCAGCGCACCTTTTATACCATTTCCAAGTAGCGTCACGGGCCCTGCTGGAGCCCTAATGTCCCCTGCACTTGACTCAGGGCCCCCTGCTCTCAACCCATTCACAGGGCACAATTTAAACCTCATTCTTTCAGCGCTCACTCACCGAATGCTGGTTTTGTGCCAGGCCCCATAGGGGTACAGAGACGAATGAGATATGGTCCTGCCCTTGCCTGGCCCCCAGGCCAATGTGGGACACAGCCTGGTAAACAAATTGGGACAAATGAGGTGCTGGGATATAGTATCTTGGGTTTTTTTTTTTTTGGTGCTTACTAAAAATAGAGCTCTACCCTAAGCAAGCAGTTCGCTAAACACATGTGACATTCAGAGACGTTGCCGTCTGTGTCGAGTTAAGGACAGGCCTTAATAAGCTTGCTTTGTACAAATAGTGTCTCCAGGTGCAGCTGGAAAGGTGAAATGAGGGCTGAACTGAGCCGCGGCCTCGTCAAGGGAGTCAAAAGGACTAGGGAGAAAGTTGCCTTAATCACTCTTCACTATTGCACACATGCCATCCCAGCTTCCAAATTAAAGGCCTTCTGTTCTTAAGGTGGCCTTAGCTTTTGATCGGGAGTAGAGGTTCTTAAAATCTTAAAGCTGTGTTATTTGAGTTTGTTCCCAAGGCTTTTTAGTCCTGTACGGTGGTGGGGTTGAATAAATGGGAAAAATGCAGCATTGGTGGCCAGTGGTCCTCAATCCTGGCTACACGCTAGACTGTTCCAGCCGTACCCAGGACCGGTGAAGTCAGACTCCTTGGGGGTCAGTTAACTTTTGCTGAGAGTCGTTGAGCGGTACATGGCAGGGCAGGCCTCGAACCCGGGCAGTTAGGATCCCAGGTCTCTGCCCTCAGCACTACAGCTCAGCCAGTATCTCACTGACTCCAGCGTTCCTGGGTCCCTTGTACGCCAGCATGGGGTGCATTCACCTCGTATGTTTTGGTATTTACGTACTTATCAATTTTATGCTCACTGCTGTCCTAATGGGATTATACTCCTAAAACATGCAACAAAAATGCAAGTGGGAAAGGACAGCGTATAAACGGGAGTTCTGCTGTTCCTGTATTTCTTTCTACATCCCAGTAGATTGTCGTGCACGCCTCTTGGGGTACATGTTCCCCCCAACTCCAGGGGCCATTGGCTCAGCAAGTCAGAGTGCCAGATCTGAAATCAGGGAATCCTGGCTTGAAATTCTGACTTAGCTGTCTCCTACCTGCGTGACCTTGGCCAAGCAAAAGTACCTGGCATTAGCAAGCATGCAATAAATCGTTGCCCAATAAATGGATGAAAAGTTGCATAATTCCTTATTAGTGGTATGCCTCAGGGCAGGTGGTTTTGATCCCCTGCGCTTGTGTTTTCCCATCTGTGAAATGGGGGTGGAGATGGCAGGTGCCCACGGGGCGGTGCGATTAAGTGCAGGCAGCAGGGCTGTGTGAGTGTCGGGTGGCAGTGGTGGTGGGCTCCGAGATGTCTTCTGGCTCGCCTGACTTCTTGAGAGCATTGGTTCCTTGGAGGAGAGAGTCTTTGCCTTGGCCTTTGATGAATCCCGAGTCTTAAGAGAAGATGCTCTTTGGAGAGGAGCCACTGGCTGTTGGGCCTCAGTTGGCATCACAGCAAGTTATCTAACTTACGTACGATCAGTTCTGACTCATTGGGCCCCTGCCTCAGCCCCAGAGCTTGGCCGGCTGCAAAAGCTTTCTCAGTTGACCTGACTCGCAGGCTGCAAGGTTCCCTCTGGCTGCCTCTGTGAGAGGCAGGGCCTCCCCAGGTGTCCTGCCCTGATCCCCCAGGACCCCCTGAGCCAGGGCCAGGAAGAGGCAGCCTTGGAAAGTGCAGCGTGATGGATGCCTTGTGGCTTCCCCCCACGAAGGGACTTCCTCTTTCCTCTCTGCCCAGCACAGGAAATAGCCACAGGGCTCCACAGAGCTCCAGCCAAACTCGGCTTCCCTGGGCTGGTGCGAGGTTTGGTTTTTGCCCATTGTTCCCAAACTGAGCTCAGGGAACAAGGCAAGACTCGGCCCTGAGGCTCTTCCTGGGATGCGTCAGGGGCTGTGAGCTTTCCTACCTGGAGCAGAGCCCCACATAGTTTCCCCCAAAGCAAGAGGAACTGGCTTTGACTTTTTCCTGAACTTTTATTACGAACTTTTCCGAATATATGGAAAAGTAGAGACAGTGGTATAGTTAACTCCCATGTTCCCACGTGCCCAGCTTCAACAATGATCAACATAAGGCCAATCTTATGTCATCTCTGCCTTGGTGTATTCTCCGCATCTCCACCCCTGCTTCCTTTAAATCACATTCCAGGTGGCATAATATTTTATTAATAAATAGTATGTAGCTCAAAAGTAAGGGCTCTTGAAAAAAAATCAAATACCATTGTCAAACCTGAAAAGGAATAATACTTAATTTCAAATGTCCAGTGTTTAAATTTCCTGCTTGTCTCACGAGGATCTTTTTATGGTTAATTTGTTTGAACCAAGATCCTCACATTGTAATTGGTTGACATGGCCATTTATGGCTCTTTTATTTTATAAAAATCCCCATCAGTCTGTTTTCTTGCCGTTTATTTGTTGAAGAAGCAGGGTCATTTTTCCTGTGCTGGTCTCCACGTGATGGATTTTGCCAGTGGCATCCCTGTGGTGTTTTTTTTAACGTGTTCCTTTGTCCCTTGCATCTGCTACGGACTGGCATTTAGATCTAAAGTCCTGTGCCTTGGACTCTTTGTGCTTTTTTTCCTCTGCAAGAGAAATATATCAGAGGTAGATGGGAAGCTACAGGAAGAGCAGAGGGATTGCTTTTCCCGAGTTGGCATTTGGGGACCCTCCATGCGTCCTAGTCTGAGGTTTTGGGAAAGAGCATCTTCTCACCTGGACCTGTTTTAGTTAATACGACATATTTCTAAAAGCCAGTCCTTCTGTGTGAATTTTAATTGAACCACGCCTGAGTGAGCTGTCTGAAGTAAGAAAGTTGCCTGCAAAGCTCAGGGTTTATAAAGGTCCTTATCAAAACAAACCTGCTTGGGTGTGCTGAAAAAGGGTGCCCGTTAGACGTGGAGGTGGGGAACGCTTTAAGTCTGCAGTGCCTGCGAAAGTCATTGTAAAGACTTCAGAAAGGGGCTGTTTTTTACCTGTGTGATCCTAAGAAGGTGGGATGAGGGTCTGAAATCCGCAACAGGTGACATCACCTCCGTTGCCAAGGAGAAAGGAGGAATGTCATTAATGACCGGGCTTGGCAGGGGCCACGGATGAAGTGTGCCCGCCCTCGGGGAATACGGCACCAAAGTGAAAGCTCCTCGGGACGAGTGTAAATAAAGCACCCATCTGTCAATCAGGTATTAATTTTAAGTCTCTGCCCCTGGCCAAGGGTTATGGGGCCCCACTTTCTTCGAGTGGAAGTTTCCACTTGAATTTCAAGTTGCCTGAAAGAAAGGTGGAAATCAGCTTCGCAGGCCGTGACAGGGGTTGTAGGACTCCATAAAGGGTACAGCTCTTTGAGGGCCTGGCGTAAAGGCAAGGGGGCTTTTGCTGAGTGAGTTAGAGGAAGGAAAGCAAGGAAGGTGGCCGTGCCCATGTCGCCTTGTGCAGGGCTTTGACGGAGAGGCGGGGTAGCCACGCAAGCCCTGTTTCTGAGGAAGGATTATCTGAGGTCTACTTCCGGCTAATTCTTCTGCCCAGATCTTTCCTTTTCCTTTTGGCGAGGAAGTCGCTCTCTGTTGAGCACCACGTGACAAATGCGGAGAGACTGTCTTTTCTTAGAGACAGATCTCCCTGAAGCACAAGTTCAATCTCAAATGGCCGCGGTCTTGAAGAACGGAGGCAGTATGGCAAGGTGACCAGACAGGTGAAGTCTGATGTCATCATTTGATGGACTGTTACACAGAGACGCAAAAGAGACGGCAGATGCATACGACATGGTTAAATCTCAGACATGAGGTTGAGGAAAACTGTGACATGTACATCTTGGACGGTTTTATTTATACAATGGTCAAAGCAGGCAAACCCAGGCTATAATGAGAGAAGGCAGGCGAGCGGGTCCCCCTGAATGAGGGTTATTGGCTGGGGAGGGCCACCAGAGAATCCTCTGGCAGGATGGAAACATTCTATATCTTGATTGGTGGCTACACGGTGCGTACATTTGTAGAAAGGCACGAGGTGTACTTCTAATATCTGTGCATTTGACTGCATTTAAATGATGTCTCAGTTTGAACCCCAGCTCTGCCCCTGATTGTTTTTGTGACTTTGAGTGAATCCTCGCGCCCCTGAGTCTCAGGGCCCCCCTCTGTAACACAGAGGAGTTGATGGTTCCGGCTTCCCAGGGTGCTTGTAAACCCCAGAGAGAGAGGTAATAACACGGGAAAGCTTGAGGCGCAGTGAACGACTAAAAATAGGAAGGTCTTTGAACTTCTTAAAAGCGCGAGGGCCCCATGGAATGACTTGCAACCGGTTCTTTCTATCCCAATTTGAGGACAGAGGTGAGGTCCCATGTCTGCCAGATGCCTGGGCCCTGCTGCCCCCATCCAAAAGCTGACCTTGAGGCACATGGGTTGCAGATTCCATACATTTCTCTGGTTCTCTCCAAAAGGAATACGTGTCAGCCTGCGGGTGCGTGTGTTTTTGCAAACAGCCATGCCAGTAGCCAGTCTGTAAGGCTCGGTGCTTGCAAATTGACCCGGGTCCTGGATCCTGTGTCCCAGGCGCCTGGCCTCATGGCAGGCTGCCTGGGAGGCAGGACCGAGCCCTCCTTTCTGCCCTGTCTGGTGAAGGCAGACAGCTGCCTTAGCTGGGGCAAGGTCAGCAAAGAGCATAGCGTTCAAGGTGGCTTTTTCTAGTGGTTCCACACTGACGAGACAGGATGGTAAACTGCCTTTCTTCCCTTTCTGGCATTTCTGGACCTGACTTATCTGGATGGAATTTCTCACCTCTCATGCCCTGCTTCTGTACACGTCATCTCTGAATGATGGGTGTGACAACCTGATTCTCCGTCATTATTAATACACACCATTCATTGATTGGGAATCCAATTACTGTTCGGCATTTGTGCATGGTGGGGGCAGTAGGGGCATGGGGGGCCCTTTGGAAAGTTTGCTAAGTGCTGAATTTATTACTTGAAGCACAATCTAATTTTTCAAAGAAGGTCTTTCCTGTAGGTGGTGCAAGCTGCCGGATGAAAAATCCATCCACCTTTTGCTCCTCTTGGCATTTCCTGCAGCCCCCAACACAAAGGAGGTTATGAGAGTAGTGGGATGGAGGGAGGCAGGATTCCTTCCCTCCATCTACCCCCCTGTCCTCTGGCTGCACATGTACAGTGCCAGGTTGTGGCATCCTAATGCTGCCATGGCAACAGACTGTGATGTCTCAAACCCAGGGCCTGGAACTCATACCACCTTGGGGTGTCAGCTCATCGAGCGGTGGGTCTATCACCTCAGACAGGGATGGACCGCAGCTCTGGGGCCCTGCTGCCAGCCTGAGGGGCGTCTGGCCTCCAGGCCATGCCCTGGCGTCTCTCTACCGAGTCGTTCAAGCCTGAGAGCACCGGTTCGTGCAGTCCTTTCCCCCTTCCCCCTTCCCCAAAGGACAGATGCCTCATGTAGGTTCCTTAGCTGGGTTTCTATTTTGGTCATTCTATTCTGCTTCCTGAAAATTCCACCCGCCTGTAGTTCTAGGCGGAGAAGATGTTCTCTTGCTGTTCCTTTTTTCAAAAGCGATCTGTTGGCTGGTGAGTTGGCGCTGGCGGCTGTCTCAGACTTGGCCGTGTGTCCTTAAGGGTGAGCAACAGGCCCGCCAGAGGCTCCAAGAGGGCAGGCACTGGCAGAGAGCTCCTTGTGGCCTGAGTGGGATTTTTAAATAATCGTTGACTCAATCCTGGGGCAAATGGAGGGATCGTGAATATTCCAGAAGAAAGGAATCCGTGTCTTTAGTTGTCGAGGGCAGCCTACCTCATGATGGGGCTCCAGAGCAGTTCCTATTCTGGGGACACCTCGTTTCTATGTGTTGGAATTAAGGTATCATCATCCAGGAAGTATCCCCTTTCATGTGTTATGCGGGTGGAGGAGCCGGGTGGGCTGCCTGAGACTGAATCTGGCTCTGCCGCTTAGAAGCTGTGTGACCTTGGGCAAATTAATCACCCTCTCTGAGCCTCACGTTCCCCATTTATAAAATGAGGAAACTCTATCACCTGCTTCGTAGGCCTTTTGTAAGACAAGCATTAGTATATGCTAAATGCATACATAGTGGTTCTTGGTATAAAGTATATGGTAGAGATGTGTTAGTGAGAATCATTTTTGTTACTGCAACTAGCTCACTGTGTCACTAACATTTTAGTAAGATTTAGTTGATACCCCAGGTACCCCAGAAGAGGGAGTACAAAGCATGGAGTGGAGGTGTTCAGGCATTCTTTACCTACTCCACGTATTTTCTGAAGGCTAGCAGTAAAAGAGAATTCCCCAGGTGCTGACCAATCCATTTTATTTTTATAAAAATTTCCCTTTTTCTTTTTTAATGCTTTGGAAGGCACTTGGGGGCCAGTGTGTGTCACACTTTCAAGTTGTAAAATAAGGCAATGAAAGCAGAGCAAGGGGAGAATTTTCACTTAGAAGATCGTTTGTTCCATAATGATAATACGAGTAGACTGGAAGGCCCCATTTACTGAGTGTTTATTTTGTGTGTTTTGGGCTTCATGTGGATAAGGTGGGTATTGTCACCAACCTCAGCAACTGTGTTATACACGAGGACTCAGAGGTCCCCCAGGTCACACAGCCGGATGGGGGGTGGGGGAAAGGGGTGAAGCCGTGGAGCTGGGGGCCCCTAGCACTGTGTATGGACCGAGACCCGGACCTCAGTGCAGACGCCTTGCTAGAGCAGGGCTGGACTGGCCTCCCCAGCAATCTTGTCTTGCGGTTTTGGGGAGTGGCCAGAGATCTCCCCAAATATTCATGGGGCCTAGATGTTGGGGTGAGCACCTGGGAACTTGATGGAAGGAAGGGCGATGATAATTCGACTTTCAGATGTCTGCTGCAGAAATGATTTACCTGCTGGGGCTGACGGGGAGCAGATGTCTCATTTCTGAATCAGTTCAGGTTTGACTCGTGAATGGATGCTCCCAACATTCTTTTGGGCCTTGGCTGCGAGCAGGGCCCGGAACTGTAGGGCCTAGAGCAGTGGTTCCCAGCTGCGGGTGATTCTGCCTCGCAGGAGAAATTCAGCAATGCTTGGAGATGCTTCCGGTCGTTACAACTGAGAGAGGGGAGGGGATGCTACCGGCATCTAGTGGGTAGAGGCCAGGGATGCTGCTAAACATCCTACAGCCTCACAGCGAAGAAGTCTGTAGCCCCCAGTGTCAGTAGTTCTGAGGCTGAGAACCCCTGGTGTCAGGTCTGCTGGGTTCAAGCTGTGAGACCTCGGGCAAGTTAATTCACCTCTTTGTGCCTCAGTTAACCCATCTGTAAAAGGGGAGTAAACAGTGCCCATCTCATAGGTTGTGAGAGTTAAATAATTTACTGCATGTAATGTGTTTACAGCAGAGCCTGGCAGATAAATTCTCAGCGCATGGTAGCTGCTGTTGCTGCTGTTGTTATTATGATTATCGGCCTTTATCCGCCTTCAAAAAGCTCACTGTCTAGTAGGGAGACAGGCAAGTGAATCTGTACTTGATAGACTTCACTACACGACTCTTCAGGTTCTGGCAACACTACAGAGTCCGTAGTGTCTGATCCAGCCTAGGGAGGGCTTTTAGGAAGAGGTGGCCCAAGTGAAATCTTGATGGACAAATAGTGGCTTGCTAGGAAAAGTGAGGACAGGAGGTATGGAAGGGTGTTCTGGGCATGGGGAACAGCATGTGCAAAAGCATGGAGGCACAGAGGACTGAGAGCAGCAACCTCTGAATCCCTCATCTCTGCCTCCACCTTCTGCCTCTTTCGGAATCCTGATGCCTCGAGTGTGGGCTGGGTACCTCGCACGGCAAGTGGGACGGTTTCACGGGCCGCCCCAATGAGTACATTGTATACGCGGGTCATCCCCTTGGCAGGGCGCCTTCTCTTGAGTCAGGAGTGAGGCCTCCGTCAGGTGCTACTGTGTCTTGAATGCCTTTCTTTCTGATACTTGCTGTTTCCTCCCCCAATTCCAACTTAAAAAAAGGCAGACTTTCTGGGGTCGTGGAAATGTCCTGCGTCATGACTGTGGTAGTGACGAGGGTGTAGAACATCTGGCAAAAACTCACTGAACTCTGCACTCAAAACCTGTACGTATAAATGATACCTTATTTAAATAAAGAGCATCAAGGAGGAAAAAAAGTGGGCCTCAGGCTCAGAGCCTTTGGCTAGCAACAGTGTCTCGCTTGAATTTAGTAACTTTTATTTTGATTGTAGTTTTACCCTACCTTCTATTTATGGAAGTGACACTGATTTTCCATTTGTGGTATGGGTGTAAAGTTTCCGTAAAAAAAAGAAGAAAGTAATAGGCGGATGAATTTAAATTGAAATATTAAGTGAATAATATTCACTGGTGGTACATGAATACAGCAAAGATCATGCAAGTGGTAAGAGGAGCAAGCTTTCTGGAAACCCTTCTGAGAGAATCTGGTGCTTCTGAGATGAGGCGAGCTCGGCCCAGTGCTGTGTGGGCACAGCGAGGGAGCTCTCTGCAAGGGTGGCGGTTGTTTACGGAGAAATAGTGGAGAATCCTAGCTACTTAAAGAAATATTTTAATCACGAGCCTTTTGTCTGTGAGAATTACTGTCAAATACCCAGGGGAATGAGAATTAAATGATTATAAACTACCTCCATATTACTTGCTTGTGGGTAAACTTTCAAAATCTTGGGGAGAGAAAAGAAAAACTCTGCTGCTTGGATTAATTAAAACCAATGTAAATGCTTTAAATGCTTTTGCTCAGCAAACTGGCCTTTGTCTTTTTCATTGCTGCCCCGGAGTGTGAGTGATGTGTATTTTTATGGCAAAAAGTTTCTGTGACTTTCACATCAGCCCCGAGGGGGTGTTTCTGATAAGATGTAATGCAGTTTTTCTGATAAGGCCGGAATTCTTGCTAAGAGGCTTTCTGTGTTTTGTTTTGCTGGTTCGCAGGGCAATGGATTATCAGAATGTTGTCGGACACGGATTTGACCTGGATCTCTTCCTAGATTAAAAATCTGTGCTCTGTTACCTGCCAGGAAGGCTGTGTGTGTGTGTGTGTGTGTGTGTGTGTGTGTGTGTGTGTGTGCACGCGTGCGCGTGCAGGCACAAGTACAAGTTTATATTGAACTGCAGCTTTACAAGAACCCTAGACCCTACAGACTCTAGTTAGAAAAATGAAAGGACGTCAGAGCCAGAAGCAGCCAAGGAGACCGATCTGGTTTAACGCTGTCCGGTTACAAATGAGGAGGTTGAGACCTAGAGTGGGTAGGGGACTTTTCCAAGGTCACACAACTAGTTAGTGGCAGAGCAGGACTTAGAACGCAATTTTCTGCTTCCTAAACCAGGTGTCATTGCTATATATCATGTTATGTCACCACCCCCCCTTTAAAATAAATAAAATAAAAACGTGCCTTTTGGAAATTATCTTTCTATTCTCAGTGTAGTACAGAAGTCAGAGTCTCCTTTCTGCCTCTGCCCCTAATTACTTAGCTCTTCTCCCTGGAGGAAATCACTGTTACCTGTAACTTCCAGGGAAAGCCTGTGTACCCATAAGCATTGTGTGTGTGTATGTGTGTGTGTGTACACACGCTCTGTTTCTATCCTATGCATACTGTGTGCATCTTTAACAGTATCTTGTGGTCATTCTATATCAATGTAAAAAGAACCTTTTCAACCCTTTTTGTACCTGTATTGTATCTCACTATGTGAATGACAGAATTTAACCCATCCCCAGCTGATGGACTGTAGGTTGCTTCCAGTCTTTGGGGATTATAAACAGGGCTTGATTCCAAGTATACATGCGTTTGGAATTTAGATACATATTACCGAATCACCCTCTCTTAAGGTTATGTCTTTCTACCGTTTGTTCTGGATGTTAGCATCTTTGAGGAGTAGTTTAAATATTTCATGCTTTATTCAGCAGACCGACAAATATTTTTGGAGGGCCTACTTTGTGGCAGGTCCTGTCCAGTCGTTAGGAATACAGTGGGGGTGGGGTGGGGTGGTGAGAGAGCCCTCATGGAATTGACTGATTGGTGGAGGTGGGACTGGGAGTTGGGGGAGAGGCAGATGATAAGTTAGCTACAGAATTACTGAATTAGAATTGTGAGAAGTGCAGTGGAGCAGAGCAGGGAAGTGTGAGTGGGGTCTGATCTCGTCAAGGTCAGAAGGACTTCTGAGAGCACACTTTAGCCAAGCTTCAGGGAAGGAGCGGTTTTAGTTACGAAGAGGGCTGGGTGGGGGAGGAGTTGTTGAGCAGAGGGAACAGCGAGTGCAAAGGTCCTGAGGCAGAAAGGAGCTTGGCATTTTCTGAGAATGACAGCCAGTTTGGCTGGAGTCCGGGGAGAGAGGGGAGGGGAGAGGGTAGAGAGAGGCAAGGCTAGAGGGGCAGGCAGAGGCTCAACCGGGCTGACCTAGTTGAGGTTGTTTATCTTGATCCTAGGAGCTGTGGGAAGCCATTTCTGGGCTCTCACCTGGGGTGGGGCACCACCTGAACCCTATGAGATCAGCTCAGCTAAACCAGATAGCACTTACTCCAGGATGGCCCAGAAAGGGCACAAGGAAGTGGAGGATCACCTGTGTGCATCAAACAGCTCTGCTGTTACAGTGCAAAAGCCAGCCACAGGCTATGTGTAAACAAATAGGAGCGGCTTTGTTCCAATAAAACTTTACTTACACACGCAATCTGTGGGCCAGCTTTGGTCCAGGGGCTGTAGTTTGCCTGCCTCTGATCTAGCAGCATGTGATTCTCTAAACAGATAATATCTGATGTGATGTGAGCTGCTAACAGGTGTCAGTGGAGAAAAGATGGCAAGGAAATGGGGTGGAGAATGACACAGGGGTGGGGATGGGCCTAAGGAGCTGCTAGCTGAGCAGGCATGTGAAGGAATTAAGGGAAGCAGCCAGGTGAAGAGCTTGGGGGGAGACTTCTAGGGAGAGGGAGCTCCACAGCAGGAGCTGCTTGAAGAATCGTGAGGATGTCAGCAGGGCTGGTGCTGAGAGCTTGGGGGAAAGTGGGGAGAGTGGGAGTAGTGAGACAGGCCAGGGCTAGGGGACGAGTGTGTTAAGGACTGTCCTGGGGACATCTAGGGAAGCCTTTAAAGTGGGTTTCACTTTACAGTGGACATTTCCATAGACGGCTGTGTGGAGGACAGACCATAGAGGGTGAGTGTAGAAATGGGGAGACCAGGGAGGAGGTGACGGCAACGGTCCAAGTGGAAGAGGGTGGCGGGAGGTGGTGACCCCTGAATTTAGTTTACATTTTAATAGAGCGGTCAGGCTTTGCTGATGGATTGGATGTAAGGTCACGAGAGAAGAGTCAAGGCTGACCCAAGTAACGACAGGGAGGGTGGAGGGGCCTCTGTGGAGCTGGGGAACTTGCAGGAGGGGCGGGGTGTGGGATGGTGGGAACAAATAGCTAGTTCCCTCTCTAATCTCACTCTCCAGCCACGGGTTCTTTCGAGGTGGCAGCAGAAGCCTGAGCTACGTGGCCACGATTAAGGAACAAAATTAGATCATTCTGTATCCACTGATTTTACTAGTTTGGGAGGCTCTATAGCCATGGCTCTGTCTTTTGGGGGCCAAGTAGCTTTTCTGGGGGATTTCTAATCCTGTTCATTCTGTATTTGGGTGAATCTCTTCCCCTCCCTGGACCTCAGTTTCCTCATCTGTAAAATGGCACAAGATGAGATATGGCTCAGGAGTTCTGGTTGTAAATTAAGTCACTTTTTTACATGTGGGCATAAACATTTGGGATTTGAACCCAGAGCTTCATGGTCTCCAGAGCTGCTGTGGCCTCCCCCTGCATCTTGTAGCTGTATCATACAGGTAGAAAGAGCAGATGGGCCTAGGTCAGTGTTTTTCAAACTGTGGGTCATGACCCACTGGTGGGACAGGAAATCTGTTTAATGAGTTATGACCAGAATTTAAACAAAATAACTCCAGACAGGAGGGTAGATAAGAGCGCATCATACGTAGCAGGGTAAGTATTGTTTTGGGAAGCTTTTGTTTCAGTTGCCAGTGAACGTGATGGTGTGAACTGAATTGTGAAATAAAATCACATTTCTTTTAAGGGTTTCACTGAAACAAAAGTTTGGAAGCCGTTAGCCCAGCCAGCCATCCAGGTCTCCGGCTGCTGCTGCACGGCTTGGACCAGCTGTGCTCGCGCACCTGCCCTAGAATCCTTCCGCTTTGATCTCTCCGTTCAAGGAATCTGGGATGAAGTGGCCTCACTTTCCTTCTGTGAGGGAAGGAGTTTCTAGCTCTGCGGTTTGGTGTGGCGGGGATTAAAAAAATAATAATAATAACAGGAGACAAAACCCAGTCTGTGATTGCTCTGCATCCGGAATTGTGTTTTAGAGGCTTAAAAAGACCCCTCCCTCCCCCCTTCTCTTTCCAGAAGAACCGAATGCACATAAGGTCGCCAGCCCACCCTCCGGACTCGCATACCCCGATGATGTCCTGGACTATGGCCTCAAGCCATACAGCCCCCTAGACAGTCTCTCTGGCGAGCCCCCGCACCGGTTGGGAGAGCCGGATAGGGTAGGGCCCCAGAACTTTCTGTGCCCTGCCAAGCCAGTGGGGGCCTCGGGCCTGAGCCCTCGGATCGAGATCACTCCATCCCACGAACTGATGCAGTCAGGGGGGCCCTTCCGCATGAGAGACACTGGCCTCGTGGTCGAGCAGCCGCCCCTGCCGGGGGTGGCCGCCAGCCCGAGGTTCACGCTGCCCGTGCCCGGCTTCGAGGGCTACCGCGAGCCGCTTTGCTTGAGCCCCGCTAGCAGCGGCTCCTCTGCCAGCTTCATTTCCGACACCTTCTCCCCTTACACCTCGCCCTGCGTCTCGCCCAATAACGGCGGGCCCGACGACCTGTGTCCCCAGTTTCAAAACATCCCTGCTCATTATTCCCCCAGAACCTCGCCAATAATGTCACCTCGAACCGGCCTCGCTGAGGACAGCTGCCTGGGCCGCCACTCGCCCGTGCCCCGTCCGGCCTCCCGCTCCTCGTCGCCTGGTACCAAGCGGAGGCATTCGTGCGCGGGGGCCTTGGTTGCCCCACTGCCCGGAGCCTCACCCCAGCGCTCGCGGAGCCCCTCGCCGCAGCCCCGGGACGACGGCGCCCCTGCCGGGTACCCCCCCGCGGCTGGCTCTGCCGTCCTCATGGATGCCCTGAACAGCCTCGCTGCCGACTCACCCTGTGGGATCCCCCCCAAGATGTGGAAGACCAGCCCCGACCCGTCGCCGGTGTCCAGCGCCCCGTCCAAGGCTGGCCCACCCCGCCACATCTACCCAGCCGTGGAGTTCCTGGGGCCCTGCGAGCAGGAGGAGAGGAGGAACTCAGCCCCCGAGTCCATCTTACTGGTGCCATCAACTTGGCCCAAGCAGCTGGTGCCCGCCATTCCCATCTGCAGGTGAGTCAGGCTTTGAAAACGATTTATTCCATGGTCCAGTTTTAAGAGGAGGTTTTCTGGTTATGAGCATGGGATTCAGAGTTGGCTAGACTGGTCTTAAATCCCGGCTTTCCATTTACTGGCTGCCAGACCTTGAAAAGGAAGTTAAGTTCTCTGGGAAAACAAAACAAAACAAAACTCTGAGCTGCAGTTGTCCCATCTGTAAAATGGGTGGAAGTGTCCCTGACTTACTGGGTGGTTGTTAGGAGGATGCAGTCATAGGATGCACGTGATTGCTCATATGACACTGAGCTCATTCATGCATTCGCTTATTTAACAAGTACTTATCAAACACCTACTATGTGCCAGGCACTGTTACAGGTGTTGGGGAGACAGTGTGAACAAAATGGGAAAAAAAATTCTGCCTTCGTGGAGCTGACATTCTAGTAAGCTCAAAGCAAGCCTGAACATGTGGAATTTGCTATCTTATTGTAAGAGGAATTGATGTTTGTTGGCATCTGCTATGTGCCTCAGTATTGCAATCAGTGATATGGAGGTCTTCAAAAAATGTGGGAGCCATAATCCTCAAGGAGCTTAAAATCTTGGCAAGCTGAAGAGATGCATGAATAGCAGCATGTAGGCTTGGGGTCTCCAGGGATGGATCTGAGTCCTGGCTCTGCCACTCACTGGCTGTGTGATCATGGGCATGTCTGCTGCTGCCATCCTGCTGTACCCATAACAGACATCACTAATCATGCAGGGCCCTCTTTCTCATTGAGCACCTTTTTGATGCCGTGCCCAGGGCAGACATTGCTAATCAATCAGGACCTTCATTCTCACTGAGCACCTTTCTGGGCCTTGGTTCATTTCCTGTGAGATGAGGATGATAATAGTACCTACCGCATGTTTTGTTTGTTGGTTTGTTTTTTTAAGGATTAGGTGAGATAATATACATCAGACTCTTAGCATAGAACCTACATAGGTAAGAGCTCATGAGAGAGACAGCTGTTATTGTTATTGGGGAATCTTAACCTTATAGAGGAAGCACGTTGTTGCTTCCTCACTGATGCGCCGTGTGCTAGGAGATTGAGTCCCCAATAGCTGTTAGAGTGATGATAGCGGCAATAATAATCACCAACATTTCAGGATGCTAGCTGTGTGCCAGGCACACTTCTAAGTACTCTCTCTGGGTTATTTCATGTTATTCTCACATAAACCTGGTCTGGTTATATATTTATCTTCATTTTGATAATAAGGAAAATGAGGTATACAGATTAGGAGCAGAGATTATTTTATCTGTTTTATTAGGTGAAGAATCTAAGCTTTATGCTATTCCCGTTATCCCAATGGTTTTCAAAGTGTTATTTGCTTGTAGCAAACGGAAGCCTCTTCTTTTCAAATAAAACGTTGAATGCCAAAATAGGTAATGTAGAGCCGTTTTGATTGATGTGGGGTTGAGAGTAGCCTAGGGTCCTGTCCACTGGGCCTGGCTTCCCCACGCCCACCTGCCCCCAACCCCGACCGAAATGGACTGAATGGAGCTTCTGGTCTGATGTTTCCTCCAAAGCAGGTTCTGAGAACACTAGTGCCATCATAGGTCAGTCAGTCCCTTAAGGAAAGGAGTTTCTGGGTTTAATTGAGTTTAATAGATACCTTTGTGTAGGGGCCGCTCCCCGCTGTGGACAGAATGTGCGGTGATTTCAAAGGCCATCTGATCACGGAGTTCTGAGACTAAAGTTTCCTGGAGGCACCTTAGGAATGCTGATCGAGATCAACGCCCGGTGCAGGTTGAGTAACTGGGGCTCAGAGAGGTGAAGTGATATGCCCATCGGCACCCAGCTAGTTCATGACCAAGCTGGAAATCAGAATTCGAGATTCCTGACTCCTTGTTATTTCTGGTCAACTCCTTGATCAGTCTCCAAAACATGACTTATTTGGGAGTGAGGAGGATCATTAATATAAAATACGATTGTGAGGCATTTATCTGAGACTTTACTGTATATAAAATCCTTCCCTCTCCATTATGTGGCTTGATCTGAGAGGTTCTGTTGAGTTAGAGTCCTTTAGTCCGTAGCAAGTGCCAATCTGTGCCAGCCAGTGAGATATTTGCAAGAATTTTCTATTCGATTGAGAAGATAGGGCATTCAGAGGAGTTTCACCATGATAGTTATCTCAGGGAGTGTGGATAACTCAGCAGGGGGCTGGAATTCAAATGCAGGATGTCAGACTGTCTCCAGTGGTCTGAGTCTTAAGATTATATTTCGGTTGTCAAATACCTATTCCAGAACCAAACAAGATTAGAAGTTGATACTTAGGGATATTCCATTGAATCTTCTACTCACTAAATGTTTTGATTCATACAGGGGTGGAGTGATTTTTTTCATGAGCCTTATTTTGCTAACTTTAGAAAATATTAACTTGCATACATGAAAATAAGAGTATTGAACACATATGGCACCTTGGATGTAGACAGAAGCTTGAAGGCATCTTGGAACTGTAACTGAGGTAGAAATAAAGGCACTTTAGACACCTGAGACTTCAGAGTTAAAGGCGCTTCAGGAGGCAATGTGGTTATAAAGAAGGGCTGGAGATTTCCTTGCATAGTGAGGGTGGAATCGTAAGTTGGATTGTATGTTCAAGTTCAGCTCTGGCACTGATGGAGTTTGTGGGGCTGCTGCCCCCCTCCACTCTCCCCTTGGAATTGCTATAAGAGAGAAGGGATAGAATTGGCCTCACTGCAAATGTTTAATTAAGTCCAGTTGATAATGTTAGCTTCTAGCAGTTTTGGGCTTAGCAGGAAAGACTGTCCTGATTAGATTAATGTTTTCTCCGGCATGTGAAAAATCAGGACGTAGTGACACAAATCCATGCATTTGCAACTTCAAAGCTACTTTGAACATACGGGTGTTCTTTGAAATAAAACTGCTTGTTCATTCATCCATTTACCCTTCCATTCATTTGTCCGCCCACTCACTGAATATTCACTGACGACCTAGCAAATGTCAGGCATTGCTCTAGACTCATTCCATCAATGAGGTATTTTCTTGGGCCTATTTTAAAGAAATTAATAAGATAAGAGACAGTGTAGAGATGTGGAAGGGGCACTGGACTGGGAGTCAAGAGACTTAAGTTGGAGCCTTGGCTGTGTCTTGCTCTGTGATTTTGGGAAAATGTCTCTAGGTTCTTTTGGGCTCTGAGTGAATGGTCTAGATAGATTGTCAAGACTTCATTCACCTCTTCAATGACCTAATACTAACCTCATATCAAGTACCTGATGTGTGTGCTGGGTAGGGTTGAGACTGTATAATAAAATGAAACTTAATGTCATGCCCTCAAAGATTTTACAAATTCAGATGCCAAAGCATACATATCCAATACCATTATACTGTAGTCAGATTGTCTACAGGAAGTAACTATTTATTTGAAATATATACTATATTACATGAAAAAATAATTATAGCTAATATTTATTGAGCAGTTATTGTGCTTAAGCTCTTTATATGATCTCAGTATCCCCATTTCACAGTTGAAGGAGACTAAGGCCTAGGGAGATAGAGGCATTTGCTCTAAGTCACACAGGTAGTTAGAGGTGGAACTTGGGTGTGTAACTCCAGTCATGCTCTTGACCTTTACTCCTCATTTAATTGTAGGAAGTCTGAGTGGTTTGGCTCATCCATACCAAAACCAGACACCTCTCTGTGGTTAGATGTTCTACACTTGACCCAAGAAGTAATGATTGTGACTGGGAATGGCCTCTCCCTAAATTTACTTTTAATTGAGACATCAGACAGAAATACAAGCTAGAAAAACTCTCAGATGTCATCTGGTCCATTTGTGGTTACAGGATACTAAGGATAAGAAAGATGAAGTTGCATACCTAATGTCACATGGCAAGTTAGTGACACAGTGGGGCCCCTGATTTCTATTTCAGTGTTCCTTCTCCCACACTTACTCCTTTGGAAAAGAAAAACATCCTGGATAAGGGATGTTCTTTAGAGGTGAGAGGTGATATTCTTCAAAATTTCCAGAGGAAAAGAAGTTACAGTGGTTCAGAACGTGCTAGAACAATCATATCATGAACTTAGCTTCATAAACTGAGATGTCAGTCATTCTCCCTTCATCAAGATGGAAGAGAAAACAAAGAAAGAGAATGAAAAAGATCTCTACCTTGTGAAGAGCCCTACCTATCATGTCTGAGAAATGTGTGCCTCCCAACAGCCAACATTATCATATGCCCATTGGACATGATTTTCAGAAAAGGGACCATTTATGTTTATTGTACAGGTTGACGGGATATGATTTATTGTACACATGACTGATTCTGTTTCCTCCTTCAGCATCCCAGTGACTGCATCCCTCCCACCACTTGAGTGGCCACTCTCCCACCAGTCAGGCTCCTATGAGCTGAGGATCGAGGTGCAGCCCAAGCCACATCACCGAGCTCACTACGAGACAGAAGGCAGCCGAGGGGCTGTCAAAGCTCCGACCGGCGGCCACCCTGTGGTTCAGGTATGGCCTTGAGTTCTCTTCCTTTTGCGTCCTCATTTATCACTGGGTGATTTACTTCTGCTGAGCTACTGCTTGGTGCTTTTTAGGTTGAGGTATGTGTCTTAGCCTCCTTTTCCTCTGAGGGATGGGATATTTGAGACTGAGTATCAGAAGCTAATCCAGCTACTCAGAAGCCATAGACAAAAGTCTTACTGAACTGGATAAGGAGAGAAATGATATTCATGCTCAAGCTTCTTCTTTCTTCTCTTTCTGATTGAGAGACCACTAGAGTTTTGCAGAGGTTTTTGCATTGAAGGTTTCTGAAGCCATCATTTTGTGTTTAAATTTCAGATGAGAGTCCATTGAGGAAAATCAATATATTGAAAAGTAGGGAAAAGTTAAAACTACACAGAGTCAAATACCTAAAATAACTATTATTAGCATTTTGATACATTTCCTGTTGCCTTTTTTTCTATTCATAAACATGGCAATGTCTATCACTGTACATTTGTATACTTGATGTTATAGTAGTTTGTACTTTGATTTTTTTTCACTTTACGTTATACTCTGAGCATTTCCTCCTGGTTTTTCCTTAATCATTATCTTTTTTTTTTTTTTTTCGGTATGCGGGCCTCTCACTGTTGAGGCCTCTCCCGTTGCGGAGCACAGGCTCCGGACATGCAGGCTCAGCAGCCATGGCTCACGGGCCCAGCCGCTCCGCGGCATGTGGGATCTTCCCGGACCAGGGCACGAACCCGTGTCTCCTGCATCGGCAGGCAGACTCTCAACCACTGTGCCACCAGGGAAGCCCAATCATTATCTTTTATGTCTGTGGCTTTTGATTTAACCTCAGATTTTTTTTTTTTTCAAAATAAGTAGAGAACTGTTTTTTTCCTCCAAAATATTGAGTTGAAATATTCTTGATTGTATAGTCTGGTTAACCAGGAACTGCTGACTGGTGGCCACCAACCAACTCAATTAACCAGCCCTTTAATACATTTAAATTAATTTAACTCCTTTAAATTTGCCTTAAAGTAAAAGTATTCTTTGATAAGAATCTGATGGTGCATCAAAACCCTTTAGAGTAGTTGTTAAAAATGCAGATTCTTGAGCATCCCCTGAAACGACATGACATAAGTACAATTCAGACAAAAAACAAACATACAAACCCCTAACCCTAAAATCTTCACAGGTAGCTTTGAGTGTATATACCTGGTTAAGGACTTTAATGATAATATTAGGAACTTATAAATCCTGGCAGTTGCTTTTTCTAAATCTAACATCACAGCCTTTTGGGGATTTTGTTTCCATTCGTTGCTTCTTTTCATTTATCGCAAGTCACATTTTACTATTTCTTTGCATGTCTAGTAATTGTTGACTGTATACTGACATTGTGATGATGATGTGTACTGGACATTGTAGAGACTCTTGATTTTGTTATCTTCCTCTAAAGGTAGTTCAGTTACTGGCTGATCACATTGACCTTTTATAGGCTTGATTTTTACCCTTTGTTAAGGTAGACCTGTGGAAAGCCCAAGGTGTTCCCCATGCCCTTCAGGTTCATGGGGTTAGCCATCAAATTCCTTCTTTTGTGGATATAGTTGAGGCTAGGTTTTAGACCATGTTAGGGCAGGTCTAAAGTAGCCCTTACTCTAAGGCATGACCTTACTCTTAAGGCCTAGTCTTTTTGGATGCTTCGTGGGGAGGTCACTCCTCTCTGGTGGGCTGGAATTCCAGTACTCCAGGCCTGCTCAACCTCTAGTCTCTCTGTTTCCCTTTTTACCCCATAGCTGCCTCTCTCTGATAAACTCTGCACATTCTTTCCCTGTGCTTACACAGCCCAGCCCTTGGCCAAGGACTTGGGGAGCTCCCCTAGCACCTTCCTCCTCTCTGATGCTTTACCCACAGATCCTAGCTGCTTCTCCAGCCTGGGACTCTGAACTCTGTCTCCCCAACTGAGCAGGCCCACTGTGTTCTGCTTGAACTCCACTCCCTGCATGTGGGAGGGAAACTGTCCCCAGGCAGAGAGCTGCAGTGAACGTGGGCTCACCTCCTGTGTTTCCTTTCTCTCGTAGACCACAGTCTTATGCTGCCTGCTGTCTAGTGCCTGAAAGCAATTGACTTATCAACTTTTGTCCTATTTGATAGTTGTTTATGGTGGTAGGGCTGGTCTGGTACTATTTACTCATGCTTGAACACTGATTTTTGGAAAAGAAAGTCTTCATATCATTATCAATCAAGGCTTATCTGCTCTAGGATGGGAACCTCTTGGCCTGGAGGTGGTGTTAGTGTGTGCTGGAGTCAAAGCCTTTGGTTGTAACAGAGAGAGAAACTCATTCAAAGCAGATTAGAAAAAGGGGATTATATGGGGAGGCTACTGGGGTAACATATCATCAGGTCAGGAGATTCAGCTCAAGAAGAACCTGGACTCATGGTCATGAGTCCAAGGTTTATTTCTTTGCTCAGTCAATCCATTCAACAAGTGGATTCGTTCTGCAAGTGTTTGTTGACCACCTACCTTTTGCCATGTACTGTGCTTGATGCTGAGATGCAGTGAAGACTAAAAGAGAAGCGGTGGTTAGCTTCTCTGTGGAGCTCATGATCTCGGGGGTATAAAGTTATCGACTAAATAATCACGCACCTGATAAAATTACAAATTGTGGCAAGTGGCAGGAAGGAAACGTGCATGAGGCTCCAGGCGTGTAAAATGGAGGGGGCAGCGTAGAGGGCGGAGGATTTCCCTGGGAAGATTTCCTTGAAGAAGAGACTTGGATGGAGGATGATGCATAGAGGGAACAGTATGTGCAAATGCTTAGAGGCAGAAGGAAGCAAACTGGGGCAGCGGACCTTGAGGAAGCCAGTGGAACCAGACTGTGAAGGGCCAGGGGGAGAGAGGAGGGGGCCCGAGCGGGCAAGGCCTGAGTAGCCATGGGGGAGAGTTTGGCTTTTACCCTGAGATGGGAAAAGCAGGTAAGAAACAAGGAGAAGCTTTAGGAGGCTCTGTCCATGGTGTCTGTCCTTTCGGGGCTATGTGGTATCTTTGTTCTCTGATTATTCAACAAACGTTTGTTGAGCACTGCTATGTACCAGGCATGGTTCTAGATTCTGGGATGTGGTATGAACGAACCGGCCAGAGACCCTCACCGTCGTGAACTTACGATTCAGCAAGACAGTGCTAATGATAGTTAACACTTAGTGAGCATTTACCACACGTCAGACCCTGTTCCAAGTGCCGTCTGTGTTATAACTTATTTAATCCTCAAAAAAGCCCTAATGGGCTTCCCTGGTGGCGCAGTGGTTGAGAGTCCGCCTGCCGATGCAGGGGACATGGGTTCGCGCCCTGGTCTGGGAAGATCCCACATGCCGAGCGGCTGGGCCCATGAGCCATGGCTGCTGAGCCTGTGTGTCCGGAGCCTGTGCTCCGCAACGGGAGAGGCCACAACAGTGAGAGGCCCACGTACCGCAAAAAAAAAAAAAAAAAAGCCCTAAGAAGCAGTTACAGTAGGTCAAGGAGATGTCAAGGAACTTGTTCAAGCTCATAGCTCTTGAGTGGTGGACTCAGGATTTGGCTTCAGGTGTCTGGCTTTGCCTGTTACACAGCCTTCCTCGTCTTCCACATCACTCTGCAGACCAGCTTTCCCTGCCGCCTCTTTCTCACCAGGCAGGGAAGTCCTGGTGGAGAGATGCCCACCAGGCCCTCCTGCCTATCAATTTTCTATGCTGTCCCTGTTCTAGCCCCTCACCAGCTCGTTGGAGCCCAAGTCCTGACCCTCAGGGAGATTCTAAATGGCCCTGGGGGTGGGGGGAAGGGTGCCACCCTCTGGTCCAGTTAGCTTGGCCAGAGAGGTCAGAGCATGTGCAGTGCAAGGCTCTGCTCACCCATTCATCAGGGGCTGGAGCCGTGGAAAGTTCCAGAGAAGGGAATGGGCTGGACGTGCAGTTCCGAGGATGCCCACTACACTGTGCTTGATGTTCATGCCCGTTCTTCCGACAGCTCCCCAGGATCCGCCCCTCTTCTTGTTCGTAACTTTGAAAACTCAACGTATGACTTAAAAATCTGTAGCCATATCCTCAAAAGACACAAAGTGAAGTCTTTAAAAAAAAATCATTTGAATAGATTGGGTTCTCTTCAAAACGAGATGTGCTAACCCCTGATTTTTAACATAGGAAGTCAGTTTTTTAAAAACTTCTTTGAAAAATGAAGAGAAGAGGGGACTTTAAGAAGACAAGGGCTCTTAACCTTTAAGTAGGTGCGAAAACCCCTTTCGAAATCTGGAGGGTTGCCCTTTCATTCCCAGAAGAGCAGCGAAGCCCTGTTTTGTACCTTGCCTAGATGCTTCTGCTGGTTTCTTTCTTGATCTCTGTCTCTCTCCTTATCTCTCCATCTGTTTCTATTTCTGTACTGTACCATGGCTCACTTTTCCCCCTCTCGATGATTCGTCCTCACCTTTCTCTTTTTTATTTGCCACACTATAAAACTTCACTTTTTTTTTTTGCATGCCTAGTGGTTTTATGCTCCTCTTTATATGAAAATAAAATGAGTACATGACCATTTCATTCTCTTTCTTTACATGTAAAATTTCATATCTTAAGCATATGCCGTGTTCAGCTGTTTTTCTTTCTTTTTGCTTTCCTCTCTCTTGAATGTCACTTGATCTTGGAAGAAAGTTTGTTCCAAACCTTAAATGCTTTTCAGATCTCATGACTCATTCATTCGGTGAACATTTTGTCAAGGGCTTGCTGTGTGCCAGGCGCTGTGCTAGGCGCCAGTAATGTAATGATGGGTGAGATGGACACAGTCCCTGCCCTGATGTAGTTCAAGGGGTACCAGATATGCCAAGTAGACCAGGATGGTTGGTGTGACCGTTGCTGAGATGTGGGCATGTCAGGGAGGCCAGACGAGGGCCATCTGGGATGACATCTGGACTCCAAGGTAGAACGTGACAGCTGATTAGGAGTTCATCTGTTGGATTCACAACTTGGGGCGGGAGGTGGTGGTAAGTGCTTTGACAAAACAAACCATGTCAGGAAAGTACTACTTGGTTGACCTGCTTTAGAGGGAGGATCCCTCTGAGGAGGTGACTTACCAACTGGGGCCTGGAGCAGATGATTGAGCCAGCAAAGAAAGGAATGTTGCCCTTCCTCTGTCTGTCTCTGTCTCTTTTGGTGGTGGTGGGATAGCGTTCCATGCACAAGGCACGGCACACACGGAGGTCCTGAGGCAGGGAAGAACTTGGTGTGTCTGTGGAGCTGAAGGAGGGCCAGTGTCACTTGAGTTTAGCTTGGAGGGTGATGGTTGGCAGGACTCACAAGCCAAGATGAGGAACTTGGGTTTTATTTCAGGTCAGGGGGAAGGGAGTGCTGAGTTTTGAGCAGAGGAGGAAGATGATTCCGATTTAATATTTTTGGGACCACTTGGGCTTCCCTCTAAGGAGTGGGCTTCTCTACGGGAGGAAGCAGGGAGGGGAATTTGATAGGCTGTGGCAGTGCCGGCTGGAAGGTCAAGGCGGTGAGGACGGGAAGGTGGCATTGGGAGAGGAGGGGATGGATTCCAAGGTGTGAGCTTCGGGACTTGGTGCTGGCTTAGGTGTGGGGGTGTGAAGGAGCGCCTGGGTAGAGGGTGTTGTCATATGCCACGTGGGAAGACCTGGGGAGGCAGTCATTTTCCTAGGGGAAGATTACGAGTTCAGTTTGGGGTGAGGGAATTAGGAAGGGATTGTGGGGCGTCCAAGCAATGACGGCAAGTAGGCAGTTGGGTATATGAGTCTGGAGCTCAGAAGCAGAGTCCTAGACTCTCTAATGCTCAGGCCATCACTGCAGGGCTTAGTGCATATCCACTTGTAAGGATTTATTTCCCATACCCTCAAGAACAAGCTGCATCTCTCTAGAAGCAGTGGACTAAGGAGAGAACCAAAGAAGTGATTGCACAAACAAGATTACAAACTGAGCGCTCCTGGGAGCCAGACGACGGAAGGAAATGACTGCCTTGGCCAAGCAGGGAGCAATAGGGAGTGGTGGGGAGTAGGGTACAGCACAGTATGTACCTTCTCTGAAGGAGGCAGCTGGTACTCAGCGCCCCTTGGTTATGCCATGTGGGAACCAAAGTTGCCAGGTTTCACAGTTTTTATTAAGGGGAGCTAGGAATCTGAATTTTGATGTGAAATTTCTGATTTTTATATTTTGGCTACTAAATCGAAGTTTGAGTTAGATTTAGCTCAAGGCAGATATCCTCAAGTTCATAGCCTTTGGGGGTTAATAAGGACTGTGCTACGTTAAGGGTTATCAGTAGAAAGGGAGGTAGGAGAGAGGCTATGTTTATACGATTTCTAAGAATTGTTCAGTTAGGGAAGGAGCTCGGTTCGCAGCCAGACCCTGGACATTTCTCCTATAAAGCTCTAAATCCCGTGGAACTAGAGCAAGCTTATGGTTTTTTCTGAGGAGCCTGGGAATCTTAGTTCTTTGACGTGACTTTGACCGGTAGGGATCAGAGAAAGGGAACCACTTGATTCACCTTGAAAGAGCCACGTGCCTTTTGGTGGAACCCTGCCATCATTTCCTCGTCCTCTTTCAGGACAGGAAGCAGTGGTCCTTTGGTGGACAGAACTGCCATTCAAAGGCAGCTTCGCAAGGTTGGGCTTTAAGCGTTTCCGTAGCTCTTCAGCTTATGGGATCTCATAATACTCCAGCTGAGAGTTGCCTGTATAATGCCACTGTCATTTAATCCTTTCCCTGGCTGCTTCCAGACCCTTTAACCATAATCCTGCATAGAAATTCCCGGTAGAGGACACTTCATTATTTTCCTCATCCATCTTTGTGCCGGGGCTTTCAATAAACGTTATTCTTACCACTCTCTGGGACGTGTTTTCAACTGACAGAAGGATTGGAAAGCCATCCTTTTTGTTATAAAGTAGTCAAAATCTGAGATTGTTTAACCACAGCACACACCTCCAAAGACAATACTCCTGATTCTTTCAAACAGATGTTCAGACATATGGAGAAAACATGGGCAGTTCCTTTAGGAGAAATTCCTTGCAGATGCAGAAACCTGATCTCGATTTCATCCTGGGGAACAGTAATGAGCTTTGCAGAGAGGAGAGTGGGGGGCCGGGGCGCACCTGTCCAGGTTACCGCCTTCCCATCCTGGAGGAGGCTAGTAAAGTCTCCGAGCTTTCATCTCGTAAAACAGATTACGGGACAGTGATTTTCATCCTGTTGGATTTTGGCGTTTGTACTCTCTGCGACTCACTTTAAATTATATCTAAGACAGGGGAGAAAGAAGCCAGATGGGGTTTCCTCCTGACCAGGCGAAACTGGAGTCGTGACCGGGAGCCGCGCTTCTCTGGCATTGGCTGGGCGTGTTGGCTTCCATTGACTAATAAAATTTTGTGCTCGGTGAGGCTGGCTCCGTGAAACAGGAAGCAGGTCTTGCAGATGCTAATTTGTCTTGATCACGGCTGCTGCGTTTGCTTAGAACTACAGAGGTTCGATGAGACCTTCTGCAGAAGGAAAGGAGAAGAGTGAAACAGTGATCCTCAAGCTTCGGAGGGGGAGCACGTGTTCTGAGGTCATCGGGGGTGCGTTTTGCTCATTCATTCGTTTGTTCGAATTATTCACCCAGCGCCTTCTAGGTGCTGGGCACTCTTCCAGGTGTGGAATGCAGCCGTGAACAAAGCAGACAAATTCCTGCCCCTGTGGCGCTGACGTTCTGGCTGCAGTGAGATAAACAATAAATCTAATAAATAGGAAAGTTCAGTAGTACGTTGGAAGGTGATAAGTACTATGGGAAGAGCTGCCAGGGCGAGGGGAATTGGGTGTGGTCAGTTAGGCCTTCCTGAGAAGGTAGCATTGGGGCCAAGGAGGAGCTGAAGGACTAAAAGGTCCGGGTTTCTGGGGATGAGTGCTCACGGCGGCCTGGACAGCCAGGGCCACCCTGGGTGTGGTCTGGGAGCAGAGAGGGGGCCTGTGTGGGAAGGGCAGGCTGAGTCAGGGCAGAGGAGGAGGGGCTGCAGGCCCAGAGGAAAGAGGATGGGCGCGCTTGGGCCTTGGACTCGCAGGAAGGTGGGAGCCAGGAAGAGCGGGTCTGACCTAGGTTTCAGCAGGATCCCTCCGGCTGCCTTGCAGATGAGGACAGGCCGCCGGGGGGCTGGGGGAAGCAGCACGGAGATGCGCTAGGAGCTGCTGCGGTGGTCCAGGCGAGACAGGACTGTGGCTGGACCAGGACTGGGGAGTGGAGGGCATGAGAAATGGTGGGACTCTGGGTATATTCTGAAAGTCAAGCAAACTGGATTTTTTGAGAGGTCAGTTATGGGCGGGAGGCACGCGGGTGGTTGTAGTCTTGGGAGAGGCCGGAGTGCCCAGGGTTGAGCAGCCCTGCCCGTCACACTGAGACTCTCCTGTTTTCAGAGGGAAGACATCTAGGGCTGGCTTGACCCAGCCTTTTCCTTTAAAGGTGAGGATGGGGTGGGGAGGGGATGCTGAGGCTGACTTCAGGAGGACCCAGCCTCACCACGCTCTCTTTGTCTATGCCAGTCTCTTGATGATCACACTGGCCATTAATTAAAACATCTTTTAAAAGAGTACAGTCCAGGGCTTCCCTGGTGGCGCAGTGGTTGAGAGTCCGCCTGCTGATGCAGGGGACACGGGTTCGTGCCCCGGTCCGGGAAGATCCCACATGCTGTGGAGCGGCTGGGCCCGTGAGCCGTGGCCGCTGAGCCTGTGTGTCCAGAGCCTGTGCTCTGCAACGGGAGAGGCCACAACAGTGAGAGGCTCGCATACCAAAAAAAAAAAAAAAAAAAGAGTACAGTCCAAACCAAGTGCACCTGTGGGCCAGATGTAGCCCTGGCGTGTGACCTTGGCTGAGGCTGGAGTGGCCATGGAGGCCTTGTAAAAGCGTGGAGACGGGTGCTGGCCTCCAGGGGTGAGCCAGGTGCAGAAGAGAGGGTGTCGGGGGGCGGAGCCTGCACAGGTACAGGTGTGGAGGGATGAGGAAGTGCAGGGTTGGATGGTGCCTTGTGCTAACACATCTGCGTGTCAGAAACACACCGAGGGAAGCAAGAGGTGCTTTCAGCTCACATGAGAATATAAATTATCATGAATGAGTGCCAAACATTGCCCCCCGCCACCCCCAGTGTAAGCAGAAAACAGAAAATTTCCAGAATCTTGAAGGAATAATGGTTCCAAAAAGACAGATTAAGTCTGAGCCTTCAGTGTGTCTGGCAACCAGTGGGAACATAGAGAGGAAACTTCATCTGTTCTATAAACAAATTTTTGGATTCCTCTTACGGGCCAGGCACTGTGCTGTAACAATGACACAGGCACACTTACCCAGCATCTACCATGTGCTTTCCTTAGAGTGACCTACTTAATCTTTGCAGCGATGCTATGGAGTGCAGGTGGTAGAATTACGCTCATTTTACAGACAAGGACATTGGGACACAGAGAGGTTAAGCAACTTGGCTGATGTCGCCCAGCCGGCGAGCGGTGGCTTTGATTCGGACATAGGAGGTTTAAAGCCAGAGCCCACACTGAGCCATCGATCTGTGCTGCCTTTTGGTAGCAGAAAGAGCAGGTTGTTCGGAGCAAGGCCGTCCTCGCATTCATCAGCTTTGGCTGGGTAACTGGCTGGCCTGCAGTGTCTTCACTTAGAAAAGAGTAAAGACCTACACCTTTCAGATTTTTTGTTTTGTTTTGTTAAGAGTTGTTAGGGTTCTAAGCAAAAGTGCCCCGTGTGATCTTGGGTACAAAGTAGGCTTTTTTTTAAAAGATTTTTTGTTGTTGTTGATATGGACCATTTTTAAAGTCTTTATTGAATTTGTTACAATATTGCTTCTGTTTTACGTTTTGGTTCTTTTGGCCCCATGGCATGTGGGATCTTAGCTCTCCAACCAGGGATCGAACCCACACCCCCTGCATTGGAAGGCGAAGTCTTAACCACTGGACCACCAGAGAAGTCCCACAAAGTGGTCTTTTAATCTGCTGATGTTCTTTGGTTGAGAGGGAAAGATTGACATGGATCTGGGGTATTTTAAGCTCCGATAGCCCAAGATTAGATCCTGGTGCCCGTTCAGGTTTTTTCTGGTTGAGTTAACCACATCTGAGACTAACTTAGGGTACTTTATTTACACATTGAGGGTTGTTTATTTACACATCGTTTGTTACATACGTGATACTGTTTCATCCTTGCAACCGCTCAGTGAGTTGGTGCTATTATTCCCCTTGTACAGATGGATAAAGAGGCCGGGGGGAAGCTAATGTCACTTACCTGAAGTCAGGCAGCCAGCAAGCACTGGAGCCCTGACTTCGGCTTTTAGCTTCTGGCTTCTGATCTTTCCATGCACCTATTCATTCATCCATCCCCTGCTCCCAGCCGGCCCCGCCTCAAGCCCCAGCGCAGAGGGCTCCAGTTGGGGCGTCACATGAGGGTGAGATGGGACACGGCTCGTGAAAGGCTCCTCTGTAGCATCTCTGGGCAGCACCCGGCTGGTGGTGTGATTTGAGCCCTGGACCCAGCGCTGGGCATCCGGGTCCCATCGTGGCCTTCACTTTCTTCACTGAGGGACCCCGGGAGAAACAAAGACTGTCTCTGGTCCTGTTGAGAAAGGAGGCATCTGCTAGAGGTGGATTGTAAGTACCTGCTAGCTCCAACATGGCCCGGGAGAGAGGGGAGGTGATGGCTTCTCACACGGGCCCTGTTCCCTCTGTGAGAGCAGCAGAGCCATTCTCTGGATCCTGGGAGAGAGCGTGGAGGTAAAAGCTGCTTGTTCTGAGCTTCCTGGAAAACTGTGGGCTGACTCTGCCCATAATTGCATCTGTTTATCGAGCACTTCCTATGTGACAAGCACGTCACATGGACTGGCTCAGGCAGGCTTGCTGCCCCTGCTCTGTGAATGAGGCTCAGAGGTGTCGAGTGCCTTCCCCGGGAAGCACGTGGTCACTAGTGGCCCTGACCAAGCTTCCCCTGTGTGCCAGTTGCAGGAGGTCATGGTGCTATTATTAACCCCACTTACAGATGAGGAAACTGAGGCTTAAGGTCGCACCACTCAGCAGAGGGGGCAATTCCTAGGGTCTTTGTAAAGATAAAAGACTTAAGACGGGAAAGTGCTTAGAACGGGGCCTGGCTTGCACCAAGCACCCCATGTACGTGCGTTGTCACTCTTTCCTGTTATTGTTTATTTTCCTCCGCACCATCCTGTTAGGATAAAAAAAGGGAGCCTTTGTTCTCCCGTGGAAGTTTGGATTTCATGTTGTCATCCCGGAGCTGGGATGGACATGAGCTAGATAACGATGATAGGATGATATGAGTGCCCGTAATTTACTGACACGTGCCCTGGATGAGGTCAGAGGACTCGCTCAGGGTCATGTAGCCCACACGTGGTGGAGCTGAATTTAAAAGCACAGCTGTCGGCCTCCTTGGCCAAACTGTTTCCCCTGCTGTATATGGTCCTCAGGCCCACTGCCTAGGGGTGGCTGATTCTGAACATTCTGACACAGGTTTGAAAAAGTTTGTGTGGATGTATATGTGTGTGTGTGTGTGTGTGTGTGTATATATATATATATATATATATATATATATACACACACACACACACAGACTTGCATATATAGATTATATATATATATTAACAGATACATATATGTGTAAATATACACATGCATATATATAGACACTATATATGTGTATCTGTGCATAAGATACACACATATATATGTAAATTTTATTCGGTTATTTTTCTTGTCTTAGTATGTATTCATTGTTTAAAAAATACAGAAAAATGTAAGAAACCAAACAGCACCCTTTGTCACCTGGAGAGAACTAGTGTCATTGCTTCAGCGTTTTCCTTTCAGTCTTTTCCTCATGCTTGCACACTTAAGCTCGTAGTACCCAGCTCCTGCCCCTCCTTCCTTAGTTGAGTCTGTATCAGGTTATTTTCATGACATTAGGGGGAAAGTAGCATTTACCAAGCTCCAAGTAAGGTTGGGAATTGCATTATGTGCCTTCCATGTATAAATGGATATAATACTATCTTGATTTCCAGGCAGTACTTGGAGGCACAGAGAAGTTTAGTAACTTACCTAAGGTCACACAGGAAGTGGGTGAGCCATGAATTGACCTGGAGCATCTAGCTCCAAAGCCTGCACACTTAACTAGTTCGGCCACAAAGAAGAAGTAGAAATCTTTGATGATCCTAAGATAATTTTCCAGGTTGTGCCTAGGGGCTTCTGTTGTTGCTTAGGTATTTTGAAAAATTCAGGAAATAAATGTAGTCTATTTGAGCATCAAAGCAAATTCTTCCCTTGTCAGGGTGCTCAGGCTCATGTCGTCCATTGCTGTCTCCCTGCTCCCCTCTCCTCCACCTGCCTTCCTTCTCTCCCAGGGTTTGGCCACAGCAGCCAGCAGGCCCCTCCCAGGTGCAGAACAATAGCCGGCCTGCGGGGCTGTGCGACCTGGTGGGGGGCATGGACTGTGGGCCTCTGAGGACACTCGCGAGCATGTCCTGGTATGAGGCCTGGAGCCTAAGAGCCCAGGGAGGCCAGTGTAGCCTGCACTTGGGCTCTGAGACCTCAGCATCTCCAGAGGGTTTGGCTCCCAAATGCAAACCATGATCCCACCTGTGCTGAGCTGGTCATGGGACCTACCTGGCCATCCTTGTCCTTCAGCCTGAGTTGTTCTTATCACACTAGTGGTGTGACCTTGAACAAGGATCATCTGACCTCCTGGGGCCTCAAGGTCCCCCACGGCAAATTGTACAGAAAGTTACTTCTCTTTTAGGATCTAGGAGACGAGCATGTGTGTAAAAGACAGTGCTAAGTGCAGGCTGCTCTGGTTTCTTTCATAGTTTACCTTTGGGGAAGGAAGTGCATTCACATGATGCAGAATTCGAAAGATGCAAGAGATGCACAGGGCAAGACCGGCCTCCCTCCTCATACCCCAGCGGCCACCTCCTCTCCCTGAGGCCCCAGTGTCACCAGTTTCTTGAGTGTCCTTCAAGAGAGGGTTTGTGTCTGTCCTTGTGGTTGGATGCATTGTTGTCGTCGCCATCATCATGGGCAGAATGCCCCGCACATTTAAAATTCCCTGTAAACGGTCAAAGCAGTTATTACTGTGGACCTTAAAAATGCATCACGTTGTGATTTTCCAAATAGGAAGTGAGGCTGAGTTGACCTTCTTAGCATCATTTATTTAACCAAATTGACCTCTCCCCTTGAAACTTAGGTTTCTGTTAAAGGAATCCCATCTTCCTAATTTGACGTTTATTATAAAACTGTAAATACTGATCTAATGAATACAATTTTTGGAACCTGCCTCAAGTAAATGTTTGTTAAGCCTTGGCTTTACCTGACTCCGGGCGTAATGATGTAAAATAATCCATCAGCATCCACTGGCTGTATCCCCCGCCTATGCCTGTATCCTTTCTCTCTCCATCAGAAAATGATGCATTGAAGATAAAAGCAGTGGATGGTATCAGCAAGGGCAGGATGCCATGGTTACAAAGTAGCAAGAAGAGTGTGGAGTAGGATTGAGTGGTTTTCTGCTTATCTCTTATTTATTCAACAAATACTGATTGTGCTTCCACCACATGCCAGGCCCTGTGCTGGGTGCTCCCCACTCAGTTTGGTCCACGGGCTAGCAGCACAGACCTCCCCTGGGGGCTTGTTCAAAATGCAGAATCCCAGGCTTCACAGTCTGCCAAGTCAGAATCTGCCTTTTACAAGATGCCTTGGTGATTTGTGTGCATATTGGAGTCTGGAGCACATTATTCTAGGACAGAGGTCAACAAACTATGCCATCCAAGTCCGGCCCGCCACCTGCCTTTCTAAATAAAGTTTTATTGGAACAAAGCCACGCCATTTATTTACATATTGTCGGTGGCTGCCTTTGTGCTACGTTGGCAGAGTTGAGTCCTTGCGACAGACACTATGTGGCCTGCAAAGCCTAAAATGTTTACTGTCTTGTCCATTATGGGAAACGTTTTCTGACTGGAGACGGAGATAGAATAGTGAACAGAACAGACAAAATCCCATGTTCTCACGGAGATGGTGTTCCGGTGGAGGGAGATATACAACAGACCAGTAAAACCTAGTGTTGCTGAAGAGCCATAAGAAGAAAAATAAGGCAGGATGGGAGGATGGAAGATGATTGTGAGGTGGTGAGGATGCTATTTAGGGAAGAACTTTCTGAAGAGATGACATTTAACCAGAATTTTGAGTGCAGTGAGAGAGTAAGCTGTGTCACTGTCTTGAGGGAAAGTGCCATAGGAGAGGGAATAGCTAATGCAAAGGCACTGAGGCGGGAGCTTTCCTGGTGTCCATTTTGGACATCGGTTCAGAGTGGGTTCTGATTAGGAGTTAGGTATTGACAGTGAAGATGTTTTTTTTTTCTCACATGACCTTTGCTGTGGCATTTCAGTGCCTTTTATATGACCACGGAATGTAGACAGAGGTCCTCAACTCGCAGCCCAGGGAAGTCTTCTGTGTGTCACTGGGTACAGTTGCACAGACAGTGCACTGCACAAAAGCACTGCATCTCATGAGGGCACCATTCACATTTGTATATTTATCAAGACAGTGTTCTGACACATGCCTTCTAAGGGTGTGGAGGAAGAGGTGTCTTCTCCTAATTTGTACAAAAATGCCAGGCATCTTAGCAGTGGCCCTGGTAGTATAATTCTTAAAAAGAGAAAAAATCTGAGTGTGAATGTCTTCAGGTTAGGGACATTCGTCTGTCTTTACACTTGTTGCTCAGTTCATTTACATTACCTGGCCCTTTAGGCCATTTGAATTTAACTCTTGATGGCAAGAAAGGCATTTCTGCTAGTCTAAAAGACATCCCTACTCAATTATTTTCTTTCTTGCAGATGGGGTTTTTGTTGTTTTCTCCTTCCTACCCTCTAACCAACCAGACTGGCTGGGACAGCGTGGGGAGCCTTGTCAGCTTCCACCTCTGCCTTGGCCTGGCTGTGCAACCTCAGCCCACACACTTCTTCTCTCTGAGTTGTAGGAGCCTCAGCTCCAAAACAAGGGTGCTCCGTGAGCTCCTCCCACCACTAAACTTACACGATTCTGTGACTCAGATTAATAGGTATCACCTGAGTAGAAGTGCCTGCGTTTAGTTCTGTTCACTTTGAGGTGGGAGTTCCAGCTTCTCTTCACCTTGGCCTGCCTTCACTGGCATTATTTCCTACCTCCAGGGTTGACTCATTCATGGACTTGAAGCTGGCTTGTTTAGAGTTTGGGGATGATTGAGCTAGGAGACTTAGAAATCATCTAGCTGAATGACTGGTGTGTCAGATTCATGCCATCTTACTGAGCGCTTCGGTTACCATTTTATTGAGGGCTTCAGTTACTGTTTTACTGAGGGCCAGACTTTTTGCTAAGCCAGTGTCTCATTCAGTCTCACGCTGAGGACTTGAGGTAGGTACCGTCATCACTGGTTTGCATTTATCAGATGGAGGCTCAGAGAGATGATGTGAATTGTAAAGATTACACAGTGACTGAATTGGCTGAGCCCCCACTCAGACTGTTAAAAGCAGAGGTTAGGAATGTATTTTTTATCAAGCGTGTACAACATGCCAGACATTAAGTACCAGCTTGCATTACCCATGGTTACCCTGTGAATTGGGTCCTGTTATAATGAGAAAACGGAGCCCCCAAGAGATGTGTGGCTTGCCCAGGGTAAGGCTTATGCAGGCAGTAAGTGGAACCATTTCAGATTTCTGATCTTTTTCTCCTTCTCACGCACTTCTCTTTGCTTTGTGAACTTTTATGTGCATCCTGTTTACCTGTTGGCCTCTGTTACAGGTCTGTGTATCTGTGCCAGGGAGGGTGATGCTGATACTTTGGTGGCCCCTGGCTAAACCATATCTTACCATCTTCCCTCTGCTTCCTGGAGCTGAGCTGTCATCTTCCCTTGTCTGAGGAGACAGCTATAGCTTCCTAACTGGTTTCCCTAGCTCCACTTGTGCCCCTTGCCCAGTCTGCTCCCCACACAGCAGCCAGAGGATCTGTTTGAGATGTGAATGGGTCCACAGCACTCCCTTGTTCTGATTCCTCCTGTGTCTCCCCTCTCACCCGGTACACACAGACTCCTTAGCATGGACTGCGAGGCCCTGCGTCATCTGGTCCCTGCCTGCCTCCCTGCTCGTCCTCACTCACTCCACTTTCACGCTACTGGCCTCTCACTGTTCTTCAAACTCTCCACGCAGGCTCCTGCCTCAGGGCCTTTGCACTTGCTATTCACATTCCCAGATATCCACACAGCGCTCTTCTCTGCTTCACTCAAGTCTCTCTTTAATTGTCACTGTGAGGAAGCGTTCCCTGATTCTTCTATCAAAATAGCTACCCCTTCCTCTGCCATCCCCTCCCATGTTACTTACGGTGTTTTCTTTCATAGCCCGATATATTCTTCCTTCCTCCCCTCCTTCCATCCCTCCCTCCCACTTATACCCCCATCAGCCCTCCGTTACTGCTCCATCCCAGTCCCAAGCACAGTGCCTGTCGCTTAGAGGCACTTGATCCGCGCATGAACGTTGGCTGAGTGTCACCGCTGTTCCTTGCAGGTGTTAGTGAGCCCCGGTTTGCCTTGGCCCCTTGGATGAACAGTGCCCAGGGAGCTGGGGTGACGGGTGTGCTGACACGGGCGGCCCCTCGGTGGCTTTCCTGTGCTAAAGGAAATGAAGGAAGGAAGTACAACAATTAAGAAGGACCAATTCAGGGCGCTGGGACATGCCCAGGCTTCCGCGGCCCCTCGTCTCTTCGCCCAACGTGACTCGGCCTTGCCTGCGGCAAACAGCAGTCGTGACTTGATGGAATGGGCACAAGTTAGTTTTATAATGATTAAGAAGAAGAAAAAAAAACCCTTATTTTTCACTTTCCTTTTTTAATCAAGAAGTATGCCGTGGGTGTTTCCTTGTGGTTTTCAGTCAAAGAGAGGATTGTTGTTGAGCTCCGAGTTCCCCTGGGGGCTGCAGCTTTGCGTGTGTCTAACTTTAACTTTGAACTCATGCTTTTAGGGCTGCGCTGGGATCGGGGGTCCTGGGGTCCTGCTCTGAACAAGGCAACAGGCTTGTTTATTGTGTCCCAAGTGCCCTGTCCACACAGGCCGCCTCCCAGATCTCACCCCATCTTCTTCCTGTTCCGATATACCCTCCACAGCCCGTCCTGCCCCTGGAGCAACGGGGAGGAGGGCCAAGTGGGTGGAAGGAGCTGCAAGAACTGGGCTCGGAGTGGATGCCCAATGGCGGGGGGAGGGGGGCGTCCGAACGTGGGCTCCTGTGCAGGGGTTAAAGGTGGTTTCGTGCTCAGCCGGGCATCTCTACCAAGGGCTGGTTGCATAGGAACAGGCTCACCCCAAGTTCAGACGGTGTCCCCAGAGCAGCTGCAAGTGTGTATCTAGAGACCCCATGTACTCTTGTTCTTTCTTCTACGCCCATGTGCCCTGCTCCCACGCATTCTTTTCTCGTGTGTTTATTTTTTGGTGGATGTGTTATGTTTCTTGACAGGGGAGCAGAAGAATTGGCTCCTTGACTTTGAATCCCTGGTTGGGGATGAGGTTAGGGGGGCCCGTTGCTGCCCTCTTCTTGGGCCGAGGCACAACCTTGGAAAGTGCATCTCCAGGTGGCAGGCGGACTTTGGGAGGCTGTGACCCGCTGGGGACGTGGGTGCGAGTCCTGCCTTGTGGTCAGACCTGCGTCCCCTGCCTTGTGGTCAGACCTGCGTCCCCTGTCAGGGCCAGGATGGGAGTGACGTTTTTCAATGGGAAGCTTTGCGTCACCTCTTGCGCCCATCTGCCACCCCCCGGCTGAGCTGCTGAGAACAAGGTCCACCTGGATGCAGTGCACCTGGATGGCACCCTAACACCCGCCCCCAGAGCCTTTCAGGGGTATCTAGGAGGTCAGGTTGGGCAGCAACCCTTCTTCAGTCAGCAAATATTTACCATGTGTCAGCTGTGCACCCAGGATGGAGAGAGAAATCTATCAGTCCCTGCCTCCGGGGAGCGCTCAGTCTACTGGGATAGGGAGAACCAGACATGGGAATAATTGAAGTCACGAGGGAGGCAGTTGAACAAAGAGGTTAATAGGAGGCGGTAATGGAGTCAGATGGCCTGGGTTAGAATCCTGACTCTGCCACTTACTGGCTTGGCTGTGTGACATTGGGCAAGTTACTTAACCTCTCTGTGGCTATAAAGTAGGATGATGATGGTACTTGAAAAAGAGATGACGACTGTAAAGCATTAAGCAGAGTGCCTGGTAAAATGAGTCCCATAAATGTTAGTTTTTGTTTGTTTGTTTGTTTGTTTGTTTAACTGAGATAAGGGTAACATCTATGAGGGATGTGATAGAGGGAGGGGATGGTGAAGGTCTAGGTTCAGCAGATCACTCTGCCTCAGAGAATCTGGGGCAGCTTCTGGGAGGAGGTGACGTTTGATTGGGGTGTTGAGAGATGTGAAGGAAGAATGTTCCAGGCTCCAGGAACAGCCTGGTAAGCATGCAGAGCTGACAGCACACTGTGTAAGAGCTCGAGGCCTGAGTCTGTCCACAGATGGTTTTAGCAGCTCAGGGCTTCAAACAACAGTTGACATTAGTTACCAGCATTTACAGATTAGGAGATTTCTCATAAAAAGTGGGACTTCTGGCTGATGTTAATAATCAGAAGATCTGGCAACACTGGGCCCACATCCTGCATGGTAATAGTGGTCAGGAGCTGGGGGCTGCCCTCCCTTTACACCAGGGCTGTAATCCCAGATTCCCCCCAGTTCTAACCAGGCCCAGTTTGCTCATTCAAGTCCTTACCTGGTCCCTCTGGGCACCTTGTTGGTGATCCTGGACAGGGATTTGTTACCTGTTTTGGGAAATGTTTGGAGAAATGAACCCAGGTCTCACTGACTTTAATGTCTAAACATTTACCCAAAGTAATTTTTCTTAAATATAGAAGTGAGACTTTGAATAACAAAGGTGACCTTCCCTTTCCCACATTACTGTCCTTCATTTCAGTAGAAGGAGGTAGGTGGGGGTCTGTTCTTTTGTTTGTTTTTTGCACGAATCAATATTTTATTCCTTTTATTGCCACGTAAAGTTCCGTTGTATTGACGTATCAAAGTTTGTTTAAGGGGGTCTGTTCTGATCCACAGATTTTTCACAGGGAAAAAGGAGGGATAATTGAGACCTGAATTAAATCCCTCTTCAGGTGACACGCTGGGGCGTCGACCTGGCCAGCCGGGGTTGATTTGAGCTGCTACACCTGGGAGTGGGATGGGTGTGTTTGTCGTGGGCTTCGAGCTCAGAAAGGAAGGGAACTGAACCCCACGGATTGAGAACAGGGAGGCAGTTTGCTTCCCTCGGCCCCTCAAAATTCCACACTTGCTAAACAAATGAGTGCTGCAGATTTTATCTGCATTCTGCGAGTCAGCAGAGGAAATCCCAGCTCAGAACTGGATGAGGCTGAACCCCAGACAGGATACATATGGTACTGACACAGCACTCGCTTCATCTTGGACATTTAAGATGGAATTTGTCTCTCCGCTCCCCTGAAATGATGGAGAAGCCGCATTTTCTTTGAGCTGAGTATTAGGGTCACGCTCACATCCCCGTCAGAAAGGAGGCTTTGGGGTGGCTGGGATTCTAGCCCCACAGAGTTGGGTGGAGGCTTACTTTGCCCACCTGGAGGTCAGCTCTGACAACCCCAGTGACTGTCGGGTGGCTGGGTGTCCATTTAGGCCCCAGGCTGGCCTCCTTTCCAAGTGTGGGTGACTCGCAGGCAGCGGGCACACCCGTTTGCTGTCACGTTCGGTACGGTAAGTGGCCGTCCTCTCCGTCACCATCTCTCTCCGTTAACAGAGGACTTCAGAGTTTGGGTGGCCACCCAGGCCTCTCTAATCCTTAAGGAGTTAGAGTGAGCGTTTCCTTCTTACAACAAACTTCATTTCCCTTTCCTTCCAAAAGTCCTTCTTGGCAAACTGGGGCTTCTCGACCTCTCACCTCCCTGCCGTGGGAGGTGAGAATCTCTCCCTCGCTGTGAGGTGACTGGGGCAGTGGTGCCTCACTGCTGCCAGCCGGGTTCCAGCCCCTCACACCCCACAGGTCCCGAGTCTCAGGACTCGGATGGAGCCGTGTTCAACTCTTGGCCGGGGTAGGCTGCCGACGGAACGAACAGAGATCTGAAAATGGTAGCAAAGGAAAGGGCTTTGGGGCATGAAATAACAAACCTCTTAAGAGTGAAGTGTAAGAGAATCACTGATGTGTGCTGTGTTTCCACTCGAAAATAAAAGGATGATTTTTTTTTTTTTTTTTTTTTTGTGGTACGCGGGCCTCTCACTGTTGTGGCCTCTCCCGTTGCGGAGCACAGGCTCCGGACACACAGGCTCAGCGGCCATGGCTCACGGGCCCAGCCGCTCCGCGGCATGTGGGATCTTCCCGGACCGGGGCACGAACCCGTGTCCCCTGCATCGGCAGGTGGACTCTCAACCACTGCGCCACCAGGGAAGCCCCAAAAGGATGATTTTTAAACAAAGAGGAAATAGGAGGAGCAGGTGTAGCAGAAAAGCAACGGGCTGGGGAAGCCTCTGAACTTGCTTTTCGTTCCCAGTTGTAACCCTTCCGAGCTGGTCACCTTAGGCAGCTCACTTAGCCTCTCTGAGCTATCGTCTGGAGGTGCAGTGCCTGGTTCCGGGCTTGGCGTGGGCAGCAGCGTGGGCCCTGCCCTTCTTCTCTCTTCTAAGGAGGACTAATGAACCAAATTAATGAATGATGACACTGAGCTACCTTAGAGGAAGGTTTGAAATTAATGATGACGATGGTGCTGGTGATGATGGTAACTCTGACATTTATTGAGCACTTACTATGTGCCTGGTGCCGTTCTAAGCTCTTTACATGTATTATTTAATCCTCATGGCAGTGAGGACACACGAGGCGCGTACTTGTTATTATCCCCCTTGTACAGACGGGGGCCAGTGTTCTGACGAATCTTAGATCTGAGACACAGTTGGGGCCTGAGAAAGCTGGTGGTCAGCGCGCCACCATGTCCCGGGCCAGACTCTTCGCTTGGTGTTTCTGCCCATCCCAGTGGGAGAGCATCATGCCCGGGGCCCTGGTGCTGACACTGGCACAGACGAGGGAACCGTGTGTGGACCGAGCTGGACTCTGTCCTGCCTCTGCTCCCTGGCCTCTCGGGGGATCAGCACAGCTGGATCTTTCTGGGGCGCTTGGCCAGGGGGCTGTTTCTGCAGAGCTGCCTCAGGTGGAGGAGCTGGCTTGTGTCCAGAGCCTGGCAGATGAGAATCACAGAAGGGGAGGGTCTCTCCCCGATCGAGGATAGTAGATTCACCATGTCCATCTGGGGCCATTCACCCTGTGAATGGGAAGGTGAGCAGAATGGCCTGTAAGACCAGAACGATTTCTCTGGTACATCATTGATTTCACATCATGCAGTTGTGACATGATGCCACCAAACCTCATTCCATGTCCACAACAGCCCCTTGAAAATCAAATGAAGATGATGGATAACGTTTATTGAGCACTTACTATGTGCTGTCACTGTTTTAAGAGTTGCGTATGTAATAACTCATTTCCTTCTCATGAGCCTATGACATAGGTAGGCGCTGTTTCCATTTTACACACGTAGAAGCATTTTTGGAGGGTCTGAGTGCTTGTCCGAGGTCGCCAGCCAGTGAGTTCAACAGCTGAGGCTTGAGCTTGGGTCTGCCAGCCCCCAGCCGCACCCCCCACCCCCCCCAAGTCCACACCCCTGGCCTCTACTGCTTTGACATCTCTTCTTCTGGTTTCCTGATGACAAAACCAGGGCCCAGGGGCTTGGGTGACTTTGCAAATGTCACGTGGTAACCAGAGGCCCAGGCTTGCAGGTCAGTATCCTGTCCTCTTGGAGATGCGGGCCCCAAGCTGAGGACGCCAGCACCAATGCGGCAATTCCGTGTGCGTGCGGACACGGCAGTGACCGGGGGACGCAGGGCGACATGAAAGGAACATGCTTGGCCTTGACAGGGGCCCAGCCCCGGCGCTCACTGGAGGCAGTTGAAAGGAAAGCTCCCGATAAAGAGACGCTTTATCACGCCCCTTGACAGGCTGCGCTTCCTCCCTGCCGCTACGTGAGCCTTAAACCTCTAACAAGCCCCTGGCGTGGAGCTCCGCCGCCTCCAGCTCCCACCGCGGGCTCCGGCGGCGGGGGAGGCCATTAGCAGTGGGGGTGGGCCCGGGGGTGGGTGGGTGCCAACCCTTTGAAACCATCCAGGGGGGGCTCACGCCGCCCTTATCTTGGCCTGTTGGTGTTTCCGGACCGGAAAAGGGAAGCGCAAAGAGGAAAGGCTTTCTCCTGCGACTTTTGTATTTGGCTCACAGAAAGTGAGGCCGGGCCGGGGTTTTGTTGTTTGTTTTCCCACTTTTCAGCGCGAGGCTGACGGATGATTCTTGGCGTTGCCGACGCCCGGTTCTCTGGGGGTGGCACGCCACACGCCCGGCCACACTCACGCACACCTGCTCCCGGCAGCAGTGCAGTCTCCCCTGTGGCTTTTGGACAAGCCCGGACTGTGCCAGGTCCGAGCAGGGTCCTCTGGCCACCCTCCCCGCCCCCCGGGTTAGCCCCACGGAGCTCTGGCGAGAGCGTGACCCTGCCAGGGTGTGGAGGGTTGCGCATTCATTCACCCCCGGGCCCCGCAGCCAGCGGCCTTGTCTAGACAGGAAGATGTGTGTGATTGGATTGAAAGACAGGGCTCTAGCTCCTGGTGGGGTGAGAAGGAGCCTGGAGCACCCGGACTGGGGATACGGCCGCCCCAGAGGAGCCCGGGCTGGTGTAGCAGGGGCGCGTCGGGGGCGTGGGGGGGGGGGGGCGGGGGACTGGAGGAGGGGCGGCAGGGAGATGAGGGGAGGCCGAGTGGAGAGGGACCCAGACTGCAGAGACATCCTTACGCTTTTCACGGAGCGTCGGCTGGGGGCAAGTGTGTGTACACTCTCCATCAGTGGGAGAAGAGAGAGAAATGGACAGACGGATACATGAGCGGATGTGCACGAGAACAGTGTACCCAGGGGTGTGGCCCTGCCAGTTTGTACCGGCTCGTGGGAACCGATTGTTAAATTTTCAGGAGTTCTACATTTTCCTATCATCTACGCCCCTGAGGTTATTTACATCCATTGTCTCCGTACAGGGAAAATAGTCCGTACGGTCCGCCATTGTACATCTCTTTCCAAATCCGGTGACATTGCATTGGTAGACTGGAGTCAGCTATGGTGGGAGTATTTACACCACGGAAATTGGCAAACATTACAAATTGAGCTTTTTCCCGTGGAGAACTGGTTGTTAAACACTTAGCCCACCCCGGAGACCCTGCAGTTACACACACAGAACAAGGAAGACAAACAGGCAAGCAGCTGCCTGGAAGATTGTCACTTTTGGTTTCAGGAAAATGCATCGAAGTTTTATACATTGGTGGATTTTCTTTTTCCACTTCCTTCTCTGCACAAAGGACCCCTCTGCTAGCACGCGGGCAGGGCAGTGGTACTTTTTCTTCTTGTAGAGCTTCTCGGCTCCTTGAGCAAAAGGTTTCCTGAGCCTCTCCTGTGTCTGGGCGCCGACCCAGGTAGTTTTTTAACAAGTCCCTTGATGATCGCCTGGCTCCCAACCCTGGCTCTGCTCTTCCCCTAGCACTGTCTGTGACAGACTTATGTGTCAGTCAGTGTTCTTCAAACTGGGGTTTCCTGGGGTTCCCTGGTCAATGAATTCTGTGGTACTTAGCATTTTAAAAAACATTTATAATTATTTTCTTGGCACCGGTATTTTATTTGTATTTATTTATATTTATATTTATTTATTTATTTTTGCTGTACGCGGGCCTCTCACTGTTGTGGCCTCTCCCGTTGCGGAGCACAGGCTCCGGACGCGCAGGCTCAGCAGCCATGGCTCACGGGCCCAGCTGCTCCGCGGCATCTTCCCAGACTGGGGCACGAACCCACGTCCCCTGCATCGGTAGGTGGACTCTCAACCACTGCGCCACCAGGGAAGCCCTTTATTGTGTATTTATGTGCACCTTTGATTGCTGACTGATGATCCTGGGTTCCTATTTGAGGTAGTGACAAAGTTTATTTTATTTATTTATATTCTTTAAAATTTTAATTATGGAAGATTTCACACATACATAAAATTAGAGAGAACGGTGCAGTGAACCCGCTATATACCCATCACTCAACAACTATCAACATTTTGCCGGCATTGTTTATGGAAGATTTTTGAAGAGGGTTATTATTTATCCAAATATTTCTAGTAGCTTTAACTTGAATTTATTGATTTTTTAAACTTTTAAAATTGAGATATAGTTGATGTACAATATTGTATAAGTTACAGGTGTACAACATAGTGATTCACAATTTTTAAAGTTTATACTCCACTTACAGTTATTATAAAATATTGGCTATATTCCCTGTGTTGTACAATAAATATATCCTTGTAGCTTATTTATTTTATACACAATAGCTTGTATAACTATTTATGGTATACGTATAGTATACATTATATAAATATTTGTATTTATATATTTTGCAAAAAATGTAAAATTTATTTTAAAATAAGTTTTTGTAAGTAGAAATACAAGTTGCCTTTTAAAGAGAAAGTTTCAGTAACTAATGGTTCAGTAAAAGCTCAGGAACATGGCTAGAGAATGATCGAGGTTTGGGGACATTGTGTGGCCGCTTGTGGGTGTGCTGTCTCCCCCATTCTGAGTCAACAGGAGCAGAATATCATACCGGGGTCAGGAGAATGGGCCCTGGAGCCCGACCTGCCTGCTTGGAACCCTGACTTCTCCCTTCCTGGCTGTGTGACTTTGAACAAATTGCCTAACCTCTCTGTGCCTCAATTTCCTCTTAAATAAAGTAATAGTATCTGCCTCAGAAGGTTGCCATGAGGATTGAATGAGTTGATAGATATTGGCACTTAGAACAATGCCCAATATTTAGCAAGCAATAATGCTCAATACATTATTAGCTGCTACTGTCGTTACTGTTATTATTATGATTAATTATAGCATCCCCCTTTTATACAGATTTTCCCTAGTGTGGCTTTTTTTTTTGTGAATAGAGAGTGCTCAACAAATATTTGTTGACTTGAATTTTAAATTTTTAGAAAGCTGCCAGGCCTGGCACCTTTCAACCAGGAAAAAGCAATTCGGAAACCAGACAGAAAGTAAGCAGCAATTTTATTTCTAGCGAGCACCGTCGTCACCCCTGCATGTGTCAGACAGCCTTTCTAGACACTCATTCCAATTATGCATAAGAGGGAGAGCAGACTGACTTGGGAGTCGTTGCCTGAAATGGTTCTGAGCAGTTGGATCTTTGACTCTTTGTGTATGGCAGTTCCTTTCAGATTCACATTCAGTGCTGGCTCTTAAGAGAAATCATTCTTTATGAAGCCTTTTGTAAAGCAGACTTGTGAACCAGTACATCTACTCTTTGAATCTTGAGTCTTTTTTTTTTATTTTCAATTGAAGCTCACCTAAGCATGGTCATCTTATTCCCATTGAGATGCAGTAGAGGGGACATGAACGTATGGAGGAAATGATGGGTTGGGTGATGGGATGATGGGTCTTTCAGTTAGACTTAGTTGCATCTATCAGAAACCCGAAATAACAGTTGCTTTAAACACTCAAAAGCTTATTTTCTTATGGAGAGAGTCTAGAGATGGGTCATCTGAAGTACTATGAAGTTATCAGGAATCCAGGCCCCTCCTCTCTTCCTGTCCCGCTCAGGGTCACCTAATAGTCCAAAATGATTGCTGGAGCCACGGCCATCACATCCATATTCCAAGCAAGAAAGAAGACAGGGCAAAAGGGGCCCACTCCCCACCTGGGTTAGCTTCCTCTCAGGAACCTTTCTGCAAGTCCTCTCCACACTTTTGCCTACATCTCGTTGACTCAAACCTGGTAACGTGGCTATATTCATCTGCAAGGGGCTAGGAAGTGTGGCGCTCAGCTGGACTCGTTGCCACCTAAGATAACTGGGATCCTGTTACTAAGGAAGGGAAAATGGGCAACAGAGAGCAAGTGGTCTCTACCACAACAGGTAACCTTGAAGAAAGGTACTGTAACAGTTCTAACGTTTTGAGAGCTGTGGTCCTTCATTTATTACCTGATTTTCCATGGTCTGTGGTCTAGAGAGGTGAATATTAAACTTGAAGATGTAGCAGCGTTTTAGGAGAGGTCCATGGAACATGCCAGCTGATGAGAGGGCAAGAAAGGTCTCCTATGAGGGATGGTCCCTGGGGACCTTTGGGATTCTCTTTTGAGGGCATGTCTGTACCCAAAAGTCAAAAACCTCCAGCCTTCCCTCCTGCTAGTCTGGTCTGTCTCAGTGCTGCGTTTCCAGCACCTAGAACTCTGCGTGGCACATCATAGGCACTTTCTCTGTAGTCAGTAAAAGGGTAAGTGAATCTGAGCCTTGGTTTCCTTATCTTGAAAATCCAGACGAGCACACTGGCCCACTCGTCCTTCTGGCCTTCACAGATGGAGCATATTCTAAGGAGCCATGGAGGTGTCAGGGGCCAAGGGCCTTGAAAGTCAGTGCTTGCGAGACTAGGCAAAGTGTGGCTATTATTACTTTTTAATAAGTTGTTTTTCTTATAACAAAGGTTATAAGTGAAGGAGAAAAATGAGGTGTTCATTCCAATGAGGAAACAGACATTGAACAGGTTAAACCATAAGTTGGGTCGTTTCAGATTGTGATGACGTGTGTTCAGGGGAAAGAGTGGGTAATAGGAGAGAATACCTGGAGAGGTGGTTTACTTTATATTGGCATTGTCAGGGGATTCCTCTCCAGGCATGGGTTCATTTAAGTTGATGTTTGAATGACAGTAAGCAGTCAGTCGGATGAGAACCAGAGAAAGAGCCTTCCCTATAGAGCGAACAGCATGTGCAAAGGCCCTGAGGCAGGAGAGCTTGGGTGTCTGAGGACTGACAAGGAGGCCTGTGTGGCTGCCTGTAGTGGACGAGGGAAGGAGCAGTAGGAGTTAAAGCTGGAGAGAGAAGAAGGAATTGGATGATGCAGGACCTTGCGGGGCATGGAATTTGAACTTCATTCTTTATGCACCGGGAAACCATTGGTGGGTTTTAAGTAGAGCAGTGATGTGATCTGATTTGCTTTAAAAAGATCCCTCTGGCTGCTTGTAGAGAATGTATTTAGGATGGTGAGGTAGGAGGAGGGCAAGAGAAAGGCAGGGAGATTATCAAGGGGGTGGGTGCAGTGGTCTGGGCAAGAGATGGTGGTGTTGGGACCCAGGGAAGGTGGAAGAGAAGGTGAGAGATTGAAGGATTAGAGGTGCCCTTTGAAGATTCTGCCAATTGCACTTTCTGATGGACTGCGGATAGGGTTCCAATACAGATTTTCTGCAGAAAAAGGCCCTTCCCCACAAATGTCAGTGTAATTGAAGAATGGTCCTAAGTGGGGTGATTTTGTCCCTCAGAGGGCGTTTGACAGTGTCCAGAGACATTTCTGATCAACACAACTGGGTTGGGCGGGGGAGCAGTTTACTGGCGTCTTGTGGGTAGAGACCAGAGACCCTGCTAAACACCCTACAATGCACAGGACGGGCCCCCACAGAGAATGAGCTGGCCCCCAAATCAACCTTAGGCAGTAGTGCTGAGGCTGAAAAATCCTGATTCACTAGTTTTGTTTTTGTTTTTTTACCCCACATCTTAAACAAATTGTGAGATAATGATAATCCCAGGTGTCACCATCCATCCAGAGAGGTACCCGATTCTTCACCCAAGGGATGCGTAGTCACTGTTGTGAGAACAGCTTTCAGTTTAGCGACCCTTCCCTGAGAGGCCCTCTGCTCAATGAATAAGTGAATAAACGAATGAGTGAATGAGCGCGGAGCTGCCTCCAGAAGGAGGTGAGTCAGATCGGATCGGCCCACACGCTTGCATCATGTTATGAAAGCCGGCCCCGAGCGGCTCCGCACAAGAGCGGGCTCCTTGTTCCTGGATGATGCGACTTGCTGCTCTGCCAAAGGGGCCGCGCCTCTCCCCAGGTCACCGACAGAGGCCCGTCTCCGCGCTGCCTCGCCTGTGCGCGGTACAAGTTATGCAGAGCCCTCCCAAAACCCACCCTTTGAAACGACAGAAATTGGATGTTAAAATCCCAAAATAGCGCGCGGAAAGGTACACATCACGTCTGCCTTCTCCTTTTTTCCCCTTTGTGGCAAAAGTGACTCAGAATTCTTGGTCTGGATCCAGAGAGACCTGCGTGGCCTTTGGGGTGGGGTGGGGGGAGGTGTGTCATTTGATTGGGAATAACTCACCTTTTGAAGGCCTTGACTGGCTCAGCTGGCTGTCTTGCATTTCACAAGTCCTGGCTTTTCCCACTTCATCTCTGGGTTCTTTTTCAGCTTTTGGCCCAAGGGAAAGAGGAAGGGCCAAAGTTTATGCCTCGCCCAGATGACCCTGTCTTTGGTGGAACATTTATGTGAGGCTGAGCTGCAGTTTCTTTGGGATGTTTTATCCAAGTGTTCAGAGGGGCTGCTGTTGGAGCCGGCTGTGGGATTCTCGTCCCAGCATCCTTGGGTGTTCACACTGCCATGTTGGGTACCACTGGTCAGGATCAGATAGGTGCACAAGGTTTTCATGAGCTGCCTTCAGTCCTCAATTGCTCCCTCCAGGGGGACTCAGTTTCTCCCCTCTTCCCTTCTTCTCCCAGAGACCAGGTCCCATGCACACATCAGACACTTTGTTCCTCAGTATCAGGTTGGGGCCCTGAGCGAGAGACTCGTGGAAAAATGTTTTTGAAGCATAGTCTCTCTTGTTGTCTGGTCTTTGGGTGAACGCACAGGTGGCAGAGGGCATTGCCCGTGCCTCACCTTTCCTCACCACCTCCAAGAGGCTACCGAGTCACTGTACTTTTGACTCAGTCTCTCCCTGTGTCCATTCCTAAATGCTGCTGGAGAAGAGATGGTACACTTCATTTTCCCAGCCTGAGCTTGTGTCCTCTTTGACTTCCGATGGAATTAGCCTGGCATAATATGTCTCTTTCACGGTGAGACACATTCCTGCAGACTGGCTCAAGTGGTGGTGAATTCAAGCAGACTCCAAACATGGGGATTCTCTTCTAGACATGAATAAGCCTCCTTTCTCAGGGTCACTGGAGGATGAATCACTTGGCAGTATTGTGAGCCACATAGGAACCTGAAAATTAATCTGTTCATTTATTTACTCAGCAAATATTTATTGGACATCTGCTATATGCCAGGTACTATTCAAGGTGCTGGGACGTGGTGATGAATAAGCTTTCATTCTAGCAGGGGGTGGGGTGGGGAGGACAGACAGTCAGCAGTGAGCAAATGTATAACGCTTCTCGAAGGAAATCAGCAGGAATGATGGAGCGACAGTGGGGAGGCTCTGCTTTAGCCGGGCTGCTCAAAGAAGGCCCTGAATTTAGGCTAAGACCTAAAGAATCAGGGGATTACCAGCCATGGGAAGACCTGAGGGAAGAGTGTTCTAGGCTGGGGGGAGCGCAAGTGCAAAGGCCCTGTGGTAGGGGCAAACTCAGCCTGTTTAAGGAGCAGCAAGGGGGCCCGTGTGGCTGGACCAGGGTCGGGGAGATGAAGTTGGTGACATGGGCAAGGGCCAGATCATGCAGGGTTTTGTAGACTGTGATGAGGCGTTTGGATTTTCTAAATGCACCTGAGGGTTATCACATGTTAGAGCCGAAAGATAACCTTCAAGATGATTTCTTCCAAGAACTTAGACTAGAAGGAGGAATTTCATTGTCCAAAGTCACCAGCCATAGGTGAAAGAATGTTTGTGAAAGTTGATACTGATCGAACGCCTACAACCTGCTTTGTGTGTCACTCACTTGATCCTCCCAGTAACCCAGTGAGGGTACGTTGTCATTAGTCCCATATACAGATGAAGAAACTGAGGCCCGGAGAGGTAAACTAACTTCCCCACCACGACAGAGTCAGTGCCCATGCCAGGATGTAACCCCAGATGGTCTGGCTTCTCCAGGGTCCATGCTCTTAATCTCCGTGTTACATTGGTTCTACCCAAGGCATGGGACAGAGAGAAGATGTGAAAAGTACTCGTTTGGCTTCTTAAAGCAGCAAAAAAACCGAAACTCCTTCCAAAGGTCCACTCCGAGAAGGCTCGCATATTTCAGTCCAGCACTTCCAGACTCATCTCCTCTATGACTCAGCCACTCCTTGGCCTGGGGAGATAGTTGGTCGGGATGGGGGTGCTGGTGGGGAGCTGACATTTCTTTCTTTTCTTTTTTTTCCTGACATTTCTGCTGAGCGGACCCGAAGCAGGGGGCTGAGGGTACAGTGGGGCAGGTGGGACCGGAGAAGGGAAAGGTGGTGTCTCCAGGAGGGAGGGGGCAAAGTGATCCCGTTTCTTTGTTCAGAGACCCCTGGGGGGCGGTGCTGTGGGGAGAGGAGAATGGGGTACAGCACTGGGTCCTGGATCCCATTAGGCTAATGTGTCTGTCTCTGATCTCGCCACTCTGTTTTCTATGGCTTCCTTGGGGTTTCAAATGTGGACATGGTAATTGGAAACAAATTTAGCATGTTTCAGGCCATCAAGCCTCTCTCGTCAGTCATCGTGCTTGCTCTGCGGTAGATATGTCTGTTTTTAATTTCCAGTGATGTGAGAAATATAGAATGACTTGATTCTTAATTTAGAATACTGAGAGAGACTGACTTGTTTTGTTTTCGAGCCCGTGCAAAGTGTCTCATTCTCTTTTTGTGGCTCACCACGTGATTTTTAAAATGTGGCCCTATGGAAGCGGGCAGGCGCAAGATAGGGGGTAGGGGAGATTAAGAGGTACAAACTACTAGGTATAAAATAAACAAGCTACAGGGATATATTGTACAACACAGGGAACAGAGCCAATATTTTATAATAACTATAAATGGAATACAACCTTTAAAAATTGTGAATCACTATGTTGTACACTTGAAACTTTAATATTATACATCAACTCTACCTCAATTTAAATAAAAAATAAAATACAATAATAAAATAGAATGTGACGCTAGCAGAGGGGCGTCTGGTCACAGAGGTCTCCCTGCGAGGCTGAAGACATATCCGGCCAGCGGGATCCCCGCTTGGGTGAGAAAGCAGACGTGGGGCCCCTCTTCCATCACACCCTGGAGATGCTGTCACCTCTCCTTGGAGCAGGGGAGTCCCGGTGTCGGTTGTCTAACCAGCCGAGTCCTGCGCACGCTGAGCAGGACACAGTGTTCGCTGTGGGCCTGGAAGCTAGCTGCCGTGGGCGGCATAACCGCCCTTTGTCATGGGGGAGGGGAGGGTTTGGAGGGATGATAGCCACTCAGACCCCTCTGGTGGGGCTCCCCTCCCTCCTAGGGTCGCTCACGTGTTGAGCACCTGCGTGGTGTTCTAGGCACTGCACATGCCTCTGTGAGCCAGACAGGTAAGCTGCTGATGCTCTAGTCAGGGAGGGACCGGAGAAGGGAAAAAAATCTAAATATATCACGCGACATCAGGCTACGATAAATGGCTGTTACAGCATAAAGCAGGGTGGGTAGGTGAAGAGTGAGATGGGCGTGGGGTGCCATGTTGGGATGAGTGGTCGGGGAAGGGCTCTCTGATAAGGGGTCGTTTGGGGAGAGGTTTGAGCGACAAGGAGGATGAGCCCTGGGAGGATGCGGCATGAGCGCACCAAGCACAGGGAGCGCTTCGTGCTGAGACCCTGAGGCTGCAGCGTGCCTGGTGTGCGTGGCTTGTCTGAGGACAACGGGGCGGTGTGGCTGCAGTGGAGGGAGCGGGGAGGGAGGGTTGGAGATGGAGGAGACGGTTCAGATCATATAGGATCTTCTGAGTCACGTTAAAGACATTGCATTTTTGATCCGAAAAAGATGTTTGCTGTGGGCTTCCCAGGTGGCGCAGTGGTTGAGAGTCCGCCTGCCGATGCAGGGGACACGGGTTCGTGCCCCGGTTCGGGAGGATCCCACGTGCCGCGGAGTGGCTGGGCCCGTGAGCCATGGCCGCTGAACCTGTGCATCCTGAGCCTGTGCTCCGCAACGGGAGAGGCCACAACAGTGAGAGGCCCGCGTACCGCAAAAAAAAAAAAGATGTTTGCTGTGGCGGGGTGGGTGGGGGCGGTGGTTGAGTAGAGGAGCAACAAGATCTAATGTACAGTCTTAAAGATCATTCTAGCTGCTGTGTGCAGAAGGTCATGTGGAGTGGGGAGGAGAAGAGGTGGGCAAGGATGGAAGCAGGGAGACCCTGGAAGGAGGTTACTGCAATGGTCCAGGCAAGAGATGATGGTAGCTCAGACCCTAGTGGTGGTAAGCGGGCTTGCGAGAAGCAGATTCTCGCTGGATTTCAAACGTTGAGCCACCAAGACTTGCTGCTCCAGTGGATGTGGTGTGCGGTTTGCTTCTCTTTTGGTGTGGGCCCCATACCCTTAACTCGAAGGGACCCTGCTGGCACCTCTGCCTGCTTCTTCCTTTGCTGAAGGCCTCCACCTTGGACTCCTGCTCTTGACGTTTCTGTGGGTGGGTCCTGGGTCTTGACTTTTCTTACAGGATGGGATGGGACGTTGCACATGCATTTGTACCTTCATCGCTTTAGTTTACCTTCTTTGTGGCCCTTAAAAGAAATGTGAAGGTTTACAAAGAGAAAAGCAGACGGGGGGGTGTGTCTCTTTCTTTGAATGAATATTTTGGCTTTATTTTTATGTTATACATTCATTTGAGTTGAATTGTAACCAATATATTGGGTTTAAGGGAGCTACAACCATGGAGTCATGGGACAACAGAGCTCCTTACTGGGAATGATCAAAGTCCAGTGGGCATTTTAAAACAAGACCTGATTTCTTTTCTACTTTTATTTTGGACACACACACACACACACACACACACACACACACACAGACACACACAGACACACACACACACATCCCTTCTCCACCTTAAAAACACATATGTTTGTTCTCATGGTTATGGTGTATTTTGGAGATTATTCTATATTGCTATATAAAAAGCTTCCTTAGGGTGCCCCATGTGGTTGCCCAGATTGTGCACTGCACAACTCCAGGGGTTGCCATTCATATTCACTGTCATGCTGGTCCCCAGCATACTCATTCTTTTTTTTTTGTTTAATAACATTATTATACTCTGTAATATCCCAATACTGATTTAACCAGTACTCTTTTCATGGACCTTTAGGTCGTTTCCAATATTTTGCTATTTTAAAGAGCGCTGCATTGAATAACCTTGTCATTAGTTTTTCTCTGCACATCTACCAGGGCATCCATGGGATAACCCACTTACTAGTAGTGGAATTACTACAGCAAAGGGAGTGTACATTTGTAATTTTGAAAGATAACTGCAAAATTGTCTACCACAGCTTTGGGTACACCCTGTTTCTGTGGGCTCTGCTCTTAGGTTTACATATTTCAGCCAGGTCAAGTTTTACCTGGTTGGTACCCTTGTTCTGTCTTTTGCATCAGTCGCACATAGAGCAGATGAAGGAAATATTCCTCCTGGCGTCAGACCTGGGTTCAAATCCCTGCACTGCTGCTTGCTTGGTTGGGGACCTCATGTCTCTGAGCCTCCGTTTCCTCTTCTGTAAAAGGGCAGTTGAGTTGTTGATGGAACTTCAGGAGGATGGAAAGGGGACAGGCATGCCACAGTTAATTGGGCACCTAATTATATCTTGTAATTATGAGAAGTATAACAAAGAAGACTATTGCTGGGAGGCCCCGCCTTGTCCGGGGAGCAAAAGAAAGACTTTTTTTGGGAAATAGTATTTGAGTCACATTCTGCAGTATGACTAGGAATTACCTAGGGCAGAGGTGGTGGAGAGGGTGATGGGGGGATTGTTTCTGAAAGATCAGACACAGGGAGCCCCTGGTAAGGGGGTCGGGGTGTGATGTGAGGTGGGGTCAGATCACACATGGTGGTGTCGTCAGTGGGAGCTGGGAGTTTATAAAAGGTCATCCTGGCCACAGGGTAGAAAGTCGTGGGTGGGGACTGGAGGGGATGCAGGGAAACTCTTTAGGAGAGAAATAGTTGTAGTTTGGACTAGGGCGGAAGTGATGGATGGGGAAATGGTGATGGATTTGAGTGCACTTTAGGAAATCAAATTGACAGGACTCTGAGGTGGATCCGATATGGAGGTGAGGCGGAGGGAGTTATCATGAATTAGAGTTTTTAATGATGTTATTAATATGTGCTCATTAGATGGATATGTAATGCTGTTGGCATCACTGAGATAAGAGTAAAATCATGGAGTAGTTTTCCTGGTGTGCGTGTTTGTGTGTGTTTGTGTGTGTGTGTGTGTGTGTGTGTGTGTGTGTGTGAGAGAGAGAGAGTGAGATGGGAGTGGGCTTGGGGTAGCAGCTATGTTCTGCAATTTTTGCATCCAAAAATAAAGGCAGAATTTGAGATCCACGTGTATTTGTAAAAAACTTTCTCCCTGCGTGCTGTGTGGCAGTTGGGAATTACAATAAAACATCCCCATGGGCTTTTCCCTTCTTTCACAATGTAATATTTGAGGACGATACCAATTTCCTAATATTCCAAATTCAACAAAAAAATGCTACTTAACATTGTTAAAGTTTGATTTTAGTAAAATTCAAAACAGTTTCCTTGGCCTGTTGCCATTTTGAAAATCAATCCCACATTTCAGATTTGATGGCAACCTCATCCATCTGAGAGTATTTAAAAACTCTGAACAGAGTTGATAGAAAAATTGTTTTCAAGGAAGTGTCATTTATGAGTTCTCATTGCAACATTATATAATGGGGAATGTTTGAACAACCTAAATGCCCAACTGTAGAGGTTAAGCTCTGAGTCCAAACGTAGGATGGGAACAAGGGATGCAGGACAGGGCAAAATTTAAGGTAGCACTCACTTTCAGGTACTCAGATAACATTTGCACAGCCCTGAGAGCCGGTGCCTCCTTAAACCACGTGCCCGGGGAACCTCACTTGCCTTGTGCCGGTCTAAGCCCAGGGAGATACTATGCAGTTATTTGAGATTGTCCCAGTGGACAACATTTAATGACCAAGGGCAATGGTCACATTATATTGTTAAGTGGAAACAATATCTGAAATAGAATCCCAGGTATGTTTCTCTAAGTGCCTAGAAGAAGCGTCTGGAAGGATGTACACTAAAATGCTTATTTATTTTGAGAGAGTATTTTCTCTATAATATATATATTTTTATATTGTCTATTTTTTCTGCAATGAATGATGAACCCTTATTACTTTTATAACAAGACGAAGGGAAAGCAAGTATCCACATGTACCTGTGCCTCAGGACAGTTCAGTTGCTGCTAAGAGGGGGCAGAGCTTGAATTTGGGGGCAGGCGTGGTTCTGATGAGCTTTCTCTGGGAAACGGGGGGTCTCTGAGATGTGGAGACCATTTCAAGTCTGGGTTCTTCTGGCTGAGCTGGTGGGATGGACCTGCCTGTCATAATATATATAATATAGTCCAGCATCTGGGAGCGTCAGGAGGCAGCTGCGACATGGGAAGCAAGTCTGGCCACATCCCTGAGCTTCCACTCGATGGCTTTGGAGCTTAGGGTCATGAGCAAGTCACTTAACCCCGCTGAGCCTTGGCTTTCTCACCCATAAAAGGGATCACCTTGCTTTTCCTTCCGTGTGTTGCTGTACAGATTAAATCAGCTCTGACACCCCCTAGCTGTGCGGCAGACCCTCATGATGTGCCCCAGAAGCACCCCTTCTTCCTGGAATCTTGTAGACTGCTCGGGAAATTTTCTGCGAAAAGGAGAAGACTTTTGCTCTCACCCTGGCTGCAGGAAGTGGAGCCTCTTGTGCTTTGGAGGTTGGCTGACCTTGAGCTTCTAGGTTCCAATGGGTGGGCAGGCGGGAGTCTGCTATGGCTGGGAGGCCACCCTGCTTGCCATGCTCCTGAGATGACCTTATCTTTGAAGAAGCCTGGAAAGAGGCCTCGAGACCCAGGTCTTCCTAAAATGGGGGCAATGGGGCATTTGAGACCTTGAGGGCAGGGCACGCCATCCCAAGGCATCAGGTTCTGTTTGCAAGACCCAAATCACTCAGGTTTTGGAGAGGCAAGTAAATAGCCATATGGTCTTATCAAACCTCCGGAAAGCTGGCAAGCCTCTTCCAGAATGCACGCGCTCTGGTCATCTTCTGCCACCTTCAGGGAAGGGGAGGGTGGAGGTCGGAGGGGAAGTGTTTTTTTCACGCTAGACGGTGTGGTTTCTTCCCCCACCCCCCTCCTCCCAGCCCTCCACGTCAGGGGCTCTTCAGCTGCCCACAGAGACGATGGAATGAGTGCCTGGGTTTCACCACACATCAGGATGTTCGGGGTTGTTTTTCACATTGTGGGTCTTTCACATTCATTCTTCACTTCTCCATTCAGTTCCGTCCTGTCACCTCCGTGTTTTGATTTGCATCAGCCTCCGATGACAAGGAGAATTCTCTTTTCATGGGTACCTCCTGTGTGCTGGGCTTTGGGGCCCTATAAAGGTCATCTTCTTTAGCCTTCAAAGAGCCCTGGGCAGTGGGAAGTGATGTCCCTGTTTTATAGGAGCAGATGGAGGCTCAGAGAGGTGGAGTCACTGCTCTGAGGTCACACAGCTGCTGATAAGAAGCAGGGCCTGGACTGAGAGCTGGGTACGTCTGACCAAACGTGAAATCCTTTCTCCTTCCTGCTCTACCACGCCCTCTGACAGCAGAGACCTGTCTTACGTGGGAGGGGGCGCTCACGAGGGTGAGGTGGGTTCCAGCTGCTCACATGGCATCAGCTAGTCCAGCTGAACTAGGGGCTGCTCAGCCCGGGACACACAAAGTTCCCGCTTAAAGAAGTGGGTTCTTCTCTTGAGGGGCAGCGTTGTTTGTCTTGGTTGCTGTTGCCTGTTTCTCCGGCTCCCTCCATCTCCCTTCCTCCTCCCCTGCCCCCACCGCTTCTTGTTCAGCAGGAAGAGCACTCTTGATCTTATAATTTCGCACTCGCTCGTGTTTCCTTTGCGAATGTAATCTGCACTTTCTGAGCTGTAGTTGTAGATCAGAGAGCAGCTGTGAGTCTATCAGGCACCAAGGGCACAGACAGCACGCTGGGAATGGACTTAGAGCCTGAAGGCCCAGAGTCCGCATCCTGGCCCTGCCCTGTACTAACAGTGTCCACTGGGGCAAGTTGCCAGGACTTTGCCAGCCTCCGTTTTCTCATCTATAAGATGGGCCCCTCCTACCTAGAATTGTTGTGATACATGTAAAACGTTGAGTGTGGTGCTTGGCCTGGGGACAGTGTACACTTAGCTGCTGCCCGGTTGTTGCTGGTGACCATTGATTCCACGTGATTATTGATCACACTGAACGAAACAAACACGCTTCCTCCTACCATGGACTTCCTGTTCAAGTGGAAAAGAGAGATACTAAGCAAATGAACAAGTAACAAGAAAATTTCAGATGGTAACGAAGTAACTATTCCTGTGGTGTGTCAGTGAATGTTTAACATCTACTTCTCTAGAAAAAAAGAGCCCCGATTTGTAGCATTTGCCAGTTTTTGTGGTGTAAATATTCTCATCGTGGCTAATTTCAGGCTATCAAAGTAATGTCTAACGGCTCTTAAAATTCCTGAAAATTTAACCAACTGCAAGGGTGGAATAGCTGGCTCCGGCCCTGAGTGTATGTAACTAATGTGGTTTGGGAAAGACCTGAAGATCTGAGAGCTAAATGTACCAGTGGAAGAGTATGCCAGCAGAGAAGATGGCTGTGCAAAGGCCCTGAGGTCGGAGAGAGCTTGGTGTGCTCAGGGAACAGAAGGATGGCTGGTGCTGGCAGGAGCCTAATGGGGTGGAAGGACTGGAAGACAGAGGCTGGGCTGTTGGAAGCCTCACAGACCATGGTACCAAGTTTGGATTTTATTCTCCGGCCACAGGAAGTCTTTGGAGGGTTGTAAGCAGGGGAACGTCTGGGTCTGCTTTGCATTTTTTAAAGATCAGAGAGCTATTCTGTTAAAGACCAGCAAGAGGTCAGTTAGGGAGCAGTGGTGGTCACTCCAGGGCGAGGCAGTAGTGGCTTGGACTAGTGTGCCATCAGGGGAGGGGACTAGAGGCGGCTGGACTCCTTTGGGATGTGACGGATTTTATCCCCAGGTGTTCTCTGGCTGTTTACCCTGAGTACATGCAGCCTGCAATTTCTGCTCTTAGATCCCGGGAAGGAGGAAGGAACCTCAGACCATTAGGGTCACTGTCTATCCTACCTACTCTCCTCCTTGATTCTGAGTGATACTGTGTTTACCACCTCCTGATAAATCCAGGACAGGAGGTGAGGAAAGATATTTATCTTGGGTCCAAATGGAAAGCAAGAACAACAAAAACGGAATCTGTCCTCAAAGCTGCCCTTCCTCCTTTGATTTTTGTCAAGAACAGTACCTGTTCTTCAGTTTGCATGGGGGAGAAAGATAAGAGACTGACTTCACTTCCACCTTTGCCCCAGGGTGCCTCTCCGGTGTGTATCAGACGCTTATGTAAATGTTGTAGGTGTCAGCCTGGCAGGTTATGAAGAAGGTTGCCTTCTGGCTCTGCTCCACCCTTAGCTCGCCTCTTGGTCCAGTGTTTAGAGGGGCACAAGAGAACACCATCTTTCTGGACCAGCATCGTCTGAAAGAACTTTTCTCGATGATGGAAACGTCCTGTATCTGTGCCGTTCATTATGGCACCAGCCATTTGTGGCCATTGAACACTTGGAAGGTGTGGCTCGTGTGACCGAGAAACTGACCTTTCAATTAAATTTTTGTACTGCTTGCTGTACTGGACAGTGCAGTTCTAGACCATGTGTGATTATCTATTGCCCTGGAGCCTTTGGTTCTGGGCATTTGACTGGAGATCCTACTGAAATTTTGTAGAACTCTGTGGAAGGGTGGGGTCTCAGTGAGTTGTCACTTGTCATAACCCCCCTTCTGCCCAATTTGCAGAGGAAGGAGCAGAGGCACAGAAGGATTACATGATTTGCCCAGCATTTCTCAGCTGGGGAGTGGCAAGACAGGGACCCACCTTCTAACTCTTAGCTCAACGTCCTTTTTTTCTTTTCTTACGTATAATTTTCAAAACCAATGTTAAATTCCACAAGTTTCCAGGCAGCTCTTCTGTCTATAACTTTGTGGATGAAGTTAAATTCCTCTTTGATCACCTTCTCATCCTTGATCTCCTGCATCCCTAGAAGTGATCATGGTGTGGTCAGTCTGGAGCGCATCCTTCCACACCTTTCCCTATTGCATTTACATGAGTATAAATGAATGGATCAAAACATTCAGCATTAAAAAAAAATAAGTTGTATCCTGCTATCCACGTTTTTTTTTTTTAACGAATTGCTTTTCTTTTTTAATAGTATGTCTTAGATCTTCCAGGTGAAGTTCACAGATCTTTACCATACTGGTTTTTTAACTGTTGTAGTCTTTCATAGCCTGGACGTGTATTACTCATAAGCCTGATGGATGAAACTGATTGTTCATTTTTCTCTTCGTGTTAGTAAACATTTTTGTGCACATCTCCTGCATGCACAGCATTTCATCTGGGGTCCATACTGAGAAGTGGATTTATTAGGTCATAGGGAATATGTATTTTTAATATTAATAACTGCTACTCCAAAAATAGTTATACCAGTTTGTTCCTATCAGCTGTGGGAGAGTGTCTGTGTCCTCACAGCCTCCAAAACACTTGATATTATCAAATATCTACATGGGTGCCCATCTAATGGGCAAAAAAATGATACCTCATAGTTGTTTAATTTGTATTTTCCTGTTTACAAGGCAACTTGAACATCTTTTCTATGCTAATGGTCATTTGTTTTTCTGTGAATTGCCTGTTCAAATCTCTTGTCCAATTTTCTGTTGAAAAATTCATTATTCAGCAGATATGTACTAGAATGCCTACTGTGTGCCAAGCGTTATTCTAGGTGCTAGGGATTCTGTGGCAAGTTAAATAAAACCCTGCCTCAATGAGGTGATAGTCTAGTTGTAGAAGAAAGACCCAAGCAAAAGGAATTGAGAAAATATATAGTATATTTTATGGGATTAAAAAGAAGGGAAAGGAGCTAGGGACAGCCATGGGGGTAGGACTCGATTTTAAATAGGATGGCCAGGAATCTTGTCTTTTACTCATTCGCTTGTAGGCGTTCTTTATGTATTGTATGTATTAATCCTTTGCATGTTATACATTACACATATTTTCTTCCAGTCTTTAATTTTCTACCAGTTTAGATGACGGTACTTTTGTCTTGCTCCTTCTTTTTTAAAATTATAAAATCTAACTTGTTAATTGGAACATAGTCATATAAAAACTGAAAGTTCCTTCTTTCTAGGCAACCCATTGTCAAGAGCTCTGGTTTATCGTTTCCACTTATTTTCTCTTCTCCCTACCACCCCCTGACCCCCGGTCACCAATTAAGCATAGTTTCGGGCTGTTTCTCCATAAATGCAATTCTGATCTATCACACTCTTTCTCAGGGCTGCTTAATATTCCATTTGAAAGAGGATCCCTGTAATTTATCCAAGCAGTCCCCTCTGGCTGGACATGCAGGTTGCTTCCAATTCCCCATGACTCTAGACATTGCAGCAATTCTGTGTTCTTTCTGCTGCTCATGAGCTTCTTTGTTGTTTTTGTTTGTTGGACTGTAGCCACCATACCCTGTATGTTAATGGTGCTGTAATAATTTGGTTTTGTTTTCTTCCCCTCAGCTCCATGGCTACATGGAAAACAAGCCGCTGGGGCTTCAGATCTTCATTGGGACGGCCGACGAGCGGATCCTTAAGCCCCATGCCTTCTACCAGGTACACCGGATCACGGGGAAAACAGTCACCACCACCAGCTACGAGAAGATCGTGGGCAACACCAAAGTCCTGGAGATTCCGCTGGAGCCAAAAAACAACATGAGGGCAACGTAAGGGCTGGGGGCTGAGGGCAGTGGGTCTTCATGGGGAAGTGATGGGGCCAAGTGGCAGGGATTTGGGAGGAGGAGGGAGTTGATGGAAGCAACCGTAGACGGTGGTTCCCAATTTGTGAAGGACCCACAGAGGTTTCTGTTTTAAAAGTCTCCATTTTAAAAGTTCTAGACCTAGATGTTTTTCATGTGTGTTGAGAGGAAGAATACTTATGCATCTTTGGTTTATGTTGCTTGGGATGAGGCTAAGTTTATTTACATTTATAAATTTATTTGACTTAAAATTATTAAACAACTATGCAGATAGGTCTAACCTCACAGAGCTGATATGCATATGGCTAAAATGTGGGAAACATTGCACCCGTGTGTTGGAGTTTAAAAAACTTTATTAGAGAATAATCTCAAACATGAAAACTGCGAGAATTGTACAAAGAACTCCTGTTACACTGTTCGCTCAGATTTACCAATTGTTAACATTTTCCACATTTGCTTTATTACTGTTTTTCTCCCCCCTCTTTATTTTTTCCTGAGCCGGTTGCGAGTTAGTTGCAGACATCGTGCCTTTTTACTTTTAAGTGCTTAAGCATGCATTTCCTAAGAACAAGCATGCTCTCTTACGTGACCACAGGACATTGATCAAATTCAAGGTATTTAATGTCCATATTACTACTCTTACTATTGCATAGTCCATAATCAGTTTTTCCCAGTTGCGTCTTTGAGTTTTTCAGGTACTTTGGAGAGTAGAAAAGTAAGCATGCAGAATCTCCCTAGAGAGGTAATTTCCACTGGGGGATTTTGCTAATTACTTTGTGTTTTACCCCCATTTTGGTTTAAATTCCTGGCTGAAAAATTTATCTGTGTATTGCAATCCCCCGCCCCCCTTGCGGGTGACCTCTCCTGCTCCCCGAGATGGTCAGTTGTCAGTGGGGTTCTTGACTTTCCGGCAGCATTGACTGTGCGGGGATCCTGAAGCTTCGGAATGCGGACATTGAGCTGCGGAAAGGCGAGACGGACATCGGGAGGAAGAACACGCGGGTGAGGCTGGTGTTCCGGGTGCACATTCCAGAGTCCAGCGGAAGGATCGTCTCCTTGCAGACAGCATCTAACCCCATCGAGTGCTGTAAGTTGGGTTCTGGGCAGGGTCGGTTTTTGGCAAGTGTAGTGTATGTGACCCTGGGCAGTGCAGCCTGGGCAAGGTACCCAGCAAGAATGTGTGACCCGCAGGGGTCAGCGGTGGCCCAAGATGACCAAAGGGGCCAGAGACAGAGTACATTTCAGGGTTTCTCTCTGCTTCTCTTTACTTGTGGAGGGTTTACTGTGAAAAATAATATGGCTGATAAGTAGCCTACAGCTTGGTTTAGAAGGTTTGGAATGTATAAGTGTTGTGCTGGTCTCAAAAAGGGTAGATGCAGTTGGAGTGAGTTCACTGTACTTAGTGCCCCCTTTTTTTTTTTTAGATTTCTTTGTTTGGTTGCGCCGGGTCTTAGTTGCGGCAGGCGGGCTCCTTAGTTGTGGCATGCGAACTCCCAGTTGCGGCATGCATGTGGGATCTAGTTCCCTGACCAGGGATCGAACCCGGGCCCCTTGCATTGGGAGCGCAGAGTCCCACCAACTGTGCCACCAGGGAAGTCCCTTTTTCCTCTTCTCTTCTTTCAGTAGAATAATAATAATATCACGGTGGCTCTCGCTTACTGCACTGTGACTCCACTGGTCACTAGGCTAAGTGCTCAGTGTGTCGTACTCTTTAAATACTCACAGCAGTCCTTGGCAATGGCTGGTGTCGTGATGCCCATTTTAGAGAAGAGGAGGGAGAGAGATGAGGGGTAGTGTAACTTGTCTCAGCAGGGCTGGGATCTGAGCAGGAGCCTTGGCATGCAGGAGCCACACGTCCCCATCGCCCTCAGCCCATCCCTGTGTGTTGACTGAGAATCTGCTCAGTGTCTGGTGCTGTGCCGGGGGCCTGCAGATGAGCAAGATGTTTTCTCTGTCGTCAGTGAGCTTACAGTCTGGTATAAGCTAACCCACACGAAGATGCAGAAGATTTTCAGAATCCAGTACAGAGTGGCCAAGATCCTGTTTGGAAGGTCTCTGAGCAGAGACCTGGCCCAGCTACATCAGGCTTCAAAAGAAGAAATCACTTTGAGATCATTCTTAGGTACTTTGGGCAAGTTTGTTGTTGGGTTTTGTAGTTAAGATGTGACAAAGCTTATTGTCTGCTCAGCTTTTGAGAGTTGAGAAGTCATTTTTAAAAGCATAAAAAAAGAAGTAAGCATTGTTCCAGAAACAAAAGCTGTTTTTATTAGTTTTAAAAAGTCTCGTTCTTCTAAGAATATTTTTGTACTCTTACAATAATGTTCCATATTCAATTATGTTTCAGGGTTTTTTTCCCCCCTTTTTACTGGACATTTTACCATAATTAGGTGTCACAGAATCAGCTGCCTGCAGAGACGAGGGAGGTCGTGGACATGAGTGGAGTGGGTTGGGTGGGTAGTAGTGGTAGAGACTGGGGGCCAGGGTGGCACATTCCCCACCTAAATGGGTTGCTGTTACCCAAATCCAGCCAGTGTTTCCATGTGGGAGTGTCGACTCAGTGTGGCCAAATCTGATTTTTTTTTTTTTTTTTTTTGTGGTACGTGGGCCTCTCACTGTTGTGGCCTCTCCCGTTGCGGGGCACAGGCTCCGGACGCACAGGCTCAGCGGCCATGGCTCACGGGCCCAGCTGCTCCGCGGCACATGGGATCCTCCCGGAACGGGGCACGAACCCACGTCCCCTGCATCGGCAGGCGGACTCTCAGCCACTGCGCCACCAGGGAAGCCCCTGACTTTTTTTTAAAGATAAACCAATAATCTCCTGATTTTTAAGAAAAGCGACAACAAAGTCAAAATACTCTGTAGGTCAGCTGAGAACTGCACGTGGCTTGGATTCATCAGAGGTGGTCTTAATCAGACACTAATGAGGAAAGGGAAAGTATGAATATTTTATGCAGAAAGCATTGAGGAAGACTGACCTTCAGCCAGCAAGAGGAGAGGGTGGACCCTCTTTGGTAGAGAAGCCAGAACTTGGTCTTGATTGGTCTTTGGACAAGGGTGAAGGAGGCCTGTGATCTCTTCCAGGCTGGTGAGTCAGGATGGGGACCAGGCTGAATGTGGTGGTGAGTTTGTGCTCTGAAGTTAGAGGAGAAAGACCCAACAGCAGACAACAGAGGAAAACAAGCGTTTGAAAAACATCATCACAGAAACAGTGAAGGAATTCCCCTCCTCTGCCCAGCAGACCCCACCCCTGTCCCCCAAGTGCTAGTCGTGGTGATTGCCCCACCCTGGTCTTGGTTTTGAACATCTCAAGACATTTGGGGAAGGAAACTCAGGCTCTTCCTCAGTGATTTGGGGGATTTTGAGAAGATAAGGTCTTGCCTTTCTGGCAAATGACTCAGTCTCCAGGATGGGGCTGTGGTTTGTAGCAAGGTGGGGGTCAGGAGGCCTCAGGAGGGACCGTTGATAGGAGCTCCTGTTCTCTCCATCTTTGGGTCCTTCAAGTCATTCTATCTCCTGTCAATCTGAGACTTTAAGGGTCAGCACTGGCTGCACGCACCTCCAGCAAGATCCTCAGGGTGTTAAAAGTTGCGTGAGCTTTGAACATAGCAGTTTTTTGTTTTCCTATTCTTGTAAAAAAGTGTTTGGCCGATTGAACTACTGTGCTTTGACAGATAAGGAAACGGAGACTTTCTTGGTAAGGTGATTTCTTGTTAAGGTGATTTACTCATTTTTACTCGGTAGGGAGCAGAGGCAGAGTCTCCAACTTTCTAGTTCTGTGAAATAGCTTCTTTTGGTTTCTGCAACACCAGCCTCTCTGGCAATACCAAGTGGAGCTCCCGATGGGCCACTTTCCCTCTCGCGGAGGGAAGGCAGAGCCTTGTGTCATTTTTATCTCCTCTGTTCTGTCTGGCAGTTCCAACATTTATGGACTAACTGAATTCCTGTTTGTTTGATCCTTAGGGAGATATTCAATATTTGTTGACAAATTAGTCTGTGACATGTATCAACACAGTATGCGTACAATAAATATCTGCTGACTAATTGACTTCATGTACACCCCTTGGGGAAGGTAGGTTGGTAAGAAAAACACTCAGTGGGCTGGTGCTTATTTGCAAGGCTAACTTGTTTACTTTGGAGATGTCTTTTACGTGACGTCTCAGGGATCAAGGTTGACTTCTCAGAATCTAGTAGAAAAGTCTGGAACAAGCTACTGGAGGCCACTCTTTGGAAAGTGGAGTTACTTGCCAGAAAGGCAGATCTCTTCTCTTTATTTATAGGCCAGTGTGCCCGAGGTCAAATCTCACCTGTGCACAGAGGGACACCCCATGTTTCTAGTTTTCTGTTTCCAGCGGATCTTCAGTGTTGCCAGGGAGGTCCTTTGAGTTCCCTCCCCTATTCTCAGCAGAGACTCTTTCGAACCTTCTCTGGTCTCCCAAGCTCCGGAGGCTGCCCCACCCTCCTCCCACTTGGAGGAGAACCTGGAAGAGCTCAGAAGGCAACACCCTGGTCTTGCCCAACAGAGACCTTGCACACGGTCACAGCTGTGGGCAGCCTTTCCTCGTCTGGGACCCTTGGAATGGGACAGTTCTCCTTACCCCCTGGGTTCCTGAGAGCTCTCGGCTTCAACTCCAAGTTCCCTTGTGCTGGTGGAACCCTTGCTTCCCTCTTGTGCAAGTTCCCAGGCCTGGTGAAGCCAATTACCACCACCTGGGAGCCTTCCAGCCACAGAAATTGATTCTCCCACAGATCTGAAAGCCAGAAGCCCTAAACCAAGGTGTCATCAGGACTGGTTCCTTCTTGGAGGCTCTGAGGGAGGGAGAGTCTGTTCCAGGCCCCTCTCCTCCGGTGGTGGCCGGCCATCACCAGCGTTCCTTGGCTTGTAGACACATCACTCCAGTCTCTACCTCCATCTTCACATGGCCTTCTCTGTGTGCCCTCTTTTCTCTCTTCTAAGGACACTCTCATGGGGTTTAGGACCCCGCAATCCAGGATGATTTCATCTTCATCCTTATTCACATCATTGAAGACGCTGTTTCCAAATGAGGTCACATTCTGAGGTTCTGGGTGGGCAGGAAATCTTGATGGGGCTCAGTTCAACCCACGACACCTCCTCAGCTGCATTTCTCGGCTTCACCCTTCTCTCTGCTCCGCAATTCCCAAATCCACGGGCATCTTCCTCGGGCTCCTAGGCTTCTGCCTATGCTGTCACCTCCATCCAGAGCGATCTTAGCTGCATGTTGGAATCACCTGGGGACTTCTAAGAAAAAATAGGATGCCTGAATCCCACCCCAGAAACTCTGATTCAGTTGGTCTGCGTTGAGCCCTGAACCCGTAGACTTTCAGAGATGCCTAGTGATTCTGACATGCGGCAAAGTTAGAGACCTACTGCTGGGAGGTGGGGTGCCCGCATCCTTCAGTTGCTTAGTTAACCCCTCCTTATCCAAGGCCCCAGTTTAGATGGCCCCTCGAGGAGGAAGCTTGCCCTCACCCCACAGGGTATAGGGTCCCCTCTCTGTGCACTGACACCCAATTTACTTATCAATCTCTCTTAGGTAAGGTTAGGGGCCAGTGGATGTTAGCCAGGGCCTGGCACATAGCAACTGTCTCCAGAATGTTTGTTGAAAAAAATGAAAGTGTGAAAACAGTGTCCTCAGGCTGCCCCGCAGGAGAGAGAGGCAGCCATGAGACAGAGTGGATGTGTCCCCAGGGGCAGATGCCTTCTCCCGTGAGAACTTTCCTTGGGTTTTCTCCTTGCCCTGCAAAGGGGCCTCTCTGTTCATCACATTTCAGGAAACACCTAAAGCAATTTCCCACCGGGCCCTGCCCGCTCAGAGCACAGAGTGTAAATTCACTTCGCTCGTTTTGCAGGAACTGGGGGCATGGGTATGAGGTGTGGACTAGAAAATAGCTTTTCTCACATGGTGTTTTCAGTCTCTCCCTTTTCATGACATAAATGTGTTTTACCAAAGGTATAATTAAGATACGCTAAATTGCATGGACTGTAAATCTTCTGTTCAGTGGTTTTGACAATCGTGTACACCAGTGTGACCACCACTCCAAACAAGATACAGGGCGTTTTCCCTCGTTCCTGAAAGTTTCCTCCTACCCCTCAGCCAGTGCCCCCTCCCCAGCCCCATACACAGGCAAGCACTGTTCTGATTTCTATAACCATAGATGCGCTTTCCCCATTCTAGAACTTCATGTAATGGAATAGTACAGTATGGGCTCTCTCGTGTCTGGTTTGTTTTACTTATAGCATGATGTTTTTGAGATCCATCACTGTTACTGTGTGATTTGGTGGTTCATTCCTTTTTTGTTGTTGTTGCCCAACAGTATTCAATTGTATGAATATAACGATTGTTTATTTACCACTGATAGACATTTGGGTTGTTTCTGGGGTTTGGGGATCATGAATAAGGCTGCTATGAACGTTCCCCTTCAAGGCCTTTGTGGACAGATGCTTTCGTTTCTTTTGGGTAAATACCCGGTAATGGAATTGCTGGGTCATGGGGAAAAAAAACCATATGTTCCAATTTATGTATTTTCCAAATCGTTTTGCACTCCGTACAAGAGTGTCTGAGAATTCCACTTGCTCACTAATATTTGGCTTTGCCAGTCTTTCTAATTGTAGCCATTACAGTGAGTAAAATGGTATCTCGTTGTACATAACCCATAATGTGCATTTCCCTAAAGACTAATGACGCTGAGCCCTAATCTGTGTGCTTATTGGCTGTCCTGTGTCTTCTCTGGTGAAGTGTTTGTTCAGAGCTTTTGCCCGTTTTTATTGGGTTACTCATATTTTTATTGTTAATATACAGTAGTTCTTTTTGCATTGGGTATGAACCTGTTGTCAGATGTATGTATTATGGATATTTTCCCCCAGTCTGTGGCTTGCCTATTTATTTTCTCAATTTTGTCTTATTGAGAGCATGAATACTTTATTTTGATGAAGTCTAGTATATTCTTTTCTTTTCTTTTGGGATTATTACTCGTTATATTCTCCCAAGAAATCGCCGCCTATCTGAAGATAGCAGACATCTTCTCTTCTGTTTTCTTCTAGAAGGTTTTTGATTCTGGCTTTTAGGTTTAGGGATACAAACCGTATCAGGTTAATTTTTGTGTATGGTGTGAGATAGGGTCCAGTTGCATTGTTTTTCGTATGGAAATTCAGTTGTTTCATATGCCTTTTTCTGAAAGTGAGAGCTTAGACAACCGAAGACTGTTGCCTCCCTCACTACCTCCCCTTTACTCCTCCACTACACGCTCCTAAGTCTGACGTGGAAGATGGGTGATCACACAGCAGTGCTTTATGGAAATCCTTAGAATTAGTGAGATCAGACAGGCAAATTGACTTTGCTTTGCTTCATAAATCAGAGATACTCTCTTGCCCCTCTGCTTCCAGAAGCCAAAACGACCCACATAATTCTTATAGGCCCCTTAACATTATTCTTTTAATTAAAAGTATATTTGGAGTGCATTATATAGTACTAGGAACTGGGGATGCAGCAGTGAACAAACCAAAGTCGTGGCCATCATGGAGGTCACATTCTAGTGGGGAAAACCCACAGTCAACAAGCAGGCAGAGACATCACTTCAAACAGAGCTAACTGTCATGGTGAAAATAACAAAGATCATGTGTTAGTGACTTGGGGGTGGGGGAGCAGCAACCTTAGTCATTCTGACCAGGGAAGACCTCTCTGAACAGATGGCTTGTTAACCTGGCCCTGAGTGACGGGGGAGCATGGCCCAGCTGGAGGGTAGAGCAGGTGCAAAGCCCTAAGGCAGGGATAAGCTTGCCATCGTCAGGGAACACAGAGGCAGCCGGGGAGGCAGTGTGGAGTGACGGGTAGGGAGAGGTGTAGGAGGTGAGGTCTGAGAGGAAGCAGGGGACTTTGGATTTTATTCTAAGTGAAACGGGAAGCCTTGAGTTCTACATAAGGGACTGGCATGATGTGATTTATATTTTAAAACTTGTTTAGCACAGTGCCTGGCACATAGTAGATGCTAATAAATACTTGAAGACCAAATGAAGGAAGGTAGGACATAAGGCGGACACGAAGGGGAGGAGGTAAAGGACAAGGAACTATTATCAGTCACCTACTGTATGTCGAGCACTTTCTCTGTTGCTGCTAAATCATTGGGAGGACACCAGGAACTCAGCATCTGTTCCAGTTTTATAGATGGGAAAACTGAAGCACAGAGAGGTTAAACTAATTGCCTGTGGTCACACAGCTAGTAAGGGACCAAGCCAACTGTGACGACCATGTCCTGCTGGATCCCAGGACACCAAGGTTGAGCTACATCACGAGTGACAGACTAATTTGGGCCAGAACTCCAAAGGGTGACGTCATCTCATATAAACTGGAGACCAGATCAGCGACCCTTAGGTAACTGTGGCCACCCTCCCACCACTCTGCAATGGATTGTCTCCCTCGAGACCCTGTAGCAGTAAATCTTGGGTGAAATTTGGGCAGAGGGCAGGTAGGCCCGGCTTTTGTCCGCCCCGGCTCTCTAAGGTGGCTTTTAAGCAATGACTAAGGGATCACATTCAGAAACATCAGAAAACCAACATGTTGGGAGGAAGCAGGGTAGGGTGATGGTTAGGACTGTGGGTCTGGGTTCACATCCTGCCTCTGCCACTTACTAGCTGTTTAGTCCCGGGGAAGTTACTTAGCACTCTGTGCCTCAGTTGTCTCATCTGTAAAATGGGGATGGCAGTAGTACCTATCTCAGTACAGTAGAATAACCCCAATGCCTCTCTTCTGGTATGTCTCATGTTTTCCCACTTGCAGCCCTCCCTGTAGCTCTGCAAAGCAGACGTTACATACCTCTGGTTGCCACTCTGTCACTGCCGAGAGCCCACAGCCCCGCAGCAGTAGGTGTGAGAGTTTAACAAACACTAACTGTTTCAGGTGAGCTGGCGGCAAGCCGCACGCCCTGCTGCTAAGAGGAGCTTAGATGATTATCTGTCTGGTGCTGTGGGTTGGCTGGGTGGTGATTACAGGAAAGCTGGGTTTTTGGGGAGCCCAGGATTGGGGTGGCTTCTCCACTGATTGATATGGTTACCTGACCCTGCGATTATGGCCTTTTACTGAGCTAGTTTGGCGGGGCTGGGGAGGCAAAACTCCCTTTTATTGAAGAGCTGCCAAGTGCCACCTGCCCCCAACTGTCACATCTATTAACTTGTTTCTACCCTCATCGTAGCCTGGGAAGACTCAAAGACTCTGAGCTTGCTAGCAGACTGAGGTTCAGAAGGGCTGGCTAACTGATTTGAGAGTCACGTGGCTGGCGAGGGAAGGGGCAAGAGCTGGGGGTTAAAAACCCATGTCCTTTTCTCTGTCTGGGCTGCCTGGGTCCGCCAGTGACCAGGGAGCTCGTTAGTCGAATGGAGATTCATGGAGCCCCCTGTAAGGTTCTTGGTTACTGGAGATATGTGGGAATATTCTGCGGGGTCTCCAGGTTAATATATTGGAATGGAGAAGAATAAGAGCCCCTCCTATGGACCCAGCACTGTGGGGATTGGACGAGAGGTACCAGTCTTTCAGGGCCGTTGTTTGTGCTCCTTTTTCCGTAGGAGGAAGCTGAGACCCCCTGAGGTCAGAACTGGCAGGTGGTCTCATGCACTGCGGACCCCCTGCATTTGCAGACACCGCGCCCCAGTCCCGTGCCGTGAATGCTGACAGGTCCCTCCCAGAGGTGAACCCCACACTCAGGGAGAATTGGGTTCCTCTGCCCCAGGGTCCCGCTCCCCAGGGAAGACCCATCAGTGGCCAAGGCGGGGTCTGAGGCAGCCTGAGGGGCCAGTCTGCCGGCCCTGCTCCCGGCCCCTCCCCGGCAAGGCCTGAGTCAGCACCGTGTTCTGGGCCAGGCCCGGCTCAGCCGGGCCAGGCTCACAACCAAGGACAGGGCCTGATGTACAGACAGGAAGTGTTTACAGCAGCTGGGATGGGGGGTGGTCAGTGCTTGGGCCAGAGTGAGACTGAAGGGGGCTCTCCTCCTGGTCTGGGCTGGCTGGCGGCTTTCCCAGTGGGTCCTTCTCCATTTTACTAAAAAGAGGTCCCTCTGGGTAGGGGAATCCCACAGTCTGGGTTCAAGTTCTGCCTGTCCGCCTTACATAGCTGTGAGCTCTCAGTGCCTTCTCCTTTGGGAGACTCAGCGCCCTCACCTCCAAAATGGGAATCATTCCTGCTTGTGGTCTCATGAAGTTTAGCAATAAAAATAAACATAACAGACATTCATTGAGCCCTGATGAGGTGCCACACACTTCCTGTGCATTAGATCATTTAATCTGCAAACCGCTCTCTGAGGTTGGCCCTATGATGAGTCCCATTTTATAGATGAGAAAACAGAGGCACAGAGAGATTAAATGACTTGCCCAAGGTCCCAAAGCTTGATGTCACCGAGCTGGGCTTCGAACTCAGGCTCTCACGTGGCAGCATCCTTACTTTGACCCATGACCGTAACTTGCTTCTTCATGTGTGTGCTTTATAATATAAACAAAAACGTATATAAAAAGTGCTGGAGGGCTTCCCTGGTGGCGCAGTGGTTGAGAGTCTGCCTGCTGATGCAGGGGACACGGGTTCGTGCCCCGGTCCGGGAAGATCCCACATGCCGCGGAGTGGCTGGGCCTGTGAGCCATGGCCGCTGAGCCTGCGCGTCCAGAGCCTGTGCTCCGCAATGGGAGAGGCCACAACAGTGAGAGGCCTGCGTAACGCAAAAAAAAAAAAAAAAAAAAAAAAAAGTGCTGGAATCCAAGGCACTCTCTATGGCAGCTGTAATTATTCGCTGTTAGCAGAACCCACCCACTCTGCACAACCAAATTTCCCTGACCAGCTTCTCCCGCCTCTCTCCTGAGGTTCTTGGGTAGATCATCGTTCTTGGCCAGGCAGCCCCCTGTCCAGGCTGACCTGGAGGACCCCCGCCTGGTGTGAATTTCCTTCTCTGAGCCTTTACCGCGGGCTCTGCTCCCAATCAGCCGCTGTTGCTAGTGAAAGTAAACACCCAAGCTGGCTAAACCAACAGCGCCCTGTTGATTCAGAGCTCATAAAACATAGGAGCCCCAAGCCACTTTATGACATGCAACAATCCAGGGGCAGGAGGGAAGCCTGAGGTAGTCTCCTGGCTTCGAGGGCCACCTTGACGCTTAAGCCAGAGCTGAGGGTCTAGCCTCCACCCACAGGTGAGACCTGGGCCGTGGGCTTGGCTTTAAGCTGGTGGCCCCCTGTTTGGTTAGAACACTGCAGGGTTTGGGGTTTGGAGGGTCTGGAGTCTCCAGTGGTCGAAGAGCCGAATGGGACTCGGTGGGGACGGCTACGGGTGGTGGTTCAGGCCTGGGGGGCCCAGTGGGCTTGCAGAGAGCCCTCCCATAGGTCCTGGACCGTGTCACCCCAATTAGTAGCCCTAGGTGTTGGAGGCTGCGTCAGAGAGGGAGAAGGAAGTGGACCCCAGGAGGGTGGTTTTGGTTGCTGTTTGCCTGTCTTCAGTTCCTCTTTCAGGGGCTAATTGGATTCATTTGCTTTGCCTCTGGGCTCTCTGAGGATGGGGGGGCGGGGGGGGCCTCCCCTGGAGGAGGTCTTCTCGTCCTCAGGTGGCCTCTTAAGTGTGAGACCTGGCTCTCAAACAGAATGTGTGTAACAAGTCACCTGGAAAGATTGTTTAAATGCAAATGTCCAGGCTCCTCTAGGAGCTTCTGGGGCTGGGGAGGGGGTTGGGGGGTTGGGGGTGTGGCCTGGGGAAGCTGCATTTTTATTAAGCACCTCCCCCAACCAGGTGATTAGGCTGCAGGTGACCCGGGAAGCTCCCTTTGAAAAATGCTGGGATTCAGGGCCAAGAAACCTGGGTTTCGGGTCGGGATCCACCAAGAACAGCAGTGAAGAGAGCAGTACTGTGTGTAAACACGTGGACACGGTCCGTACTTATTTGGTGAAATAGCTAAGACAAGACAACAGTGGTTCCCGGCGCTGAGCACAGGGCAGCTGCTCAGGGAGCTACAGCTCTTCCTGTTGTTCGCCATACTGGCCGGTGTTTATTGAGCCAACTACACTTTCTGTGAATTCTCCCATTTAACCCTCACAGCAGCCTGTGAGATGGGTCTGCTAACAGCCCCATTTTTCAGATGGGAAAAGTGAGGTTTAGAGCTGGGAAGCCCTGTGCAAGGATCACCTGGTGGGGACTTGAGCTGGAACTGAGGACCCTCCAAGGTGACAGTCTCACCCAGGCAGGAGCTGCCGCTCCGTGAGCATCTGTCTTTCTGTAAAATGGTAGAATTAGGGCCAGGGGGTCATTATTGTTTCAACTCCCCAGCTGATTCTAATGTGTAGCCAGCACTAAGCAGCTCTTCGCAGACTTGATAGCTCATAAGAATCACCTGGATTCCTTGTTAAGCTGCAGATGTGGGTTCGGTAGGTCTGGGGTGGGGCATGAGGTCTGCACCTCTAATAATACCGCCCCCGGCTTCCCTTGATGCTGATGTGCTCGGCCCACACTTCGAGTTGCAAGACTGGCGTCCAGATAAAAGCTTACAGGAAGCCGGACTGGACTCTTTAAATTTTCATTAGAAAAGATAGTTTTCCTTCAGTAAGGGGAAGGAGCAGGAAATGCAGACTTGGCAAAGGGAGAATCAGTTAGTTGCTTGAAACTGTGAGGCTGTGGAGGGAGAAGCAATGAGTTTGCTTCAGGAAATAGCAGAGTTGTGTTCACAGCAATGCACAGTGATTCACGGAGCAGCCGTCTGGCCCAGCCTCCCGCCCACTGCTGAGAACTCACGGCCACGTCCAGGCCCCGGCCTCGCTGGCTTGGGAGCCCTTGGCCAGCTTGCCCAGGAGCCATGACTCAGGCTTTCCACCTGCAAAATGGGAAGGATGGCTCTTGCCGCCTCCCCACCCATCCCTGGGACCAAAAGCCCCCACTGGCCCCCTGAACGCATCAAAGGCGGATCTTAAAAGCTGGGACCTGCTCTTCTAGGCGGTGTGGCTGCCGCTTTCACTGCTAATAAATCCCCATTGGTGGCAGCTCAATTAGGAAGTCATACAGAACTCCTCTGTTGAAAGAAAGGCTTAATAACCTGGCCCATGTGGGAGAAATTAGCAGCTTCTGCAGAGAGGCCTTTTTAATAGGTACTCTTAACTGGCAGCCCCTTAGAACCGCGCTAGCTGGTGGGCCCCTGGGAACAGAGAGCCTGGGCTGAGCCTGGGATGGGAAGATACCGGCAGGGCCATCACTGAGAGTCATCCGGCTGCATTTTCAGTGTAAAGTGTCTGGGAGCATCTGGTCCGCAGCAGACTCCTTAAATGTCACCAAGTGTGTGGCTGCTCCTGAAGGGACTGATTTCAACGTGGCTCTGGGGCCGAAGGGAGGGGGGTGCTGGACCTGGAGGCCCAGGCCAGCCAGGAGGACAGGGTTGGGTCTGAGCCTCGGGCCTCACGTGGCTGCGTCCCCGGCTCCCGGATGGGGAGGTCCGCAGGCCCCTGGCACAGAAAGGGCTGGCCCTCTGCCCAGTTCTTGGGCTCTGGGAGGAACGCCAGGAGCTCAGGCTGACTCACCCAGGGAGGGCCGGCCTCTTCGGCCCACGCTGCCAAGGCGAGGCCGAGGAGATGGTCCCTCATGCTGGATGGGACCCATTTCTCACCCTGCCCAGGAAAGGCATCTGGAGAGCGTCTTCGTTCTTTCCTGCAGCCCACCTTCAGAAGAATTGGTTGGCTGGAGGGGCTAGGAGATGGGGTTCTGGAGCTGGACAAACCAGTTCTGGAGGGGTCAGATCTAAGCGTCACCCCATCTGACTTCTCCTAGGCTTTAGTTTGCTCCCCAAAGGTGAATAATTTTAGTACTTCTTTTCTTAGAAGGTTACTGTGAGCATTCAAATATGTCACTGTGGTTAAACACTCAACCTGTGTCATTCCTCATTGTAGATGCAGATGAAGATGTAGGC